>NC_090661.1:3028601-4474435 GCF_013368605.1 Nyctibius grandis
TACTTAAAATAATTTGTCAGACTTTATATACAAGGGTCACGATCAGGCAAACTATGAGTTGGCAGCAAAATTCACAGTAAACTTTACTATTTGCATATCCTGCTGCCAACATCAGGCACAACTAAAGGGCAGAGCTCTTTTAATTCAGCTTTATTTTATACCACAGTGGAAGCAGATTCCTCTCCTCCTGTTCTCTCTAGTCCATTTCTTGTATTACATCATAGAAAGGCTAAACCCTGATATAATACAGGTAAGCAAATGTATGCATGCCTACAACAGACATATTGCCCCTGAACCACGCTTAGTTTACATTAGCACAGTTGGTGAAGTACTAGAATAAACTACAGCACCTTGCTTTAGTGCAACATACTGATTTAGGAGGGCAGTTACTAATGCAGTTATAGCAAAGCCGCTGTCTTAATACAGAGAAAAGCTCAGAGAACCTGACTTCTACAACTTTAGTACAAGCAACTCCATGGTTCACACAAAAGAAAAGAGGGCACAGGATGAGATGATGTTAGCTACCATATTTCATTACCTTTTCATCAAGGGCTTTGTGGTGTTCAAATAAAGATTTTAGTGCTTTGAGAACTTCTACTTCACTAGAAACTCCTGCTGGAGATTGAGCTTGTCTCTTTACTACAGTCATTCTGAGAGATCGCTCGTGCCTGGAGACGAGACACTCCAAATGTTCCAGTAATAGCTAGAACAAAAAAAAAGGAACAACGTTTATTCCTGTTTGGCATAGCTGCAGAAAACTTTGCCTCCTAAAACATTTGAATTTTGAGTTCTAAAATTCAAATCTGAGAGCCAATGACTACTGCATCAAGGATAAGGACCTGTTTTTAAACATTTCATCTGTGTTAGAAGTGATGTCAGAGCTAATGCATTTCCTACCTCTCTCTTTCAGTCTAGCTTTTAAATGAGGTTTCTATTTAGCCAGATCTTTTCAGTTCTGCCACCAATCTGAGGAACGGCATGCTTGTCAGAAGGATACACATAGGAAATGCTCTAAATTAAGAGAGCAACTGTTCTGCTGGCAGCAGTGTAAGCTGCTGGAACAGATCACTACAACTATTTCACTGATCTCGGGTGTTGTATGATTACAAAACTTCAACAACAAGAAGGTGAATGACAGATAGCAGTGCAGTCTTACAAGCTTTTCCTGATTCTGCACAGCAGTATTTGGAGCTGTGCATAAGCTTCCATACTTTCTTAATCAACACACATACACACTTCCAGGGGGATTCATGTGCAAATATCAGGAAAAAACATTCAGTGTTTTTCTCCATGTAGTTCGATGCTTTAACAATGCTCATCTTGGAGAAGACAAGGAACTAACCCTCGTATTATTTCTTTCTGCTTTCAGTTCAGCGATTTCTTCTTCCCTTTCAAGCAGCTGCTCCCTGCATACATTTAGCTCTTTCGTAAGCGCTGCAAATTCCTGAAATAAACCAAATATAAACACATCAAATATCAGGATACAGTGAGAGTATATTCATATGAACATTTGACATGATTTCTTGAAGTATTCATTTCAGATGTCTAAAGCCAATACAGTTGCATTAGTCATGCTAAGCAGGCTTAAGTTCAAACACGTAGAACAGTTACACTGTCAACTGTAAAGACAAAAGATGTTTGACCAGTACTTTTGAGAACTCGTTTGTCTCTCAAAGCAATTATCTGAGTTGGGGTATTCCTGGTAAGCAAAGGGAAAAACCTATTTGTAATGCATTTTGTTATTGTTTCAAAAAGTTGTTGTTTGCTTTTTTGTTTAAATTACTGCTGAGGGAGACATGAAAAAACAGAGCACTAAGCAAAAAAAAAAAAAAACCAAAAACCAAAAACCAAAACCAACCAGAACCCAACAAAACATGACAAATTTCAACTCAGTACTTAATTGTGAGAGACAATGTATAACCCTGGCATCTACCAGAACACACAGGTTACTTCTTCATAGGAATAGAGAATCTTTGAAGCTTTGCCACTGGAGCACTCAGACCTTTACTGTTATTTGTCTACTTAAGCTACGTACAGGGATTTCATTTATACCTACTTTTAAATCTTAGAATGGAACTGAAACAGCCCTTTCCCTACAGTCCTGCCAGAAATCTCTGAGGATTAGAATAAGAATTTTCTAAAAGCCAAGCCCTTGGGCTCAAAGCCCTCAAAAGGCCTTCCCTTCAAATTCAGTAAAGCTTTCACCAAACAAAACTCAACCAAAGTGAAATAGTACATCGAGGGAAAAGTCATCAGGGAACAGGAATTAAGCTAACTCACAGCAGTTACTTCATGTTTATTACTATTGTGAACACTGAGACTAGTCAATACTAAAGAATATATTTCTACACTTTTGTGTTTCTGTCAGAAAGATACTGTTGTACTGAATATCTGAAAGAGCCGCTACATCCTAAACCATTTCCACTCTACCAACAGCCTCACTAAAAATACTCAACAAAAAAGGCATTTAAATGTTCTATCAACTCAGTGAGTGTACTCTGAATAGAATAAAAGATACAACTATACACATTTACAAGCAAATACTGAGCATAACCTTAGCTACCTACTTACTCTGGCAAAATTTAAGTTGTGATCTGAACCACAGTAGAAATTATTACTAACAGTAAGCATGAATGTGAACAAGTCCATGCTTTAGAAGAGAGCTTTGTAGGAAAGGGGGGAAAAAAAACCTCATGTCATCAATGTAACTTAGGTTGTGAAAATAAATACACATCGGTCACTCTAATGGCTGGTGAACACTTCAGAAGCACTTGTACAAGAAAACATTGAAATGCTAGTAAACAAATTAGTCTTCTCTGTTGTCTAAAATAAGGAAAACACTCTAATAAACAAGAGCCATGTCTAATTAACAGCAGATTAGTACAGCTGAACTGGTGATGGTCAAGATAAGATGAACAAGACAAATGGCCAACTAAGAAGAACATACTGTGGAAACACACTATGTGCACAAACGCTGCTTCTCCAAATTTTCCAAACTCTGCAAGATATATTGCTTAACAGACAGTAGCTGCATATCAAACAGAAGTTTAAGATTGAATTTTACTGCAAAACAGCTCTAAGTGACAGAAAATACATACTTTAAAACAAAAGGACACATCAACTGATTATACTAGCACATCTGCAAATTCTAACATGCAGCTAAAATAAGCAGTCAAAAGACACTGTCTGAAAATTACAAGATTAATTTAGTAAATTTTATTCTAAAACATACATGAGACTGAAAACACAAAAAATACTGTTGCACAAGATATACCTACAGTGAACTCCTTTGGAATTACTCATGTATTAGGCTTTTAAAAGTTGCTGTGACAAAGATAGTAATACCACCATCACAGATGCAGAATCTATCTCCATAATCCCTCTTCCTAAATAAAAATCTGCTCATGGGGAAAAAAGACTCAGTATAGTTCTCCTAGTTAATCAGCAAATGACTGCAAAAAAGCCTTAATTTCTTCTCCTTTTTTAATGGCTAAAAAAAATTGATTTCTGCAACATACTTAATTTCACTCACATAAATATTTCACTGCAGTGTTTCATTTGCGTCCTTAAAAAAACCCAAACCTGGCCTATTATTTTCAAGTACAAATCCCTGGAAATATGCTTATTAAAGTAAGCTGGTCTGTAAATACAGCTACTGGAACTTTTAAACACACAAAACAAACTACAAAAGGTTCCTAAGCGTAAGCTAAACCAAGAAAGGGAAAACCTACTTTAAGCTTCACAGAAGCGGACAGAAAAATCGACTCTATCACGAGCATTCCCTGCAGAACACTCCGTTGTGTCCGAACTTTCCCTGTACCTTCACCATCCCACCCGTGGGAGCTTCCAAGGCTCCCAGACAATTGACAACACACATCCTCTTCACTCTCATACAAGCTTAGGTAAACCAGAACGCGGTTCCAGAGCTGCAGTTCTTCACAGGCCTTCCCTACTTATCTTTAAGTACTTGATAATTAAGTATTACTGAAACTACTGGAAGTACTAATAAGACTCAAAGTATTCACAAAAGAGCTTGATATGAACTTATTTCCTTGGTGGTGTTTTTGCCCTTTTCAAAGTAAGTTAAAACACCCTCAAAATGCCAACATCAAAGTTTACAAGCATCGACATTACATAATGCTCCAAAGGACACTGGACTGACATGGAACATTCTAGACTTTTTCAGTCTCTAGCTCATGTCTTCACAACAGGATAAAGAAAGCAGTAAAGACTACCAGACACTGTTTCATTATCCCTTCTCAACTTAAAATCACTGTATAGCATTAACATACATTTTCTTATCCAAGACATGTATTAGCTTCACCTTCTGAAAAACAGCTGTATATTTGAAAGGACGTCTAGTCACTCTTCAATGATTATAGTACATACAGTTCTATTCCATTGCACACTTCTGTGCAAATATATCATATTTATGACACAAACCATCACACTCTCAGATGACCCAAAAAAGAAGAACGCACACAGGAATTTATACTGCTGCTGCATAAGCAGACTGACACGTATTTCTGGCATTGCGTAATACCTCCATTGCTGTTTGTTTTGACAAAATATAGTTGCTTTGAGTCCCATAAGCTGCCTAATAAAGAACAATTAAATGTCCTCAGTTTCAGTTGACAGTGCCAGAAGACATGTCCTTTCCAGTTTTAATACTTACCTTCAACAGTAGACAATCTGTGATTTCCTCAAGCAGTTCAAAAGGAGATAAACTATGTGCAACTTTATCATCCCAAAAAAGTTTGGGTTGTCTCACAATTTCTTCCTTGGCATTAGATGAATGTGCAGAAAGAATTAAAGGAAAAAGAAAAATCCTGAGAAACTTTTCTACTTATCCACAAAGCTGTATTACTTTTCTGTAATTAAGGAGAAGACTAAGAACATCAGAACAAAGTTCTGCTCTGCTTCTGGTTGCCATCAAAATAATAAATATCCAACTCTGAGAGCTGATGAGAATGGGACTCAGAATAAGCACTTTAGGGCACTTAACAGAATCAGTTGGAGAGTGCCAAATATACTAGGTAAATATCCCCTGTTGATTAGAACATACTGACAAACACCCCTATTCCTTCCTAAACTGAAATGCTGACTGAAGAAAGTAACTTTCTGAACCAACTGAATCATTCCAAATATGACACTCTTGCTGCCAGAAAAAATAATATTCTCAACAAAAAGCTAAATTGAGCAAGTAAGTTCGTTTTTGTTCAGTAATACATTTTCTGGGGTTTTTTTTTTTTTGTCCACAAATTCCGTGATTTTTAAAGCAATAGCACTTCTTCTACATCAACCTTCAGAACTGACCTTCAACCTTGGGTATTTTAGAGGCCACAACACACACATACTTCCAAAAGTTGGATCAACTAGTGTTCAGCTGCCCAGCCCGTACACTTCTGTGTCTGAGCTGACAGCCATTTGGTTACTTGTGAGATTTCGGTCCAGGAACATTAGAGCTTTCAGGGAACAGGCTCTCTTCATGTTTATTACAGCATAATTTACAGGTTCCACAGATAGTACATCACAAACCAATAAATGCTACACGACAGGAAAGACAGTATTTAACTTAGGGAAAAACTTGAAAGAATCAGAGGTAACCCTTGAAAGTCTACTAACATAAGCCGCGTATTAGGGATGCTCTACAGATGAAGAGCTCTAAGTTGGCTTGGAATTTGCTTAAGCAAAAAAATTTATTCTCAATAAAACACAACACCACTCTTGAGGGCATAAGGAATCAGGGATTACAGGCAACAACATGACCAGAAAGCTTATTTGAAGGATTAAAAGATATAAAAAAAGAAACACATTTTAAGTTCATCGAAGAAAATATTATTAAATACAATTCAAGTAGTATCTTCTGGCAATACAAGGATGAAGATACAACTGTTGCATCTTTAGCAACATCTCTGCCAGAAGTATGAGTGTGGAATTTATCTGTTTAATCTCCAAGTAATATTTTGGTTTACTGTTAACATTCTGTGCTGTAGCCTGCATATCAAACAACCCACTCAAAAACCTGAGGAGCTGAAGAGAGCACGAGAAGAACAACTGGGGGAAGTGCAGGCCATCAGGGATGAGAAACCAAGGAAATTCGAGAGAATCACAGAATCACAGAATCACAGAATGTTAGGGATTGGAAGGGACCTCGAAAGATCATCTAGTCCAATCCCCCTGCCGGGGCAGGATTGCCTAGACCATATCACACAGGAACACGTCCAGGCGGGTTTTGAATGTCTCCAGAGAAGGAGACTCCACAACCTCTCTGGGCAGCCTGTTCCAGTGTTCAGTCACCCTTACAGTAAAGAAGTTTTTCCTCAAATTTAAGTGGAACCTCCTGTGCTCCAGCTTGCACCCATTGCCCCTTGTCCTGTCAAGGGATGTCACTGAGAAGAGCCTGGCTCCATCCTCATGACACTTGCCCTTTACATATTTATAAACATTAATGAGGTCACCCCTCAGTCTCCTCTTCTCTAAGCTAAAGAGACCCAGCTCCCTCAGCCTCTCCTCATAAGGGAGATGTTCCACCCCCTTAATCATCTTCGTGGCTCTGCGCTGGACTCTCTCTAGCAGTTCCCTGTCCTTCTTGAACTGAGGGGCCCAGAACTGGACACAATATTCCAGATGCGGCCTCACCAGGGCAGAGTAGAGGGGGAGGAGAACCTCTCTCGACCTGCTGACCACACCCCTTCTAATACACCCCAGGATGCCATTGGCCTTCTTGGCCACAAGGGCACACTGCTGGCTCATGGTCATCCTGTTGTCCACTAGGACCCCCAGGTCCCTTTCCCCTACACTGCTCTCCAACAGCTCTGCCCCCAGCTTGTACTGGTACATGGGGTTGTTCTTGCCCATATGCAGGACTCTACACTTGCCCTTGTTATATTTCATTAAATTTCTCCCCGCCCAACTCTCCAGCCTGTCCAGGTCTCTCTGAATGGCTGCGCAGCCTTCCGTTGTGTCAGCCACTCCTCCCAGTTTTGTGTCATCAGCGAACTTGCTGACAGCGCACTCTAATCCCTCATCCAAGTCATTAATGAATATATTGAATAGAACTGGTCCCAGAACCGACCCTTGCGGAACTCCGCTAGACACAGACCTCCAACTGGACTCTGTCCCGCTGACCACTACTCTCTGGCTTCTTTCCTTCAGCCAGTTCACAATCCACCTCACTACCCGATCATCCAGACCACACTTCCTCAGTTTAGCTGTGAGGATGCTGTGGGAGACAGTGTCAAACGCTTTACTGAAATCGAGATAGACCACATCCACAGCTTTACCATCATCTATCCACCGGGTAACATCCTCATAAAAGGCTATCAAGTTGGTTGAGCAAGACTTCCCGTTGGTGAAGCCATGTTGACTGCCCCTAATGATCCCCCTATCCTTGATGTGCCTAGAGACAGCACCAAGAACAAGTTGCTCCATCACCTTTCCGGGGATGGAGGTGAGGCTGACCGGTCTATAGTTACCCGGGTCCTCCTTCTTGCCCTTTTTCAAGACTGGAGTGACATTCGCTTTCCTCCAGTCCTCAGGCACCTCTCCTGTTGCCCATGACTTAGCAAAGATGATGGAGAGTGGCCTAGCAATGACTTCCGCCAGCTCCCTCAGCACCCGCGGATGCATCCCATCAGGGCCCATGGATTTATGGACATCCAGGTTGCTTAATTGGTCCCATGGTTTCCATCATGTTAGTTACACTACATATAAACCACAACTATTCCAAATGATACATGCATGAAAATTACAAATACACAGTCTTAAACAAAACAATCAAAGAAATCCTAAATATCTAAGCTTAACAGGGTATTTTGTAGCCACTTCATTTTAAACCTAAGGGGTTTAGGTAGCACAGAGTGATCAATAGCCCCAATATATTTGGAAGTTCCTAGCAAGCAAATTTTTGTACCTATTAAGTCACACCAGTTTCAGGGTTGTTTTTTAAGCTAAAAGTCAGAATTATGAAATAGTTCAAGTGTATTTAGAGTTAAAACTGGAAAGAACTGGCATGCTTTAATCATTAAATCCAGCCTTCTAAGAAAACAGTTACACACACAACAAATCCAGAAGAAACAACCACCAACACAAATTGTGCTTTGACTGTTCCACGTAGTAAATCAGATTGCTTTCAACCTTTCCATATCTCTGGTGTGTGCTAATGGGAAAGAGAAAAATCAGCCTAGAGTGTGTAAAGAAAAATATTTTGCTTTTCATCTAGTGAAATTTATTTCCAGTAAGTATCAAGGAGCCTGGGCTTTCTAACCTGGAAACATAAAAATTATTTCAAGCATTAAGAGAATCAGTTCTATGAAGTAAGTTTATCTTTTGTTCTCAAAAACCCCAACAACTTAAACGGGAATGTAAGAAAACACTTAAAGTAATATTAAAATATGGTTATGACAAACTCTTGCGTTTCAGAGCACTGAAAGGTTTTTCACACTCGAAGTAGCTGTTTTTCCACCTAGAGCTAACTACTGGCCAGAGTGAGAACACACTGTAGCTTATATTATAATTAATGTATCAACCTCCTTTCCTATTTCTCCTTATGCATAAGATGTTTTGTAACTCAAAAAAACCACTACCAAAACACAGGTGCAGATTTATTTACTATTAAAAAAAATTCTCACATTCCAACTAGTAGCATTGAGATATCTTAAAACATTTGATATCACCTTTGGTCAACTCTCAGAAGTTAATATTTTTTCCTTGACTCAAAAAAAAAAAACCAAAAAAAACCAAAAAACAAACAAAAAAAACAACCTTTGTTTTCTCTAGCAAAAACTGTAATGCTTCATGAAAACACTCAAATGAATATTGCTGCCAGCTGACAGCCAGTGACTAATACTAAACCTCAGTAACTTTTTATCAATGCAGCTCTTTTTTAGTACAGTATTCTTCAAGCTTACTTCTTGAATTGACCTACCTAGGCTTTGCCATTAACACTGCTCAATCCTAAACAGGCAATTAAGTTTTAAAGTATTTACAGTTGCATAATGTTATTGCTCTGGAATGAAACTCGCTGTTCCCAGTCCGCTTTGGAGCTGAAAGCAGAATCAACTGCCTAGAGTCTGACAAACAACAAGCAAAAGAACTCTTACACTCACAGCCAGTAGGTACCAAACATATGCCCAAGAGCAAAATGGAAAAAGCTTATAGTAAGACCAAGTCTCCATGGTAATAAATAGGTTTCCTGTTACCATCCTGAGTGAGTTGCTTAAATTTATGTGCAGTGTTCACTGAGCCTGAACTACAAAGCACTAAATCTGGACTTCATTGCTAGGAGCCTTCAGGAAACGCTGCATGTTGAAGTGCAAGAAAACATAAATGAAGGAGGGTGGTATTTGGCAGCTTTGCAAGAGGAATGCAGAAGTAACAGGAAAAGAGAGGCAGAAACACATCAGTTCCATGTTCTCCCTCCTCTAGCTCCCCCTCCCTGATCTAACACATTTCTGATAGACATTTCCTATTTGGGGTGTGGGGGATAAAAGTACCAGAACCCAAACATGGCTGGATGTTGCCTCTCACTCCTTGAAGGATCAGGTCTTCCTTCCACCACACTAATCAATGCTCAAACTTTATACACGCTACAGAACAGGTTGGAAAGTGAGCTTATAAACCCGAGTACACAGAGCAAAGCATAGGCTGAAGACAGGCAAACAGGAGCCACCTACGCTCAAATCATTAACTACAGCCTGTATAAACCACCCAGACTAGCAAAATCGTTACCGCCTATACACTTGCATTTAGTTTTCTCTAAACCCAGCAAAACAGTGCTGTTATGTATACAAGACTAGGGGCAAAGCCTCATGCAAATACATGTCTTTGTGCATCACTGGAGAACCAGCACTCACTGCTTATATATGGTACTTCTCACTGCAAGGTACACATGCCAATCTCTGATCATCTCCCAAGCTCCACCATTAATTAGACCTATGTACAACACAGTGAATGTAATAGTCACATACGATACCTACACGACTGCTGGTAGTGTGCTGGAAGTCAAAACTAAGCCACAGCTGCACCCTATTTTCTTCAGTGCTAGACCAACCTCTTTGTAGGTTTGTGAAATTCAGGAAAGAACATGAAGTTGTTTAAATAAGTCAGAAAATTTCATCTTGTTACTTCTCTTTAGGTCTAACAACTTGCAGTTCGCTAAGCACCTTCCCGTAGGGCAACCAGCCTTGAGATCATTGAAAGATTAAGAATCCATAATTTCTCCAGGTAGCTTGTTAATCGTTTCATCAACCTTAACAAATCCTTGCCAGCATCTGAGACTTGTTCAAAGGATGGCAGATCACACAGGGTATAATTTCAGATAACCCAGAGTGGACACAACCCATTTTTACCATAGCCTTTTTAGCATACACTTCTAAACTACTTTTAAAGCTACAGACGTGTATCAAAGATTACTTATCAAACCAGTGAACAACTATACCAAAGTACTTATTTTTTCCCCAAAGGCTTTCTCCAAATACTCAGTCGGGGGCAGGGGGCGAACCCTGCAACTTAACAGCACGGACAGAGGATTAACAAGAAATGAACAAACTGAACACTAACTAGAAACACTAGTTCTAGTTTTAAGCTATTTTCTTCTCTTGTCTTTGTAAAACGCTTTTAAAATGTTGTCCCTACTCCAGCAACATTGTAAATCATCTGAGTAAGGAAGTCCAAAAGTAGAATCATTACAAGAGCTGTAAGGTAACAGCTACTTAGCAGCAAGCATAGGAAATACAGAGGTACTCTTCAGACTTGCGTCTATTCATCTGCAATGGTGGCTGAAAACCTTCTTCCCTCACATGGCTGGAATCTTTCCATTGTGGTAGTTCAAAGAGTTCCACCTTAGCTGCTCTCTTGGATGTACATGAATACGTCCCCTGAAAGGGCAGATACAGCACAAAAGTATTCAAAACCATACCAAGCTTGTTTAACTTGGAAAAATGTACAAGATCAGCTAAAATATGTATCAGGAAAACTTTAGTCATCATTGAAAAACAGGCTTTTCAACTTGGGATGTGTCTGGCTACTTTGTGCAGAACTGTAACTGTTGGGACTAGTCAATAACAGAGTAATCCCTTCCAACACTGTACCAGTCCAAGTACCCATACTCCAGAATAGTTTACCTTAAGATAGAAATACGTTTGCTATACTTGGGGGGTGTTAGAAAGACAAATGCCTCTCAGTTACACCCTGCATCAGTGAATTCTAAGGGTTTCACAAGATGAATTACCACATTCCTGAACCCCTAGCCTAGTCTATTTTGATTAGTAACTAATACAGTAAGTAGTAGCACAACTTCTTAGTTGTAGCTTTAGGCATCTCCATTTTTGGAGTCCATGTCAGTGAAGAAACCTACCCACACCCATACCCACTATGGCAAAAGGAGAATACAGTTGTACTTAATTAAAGAGGAAGAATCTTGCATTACCAGTTTGACAAGGTATGGGACAAAACCAGTCTCCATCTTTAATATGACACTATAGAGATTTCATTGAAGTTTTTCCTCTCCATATAAAGTTGGTCAAGATTTCCTGGGATCCCATACAGGATTTCACAGCATACAATGCTCCTCAAAAATGCCAAATCTTAAAACAACTGCAAGATATGCTGAGAAAATTTAACAAGTTCACTATTTTTCCTGGGATCCCCCATTACGGAGGCTAAGCAGCTACTACAAAACCTACAGCAAGGTATCTTTACAGCTTAAGAACATTGAGCTGTCAGTTTCCTTGAACAAGAAAAAAAAAAATATGTATTTTTCTGTATATCAACTCTAAACACACTGCACTCAAAAGAAATAGCACAATTCTGGCTCAGCTGACATTTAATATTAAATTCCTATCACTTTTATGAATTAAAAATTATTTAATCCTAAATACTACGTTCTAGCGTGTATAAAAAATTAATCCTCACATGACTAATACTTCACTATTTTTTAGAAATAAGACCCAGGACAAGATCCATCATGCACGATTATTTCAGTGACAAGATAGTTCTGCTTGCAAAAAGTGCAAGCAGCAGCTGAGGCACTGCCCTGCCCTATTCTAATCGTTCATCTTGGCCTCTTGTTGTCAGGTTTAGTTCTGTGGCTAGTAGTTGTAAAGTACATTTTTCACACTATGTTAAAAGGGAGTTCTTGGGAATATCTGAATAAGGCTGGCCAAGCCACCCTCATTAAACAAGCATCAACACGTACCTCCCCCTCAGTGCTCACCTATTATATATATATTTATTTTTTTTGCCAAGTGATGAACACTTCAGTCTTATAATTTCAAACTTGTTTAAGCAAGTAATACTCAATGAGGACAGACACATGCCTTCAGCAGGAAATTCAACTCACAGGCTCTTGACATTTTATTTTTCTATTTCTTTATACTCTATCACCCCAGTACATGCTAAGTGAATTTACTGGGCTAACTGAAGGTAAATATATCCAAATCTGCAGTATTTGGAATAAATACAACTGGACCATTTCATGGAAAAGCTGCTGAATTTTTAAAAATAAAGGCAACTCTAAAGCCCGTGCAAAGAGTAGAGTCTCAGGTCTTACAGCAGACAAGTCTGATATTTAAACACAAAAAAACTTAGCTCAGCAACAGAGATTAAGTGTCAAAGAGTTGTTTTATGGGAGTTTCTGAAGCTTTTCTTAATGTTCAAAGTAATTTTTTGTCTGCCACAAAAGATATCCATAATCAACAGTTCCAAACTCCATAACTACCTGAACCCAAGAACCACGTTACATCACAGAACAAAACCAGGGATATGAATAACACTAAAAGTCAGGGAAGGAAAAAAAGAGACAAGGACAGTGCATTAATATGCTGTTACCAGTAACAAATGCTGAAGGGAAAGATGGACTGGTGAGGAAGCTGGTCTGAGGAGAGGGAGAAGCTCCTGTTCCACACTGGGCTACAAGCAAGGGAAAGATGATGCAACCAGAAAACCCTGCAGCCTCCTGCTCAGCGGAGAGAATGCATGCTTGGCCCATTTCTCCTCTGCTACCTCCCTGGACTCGATGTTTTATAACCATTGCACAAAACACAGAAGTGTTACGCAGTCTCTAAAGGCTACAGTTCCAACAGGGGATCAGAGTTACACCAGTGTAAGTATCAGCATAAATAAGATTACAGGAGGGGAAAAAGACAGCTTCTTTCCTGCATGGACCAGCGGTGAAAGGTAAAATCCTAAAAAGCTTTTTAATTTCCACTTTACATGAAGTAAAGTAATTCCAGATTTCTTAAAACAAAGGCTCAGCTTTTGGAAGATAATGTTGTTGAACCACACCCTCCAAAGACATTCTGAAAACTCAAGCTGCATGTTCTAAAAGAAATAAATTACTAGATGCACCTGCCTTGTGTTCTTCAACAGAACCCTAAGAGAATGCTATGACCTTCCAAGCCTTTTCCCCATGAACTACAAAAAGGGGAGAATACTGTCTGAAAAATATATTACTCAGGAATAAAATAAAAAAAAAGATTCACAGTGGTATCCCAAGGCATCCCTGAAATTATCTAAACTTTTAGTCATTCCCTCAAACGTAATATGGCAAACAGAAAGAGCTTTGAAGAGATATTCTGAAATTAGAAATTTATCTAAGACACGCATAAACATGTAAAAACCCCAACCAGATTCACCCATACATCCAAGACTGCCCTCCATACATGCTCTGCTGTTCCAACCTTGGTCTCTCAGGTGTAGAGAGTCATCCTTTACACCCATAATTAGATTATCTGAAGAACTTCTAGTACAACAGGTAACTCTTTCAACAAGAGAATCCCATTTAAATTTTTAAATGGTCTTTGATTTGGGTCAAAAGTTTCTTTTATTTCTGGGTTTCCAAATTAAACCACAAAAGGTAGCCCATGTCTTAAATCCTACCAGAAGCAAGAGATTCAAGTGTGAGATGTCAGTCAGGACTTTAAATATGATACACAACAGAACCTTAAAGAATATAAAATTACACAGAGTTCAGGTTCCCATTGGGAACAATAAATCCACAAGTCTTACTCAAGCACAAACTACAGTGACAAGCACAGCCAGTAACAGAATTTAGGTCCAGTATTACTCATTCAGCAAGGTTAATGGAGACCCATGAACCCCACCCTCTTACAGAGCATCATTTCAGCTAGCAGATTTCCCATTTATGGATAGGAATGCAAAGAAAAGGAGAGGTTTGACCATGACATTCTATTGGCAAAAGTATATATTGCTAAATTAATTTTATGGCAGGCTCACATAAGACCTTTGAGAATCCACAACTCAAACCCACAAATCCCCAATTTAAACCCTGCCATTGATCAAGATGGAAGTCCTTTCAGATGCATACAGCAGAATTCCCTTTTTCCCCACTTTTTTTTTTTTTAAACAATTTTGATTTACACAGTGAGAAAACTTTCATATCAGGCTTTCTGTGAAGCGCACAATAAAATAAACAAGTAAATCCACTTTCAGATCTCTCTCTCCCTTTTCAGTGGCTTGTTTCATGATTGCACTTGAAAATTCAGAAATAGTACTAAAACAGCTTAATAAAACTGGTTACTATTTACTGCGATAACCATGGATCCAGTACCATTAAAATAACAGGAATTTACGATCTTCTTTATTGAGTGAGCCCTCTCCACATTAAAGAAAGTTTCAGCTTTTACACTAAGGATTTGGGCAGGCAAAATTCCTTTTCAAGTAATTCAAAATAAACACAATTTCTCATTACAGGAAATTGTCAATGTTGAGAACAAAATGATTAATAAACTTCACCAACTGCAAGGTAGTTTCTTTACATAAACATTCACAGTTAGATCTTTCAACTATACATCGAGTCAGTCTAAACTTTGTATAAGTCTACACAAAAATTCTTTGTTTAAACTGCACATCTTAAGGCGGGTTTGTTTTGGGTTTTTTTTAAATTATGCAGATTATTCAGCTACCTAAGCTTATATAATTACATCCTTATACTATGCGTTGTTCTGTATATTTGAGGTGGGAAAAAAAAATCTCACTTCTTTCAACAGTAAAGAGCTTATTAACCCGTGGTCCACATTCTTTACTCATTTTTACCAGATATTCTACCCTGCAATTCTTTATAAAAGGTAAATATGCATTTAAAAACAGTGTTTCCCTACACATAATTTAAACTGAACAGAATAAAATTCAATATATATTTATATGGGAGGTAGGACTTAAAAAAGCAAGCACTGTGCTTCAGAATATTTCTAGACAATTAGATGTGGAACGGAATCAGGTACCAAACTCTACGATGTACTAGCAATAGGAGTAAGGCACAACACAGCATGGCGCAGAGCATACCCAAATAGACACTACTGTTCTACGGGGAGTGTGGGGAGGAAAAAAAAGAAAAAAAAAAAAATCAAAGGCTGCCCATTTTCCTCTCTCAACAAATAGAAAATACTTGCTTATTTTCTAAGGGGAAGTTCTTTTTTATCCTCAGCAAAACTAGAAGGACATGCATATCAAATTTTTCAAGCTTTTCTCCACATGGCCCTTTAAACAACTGATGGTCCTTGTTTAAGATCTGTCCTGAAGACACCTGATTATGCCTAATACCGGTAGCATAAGGACCTTTTCATCAAGGAATCTTGGAGCACTACATAGAAGTTCTAAAACAAAATACTATTTCTAAACATTTGTATTTCTGAAAACATAACCATAAAACAGATGAACTACAGGAAAAGATATGTTGACTGTTCTTATTCATATGTACCCATCAAAAGTCATAGTATATTTCAGATGCAACCAAAATTATATTCCCGTTACGACTTTCACTACCATCCTCAAAACCCATATCCTGAGTAGACACGAACATAAACACACGAGCAAAGTTCAGGGCTAGCCACTGCGGAACAGCAGAAGGGAAGATTAAGCAACAAAGCTGCTCCTCTTAAAAACGTTACAGCTCTAGCCGCTGCAGGAACAGGCCACAGAGCCTTGTCACGCCAATCAGAAGAAAAGCAGCTGATTTTCAGTAAGGCTTGCATGAAACCCAAGGTGAAGTCTGAAACAGATAAAGGTCATAGGCAAAAACCAAGTTAACCAACTATTCACATCAATTTACAGAGGACCTAAAGGAAAACAACACATCAGAATGAAACTGAGCATTCGCTTCCACAAGTGTTGTAATCACAGTACTCCTCCAATTCTGTATCGATGAACCAGGAGGCACCTCCTCAAGCGACCTACAGATACATGTTCAGCTCCCTACACAATTATCTGGAGGTTACAAAATGCAGAAACAGTATTTCCATGCACTCCTGCGAAAAAGCCAAGCTGAATAAAAAACTCACTCCACTCAAGAGCAAAATAATAATCCTTCTCTCAGCCTGGAGAATGTGAAAACATTTTTCCTGGCAAGAATTGCCACACATTTCCCCATTTACACTTGGGAGAATCCACAGGCAGGCTTACAAAAAAAATACACTTGGAAAGTTATGAACACCCAGATTACCTGACACGCACAATGCAAATTTATCCCTTCTCAGTATTTGTAGCTTGAGATCCATATGCACAAGAGATTATCGTATTTTCTAATATATGTCAACAGATACCAGTCAGCCTTACAGACTTAAAGTGACTTAAGCTGCCTAAATTGCTAAAAGCAGCTTACATGAAGACCTCTATCACATTCCTTTAAAGCAGGAAAACTAAAAAAAAAAGCAAAATTAAAGTGTGATGTATACTAATTGAGTTTTGGATGCAGTCCTAACTTAGGAAGAGCAAAACCAAAAATTACTAATAAGCAGCTAAAATGTTCTCTCCAAAGATTCAAGTTCTCTGACAACATTGTTAGCTATAGGGGATCTACACATACCAAAACACAAATACGTACTCTTAATTCTAAGATCAAATCCTATAGTATGTAAAATCAACACCCACCTCTCCTAAATAAATACCAGAAAGGAGAAGCCAAAGTCACAGGCCAGTGGATGTTAAAACACTAAGACTTCATAACAGGGGGGGGGGGGAGGATTGTATTTTTAATGCATATTTATCTTAAAAATAAAAAATCCAAGAGGTTTTTTTTCTTTTTTTTAAACATCTAACTGGAAATTGCAACTATGTAGCCACGCTGAACCTTTAAGTCTTGCTAACAAACATCTTTAAAGTAGTTTTTAGTTATACTCTTAAAAAGAACAAACAGAAAGGCTTGCATATGAAGAATTCTCAGAATACCAAAATAAACACTACCTGTTGTCCAAGAGGCTACAGGCAAGTTAGCATAGATGAGTATGTATGTGAAGTTCACCTGGTTCTAAATATACCATATATTTCTAAAATAGCTTGTTTTGATTGTAGCTCTTTTCACCTGAGCTTACGCACAGCCTGTTTGTTAGACTGCAAGTTAGACTACAGCACACCAAACATTAATAAACCCATTATCAGACATTTGTACATAGTAACAGAAGAGTAGGAGAAAGTAATCACTAGCTCATCTTTCAGGGCTACATCCACTATTAAAAACAAACAAAAAAAGGATTTCTGTGGAGTCACCAAAACATTCTTCTTACAAATAAACTACGGAAAATAAAAACAATAGTTTTAGACTTCATAAAATCTTTTTATTAAAGGGATTGATGGGACATCATAACCGCACTAAAGTTAATCCTCAAATACAAGAAAACTTAAAACTAATTCTAAATTTAATCTAGCTAAAAGGTGTATTTATAATCAAGATACCCTAAATTAAAAGCACAGTACAAACAGCAAGTTGCTAACAACAGGCAAGCAGATGTCTGCTGGGTAGGGGTGGGATGTTTCAATAAGCAAACTCACCCAAACATATTTAAATGAGAAACTAAGAAGTCAGAACAACTGCTAGAGACTTGGTCCTCAATATACTCCACTATATTATTTAAGTGTAGCTGCTCCTCTTTTTGCCCAATCATAGAGCATACTTTCAGATAACTTCATATTCTGAAGGTTTTGGACAAAAGTTGTCCATTTCTGTGCCTTGCAAAGGAAGAAGTGTTCGGGAAGTTGACATTTCTTGATACAGTCAGTGAAGAATTCTGAACACTAACTCCCAGCTCCATCTGATCTAAACTAGCGTAGATAAAGAAAAATCTATCAAGTAATTTACAAACAGTAAGAGCCAGGTAAGATTTAGCAACTGAAACTCAACATAGGCAAGACTAAAATTACAGTCGTCTGAAAATGCAACGGGAAGAGGCATGTTCATCTTTGCTGTCAGAATGGGGTGAGAGAAATAGAGGACATGTCTGCTCCTACAGACATTTGCACATCTGAAATCCTTTTGGATCTCTATCATTTCTGGACACACAGGCTCACTGCTGAGTCTAATGGCTTTTATTTAGAAGCCAGTACCACATCTTGCTAGGGTAAGAAGTACAAGCTATGTCACCTCAAGGCTGAAGAGTTGTGAATACAGTAGATGGAGCTGCACTTAAAATGCTAAGGAAATTTCAGCTGCTGCAAAGCTTGGCAAGGCCTTTACTTAATGTACTTTCTGCAACTGTGTTCTCATATTGTGTACAATTAAAAACCTCATTTCTACATCTATGACATCCTGTATTATTTAGAACTTGTCTGGAGGAATTCCAAATAACACCATTATTAAAATGAGAACTAAATCCTTAAGTTCATCATTATAAAACAATACCAGGGCAGTCTTCGGACCAAATGTTTAGGTATTTCTTATATGCGAGACATTGAACAGTATTTCTGAGATTGTCTAAGGAAGATCAATCTATAGAGACATACCTGAATTTAACTGAATACAAATACAAACAGACATACACTATTTTTAACTGAAGTGTGCAGCAGTTGTAAAATATTTACTATAGATAGAAAGCAACTAAAGATGGCCTGCTATGGACTCACTTTAAATTAAGATACAATGGGCAACCTAGTAAAGCCAAAGCCAAACCAAAATTATAGGCAGCTTTTTTTTTTTTTCCACATTTAACTCCACATTACAGTAAAGTGCTCTTATTTACACACAGACACACACAGCCTCTGACAGAAAGTTCTCATCTGCCCCTATACAGATGCTGCTGAATACAGAAATTCTGAACAGGACCATCACAAAGGCAGAAAAAACTTCTTTTATTTTACTTACCTTGCATAGAAATGAAAGTAAAGTATGATAAATTTAAGATCAAAAGATTAGAAGTGCAAGATTAAGATGGATCTTAATAATAGTGTTGCTGTATTACAGAAGCATAGTGTTTCTATATGAGCTTATAAAATTCTTAATATACATATTAAAATTGTCATCCTGATTAAGAGCTGCTGTGAATTCATCAACTTTGCTTTTATTTGTGCTAGGCCCCAGAGTCTCTGTAAATTAAACTCCAGTCTCCATACAAAACAAGCATCTTGTTGTCATTTGCAGAAACGTTTACAGAAATTCTACGAGCAAATTGAACCTTAGCCTGCAACACCTTAATAGCAAGAACTGGTAGTCAATCGGACCTCATCTAGCTTAAGTTCAAACTTTTAAATGTAGTAGCATCCTGTACGTTTCACAGATTAACTCCCAAATTTTAAGCACACACACCCTGAATTTTGTAGAATACACTCTAGAAGGCACACAAAGGGCATAATTAAACCCACTAAGACCATAATTAAATCATAACTGAATGTGTTTACATTAAAAATAGAAGCGCTCTAAGCTCTCAAAGTAAAAAGTTCATTTTCATTTTTTCTGTGAAAAATTCTAGGAAGAATAAAATTAAGTTCTTGCACAGCAATTTGATTTCATCAAGTTCATCTTCCAAGGTCAGAGTACAGTTTGACTAGGGTAATGTGTAATAGAAGGTAACTCCCAGAAAACAAAAAGCGTTGCCAAGAATCCAGTTATTTTATCAAGACAATGTTGATGTATTTCATTTCCAGCTGTCCATACAAGAAAAGCTTGCCAGTTCTACTCTGTGTAACTGTAACAGATAAAGCACATCTATACAAGACTAGAATGCTCTTTTCTCTGTGAATTAGACATCCATAACAAAAGTCATCTTACTCTAAATAGCTGTTTCAGGTTTATGTGAGCTAGAACGGATGCTTTTACATTACTAGCTGACCACCACACTACAAGCATACTAGAAAAGTCTACTTCTCTGACACTTGAGAGAAGATGCATCACTTCTGTAGAATAAATTGCATTTACTTTTATAATCTACAAGATGTGCAAATACACAAGTACCGATTTGCCATTTTGTAACTATACACACACTGCTAACAGCCTCTTCCTTATACACAGAAGCTCAGTGACTGTAAGGAATTAAGTACAGGGATGCCACTAGAAATTGAGTGTCTTCACACTAAAATAAAGAAGTAGTTTTGCTATAGAAGCAATCAGTCTGGCATTCCTTTTATACAAGGAGTTTCCATCAGTCATCAGAACGGTCTAACTGGCTGATTCAGCTAAATATATAACACAGGAAAAGCGTACATACAAACAACACAATTCAGTACTCCTTAAGATAAAGCACTCCAAAATCAACTACAAAGACGTGTTACAAGCTACTTGTCAAGTCTGAGGGAGAAATAATACCTTGGGTTTTTTGGTACAATACTAGTATTTGTACAACTAGTTAAACTGATTTTCACATCTCTTTCTACTAAATTGAAAACTACTATGATAAAAACTTTAAAAAACGTACAATACTAAACCCCTTCATTCCTGAAAAAAACATAACACAGTTTTCAGTAAATTTAAAGTTATCCTGCTTCGACCCCTCCTTGAAATCCACAGCTAAACAATGGGTCATTTGAGGCAGCAGTTCAAAAGAATGCTCAGCTTGAAATAATTAACAAAAAAGTCTGAATAGTTTCAAATATTACAGTCACCACAAAGGTTTCCTAGTGAACACTTATTAGAATTAAAAAAAAAAAAAAAATCTTTTCACCTCATCAGAAATTTACACCTATGAAGTAACTGACTCTTTACTATAACCACAACAAAAAACTCGTCAAATACAGAAACTATTTCTGATTGTAGCAAGAATAATAAAATGCTTTAGACTTTTGAGAGCACCATCAGTTGTCACCTTCCACAATCATTTGAGCTTAAGCACCACTGGGGACAAAAGTGGCATCGTTTTCACACCACCACAACAGTATTTTTCAACAGCAATCTACAAAAATCCAGACACTGCTGTACATTTGTACAAAAGTGCAGTAAAATTTCTCTCAACTGAACTATGAGACTTGCTTTTCTACAGATTTCACATGAAACCATACAATTACGACATTCTTGAAAACAGGAGATGTTTTTTCAACTGCATTAATCTTTCAGAAATGTCTAGAAAGAAATGTAAGTAGCTTACTAGATTTAGGAAGGAAAGCTGAGAACTGAAAAGGGAAAAGAGGAACAGTACAGTTTAGAGCTTGGGTCATTCTACTCAGACACAAATTCAAGTGTAACAGTTTACAGGTCATACAATTGGTTAATGGCATCCATTAATATAGCAGACCTGAAATAGCGGCTGAAGAGAAGCCACAATTATTACAACGAAAAACCAAAGAATGATTTTTGCCTGCAGCACATGATTTAACACAGGGAGCAGCAAAGGTTGGAAACTTCTCCCTTCTGACTTCCATCACACCGCTGTAACACACCTAGATTAACATGTATTAGTTTTTAGTTTCTATCCCTGAGTAACTGCCAGTAGCAATTACCATACCAGAGTCATACAGTGATTACATTATAATGAGACCAGTGGAAACAGAAGAGTTTAAAGCTACTGTTTTAAAGGGTATAAACAGTAAGTACAACATTTAAGGATATGTAAACATTTGTAAAAATAATAAGTATTCTTGGAATAATGTATGCAAGTATAACATCATCATGACACACTTGGGACAGCCATGCCAGAAAGTGTAAGTATCAACAGTTAACTGACACCTGAAAGCAGCCTCTGATTTGCCCACAACCAAATGCTTTTCAACGTGTTCAGAGTTCAGTTGTATTCTTTTTAACTGTAACAAGATAAAACTCGAGAAGTTCTGTACACACCAATCACCTTTCCTCACTACACACTACTGCCCTACGTAACACATTTAGCACTACAGGCTGTATGTTGGTAAACTGCATCCTCCAGAAGTCAATAATTAGTAACTCCTAACAAGACCAAAAAAAAAAAAAATACCCACCAAATCCAAACTCTCCAAAAGTAAATAAATGATTTAAACAACACACTCGGCCTTCTACACTGCCAGGAGAACTCAGCACGTATTCACAAGGTAGCAGTCTTAAATTTTTGAAGTTTTTAAATCAGTCTGTAACGGTATCAGAGTGGCCTGTTTTCTTTCCCAGAACGGCCTGTATGTAATTCTCAAGCACATGAATGAATCAGGCAGTGAGAAACAACACTGAAAAAATACTAGTGACAGAAGAAAGTCCACCAAGTTCTGTTAAACAAAAGGATGTAGATAAGGCTTCACACTCAAGCTAAGCCAAAGGAATGCCAGAAACTGGGAAAGCATACTGGAGAGAAAGGGCTGATGTTCCCCGCTTCAGAAAAGTACTAAGCTCAACTGATCTTCCCCTAACATAACCTGACTCTTCAGTAAATTAAAGATACAAAAAGCCAACAAAAAAAACCCCACAAAGAATACAAAATTTATCAAAAGTTAATGTTCCTTTCAAAACATCCATACCTGTGGAAGTGCAGTATTGAGCTGTCTCTGCAAGGAATCTCTCTCATGACCAACTTCATGTAGCTTGCCCTGGGTCAATGCTAGCGTCTCCTGAGTTTCTCTTAGTGTTTCCAGAAGGCGATCCCTTTCTTCCAACATAGATACCATTAATTGCTCAAAATGGGAATCAGCATCTGACTGTAACGGGGAACCTGAACCGTGGCCTCCATTTCCCCCAGAGGGAATCTCTGCCTCACTGATGGTTGGCATCACCTCACACATCATCTTGAAACAAAATAAGACAAAACAAAGACCATAAATTTAAGTCAAACAAATCTAAACAGGATAAGCGAAGGAACTTTGGACACTACCCATCATACCAATTTAGCTTTCCCAATGATAGCATCAGCAAAGGCTGCCAACACCTTAGTGTTTGCCACTATTTCATTAAGACTGCAGCAGAAAAGGTATACAATCAATTTAATCAAGGCATCACTTCATAATGAGAATCTTGTGACTTCTTGCAAAACCAGATTTTTACAGCTACGTTTCAAACTGTGATCTCATTTTAATGGATTTATATTTTTGTTACGAGTAAACTGCTGCTGAGGTCTTTAAAACAACAGATAAGCATGCAGCATGCCACCAAAAATTATACACTTAAACCAGTAACTGATTATGCTGCAAATTTTGAGAATCATTATCTGCTTCTTCCAGCACTTGAAACATATATAAGATACTATCTAAAACAGTACTTTGAGCTTATGCTTGCTGTAGAAAGTCTATGGTAAAAGTGATGCATGTAAATTAGTGGTAAATCCACATAGTCCAATTCAGGAGATACACATGTAAAGGAAGATAAAAAGCAAAAAATTCATTATGAAGTGGTAGCAGCTGTCACTGTGGATAACAACAGTAAAGGTAAGCAAAAATAATTCAAGGCAGAGTATGAATACAATTAACAATGCAAATGGAATACTGTTCTGCTGTTAAATTGGAAAGACTTTTAAGAGACCCTAACAGATCCTTACAAGTGGCTAAGGCATCAAGTTTTTTAAAAAGCACGGGGAAAAAAAAAAAACAGTAATATAGTAACTGCACGCTCTCACTGAACGACTAAGACTTCTTAAGTTCTTCAGACAGCCTCTCTCAACATCACAAACCTAAGGCAAATCAGAAAAAACAGTTCTCTCAGCCTCTTGAGTAACAAAGTTTGTTCTCAGCCTTAAATCTTACACTCTCATCCGAGCATTTTAAAGAACAATTAAACTGAATTCTGAGCCTTACAGTGGGACCTCTCAATCCCTTGGAAGCCTTGGAACAGCCTGCAGTGCTCTGTAACATTTTCATGCACGATTACCAAAAGCCCTGTATTTTCAACACCACTATGTTATTTACCTTGCTCAATAAAATAAAAAGGCTTGGAAAACGGGCCCCAGGTTTCCTGCAGTACCAGTTCTTCTCTGTTTTTAGTAGATTTTTGTTACCCCCAAAAACCTTTCGGATTGCAAAACATCCATTCAGCTCTAGTCCAATGTCTATTTAATTGAAACACCCCGTGCACATGAAAACAAATAAACCTGCCGAGTAAAGAGCAGATCCTGTAAAAAGCAGCAGCAGCAGCTTCAGCTAACTAGCCAAGTCCCCAGAACAGAAGAATGTGAAAATAAACTCTCTCAGCTTCCCATCCCTCTATTACTGGCCCATAGGTCCTGCAACAGCCGAGACGGCGGAATCATGTGCTGAGAAAAAAAAAAAAATGCAAGTCTAATGCAGTGGTGCAACAAGCTTCAATAGTTCATCGCTCATAAATTCCACTCAGGTCACAATCGCATTATTAAAGAGAGCATGGACAGCATGGGAAAACGGCACGAGCTTTCTCGTAATGGATTTAGAAAAGCCTCCCTTCTTTTCTCTTCTGTTAATTCCAACGGGAGGCTCTCCTTCCAGTTCCCTGGGCCTTAGTTCAAACATTTATAATCCCAAGAGCAAGGCGCTGGTATCGCTTTGGAAGGCGAGGAAAAGGGAGACCTGTTGTTTCCTCTGCGCTAGTCCTCCTCCCGTGCTCGGCCCGGCCGGTCCCACCGACGAATGCTCCGGAACCGAGATATCCAGCCGAGAAGGGTAAAAGAAACCCGCCGAGAACGGAGGCAGCGCCCGGGAAGCACAGGCGGGGGCGGGGAAGGCCCCGAAGAGAGTCGGGGGCACCGGTAGCTCGCCGCCCGGGTCTCGCTGCTCCTCTTCCCCACGGCAGGGCCCGACAAACAAAGATGCTGGCCGAGAAGATGGGGCTTTTCTGCTCCTCCCGCTTCACGGGGAGCGCCGGGCCGGGCCTCCCTCCCCGCCGGAGGCCCCAGCGGCGCCGGCAGCCCGCGCACGGCCGGCTCGGGCTCAGCGCAGCCCCTCAGGAGCGAGCCTGGCCCCGGAGGCCCCGGCGCCGCGAGGGCCGAGCGAGCCCTCCCTCCGGCCCCTACCGAGCAGCGGGGCAAGCTCCCCCGCAGCGGGAGGACTCGCGTCCCTCCGGGCCGGGCCCGGCTCCGCCCGCCGTCGCCTCCGAGTCCGTGGTGGCCGGCGACGGGCCGGCTGAGGCCGGGTAGGTGCCGCTGCGTCCCGCGGCGGCGGCGACCCGGGCCCAGCGGTGCCGCCGCGGCCTCAGGGGGCGGCAAAGGCCCTACGCGCTCGGAGAGCCCCGATCGCCGCCGCCGGCCCCCGACCTGTCTGCCCCCGACCTGCCGCCCGCCGCGCCAGCACCGAGCGCCGCCGCCTCCCGCTTCTCCCAGCGCCCTCTGCGGCTCCTGCCTAAATCAGTGCGGGGGCCCACAATGCACCGCGCGGGAAGGCTCGGGCGCTCCTGCCCTCCTTCCCCACCGCCCCGGTCCGCGGGTTCGAGACCCGCTCCCCCGCGGAGGCCGGGCTGCAGCTCCGGTGAGCGCCCTTTCCCTTCCCCGACAAGCGATACTCCCGCCGCCCACGGGTGTCCGCCCGCAAGGAGGGCTGCCACGTCTCTGGTGCAGAGCCCCAGGGTAGGAGGCGTGCGCGCTGAGGGCTGAGCAACAGGGCAGAACCGGAGTCATCACCGCTGTGTGTGCCAGAGTCACCCCGCAATCGCAGTCCTTCCCGGGGCCTGCGTGTCACGGCACGGCCCTACCAGGCGGGTCTGCCGGCTCCTGCCAACAGTGTGCTGCGGGCATCGCCCACTGAGCAGGAGCTGGGCCCTGCCCCAATCCTCGGCCTGCTGCCATCGCCTCAGCCCGCTGCCATCGCCTCGGCCTGCCCTCTCGTCCTTGACCTGCTCCCCTGGCCTCAGCCCGCCGCCTGTGCCCTCCATCTGCACCCTTGCAGCGTACATTCAAAAATATTTGAAGGGTGGCAAGCCGTGTGTTCAAGCCTTACGGCTCGCAGAGCTGTGAGCTGGTGGTTTTAACCAATAAAACGGTGTAACGAACAGCTCTGCGGTGAGTAGAGCGGCTGGAGGAGCCAACGCCTGCGTGGGTCTGCGGGCCACAGAGAACAACAGTTGAAGCGGTGTAATGAGCTGCCTGCTGCCATAATTCACAGGATGTCCGTGTGCTGCCCAAGGGCTTGGTGTGGGTGACGAAGGCTTCTCCCGCCTCGCCCTGTGAAGAAGCAATGCCACCGTGGCCTCAGCACAGCTCCAGCAAGGGGTGACTTCGCTGGTGTAGCTTATTCTCTGCAAGAAACAGGCTTTGGCTACACTGACAAAAGAACTTTTTTTTTTTTTCCTGTGTAAGCTGTTTCCAAAACAGCATTTAAACATTTTCCACTTGCTTTTACTCTGTTCCTGGATTATCCTGTTCCTAAAACTTTTCCCATGCACCTGGGTAAGGTTGGAGTCTGTAGGCAAAGTTTAGAAAAATCTCTTTTCTCTCTTCCATTTGTGTTAGCACTATGAATAAAGCATTTGCATTTTGGATCCTATTCTTGCTTTTGTAGTGGAAAGCTCTGAGAAGCATCACAGGACCAGTTACGCAGACAGAGGCACGCAGTCCTGCCACTGAAGGTTGTGCAGTTTTGTGACTGGATTATGTGACACTTAATTTGTAAACACAACATATTGACACCTAGCACTGCATAGAAAGGATCGTTAATGAGTCACTCTTCCTTCCCTCAAACACAAAGATCTTTACAATTACCAATTTACTACGTTGTGCTCTTTCCCTTTGGTATTTGAGCCTTCAGGGTGAATTCAGGTCACATTTTTAAGCTTTTCCTCTACAGCTATGAGGTCTGGATTTTTTTTTTTCCTCTTAAAGTTTCTGATGTAATCACATGGCTCTGGGAGCTGAAACTTTAAGGAAAAAGCCAAATATTACGAGGCACATTCAAATCACGAGTTCTGCCAAATACAGGTTAGCACAGGTTTAATGCTGAGTAATACACCATTGAAGTGTAATTGTATAAATACTGAGATCTGACTTTTCATAGTGTAGCAAAAAAAAATCCAAAAATCAATTGTGCTCTTCCTGAGGAAACCTCTCAGTGTTATGAATTAACCTGTGCTGTCAAATAGTCTCAGTATAGCTCAATGCTATTATTTATAGGCTTTGATATATTTATATTGATATATTTGGAAACTTATAAGCTTCGATTTTAACATAAACTACATAAAATGATCATGGGAGGGGAGGAAGAAAGGCATCATTCACCTGGCCCTCTCCTCCAACCTGCTACTGAGGGTTTATCCCCCACTGAGGGTTTCTTTCACATAATTCGCATTAATGTAGAACTATCAGCAGAATCTGGGCCATGCTTATGAAGCACAGCAACATATTTCTGGGGTCAAACAAAGGCAGTTACTTAATGCTTAAAACTAGGTCCTGAAGATTACCTTGAACGTAATCAGCTCTTTATTTCTAAGCATATTTCTACAGAAATTTCATTGCCTCAAACTGTCTCTTTGTCTTTACCTGCATCAACAAAATTGTCTCCCGTAACTTGCATGCAATTCATTGATGTATTCCTTATCCACCTCAGGTGCTGATTTTGTCCGATTCTTTAAAGAAAACAAAAATACTCTGCCAGCTTGACCAGCTTGTTGAAAAGTTAAGCAAATCACTAGTAAAAATATTTAAACTCTTCATGTGTACATGAAAAACAAACCCAGTTTTCTAAGCTTGGTCACAAATACATAGGATGAAAATGTATTAGTAGAAGAAGAGAGATGGTATTTCCTTACCTCTCAGACTAGGATTTCAGAGAGTTCTTTCCTTCCTCTACGATGCAATATTCAGGAGGGTAATATAAAAATATAAATAAGTCAAATTGATACCAGTCTAGTAAAGTGAGACTTTAAAAACTGAAAAGCGTTTAAAAAAAAAATCAAAGAAATTCCTCTTGCTCATTATTTTAAAAAAATTTACAGTAACCAGCCAAAATTTCCATGCTGCAGTTGCCTCAGCGAATTCAGAAATTTATTTCAGAATTTTATTCAGAAGGGAACAATTTGTAGGATTGGGACCATAACTACTTTTGGAAAAGAAATTGAAAAATTACAAAAAATACACATTTCAAAATATTTTCAAGAATTTAAGGGAATTATCTTCTTGCCATTAATAGACAAGCAACGAACAGTTCCAGCATAGCGGCAGACATCTGAATATGAGAGCCAGCGTAGGCAATTGGTTCCCAATGCTGAGGTTTTCCCTGTGGTCGGGTCACTGCCAAGCACTAAGTCTTCACTGCAGACCTTATAGATTGTGCCTTGCCCCTTCCTAAGCTGAGGTCTGAATTTTTGTTCCCTGTGAATGTTTCTCAGGTGCGTCAGCTATGGTGGTGAGGGCAATGGAGTCATGAGATACCTTTGCTGATAGGACAGTGCTCATTATTTTGTCCTCATCCTTTGGGAGTCAGAGTTCAAATGTGCTGAAACAGTTTGACCTGGCTCTGCCTAACCAATGTTGCAAGTCAAGGGGGTCTTTCCAGGTCAGAATTCAGGTGGACAGTGCATGCCAGGAAAGGCAAGATCCTCACCTTTCATCTTCATTACTTTTGCTGTACAACTTCTGTGGATGAAGAGGACTTCAGTCTAAGGAGCTGTCAAAGTAGCAGCTTCAAAATAATGTGTTCCAGCAAAACAAAAGCAAGGCTGAAAAATAAAGTGGAATTAACAGCTGCATGAAGAAACACAATTTCACTTCAACTCATCACACATAAGAAATGAAAACGAATAGTGTTACTAGAAAGAATCTGGCCTGATTTGATTTTCGTTTAACATATGAGTCAAATGGAGACTTTGTGAATGTAAGGGCAAAACGTTAAACACCGTAATAGGCTCAGAATTGATAATCTTTATAAAATTGGACACTGCAATACATCCAGATTAACTGATCCCAGACCCTGGTTATGTAGAAAAAATTCGTAAGTGAACCTCGGTATTCACATAGATCCTAAAAGATAACATTACCTTTTCTCTCAGTTTGGGATGACTTGGAATGTGGTTGTTTTTTCTTTTGAAACTAAGTTTTGGGTTGTCCTTAAATGGTTAAACCCGAAAATAATCAGTCGTACCAACTACCAACTATAATCATGCCTCATTATGAAAACAAAGAACCTTCTACACTATTCTGAAATGGAGAATACATATGAATGAACTCCATATATTAATCTTCACTTCAGCCACTTTGTTAACAAGGCACAGGCTCTCGCATTAAGCTTTCCCAGCTCCTCTCATCTGTGGTTGGACTTCCCACCTAAGAGGCTTTAGCTGTAAACCCTCCTCAGCCTCAAGGGGTTGTCACCTTTATCTTTGTTGCCTTCAAATCATGTATCACTCTATACCCAAGTTTCAGAGGAGAGATGGAAATGTAACCGGTTAGGCACTTTCTTGAGAAATGGGTTTCAGCCTCAGGTGGGAACAGAGCTCCAATGGCATATAAATGTCTGCCATATAAAAGGGAGGCACTATCTCCTCATGTATAGAGAGCTAGGTATTTATTCATGCCCAAAAGGATGACTTAATCCAAGAGGGAACTTCAATCCAGAATATCCTAGTTAAGGAATATGCCTCCCACATGACATACTGCAAATACCTTCGTTAGGCACCTCGCTTTGTGAATGCTCCGCTCAAAGCCCAGACTGTGGATACAGCAGAATTTCTGAGGTGCCTCAAAAATATCTGAAAGGCCTGATTTTGAAGCCATGTTGCTATCCCCGTGGGCAGTCCACCGTAGCCCAGAGCGGATCAGCATAGGGTCAGGGCTTCAAATACCACAAACACGACTGAATAATCAGATCTTTGCATAATGTTCTGTGTTACGTATAATACACATGAAATAATAGTTAGGAGAATTCCCAGGTATTTACTGCAAAATACCAAAATATTTCTCAGCATTCCTATTTACTTTGTAGTAGAAGAAAAATGGTTTCCTTTTTGCTTCCTCCTGGGCATGTAAGGTATACCAACGTACACCAAGATATACCATACAACATCAAGAGCACTAGCAGCTCAGATCTTTTACACTAAATGAGTATGATATCTCTTTTATAAGTTCAGCAAGAGGTCTGGCTCCCTGTCCATGTTGTTCAGTGAGACATAACGCTTGCAGACGTGTCCAGAAAGAGCCATGTTCTACATCAGCTGACAGCAGAGTAATCAGTTCAGAGACCCAGGTTAAATATCTCTTTGCACCTCAAAACCACATGATGAAATTCAAACAAAAGCTGTTAAAAACAAGGAGGAGGGGGGAAAAAAAGCTTTCCTTTCCTGTCACATGATAAATTAGATCCTAATGTTTATCCAAGCTCAGCAAAACAGCAAACTCTTCCTGCCCGTGAGTTTTGCGTAGCGAGGTGTCAGGGTCTGGCCGTGCTGGCAGCACAGCTCTGAGGACAAACACCTGGTGCCACCCGCTCGCCATGGAGAAGAGCTCCTCAGCAGAACGCGAAGGAGCAAAGCGCGGGGTTGCATCCACGGCTTTCTCTGCCCACAGGGTGCTTTGTGGTCCATTTGTACTGAAATTTCCTTTGTGAGCCTCCAAGCCACCCTTCACTAGGCACAAAACCTGGCTGAAAATAGTCCAATATTGCCTACACTTTCTTTTTTTCCTTCTGAGTCGAGCCAATAGTACCTTATTTACTCCTTGTCCTTTATAGATGACTAATGACTTATTGGCAAAATGCATTTTGAAGACATTTCAGGCATTTCATACCAAAATGAACACATGAAAGAACAGGATTTTTGCCAACAGCGCTGATTATTCTTTTGTCAGTAGATAGACGTGACCTGAACTATTCTGTTGCCGTAACAAATGTCTCCAGAGGTTGCTAGACAGAAGAGACTCTTTGCCTGAGGGAGAAGGAACAAGAGGGGAAGAGGCTGGAAGGTGGCCTATAGAGAAGAGGACGGAGGTAATTAATGGTTATGCCCATGTGTAAAGATAAGTGCACTAGTAAATGTGTCAGCCCTTCGGCAACAGAAGCCATGGCTTCTAGAAACCATGCCTTGACACAGTTCTTTACATCCACATTGTATTTATATAATATGGGTCTACATGGGTCTATGTCGGATTTAGGCAGGTGTAAATCAAATCAGAATTGGCTGCTCTGAAATTTCAGAGGGTTTTGAGTTGGACTTACTGTATCTAAACAGGAAGAAAAGTCTCTAGAAAACACACAGGAAACTGGAGACATAGAGAAAATTAAGAGTCCAGATGAACTTACACTATTTATTTTAATGGGAACCATACCTATGTCAAGACCATAAATATTTTCCAATATAGCTGCTGTTCCTGCAACCAAAAACACATATGCCCACTCAAGTACAAACCCACTGAACTCAAAAAGGTTTTCAGCTTAGTTTCAGCTTCAGTTGTGCCATTTGCAGTTCAGAATTATTGCAGCTGTTGTCTTTTTTGTATGGATTTATAGTGGCAGAAATCCCCTTGAGCTAGAAAGAATTTCTAAAGCAAAGTATCATTTATTTCAATCTGGAATGAAATATGCCCCTAATATCTAATGCAAACGTAGTCTACACTGAGTGAATGCACTGATTTCAGCACATCTTCAAATGGTTTTTTTGAGACTATAATGAAAGATATCTACCTAAAAGTACATTCAGTTATAATTTCAGGGCAATAGGGTTGCGCATTATTTAGCTACACATTTTTTTTAAAAAGAATACTTTTAGGAAAGGCCAGATTCATGTGACATAGTTGTGAATTATATTGGAAGAAGCAGCAGTCTGGAGTCAAGAATTCAGAACCAGCTGTGATAACACAGCTCCTGACTAACTAGAACAGGTTTGGATACATTCCACCTGGCTGACCACCTACACCATGAACCCATTTACCCTGGGTTGCCTCTGTAATCAGTGGAGCAAGAGAGCCACTCCATGGGAGTGATTCAGATCTTTGGTGTGGTCCATGAATCACCTGCTCAAGATGCTTGTCTCTTCTCATTGACTACAGAGGGAGCCTAGGGCAGCCGGACTCCTGCCGTGGGAGCCACAGTCAAGGTGTCTAAACCTGCGTGAGATGAATCTGGGCTGGGATGCTGGATGCGTGTGAGAAACAGCACAGCTTGTTTGTAGGAAAGCAAGAAAAATGAATGTTAATGTCCACAGAAATAAGCAGTGCTGTTATTGGCTTCATTGCTTTGGATTTAGCCACCCAGGGTTTGTCTGTCATGTTAATTTTAACTGGTCTGGAATTAAATTACTATATTTACAAGACTGAAGCCTACAGCTTCAAAGCCATGGCAATGTCTCAAGAGATGTAAAAAATCAATTACCAAAAAAAAAAGAATTATGTTATTTTTATTCCAAAACACCTTGTATACACATAGACTGATCCCAGAGTGAGCTCTGTACACATTTACCCCTTCACCTTTTGATTTTGCAAGACCCCAAAAGAGAATGGGAGTTGGTTTCTATGTGGATCATTTCAAAATTGAGGCTTCAGCTTTTAGAATGTTTTGAGACCTGTTAAGAGAGAAAAAAAAATAATAAAAGATTGTTATTTTAATAATATATGCAATGAGCTATAAACAGACTGGCTAGAGTAAAAAGGATTTGCATGTGAAGTAACACTTCTGTTCCTGTACATCAGCATTTGAAGGAAAAAAAATAAGTTTCTTTTCACTTTGTCTGCTATGCAAAGGCTCCTACTGTTTCAAGTGGCTTTGGAGTAGGCGCTAAGCAAACTGGACCATGATTTCTATGTACTCGGGATCCTCTATTATTAGTCCTTCACACTGTAGTAAAGTAGATAAAAGCATTTTAAAAATAAAGAGATCTCATATAGCACTTACACCTATTTATAATCCTTAACTGACTAGATTTCAAGTGATAGCATACCTTTCATTACACACACATTGCCTGCATGAAACTCTATGCAGCAATCACTATCTTTATTATTCAGATACATGCTGAGTTGAAATATTAACCTGTGTATGTAAAGATAATAACGTTGGTAAGGTATTAGTCCCAAATTGTATGTGTGTAAACAAGGTAAAACGACTTTTCTGTGCAACCAGCTTCAGCTTATAGGCAAATAAAAATGTAAATAATGCTTTCAGTGAATCACTGGTTTATGTGCATGAGTTAAATGTTTATTTTCGCCATTTTAGAGCTCCCCACTGTCTTCACAGTATTTACTAAAAATATTCATTTGCTAAAATGAATTGGCTGAGATGGTGACTAAAAAACAACACAGCCTCAAAATGAAGTCATAAAGAAAACTGCAACAGATAAAAATTCTAAAAACCATGGGAACTCACAATGGCAGCAATGTGTTTTGCCAAAAAACATCCCCAGTTTCAAGGTGATCCTAAAGCTCAGATGAAATTGTCTGCCAATATATATGGTGTATTAAACTGCTATCAAAGAAAGTTCATTTCCCAATGTTATTTTCCTGTTCCGATTAATAGAAATTCTGCCTAGGCAACCAAGTCATTTAAAACTAAATTTCACCTTCAGCATTTTGAGAAGAAGGTGGTTACTAGGTCAGCATCTGACATGGAAAATAAGTATAGGTATAAGCCATATAATAGTAAACATTCAGCTCAGACCACCTACTAGTAGCCTCAAGCAGCAGAGTGACATTTAAAAGCAATCTGAGTCAAAGAAAACCTTCAGGGAAAACAGACAATACGTTAGAAAAAGCAGCTCTGCTTTTGCTAGAAGAAAAAAACAAGACCTTTGGGAACAGTGCTCAAGTCAACTTGAAACAAATTTTAAGAAAAATAATGGAAATACAGTAAGTGGTGCTTCTCCTCTTTTGCAAAATTATCATAGTGTCTTTTTAAGTAAATTCCTTCCCTGCTTGCTTCTGTATTGTCTGTCCTCACCCTTCAGTGGTATACCTGCACCATAAAGTGTACTCTAGTCTGATGTTCAACTATCAAATACACGAAAGATAGCACATGCCTGTCAACATATCAGCCAAGAGACCTGCAAGTGGGCTCATCCTTAGCTTTTGAAGAAACACCATGACTTTGAGCAAAATTCCCTGCAAATCCATAAACCGAGAGTGCAGGTTGTCCCTACCGCTGGATTCACTTTTCCTTTAAAGAAAGACAGTTTCAGGGTTCCTGTCTGAAATTGTCATTCTAGTGCTGCTAGGATATGCTGGCATTGAGATGTATGTGTTAAGGACACATAAGTCCTTGTCGGAGCATCTTAGTTAACATTTTTTAACAATGAATAATAATAAATAAATAATAACAAATAACAATTAATAAAAACACAACGAGGCCTCACGTCCCTTCTTGGCTTGCCATCGACAGCATGTCTGTTTAGCCTGGCCAAATTTACCTTTCCCTTACACAGGAATCTCCTTTATAAAACTTACGGTCAAGGAGCATGTGAGGGGTTTAAAAACTAAGGAATGCTTTCTGCAGCCCTTGGAATTAGAAGTTTAGGGGATCCAGTACAATCAGTATGCATATTCAGAGATTCTAAATACCACTAATTCTCCTCTCAACTATAAAGGCTGTGTACTTTAGTAAAATCTCCTCCATCGATGTTATTAATCGTCATGTACAATACTTATGTCTTCCAGAGAGAACACCTAATTCTCCTGACTTCAATAGCAATTTCTCAATTATACAACTGAAGCTCAACTGAAGTGGCCAATTTCTGCATCCCCTTCTAGAAAAAAAGAAAAACCTGTTGTTAAGAACAGAGCAAGACACATCAGCTTCAGATAGCTACTACTGAGCAGCACTTAGATTGGAGTAATGCTAATGCTGCTGTAAGTAATTATATTAACCTCCTGTTTGATATTGGCATAACACGGTTTTCTGTCTGTCCCAAAGACACAAGTGCCAAGTCCCAGATGAGGCTTGGCTTTGTGCATACAGCAGCACCCACACCACAGTGGTGTGTACGGAAACTCCTGCAGAGACGGCAGCAGCGACAGCGGGGATAACAGTGAAAATGGACTCTTGCCACGCACACCCTCATACGAACGTTTATGAGCACGAACACCACAGTTCACATTGCCTGCTCTAACTGGAGTCAGACGTTATATAGAGGTTGTGCTTCTTGACTGATCCCTGTGGGTCACTCCTCTGAGCTCAAGCATCTCACAGGAGTGTGTTTATCTTCACCTGAGGCTTGATCCAACGTGTCCCCAGCTGCCATCAAGGTCTTCATGTGCAGGCTTTTGACTATTCTTAGCTACCAACAAAAGATTTGTCCCTATGTTGTGCCAGAGAATACTCTTAGTCACTTGAGTTTTCTTTTTGCCTTTTTCCGTTTGCCCGAATGCTTTGTTCCTTTGTATGGAGGTATTTACATAGCTTTTATCAAATTACCATTAATTAATGCTGGCAGTTATTAAATAAAACGCCATTTACAATCTAGCTGCTGAAAGTAAGATTACATGGCGTGTAGCTTGCAAGAGAAAAACAAGAGAAAAAGATATGAAAGGTAGACCTCTCCCTGCTCTTGGTTAAGAAATCATTATTTCTAGGAAGGTTGACAAAAGCTGAAAAAGCCTTGTCGTTGTCTTAAGTTAATCCTTAAATGAAGTGAGAATACAAAAAACCATTTAGGAAATGGCTGGAAGCCACGTGTAAGATACAAAGGGGAATAACTCGTAATAGAAGAAACAGCAGACCTGACATTGTTCATCTGTGCCGTAACAAGCAGGGCAAATGATTTATTTCAAAGCTGAATTCCTTGTTCTCCTGAACACAGTTCATATTAAAGATCCTTTGACCATACCATCTGTTTGCATTGTAATTCACATTTAAAAGAGTCAACATAAATATTGACTCACGAACAGGTTCTAGCTGCAGCCTGCAAGTTAAGCTGCCACAATACACTTAAGCTTTTGCGCAAAGAGCTAGAGGAATATTGGTCACTTTTTCCTTTCGTGTTACGCACGATCAGTCAATCAGAACTCCAAATACAGGTCAGATCCTCTCGCAAATCCAAATAAACTTGTAACTTCTCTTTGTCCCTTAAACACTTTCAAATGCTGATGCGTAAAACTTCCAGGAACCATTAACATTTCTTCATATACGAATGTGAAATATTAAGTCTAGCCAACGTGAGATTAATTTGGCAGTTCCAGCCTAGTGAACTGTTGCCCTTGCCACAAAAGCCATCGAGGAACTTGGCACCAACTTGTTCTTTGTAGTTTTTACCTGTGAAGCCAAAGACTGAAATAGCAGGGACTCACCTGTCTTCTGCCCTAATCATTTAGGGCCACCATGAAAGTGCACGCAGAGCAAGAAGGAAGGATTCTTCCATTCACTTCGGTCAGGTAATCGTTTCTAAACTGCACTGTGCCTGTTAAACCATTTCTTTGGTGTCTACAGCTGCTGCCTGCAAGAGCAGAAGTAACAGGGAAGAGAACAGCATCACAGATTTTGTATTGACCCAAAATATTAGACTGAAGGAAAATGCTGAAAATTATAGTAACCAATGACTGCTCTAACGTACACTAGGAATTAAGCCAACTCTAGCATTTAAATCTGTGAGATTAAAACAATGGCTTAAAAATCACTTTTGCTCTGCCTCTTGAAGATGCAGCAGCTGGCCCTGAATTTTTACTTAATATTTAGTGTTGGCCCAGAAATACAACACGGTTGTTTCTAGCAAAACTAGGGCTGCTCCTGGAGATTGTCAGAGGGATATATTTCTTTACAGAGATAGTATACAGTTTATAAGTGATAGACGTAAGTTTGAGAAGCAGTATTGAGAAATAGCCCTGTCAGGCAAGTCTTGTTTTCAGATTCTATCAAATAACTTTACTTAAGGGTGTGTGGAGGTATGCGTATGTATACACAGGCTATAGACACACACAGCAAGAGATATGTGTATATACGCATACACAAGCATATCAGGATTTGGGAGGCACGTCGTTTTCATGTCCAACACTTTCTTTGTCTCTCATAATAAACTGTACAGTCTCCTTTCACCAACATAACACGGCACAAGTTTGATTCCAATGTACCTTTAAGCAGTGTACAAACAGTAATGTTCCTTGCATAAGTATTCAGCATTTACCTGCTACATGTCCATGGATATTCAGCTAATCAGGGGAATATTCAGTATAAGCGATACAGTGAACATAAGTTCTGCAGTACCAGACTTTTGCTGTAAATAGAATAATCAAATTTTATGCCAGTCGAAATCTACAGTGACAATTTAAAGTTTTAGGTACCAAATCCAGCAATGTTTTGCTGGATTGGGTTGCTTTATCACACATTCTGCAGAAAGGTCAGGATGTCCAGTAGTAGCAATGGGGAAGGTTCTTGACTCCCAATTTTAAGGGCTTATAGAGAGCATCTATTACCTGTCTCAGTTTGCAGCCAAAATGCTGCAGCAAAGCCTGCGTATATGGACACCAGTTAGTTCTTAGCAAGGTTTATGAGTGCACAAAGGAAGGGTTTCTCAGCTCCTAGGGTTCAGTTTGGTTGCATGATTAGAGGCTTTTTTGCCTGCCTTGAGTAATGCCACCTTTGTAGTACCAAAATACGCTACAGAAAGAAGCCGGCAGCGTTCTTCAGCCAGCAGCTCCCCATCACTTCTCTTTGCATGGAAAAAACAGGAAGCTGCCTGACATGATAACGTTTCAAAAACAGGATATTCCCTGACCTGCTTACAGGTACCGGGCAATTCCATCTGTGCCCATTTTTCCCTAGTGGAGGTTGTCGTATCCTATTTGAATACATTAAAAACCACTGGAAGAGGCTGTCTGAATAACTAAGGATGATTCAAGAAATGTCAAAGTCCTCTTCAAACCACCAAGAAAATGACTGTTTGTCCTCCCTCGGGCTTGTGTGTTATAATTATTTAACATTTAATGATGTGGGGGGGCATGAGTTTGTGGGAGGGAGATAAGGGATAAAAGTAACCTTTTAAAGGAGAAAATGGGACGAGCCCATGGGGCACTTCAGGTACCATTTAAATAAAATAAACTGATCTAATTTCTCCATAATTCTTTCTCTAATTCCTCTGAATTAGCCTGTGGGAACTTCTCAGATCTCGCAAAACAAATTGAGCTCCCCACAACTCGGACCTGAGCAACAGACATCAGACTTTGCTGGTGAGGCCTCTTCTGGCAGAAGACATGGCACAACCCTATTTGAGTCACTGATTATTAAAACAGTCACCCTTAAAAAATTCAGTTCAACCTAAATGCAAGTATCCCTAATAATAATACTCTACAGAACAATAAGATTGCTAACCTAGGAAATGCACAAGCGATGGCAATTTGTTTCACACAAATTACAGTATGTGCAAAAGCAAACTCAGGATTTTCAAAGATGTGGATTGATATTAAAATTGGTTAAGTAATCCCGCTGTTTTTGCTGGAGGCTGTTGATCTGCAAACCTTAATTCACAGAAGTAAAGACAGGTGAAATCTGTCTTTGGCTTTCAGGCTGCAAAATGATCTGGTCCTTTCACGCTGGTCAGTAGCTTATCCAGTAGAAATGATTACTGGAGAATCAGGAATTTCTAGGGCTGAGGATTTCTCATGCTGATGAGGATTCCCATATCCATTCCCACTTTAAGCAACATGAGTAGAAAGGAGGAGATATTCCTAGAGAGAAAATCATGATCGGAGTATCTTATGCCGTGCTGCAGCTGCTTTTAGTTATGCAGAGAGGCTGTAGGGAGCACAAGCATCAGTTATGTACGCTGAGGAGCTCAAGGACTGTTTGGGATCTTGGCTAAGCACCAAAGCACCTTGGACACCTTCCTTCCGCAGCACTTTATTCTCGTACTGAATGCAGGAGGGAAAATGAGGGTCCCATCCACAGAGTTACTCTTGCAATCAACATCCACGGTTTGTGTGTGCCTCTTGCTCACATTAAGGTACTTACTCACGTTACTGTTTTATTATGTTAGTCTAACATGAAACTAAGGGGTTTCAATTCTTCACTCATTCGGTCTCGCGAATAAAAGTTCGCGGTGAGTCAGGGCTGGAGTGCTGGTAACTATGAAGTTCCAGGAAATGAAAGTAAAAAACACTGCACAGACTAAAGGACCTTATAAATACAGTCATCTAAGATATACCATAACATTTAATATCCCTTAAAATTCACATGCCAGATGTGGAATTTCACCTTTTGATTTAAAGACTCACACGTACTGAACAGAGATATGAAGTTCTTTAGCATCAAAGTGCTATTTTTTTGTAAAAAGTAGAATATTTACAGAAATTTGTAGTTTTACAGTTTTACAGAAAATTGTATGAGCAGGTCCACAGTGAACAACTTATTTAGGTGGTATATAACAGAGCTGCAAGTAGCCGTTAGCTAGAAATGTACACTTGGTTGGTTTTAGCCCTAATTAGTTTTAAAGCATCTGCATATATATTAGCTACTTCATGCACAAACATGCAGTTAGACACACAAGTTTGAATTTTACCATTCAAGCTGGATACAGAAATGGAAGCGCCATGTGCTAAACTGGTGGTTAGAAAAATGCTGAAAGGAAATGTCTTAATGTCTAGCCCTGTGCTCTGTCGTGCGCCCTGTGCCAAGGGGGCAGCGGAACCGAAAGGAGAGAATTCGGTCAAGAAATTTCATTTTACAGTCCTCCACTCGGAGCTTGGATTTTTGACATGGTCACCGACCGGAGCCTGCAGCAAATCTCACAACTAGTAACAGCTTCCAGACATTATTCAGCTGGCTGGGATAGCCAGAAGGTAGCGTGCCCCATGTGCTGCCGCGCACAGCGGCTGCCGTGCGAATAACGGCTTTGGGGGTAATTCAGGCTAACCAGGGTTTCCCACATTAGGGACTTTACAGCTGGGAAGCTGTGACTAAATTCTGCTCACATTGAGCATAAAATAAAGAAAAAAAATATAGGATTTTGATCCCAGAAATCCTGGGCCCAGACCCACCAGGTGCTGCACCCTTTTCATTCTCGTTTTCTTTGCAACTTTTTTCAAAATTTGGCAATGTGCCTAGAAGCGACAGGAAGCACCTCTCAGGGAGACCACGGCTTGGGAAAAAAAGATAAGCGTTTAGCTCGATTGTTCACATATTTAGTTCTTTTTTTATTTAATAGATGTGGGAACCTATTTCTTAAAAAAATGTTTTTTTTAAAACAAATATTACAAATTCTGAAAAAGAATGGGAAAAAGATGAGCTAATTTTGAGTAGAACTCTGAAATGAAAAGCCTGTAAATACTCAAAACCTCAAAACACTAATGAAAGAAAAGCTTTGCAGCTTAATTTTTATACCAAACCTTTCTCATGGTTTATATGCTCACTGGGTATAAAATCAGGTACCAGGTTTGCATACAAAAATCACTTACTTTTGAACAGAAATGTAGTCTTCATACATCCCTGTGGACAAATCTTTGCCACAGGTAGTGTGTACACTTTCAGAACAGCTGTTAAAACCCTTTTAAAAGTTAGACCACAATAAGAAGTGCTCACTGATTAAATTCTGCAAATTATTTTTTGAAGTTAATAGTCGTGCTGAGATCAGTGGGAATAATGGAATTAATAAGTGGAAAAGGAAACAACATTATAAAAATTGTCAACATTTTTAATTGCATGGTTATTGCTTTACGTAGAAGTTCTATAAAATCAGGCTCACCTGTAAATAAAATGCCTACCACAAAAAATCCCAGCTGGGTGTTTTTTACATCTCTGATGACAATGGTCCAATTTTATCTCTGTGTAACTTCACACAGCACAAGAGCCTGGTCTGAAGGCTATGAAGTAAATGAACTCTATGAAGTAAATAAAAATGCCAGTTTGATAACTTTTTGAAGCATTAGACATACAAAGTTGACATTAAGCTGCTTTCCTCAGCAAAGGTACTTACTACATTGTATTGGAGATGTAATCCTCAAAACCTGTTTTACAGATGTTATTTTTATATACCAATCTCTTCAGAGTCTTAGAGAATACATACCAAAACCTTACCTTTTGCTACAATAGCTGGTTACTTTGAAAGCTGTCTTAAGTACTGTGTCCTGCCAGAAACACAGTATTACCCTTTTCTTTGACAAAGAAAGGGAAGCTGCGTTACCATCAAGAGAAGAACTGCACACATAGCGTAGCTGGAAAACCACAAAAAAGTTTTCAACTTCCAACACAGATCAAATCACAGGAATTGCTGAATTTAAACCCAACCAGTATTACCAACTTAACATATTTTAATAATGTACATTACGTACAATTTTACAAGAACAAACCTGCGTTATTTGATTTTTAGTCTGGTTTAAGAAATGAATGTGTAATGCTCTCAAGAATGAGACAGTAGCAGAAATAGCTCTGTGGATGAAACCAATGCCTATTTCGTCATTAAGAGTGCCTGTAAGTTTATTCCTGGCAGATTCCCACACAGAAGCCTGCATTAATCTGCACCTCCCTGGCAGCTGAGTAAAGCTGTGCTTCCTTTTCTCTAAACCTACAATTCCCAGAACCCATTGCAACACACCCTCTTCACGTTAAGTAATCCTCAGCTATGGAAATTTTTATGAAGACAAAGATAAATTCTTTAGAAGTTCTTGAACGTTCACTCGAAATGCCTTCCCCTACCACTGATCTCACCCCACAATTGCTATTTTTATGGTATACAGTTGAAACAGTGAACTAGTTTCTGTAATTCTACCAGTGCACCCTTGCAATAAAAACACTGGCAGAGAAAAGAAGTAATAAATCAAAGAGGAAAAACAACTTAGAAAAATATTTTCCATGCTAGAACACATTTTAAGGACAGAGGTGATCCATGCAGGGAATGGGAAGAATAGCACAAACCACCTTTTGATAATTGTGAAAGAAACAAAGACAGTGATTAGAAATAAATTTAAATTGAAAAATGCTAAACCAAAAAGCCTGAATTACGAACGTGCTGAGTGCCAGAGAGAGCTCGGAGATACACACAAAGCATTGCATTTGAAATATTCATGACAACCAATTTGTATAAGGGGAATTTTAATTAAGTCTAGAAAACTTCTTTTAACTCAGTAATGAAAATAACACAATTTAAAAAAAAATCTTAATATGCAATATATAATTGATATCTTCAAAAATCATAGGAAACGGCAAGCAAGTACTGAAAGCGGCTGTGAAGTGACATGGAAAAACAATCCTCCAAAATGAGAATTCTCCTGAGATGACACTTTTACTCTCAGCGTTTTGATGTGTTGTTTTCTCAAGGCTGTAAGGAAACAAGACTCTCAAGAGACCAAAAGGAAAAGGTTTTAGTAATTCCTCACAGGCAGATACTCTTGCAGAGTATCGTAGAGAATTTGGTAAAATGGGTAATTAAGTTATTTGTCTTGCGTGTTCAAAGCTTTAAGTGTGCACTAACACTTCAGTGCCAGTATATACTTCAGAGAACACCGAAGCCTCTATCAATTTAACTTCTGAACACATCCTCTAAAAGCCTGAACAGGTTCAGAATAAGCTATGTTTTTAATTAATTATAAAACAAATACAACATCCTTACCACAGCGTGACTAGCAGAGGAAAAATAAGGAAAATTATTCTAAGGCACTTACTCACAGGCAGCCTGCCTCCCATGCACACACTGCACTGCAACTCAATTTTAGGTTCCTGAGGGCTGGCAGAGAATTTTTTTTCTTACGCTTCCCTGAGTGACAGCATTCAAATGCTACTCCTGCTAGGAAAACTATAGCCTCTTTAGCACTTCTGAGAAATTAAGTGACAAAGCTCAAAGCTTTTTGCCTTTTTTTTTTTTTTTTAACGTTCCAAGGACATTGGTAACATAACATCTGTTTAGCACCACTCCTTGTTTTAAGTGACCTTAACATTTATCTTCTCCCAATTAGAGATCTAATCATAGACAGCAATCCCATAATACAAAAAAAACCAGTTCAATTTCTTTTGTTTTTAAGGAAGTATTTTTTAATGAAATGTGCACAAAATTATACAATATAAAACTTTCATTCAAGTTATAAAAATATGTATATGAGTCCAAAATGCTCCATTTGAAAATAAGATTACTAACTGGATCACAATACAAATCCTTACAAGTTGTACCCCTTTTCCTTACCCCTCCTTCCAATAAAAAATTTTTGTTCCCTTTGTTCCATTTTGTTCCATTTGATTTTGTTCTCCCATCATCAACTTTTTAATCTCTAATAAAACCAGTTCTTAATTGGCCCTGAGGTACTGCACAGATTGATACAGCCTAGGTCATTGCTTTCATATGCAGTGAAGCATCCACTATGTACAAATCCTTAAAGACTGAATATTTCTTGTAGCTGAGGAGAGCTTGGCTACAACTAGCAAGTTATTCCCACTGATTCTTAAAATATCCTAGTTACATGCAGTAGGCAGTATACTTCTTTCCATATTCCTGATAAATTCATCTTCTGTGAACCAGAAGACTTATTACAAACAGATAAGAAAAACATGTTACCAGACAGATTGAACTTGGAACTGTTGCAGAGCTGTTTCAGCACAAACGTAATTCATCTCACTAACTTCACTTCTACTCCACTCTGCTCACAAAGATTGCTTAGTGGCATGAAGGAAAAAAGTCTGAAGCAATCATTTTCTTTAAATACTGTAGAATGAAGACTGTATCTATGAAACAAAAGCCTTCAAAACATTCAAGCTAGGCATTCAGCTGCAGTGCAGCACTGTATCTCCTACTGGAAGACTAGAATTGACAATCGATACTGACAAGTATTGGAGCAAGTACTTAAGAGAACGGTACCTGCCCAAAAGGCTGACAAGTGGGAACTTCTGTATTACCCACTGCTCCTTTGCTTGGATACAATCACCGATATTTAATATACTATGATTAGAAAAATACTTGTGAGAATCAGTTAAGAAAAAACCTTAATGAAAAGGTAAGTTCACATTACAGCAGTTTCCATTAACTACAATCAAGTATTCAAGTGTCATCGTCTAGAGGCACCAACTGCAACAAAAACTTGAAAATTATCAATGTCACAACGTTTATGCAGAGTAGTGGTATATTATATGCTGACACCCAGCCTGCACAGTAATGGCATCATGTAAAAAGAACTTGGAAGGAGCTAAAAGTCATGCAGGTATGGTAGCAAAAAGAAGCCTCTCCTCTTCAAGTGTCTATTTATGTAGTTAGAAGGATGTTGCAGTAACAATCCATCCTACTCATTCAAGCAATAATGATTTCAGAGCACTTTCCCCCCTGACACAGGGGATAGTCCCCAGAGGCCTCTACAGCCCTGCATGACTTGAAGCTTGTGCAATTTTTCCAGTCTCAGGTTAGGTGTGAAGGCCATTTTTTGAAGTCTGTTCCAAAATAAATCTGAAAACTGAATCCAGTCTCATTCATAAACTCTCTTTCCTCTGCAAGCTGCTTACAACCACTTCCAAAAAATGTCAAGGACCAGGAATGAACTAAAAAATTGCAGAGGACTTGGAAGAACTATTGGATCTGGAGCAACCTTTGAAGAGGACAAACTGTAGTGAAAGACAGCTGATCTTCACTGGTATCTCTAGAGGAAAGTCACTACTATGTCTTTGCCCTCAGTAGGCTTTCACACCCCTCCACTAAAAAGAAAGCAGTTTGTTTTCTAGGTTTTTGTTACAGTACACACTTCTGTTACCAAGAGCACAGATAACTGCAGCTTACTTGTGAGGTGAGCTGCAACTTCAAGCAGACATGACCAGACTCTGTGATACAGGTTATGAAAGAATTCCTAGTAAAGAATCTTAAAACATCATAGCAGTAAAAAGAGGCTGCTGTAAACATCTGAGAGACACACACACAATTTGTTTCAGAACATTTCCTTCAGGATGATGAAGGCACTTGATACAGACATTTGATTTCAACTAGTTCATTTTCAACCCAGGCACATTTTCTGCCAAGAAAAAAGCCACCACAGTAGTTACTAGCCCTCTTGCACTGTAGTCTTGGGGCCTGAGGTTACAGTCGTCTTAGTATCCTTTTATGCAAATGTATTTGACAAATTATGGAACGTATTATCTTACACTACTCAAAAAGAAAACCCAGTACATAGCTAAGAGGTCTACTACTTCCCCTTTCACACTACAGTTATAATAGGCCACAAAAAAAAAAAATCCAGCCTCCCCGTGAAATTTTAAATTACAGTTGCCTCAGAAGTGTCCCATGGATGTATTTCCTGAGAATATATATCTGAAAAGCACCTGCAGTAAAGCAAATCTTGCTTTCTGGTGAGTGATAGAACAAAAGTTTGAGAATTTCTACAAAATGGAGTTTGGGTCTTCTAAAAGTTAAAATCTCTTACAGGAAGCATCAAACTACAAAGCATTACCTGAAAGGAATTTGGGTTTATGTTAATCGTTATCTGACCACAAATCAACCTATTAAAGCGCATAAATTAATGGCAGAATAAGTAACAGAACCAACGATACTGATTTTGGTTCAGAAGAGTAGAAGGCACTTCCACTTTTTTCATCCATATCTGTGGGAGATGGAAGTGTTTTTATATCGATTTCACCTGGTTCCAGTGTTCAGTGGCAAGATCTCCTGTTCAACTCTGTCTGCCACCAAATTCATATGACAGCTCCGAAGAGCTTTTATTAAGTCAGTCACCTTTGCATCTTTTCCCTTCCATTTCTGCCACTCTCGAAGTGACTGAGCCAACTGTTCACGCAAGTTAAATGGATTGGCTGCCACTATTCTGTCCATTTTCACTTCAGAAATGCCAAGTTTTCGTATCAGCATTTTCCAGTCTCTCCCGACATTTTCACATATGACTTCAATAGCTGCCTCCTGAAGACCTGAAACAGCAGAAATGTATCAAGCTAGTGATGGATTTACTAAGAAATACGAGAAAATTGTTAAAGGTTGGCTGTTTTTTTTGGTTTTTTTGGTTTCTTTTTTAGCAAAATGCTATTACTCTAGCTGCATTGCACATACCAAAAGTCACACCGTGTTCTGAAAAGCTGCTGGATAGACTTGGAATCCCAAGTACATAGCACGATTTCCAAGTGACCATTCGATAAAAAAAGGGAAGACATTTCCACCCCGGGAAGCTGTCTGCAGCACAGGCTGCCCTCACGGTATGTTTCCAGGGCACAATACAGCCCCGTGCAGCAGTTAGCAGGGGAAGCACCCTTAGCAGTGGGCTCAGCTGCAGCAGGCAACTGAGGAAACTCAGGGCTGCCGTGCTCCGTGTTTGCTCTAAGCACACCCACAGCTAGCAGACGTATACTGGTTTACTGGGGTTGTTTGGGGTGTGTGTGGGGGAGGAAATTAGAAAAATAATCCACCTACGTTTTTCATGTACATCTGGTTGATCATCAGATGCGTTAACTTCTCCTTCCTCTACGAACTGCTTCAGCTGTGAGAGCAGATCTTCCCTTTTAATGCTCTTAAGCAAGCCTTCAAGAAAGTATAGCTTGTCGCTTGCAATCAGCTGCTGCTCGAGAAGGATAAGGAAGAGCTCCCCGCCGCTTCCGACAGACTCAAGCTTCCTTTTCCCAATCTTCCCCCGGCAGAGAAACTTCAGGGAAGAAAGCTCGCTGTCCGACAAGCTCGAGGAGACGGAGTGCAGCAGAGTCAGAAAGGGATCCATGGCGCCGAGGCCTACACCGCAACCACCACCAGGCCCGGGGCGAGACACAGGCCGCGCGGACAGGCTGGCGGAGCCCCGTCCCCGCCCTCCGGGGGCGGACTGCGTTCCTGTTGTCACAGAGCGACTTCCCGGGAGGCCAGAGAGGCCGGCGAGGAGCGGGGACACCCGACCCAGCCCATCCCCGGCGCCGCCGCGACGGCGGAGCGCTGGCCCCGGCCCCCCGCGCGCGCCGGCCGTGCCCGGAAGTCACGTGACACCCCCCTCCGCGCCCCAAGATGGCGGACGCGCAGGGGGGTCAGTGGCGGCAGGCCCCTGCCGTCGCCGCACGTTGGCCTATCTTTAGGAACCGCGCAGTGCTCAAAAGCCCTCGGAGGCGAACGGGCTTGTTTTGTGATGCCGAATACAAAACGTGTGTTGGAGGCGAGCTCGGCACGGCCGGTCTCCTGCTGTAGGAGGAGCAGGGCTGGGCCCCTGTACCTCAGCCTTGGCCGAGTCCTCAGTTGGGGGAATTGTAGGCACCCCCGTTTAATACAAAATTATTGGACTTCTTGTGAGGCACCTAAACCTAAACGGGTTACTCTTCATTTTGTATTTTTTGGATGTACGAGGATGAAAGGACTTGCTTGACAGAGCAAGAAAGGCTGCATCAGAGCCCTGGTCTAGAATAGACACTGCTATTCACTCCGTGTGCCCCCCGGCAGCAGCCTGGGAAAGCAGCCTCTGCCCTCCCTGCGTGGCCTCAGCCACCCCCAGAGACACCCCCGCCACCTTTGCCTGGAAACACAGGGCTTGCAGCCTGTTTGTTCCTCACAAAGATTAACTGTGACATGAAATAACTCCTGACCTTTAAAAGGGAAGAAGTAGGGCAAATGTTAAGTCCCTGTATTTTAAAGGCAATTTTTATACAGGGTGAAAGGTTGTGAACTTCTCTTAAATGGGAAGGTTCAAGTTCATCGCATTGTTTTGTAGGTCCCCAAAGTTCAGAAAAACTGTAATGTTTTTTCTTCAGAGCACGTGTAGGTAGTTCAGATATTTCCTTGTTCCTTCTGTGAACACTGGTATGTTGATTCCCCAAGCTACCCCATTACTAAATTATTTCCTGTACTGACTTTAATTTAATTATTGTTGCAACACACCAATAGACCTATGCTTGTCATAAGAAGATCGCTGTCTCAGATACACGAGTGTAAGCATTATCATTTTCCGCATCTCCTTCTTCAGTCTCACATTCCAACGTGAGGAACAACAACTACTCCCAAAACATTTCTAAAACTCCCACAGGCGCAAGCCCTCCTTAGATAAAACCGCTAGATTTTCAGCATCCTGTTTCAATCTGTTACGCAGAGCTAGTCTTACACATGATCAAGAAAGCCAATATAGGGAACCGTCTACACGCATGGAGCCCATCTGTGCATCCACAGCAGTGAGCACAATGATATAAGAAAATACATATTTCATACTGAATACAGGATTTGTTTCCCATATAATCCTCCCAGGCTATATGAACACTGGGCAGCCTCATCTCCATGTAAGCATTCCCTTAAAATAATTTCCTTTGCTATAGCATTAGCAATATTTTCCTTGATTTTTAACCAGATAAATAAATAAATTTGGGACTTCCCCCCTTATGTTCCTCACCCAGGAAAGATGACAGAGCATCTAATCATGCCACCCTTAAATAGCAGCTGATGTGCATGTTACTCCTAGTCTCTCAGGTAAAATATTAACCCTCTTTGGAAGAGAGATTTTTTGTTTAGTCCCTAAATGCTGCAAGTAGGAGGGAATTAACCTGTTGCACGGTCTCATAGTAAACTAAATAGCAAGAGGAACTGGCACTACGAATTCTAGCTGGGATGAGATGTGCCTGAGATGTATTGAGAGATGTATTTTCTTTCTGCTGTCCTGAATATACTTTAAACTGAACGAAAGAACATAAATAAAAAGGGTAGTGTGATGCCAAGGAGAAATAAATTTGCAGTGTGTGGATTAATTTAGAAGGCAGATATAAGCCCTAGTAGCAATATAAGTATAAAATCCAGTGAAATAAAATCTCATTTTAATTTTGCCAAGGAAGATAACTCTACAAGAGGAACCAGATCACATGGGGCATAGCTTGTGCCTGGTGATGGCAACCAGCCGAAGTCAGAAGCAAATCTATGTGAAGGAAGTCTAATTCAGTGTAATTTATACCTTTATTCTCCATCCTTTGACATGCAATTGAAGGCAACATCAACTGAGATTTTAATAGGTTCATAGGAACGTAGTGGCCAGATTCAGTACTGAAGTACAAGGAGGTGTGAAAGCAACTCCATACATCAGTGTAATTCTAAGGGAGTCTAAATTAGTAACAAACATGGAACTAAAAGATACAAATCATCATTTAATTAAGATATAAATCATCACTTAAATGCTTTTAAACTCGCTCCTAATGCCTGGCATAGTGATTTAGTAGTCCCTTTTACTATGTCTGAATCTGACCCGTTAACTCTATTTTGACACATTCACATTCAAAGTACCCAAGCAACTTGCTTTCCTCCAGTTATTTCCTTTGAAAGCAGTTCATGGCGCTTTAGCAAAGAATTTATTTGCCAAGGTCAACAGATCATCACTGCTCCACATCAGAATAAAACTTAATAGAAATGATTTATTAGACCAGCTCAGATTTCAGTGGAAGTTTCCCAGAAATTTAAGTGCTGTGAATGATCTGGTTCCTAACCAAATAATTAAGAGGTTTCTTGAGGCAAGACGATTCCTTGCAAAATACTGCAGAGGGAGCTCGAAGCCTGGGAGTGTTTCAGACTGAGCCTTTTGACTTCATGGTCTTTCCTGGAGGAGCAGGGCAAAGAGAGCAAAAAAAAAAAGATTCATTTCTGCCGAGCCTTCAGCGAGGTGTCGGTCACCAGGACATTCAGGCAACAAACACCCATTTCGAGATTGTGGACACGAAGCAGAGAAGCGTGTGGCTGCCCTTTGCGGGGTCTGTGCACTGTCATGTTGCATGAATGAATGTGCGGTGGCTAAAGGTTGCTTGGGAGGGCTCATGACTTAATTAACAGCTGCTTTTAAAAGCGATGTATTAATCCACGTGCCCTGAATAATAAACGTTTTGGTAAAATCTATGCAGCTGTGCTGAACCACAGGTGACTGAGATGAGTTTGCATGGGAACTTCAGAAGATGCTTTGTATTTTCCAGCCAAGGCAACCTACATTTCTGGCTGGCCCTTCTTTGATCTAGCATCATACTCAGATCTACTCTGGGACTGTGGAAATGTCTGATGGTTTCTGCAGGCACTGCAATCCCTCTGATGTAATTGGATTTGCTATTAGTGCTCATTAACAAGTACACATGTTGCTGAGTCCACCTTTGATGATTGTTTTCTCTATTACTGTCAAGCAACTTACTCTTGGTATGACAAATAGCTTCCTGTAAATAGTAATAGTTTGCCTTCTCTTTTCAGCCAGCTCCTCTTCCCTACCAAAGCATGTGCTTGCAGCCTGATGTTGACACACCAGAACTCATTCTAATCTAGAGATTTCAGATGCTGGTTGCAAAATAGCTACTTCAGCACAGTGCATGGCATGCTCCAGTCAGAGATGGTATTGCAGATATTCAAAGAAATATCTCTCCTTGCTGAGGCCCTCTCATCTTACAAGAGCTGTATTAAAAAAAAAAAATACAACCCTCTCCCTAATAGCTGAATTGGGCAATAACAGGTGGGGCTTTTTTTTGTTTGATTGCTTGCTTGCTTTTTTACTCCCACAGTGAATAAACCAATTTCCATAAAATTTCTTAATATACTTATTCAATGCCTCTCATCCATTGTTTGCAAGATCATAAAATGCACGTTTTCAGCAAAGACAGTTTCTGCATTTTCTTTTGTGAACGAATCGATTTCATCCATGTTTCTTTTGTCAGATATTACCTCTCTGTTGCTGTAACATCTAGTGTAGAAAGAAGCGCTCTAGTAAAGAAACTATTTGTGAAGAGACTTGGGATGCTAAGAGAAAACTGCCCGTGACAAAAGGGCCTATAAAACATGTCAAATTGTTGTGGGTTGAAAGAGAGAAAATTAGAAGCAGAGTGTGGGAAAAGCAAATAAGTAATGAAAAGTAAGTGAACTCTGGCAGGAATAGGTTGTATACAGATAAAAGATCTGGCCAAGTAACAACAACAACAAGCAATAAGTTGTTAACAGATGCTTGAACTTAATATTGAAACAGAAGAAGTGTTGATTTAATTCTGTTGATATAGTTCTGTTGTGTTATTGTTGGCAGAAGAAGTTAGTTTAACTTTAGGGGAAGGGTAAATTGTAGACTTGTTTATTTTCTCCAGCTAAAAACCTCTGACTTGACTTTTTACCTATTTTTGTAGTGAATTTTCATCATACCATGTCAGAATGAAATCATTTGGACAAACTTTTCACATGTCAATAAAGCTATGTGTATATATTAGACCAGCACATTTCATTCCTCTAAACTGTATTTATTACTTAAGCTCTGCAAACATCAATTTTGCACTTGGAAAAACAGACAGAGAAAACAGAAAACGAGGGTTATCTGCACAGGAATGTCATTGTGAAATAAGCCAGGGAGGAAATAAAAGCCTCCCCAAACTGTAGGGAATGATCATTAGATCTCTTTTGGGGCCCTTTCTATTTCTATTCTATTCAGTCCCTGCTGGAACTAGACTAAGCTGACCTGTAGAGCATTGGAAGTGTCTGTTCTCCGAGGGTTACCTTAGAATCGCCATGTGAGGCAGCTATTCTGAGCAACTTCCTCCTGAGGAGAAACCTATGGCAGAATATGATACAGAGATGCCAAATCTCCTGTTAATTTATCCTGAGGCATATCCACACGCCTGTCTTCTGCAGTGCCGCACAGAGATACCAGCGTGGGTCTGAAGGCAAAATATCTCCCTTAGCGTGGTGAAGAGCCACTGGACTTCCATCATTTGTGAGTCCAACACTCACTCTGACCCACTAACTCTCAAACCCATACTGGGAACCGTGCCCCACTGCGCAGCGGTGGACTCTGTGACTGGTTGAAAAGGAAGCGAAGTTAAGATACGAACTGGAAGTTACTATTCATTCAGGGGAAATAATCCAGCAGTTCTAATTGCCAGGCTGCAAAGCTAATACTAATTAATTTCTGAAGAGTATATGCATTTGATCTTTGTTTTCCTGAGCTGCTGTACTGGCAGTTCCCAAGCCCAATAAAAACATGGAAACATGAATACTTACCACATTAAGATTTATTTTCTTCCATAGAAAATACATGGAAGTTTTTTCTTCAGTCTCCTCCTTTGCATTGGAAAATACTGTATTCTGAGCCATTATAAAGTTTAGGATAACATAAAATTAATTATTTTTCAGAAGATTGATCAATTTTGCACTAGTTTGCACCACTTGGCAGTATTTCTTACAAGCATGCAAATAGTCCTATACCACAGGACTTCATCCTCCCACTTAAGGAAAGGGTTTTTTCCCCTTTCTTTACAGAGCGCAGCAGCAGTCCATTGCCTGCTACACAGCATTGCAGTTGAAAAAAAAAAATTCCCTGCTGCTACTTTTGTCTGTGAATGTTCCAGCTCTAATCTCTTCTGCATTAACAGACTCTGCTTTTGGCCTGGTCATTGTCATGAAAGTGGTGTGAAAAATGTAACCTTTTTCCCAGCTACGTCTCTGCATCCAGCCTGCAGAACCACCTCTTCACAGACCAGAAAATATCTCGGCCTCTACATGTCTGCCAGAGTTAATAAAATTTTGCTTTAAGAAATATAAATGAATGAGCCTGGCCACACTTGCTTGATTTCTGAGTTAAACTCAGGTGTTGTGAGCTCACTATAGTGACTGGAGATAATAACAAACCAAGAGGGGGAGGATACATTTCCTAAAAACAAGCATTACCTTAGGTATCTGAGATTGGCAGTGGAATTACCCATTAGAGGAAAGATCACTAGATTTTTGTTCTTCCCTTCAAGAATGTGCAGATACAGTATTTTCCATCTGAGTCATTATCTCACCGTCATTGAAGTTGGAAGGTGTAAGGTTTTTTTCAAATCCGATTAGAGAGGGAGTGCCTTTTCTACTCAAACACAGTACAGTTATTATCCAGAGCACTCATTTCCTTTAAAAACATGAATAGTTTTATGCAGCCATTAAGTGACACAGGATATGACTAGGTTATTTATTATATCTAAGTCTCCAAGTAACTAAGAAAGCAAATCTGGTTTCATCATCCCCCGGCCCTTGATTCTTGAGAGGAGAGAGAAAGTGTTATTTTCTGCTCTCTAAAGAAACACTTTAATTTGAGCTAGTCTGCAGTGTTGTAGTCAGACCCAGATACAAGTTAGTCTTAAGCCACAATTTACAGTTCATTTTCATACACAAACATAATGGAAGCTTGTTGCATTTGTTCCCAGGGATGAAAAGTCTATGAAGCGTGACTTACTGAGAGAAGAATGGTTTAATACAATAGATAGCATTTATATATTTTCCTTACAGTCTGTATACTTCAGAAGAAATAAGGAAGTTACACACACCACAGCTTTGTCTGCCTACCCTCAAAAAGTTCACATACTGCGTTTTCTTTTTTCTTGAGAAGCTCTTGTTCAGAGACACAAATGAAATTAAATGACTTGCAACATAAGATCAGACCCAAGCTCACCCTCTCTTGTCTCTCAAATATACATATAAACATATGGCTTTGCTGTTATTCACCAATTTTGGAGTGAGGCTTTTTAAAGCAGAAGCAGCCTGTTACCTCTTTGCCAAGTACCTGAACCTGAAAGTGATTAACTGACATTTCTTATCCACAAGAAGACCCAGAGATGATTACCAGCTTAGCTCTACAGCTCTCTTTGTTCAGAGCTAAAAGACAAGCATCGTAAGGATGCAAAGAAATTTGGTTTCAGAAGTAAAATTGAAAAAGACAAAAGTGAAGAGGTTTAGCAGAGTCTCAGAACTGACTCTTCTTTTACTTATTTCACTTTTTGAAACCAGAAAGAAGATGTAGCTGAAATTCATGTTAATTTACTTTCAGGGCTTTCACTGTTCCTTCCCTGCTCCCAACTCCCACTCTCAACAGTGCCTGAGTAGAGTAAAATACCTAAATAACTCTAGGGGTGTGGCCCAGAATCCACCAGATTACAGAGCCGTTGCATTACGCACACCATCTGCAAGCTGCCGTCGCTCATGGTGCAGAGTCCACGGCCACACTGGGGGCTGTGGGACGGTGGCACGTGTCTTCTGCTGATGCTGCTCTGAGGTCACAAACCTGTGGGTGGGGACACCTCTGTGACATCACAGCCCCGCATCACACCAGTGCTCACCCCTGCTGCAGGTACCACCCGGCAGTGCAGGCACCCAGCGCAGGGACCCCAGGGCTTTGGGCATCCTGCTGCTGCGCACTGGCAGCTTCCCATCGCCGTGAGCGGGTCGGGAATCCCAGTCCCAGAATCACAGCGTGGCTGAGATGGGCCAGAACCAACCTGGTCCAACCCACCCTGCTCAAGGCAGGGCCACCTGCAGCCCAGGGCTGCAGCCAGGCGGCTTCCGACAGCGGGACCTGCCGCAGACCCCCAGCCCCACACCTCCTCCTTCCCCTCCATCGCTCTGGGGAAGCAGATGGGCAAGAGGGTGAAGGGCCCATGGGCACCCACTGCACCTGCAAGGATGAGGAACCATGGAAGTGGCTCTAGGAGGGATGAGGGTGAGAAGATGAGAAGGAAGAAGCAGGGCCTGACAGTTGCTCCTGGAGTGCCATTAAATCCTGTTTCTAACCCCGCTGCGTGAGTCGCTCCATGTCTGAGCAGCGCCAGCAAACTCAGAGCGGGATGTGCCTGCAGGCTGGAGGGGAGAGCCAGGGCAGGGGTGTCCCTGGGGCAGGGTGGTGCTGGCTGCTGCAGGTGACACAGGCCACTGCCCGTGTCTGTGCCCTCCTGCCTGCGGTCTCCATGCCCTCCTCAGCTTGGCACCTCAGCATGAGTAGGTGCCTTTGTTTAGCCCGCACTCGGGGCTAAAAGATTTCTCTCACCCAATGTCCCTTCCCTGGCTGAGGAAAGGAATTGGGAAAAAGAGGGAGACTCGTGGGTTTGTAATTAAACAGATTTAATAAAATAAAGAAACTAATATCAATAACAGCACAAAACACACAAAATCATACTTATCTACAGAGTACTGGCAAGTTGCTCCAAGCAGAGCAATCATTGGGAATGAGGAATAGGGAGGCTAGAACAGAGGAGAGCAAAAAGAGCCCCACCTCTCTCCAAAAGCCCTCCCGTTTGTAGCGAACTTGATGTTGATGATCTAGAATACACCTGTGAGCTAGCCAGGGTCAGCTGCCCTGAATTTAACTGCTAAGGGCCTTGATCACCATGGCTGGCCACAAACTGAAACCAAATCCCAATGAAACCAGCACAGTAGGGCATCCTTGCTGCTCCGAGTCCTTCCCTATGCCTTGAAGACACAGCCAAACATCCTGGCCCTGTCTGTAACGGAGGCTGCACAAGTCCGTAACTCCCAGGCAGATTCGGCCTTTCCTCAGGCGTGTGCTGGGCGCGGGGTGAGGACGGCCTTGGGTTTTGGCACATCAGGAGGAGGGAGTGGAGCTGCTGCTCCAGGTCTGAAGCTCTAGAGAGCTGGCGCGGGTTGCTGAAAAGCTGTGGCCTCCGCTGCACTTCTCTTTCTGCCTGGATGGGGGGACTCACGCAGGCGGATTTTTATGAGCCGTAATGGCAGAGTTTGCTGCCCACGTCCTGGCTCAGCTCCAGCCCTGGGATGGTGACAGGCACTGCAGCACAGGGCCAGCTCCTGTCCTCGAGCAGCAGGCTTGGGCTGGGCGATCTCCAGAGGCCCCTTCCCATCTTCCTGAGTCCCTGATTAGCCACGGGAGCAGACGACAGGGCGGCTTTCTGGCCTGGATTTCATCCCGTAGCAGGAGCGTGGGGCCGGCTTGGCCCTGCTTGCTGCCACTGCCAGGGCTGGAGACAACCCGCATTGCCACTGTCCCGCTGCCACTGTCCAGGTGCCCCTCAGCAGCAGCACAGCCACCACCTCGGGGGCCTCCTGTGTCCCTGGACTCGTTGCCCTGCCCCGGCAGGCGTTGGGCAGGGGCCGAGCGTTGCGTTTCCCTTCTCGGCAGGGTGTGCTGCCAGGCCCTGGGCCCGGCCGGGCTGCGGCACCTCTGCTGGGGTCGGCTCCTGGCTGCGTGCCGGCCCGGGAGGAATCCCGGCCTGCCCGCCGATGGAGCTCGCTGCTCCCCGAGGAGGCCGGGACGCCCCTTTTGGGCCTTGGAGCTCGGCCCTCGTTGCGAGCAGCGTCCCGAGCCCCTCTCCGCTGCTGCCTCCGGCTTCTCGGGGAGTCGTAGCCTCAGGCTACGTGCTGAGCCCTGCTGTGGCCATCTTGGTGCTGCCTCAGGGACCTGCTTGGATTCTGCCAAATGTCATTCTTTGGACCTTTCTGAGCCACCTGCCCTGAGACAAGATCAGTGAGTGATTTCTAACAAGGGCCAGTTTCCCTGCAGGGATTCTGAACGAAGGTGTCGGAGACAGGTCTCTGCAGCGGTCGTCCCCACAGTGACATGTGTTTGGTGACACAAATGCGAGCCAGGCTGTGTGGTCTGGATGTCACTCTCACCCAGTCAGCGAGCCCGTGTCTCGAGCAAACCTCTGAGAGGTGGCTACAGGCACACAGAAAGCCCTCCGGTCCCTAAAGGTGCCTGGGAAGCTCTGCTAGCCCTGGGATGGGGCTGTGACTTACCCGTCCCCCTGGGCTGGCACCTGAAGGACACTGCCATGCTGGGTCTGCAGGGAGCCACTCTGAGAGAAGGCTTGGACCACAGGTCGAGTTGAGCCAAAGGACCTGCCCTGCTGGGTGTAAAAGCTGCCTGGCTGCAGCCTTTGGGCTGAGGCTGAGCCCCTGCCACAGCCAGGCCAGGGCTGAGGAGGAGCTCCAGAAGAAGCAGCCATCTTGCCCAGGCTTATCCTCATGGCCTCGTCCTCCTGCTGGGACAGCACATCTTCCCCAGTGCCCCTGAGCCCACCTTCCCTTTCCCGTCCCCAACACCACCTCACACAGCTGTGGGAACAAACCAACATGTTTATTTACAAAATGAAATTTACGCCCTGCTGGCGTAGGAGTGTCTCGTGCACCATGTTCCACAGGGCTGATGGTTGGAGGGATGGCTCCTCCTCCGGTGCCTGGATGTCTGGCTCCTCCTCAGAGCCGTGCCAGTCCTCTGGTTCTTCGATGGCTCTCTCTTCTTCAGAACCATACCAGTCCTTTTGTGCGTGGATGGCTGGCTCCTCGTCAGAGCTGTGCCGGTCCTCTGGTCCTTCAATGGCTGGCCCTTCCTCTTGTGCGTGGATGGTTGGCTCCTCCTCAGAACCATACCAGTCCTCTGATGCGTGGATGGCTGGCTCCTCCTCAGAGCCGAGCCAGTCCTCTGGTTCTTCAATGGCTCTCTCCTCTTCAGAGCCGTACCAGTCCTCCGGTGCTTGGGAGGCTGCCTCCTCCTCCACTGCTTGCATTGCTCGCTCCTCCTCAGGGTGGCATGTTTATTTACAAAATGACCAATGTTTGGAAGAGCTGGAGCTGCAGGAAGCCTGGCCCTGGCACTCCATGGCATGTCAGAAGTAGCTGTTGGAAGAGCTCTCTGAGGATGAGGACGCCCTTCACCACTGAAGGATCTTGTTCAGGACCGTGCGTTGGGTGTTGCCAGTCGGCACCGCTGCAGTGTCCTGGGCGTCCTGGGCTGGACACAGGTCAGGGTCACTGCGGTGCTGCTGCCAGGATGGGCTGTCCTGTCCGGGGGTCTCCTCTGGGCTGGAGATTGTTATGCTGGGCACAGGCACTTGGTGGGAGCGTGGTGTCGTGGGGGCCACTGGGCAGGCGAGGGACGCCCCAGGGTGTTGCGGCGTGTCCTGATCTGGCTGGACGAGGTTCTTCGGATGCAGCACGGGGGGAGAGGCTCTGCGTGGCTCCAGGGGCCCAGCCCCAGCCCCCCCCAGTTTGGGCAGGGACCGATGCAGCATTTCCATGGACTGCAGCACTACCACGGGGAACCACTGCATCTTTATCTCCAGGCATTTTCTTGCCATGTGCATCCAGAGTTTGCTGCGCACCTCCTGGCTCAGCCTCAGCCTTGAGATGACCAGAGGCGCTGCAGCACAGGGCCAGATCCTGTCCTCAATGTCGGCCTGGCCCTCGCCCTCGGTGGTGGAGTTGCTCTGAGGGTCGACATCTTCCTTTGGCAGGATGGAAGCTGATCCTGCCGCCAGTCCTGCTGCTGGTCCTGCTGCCCCATTGTCCAGGCTGGGAAGGGCTTGCCTGCCTGGCTCCTCCTCAGAGCCATGCCAGTCCTCTGGTTCTACAATGGCTGGCCCTTCCTCTTGTGCGTGGATGGTTGGCTCCTCCTCAGAACCGTACCAGTCCTCTGGTTCTACGATGGCTGGCCCTTCCTCTTGTGCGTGGATGGTTGGCTCCTCCTCAGAACCGTACCAGTCCTCTGGTTCTACGATGGCTGGCCCTTCCTCTTGTGCATGGATGGTTGGCTCCTCCTCAGAACCGTACCAGTCCTCCGGTTCTACGATGGCTGGCCCTTCCTCTTGTGCATGGATGGTTGGCTCCTCCTCAGAACCGTACCAGTCCTCCGATGCATGGATAGCTGGTTCCTCCTCAGAGCCATGCCAGTTACCTACTGCCCGGAGGGCTGCCTCCAGCTCCGCCGCCTCCTCCTCTGCCACCCGGAGGGCTGCTGCCGCCGCCTCCTCCTCCACCGCCCGGAGGGCTGCCTTCTCCTCAGAGCCATGCCAGTCCTCTGCCGCCTGGAGGGCTGCCCCCTCCTTCTCCTCCGCCTGGAGGGTTGCCTCCTCCTCAGAGCCGTGCCAGCTGTGTGGCTCCTGCTGTTCCTCTCTGGGGTGCCCCACTGCGCTGGCTGGTCCCAGGGCCCTGGGCCTCCTCATGCTGTAGTCTTCGGGGAGTTTCAGGTCCTGGGTAGGGAGCAGCGGTTGTGGGATTGGCATCTGCATGGCCACTGACTCCTCAGTGGGGTTGGTGTCCCCCCACAGCCTCCACACTTCCTTCTCGTTGGTGTCCACACTGGCTTTCGCCTTCACCTGCAGCGAGGGGCACAGCCCGTGCTGTGGCAAGGGCTGGCTCTGCCCCGGTCGGATGAGTTTTGGTAGGTCATTGCGGCCCTGCTGCTGTGCCACTTGCTGCTGGGACAGCTGCGCTGGCACGGGCAGGGTCCCCCGCTGTATTTCTAGTCCTTTCCCGGCAATATCCATCTTCAAGGCTGAAGAGGCTCTGCCCACACGCGCGGTTCTGAGGGAGTGGTCAGAAGTCTTCTCCACGTGGGCTCCTCCATCTTGAGTCAGGCCCATCTCTCTTGGGTTCTCGGAGGGTTGGAGGCTCTTAGGGGAGCCAGAGGTGCTGCAGCCACGGCAGGGCAGGCTGCCCCTCTCCGCCAGTTCCTCCAGGTCCTGCCACGCCGCCTGCCAGGTCACAGCATCCAGCGTGGCTGAGGCCCCGGTCCCATCCGATGCCAACAGCACCAGCTGCTGCAGCTTCTGGTCGGCCTTGATGCAACAGGTACAGCCGGGTCTGCAGCGCCAGCGCCCACACGCAGGGCCCACGGGAACACCTGCAAACCAAGGGGGATTTCCTGAGCCATGGGGAGCCGGGGACACTGGGACCACCCAGGGACCTTCCACTCGGGCTGCTCCGCACCAGGGCTAGGCTGCTCTGAGAGGCCCTGTCCTGGCCTGAGGACACACCTGGGCAGCCCCAGGGGAACTCGTAGGGGACTTACATGGCTCTGGTGCCACCACTCGCCGCCTCTGTCTCCAGCATTGCTGTCTCCGTCCATCACACTGTGGGAACAGGAGTGTGGCACAGTCATCCACCTGGGGCCAGCCCTGCCAGCTCTGGTCCCAAGTGGCCCCCCTGGCCCCCAGCCACCCCGTACCTCTAGGCCATAGCCGATGGCGAACAGGATGGCCTCAACAGCCAAGAACAGGATGCTGACGCCGAGAAGAAAGCTGCCAATGCTCATGGTGCAGGTCCACGGCCACACTGGGGGCTGTGGGACGGTGGCACTTGGTACTGATGCAGCTCTGAGGTCACAAACCTGTGGGTGGGGACACCTCTGTGACATCACAACCCCGCATCACACCAGTGCTCACCCCTGCTGCAGGTACCACCCGGCAGTGCAGGCACCCAGTGCAGGGGGCCCGGGGCTTTGGGCATCCTGCTGCTGCGCACTGGCAGCTTCCCATCGCCGTGAGCGGGTCGGGAATCCCAGTCCCAGAATCACAGCGTGGCTGAGATGGGCCAGGACCAACCTGATCCAACCCACCCTGCTCAAGGCAGGGCCACCTGCAGCCCAGGGCCGCAGCCAGGTGGCGTCTGACAGCGGGACCTGCCACAGACCCCCAGCCCCGCGCCTCCTCCTTCCCCTCCATCGCTCTGGGGAAGCGGATGGGCAAGAGGGCGAAGGGCCCATGGGTGCCCACCTCACCTGCAAGGATGAGGAGCCACGGAAGTGGCTCTAGGAGGGATGAGGGTGAGAAGATGAGAGAGAAGGAGCAGGGCCAGACAGATCACTGCTGGAATGCCATTAAATCCTGTTTGTAGCCCCACTGCATGAGTGGGCTTGGCCCTTCTCGCTGCCACTGCCAGGGCTGGAGACAACCCGCATTGCCACTGTCCCGCTGCCACCATCCAGGTGCCCCTCAGCAGCAGCACAGCCACCACCTCGGGGGCCTCCTGTGTCCCTGGGCTCGTTGCCCTGCCCCGGCAGGCATTGGGCAGGGGCCGAGCGTTGCGTTTCCCTTCTCCGCAGGGTGTGCTGCCAGGCCCTGGGCCCAGCCGGGCTGCGGCACCTCTGCTGGGGTCGGCTCCTGGCTGCGCGCCGGCCCGGGAGGAATCCCGGCCTGCCCACCGACGGAGCTCGCTGCTCCCTGAGGAGGCCGGGACGCCCCTTTTGGGCCTTGGAGCTCGTTCCTCGTTGCGAGCAGCGTCCCAAGCCCCTCTCCGCTGCTGCCTCCGGCTTCTCAGGGTGTCATAGCCTCAGGCTACATGCTGAGCCCTGCTGTGGCCATCTTGGTGCTGCCTCAGGGACCTGCTTGGACTCTGCCAAATGTCATTCTTTGGACCTTTCTGAGCCACCTGCCCTGAGACAAGATCAGTGAGTGATTTCTAACAAGGGCCAGTTTCCCTGCAGGGATTCTGAACGAAGGTGTCGGAGATGGGTCTCTGCAGCGGTCGTCCCCACAGTGACATGTGTTTGGTGACACAAATGCGAGCCAGGCTGTGTGGTCTGGATGTCACTCTCACCCAGTCAGCGAGCCCGTGTCTCGAGCAAACCTCTGAGAGGTGGCTACAGGCACACAGAAAGCTCTCCGGTCCCTAAAGGTGCCTGGGAAGCTCTGCTAGCCCTGGGATGGGGCTGTGACTTACCCGTCCCCCTGGGCTGGCACCTGAAGGACACTGCCGTGCTGGGTCTGCAAGGAGCCACTCTGAGAGAAGGCTTGGACCACAGGTCGAGTTGAGCCAAAGGACCTGCCCTGCTGGGTGTAAAAGCTGCCTGGCTGCAGCCTTTGGGCTGAGGCTGAGCCCCTGCCACAGCCAGGCCAGGGCTGAGGAGGAGCTCCAGAAGAAGCAGCCATCTTGCCCAGGCTTATCCTCATGGCCTCATCCTCCTGCCAGGACAGCACATCTTCCCCAGTGCCCCTGAGCCCACCTTCCCTTTCCCATTCTCACCACCATCTCACACAGCTGTGGGAACAAAACAACATGTTTATTTACAAAAAGACCAATGTTTGGAAGAGCTGGAGCTGCAGGAGGTCTGGCCCTGCCACTCCACAGCATGTCAGAAGTAGCCGTCGGAAGAGCTCTCTGACGATGAGGACGCCTTTCGCCGCTGGAAGACCTTGTCCAGGACCGTGCGGAGGGTGTTGCCGGTCGGCACCGCTGCAGTGTCCTGGGCTGGGCGCAGGTGGAACGAGCGCCCGGTGAGGGTCACTGCTGTGCTGCTGCCAGGATGGGCTGTCCTGGCCTGGGCTCTCCTCTGGGCTGGAGATTGGTATGCTGGGGACAGCTGGGAACTATACCAAAATGTAACAGAAAATTTATTCTATGATTCTGTTCCAGCGAAACCAGGACACCTACCTTCTTTACCTACAGATGTATTTTGAAGATTAATACATTAAGAAATGAGAGTTGCTCATCTAATTACATGCTTCTACCAGGACAGATGGGAATTCCGTGCTTGTGAGCACCGTGCTGCGATGATGCAATGCTGCTGTCTCGGTCCAAGGCAGGAAGCACAGGCAGATCAGCCACTTACCTGCACATCACCTTTGGGGCTTGAGAGACTTACCTACTACAGAATCAAAGGGCTTGTACCAGCTGGGGCCCGACTTCAGTGTTGGAAGCTGTGTGAGCGTTTATAGATCATTCTGATCAACAAAAATAAGCGTGTTCCTAGAGGAACTGTTTATTTTTGATTGCCGAGGATCGTGGTATTATTTGCAATGCAGTACATCAGTGGAGAAGGCATAGTCACCAAGCCCTCACTGATGCCGGAGAGGTTTTCTCTTTCTTACTCTGTTTTCATACATTTCCTTCCAAAGCATCAAAGCTTTCCAGCTGTCATCCAAACACAAGACCAGCAGTTCCGCACCCTTTGGCAGGATGAGATTGCACATCGCTGAACAAACATTGGCAAACGCTACCTGATAACCTACCTACAGGAAGCGATTCTTTTCCCAGAAAAACAACTTCTGTGGCTGATCTGCCAGCTAACTTGGATCTGAGAACCTCAGCCTTTTCTTCCTCCCTTCCCTATTTGCACCTATTCCCTAGCCTCTGTCTCTTATATTTAAACTCAAGGAGAAGGCCACTCTTCTTTCATTTAGAAGTAAAAATAGTAAATAACCTTTTCTTCTGCTCTAAGAAAGATTGCTTAACTACCTGCATTTAACTCTTGCTCTGAAAATCGGACTTTGTTATGCTTTTACGTTTGCTCAGCACAAGCACTCTGCTAAATATTTTGTGCTTTGATTCTTTTTCTCATGAGCATCAGGATGGATATGTTTCTGCATGAATTTTCTCACACAGGTGGTACTACGCAAGATGAAAGCTATGACCTCAAAACCTTCAAATTTCTGTATAAGTTCACATGACTGTCATGCCTTTGATTTTCTGAGTCCTTTACCTCGTGGAAACTAGCACAACAGCTTGCACAACTACCTGCATCAATGTATTTTGGCTTTAGCTGACACTCGGGGTTATAAAAGTACTACACAGTAAACATCACAAATTTTTATTATAAGTGGAACCAATCATTCAATAAGCAATGCTTAGTCTCATGCATAGTATGCTGCAGACAAAGGGGCTCAAAGGAAATATTTTCTTTGGCTTTAGGTGGCCTCAAATCAAACGGCATGCATGGTATTAAAAATTAAGGAAAGAGATTAAAATTAAAAAGAAGCCACATTAATAGTTAGTTTCTTCTTCAGAAAGGCCTGTTGGGCTAAAAAAGGAGGTTAAAAAAAGAACTTTGTTTTTTCTCTGCTGTGCTAAAAATGGCATATTGTGTTTGGTCATGGAATAAATAGTACCCAAACGTGCAAAGAATTGAACCAGAGTTTGAATGGAATCCATAGAAATTTTAAGATACGGTTTCTTCAGTGGCAAAAGGAAAATGAGTTGTTTACTCTGAAAATTTCATAGGAAAATATAAATACACTCAAGTGATCTATGAAACTTCAGGACAGTTCAGACTCCTGAGGTAACAAGATGAAAAGTAAGTTGTTTTATTATTGCTTATTGGAAATTACAACAGCCAAAAAGATCCTGAACAGCTCAGGACTAGAGAGCACGGAGGGTTTAAAAATAGAAATGTATCTGTGCCTTGACTTGAGACTTACTCACCCTTTAAGCTATTTAAGACTGCAAAATATTTGTAAGACTGTATCTTAGAAACACAATGCCATGGAAATCCAGAAGATTCAGACTCGTACTGTCCACACAACAGGGTACATGAAAAGTACCACAAGCACCGTGCAAATCTCTTTCTCGAAGGCATTGTCTTATATCTAATGAGCTACTATTTTGTCTTTAAGAGCTGACAAAAACAAACCAGTTACCAACTAGGCAGTGATTTTACCTGCTTCTGGTTTTCATATCCATTATCTTGGAACAGAATTCCCACCTTCTAACTAAATTTCAGTATTTTTTGGTTAGAAAGGGAGAACTGGTATGAAGCCTCGTGCTTTGCCTTCTCACAGAACAGTTAAATGGGAGCAAGAGAAAAAACTGGAAATGGCAAGTCAGGTTCTGTGCCCAGCTTTGCTTGTAGAGGTCCCATAAGGCAATGAAAATGTGATATACACAGTGTAGCTTCTCTGCTTCCTGAGTTACTTCCCTTCAGAGCTGCATCCAGCTAGACACAGTGGAAGGAATCCCCGAGTTTCATTCCTTTGGTTTTACCATTTCATTTTTTTCTTAATAATGCCTACATTTTTCAATTTAAATGAACAAACCAAACAGGATTCTTCCTTGTTACAAGCCCATTTCAAATATCAGTGAAAGCTCTTATGTTCTGCTAAATGCCTAAATCAGAAGAAAATTAAAGCTCCCAGGATAAGATCTGTCACTTAATATTCAGTGTCTATGGTGCAGCCATCTACGTTTGTGCTAGAAGCCAAACCTCCTTTGTGCTCACGGAGACAGACGCATCTTAGGTGGGATTCATTTCATCTCAAAGTGGGTATCTAAAGCAGCTAGAACACAAGATTTACCTTCTCTGTTGTTAGGAAGATGTCTATAAATGAAGTAGTCTGTACCTGCAAACAAATCTCAGTTCTGGCCTCTGCTGAGCACACGAGGAGCACTGGAAAGGGCACCGCAGATCCACTTTTAGGCAAACTGTAACACAAATTCCTATATGAATTCTCAAATCTAACAGCACTCATAGCTGCACATTCAGAGCACAAGGAGGATTGGGAACAGAACCTGTCCCACAGGAGAAACTCTTGCATATTTAAGTTTATTTCAAATAAGTTCAAAGAAAAAAAAACCGAACTAAAACAGATTTAGTATGTATTTGCTTTTCTTAAAAAATGATTCCATGAAAGAGTTTTGTAGTTATCTAAGTAGTAATACAGTTTTTTATATACAAAATTCCATTTCAAACAATTTACTGTACAAAAGAAAGTATAAGCAACTGCTACTATTTCATGATTTCAGCAAATAATGAAAAATTCTGATAAGTATGTGTTCATCAGGATATAGTTCTACCATTTACAGGAATGTCAGTATTAAGTTGGGAATACTTTCAGATAAGTATTTACAAATAAATCCCCTTCGAGGAAGTTCCCCTAGAATTTCTCTTCAGAATAGGTAGTTCACGTTTGGCTTTCTTCTGGATCTTTTGGGCTACCAAGGAATGAGAGGAAGAACACTTTTTCAACAAGATGTACGGACAGAATTCTGCTTGATTTATTCCCACTCACGATTCTATTGCAGTCAGTGGGCCTGATCTGGTAAACACTTACTACCAGGCGTAATGCTTATTGTGTGAATAAATCAGGCAGGATTTGGCCCTACAGTAGTAAGCTATCATAAGTTACAAATTTTAAAAATAGTGACATTCCTGCAAGTCAAAATACAACAGAAACAAGAGTTAACAAAATATAAGCCCTTTATTAATAAAAATCTTTGGTTGGATCAATATTTTAAATAAGCTTCAAGAATATTTGGTTAATACCATTTTCTTTCTTCCACATAATTTCTTTTCTGGTACCTTCTTTGGACAGACTACAGAAAAATATCAAGTTTATCACATACTTTAAAACAAATAAATATATCAAAAGCTAAATATGGCATTCTTTTTAAGTTCTAGCATTAATCTTTAAATTAGTTTGGCAAAGAAAAAAGGAAAAAAGAAATAACTAACTCCTCTTGAAAACAGTCTTTTGACGTTTGGTTTTGTAACAAACCATACAGTAGTTAGACTTTAAAGAAATCTTTCATTTTTATTTTATTTTTCAGCTTTATATTTGTAAAGCAAGTGCCATGGACAAGACAAAGCAATAAAAGAAATGAGGTTAATTGCACCAATATTATTTGGAAGTGCAGTTTATCGTTTGACAAAGCAAACCTAAAATGTACTATGCTTAAAAAGAGTTGTACTGATGGGATTTAGCTAGGTGTCATAAGTAAGGATTTTAGACTTATACTTTAAGGAAGCTCCTTGTACAAAAGATAAAGAGTATTTTAAGACAAAAGAAAAGTCCTGTAACTAACTGAAGGTCTGGTCCTGTAGCCCCAGTGCAGGCAAAACTTCCATTGAAGACAGTAAGTGGGACATGTTTTGGATTTATGCCTCTGGGAAATGCCATTCAACAGCAGAAAGTCTGCGGGAGCAACTGGCTGTGAAAAATGGGTGCAGACTCCTTTCTCCTGCAGAGGATAGAGGGCTACAGAGAAAAACGTGGCTAAGAAAGGGATGTGCTAAAACAATGGGAAAAAGGGAATTTCCTCAGCAACAACGGTGTCTGAGTACTAGGCAGGGCAGTGCGAGTCACGGTAGCTCTACGTGTGCTCGTTAATTCAGGGCATTTAACAAAATGCTCTGTGATCATCTATCTACCTGCTGGGAGGATCTCCGAAATTGTGCTGCCTCTGCCTGGCCATGAGCGAGGAGCCGCTGGGGGACTGCTCAAACACAGCCGATGCAGCCTGGGGCACTGAGGTAGCTTCATCCACATCAGTCACTCATTGGTAAAAAAGGACTTTTCCAGATTCACTTTTCTGATGTTTCTGAAGAGAGCAGTGCCCCGGCGAAGGGCTCGGGTACACAGCAGATTGCCACCAGTGCCCCACGCACCTGTCTGACTCCAGAGCTCTGCTTGTTTCAGACCTGCAGGTTCAGACACAGATGTCTGTCAGCAGAGCTAAACCCTGCCTTGGACAGCAAGTCAGTCTGGTAGGCTTTACGTGGTTTCTCTCCTGCCAAAAGGAATACTAGGGCACACTCTAAAGCTGATTTTGCATATACTTTATGGAGTTACCCCATGGACCTTCAAGCCTGGGGTTCCAAAAATATTTTAAATTAGTATTATTATTATTACTTAAAATTTACCTTTATTTATTGAGTTAATTAATAGGCTAAGGTCAAATTCTCAGAGAATATCTCTATCAAGACGTACTAAGTACCTGCATTTATTAATGCACACCGTCAATAGTGTTATCTATCGATGAAATATAAAAATTCCCTGCATTACTGCTTGTGCAAAAGAAAATACAACAACATTATCAGAAATAGAATGTGGTCCTCCATGTTTGTAAGAAGAGCATTTCTCACAAAGATGGGAGCAAAATGGCAGCACATCCTTCAACATGCACCAGGTTGTCCATTCATCGAGTCCTGCCCTTTACGCGATGGCTTGTGTATCAGCGGAATGCCCCGACATACTCAACTCCCTCCTCTTCTATACGTCAAGAGGATAGGAATGGCAGGAGGACAAGCTCCCACTGTGGCTCCTGGAGAGTCTGGGGCTGTGATTGTTACAGTTTTCACCTTTTTTCTTGTCCTTGTCTTTCCAGGTTTCTAGCATTTGCAGCTTCCCTTGCTCTTCTCTCATGAAGACCTCCACCATGAGAACTTTCTCTTTATGTATCTGCTGACTAATGTCCTTGGGAATGTCTGGGATAATCCAGTCAACAAAGTCACTCATAAACATGACCAAGTTCTGCAAATGAAATTATGAGAAAATGTCAGCAAGGTCAAGTGAAAGGATGACTGTAGGGAAGCGGCCATTTTTGGTGTACTTAGGAAGGAAGAATGGACAATATTTGAGTTGGGCTCCACGGCATGTCACGAGCCTGATACTGAGCCAAATTCACCTCAACTTCTTGTTCATGCTAGAAATACAGAAAAATGGCAGGCACTGTTGTGATCAAATAATGTAATTTAGTGAAAAATTACAAGATTTTGCCTTCTTGTTCAGATGCAAGGTAAACTCTTAACTGGGAAATTTTTGAAATTTCATTTCTTGGCTAAGTCTAGAATTGAGTTTGGATGAAATTTATGCTGCTTCAGTGAATTTGTTGATGTCCTACTGGAGAAATTGGTGGGACTTAACTAGCATCAGCCTTGTGCTTTGCTGCTCACTAAGGTCATTAAGTTTCTTCTGCGTCCAACCAGTTCATGGAATCCCTGAGGAGGCATTTTTCCACTGGGGATATACCTGGGCCTGGGTGGGTGGGAGGAAGAGGGTGAAGGAGGATGGGTAAATTTCTTTGCTTTTCCATGAAGCAGTTGAGAAAGAAGGTATTTTCTTTGGCCTAAGAACATATTTCCAAAGGTAGCTTGCCTTACATAGCTAAAGAAATAAACTCTTTTTCTTTCTCATATAAAAAATACCTTCAGTATAACCTACCTGGAAAACTATCACAAATGCTAATCTTGCTGCTAGGACAGCCCAGAAATCCTTTGAAATGTCATACTTGTTTTCAGACCAAGGGGGTTCTCGATAATCTTTGTATCTGCAAAACAAGACTCAGTAAATCAGTGATGTCATTCAGAAGTTTTAGCACCATGAGGAATTAATACCAAACAGTCAAACAGTAAATTGAACCATCTAAAAGCAAGTTCACTATTACAGCATGACGCTGTTTTAACTCTCAGAAACAAGACACAGCTGAAAGCCTCCCACAGCCTTCAATCTTTACTCAAAATTGAAGGTCTTCAATCTTAATACCCTCTGCTTAGTACAAATAATATCAATTCTGCATAAAGATGGAGTAAACTACACAGCTCAGATAATTTCTTTTAAGATTGGTAAAAAAAACCCAAAACATATAGTTTTCAGACTAATTTTACAGACAAAAATACTGATCTCGGATCCACAGAATGTGTTATGCTATGTGGTGTTCTCCTTGTTCACGATCAGCAAAAGGTTGCAGCTAAATTTTGTCGTACAGAGAGAAGGTGAGAATTTTGCCTTAGCTATGGCTTACAGAAAATCTGTGAGCTAATCAACAATAACTTGTTAGAAATGGGACCAAGAGAAATATGTTACATTTAAAACCACAGCATCCTGTCAATATTTTGAAAGAATACGGGCTCCATATTTTCAAATGATTTAAAAATCCCTGAAATATGGAAGAAATGATGGGATGGGAAGAAGAAAAAGGCTGGGACTAGAAAGCAAATAAACCTGGCATTTTTGCATTGGACCATGGCACTAACACTTCCGTTCTCTAAGTTCTGTGCTAAAACCATGTTTGCCAACCTCATTCATCCTGTGCCCCAAGATCACCAGAAGGAAACCAGGAGAAAGTAAAAGCAAGCAAAGCTAATACATATGCAGTTTTGGTTGGTTTTTTTTTCTTTCATCTCAGGGTGATTTTTCTGTTTAGCAGTCATTTCAGCAGATTAACTTGCACTATTCAGATTTATAAAGAATATAAATTAAAAAAATAATAAGCTTATAAAGGTGGGTTTTTTTCCTGGTCAGTTTGTATAATATTTTAGTATATGTACACCATTTTTTCTCCCCTGGAATGCCTCTTCCCTCCTTGTTCTCCTCTTCCCCTTCTTACCCCCATTGCCCCCCTTTCAGTTTTGCTGTTCTAAGTGCTTTCCCTGTTATATTTGGCTTTGGTCCCCAATTCTAAGTGTTAAAACATTTCTTTTGAAGATGATGCATATCTAAGGAAGCCTAGGCAAAGCATGCAGTTCAGCACTGACCTAGACTGCTTCATAAACTGAAATATGCAACAATAATTCTCCTTTAAAAATGAAAATAATTTGTAGGAATTGTAACAGGCATGCAGATTTCCTGTACAATGACACTTTAAGTGGGTCTTAGGTTCCAGTGCAGATAAGGATGCTATTACTCTCATCAGGAATTGCTATAGAAACTGGACAAAAAAAGAGAGGTGTACTGTGAAGTCACAGTCATTATATCAGTAGCATGTGATACAACAACAGGACATCACTGTAACATCATTTTGTTTCCTTAAAGCATCACTGTGCTGTTTATCATTAATTATCTCCTTTCCTGAAAAAAGGAATACATAATAATAACAATCTTTGCACAGACAAACACTGAATTGAACAACGCTAATCTCTATTTCTCCAAATAAGCAGTACTTGATATTCAGATGTTGTGGTTGCTTAATATGTAAGCCAAGACGTTTAAGGCAATGGATCCATCTGATATAAAAGGCTACCAAGGTGCTAAAAAGGTGTTGAAAGTACAAGGGACCTGCCCCAGAAATGTAAAAATTCATCCCATTCTTAGTCAGCTGTGAAAATACTTAAAATTAGTTATCATTCAAGAAAGTACCTGCATATCTGAACCTCGTAGCCAAGATCCATGGGGTCGTTTGGAGCTGTTCCTGCTTGAAAATCGCTGACATTAAAAGAGGATAGCGTATGGTTCACGAAGCCATGCATGGTGCCATTCTCACTGTACATATACAGGTACACGAGGCGTGGAATGAAGTCGGATGTGAATGAGATCACAAATGCCTAAGCCACAAGAGTAAAGAGTGAGCGCAATATTCAGGCAGTGGTTAGGTTAATAATATCCTCGAGTATGTCTTGCCCAAACAACTCACACAACTCAGGGACTGCTTCAGAAAACAAGGGGGAAGACTGCAGCCCACGGGGCCCTAAAAATGAAGTATTCACTGCTGCAACAAGGTAGTATTTACTGCTTACTCATCCGAGTTGCAGATTACTACATGGAGTAGTTCCACGCCAGCTGAGATTTCTACATGGATAACAGCTTGGACTCCCCAGGGAATGAAGTGGCCATACCCCCGAGCACCAGAGGAAAGCAAAACACGGCACTGCTTCCCTGTCCCCCAGTCACAGCTTGTCCCTGATGCACTGTATAAGGTCCAGTTGATAGATTTCCCCATACTTTTCTGTTCTGCAAACAACTGACAGTGAATTGACTCTTTAAATTCTCATGGCACTGCAAAAGGCCATTAATTGTATGTGATTTTTAACTCCATCAAGATAAAAGGATGAGTAGACTGAGCCCAGTTTTATTTTTATGGTCACAAAAATTGCATTTTATTTGGTTATTTAAAAAGGTTTTCTAAAAACATCATACAGAAAATGCAAGACAGCCAATTCAGCTGAGTTCTTCGTAACTTTAGCCTTTCTCATTTATCATTATTATGAAACATTCCCACTGGCATAAATCTCCTGTACGTGCGGAACAAACACGGTACAAAATGTTTTACTTATTTTATGACAAAGAGGGGTAGTACATAGATCAAAGAGGGAAAAATAACACTGGATAATGACAAAGAGAGACTACACGGAAGAGAAAAAAAATAGAGAAATCATTTCCAAAGGAAAAGAGGAGAAATGGTAAAGACAAATTAAGGCAGCACACCAAATAACCAAAACAATGGTTTGGCCATAGCACAAGAGGCACCTGTGGGCAAAGCGAAGGGATTTCCAGTCTGGATAATGGCAAAAAAACCAAGAGGGCCCATGGGCACGTGCCGTAAGCCCTACACAGCCCCTATTTTGTTGCATTGCAAACATGTTTTCAGCTTGTCATTCAGCTTTTTTTTTCCTTTCCCCAGATGGGGTGCAATGAAGATGATCATTGTGGATGTCTCTTCATAGAATATTAGATAAGTACATAAATGAATATATAAGGTGTGCTAAAATTTTCTAAGGGCTGGACTGTTAACCGTTGAAGTAAACAAAAAATATTCTCCTGGATTTTCAGAGCTACCTGAGTGAGAGCAACGCAGTTTGTGGCCAGATTTTCAACGGAGGGACACTGTGCTCTGACGAGCTGAACTAATTCACAGCCAGTTGATTATCTGACCCTAAATAGGTTTTAGCACTGAAATTAAAAAAAATATATCATCTTAGTGATAGTACCTCAAAAGAGCACAAGTAGGCAGCTGTGGTCTTACTTTTTTGAAGGGAAAAACTGTTTTATGAAAACACTGTGAAAAAAAGCTGCAACGACTACTTACTATTTTATATTATTGCTACTACTATCACAACTTTAAAATAAACACTGCATCCGATTCTCTAATATTTCAGAAAGTTTCTAAATCATATACTTTCACTTGATTTTAAGGGATTTATGCTGAAATAAAACTAGTGGAACAGAATGGAAAAGCCAGCTTATTGAATTAAAATTTTAGTCATGCTGAATTACTTACATTTATTATGACAGCAAGCTTTCCAATACCTCTGAGGATATTATACCAGATTCCTAAGGAAGGAGACAAACACATAAATGCTGTTCCAGTCATTAAAATTAGATAAATTACATTTTTAGTTACCAGTGTTAGGAGTACTTATGACTATGCCAAACTAGAGTTATATTTTAAATAAAAAGAACAAATTATAAGAGATTAATTTAATGACCTTTAAGCAAAGGGAGCCCAACTCTGTCTTCCAAAGCTAGGTTTAGGCACTTATTTTTTTGAGATTTTAAGCTACAAGCTTCTTTGAGGAAGAGGAGGGCAAATGTGAGACAGAAGAGTGCCAGCATAGGTAGAAAATAAAAACGTCATGAAATTTCATTCAAACTTCTCAAGGGCTTGAGGGGAAAAAAAGAAAGCTACAGATAGGGAGCTGGAAACTCCACACATGCGGTACAGAACATACTAGTCTACCAGTTTTAAGGATCTGAATCTGTTTCTACACTTTCTCATCACTATTTATCCTACCTCAATTTTTGAGAAAGCAAAGCTCCAGTAGAGCCACTCAATGGGATTTTGTCATTTGCATCTGGAAACCACACAGATACAGGTTTCCTCAGTGTGGGCTCTGTGCATTCAAAATGTAATACCAACCAACCCCACACTGACTCAGGTTCAACCCCTCTGGATTTAGTCTGAGGATGATGCATGAAGTCCCACAGCTCTGCCCCTTCCCCATCTCCAGATCCCATTCCTCATGGAGGGGCTTCTCTGAAGTCTACATAAAGTGCTGGTTTAGTGTACGTGGCCGTGCACCCTCGTGCCTGGCCTCTCTAAGTCTCCTGGTCATTAGTGACAGCTTGGAAATTTCTCTTTAGTTGAAGTACTCAAACAGCGAAATTCAGTCTTGATGGAAAAATCCAGGGCTGCTACCAGATCCCCGTGGTTACAGCCCTGATGAGCCACTCTCCTGTTCTGGGTCTGAAGAGGAAGGAAGATGTAGGAGGCTTTACACAGGGTGACATCCCTGGAAGACTTCTCCAGCCTGGCTGAATCCTTTGCTTGCTAATTAACTCATACTTCATATAGCTTTGGTCTTCTGGCACAGCATACACAAGCCAGCCTGGACAGAGTTCAGAACTGAACTTCAGGAATAGATATTACAGCATCAGGGGAGGCAGAGATAGACCTCTGCTTGCTGCCCGTGGTTACCCACTGCCTCTAGCAGGTGGGACCTTCTCCCTTTCCTGTTTCTGCTGATGCCTGCCCTAAAATCTTGTCTGGTTTGTCTGTGGCCATCTCGCAGTCTCTAACTTAGGGATGTCTCTGAAACAAGTGGGGTTCTTTCACCCACAAGAGAGGGATTGAATTGCAATGATTTGCAAGTAACACCCTCTCAAAAACAAAACAAAAACCCCCACCACAACCAAAAAGCACCACCACCCTCCCCTAACATCTCCACCAGCAACCTTAGCCCGCAGCATCAAATCAGCCAGTCACAAAACACCCCAAAAGCAGTGTCATGGTAAAGGCAATAGCATGACAAAACACAATGTGTTCTTCAACTCTGGGATGGTCCTAGGGCATGAGGGTGAGCCCAAGGAAAAACTCTGCTTGCACAATACCAGAATGAACAACTGAGTGTGGGAACAGATCATAAACTTCTCCACTCTTGCTGACTGGCTCTGTAATATGGAACAATTATTTTAATGAACTTTTTTACTTATAAGTAACCAACATTTGGGAGAAATAGCTTCCTCATTACATACAGCCATAGCTGTTAGCCCCCGCAGTAAGGGGAGGACTGGTCTGTTGTCACCGTACAACCGCAGAGCCCAGTTCCAGCTATATTCACTGCAGCTTTCAAGCTTCACCCTTCCGACATTCATGCTGAGTAGGGACAAAGGGATACATTTACCCACAGCAGACTTCCGAGTCCCCTCTCCTTCCCAAGTGTATTTCTCTAGGCAGGCCAAAGTTATTAAATGCAGAAATTTTTGCTTCTGCAAGAAAACTGTATTGCCAGGAAGGACGGCTGATGTGCAGAACCATGCAAGATATTTTGCTATTGTATTGATCACTTTGATTTGAAAAGTGATACTGTTTACTTAATAAAATATTAATCTGAATTTAAAGCTCTGGTCTTCCTATTTTAAAAGTAAAGCTGCGATAAGTTATGCCAGTTCACAGTTAAGCCACAGTTTAATGTTTTGAATTTTCCTATAAATATCTTCCTGTTAATGAAACTAACTCAGCAGAATAATATCCTGCCATCAATCCAGGAATAAACAAACAGGGATAACAATAGCAACGTGCACTTACCTATATCCTTTGCTCTGACTGCTACCGGTCTCCTCAGCTCAGTAACAAATTTTTTGGCATCTAGACGGATTTCAATGATGTTGTTCAACAAAGCAAACAAAGGTGCCAGCGGGAAGGATGCAACAAACAAAGTTACAAATCCAAACTGAATAACTGAAAAGAAAAAGGAACCACTTCAATGGCTGTGGTCAGTATTTATCAAAAGGGTGCATCATCACGTCAGTGCCACCCCCCAGACTCTAACAAGATGACACTCGCTGGGAGACTAAATCACATTTTCTGCATCACAGAATCAATCAGGTTGGAAGAGACCTCTGGGATCATCGAGTCCAACCATTGCCCTGACACCACCATGTCAACTAGACCATGACACTAAGTGCCATGTCCAGGCTTTTCTTAAACACATCCAGAGATGGTGACTCCACCACCTCCCTGGGCAGCCCATTTCCAATGGCTAATGACCCTTTATGAGAAGAAATTCTTCCTAATGTCCAACCTGAACCTCCCCTCGTGAAGCTTGAGGCTGTGTCCTCTTGTTCTATCACTAATTGCCTGGGAGAAGAGGCCGACTCCCACTTCACTACAACCTCCCTTCAGGTAGTTGTAGACTGCAACTGCAAGCAGGCATGGTTTGCCCAACTGCCGCTCCATTCAGGCATCGAAGGGCCAGTTGCCCCTCTTGCAAAAGGCAAGGCAAAGTAACCAGAAGGATGAGGAAGCTCATGAAACAATTTTGCCATGGACGAGGCTGGCACAGTGGATCTGGTGGAGTGGGATTACGGCCGGGTTAGCTCTACATAAACTTGCCGTGCTCCACCCGGCAGGTTTATAGCCCTCACTAATCCCACTGGAAGCTTTCTCTTCTGAATTATAGAAACTTATAGGCTTCAAAAAGGACATGACTAATTCTCTGCCTTTACTGGGAATAACTTGCTTCCTACAACCTGGGATCATATTTGCTTTTGTTTGATAAGGACACCACCTTGATGTCATACTCATCCACGTACTGTTAGTGCCCCATCTTCCTCTTCCTCTGTTACTTCCAAATGCTGATCTCACTAACTGCATCTTTTCTTACTTTTAGGAACTGACAGCATGACCTTGTAGCTTGTACCATTAAACTTCAATCTATTTCAACTACTCTGAACATCAAGGTCATCAGATATTCTAATTTACCTCTGCATTTACTGGGCATGCCAATTTTGGGTATTAGTACACTTCATTATCCTTTACCACTATTTCTGCCTAGTTATTCCTTAAAATACTAAATAAAGTTGCTCTTTTAAGACAGATCCTTCAGAAATGCCTGCTACTGTAGCAAACAGCATTGTGTTGAACAGCTCTCAGCCTTTGCAAGACTGGAAGTAGGAAAAGAAATGTAGTTGTACAGCTGCAGCAATACAGAGCTGATATCCAGCGCTTAAATTCCATATCACGGAAAGCACAATCCATCCTTGAAGCAGCCAGTGGTTGGCTGAAACATGCTACAGTCTGAGACTGTACACTTTAATAACGAAGTTACGCCACATCTCCACTGTCCACTGAATCTACAGTTCAAAAACCTCAGCTCTCCATCCCAACTAGTCAGAATAATTATGGTTTAAAATGCCTTCTTTCCACCACACTCACTCATTTCCATATATTCAGGGGTAAGTCCAGCGAAAGGCTCCAAGTTATAGTCCACTTCATAACGCTGCTTTTTTTTCATGTGCTCTTCATGGTCTAAAGAACGCCGACGCTTTAATTTCATGTATCGTATAAATTTCTTCATTTTTCTGGGGCAAATGGAAATGATTCAGTTCACATGCCATTCTGGTCAGGGTGCCCATTTTTCAGTTATTTTACATTAACAGACACAATAAGCTCCGTACCTATTTTCATAAAAACTGTGCAAGAGCCGCAATATGCTAAAAGTGTCAGGGATCAGCATATACAGGTACTGAAACACGGTTATCATTGAATCGCATGTTCAGTCTTACACCCCCTGCTAACCAGTAGGAAAGCAGTAGATTGTCTCAGACTCTTCAGACATCTGCATTGCTGGGTGCAGTTGCAGCGAGGATGCAGGTATTTGCAACACAGCAGACCCAGGCTTAGTGCAAAGATCTTGCAGGTAGCCTATGGGACACGTTCACATCAAGGGGCAGTGGATACAGAGTGTATTGCACTTATCATAAAAATCACATATTTAAAAAAAAAAACAAACAAAAGTCGCTACTTACGGGATGCCAATCTCAAATAAATTGTTCTGAATCAGCTGCTTGCCCAACATGATAATACTGAGCTGGATACACAACTCCATTAGACAACCACCTGGAGCACACTAGGGGGGACAGAGGAAATGTCAGTCAGAACATCCCCTGTGGCAGGGGCAGATGGTGCTCCCACCCAACATGGTCACGGACAGGGTAAAATGCAATTACCTCTTCCATTCGGAAAGAATGGAAAATGTAGACGTAGTCTCCTGGTCGTCCAACAAATCTAGGGCACAATGGTTAGAATTATAAACTTCGTATGTATTTTATACGTTTTATATTTGATTCCTAAAGTCATTTATGTCAAACTCTATGCCTTTGAATGGGACCACCTAATGTTTAGTCCTGAAAAAGTGAATGAGAATAATTATCTTTGGTTTTGTTTTAAAGATTAAGTCCTGTTTACTGAGTAAACAACTCAGTAAAACTGCAAGTCGTGTCCTACAATGTTATAGGCACATCTTGGCAGAAATCCTCTAAGGGAACCCTCATTTCTGTTGCATTAGCTGGAAGACGCCACACGGAGTGTTTATTTTAACCTTGTGCTTTCATGCTGGCTGCAAGAAGAGAGATGATACTTGCTATGATATAAAGTTACGACTGGTAAATAGACAAGGGTAAATAGCCTGATGGGGGATTGTATCTGAATGTACAAAGTTGTCTTAACAAAATGGCTGTAACATATTTGAAACAGCAGAGTACCAGGTCCCTGCTTTATCCCATGAGGCTGCAGAGTTTTTGGGTCAATATTGAGGAGATTTTAAACTTTTTTTTTACTTTATCATCCAACTCTGGTCTTAGCTCAGCTACAGCTGTCTCATAAGCAACAAGATGAAACCCTAACCAGCCTTTTGCATTACTCACCGGCCTTTGAAGAAAGCGACGTAGAAGATGGGTGTGTAGGCATTGACAAATTTCAGCAGGAAAGCCTTAAAAATCAGCCGGTCTTCGAAATTCTTGTCAGTTTTTGGCACCTCTGGAACCAATGTGACATGAATAAGAAACAATAAGGAATTATCCTACCTGCAACATTTCAAGATCTTATAAATGTGGATTTTGGAAAACATTTGCCATCTTTTAAAAAAAGAGGTATATATTTATAGCAATACATACATATATTAAAGCAATATGGCCTCACTGAGGTCAGTGGTCAATCTGCTGAGGATCCCACCGTTCAGATGTGTTACAACAGTAATTCCAATTTCATTCCACATCTGCCTGACCTCCATGACAAGCATTTGCAGTTGGAGAAGAACTTATCTGAAAAGATTTCTGGACCTTCTGTCACTGATGCTTTTTGGAAATGATTCAAAACATTTTTTTCTACAGTGTTTTTTTTACACTCACAATTTTTTATTTCTTGACATGTCTTATGCCAAGTAAAAAATGGCATAAAATGAAAATAGTAATTGTGTGATATAGAAGAGTGAAGCTCAAGATTAGGTGTAGGAATTTCTGCTATATCCCATATCCCCATCGCCCATAACTGGATTAGTGATTAGTACTACCACTGCTGAAACAAAAATTTTAAAAATAAAGCCGAATCCGTGTCCACTTTGATATTTTTAAGTAGCTACTTAGACCTTTAGCCGCACATTTGAATTTCCTGGGTTTGCTCACCAGTTTGAAGTTAATCACGGAAGCCAGTCATTTGGGTCCTCTCATTTAAAATCAATCTAGCAAATATCAGTTGAGGATTTAAACCTACCGATCTGAGTTAGCCACCTTGCAATGCAGCCGTATACTTCATCCAGGATGATGATGACGACCAAATTGATAATGACTGCGGTGGCAGTGACGGTGACCCTAACGCTTGACCGGCCCGAGGGAGTTGAACTGATTGCCAGCGCCGCTGCAGTCGAGATCCTGTATATAATGACTCCAAACACTATAGCGAACGTCAGCCCAACCTGCAAGAACAGCACAGCCTCTTATGAAACATTCAACTATAAATACTTTGCGTGGGACTTAGCAATGACCTTAAAAATGGGATCTCTGGGCCACATCCCAAGTCCACCAAATTCTGCGTTAAAGTTCCCAATCACTTTGATGAACCGTGGGAAAAGATCCTCTTTTGCTACTAATTTGACCGTCACATGAAAAAATTGATATAACGATGCCACAATCACATGCAAAAGGCTCTTTTTAAAGGCACCTGAATGTAAACTACTTGCTTTTATTAAAAATATTAGTGGGCTTCCTATCAGCCCTAACAGCAACAGCATATATACGTGGTATTTGCTTTATTATAAAAGAAAGGCAGGGTTGAAGCAGAGAGGAGTATTTCAGCTTAAGTCTGCACACAAGCCTTCAAATACTCTACTCAGGTTTGTTATACTGTCATCATCCTAAATTGAAATTAAATCTGATTAAATCAATGCACTTCCTGCAAATGTCAAGGTGCACACAATCTTACTCAATTTTTCATTGCTTAAAGAGAGGCATAATTTAAAAAGGTGGTTCTTCTAAGGTACTGATTCTTCAGCTGAGAAGATTAGATTTACTGCATTTCCATTCTCTGAAAACACAAATATTAAAAAAACCAACCCCAAAACAGAATCCTTATCCCAAAAAAACCAAATGAACTGAGTTAATCTGGCATATTCTCTACCTTTGGAAAGGGCTTAAGCTTTTTTTATCCATCTGCCAATCTGTTCCGTGTCTTGAATTATTATTATTTCCTTCAAAAATTGTTTTAAATGCTGATGCTTTATCAGCAAATGGGAAAAGGCTGTTCTCATCATTTTACCTTTCTCTTGAATTAAGTGCTCTGTTTGCAATTCTCCTGTTATGTGGTATAAGCCCAAGTTTGATTGATTTGTTAAAAATCCTTGCAATCAGGATTGTAACTGGCCACATCATTTCTTTCAAAAAAGTTTGGTACAAAACCGAGGCCGTTCTCTACTTCCTGACTACTTTCCGAGAGGACTCTCTACTTTTTAAGTTTCGTCCCATCAGTGGTGGTGGTGGTAATTTCCATTTCTGTGCCCTCATTTTTCCGCTACCCTATTCAAGTATTCTTATTTTTTTACTGGGAAGAGACGTCAAAATAGATAATTCAAGCTCTTGAAAAGATTTTTGATTATAAAACAATAAAATGCTTGATTTTTTTCACTGGGGAAAAGCCATGGCGAACCACACCAATCTGATAAAGTCTCTCATGGTTTCACTAGCACTTCCATCACTTCTGTTCTATACTTTGACTCTGTAAGTTACATTTCAGGTTTTGATGGGCGAGATGCTTACCATGAAGATAATGCCAACAAAATTGGTTAAGTAGGCTGGAAAACGATCCTTCCATGTCAGCTTTTCTTTATCTGTCTAAAATTTGGGGAGAAAAATGGGTATTTTTAATAAAGATGGAGCGTGTGATTTTGCATGTGTGACAAAAACAGAGAGGGGGGAAAAAAAAAAGACTAGCAAATACACAACCAGTTAGAAGATGCAAAGACACAGTGTTTACAGTTACAATTCCACACAGGCAAACTGTTTACTCCACATCTAGGTTCAAATTGGTCAAGCGCCTGCACTGCGAGTATAAATAAACCAGATTTTTCTGTATACTTTTTGAAGGAAACATGCAAATAGGCTGTCATAAACCATGAAGTAAGATCTCTCTTGCTGTTAAATATTTTCTTTTGCTTTCCCTAGAAAAATTCTCCTTCTTCCCCTCTCCCCCCAGTTGATATTTGCAGCTTTGCAGCTGCACAACTGGTTCCACGGAAATACAGATTAAGCACGCTACTGAGTAACTCCAAGATGAACGCACAGTTGACAGGGAAGATCTCGTTTTGATGTGTGATAAGACTTGAAATTCCTTCAATACGAGTGATTTTTAACTACCTGACTATCCACGTGGTATTCAATGGATCACGCCAATAGGAGTTAAGATGCCCATGGATAATAACCCTTTATAGGGTACCCTAAATCCAGTCAACCAGCCGCTGCCTGAATTTGGCTATGAAAATTTCATTTAGAGCAGTATTGCTCATCTAGAGCCCTTCATAAACTTCGATGCCGGGAATTGTTTCTAAACACCAGAAAATAAACAACAAAAGGAACATTACGAAAAATGACGCACGTGTTATAATGAACATAAAAATATTACTCAAATTCTATTTTTGTTACATGCACGTTGTCTCGGGGAAGTGCAAGCAACTCTTTCAACACATGGCGCATGCTCCACTGCAAAACGGAATGTCAGTCCAGGACGGTAAATCTAAGATTAGCCATGCAGTGCCATTCCCAATGCATAGAAACAGTGTCCCAAAGAGTGCTGAAGAAACAAGGGGAGGAGGGGGAAGAAACCCAGAACTGAATGTGAATATTAAACAAAGGTTCAACAGCCAAAAACAAATTGATTTGTGTCTTCCATAATTACTCATAATTTGAGTTTCTTCATAAGTTTGAATAAAAAGAACCAATTTCACCCCAGCCATGACTGTCTTAACTCTTTGTCTCCATTTGTTTGCTGTCTCTTCTGGAAAATACCGATGCTTCTGATGGCAGTCAAAGGAAACAAAAAAGTATCGGGCAATACAGCATTACAAAGCACTGCTGAATTAATCTCTATACTCTCTACTGACTCAGCGTACATAGAAGTGTAGCCACAAGTGAACGCTCTATTAATTAGTTTGCTTAAGGCTTTGTGTTTCAGCTTTAGGTTAATAAAACATAACAACAACAAAAGACAAACTCTTGCCCCAAATCCTGGGGTAGACCAAGTAATCCTGCAAAGGATATTCCCTTTTTAATTTAGGATTGTGCCCTTCTTTTTCCTTTGTGATGTGTAAAGAATGTCCAAAAAGTTTTTCCTTTAAACAAATATTTTTTTTTAATTGGACATCTCTTGAAAAAATATGAGCAATTTCTGGTTTAGCTTTAGATATTTTTTTTCAAGAAGATTTCCAAGTTGTCTGACAACTGTTGAATTTGAACTTTAACACTCTAGATCCCAATGACAGATAATTACCAAGTCTTTCAGAAAAACCTCCTTTTCTCACGTTTCCCAAATTAGTAACATCCAAATTGAACACAGCCCAAAAAGTTATAAATAGTCTGGTTAAAAAAAAAAAAAATCCTCTCTTAATTGCTCAGCTTTCGTGCTCTGATATTTGGAGGCCACCATCAATTAATTGTCCGATGACCCTATAGTCTTCCACGTTTAAGATCTGAATTCCTAATATACCCCAAAGTACAGCGTGTCGCAGGTCTTTAGCAGAATACAATGAAGTCTGTATTCCATTGTTTATCCAGCTGATAAGAGGGCAGCAACCCAAATTCTCTCTCTTCCTTAAGGGATTTTAAAGCAGTGCTGCGAGTAAGGTATTGCATGCGATGCTGAACCGCTTACACACCGCATCCTATAGCTTAACGGGAACGTACCACCGTCAGCTTTGTGGCATCTTTTAAGAGGAGCCCAACGGTACTCACGTGTAAGTACGTGACAAAATCAGACACATTCAGTTTAACGCCAGTCCAATCTACGTATGCTGTCTCTTAAAGCGTATTTCATGTTAACGGGGTTATTGCAGTTGTATTTGCATACGGTTTTCATAAAATCCCAATTCAGGGCACGGTTCCATGCTACTGTGCCACTGGCAACGGATACAAAAGAGGAATTTCTGCCGACAGATTTTGTTTATGCCAGAGCATTTACTTCTCTGCTTAAAAACACGGTCATACAAACAGCTGAATTCTTGTAGTTAAGGGGGAATAACCTCTGGTAGGGTGGAAACCAGTTACGTGGGGGAGAAAAGGAGCTTTTTCAAATCTGGCTGCTGCTGACAGACAGTAACAGGGAAGGAATTACAGCCTTCAGCGAAAGGGCAGGGAAGATGCTCATAGGGATTGCACCGTCCGCTGGCGAGACGCATGCGCCCCAGGGAAGACTGGCAGCACCTCTTCTACAGCGACGTAAAGAGCAAGTTAAAAGCAAAAGTGAGTGCTACCTTATGCAGTGGAATGAAATGGAAGTTATGTTTTTAAAAGGCAGAAAGTTATTATCAAAGCTGGAATTTGGTGAGGAAATTGGTGTTAGTACTCTTCATTAATGCTCTAGCAATATTTTTATTTACAAAAAAAAGCCTAGCAAGACGGAGAACCTCTCCTGAGAGGCTTTAGGTACTTATACTAGCACAAAATAAGATGTTTTGTTACAGTTTTCCCAAACTTGATTCATTAGCCTTACAGGAGTGCCCCTTCAATCGGGCTCAATTAGCTTCCCTAAGCCACACTCCTGTATCTATTAAAGAGATTTCTAGACTTAATCAGGTCTTGTGCACTGGCATATACCGAGTATCCCATGTATGCTAGGAGCAAAGACACCTGGAATTTAAACACAATGTGCAGGTACTTTATTTTTTACCTATTTCTTAGTCTTGGGTCAGCGCCTGCTATAACAACCTTCTTTCTCAAAGTTTTGTATAAGTGAAACAAATTGATATTTTTACCATACCTCTTTATGTTTGTGTTCTTTTCTCAGTGATTTTTCTAAAACTTTGGCTTCATATTCTGCTCTTGGATGATCCTGTGAAATAAGTCATAGTTAATAAAAAGCAAAATTATTTGTTTTCTATATCAGCTACATATGAACTGTTTGCAGGTCTATTTCCTGATAATTTCCAAGTTTTCTAACTTTCACTTGGTATGTCATTCATGTCAATTGATAGTTGGCTGTAATTAGAAGTTAAATCCTGTATCTTTAACAGTTCTACAGTATCAGCTGCAGAATGATCTGCACTCACTATCAGCCAGCCACATGCAATGCTTTGTAGATTAAATTTAATACATAAAAGTATACAGCACAACCTGCAGACAGTGTGGTTCGTACCGTGTGACATTATGCTTGGATTTTAATTACCTATGGTTTTGATTAAAATTAGATTTTGCATGTCATTAACTGTCATTTCAGCAATCGTGAGCTCACGAGGGAAACAGTTGTCTGCTGTCAGTATGCAAAATACTTGGCTTTGGGATCCCAGAAAATTGTCAGTTGGGGTCTTCCCCTAATCCTGCCTTGGACAACATCCACCAATTACCCATGTGCATTGAAGGAGAGGGTGCAGGAAACACTCAGAAGTAAGAGAGCACCAAAAGATTCAGAAAGATTCATGGATTTGGAATTCACGATAATTACACATTCACAAAAGATTGAGAATTCACAACTATGCGTCGGATGGGAAACAGAACGGAGCTGAAAAAAGTCTGAACAAGTGGAGAGCAGGAGGGTGTAAAAGCAAAGCATTCAGTGGGAGATCTAAAGAAAATCTGATGCTCGAAAAACAAGAGGTGGAGATCAAGAGATGACATTCATCAGTAGATATGTAATAAAAAAGGTAGGAGTGATTTTAAAAAAAAAAAGTTTTCCAAACCTTGACTGCCTCCTTCAGGAAACCAGAAAAAACACAAAAAAAAAACAAGAAAAAAAACAAAAACACAAAAATGTGATTACTGAACTGTTGCAGATCATATTGGATTTATATTTTAAAAATTACATGAAACAGGCATAGGTACAGTGGATGGCTAGACACTACCAAAGAAAATCAGTCTACTCATGTTCTACAACATTTATTAACATTACTGTAAGTATTGTATGAAATTAGGCGTCCCTAAAATCACTAGAAGATGAGACACTTTGGGTTTTAGTGTCTCTTGAAACCCTGCCTCTTCAACATGATACTAGCTTAAGTTTCACCCAAATCAGAAACAGGAGGGGCTTAAATCCTTTGCTAAACTCATGACTGTATTATCTAGAGTTGACTACACAAAACAAAGAATAAACTATACTGTATTAACAGCTGCTGGTTGAGCTGTGTAGAGCTCTGAACTCAGACATGAAGGGGACAGACTCTGGAAAGATACAGTTAATCCTTTCTCCTTTCATGTATGCTCACAAGTTACCAAAAATAAAAGAGCAGTAGAGTATCCAGGAGATAAATCCCTGTATTCTCTCCCCGTAAAACAGGTACGATCTAGCAAAGCGCATGGCATAGGGACTGCTGGCACAGTGCCCCTAAATATATTACGGAGGAGATAAACGTATTAAGAGGAGATAATTCCAGCAGAAAGATTTTGGGGGTGAGGGGAACAATAACTGTGCCAGGCTCATCAAGCTGCACAGCGTTAAACCCAGGGCTGGCAAGGCTTTTATTTCACGCGAGCAATATTTGTTGTGTATCTATTTAGAACATCTAGAGACCAGGGTGGTCAGACTGCTTTTAATAACAACAGCAGCAAAAAAAAACCAAACAAGCCAGCCGGCAAACGAAGCGGCCAAGGCCTGTACAACCCGTGGGGCCTAGCTCAGACCCCGCAGCGGGGTTTTCGCAGCACAGCTCGTCACATACGACGGGAAAACGGAAGGGACCCGCGTGTCTCCACCGCCTCTGAACTGCAGCATGGGCCAGGGCAAGGCTGCAGGGGCTGGGACCGCGTTAGGGTCTGGGAAGGTGTTTTCCTTTTTTGTAAAGCAACAAAATCAAAACAAAAAAGGTGGGATACAGCTTCTCAGCTGGCTGAGGATTTTCTCTCCTTTCCGTCTAAAATCTTCATTGATTTTTAAGACCTTTTTTCATACAGATTCGGCCCCTTTCCCTTTCATGCTATTTACCACATTCAGTGTAAACCTGGCTAGGGATATTATTTTTTTTTAGCAAATGAAAAAAAATACACCTCCACACTTGTGTCCCTCCCAATGCCCCAAGCCCACATGTCTGGCAATATTTTCTTAGGTATTTTCCAAGTCAGGGCTTGATCCTGCATCGTTAAAGTTAACAGGAATTTTTCAGTGCCTTTTTTTTTTTATGCTGTAACTTTATCAACTTCAATACATTTGTTTCTGATTTACAGCAGTGGGAAATGAATGAGGTCCTCAGTTGTCAGCACCCTGACATCAGCCCAGCAGTAATGTCTGAGCTGTATATTCCATGCCTACACTGCTGGGTGTGACCCGACTACAAACTTCAAAAAAAATTAGATTTTGAGGCTATACAATTACGTTTCTATGGCAACAAGACATACTAGTCATGCCCTTGCTATAAAAAGCTCAAATAGTTCATGCATAGGATTTTCCTTTCTTCTAAATGATGGAACCGCCCCGAGAGCAGTTCCCTGTGAGGCAACGTCTACGGGCTCGGGGCAAGGAGCTATCGGTAACACCACGGTGGAAGTCAAAGAGTCAGAACTGAAGGGACAAACCTCCTCCTCTTCAAACCCAGTCAGGTCCCACCTGTAGTTGAGACGCATCTGTTTTCTCTTCCAGTGCTCCATAAAGGTGGCAGCTGAAACAACAGTTTAACAATTATTTTGATATTTTACCAAAAAAAAAAAAACAAATTGCATCATCCTCTGGGATTTGCCTTAGGAGGCAACGCTGGCCAGGCTCCGCGTTGCCTGCTGTACATCTGCAGGCTCTTGCCTCCAGAAGGTCTCAGCAGGTGCAATATCGTACACTGGGCCAGGTTAACTTCATTTTCATTACTCTTTTATTCAAGTCATGTCTGTCTGGGAAATACTGATAAACAGTGCTAGGAGCCAACCTTTTTATCTAGGCAAGCTAAAAGAAAGGGCATTTATTACATCCACAGCTTCATGTAGAAAGATCCCTCCAATTTTTAAAAGGTATAAGAAAGTCAGACACCTAAACTTATTTAAATATTTGCATGTGTGACTAATGATGTAGTTGGTCTTCATCTGCATATAATTCCATCTATAAGTCCACACAAACCTGTGTTTTATCTATCTCTATACAAAATATGAATGATTTAACTAGCCTTATGCTGATGTTATAGTGATTTCCTCAAAGATACCAAGATAAAGCATTTTTATGTTGTTATAATTAGATCTGTCTGGTGGTCCTAAGGGTATGGTTAGCTCCAATCATCACACCCAAACCCAAATATTCATGCCAGTATGAAAGTTGCAGGTGGGCAGGCTGTTAAAGAGGAAGCCTTTAAGGGTTTTTATCATTAGAAACAGTGCCATTTTCTTTTTGATGGAGAAGACTTACAGAAAAGAAACCTCATTAAAGCAATTCTTGAGTCCCAACTAATGATCCCGGTCTATATCAGTCTATCTGCCTCTGAGACCGAGCAAGTTCTCAGAGGACATATTTAGATGCTGGGAATACACCAGTGTTGTATAATAAATACATGATTATGAAAGAGGCAAGTCTACCAAGAAATGGTGTTCCCAGGGGAGTTCCCCACAGTGAGTATTAACAGATGTGCTCAGAAACATTCATATCCAGAAAAAAAAAGAGGCAGAAACTTGAACAGAGAAGAAAGGACACCCTCATGACTGGAACCAGGCTAGGGTCACGACAACTCTCACGTGCAAAATTTACAACTGAGCTTCTTTACAAGCCATAGGCTTCCTATAAATCAGGATGGCCATAGCTGTATCTTAAAAGGGTCTGTGTCATGGTCCTGGAATTGCCTCCCCTCTTCCCATCACCAGCAGTTCTCACGCCAGGGTCTGCAGCTTCCACGTACAGCCAGAAATAGGGAAAATGAACGAGATGTCATTTCTTAGCACTACTAGAAATCTTTCCGCGGCACTGACTTACAACAATGCAAAATGAAAAGGCTGCTTCTGAAACACAGCCAGCTCATTTCAGAAGCCCCCAGTGAACGTGCCAGGTAGCGATGCACCGCTGCTCTGCCAGGCATACCTGCATCTTCATATTTCATCTGAGCCCATAAGCATAAGTGGAGCTTAAAAATTCCCAAAGGTTACTGTCCAGATGCTCTTATCTGGATTCTCTGACATTTTTAATGCCATTTAATACCAAACAGCACTGGGCCACAGTCCATGCTTAAGGCTGAACTTCTGACCAGGGCCCAGCTCAGAACTGTTTTAACGCCCGTGTGAGTGGAGTTCTCCAGGGTGTTACAACACCACCACAATACAAAGAAAGCCTGGCCAAATGTTTGCTAACAATAAAACCTCTGAACTTAGGCTAATTTTCTTGCTGTGCTAAGGATGCCCTGGGTCACCTGAGCAGGTTACTGGTGTCTCCTCTGCCTCAACTCTTCAACTGTACGTGACCGTAATAAAACTTCTCCTTACATGCAGAGGTGCTCACAAACAGCACTAGAGACTGGATGTATGCCTACATTTAGAGGCAGACAATTTTTATTGATACTGTTTCCCTCAAAAATAAAGTGCTCATTTCAGTTTTTAAAAAATCATTTTGACAAATCCTTTAGAAATGAAATTTGCAATAATGCAAATTCAAAACTATGTGGGAAAAGTTCTGATTTTCCCAATTCAGAAAGACCTTTTTGAAGCAACATTTATTTTATATCGTATTGTACTGCAATGAAATTTTATGTTGACCCTGAAGAACTTGAGAAATTTCACATCCCCTCAGATATTAAGCCTGATTTTGTACACAGCACAGAAACTGGCTTCTGCCAATCCACCTTACTTTGCCCAAAAATGTAAAAAAAAATGGATGGAGGGACCCATAGTTGTTTGCTAAAGAAAGAGAGGGAAATACTGTTACTTTTTGAACAACAGAGTATTATGTGCTGAGATCCACGTGGTGTTCACAATAATGGGAAATGAGGAAGAATGAAACCAATGCTTGACTCTCCACATGAGAGAACCAGACTATTTAAAGTCTCTGACACTGCATCCCGCTTTGGGGTATATCACATTTCTCCCTGTATGCTACATGGCAAGATGGTGATCCTTAAGATAGTGGTCCCTCCTCTCTGCTGGGAAGCTGGTCGAGTTCAACCTCCCCCAGCACTTCCCAGCTTTCCCTCCGAACCTGCAGTGCTCCTGACTCCTCCCTGTTCCCAAAATCTCTCTGCAGGACTGTCCTTGTCCTTTTCCTTACAGTCCTTGATAATGAGCTCTTAGCATTTCATCTAAAACATCGTTATCTCAAGTGGAGACCTTGGTCAAAAAGACACAGCTTTAAACTGAATTATGTTGAATTGTACTAAAATCAGTTCAGATGAATGGTAATGTAGAAACGGTTCCCTACATTCTAGAACAAATAAAAACATGGGCTATGTTTTTAGGATTAAATATAATCCAAACCAGGTTAATTTGCTAACTCGCAACAAGGTGTACAACAAGGGCAAACATCATCTTGGGCTGCTCTCACTGACACTGGGAGTATGGTGCTATCTAACTGCAAAGCTGGGGGGAATAAGGCACATTTCCCTATTCTCTGTAGCCTCTCTCTATAGGGCTCCCAGCTACCACATGGGTTTTGGACCCCACCAGTTCCCATTTATCTTAACAGGCCCTCCTGGCCCCCAGCAAGGATGACTGGAGCCTCCTCTCCTCCAGTGCCCATGCCTGGTGCTGGGGTGCCCGAGCAAGGAGGTCCCCATCCCTTCTCCAGCAGGGAGGAGAAAAGCCCTTGATAACCATTCCTGAAGACACGCTCACAAAGATTTCATGAGAGGGTTAATATTTTTAACCAAGTGCTACAGACATGCCAAGAAAGGTTGTGATGTGCTCAAAGTACAAGGGCAGTCAGCAGAAAAAATACCTGTAACGCCACCGTTCCCGCTTCGTGGTCTACATGCATGATGTCTGCCTGCTGATAAACTTAATTGCATCTCGGAGCACGCTCAAGAATCAATGTTGGTTTGTCCGGAGACACTAAAGGCCATTACACTTCCCTGAGGAGCCCTCCCCTCAACCCCAGAGTACATTAATACATTTCTTCTGTAATGTTCTAAAGTGGAAGCTGGCTCTGCAAATAGATTTTTTTTTTTTTTTTGGCAAGCTGTGCAATCCTGTTAATGAAATTTTGACATACCACACAGCAGTTTTATGACAGATGCTTAACAATTTCATTTGATATTCATCTCGAGCAACTTCTTGAGTTCTAGCCTTCAGTCCAGAATATAAATTTGGGGGTGACAGTTTCATGGGAAAGAAAAAAAAAAGAAAGAAAAAAAGAGAAGTTCTTTATATAATTAACTGCCTGAGTATAAATATACTGCTTTATCTCTTCTCTTTCTTCCTGTTGTATTTTAAATAATTAAAAACTTAACATGAAGGCATGTATCTTCTTACCCCAGAGAGCCATAAAGACTGAGAAGAAGACAGTTGCAGGGTTATCAAACAGATGACTTGCACGAGCAGTTGCACAAGCAGAGCTCATCTTCCAGTAACTGCATGTTCTGTCACATAAGGGACACATGGTGATATTGTTTCTCTGGTCACACATTTCCATACTGCAACGAAGCAACAAGATATGGAAGAAGCATGGTCAGTACAGCTCCACCTTCTGTGATCCAGTGATCTTTTCTCCTCTGCACAGCATCTGTTTCTGGTCTGTAGGACCATCAGATACTGCCCTCACAGTGCTTCCCAGCTCTTGCCCCAGCAAGCAGCTCTGTCCATAACCTACACCACGGTAGGGGCTGAAATCCTCATGTGATGCTGCTGTCTCCCTCCATCCCCAGCCCTACTTTTATTCCAGGGAATAAGAGAGAGCATTATGAGAGGCATACAGAATCACAGAATGTTAGGGATTGGAAGGGACCTCGAAAGATCATCTAGTCCAATCCCCCTGCCGGAGTAGGATTACCTAGATCATATCACACAGGAAGGCGTCCAGGCGGGTTTTGAATGTCTCCAGAGAAGGAGACTCCACAACCTCTCTGGGCAGCCTGTTCCAGTGTTCGGTCACCCTCACCGTAAAGAAGTTTTTTCTCATATTTATGTGGAACCTCCTGTGTTCCAGCTTGCACCCATTGCCCCTTGTCCTGTCAAGGGATGTCACTGAGAAGAGCCTGGCTCCATCCTCATGACACTTGCCCTTTACATATTTATAAACATTAATGAGGTCCCCCCTCAGTCTCCTCTTCTCTAAGCTAAAGAGACCCAGCTCCCTCAGCCTCTCCTCATAAGGGAGGTGTTCTACTCCCTTAATCATCTTCGTGGCTCTGCGCTGGACTCTCTCTAGCAGTTCCCTGTCCTTCTTGAACTGAGGGGCCCAAAACTGGACACAATATTCCAGATGCGGCCTCACCAGGGCAGAGTAGAGGGGGAGGAGAACCTCTCTTGACCTGCTAACCACACCCCTTCTAATACACCCCAGGATGCCATTGGCCTTCTTGGCCACAAGGGCACACTGCTGGCTCATGGTCATCCTGCTGTCCACTAGGACCCCCAGGTCCCTTTCCCCTACGCTGGTCTCCAACAGGTCTGCCCCCAACTTGTACTGGTACATGGGGTTGTTCTTGCCCAGATGCAGGACTCTACACTTGCCCTTGTTATATTTCATTAAAGGCATAAGGCTCTATGCTTGAGCCACGAAGATGATCAGAGGGCTGGAGCATCTCTCCTATGAAGACAGGCTGAGAGAGTTGGGGCTCTTCAGCCTGGAGAAGAGAAGGCTCTGGGGAGACCTTCTAGCAGCCTTCCAGTACCTGAAGGGGGCCTACAGGAAAGCGGGAGAAGGACTTTTTACAAGGGTATGTAGTGATAGGATGAGGGGGAATGGTTTTAAACTGAAAGAGGGTAGATTTAGATTAGATATTAGGAAGAAATTCTTTACTGTGAGGGTGGTGAGACACTGGCCCAGGTTGCCCAGAGAAGTTGTGTCTGCCCCCTCCCTGGCAGTGTTCAAGGCCAGGTTGGATGAGGCTTTGAGCAACCTGGTCTAGAGGAAAGGTGTCCCTGCCTGTGGCAGGGGGGTTGGAACTAGATGATCTTTAATGTCCCTTCCAACCCAAACCATTCTATGATTTTATGATTCTATATTACAGTAAAAAAAAAAAAAAAAAAATCATTCTTGGTTTGAAACACAAACTACAGCAATAGATAAAGGACAAGGGAAGTGCTGAGTATCAAGAAACTGGAGTTCAACCAATTTAACTTCTCTGCACTCCATCTGTGAAATAGCAACAGTGACACTCCCTTTGACTTTCTTCAACTGTTGGAAGAGGAACAAAGCAATCTTAATGAACAAAAAAAAATTATCTCTTTTTCGATAGCCATTATCTGCTTTGTTACTTGCTGTTCATGCTTGTACAAACGATGTAATTTTCATCTACAGCTGATGATGCATGTAGGGCAGATAATGCAAAATCATAGGGCTTTAAAATATAATACAAAACTTACTAAAAGATTAAAAATAGTAGGACATCAAGATTTTGTTAATCTGACCACAATTGCTTATTTTAGGCATGTATATTCTTGATCCATCTTTATGTCACACAATGCCCTCCTCAGCGTTTTACGATGGGAAGCACTAAAACCTATCATTACCAGTATTTTGTTGGGTTGTTTTAACATAATGATCTGAGTTAGGAAAAAAGAAAAAAAAAAACCACCTGAGCAACCAGCCAAGAATTATTTTTAGTACATCAATGCAAACTCCGCAAGTAAGATTAACAATAAACGCTAACGATTGAGAAATGTGCTGCAGTTCTGCTGCCCACTCTCAGCCCTTGGTAGCACTCCATCGCTTACTGGAAGCAGAAATCGGTGGGACCACAAGCTCCAACCAACATGGATTAGGGTGTTGGGTTGCAGGTGACACAGGACAAGCCCTAGGAACCAGGAGGCACAGTTTCAGCTGTGCTCGCTCAAGGTACTAATGACAAAAACCCTTCTAGAGAAAGGTAATGTTTTACTTTGAGTTTCTAGTGGCCTCCAATAATAGAATCTATTTATTTATTTCTTTTACCTTGGTATATTCTCATCCACAGTTGCACAGCCGTATAGGAAAACAATAATCCCTACAATTGAAGCTGGAATAAGCATTTGCGTATAAACTCCCAGCCAGGCAAAATATAGTCCAATCTTCTCTCCAAAGTATTTTCTGAAATACATTAAAAAAAGAAATGAGAGAAATGCTTCCTATTTCTTAAAATATAACATGGCTAAAATTACAAATTGCAGCTGGATTAAGCATGGAGAAAGTAAGATCTGATGACCTGTGGGAATTTTTTTCTTCTCAGAGGACTCTCTTTCCCATGATGCTTGGAGTTAATCCAGAGATACAGGCACCATGAAAGCAAGTCAGTCCAACAAGTCATTTTTTCCCCCCTTGTGTTTCTGCTGTGTAAATTGGCATCTTTGGATCTTCTGTAAGCTAATAGTCTTAAAAAAGCACCTCATTTTCTCCAAGCTCTCACCAGGAGCAAACAAAATTCATTAAAAACATGTTCGCTGTGAGCTTTCACACTAGGTGGGATACATCAGCGTGTTTCTAAACCCACAGAAAACTCCTTTTCTCCCAACAAACTTCCCATTCTCTGGAGTCCCCTGGGGTGGCACCCGAGGGCAGCATCCCTGCAGGGACACCTGCACGAGCATCGCTGCACACAGCCTCAGCGCTGCCCCGTGGAAACATGACGTTAAGGGCTGAACTCTCACCTCACCAGGTCAATTGGCTGATATTTGTAAAAGACTCCGTAGCTCGCCCACTCCTCACACAGGAGCTGTAAAACAGAAAGGTCAGGCGAAAGCTAAAGCACCGTGTTACACGAGTGTTTTCTCCTGCGGTCCCAGCAAACTGCAGAGCTCACGCTGTGGATCTGGTCTCACCACTTTGTGGTTTCCACACATAATCTGCCAATGCACGCAGTCTGCATTAAGTATTAAAACCAAATTTGATGATTTGGCATGCTATATTACAGTGATGAATTCTAGTATGTTAAAAGGCTCTTCAGCAGCTGGACTGATGGATAACTACAGCAGGGACAGGGAGAGTAGTCCTTATTTTATGATCTGTAGGATCATAAAATCTGCTAGACACCTGTAGGAAGTGTCTAGCAGAAGGGATGTGAAGGATGAATATGCTTTGAGTTACAAGACAGGAAAAAAAATAGAATAAACTGGTTTGTTTTCACTATACAAACTATAATATTCAGCATCCATCAAGAGGTGCTGTGCAGAGGTGCCTCAAAGGCTGCATTTAAGACTTATTCAGCTTTAAACTAAAAGAACATGATGATTTCCACTCATCCTTTTGGTTAGGATACAGGCCAAGGAAAACAATGATCCCCATTAGTGACTTATAAAATTGAATCCCTCACAAAAATACGTTCTTTGAGACCTTCAACTTATCCTTTACTTCATAAAATACATAAATAGCACTTCTCAGATCTGATTTTTTTTCTTAAGTCAGTTCAGCTAACAGAGAGAAATCAGTGCGTGTACAAACATACTGGAGGAGATGAAGTGTGCTCGCTGGCCACCCAGCCATCACCTCCTTCGTGGGACAAGGGGAAGAGGAGCTTTACATCTGCTTGTGAAGTCAGGTTTCCCTTTACTGCTTCTCTCCCTGCTTCAACCCAGTGACATGAACTTGGTAGCAGGATGTTCCTGGACCATCTATTGATATCTCAAGGAGATGCTTTGATGGTCACTTCTGCTTTCATTAATTCATCTGGCAACATCATCTTTTTCCTTTTTTCCTCTTCTACTGCTCTCTCAAACGTAAGAGCATGAACTGATTACTGCCAACGTGTTTCTTTTCATTGAACATTGGGTAAAAAAGATTTTTTTTTAAAAAAAAAAAGGCAGAAAATTTCAGAGCTCGGTTACACAAACCGCCATGGGTGGGTGAGGGCTGCACAACCACCTCAGCTGTGGAAGAAACTGCAACGGGGAACGAGACCTAAATCAGTTACCGTTACAGGGAGGGCAACATTAATCTTGTTCATAGAAGAACAGAGCAAACAGGACGTTACTGCTTAAATCTGTAGGCTATTTCATCATGAGAAACTTGACATATGTCAGCCTCCTACTTTTCTCCAGTGAAATGCAGCAAAGCAAGGAAGGGCAGACCGGCAGTCCCGCTGCCACCCGTACCCATCCCTGCTTCTCGCATTTTATCACAGAGAAGTCACACATGAACAATGTTTCTAGAGCAGTTTTGCAATTCTCCTGCCAAATCATTAGCACAAACCTTCCAAGCTGGACTGCTGTGCTTCTCATGCAAATGGTTCGAGGCATTAAAAAAATACTTCTTTAGTTTTACAGAAATACGACATTAAAAATATAAGTGGAATGGGGATTTTCCCCTCTGCAACCCAAAATAATTAATCTTTATTAGCTTCCTTACAATAGTAAGAGCAGAAACTGAAACCTAAAGGCAGGCCTTTATTAAACAGCAACATTCTAGCTAATTTTATTCTTTTTTTTCTTTCAACCATATTTCCAAAAGTTTAAGGCCAGCTGCCTATGTTTGGAAAACACTTAATGACTCGGGTCACCTCAACATCCGTGTGCACTAGCTGAGACCTTTCCTTTTATGATTTTTTTTTTTTTTAACTTCATTTTTACAAGCTAAGTTTGTGCTGGAAATTAGATTCCTTTTCTGTGATCTAAGCTGGTCAGGCGTATCAGGAAAACACTAAACTAAGGAGATTTTGCATCAGTGCCATGTTTCAGTTTTGTACAGCACTTCAAACTAAATTTGTGCCTAAAGTACAAATGAATTCTCTCATTTATCCTGACGTTTAGCAGCCTGATATTCAAAGCACAGCTTCAAAGACATGATTAGAGGAGATCAGCGCACTAGCCCTAAATATTTACTTCATTTCTATGCCTCAAATCTTTAATTTTATTGTTAAAAAAGGCACAAGCCTGGCCTAGCACTGGATTAGATTAAAAAAAGCTTCAAGAAACCAGAAGAAACATGCCAAAACACACCAAAAGATTATTTGAGGGAACTGGATGTAAAAAGCCAAGGTAAATATTTCCAAACATGCAGTGAACTTGTGAAATGAGTGAATCTGTGAGGTTTGAGAACTTAGTAATAAAGATGACAATCCAGACGCTTTGAGAAAACATGGACTTTCATCCTATTTTTGGTTGAGCAATGTGTTGCTCAATAATGAAATGACAGATAGGTGGTATTTTTAACACAAATCAATAGAGGCAGGGAAATAACAGTCACTGTCTTTTGATGAACCATTTGCACCTTAAGGGCCAGCAGACCTTTAATTTCGGCTACCTATTTCCATACGACCAGTTGGAGGGCTTTGGATCTGCTTTTCCTATGACCTGAGCCCCTGCTGGTCCACAGCATTTCTTTGGAGACGTGTCCATGGAACAAACTGAAAAGTCTGAAAGACCAACATATGTTTGGGCCCAACATTTGGGCACCCAAATTTAATAGCTCCTCCTTAGAGAACTGGTTGCAACCTTTCAGTTTTTGTCTGATATGCAGAAAAAAAGCCTATCTTCTTCTTTAGATAAGTGTGACCAGAAGTATGTAGTAATTGCGCTCTGAATTTAAGAAATCAGCATTTCTGCAAAGGGTAAAAAATTTTCTTTTACTTATGAAAAGTATTTCCTTAGAATAATTCCTACTTGTTTTACTACAATGAGCAAACATCTTTTAGTATACACGCAATAAAAACAATTTAAACCGGACTAATGCAAAAAATAATGCATCAGTATACATCCACAGGGCAGTCTCTGACTGAACAGTGCACATTAAAGCTTTGCTGAGAATGTCTCTTTTCTGATAAATATTCATTCTTTGCCTTTCCCAATAACTTTTATGCTTCTGTTTTCAATCACCTCCCTCCCCTGCCCCAGTTCTGATCCTCACACTCCAGATCAGCAGCACATTAATTCAGTAGAGTTTGCGGTGCTGAGACCGGAGCTTGCTGTCGAGCGAAGCAGGATTTATGTCAGATATGGGTACCAGAATATGACTGAGCACATCCTCATCAGAGCTGGCCTGAAATTACACCATCTGAATTTTAGCAGGAGTTATATGTGAAGAATGCTGCCAGTACTCTTACCAACATGGCAAGAAATATATCATTATCAAGCTTGGTAATTTATACATATCCATATTGCATTCCACATTTGGGCAAATTTAAGCACTGGAAAGTACTTCTGTACTTCTACTGCTTGGAATTTAGTGCCTTTTTGTGGTATTTTCTGTGAAATCTTGGCAATCATCCAGATTCCAACAGGTGACTTTTGAGGCTGGGACTCTTGTGAATATGTTAAACCCCCTTTATATATCAACTTACTTTTCTGTCGTTAGGTTCAACGTTTTCACCTTCATAGTCACCCTTTAAAAAAAGAAAATCTGCGTCATTCAGTGAGTCGCGCCCAGAGCTGCTATGCATCTTGCATACCCACGTATCCCACTCACTTAATGCATCAAAAACAGAAAAAGCAATCTGTAAAATAATGCTGTATTTTAGGAGTTCATTTGTCATAGCACACTTTGTCTTCTGTCATCAGGCACATTAAGAAAGAGTAATAATATCTGTCACTGGGGGGAAAAGGAATGAATAAGTGATAAAGGTGGCCTAAAAATGTCAAGGGAAAGGATGCGGTATTGCCATGGTATTTGGGGTTCAGCTCAGTCCACTTGAAAGAGAAGAGACCAGCTGAGAGACTGATCCCTATCCAGACTCTCCAAACACTCAGGGCTGATTAGATTTAAGGTTTTAATTTGGAGCTATTTTTAAATATGATAAAGGAGTAAACTAAGACAATAAATAACTTATATACAAGACTATCAGTAGCTGTCTAAAGATGCGAGACAAGTACATGCAGAGAAATTTATTTAATCTTTCTGGATTTCTAAGTGATATTGCTGCAGTTTAAGAGTGCCTGACATTTATGATAAACATCAGGCAGATAAAGAGGCTGTTCTGGTCTCAGTTACACCGAGATAAAACACTCGCGGTCCCGTGTAAAACCAGTGCGAGTGAGGGGAACAGAAAATTAGGAAGACACGCTTCATCTTCACATCCCACACCGGAAAACCGGCACCAGGCTTGACAGCCCCGTACGCTCACACAGCCAGTACATTGTGAGCAGCACGACTGCCACGTCCCCTTGACATCTGTCAAGCCTTTCTGTAAGTGCCTAGCTAAGAGCACGTGTTTGTCAGTTCTAGTCGTACCTTGAGCCTCTAAGTAAAAACATCATCAGCATCCAACTGCTGCTGGATCCCCAGCTCGAGTATGAGTGCCACCAAAATTCCTTGCCTCTCTCTAATCCTCTTGATGAACACTATGGTTGAACACACTCTGACATCTTACTGAACTGCTCAAAAGCAGATTTCATCTAAGGTCTACAGTCACATCCAGTCCCATGAAACACGTCACCTCAAATTCTCACTTACAGTTTTCCCTCCAGGGGCAACCGATCGCACGGACACACAGCCACTGACATCTCTCTACTTGCAAGGGGGATGCCAGGGAGATGTGGATGAGGGAACTAGCCACTTGGTGCCCCATGAATAAATATATTTCCTAGAACTGATGCCAGGGACCTCGGGAGCAGAAGGTCAGAAGCTAACAGAAGCATTTCGGTTGCTAAGCCAACTCTTCTAATGTTACGTTCAAACGTCACTTATGATCATCAGAGGTAGAACAGAGGTGGGGAATTCATTAAAAGCAAGAAGAGGGATGGAGACAACCTGCAGAAGTTACTGCGGTTGTGATACAAGTGAGCAGGAAGTCAGGATTCAAACACTCGTGTTTGGGATGATGCCACTAATACGTAACACATTAAGGATTTCTTGGTGTCAGATAATAGACATGTAAAATATATTCTAAGATCACTTACATCATGCAAAGGATATGCAGCACTGTAAACTCCATTGGCAAGCAGACTGGTGATCCCTTGAAAAATAAAGATATAACAGTTATTTACAATTCCGTGGTTAGACAGTCTCACTTTATCATCCTTCCTGGAGATTTCCCACAAAATAACAGTCATTTGGTCAGATAATGATTTTTCTGCCATCTCATTCCTTTCCATGTAGTTTCGTTTTTAATCATATAGGTTATTAAACATGACTCAATTTTATGAAATGGAAAACTGCAGAGAGCAAGAGGAAGTCATATATATTTGAGAATCAAGAATTAGAAGCCAGTGACTTGAAATTAGTCACTAAAATAAATTACGTTTTCTGAAAAGTCAGTTTGATTTAAGGGCAAGCCTGCAGATTTGAAAGTGTGTAGCAGAAGGCTCGATCACAAGGAGCATTCTGGAATTGATGGCATACGGGAACACTCATACACACGCATCATCCACACAAAGTTTTGAATTCAGATTTCAAGATTGATTAGAGAAATTGTAGGGAAAGCCTTTGCGAAGACCTTGGCGTAATACTTACCATATTTACCACATTTTCGTCTTTTATTTAAAAGGGTAGTTTCCTTCTTTCTTCCCTCTCCTTTCCCTGTTTACACATCCGTTTATTAGTGACATGCATGAGGCTGAAAGCAGTTAATGCTTCATCTATAAATTGTATGTGGCATAAGGGACCTGGAGGAGTCTTGCCTTCCCGGGTGTGGTATTAACGTGTAAGTTTGGAGGAGCACAACAGCGAGGGGCTCTTCGACACTGCAGTTCGCTGCACCATTCCCAAAGGTCACGGGGCTGGACCTGGGACCTTTGAGGGCTGTAGCACGTTACTTCTCTAACGTTCGTGCTGCAGCTGCTGGCATTAATATAGCTCCTTCCAATTATGGGGTGTTACCCACGTCTGAAGGTGTCGTGTTATCCGTGAAGGTACATTTGGGGATTCAACAAACCAGTCTTGGGTGATAAATCAGAGCTAAGTCAAGTACTTGTCTTTGTGCAAGGCTAAGCTGATTAATGCCAATAAAAAAAGAAAAAAACCTGGCCACTAGCATCGTGGAGAATTTAAAAGGACTTAGAAAAAGAAAAGAAAAATGACGTGCTACAGTGTGCTCCATGTTCCCCATCAGTTCATTGCTAAGAGAAGAGTGTGGGGCTGGATTTGAAGGAACAGCGACTCTGAACCAGGAAAGCTATCACTGTAGGTTCACAGAGACATTTTTGATTGTTCTTGAAATGAGACTTTTTCAAGTTCATTAACATTTTTGAGATACTAATCACCTGCTGGAGGAGCTGCTCCAGGAGTGCTCAGTATCCTGCAGTATCATTAATTTTCAAAGTCCTAGCTAAGATTATGTAGTACTATGAATTGTCTGCAAATGTTGTAGAAACAACTAGTGAGCAGACAAATTATTTTTCTAGGGCTGTGCGACCGACCGAAGAGCTACGTAGTACCCTTCTACATATCAGTACTTAACTATGAAGACAGAGACACATTTTCGCAAATCTACAAAATAACTAACAAAGACTGCAGTGTTCGCTGGGCAGCCGCCTTTTTCCTGCTGGGCAGAAACGTGGCAGCATTATCTGTGTTTGCTCAAATGTGTTTGCAGCCTTTGCTGGGTTGTAACCCAGCATTCCAGCACTGCGACACAAAGGACCCGATTGAGTTATGCTGAGTGTACCCATGGACAGGCTGGCCTAATGACATTTTTATTAGGTATACTGTGTGACTGTGCCAGTCTCAGGTACAACAATCCAGGAATCCTAACACTTTACTTTCCTTTAGCCTCTGCCCTGTTCAACTAATCTCTAATGTGTTTCCCATTTCTGGACCAAAAAAAAAAAAAGAAAGAAAAAAAAAATCAAGTGAATAACCAACTCCAAGGCAAGAATTCAAACTGAACTGTATGACCTTCCCCTTTCAAAGTGCAAATACATAACTTCCAATGAAAATGATTCAGCACCAGACTCAAAAAGGGTCCTGAAAGTCACAAATTAATTTGGATTTCCCATGCTACAGGGAAACAGTACTTCTGTTAATACTGGCTGAACACCAAAATTTAGTGTATATAAGGACTCAACAATTGTACATTGTAAGTTCTTATTTCAACAGAAAAGTCAAAGCATGGAAGTAATTTCTGGCATAATTCTTCTTCCATTATTTGATGTATTCTAAGCAGCTGATGGGTCAATATTGAACAGAACTACCTGTAATTCAAGTTCCCATTGTTTTATTTAACTGCTTGTAGGCAAGTAAATGCTGTAACAGATTCCAACAGTTATCAAACATTTTCTTCCATGTTCATGAGCTTTTCTCATATAAATTTGTTTGTCGGTTGTCTGTTAAGAAGCTTGGATATGAGAGAATTCAGCCTTACACCTTATGTAATTTAGTTTACCATTAACTTTTTGTCATCTTTGGTCCCACAGTCAAGTATACACCTATATATCACGATACGTAAAAAATAAAGTATATAACAGTTGAACAGGAAAAGCTGCCAACAAATCTTTAAGGTGACCTGATCTGCATTTCATGTTTACCTGCATTATGAATGTAGTTCTTAGAGCACGAGCCCTAAGGCTGAAATCCTAAAACTACTGGCCGTGGCAGTACAAGCTTTGCACCCACTGCCTTGCAACCACTGTTTTGAGGTCTAAGAGATGGGCCAGCTTTCAGTGCATGCCTTAGTCCTTGGCCGTTCCACTTAGGACAGTGTTTCAGGCAGTCATCATTTAAGACCATTTCATTCAAGTCATTGAAAAGTCATCCCATGATAAAAATGTGAGGTTCCTGCTTAAAAAGCATGGGCCAAGCCATAGAATTTCACCGCAGTTATTGAAATTCATGTAATACCCTCATCCGCTTCAGTGAGTGTAAAACTGAACCAACGCAGAGCACATATTATCCACTGCTTTATATCACCATCCAGTCCTGCTGCAAAGGACCTAACATCTGCAGGGGCCATATGCTCACTTACCATTTAATTTAGAGACGAATCTATAAATTCACATTTGAAAAAATTCCAAACAGCTACATTAATTAAATTAAATTTCCAAATAAAACAATTATATCCACATACATCAAATTAGTGAGCAGGGGAAAAACCTAAACTCCACAGCCAGTTACAACTTGCAATTATTTTCAATACCTGAAAATTACATCGATCTTAAAGCTAAATAAAGTTCCTTACCCATGCTATATTTTGCTTTGGTACAGGTTGTTCTTTTCAATATTTCATAAACCTATAGAAGTAAAATAAAAGAAAGGAAAGGGTTACTTCAGATACTGCCAGTGAAAAGCACAATCTTTTGTGTGTACAGCTCAAATATTGGCAAAACCAAGATGTCGATGAAGTCATCACTCTTTAATAAAAGTCGTGGTATTCAGGAGAGCAGGGCTTAAAGATTTTCATGCAAAGTTACCTGTACAAGAGAGAAAGGCTTAACTAAATAGCCAGCTACCAAGATAACTGATTGGAGGAAACAGGGTTTCATCTAACCATTCACATAGCAGAAACGCTATTTTTGCTCGTATCAGACATCGATCAAAGAGCAGAAGCCCTCTTCTCCCCGGACCAGGCGGTGTGCAGGGCCAGCTCTTCCCTTGCCTCCGACGGCACAAACTGGCTTCAACCCAAGGACTTCAGCAGAGCTTCAGGCTCATAATGTGTACGCAGCCATTTATCAGAAACTGGACTAACACCAGCTGACCTTAAAACTTCTGAGCTTGCACGACCTCAGTGGCAAAAGAGATGTATTTATTTTACGACTTATTGCATTTATGGTCAAATAACCTTTGCACATCTCAGCACACCACCCGAGCGGCCAAGCTTTTGCCCCGCGCCTCTCCTGTGCGGTGATGCTCTTCAGCAAGGCAAGCGCCCAGCCGGTGCGAGGCTGGCAGGGGAGCGGGCAGCAGAGGAAAACCAAGGGCAAGAGCTCCTGCTGCCCATTGCCTGGCCTGGATGGGGAGCCGCGGGCTGGTTCCCTGGGGATGTTTGCTAATCCACGTGCTAACTCAGCTGCCACTTGCCCAACTCACGGAGGGAAGCGAGCGAGGGCATAGGAGGCAAGCCCTGCAGCTCATCTGCCTGTTGTTGTCTTGTTGCCTTCTAACTCCAGTGAGTTAAAGGGCTGTCACAGAGAGATTTCCAGTTATATAATGGTGTGGGGTTTTTTTTAAAAAAAATTAAAGTTCTTTGGCGTAATTTCTATTCATCAGAGATTCACAGGGAGTGACTAGATTCCTGTTCATTTTGCAGTAGGCGGAAGGGTCAATATTTGCACTGCGATTTAAAAATACATATGAGAGAGGCAGGAGATAACTTTAAGAAACAAGAATACAAAGGGAAATGCACGTGGGGTAAAATGATGCTGCGAAACGTCCAATGTGTCTTTTATTACTGAGTAATTTACAGGGATTTCAAACAAAGCAACATACTACCAGCATTATTGTTATATGCCCAGTGATCCTTGAGTGGTGTAAAAAACCCCATCCCTTCTCTTTCTCCCAGCCTCTGCTATGAGCTCCTCTTGTTCCAGTCCATTTTTCAGTAAGTCTTGCTCACCCTCTTGTCCTATGGTGCCATTTTGCCTTGCTACCTTTCTCAGACAGCTTGTTGTCATGAACTTTAACTCTTCATTTGCTCCCTTACGTTTCTTGTACTTACAAGTTTTTCATCCTATGTATCTAGACATATAAAAGAAAGTCTACAAACGAAAGCTGTGCTTTTTTTCAATCTCAAATGAAACGTTTTATTGCAAATAAACCAGGTCAATGTTTGCCTTTTTCTTTTCTATTTCTGTGCTGCTGCATCTGCTTTCCCTGGTCAAACTCATGCAGCCCTGATAACCTGCACTCACATCAAATCACTGCACTTCAGGCTACAGGGGAACTACGTCGTGGGGTCCACACACTGGAATTTCAAAGCAGGAAAGGCAAGTTAGATATCTTACACCCCTTATCACCGTAGCAATAAAAGACAGCTAGAATTGTGATATAAGCTCTTTTTGAAACCACTTGGCATCCAAAAGGCTAATTGTTAAATATAAGATAAAAGCACGCTCACAGTCACATTCCAACGCACCGATTAGCAGCAGTGGAATGGGGCAAAGAGTCCACATTATACTTTGAAAAGTGTTTCAGCAAGTGCTGCTTGGCATGGTCCCTTCCAGCTGCCCTGGATGTCACAAGAGCTGTCCTCTCAGTTCACCCCTCAGTGGCTATAAAGGAGGCTACCCCTTCTCCCCCACTCTAACTCACAAGGAAGCACTCAAATGTAGTTTGTGATATCGTAATTCCTGTATTAGGCTTCATTTCTGTAAGGGGACTGCAGAAGTTTAATTACGGGAGGAGAAGTCCCATGCTAGCACTGAAGGAGTAGAAAGACCCTCCAACACGAAGGCAGGAATGGCTCAGCCCAGTCCCAGTGCTGCGTACGTGTACATCACACTTGCTAGCGTAACAGAGGTGAACAGATGCGTAAATGATCAGAACAAGATGCAATTTTCTGTCCTTGTTGCATTTGCTTCATGTAAACTTTAATGTTAAATAGAAATCATAAATAATGTCAAATAATGTTACATAAAAATCATAAACCTCAACACTTAACACCATTCTAGAGAATCACCCCCCAAAACTATCAATAATATTCCCTATAATTATCTGGCTGTTTCATTGGAATTTGTCTTGGGAGATTTCCCAGCATTTTATAAAAAGAGTAATATATTGTTACAAAAGGTAAATGAGTCACAGGGGTGCAGGTAGCTGGTGGCAGAACCAGCGGTAGAATCTAAATCTGTTCCTTTCTGGTGATACGTCTACTAAGAAATTATGTCCGAAGATTAACTGTGAACTAGAAAGAAGATCCAAATTATTTTCCAAAAGGCAGCAACCTGTTAGCATCAAAGACTATTCATTACATAAGTTAAAGCTGGAAATGCTTTATTTATAATTTCAATAACTGATGTCACAGGCGATCCCTGGCATTCGGTTAAGGTGAACTTGCAACAGGTATTGTACTAAAGCTGGCAAAGGGGCAATTAACACCATGACTAAGGCACTATCCACCATAAATTATTTATATATAGTACTTACTATAGTGCTTCTCGTTTTGCTGTCAAAGAAGGAATCTCTGTCAGACAAATCAAATCTGTTAAAAGATTAGAAGGAAGCCCATTAGGTTAAAAAAAAAAGCCAGTAATTTCCTGCTCTTGTTGACTCCTTCAATATTTTTATTTCTCCTGGGAATCTCTCATAGCTAACAGTAAAGAATAACTTGTAGAAACCTTGTTAAAAAGAAAGCCCATCCCAACTCTCATATTTTAAAGAGGCCGCTTATACGTTTCACTGGTTTTATATATTTATAGGTTTTTCTGCAAAAAAAGAGAGACCATTGATGCTCATTTAAGTTGAATTCCTGACCACTGCTGGCCTTGAATTTCTCCTAATAATCTTTACATTTTGTCTGTACCTCAAACCCTATGAGGCCTCTCTTGCCTCCCTTATTCAGCACAAACACAGGTGGTCTCACTGAAAAAAGCCACCACTGCAAACACTGTGAGGCACATCCACACCTAAGCTAAGGAGCATCTTCTGGGCTTTCTCTGAGCCACCAGGCTCCTTTGCTGCAGGAACATCCTATGTTCAAATAAATATAAAAATACGTTTCCTGCAAGTCCAAGAACATGTCAAACATCACATGCATTGACTGGCTCAACTAACATACACAACTCCATCAGTGTTCTGCATATCAGGAAACATTTCTTCACTGAAAGAGTTATCAAGCATTGGAACAGGCTGCCCAGGGAAGTGGTGGAGTTACCATCCCTGGAGGTATTCAAAAGACGAGTAGATGTGGTGTTTAGGGACATGGTTTAGTGGTGGGCTTGGTAGTGTTAGGTTAACGGTTGGACTCTATGATCTTAAAGGTCCTTTCCAAGCAAAATGATTCTATGATCTCTTGGTTAAAAATTAACCCCCCTGTATGTATAGTGAAGAAACCATGCCCTAGCACTGTCATTTGTTCCAGCTGGCACATACGTAAACGCAGCCTTCAAAGCTTCTCCTCTGGGGTGCTGGCCAAGGAAGAGCAGCAGCAAAGCAATCCAGGGAAGTCGAAACTTTGGCTGGGCCCCACCTCATGATTTTTTTCCTACACCCACATTTGCAGCTATTCTTACTGATCCGAAATCGATGGCAAAGCTACTATGGACTTCATAGCATTTCCAAAGTCAAGGCCTGGTTGGCAGTACTTGTGTGAGCTGCCCACACCAGATGAATGAAATTATTCTGAAATTTATCAACCCACATCTCTGGCTACAAATTTGATTGAGCATTTTATTTTACATGGAAAAGAGACTATTGTAAACCACATAAGAAATCTTGTTTGGCAGTCTAACAGCTGATACGTATAGTAATATAGATACGTATTCTATACCACAACAGCAGCACAGAGATTTCACAGAGGGGCTCTACAAAGCCTCATTCCTCAACAGTGAGCCAGGAAAAAAAAAAGAAGAAATTCACTGCAATATAGAAATATTCTTTACAATAATCACTAACAGAGTGTGTTGGCATTAATTTTCCCTTGCACCTTTTGGTGCCTTAGCTGCTATCAGGAAGGCTGGAACCTGTTGACATGGACATTTACAGAAAGCTTTCACTTACAGGTGCTGTTTCTCTCTGGAGAAGGGGTAGGAGAGGCGCTTCACCGTCTGAGGTTTGTGTTCTGCTACTTTTGGCTGGATGGGCTCTGTTATTTTTTGAATTACAGAGTTAATCTTTTCCAGAAGACCATGGGTCTGATTGATCTGATACATCTGAAGGGGCAAAGAGAAAAACAGTAAAGCTGTATTCCTTTTTGGTTATCCATAAAAGAGAGAATGAACTGTAAGGAATAAACCATCAATTAAATAAATACATCAGAATAAATTATTGAGGAGTATAGCTTACCTTCTTGAAAACATTCAGAAACACACAGATGAATGGGAAAGTCAAACCAAGGCAAGCAGAGGAAGCCTAGTGCTTTTCCTCTGAACCAAACCATGGCCTGTGTTTGGCTCCAAATAATCAGGTTGGGGTGTTCAGTGGAGATATACTTGGCACTGGCTCCTGAGACACCCATTCCTCTAGCAATTACTATTTTCTTGGTGCAATGGACAAAGAAATGAAGGAGCTATGGAGCCCCTGTGTGAAACAATAGAAGTGGTCTCCACTCCCAGGGGGCTTTCCTGGGAATATTGCACAGGTTGCAGGAGTTTCCCCTCTTCCATATAAAGGAATCAAAGTATCTTGAATTGTCTACTGCAGTTCTGTAGCACTAAATGCAGGAATTGTGTTAGCAGGTCACAAAGAGGATTATAGTCTTCCCTCTCGGAGCCACAAAAACTATGTGCAGACCCAGGACAGGGCTCCCACCACAGGAAGATGCTCGGCTGGAAATAAGGCTTAAGGGGTCTGAGAGTGTTCTCAGGCATCGCTTCTCCTGGGCAATGCCTGCGGGCTTAGGTGGCCTCTTTCACACAATACCCACCCCCCTCAAATGCCCACCCTAACTTTTCTTTTGTGGCAAAGCAGCTTTAACCACAAGATCACAACAGACTTTTTTCCATCTAATTGTGCTTCTGATTAAAATCGGTGGTGAGGCAATAACGGGGATTAATAAGAAATCCAAACCAAAAGCGTGGTTTTAGTGTTGTAATAAATGACGCTGGGCTTTGAGACTGTCTCTTGCTCCATTATAGACTTCCTTCTGCAGTCTGGGACATGCACTTAGTACGTGTTTAAATATTAATCCATTTCCAAGCTGTGTTCACTGAACAGGTAGCTATCTATCACAGATGATTTAGAATCGATGAAAATATACTGTCATTTCTTTAATGATGTTTCAAATATTCTGAAAGGTAATTTATTTTGGGGTAGAGTAGTCCCAACGCCTGCAAATATGACTAATGATGTATATGAAGAGTAACTAAACCCAGTGAGGCTACTGCACACGAGTTGTTACTCTTAACGTTCATTTTTAGCAGCCTAGCGTTTTGGGTGAGAAAAAACCTCCAAAATGCACACATAAATTCCATCAATTGCAACCTCTGCTTTTAAAACACGCTGAGAGGATGAGGCATTGTACGAAATCACTCGCATTGCATACAGATAGATGTAGCAGCTGGGAATTCTTGATTTAAAAAATGCTTGTGGGAAGAAAAGTCTACATTTGTAAGGTGCTCAGAGATGAGCATATGTTTAAACTGTGCCTTCCAGAGGTAAAAAAGAAAACCAGGACTCACCTTTTTTGTGGGCATCTTGAGCTTAAGAAATTCTGCCTCTCGACACAATACATTCCACGGTGCATGTATTTTTACAAATCCAACCCCATGGATTTTAGTCTTTAAAAAAAGCAAGACAAAAGGTTACTGATGAGAGGAAATTAAGTATTTTTTCTCCTTTTGTTTCATACATATTTAAGGAACAGTCTGTTACAGTCTATTCCCACCAACACGCTAAATCTCTTTTGAGACCACTAGTTTCTAACAACAGGACAATCACTGAACACCTCTCTGTGCTGAGCTGCTGTAAAACGTGACTCAAAAATGCTATTGTCTTCCAGAACAATTACCACAAGGTTAAACAGATAAAAATTCTTTGGGAAATAAAAGCTAATGACTACGGGCACAAATACAGACTAAGCCACTTAAATTTGAAGCACAGGCACCCAGCCAAATGGTATGATTTTGTGAGTGCGTTGTAATTAATGGAGCTGAGAGAGTCCCTGCTGCCTCCTAAGAGTTGTTTAGTATCTCAGAGGACCAGAACTGCAGTAAGAAAGAAGCAGGCTCAGATACAGATGTGAATATCTACATTAAAACACATTTTAATTAGAAAAACTGCTAGGAAGAATTCAACAAAACAAAAGGGGGGAAAAAAAAAAGATAGATGTTAGTAATATTAGCAGTATGCTTGCATCCCACTAGTTCTCTGAGCTCTGTTCTAGATGGCTGGACATGGGGGGTTGCCTCTGGCACTCCCACGTACACCAGTATTTAGTCCCACGGGAATAATCATTTCAAAGCCATGGGACAACTGATACCAAACCAGCAGGCATTCTGCAAACAGAACAGAGAGAAACTTTACTGAATCTTTCTAATCGTGCTGCTGTATCGACTCCAGCAGTTACTACAATAACTAGCTTTCACGCAGCTATATTCTGCACTGGCTTTCTAGAAATGGGTTACACAGAGGGCATGAAGAACTGCCATCCTACCCATATGGCATGGCTTCCAAACCACCTTTGAATTTACTTCATCGAAGGGAGTTTAAGTGACTTAGTAAACATCATCTGTTTAAGAAACCTTTGCTCCTTTTGCAATTAGTAAGGCCTCCAACGCAACTTCATGGCATGCTTCTCAAGCCCAAGTGATTGCAGTTTTCCCCCCTCACACTGATGTGCTGGACATGGAAGCTGCTGTAAATCCCTGTGGCTTGCTTTCATCTCTATACATTCCTCATCTCGTTTGGTATCTTGTACTGAAAGGACAGCGTTCTCTCTCTTTTACAGTGTCCTGGCTTGAACCCTGAGCCCTTCTGCTGTGGGGACCTCACATCTTGCAAAGGATTTAAATGTCTATAACTTGGCACAGGCAGGCTTCCAGTTCACTACAACAACTTGCAAGTTTGACAGAAAGCAAGTCTTATTTTCACCTGGGGGACAGAGAAGTGAAAGGTTTTTTTGCATTACACCATGCAAAATACCTATTTTATTTTTACATATATATATCATTATGTACATGCCTGTAATTTGTGAATAATAGGTGGCAGATTTATTTTTTTTTTACCACTGTGATCACAGGTCTAGATGTTTAATCTCAATTTTTAGACCCTGTAAATAAAACCAGCGTAAATGTTTACCCTCTCTCACAGGAGTTTCAGGCATATTGGTTGGATCAGTTAATTGTAATAGCTGTCTTTGAAATTAATACGGCTGTGCCTATCTCTACTAATCACACACTGGCAGTACTTCACACACATCATTTTTTATATAGTCTAATGGTCTTTTAATAGAATACGCTGTTTTCAGGGTACAGGTGAAAGGCGTTACAAGCTGTACTGTTCATATCTAAGAATGGAAAGAGCAAACTGTAACACAGACCCACGCGCTCGAGCTAGAGCATGTACCAGAACCTCCTGAACAAATTTAATTCTCTTGAAGTCTATACTGAGCTATAAAAATGGCACTGTCTGTATCAGGTATTTTTCATCAGAACTGGAATTACCAGTGGATCCAAACCACAGCATACTGTAAACCCACCAAACTGGGATTAGCACTCAGAGCAATTTAAGCCTCACTTCTAGATACAGCAACGCATCAACAAGCTGTGTTGCAATAGTGGATGTGCCACGATTCCTGGCCAACAAAAGTGAGAAACTTCACCTCATTGGGGCATTTAACAACACCGCAGCCCATTCATGTGAAGTGAATTAAATCAGTGGGTGAGGATGGCGCTGCCAGAACTGAAATCAAATTCTGGAAGAGCTGAGCCTGTGTAACCTTGATCAGAGCCAGGCTCACAGGAACAGCTCAGCACCTCCCAGGATTTGACCACCAGTTATCCTTATCTTTAACCGTTTGAAATGGTTCCTTACATCCTCATCGCGTTCCAGTTCCAGACCAGCCTCCACGAGGTTCCCCTCATACTCCTCCCTGCGAAACCTCTTGTCGTCTTCGTGGTAATCCACATGAGGTTCGCTTTCCCCCATTTCCAGCTGCACCCCCTTCCCGGGAAGCGGCTGGTCCTGCTTGGTGCTTCGAGCACTTGAATCATTATGATGAACTCTCCTGGTGAGTGTCCTCCCTGCCGAGGACTTCTTGTAATGATAAACTAGGATGTAGTCTACTTTTCTCTTGCCATCTCTGAAGTAGAGTCCATATTTGCAGTCAGCATCTGGATTTTTGGACAGGGAATTTAATAACTGGAAGGAGGGAATGGGAGTGTGGAGAGAAGGAGAGAGGAGAAGAATAATGAGTACACACACCAACACAGACACCAAGATAGACTATATCCTTGTATCAAGGACTCCTTCTTGCCTGGAGCACACAATGACCTATCTCCAAACAGCATGCATAGGGCAGGAGCCCACCCATGCTACTTACTCAAAACAATTTTGCAAGTTAACACCTGCAATTTTACTGATAGCCAGCTGGGATTTTATTGGCCAGAAATAAATAGCTAAAATGACTGGGATTTAATCTAATTACCAGCACACTAGCTCGTAAGCCAGCTACTTGGTGGATTTGGTTTTCTCCTTTGGGGGTTAATCACCACTAAGATCATCTGTCCTTTTCCACCCAAGACATCTGCGTTTCAATTCTGACAAATAGATTAATACCACGTGCAAACATTTCTCACTCCTCTTATCTATCATTGCAAGTTTGTACCATCTGAGAAAGAGATCATCTTAGATACAGACTGAAGGGAGTCAGCTGGTCATGAAGCACGGCCAAAAATGCAGATGGACCGTAGCCAGGGAAGGGGGCTCACTGCTTACTGAGTTCATCACTTTTTTCCCCCACTTATAAAACCTGTGTCACTTTGCAATCTAATGGTGGCAAAGGCTTTACTCCCATCTTGAATCAACACTGTGTAAGTGTTGCAAGATGCAAGAAGTGTAAGTCTTAAAACACAATTCCATTTCCAAGCATTTATATGAAAAACTGCACAGGGTAACTGTAGGAACATACAAAAGTATAACAATTATTCATTTCTACTTCCATAGCACTTCTCATGCATAATTCACAATTCAGTCCTTGAAGACGCACAGACCATTTAAAAAAAAATGAAAATTCACTACTAACTTGCATTTGTTTTTACAAAAAATACTCATAAAAAGAGTGGTTTTTCAGGGACCAGGGACATTTTCTGGCATTTAATTTTACAGACGAACGTTAAGCCTCCACATAGGGAAGAGGGTTTGTGCTCCACATGATAGCAATTGGCCATGAGTTGCAAATCATATCAGTCAAAACCCACTGGGATGTGTACACCTCCTGCTTGTTTCATACACAAACCCATGAATGTAAGTTATTTGCAAAGAGTTGTTTCTAAGTCCAATTTTTAAATCCCACATGAAAAGAGCAACCTCTGAGCTTACTGTACAGTATATCCCAGCCAACGCAGCCAAAACTTCACTGGAACCCACCCAGTGTTACACAAATTTGCACGCTTCTCTGAACACTGCTTTGGGGAGGGCAGGTCCCAGCTACCACAACTATAAATCAATGCCTTTAAGGGACAGTCTGTTCTTCCCTTTTTGCCTCAGGGAGATTTTCATTCAGACAACAAATTCAAGCAGCAAAGCCCATCTTCCTGGGTTTGGAGGGAGGAGGAAGCGCACCGAGGGAGTAATTAGACAAGAGTAATCAGATGAGCGCATAGCCATAACACACAGCAAGGAGGACTGGTAGGCAGCGAGAAGCCCGCGATGCCAGGCAGTACGCAGAGCAGCTGTCTGCCGAGGTGGGGGTGCCTGCACAGTCAGTGCTTTCCAACGCCTGACCTGTCCATGTCTGCCCAGGGCCAGCCTGGCTGCAGGTCCCCACCTCCTCAGTCCTTCGCAGCTTTGCTCCACGCCTGCCTTGGCTATCTGTTTCCCTCTCCTTTCAGGATGCCGTCTCTCTTTTCCATTTAACCTAAACCTTTGACTCCAAATATTTAAACATATAATAAAATAATATAGCATCTGCTGCCACCATGGAGTTCCCTCTTTGTCCTACTCCTTCTGCTCCATGTCTGTCTTATTTAGCCATGACAATAACACATTCTTCAGAGCACAGGCTGCTCATGTTTGTGCCCTATCTAGATATTCCTATTTAGTTCTTAAGCGTAACTACAATATAGAAGACTATTAACTATTACTTTCTGATTGCTTCATGCTTAATGGCATACACCTGTGAATGCAGAACATGTTATTTAAAAGCAAGCTGACAGCTTGTGGCAGGTAACTCAGTTATGCAAATGTCTACAGGAACAAAATGTTAAGAAATAGTAACCAACTGGATTTTCAGGATATAACGCCTCCTCAAAGTAAACAGCTGTTGTAAACAAGATACAGGAACACTGGGATTTCTTTTAAGATAACTAATTGTATTTAATTTTTAAAGATGTGTTGATCTTATTAACTAATTAAACACCAATTTCTGAAAAACTGGGCTGAACTGATAGATGTTCAGGTAAGCACAGGGAGATAAAACAGGCAAAAGACTCAGACCCCAACCACTTCCTACCCTCGCTGGACTGACTTTATGAGGGACAGCAATTAGTTGGTCTCTTCTGGAGACTAATAAATAAAGGAAACAAGTAAGACTGAAGACTGCTCTTGAAGACGACAGCAGTGAGTGTGCCAGATGTTTCTAACTGCTTGGGGAGCTCAGGAGAGATCAGTACCTCCTGGCCACAGCTCCTCTTCTCCTGGAGCATGCCTTGGGTGGAGAAAAGTGGCACTGAAAATCCCTAGTTTCTCTGTTTCTTTGAGCCACTGCCACCACGAAGGGGACAGGTCACACTGCAGAAACTGAATGAGAGCTTCTTCCCATTTAACTTTCCTGTTGAAAAGCTGGCTCACTGATAATTTAGGAGAAGGTGCTGCACTGTGGCTACTAAAGCCTCAATAAATTTAGTAATATATGAGAATAGCTATATCCCACCACACAAGGGATACAGCCAAAAGACTCAAAAGAAGCCTGTTGGTCCTGTTTTAAAGAAAGATTATTTTAAAGATGTGGTATTAATGCTGAACGGCACTCCTAGGCCACATCCTTTCTCACAGTGCTGCTACGCTGAAATAGAGTGAGATGCCTTGACTTAGACCATGTAAGGCTCATGTCCCTTCAGTTGCAAATGAGACACAGAAAAGACATTTCAGTTTTACCACAGCAGGAGGGGTGTTTACACTGACAGAACTATTCCTCCACGCTCCATCCTAATTAAGCACAAGCAAAATGAATCAAGTATTGCTCTTTCTGGTACATCATTCTCCAGCGAGATCTGTCATATAGCCCACTCCACCTCAGCTCCTTCACCTGAATAGACTCCTTTTTATGTGTTTAAGACATAACCAACTCCTAATCCTGTTGTGTATTCATATTACTAACTTTCTTTAAAATCACTGTCAAAGAATTTCACCAAGGCACAATTAATGACACTGGAAATCTAACCTCTATTGTGTGCTACAGAATGTTAGTTTAACGTTACCTATGTTAACAAGAGCTTTCTCATGAAATTTTAGACATTTTTTTCTGTTCTACTCTATATGGGCAAAGAGATTTGAAGGTTGCCACAGCCTTATTGCCAGATTGATTACTCTGAGAACAGCCAAGCGCTTTTTATGCTACAGGTTAAACAAGGATCCCTTCCTTCCCTTCTTCACACCAAAGAACAAAGCCCACTAAATTAGTATGTACTGTGGCTGGTGGCAATCCCCCTCAGCACCTCTGAGAAAGGGAGGGAGAGGATTTCAGAGCATCCTGGGAATGGAAAGAATGAGAAATAAGCTAAGGGGTAAAGCACAGTATGCCAGTTATGACACATCTGGCAAGTCCTTTACTCACTGTACTCTCATGCTGGTCATATCCTATATCCTCAATAGCTCGGATGTTGATAATGTGGATCCCCTTCTCCTCAGCAGGTAGACAGGAGTATTTCTTGTTCACTTTCATTCCTGTCTCCTCCGGAGCCTCGTTGAGATCTTCTGGCAGAAAATCCACCCCATGAAACTCACTGTCTGCGTCTGAAAAGAAAAGGAACAATTTCATCAACACACTTTAATCCCAACACGTGCTCCTCCCAGAGCCACCCAAGCCAAAACGTATCCTGTTCCTGCCGCCTTCTGCCAATGAGCCCTTGTGCAGGGCTCCCACCCTCCCTCTGTGCCTCCCTTTCTCAGCTTTCCCACAGCCTTCTTCAGCCCTACCTAGGACTTCTCTGGAAAAAGAGGAGTGCTCAGTTAACTTTTTTTCTGCACTGCTGTCTCAGGGTGTTTACTGTATGATCACGTAGAATGATTATTGTTTTTGGCAAGAGAAGGAAAAAATGGGGGAAAAAAATAAAAATAATCTGAGAATTAGCTGGTGATGATAGGTGGCATGGTGTTTTCCCCTTTTCAGCATGCATTTTCTCCTTCAACAAGCACTTGTTCATGCTGAATAACTAAGTAGTGGGTTTCCCCTCAAGTACTTATGTACTGCATCTGATTTACTGTTCTTATTTGTCTTGAAAATCTGAGGTTTTCTCCCTCTCAACCTGACAGATATCTCTACTGTTTCCACTTAAGTATAGAGATGGGCTAAAAGATTTAATGTAAAAATTCCACTACAAACTGAGCAACCAGATAACTGATAACACACAAACTAGTGTCTGCATATGTGCATTTATGCAAGCAATAGAAGGCAAAGTTTTCCAAGATTTGATTCGACATTGAAGTAAAATACTGCAGCATTATGCTCCTTTTTTAAACCACACAGAAGTAGGATTTGCTTGTCTAAAGAGTGAAGATAAAGCAAGAGTTTTAGAATCTAGCCTTGAATGGATACTAAATTAACTCTCTCAAAAAAAACCCCAAACAACAAAAACGTGCAGAGGAGCACGCTCTAATAGCAGCTATATTACAACAGTCTGTTGCTGCAACTAGTTCAACACTGTCTCTGGAACAGATAGCAGCAGAAATTGTATAGAATTAGATCATTAGGAAAAATACTTCCCTCCTACCTAGAGCTGTCACTAAGCAAATGATGAGGTGAGGATAGATACTGCATTTTAATTAGCTATGTCTTAGCCTAAGAGCATGCTACTCCTCTTCACCAAACTACCCATCTGGATTTGGTTGAACTTCAGGGATGATGTGGAAGGAAGAGACAAGGTAAATCTAATTCCCCAACAAGTTTGCAGATGACGTGAAACTGAGGAGCATGGTTGATAAGCTGGAGGGTAAGGCTGCCACTTCAAGGGGTCTCGACAGGCTGGAAAAATGGGCTGAGAGCAAACTCATGAAACTCTACAAAGTCAAATATGAAGTCCTGCACTTGGAAAGATTAGTCTCAAGCACAAGCACAAACTGGGCATGGATCAAATAGAAAGTAGCTCTGCAGAAAAGGACCTGAGGGTCCTGGTGGACAGGTTCGAAGTGAGTGATCATCTTGAGAGGTGAAGGATAGCTGCATACTGGACTCCATTAGTAAGAAAGCAAAGACAGCAGGGCTAGAGAAGCGATTTTCTCATTTGGCACTTTCCAGACCACAGCTAGAGTGCTGTGCCCAGTTTTGGCTCCCCAGCACAAGGCGGCCATTGACGAACTTGAGCAAGTCTAGTGGAGGACCATCAAGATGGTCAGGGGACTCGAATGCACAAGGACAGGCTGAGACCCACGCTTATGCAGCCCAAAGAAGAGAAGGCAAACGGTGTCCCGTTCCTACCTTCAACTACCTACTAAGTAGGTATGGACATGGCAGAGCCAGATTCTTCTCATAGGTGCACAGCAAAAGGATGGGAGACTACAGACACAAGTTGCAACAAGGAAATTATGACCAGACATTAAAAAAAAAATGTTAATTCTTTAACAATAATGGTGATCACATGATGGGGAAAGGGCCCAGTGAAGATACAAATCTCCATCTCCTCAAGATGGTCAGAGCTCAACCACACATGGCCCCAGGCAACCTGACCCAACTTTAATATTGGGAGGGCACTGCATGAACCTGCAATCCAGGTTCTTCATGGCTACATGCAGGAGTTAGCATAGACAACAACATGCAGCAGCAGAGGAGGAAGGTGTGGCCAAAGCCTTGGCACATTTCTTGAGCTTATCTGAGGAAGAGAAATATAATTGGTATGAAAGTCATGCTTCTCTGGAATTAGTAGTCATGCTTCTCTGGAACTCGCAAATACCGTAAGTTTGTGGATCTTCAGTTCAACTCCTGGATCTGGGAAATTTGCTGCCCCAAGCAGCTCCCTACAAGCTGCCTGCTTTCCTAGGAACTGCAGTGCTCATTAACACCATCACCTTTGCATAAAATCTGGGCAGCAATTATCCTTATATATTTCATGCGCACAGCATGTGACGCCCACATCTCTGCAGATCTGTGCTGCTGTTCTTGGCTTTTTTTTTAAATTCTCAAATAGTTATCTCAGAAAAGATGCCATGCTTCCGATCTCGGGGCAGCATCCTCAAACTCAGTAAATCACTTGAATATGAATTTTTAATAGATAAAGAAGCTTTTTATGGGGTAATATAGAAATGCAGCCAAAAAAATCAGCTGTCTCATGGGAGCAACTAGCATGTTTGCCACAATTCCCTACACATGTATGCTCTTTTTTTCCCCAACATACACAGGCACAGACACACACACTCCCCGAACACAGGGGAGTTAATACAAAAGCGATCAGCTGCAGAATCCAATGTACTCAAGCTTTTCTTCTATAGCTGTAAAATACTCATATAATAATACAACAACTTTTGAAACTTCAGAAGCGTAACAACCTGTGTTTTTATTTGGAAAAATGCCTGAAACAACTTTCTAGAAACAATAGCTTAAGTGCTGTAGAAGTCCTGTCTCCTTTTTCTTCCTTTCACATACGTACTAAATAAAACCTAGTAACTTCAGCAGATTACAGAGGATATTAGAAGAGAAGTGCCTTTTACTGACTATGAATCTGAATATTTTGTATATCTCATAACAGACCTGTGAACTCAAAAGTGCTAGTTTAGAAATTACAATTAGGATAGGATATGTTTAGAGCAGGAAATCTCAAGCTTCATTGAGTCCAAACAAGCTCCCTGTGCTCTGGAGCTGCACTGCTGAGCAGCGTTTGTTAAGTTCACAGTACAGAGCAAGGAGACCTGCTCAAATGATTCAGTGCTATTGTGTAAGCCCAAGCATATATTTACATTTCTGTTTACACATCAGTAGCCTGGCAATATCGGAAAGAACAAATACTTAATGTAGGCAATGAATCATACAATTTTGATTTATTATGACTACTGGAAAAGGTGTGAAACGTGAGAACTTGACTGATACAATCTTAATTACAACAAGTTTGATTTCTGTACTTAAAGATTATGTCAGGATTTAATACTAAATAAAGCCATCCAAACCACTTTGGTAATTACCAGCGCACAGGGATTATAACTAGTTCACTTACGCTTATTTGTCAGAAGTATTCTGTTGCAGAACACAAAACATCTTTTTATATGGAATAGAGTATTTTCAAGATGTAAAAACATGAATCTCTATTTTGTGTTAATCATATTAAAGAAGGACAATAATTTAATCTCAAAATAAATTCATGTTCAGAATTATTTATGGCAAGATAGTAGATGTAATATGAAGAGCACAAAGCATATTAATGTCCTAATTCAGCTAGAGTCACATCTTAATCTCTTTGTTGGGAGCTGAAGGAGGAGAGTATTGTGAAAATTGCTAGCTTTGCTGTCTTCAAACATTGACTAACCTGCTCTCTTCTATTTACTAACCAGAAAACACTACAACAAAGACTTGGAGAAGTGCTCAACGTATTTCAACACAGCCATATAACCAATCAGCCCTTTCTCCTCTGTATCCACAGCTGATGTTGTTGAGAAACTCTTAGATTTCGAGAGAGCAGAAGTTCCTAATATTGCTGAAACGTAGACTCAGACTCACCCAATGCTTCTTTTACACTTTATTATGTATTGCTTTGTCATTTCCCAGTATTTGCTACGAGTCGCAGAACACCCAGCCAAGTATACAATATATAATGATATACTTTAAAGTCTTCCTTCCCTGTCTCAAAACATCCACATTCTGTCAGAGTGCAGAACGCTGAAAAGTGTTTGATACCAATTTCAATCCCATTCGTGAACCAGGTTTGAGAAAGTATTTGGTGAACATCAGGTGTGTATAGAACTTCTACCTTCCTTAGCACAGGTGCTGCTGGGTAGTTCCCGTATTTGCTGTTAATAACCCTGTATTTTTCATAGCCGGTATAAAAGAACCCGCTTTGAGGCAGCACTTGTGTTTAGGAACAGCTCCATAGGGTATGGGACCATACGCATACCTTAACAGCTGCCCCTTTTTTGTTAGGAGTGAGGTAACATGGGAGAGCAAGAAAAAGAAGATATAGAAACAGATGCTTGCAGCAGCTCTCAAGCTACCTTTCTGCCCTCTGTGGGAGTTCTCCTAGAGATCCTGGGATGTGGTGGATTACACTGAGCCACCAGCTGCCATTCAGAGCACGGAGATGCTACAATGACCTTGGGAACTGCAGTAAAGTTAGAGATAACTTAGCCATTCTGAAATGATTTCTCTGTAAGATGCGTCAGGTACAATGAGCTCTGTGCCATTTCCAGTACAAAATAAGCAAGCACTGTATTCATCTGAAGTAGATAAACTTCTATGAATCACAGAGATGAGGACAGAAACTGGTAAATGAAAAGATCAGAAAAGTGCGTTACAACAGAAAGGAAGGTCTGTGCATGCCTTGTGTCTTTGTTCCAGTTACTTCTCCCCCTGAATCTCCCGTGAGTGTCTCACTCTGAACAATATGGGAAACACGATTAAATTAATAAAAAAACCCCTCACATTTGCAAACATCTGCTTCTTTGTTCAAACTTCAGTTGCTGCTGTAAAAGTCCTCAAACTCTTCCTCTAAAAATTAACACGAACTAACAATAAATGTTCCACCACAGAAATATGGCACATTATGCTGTAACCTTCACTCATTTAGACAATGCTTCTTCATTGGACTGTGGCGACCAGGTGAACCAGAACTGAAAATCTGCTCTAGAAAGGGGTGTATTTTCTCCCTTACTAGCCTTAGATTCAATCAACTAGCTTATTAATATTATAGTCGTAATCACGTATAACCACTGAATAGTCTCAGGCAAAAAACCAATTTCTTCATTAAAATAAATGGAAAATTGCATTCACACAATGCATTTCTTACAGAAACATCCTGTGCTAGTTCTAAAATGAGCATCATCATGTCAGCATGAGTATATATAAACAAACGAACTATGTCACTGCTCAACCTGAAAGCAATAACTTCGCTGAAGCTGGTTTCTCTTATCTCCCCTTGTTTTCTTTTTAGGGAGTATGTTTAAGAAAGTGGCTAGAACAAAAAAGTTGTAAAGACCGATCTAAGTTAGCTGTCCCAGTTGTTCTCAACAAGGAAGAACCAGGAGAGTTACAAGATCATGTGATTTAAGACTTCTAAATGTCCACATTCTTATCTTTTTGCCTTATATAAATTGTGATAGAATTCAGAACGAAAAATTAAGGATCATGCAGGATAAGTTCCCTGAGTGAATAATTTTAAAGGAGCCATAACACCAGTTCTTCACAAAAGCTTCTGAAATACTAGTGTATGGGGTTTAGATTTCTTAAACTGAAGACGTTTGTTTCATATCAATTAACAAGTAAAAGTGCAGGTCCCAGAACTGGTAATGACCCTACTGCGATAGGGAGGAAGCATATTAAGGAAGTCATGTACACACATACATATATATGTAAAAAAATACACACACACACATAAATAGAGGTTGTATATTTTGTTTATACTATGCTCTTTCTGCAGAAGAAATGCTAGTGTATGCAATATAGTGGATATTTTTTGGATTTGGGTTCTTTCTTAAAAAAAACTTTGATAGATACTGAGAGAAAATGCCTTAGTGTATTTTTGCTTACTATATATTGCCCCCTAGCAGCAGAATCCTCCTTCAGCACACTCTTACCCATTTCTTTACTTCCTGTATCTTCCAAATTCAAAGCTACAGGTTAATCCTTGGGCTAAGAAGAAAAAAGAAAAAATAATTCTCCCAAGTGACTCACCTATCACTTCCTCCTCTTTTTTGGTTCTTTTTGTTTTGTTTTGGTTTGGGTTTTTTGTTTGTTTGTTTGTTTGTTTGGGTTTTTTTGGGGGGTTTTTTCCCCTCCTGATATATTAAAAGGCTGTCAGATTTGGAGCCCGAAATCCCCGCTTCATCCTCGGGAAAAATAAGGCGAGGCAAATGTCAAGGAAGCCTCAGTATGCCACCCCACCAGCGCGTCTCATTCCTGACCTATGGGTCATTCCTCCTGGCCCGCGAAGCTCTGCCGCGGGCCCGCCAGCGAGGATACCCACCGCTGGCAAAGAGGGGGGTTCTTTTTTGGGACGCTGACACCTGTTTACGAGGCTCTGGCCTGAGACCAACAGCCCAGCCGGGAACCGCAGCGCTCTCCAAGGAGCACTCGTACATGGCCTGAACTTTTGTTCTGTTCAAAGTCCAGAAGTTAAGCACTGATTAGATCCGCATCTGTGACCATCTGATTTAAATTTTCCCTCGCCTCTCCAGTTGCAAACAGCCAGATGTTACCTCTAGCAGCACTGCTTCTGTAGATGGAGGAGGTTGCACTAACACCATTGACTGGCCTGGCAGGCAAAGGGCTGCTATAAAAGGCAACCCACCTGCCCCCAGGGCAAGATGAACGCTGTCAGGGATGTTGACACCTCCTGTCCACCCGCCTGCAGAGAGGTGACTCCCTGCCCCTTTGATCTCCTGTAGCACCGCGCTAAGTAGGACACGCTGGAGCTCGCCCATCTCCTTTGCTTTTGCATTTATTTTAAAACTTGGCTGTAGCCCAGATGTGTACAGGGTATTACCCTAATGAAGCAAACAGGAGGTTATGATCCAATCCATTAGGAAAAGATCAAAAAGTGAAATAAAACTTGAATTCCAAGGACAGTTTCCTTTACAGAACAGAAATACTTTTAAAGCAGGACAATTTTAATGCAGCTGACGCTGACAACTTTGTTAGCACTTTGTGTTATACTGAACAGCAGAGCCCATTCAGAGACTTTTTCTCCAGTATTTGGGAGTCTGAAAACCAACTGCTGTCACACGGGTGGAGAAAATTCAGCTCCTGGCAGGATTATTTGAAACATCAGCTTGTTTAGCTGTATTTCTCAGCACCGACTTATCGATGGTGGGTCTCCAGAGTGGGGCTGCAGCTTTCCTGGAAGGCTGTCTACAGCTTTAAAGTTATTGATCTATTATTATCAGCAACATGTTAAAAGAAGGTTAGAAGGACACACAACTATGACATCATTTCTATTCCTGCCCTTCTATTTTTGTTTTAAAAGATTAATTTACCCTGTTTGCAGTGTGTAGCCCTAGGCTTGAACACATCTAATCTGACACAAGCCTTGTGACATGTGAAATGTAAAAACGAAGAGCAAAATCACCTAAAAATCATAGTGATAATAAGATAAACATGTTGATTGAAAGAGCATTTTCAACAGCACATAAAGGACCAGCAAATATAAATTCTACCATAACAAGACTCACACTGCGCATTTATTTAGACCTTGGAAAATCCCACATTTTATAAAAACACCCAAAGCCTCCCTCATCCCCCCTAAGACAAATGGCACTTTTTTCCCCCCCTCAACTACCAACAACTGTTTAATGGTCTGTTAAATAAGTCTGTTTTCAGACATATTTCTAAAATACTTAAATTAAGCACTCTTCTTCTGCCAGACACTGGAAAAATATTTCAGATTTGCATCTGTTGCTGTTCCACACAAAGCAGCGTTAAAGCCATGCTCAAGTCCACTGCAGATTGTTCTTTGCAAACTGTAACTACAGGCTTACAAATTATTTCTGTACTTCTGGAATTTGGTAGTACTTCATAGCAAAATAGACAAAATGAGCTAAATTCTGCTCCTAGTTACTGTGCAACACATAGAGAATAATTCTTGCAACTTTTTTTTTTTTGCATTTTATATTAGTTTGAATGAGAGCAGAAGCACTGGCGTGATTCACTGAAATGCATCAGGACTAAACGCCATAATCCTCTTTCTTAGTGAGTTACTGCTGACTTCCAAAACGCATACGGATGACTTTCTTGAATCACAGAATCAATCAGGTTGGAAGAGCCCTCTGGGATCATCGAGTCAACTGTTGCCCTGACACCACCATGTCAACTATACCAGGGCACTAAGTGCCATGTCCAGTCTTTTCTTAAACCCCTCCAGAGATGGTGACTCCACCACCTCCCTGGGCAGCCCCTTCCAATGGCTAATGACCCTTGCTGAGAAGAAATGCTTCCTAATGTCCAACCTGAACCTCCCCTGGCCAAGCTTGAGGCTGTGTCCTCTTGTCCTATCGCTAGTTGCCTGGGAGAAGAGGCCGACTCCCACTTCACTACAACCTCCCTTCAGGTAGTTGTAGACTGCAATAAGGTCACCTCTGAGCCTCCTCTTCTCCAGGCTAATGCATTCTGCAATGTTATATCCTGAGTTATACGTATCGTGAGAACAAGAGGATGGACTAGATATGGAAGATCCACTGAATCCATGCTCTCTGAATCCTGTTAGTTATGTTTTGAAGGGTTATGATGTCATTATTTTTGTATGTTCTGAGGGAAGGCAGTTTTTACCAATGCGAGCAGTAAGATGAAAAAAAAAATACTAAAAAAGAAACTATGGGGAGAGAATTGGTATGTATTGGGACAATGTATACCTAAACTCTCACGGCAGCTTTTAAAGATATCTAAATACGTTTAAAACATTAAGCATATTTTCCTTTACCAGGCTATTACAAATATCTCTTTATACCAACCACATGAAAATGAGGATCGAAAAATTATCAGTTTTACAGTTAAAGTATCAACCATAGACTGCACCTGGGGCTGAGGCCATAGCATATACTATCTAGCAAAGCTGCTCTTGATCCAAGTCCTAATCTTGAAACATTTGCACTCCTGTTTAAATTTCCATGCATCAAAGCCAGGAGGCCATTCAGGCTGCACGAACTTAGGCATGGACATCTTAGAAGGTTTTGCTAACCTGATAAAGATGTTTTTGACTACAGTCACCATGTTCAGCTCTTCTACACTCGCACTGAAGCAGCCAGGCACTCTGGGTGGGGTCAGGTTTTGTATGGCACAGCTCCACCTTATATATGTTCTTTGGGTGTGCCAAAGCAGGTGGAGCTGATTTAATAGATGGTGGTGGGTGATATTCACCCAAGGTCCCAGTGCAGCCTCTAGCTCTGTGCTATGTAAGGAAATAAAACCAAAACCCTGCACTGAGCAAAAGCTTGGTTCTAGGAAGTTTTCTTCACACCTCTGCAGTTTTAACTTGGATGCGGAACAACACTGCTATATTACAAGAAACTGCTAAATTTCACAATTGAAACAATCTCTCTCTCCCTGAGCAAGTGAATGCAAATCGATGAAGGGGAAAACCTCTATCAACTCTTGTCTATCCATGAGAACGTCATTCCCTGCTTTCCCCAGTCTTAATGAACTAAGTTGAGGCATAAGAGAGGCAGCAGATCTAAGAAGTGACCATGCAACCAGGCAATCTCCTCGTTTTTAAGAAAGAGCTGAGATCTGCCTGCCACAAAGAGGCAGATGCTCCCAGAAAGGTGCCACATGCCAGCCAGTGAGCTTGCCCTGTGCCAGAGGATGCAGAAAGACATGGTATAGGAAAACAAGATACTCCTCCTTAGGATTCCTGGTGGTCCCATCTTGGGTGGCAAAATTCTTGGAGCAGAAAACTAACCTGTCAGCAAAGCCAGCTTCCCTTCAGAGCCAGCAAGAGGAAGGATTGGGCCAGTGCCTTGGTAAAGCATTTCGAGACCCCCAGATGAAAGGCACACTTGAAATGTTTGAGCAGAGACAGACATTCTTTGCAGTTTGGCCCTTGGCAGGGAAGCTGATAATGACAGCAGCGCCGAGCCCAGGCTCACCAAGTCTCTTCCTTAACTTTTGACAATCTTTACTATATAGTAGATCTTCAAATCAAAGGAGCAGTCAAGACCCAGTCTAAGTGTAAACTGCTGCCCTATAGGTTTTGTAACAGTGGACAGACTTACTAAAAAGCCCGGGTTATCCAAAGACACCCTGGTCAATCCACATTTACTATCGAAGACCAAAGGAGAAGAAATTGCCATGAAATTGCTGTAGCTGTAAAATGGAAGGAAGCAGAGTGCAGAGGGCTCTGTGGGTGCTGCAGGTGGTCAAAGGCAACTGGGCCAAAATCTCTATCCTGATTTCCAGGTTTCATTCCTAACTTGCTCTTGTTTGTTCTTCAGCAGTACTTTTTCAAAAGGAGCTCAGAATCCATAACAAAGATGTGGCCCTTAAAGAGGCAGATTTCTGCATGAAGGCAGTTGTGTCCACAGCCAGCATGTAGGCACTTAACACCCCCCTCCCGCCCCCCCAAAAAAACTCACCCCAATGAGTTCATATCATGAGAACCTGAGACATATTTTGAAAGATCATTGTGTTCAACCTGTGTATAAACAAGGATGTCTTAGCAAAATCAAAGACATGTCCTCCGAAAGACAGACAATTTTTCTAATAACTGGGCAACTATAGTCCAGTATTTTATCTTAAAAAGTATGAGGTAGATAACAAAAGGGAGAGCCTTTTCAGTCTTGCTCATTATTTGTTGAGAAATCGTCCCCAGAGACTACAAGCATCACCAGGTGGGTGTTAGTCTTCCTATAACATACTCTCAATACTCTCTCTTTAGTACTATGCATAAATCCCACTCCCTTGAGGACTCTGAGCACCATAAACATACGACCCACCAAAACAAAAATGAGAAATTATATTGTTTCAAAGAGAAGGTCTCTTTTGTAGCCAAATATTCTGTTAATTCCCATACTGTAGCTCTTCCATTACAGTCCAGCAAGCGAATGGTATCAGTCACTCCTGTACTGTAAAATGTCAGACTCCACCAAAAAATGTTTTAGGTTTTTTTTTTTTTTAAATTATTCCTACAGCTCTGAGACTTTAGCAAACTACAACCATGAAGCAGAGCAAAAGACATCACACCCACGTGTTCGGTGATGCCTGAAGACACTCTGGGTAAGAAAGGAAACAGCAACTCCTGCCAAGAGCAAGCATTTGACATCAATGCAGATAGAGAGAACAAGAGAAAACATTATTTGTTTTCATACTTCCTGAGAAAGACATTGAAGATGTTGTAACCTTGTTATTGATAGAGGGCCAAGGTTTCATCTTAGAATTTAGGAGAAGAATTTATTTTCCTCTAAAGTGTGATTAAGTTTATAAGCTTAAGACAAGGTTTTATTGTGTTTTTCTGTTTCGGTTAGCAGAATAACATTTCACTTGCTGTCTTCATTTTTTGTTGAAAAACGAAAATGTTCTGTTCATTTATCTGGTAAATGTTTATCAGTTCAGTGAAAAAAATACCTAAACAATGGAATAAAATGGAATTAAACTTTAATATATTGCTTATCTTCAAGCATTGAAACATTTAGAAAAACAATACTCTGCATGAAAAAAAGTTCTCCTTTTACCAAAATATTTAGAAAAGTAATTTCTTTTGATACTGTCTATATCTGTTATTCCATAAACATTTTCAAAATATATTGCAAACTGCTATTTGCAAACTTTATAGCTTTTTTAATAACACATACTCTGTGTTCATTGGTAAGTTCAACCAGTTTACAAAACACATGATGCATTTTTGCCAGCTAGGTTTCTACTCTCATGAATACTCTTTTTTTTTTTTTTAATATTCAAGCTCTTCAGAAATTACCTTGACGTGATTGCTTTTAAAGCTGCACTAAATTTATTGCTGATTGAGAGAAAGAACAGTTCTCCTCCCTGACCACAGAAATTATGTCAATACTGGTATTTAAAGGAATAGAGGGCAACTAGGTAAATATAAGTGAAGGTGGCGCAATTCTGACTGATTTCAAATCTAATGGGTTAGCTTGCAAATAACATCCTTGAACCATCTGCTTCACTAACCTTTTGGATGTCTGGAACCCATAGCTGTTGCTATTTTTTATGTATCGGAGATATTCTGTGAAGTGATGTGATAGAGCAACAGTGGTTATGGTGGAACAGGTGTCATAATGCTGGATCAGCTGTTGCACAATGCATTAATCTGAGATACATATGATTTTTAAACTATTTGAACCAGTTGCAGTGGTTGAAAAAATTCCTAGGGGTGTAAATTTTTATTTTCACACTGTCACTCTCCAGCCCAACTCAAGATGAAGGCACCCTTCCACTGGCTGCTTGGTAAAGATGTACAGAGGGGCAGGCACCTCACCTGGCCCAACAGCACCAGGGCATCACCCGCAGCCAGACCCCGGACGAATGCACGCACATGGCCCTGTTCGCCTCCTTCGCATAATAAAAACCTCGAGAAAAACAGGACGACCTTCCAAGCGATATAAATTTGTTTCTTGCCAATATGGGAGCCATAGAGGAGCAGCGGCAGATATGCTTGGGATAAAACGTGTGTGCAATCGATTACCTTGGATTTATAGCCTGTAAGAGACCATATACCAGGGGGGTGGGTGGGTGGGTGTGCAAGCTGATGTGGGACTTGGTTAGGGAAAGCTATGTCAGACCTTCTCCCTGAGGAACAGCTGCCATCCAAGCAGCTCCCCCAGCAGCGGTAAAGAGAGCAGGGTGAAGTATAGGCATTTTGTACACCACCATACATGCATAAAAGGATGTTAGTGCCCCCAAAGAGTGGACAGTGACTGCACCTCTATCAATAACTCCATGTACTTACATGAAGAAATATTTCAGTGTTACAACACACATAATGTTTCTGAATCTGTTTATTTTCTTTACCTAATTTTAACATGAATATAATTTTTGTTTATATGAAACTAAGACTTCTTTCCTGATAACTTTGTCTCTAACTATATTCCTTCAGGAAGTATTTGTAGCTCAGACCAACAGCTTATATTCCTTATTCCTTCCCTACCTCTGGGCTGGTTCTTGCCTCTGAAGCCCTTGTGACCTAAGGCAGGAAGGACAGTGAATGCCACCACAGCACAGCTCCAGACAAAGCAGTCCAATAAGGTGCTTCAAGGAAATTTCAGAGAACACGGAAAGTCTTCTTGATTAGTGTCCTGCAACAGTACATCACAAAACTGTACTTTGTGGAAGGCTGGATGCTCTAATGGTACACAAAATTGGAGCAAGTATAAACGTAGATATGACTTGACCCAGCCCAAAGCTTTTGTAGTGCCAGTTCTCACAGGAGAAAATATCTACAGACCAATGCTGTCACCCCTGAACATGATGTTCCAGCAGACAAAAAATGCCTCATCACACCTACTCCAGCCTACAGAACAATTCCCTCAGCGCCCTATCGGGATCTCCCTGGACAAGAAAATATCAAGTGCTTTCTCTGCTAATCTTTCTGCTTGCTAATCAGCCCTCAGGCTCTTAGAAGGGACTCAGCCCGTGACCTTTTAAACAAAATTTAAGAAGCCAAGCACAAAAACCAGCCAACTGTAAAAAAATCTGTATCTGAAATGCTATTTTTCATAGTAAAATAATTACTTGCTGGTTTGACAGAGAAGGACACATCTTGCTAATCTTTAGGCTTTTTAGCACTTGTATCCTGTTTGGCTTCTCTCCTTATGTCTATTTATTTGGGAAATTTATGGTGTGATTCCTAGAGGTTTGGATGGCGTATCGCTTACCCACTTCAATAAACAATCTGGAGTACTGTTTAAATGGGAAATGCTTAGTAGCAGCACAACCAAAGTGACTGGTTGGGCTGCTGCTGTGCCTTAGGAAAAGGAGGGGAAAAAGCGATCTTGTGCAGACAGCCATTTATCTTTCATTAATGCCCCAACATCATTGGGGCGTACCACACAGCTGTAAGATTCACGAATTGCAAAATATTGATTCAGTTCAGCAGATAGAAATTTCCACCAAGCAATGACCTTTTGAAACTCTGCCCTTCTGAATGGAGCCTTGTTGCTTCATCATCAGGAACCAGACGAGGTACACTGGTTGCACCCTCATGGGTCGCAGTCCTCATGGCTACAATGGCTGGCAGCTTAAGCTGAGATGCCAAGCTTCTGAAATCCTAAAATGCATCAATATCCCCCACCACTGGCATGAGGTCCATTCTGTCCTTGAGCTGGAGTCTCTTTCTTCTGGTTTGGGGAAGGATACTTATTGGTTTTACCATTTACTGACAGTTCTGCCTTCTCCTTACCTTGTAGGTACCAAAGACAAGGCTGTTTCTGCTCAAGTCCTGGTGACAATAAATTTCTCGAACTTTTCAGAGTGCGTGAAATATAGCCACACACAAGGTGGTAAGCCACACCTGACCAAACATTTCTTCAGTTTTCTAAATCTGATCTCTTGCCTAAACTCCTGTAAGAAACACCTCCTCCCCAAAACTGGACTTGCTGCCCACAATGAGAGGGTGTGATTCCCTCTACTGAAAGAGGTGAGGGTGATTAGCTGGGAATCTTCTGAATCTTTCTACTACTGCCTCATGGCTCTCACCTTCAAAAAAACAGCTGAGATTTTTCTTGCTCAATCTCTAGAAAACCTCACCTGGCACATCAGCTCCTCTCTCCCATGTCAGTTAAGGAACAACCTTGTAAACCTCTTCTTCCTTGTAAATCATGCATAAATTGTTTTTTACTATAGGTGACAACTTCAAGTTGCTGGATTGCCCGAGCCCCCTCATGATGGTGTAAAAAACAGCTAACACAACACTCCTCAGGCTCCACAGCCACCTGCACCTTGTTCTTGGGAGACACTTTCTGTTGAGAACTTCTAGTCACTACTGGCAGCAGAGGTGGTCTCAGAGCAGAATAGCAGAAAACGGAGTCATACCGACTTGCAGCTAACACCTTATGATCAAACTGCACGCCCACTCTCTGCCCACCCTGTGCCCAAAAGCAACAGGACTTCTCGATTTCAAGGAACACCCACAAAAATATTTTTCCTATGACTGTAATTCCTTTACAAGCCCATCACGGCTTTCAGTACACTGGAATGTGGTTTCTGCTCAAACACAGGCTGTTCCTAATCTTCTCCAGAGGTATCACATGGTAGCTCTGTCTAGCATTGCAGGATACTTCAAGACTCCTTCCTTATGTGTCAGTTGATCACAGTACAACTACCCCTCTGTGAGACATAGCTCAGAAAAAGGCAAATGACAATTTAGGGTATATCAAGCAAGGTACTTCCAGTAAAGATGAAAGAGCAACAGCAGCATTTCTCTGGGATATTGCCTGCAGTACTCATCACCTCCTATTTCAGAAACATGAACTCAAATTTAAACAGATGCAAAATAACTGAGGGGGTGGTGGCAGTGATTGATGGAGGGAGAAGCTTGTCTTTCTAGAAGACAATAAAAGAACTAGAAAACTATCCCTTCATTACCCTCTTCCCCACTCCACGTTGGGTGGTCAAGAAGCCTAAGGGCAATGAAGAACAAATAAAGTGCATGTGTGACTACCTTAACTTTTAAAACACTCAAAGACGATCATTAGACATGAGGCTCCAGATCAGAGGCATGAGGTTCACATCAGAGCAATAGAGGCAAAAAAGAAAATAAATAAATAAATTTAAAAATCAAACTATTTTTATAATGGTACTTGAGAAATTTATGAATGGGATTCTGTGATGTGGTTGCCTGAAATAGCGAAGATTTGGACATGATGACCTAGGAGTTCCTGAAAGCAGCTGGCACGGAGGCCATGCGTGCATAGAGGGTTTCCCACTATTTCCTTTCGCCTCCTGCAAGATGGACTTTTCCCTCCGAGTTAAAATAAATTTCAGCATTAATATAGGCCACCTCAGAACAGGACAAGGAATATTTCCCCACAAACAACAATTCTACCTAGAAACCCAAAGGAAGTTTGCAAACGCTGTTGGCCAAATGCCTCTCTTCCACTGCTATCTTCTAAGACATTTTCTTGGATTTCTTTTCTTTTTTTGTTGCTAGGTTGTACGATACACACTTTTCTTGCAAAAAGATGCTCAAAACTGGATAAAGTACTCCAGGTCAGGCTTTTCCAGCCCTGAGAAGAATTACTACATGTTCCCTACAACATAAGATATTGTGGATTTATGCATAGTTTATGTCTCCTAGACCCTTTTCTGAGGAACTGCTATTTAACCAGCTAATTATTCTTGCCCAGATGGAGTACTTTGCACTTGTCTGGTTCTCATCCCAAGTCATGGGAGCGCATCCTTTTCCAGGAAGATAAGCAAAAACAAGTCTGGCTTAACAACGTAAGATTTAAGGCTGCTAGTACCAGATCCAGAACTCCACAGTCACGTAACACAAAATGCTGAAGCATAAATACGCTCACTTTACTGGTTCAAGTTTCAAGAAATTTTTGGTGGGGCAATTTGGCATCCGCAGGCTTTATTTTAGATCTAGTCTCAACTGTCCTGCCACAGTCAGCCTAAAGCTGGCAGAGAGGAATAGAGCTACCGTTAACTCATGTGGGTGCTTTGAGAAATTCAACAGAAATGCACACCACACGTGCTCATACTCAAGGAAAATCAAACCCATACTTTTGAGTGACTTGATAGTACACAGATCCAATACCTAAAATTGTGGAATCAGGGCAAAAGTTTGTTTTTGACATCGTAAAACTTAGCTTCATAGATACTGGATGAGATTCTTCTCTGTAAACATGAGAGAACATCTGATGCAAGATCAGAAAGAGAACTTATGGTAACACACACACTAATTATACTGAAAAACAATCAGCGCTCCAGAACAGATAATAATGAGAAATGAACACTGAAGGAAACTTTGATGTACTTCTTAGATAACTGTGGTACTTTAAAACTGGATTCACTTCAAACATTTAAAACATCTCAGTCCGAGATCTACATTTCAGATTGAGAATGTGTTGATGCACTACTATATTTTAAAATAAATACATGGTGGAGCAGAACACAAACATGGACTAAAAAAAACAACAAACCAACCCTCTCCAGTTAAAACTCCCCTGTTCAAACAGCTTTAAAAACACTTCTTCATGTAAGCTAAACCCAAACGCAAAATTTTACTGAAGTCATTCTTAATAATTCAGTTTGCAGCCTGGATTGGCCAAGATGTATGTTGACTCAGTGCAATTTGAGTCATGGGTACAGCCTGGGCCAGACTGCTAGCTCCTGCTCTGACCACTTGACAGCAAGGCCTTCTTTGTAAAGAAACTGAAAACAAGTAAGTACAACACTAAGGGCAAAGCACGTCAATCCTGATCGAGGAAAACACAAACCTGTGCATATTTAAGCAGGTCACAGAATCACAGAATGGTTAAGGGTTGGAAGGGACCTCTGGAGATCATCTAGTCCAACCCCCTGCCAAAGCAGGTTCACCTAAAGCGTGTTGCACAGGGTCACGTCCAGGCAGGTTTGAATATCTCCAGAGAAGGAGACTCCACAACCTCCCTGGGCAGCCTGTTCCAGTGCTCTGTCACCCTCAAAGTAATGAAGTTCCTCCTCATATTCAGATGGAACTTCCCATGTTTCAGGTCATTTGTCTTGCTGATGCTAAGCGAAGATCTATCAGGCTAGATGGGTCTGGCTCATTACTAACTTGTAGGACCAAGATATTTCCAAAAGCATCAGGGTTCTAGTAGTGACAAGGATGAGAAATGACAACAAAGTAAAAGGACAGAAATTTGGAGTCACCCAAGCTTCTCTAAACATACCACTTTTTCTTGCCCTCCCATATACAGAAAAAATATTTTTTCTGTAACACCCTTCACCAGAAAGTCACCTGAGACAAAACTAAAAAGACACCTGAAGTTTTTCTAAGAGTACAACTGAATGAAATTAGTGAACGCAAAAGCCACCGCAGGGAGAAAAAAAAATTCCAACAGCAACAGCCATCAATCCTCCATTTATGCAACAAATCACATCCACGTGATACACTTCATTTTCACTCTCTGCAGCCAAGCCACAGAAAGTAGAATTTCTCACTATCATGATGTGACTTTGAGGTGTCAGAAAAAAAAATATGATAATCTTCAATATACCACAAAAATTCTGAAAATGGTATGAACACAAAATAATGTTCCCCCACATTTCCCATCTACATTTCCCGTATTCTTAAGTTCAAAATTCCTATGAAAGCCCGAGCTGGGGGCACTGAGAGCACAACTGGAACACGTCCATGAGCTCCACAAAAAGTTAACATAAATTTTTAAGACACCCTATACATAGACTATAAAACGGCACACGCTGTCAGGATTACCCTTCACGAACAAACTGTGCCAGCACCCATTGGACTGTTTATGAAATTTGCCATTAAATTTAAACACTTCAGAGCATGGAGAAGAGCCCGTCTTGCTTGCCCATTGCCAAGAGTGGTTTTAATTACACCGCTGAACACAGACTAACAGCTCCAGGGACACGTGTAACACATGAGAGTCTTTTGAATGGCACTGCTCATTGGTCCTGAGTTATATACATGCTCTGTGAACTACAGCTTTTCAAAGTTAAGCAAATTAACCAGCAGCTCTCATTAACGCAGCCAACCTTAAGGACATTTGAAACGAGGGCACAGAGTGGGGCATCAAAGGGGAGACGGGGCGCTCTCAGTTGCAAGTATGCATGGGCTTACTGCCACCAAAATGTCCCAACACGTTTCCGTCATGTTATTTTCAAAACAGCTGCTGCCCACTGGCACTGCCGGAGTGTTTAATTACATGGAGTGAGCATTGCAAGCCCACTGCTGCTCCTGCCTGCGTGCTGAGCCATCAGCATGGCCACCAAGACGGTCACCCTCTCGTCCCAGTTGACAGGATGCAGACTGCGGCAATCATCTGCAAAGTGGGTCCTTCCTGGCACCTACACAACTTATTTACTGCTGGAGCCCATCCCTTGACCTCGGTGACACTTTGGTGCCTATCTTTCAGCGCAACGTTTCTGAAGCCACCCAAACAAGCAGCGTATGAAATCTGAACGCGTACCACTATGAACGTTGGTGTAACATGCCCTTTCCTTAAGAGGCAAAGGAATCAGCTCTCATTTTATTTTCAGGGTGCAATAGCAGCTGGTACCAAGGAAAACCGAGGTGAAAATACTTTTCTAAAGCCCTTTCCAAAACATTTTCATCTACATGCTGGATGATGGGCCATGTCCACACACTACATGATGCTGGGAGCAGACCAGGGATTTCGCATTTCAGAACTGGTCGGGAGTCAAACGTTTTCCAGTGAAGGGGCAGCCCATATTCCTTTCAATCAATTACCTGCCTACCAGAGCTGAGAGCTGAGTTACAGCCAGTGGCAAACACTAATATCGGAAATCCTACAGTTCATAACTCTTATGGTGCAAATTCGTTATTTAAACACATAAATCTGGTGAGACAACGTGCATCTTCCCCTCTATCCTCTAAAAGGGTTCCTGGATCCCGTGCTGCGAACTCCCAGGCAGCAAGTCCTGCTCACACAGCATTTTTAAAGAAAAGAAACAATATCAGAATGTCTCCTATGTTTATAATTATAGCTTTAATAATATTCCACCTCCTTTCTAATTTTTCTTTCAGGCTCCCTTTTTTAGCCTGTTCTCAGTGACAACCTCTCATGGATGTTTCCAAACTGTAACACATACTTTGGTGACTCTCAGTTTCACTTACTTCAGACAGTTTTTACTTGATGGTTGCCCCCCCAGAAAATAAAAGCTAAAAGTTATTCCTTCATAAAGCCTTATAAAGAGTTTAAACGATAGGTTTCTCTTTAGTGCTCTCAGAGAGGTTTAGCATAGCAGCAGGTTTTAGACATCCATGTACTCACCCATCTGTTTACTTTTATCTGGACTTTTTTATTGGGTTTAAGTTTTACGTGCATGGAGTAAGGAATGACAGGATTGTCGTTTTAAGCTGTAAGATTATTGTGTAAGTTAGGGTGGAAAGAAATAGCGCTACTCAGTCCAAGGAAAGGTGCAGGCTTCATGTAGCAGACTCATGATTGATCGAGAGTTTAAGCAAGAGAATGGTGAGAATGGAGCAAAATCTACTGATGAGCTAAAGCTGGTTTTGCTGTAAGATCCCTGCTTCTAAAACACAGACAACAGAAAGCAGAACACTTTATTGATGTGAGGGCTCAGAAATGCTACAGTTATAACCCTCACGGTCCAAGTTAATAATTTTACTGTACAAATTCAGTGAGGCAAGATGGATCTTTTCCACTTTTTTTAACAAAGAGTTCCTTGATCCTATGCTGCACACTCCTGCTGCTGTAAAACATCACTAAAATACAGAAAACGTGAAGTGAAACACTTGTTCACTCAACCTTCGGCAAACCCTCACTATAAGACACCAAATGACACAAAGAGCTTATTGGATTCAAGAAGGGCTTTGATATCTGTTTTACAAAAACAGCCTCTCAAAGAACACTTTACCAACCAACCTGGAACTCAGAGGTTTTGAACCTGAAAGAAAATTCTACAGGGGCAAATTATCCTCTCTCTGTTTGGGCTAAGGCTTCATGTCCCCTTCTTGGAGGGGGCTGTGGGACATACCTGGAGGCTGACTGTGGCTTGGAGGAGCTCCAGCCTACAGGAACACACCAGTTTCCCACGGTGAATTTCTGCGCCCTTCAAATATGGTGAGTAAATATTTCAACGCCTCATCTATCGATCGTGCCACAGATGTATAACAAATCAGTCTGTGTACGATGGGAAGTAGAAAAGACAGAGCATCACCCTGATTTACCCACTTTCAAGAGCTTTAAAAAAATCCCCTTCCTCCCAGGTGCAGCCTCTCTGGACAGCCCTTATGCTCCCAAATTGGTCCCAAGAGGACTCTTACATTTCTTCTGGTCCTGGATCCTCCATCCCAAACAAGCCAGCCCCAGAAGGCAGCGGGCTGCTGCTGCCACACAGCTGCCTGGCTCTGCCTCTGCCTCACCGCTCCTCCCCGGTGCCCTCTGACCGTGGGAAGCGATGGGAGACGAGGGCACTCAGCGCCTGTCGGGGTGCTCAGCCTCAGGATGTATGCGGTGCTGTGAGAGCACAGCTGGACGCCGAGAGACAGCAAAGCACCAGCTGCCTCCATCAAGCATGCTCAGGCACTGGTTAACAAGCAAACCATTTATTTTTTGGAGACCCCGATGTTTAAATCTCCTGTTGGTCACAAGTACTGTTCAGATAATCTGTGTTTTTAGACATCCAATATGCCATTGAACAACAATAAGGTTTGGGAGTCTGCTCAGTCGTGCCAGGGAAGGCTTGGGGCTTGCAGGGACCCGAGGGCTGCAGCTGACCTCCACCAGCACTGCTCTGTGAAGGAGTACTCACCAATACCCTCAAGTGCTCACCTGACCAAAGAACAACATGCATCCATAAAGAAAAAAAGGAAAAAAGCTGTATTCTTCCACATGAACCTCCGGGACAGCTGGGGAGTATCATCTCTTTCCTACAGGCAAAGACCCAGTAGCCCCAGAGCTCCCCGAGCTCCCTCCCAGTTCCAGGGGTGCAGCACATGGCAGAGAGATGGGAGTGGGGGGCATATCTCCCACAGCCAAGGAACTGACACTGCGACAGCATCCAGCTGCTGTCTGCATCCATTGCTTCCTTCCCAAATATAACCAGCTACTTACCCCAAATCCCCAAACTTAACAAATAGCTGGGGCAATACTTTTTTGGTATGAAAAAGGGAAAGTATCCAGAAAAAAAAAAAAAAGAAGAAAGAGAGCGGCCACAAAACTAAACAATCTATCTTAAAATAAACTCTGCAGTATTATCTGTCTCTTGTCAAAAGTTATTAGGGAATAAAAGTGACAGACTGTCTACTAAGACATGTCCCATGTCCAAGTGACATACCTAAAACTTGTCAAAGATTTCCCTCTGTTGATGTGTCTGCTTATCCTTAGTACCCACGTGTTACATTGCTTTATATTCTTGTATGCTTGAAGCACTTGATTTATTTTTTAAGGGAAAGAACACTTTTTTCCCCGCCTACTTTTACTCTTCTGATGCGACAGGTCTTTGTCTGTTCTTCACATAAAACAGAAAAGTCTTGATTAAAACCAGACTCCACGTAATTATTTTTCCCTAAAAATGAAGTCAATAAAATTGGTAAATGTGAACAAAAATGGAACTGATCTATCAAAGATTTGTTAACGGATTTTTTCTTCACTGCACATTCTTCCCATTAAATTACTACTGGTCAATATTAAAACCAGATGAATTATGTGGTACTTTGGTGAAAGAGAGGATAAAACAACTCATGTGGACAAGTTACAGGAATGGATAAACGAGATGTTGCCTCAGTCCAGACAGCAATTAGCTTTCAGGAACTTGTGGTCTGCTTTCCAGCCTCCGCTGAATGTTGCAAGTGAGGCCTCTATATAACATATCAAATCAAAACTGAAACACCAGACTTGGCCAACTTTGGGGGTTGTTTGAAAACTGGACTTCAACCACAGCTTTGATGTGGTTGTGAACTGGGTACATTCCCATGAAGTTTTAATTCTTATTAAAGCTGCAGAAGGGTAGTACAAGGACACTAGGAGAGTTCAGGAGAAAAGTTCCATCGTGGGGGTAATGTGGAAAGGGTTTTTCATGTGGTGGCAACATACAGGATAACCAAAAACATTCAAAGAGATTAAAAAAAATATTTGCAGCTGACTATCTGTATTTTTTCCTTAGAAGAAACTTTGAATGAAAATTCAATCAAGGAAATATAGCAAGCTACAGCTATTGAAACAGAAAGCGTACAGATAATGAGAAGAAAAGAGCAAAAGAAACGCTTCACGCCGAAAGGTGCACCCTGGGGATGCAATTACACAAGAGTTTAAGTGAGTCTAAGCAAGTGCAAGTTGTGTGTCAGAAACCTGTCTATACAGTATCAGCTTGACAGATGCAGAGAGAGATCTTATCTGTTTAACCTTGGTAAGAGCAGATTAAGCACAAAATTTCCTTTGGTTTCTTCATCTATTTGTTGCTCGGAAACATTTGAAACTCTCTTTTCCATACTGCGAATATCTACTTTTATTTTCATTTAACTTGATGCAACTTGAGCGATATATGAAGATAACCCGACAACAGCAAAGCATTTCTTACCCAATGCTCTGATGAACCCATAGCCTGGGGTACCAGGACACCCTACCTTCCTAGACTGTTCCTCAGAGTATCTCAACACCAACACAACATTGCTTCACAGGACTGTATCAGCCAGTTTTAGAGTTGGTATTGAGTCAATCAAAAGAGAAAAGAGCCTTCATATTACAAAGAAAAATCTCTTGCCTTCCTGAATGTAGTGCAGGAGGTAGTTCATGGCTGAACCCTAAGAAACATCATGGTCACGGAGGGTTTCAACTTTTAATATGGTTTAGATTAAAATCCTATCTGTCGCAACAACGTTGATGAAATTTTTGTTTTCTGCGTCAAGGCCGAAAGCAATGAACTAAAACAAAGAACTTGACACATACAGTCTCCAATATACAAACAACTGACTGTTTCCATAGAAAATTAGAGAACAGAGAAACTGAAGTAACTCTGAAAAAATGAATTCCTAATTTTGTAATAAAGGCCACTGGTCCGCTCAAGTGAGCGCACAACTGGAGAGGCATAACTGATTAGTTTTAACCAAACACCACTACAGGTTTCATCTGTGACTATGTGCATTTTTTTCTTCATCTCAGGACACACGCCTATGTCTTGATCAATGGGAACTGCAGGGCTCACCTTCTTACTTAGCAGAGCATTTGCAGAATTAATTATTGAGCCCTTAATCAAATCAAAGAGTGAATGAACTTACTGCAAAGTAGGAGTTCATTAAAAACACAAAGCAAAAACTACACCGTCGTCCAAATTTTTGTGGTTGAGTTTGAATCTCTTATCTGTACTCACTGGAACAATTTCGGTCTGAGTTGCACACAAACTTATTTTGTACACCAAAGTTGAACACAGTTCAACAAAGCAGAAAATTAATAGAAATGCCATTTGGAAGCTAGATACTACAAACACCTTTTGTGAGATTCTATCACCATTACATCAGGTTCTGGATTCTGCCCTAATTTGGTAATAAACTGATATTCCGAACCCCATCTTACAAATACCACAAACCCAAACTTGACCTTGCCTCCACTGGCCAGCATTATTAGCAAAAGGTCACTGAACAATAATGCTGGCGTTGTAAGTTCATGCAAGGAACAGTACTTGCAAAGGGTTTGGATGCGAGCTGAAAACCCATTTAGTTAAGAATATTTTATTGTGGAAAAGGATGTGGAAACAGAAATGAGTTAAAATGATAAAGAGACCTGAATAGAAAACCCGTGGTTATAAATGGAACAGTTGCTGTAAGCAGATAGTTCTGTACATCCACATCTGTTCCAGTTCAAAGAAGTTCATGTGAACCAGGGGAAGAAACTATTTTTTCCTTTAGCTTCACTGCTGCAAACCTATCTGCGTTCAGGCCAGGGCAGAGAGTAGGAAGAGGGAGAAACCACCATCGGTGTACTGGCTCAACCCAAATTTCAACAAGATGGGGCTGCCAGGGACATCTCTTCTTGCCTTTCCCCATTCCCCCCCCTCCCCCCCCCATCAGTATTAAAACACATTTAGAAGAGAGTGGCAACATTTGCAAATACTTACAGCAATTAAAAGTTGTTTGGTTTTGCTAAAACCAAGGCATCTGTAGCTTAACAAAAGCTCTGTTTTTGTTCCTCTACTCACAGATAGTTTCTGTTTCACAACTGTCCCTTCTGGGGCCACTTTGATGATAACGTGGGAAAAGCAGGCAGAACAGCCGAACAGGGAAATAAATATATAAAAATAACGAGACAGCTCCAGGACTCCTTCAGGTTCCAGAGGAGTTCAAATTTCCTGCCTGTGGATAGCTGAAACACTTTCCCTACCCAGTTCGGTCTCTGTTTCTGTAATATCCTCTTTTCGCCTCCTTTTGCATCTTAAAAATTAATTTAAAAAAAAAAGAGTAAAAAAGAAAGCAGCTACAAAGGATGTGGTGCAAAGAGAAAGAAAGAGCAATGGGTATGAAACTTGGGAAAGGCTAACAGCTAAAGTGAGCTCCCTGTTTTGGTCTGACAGCATACTAAACTCCAGAGGAGGGGCACTCCCCTGTAATAATCTGGTTATGAGAAATCTTTATATTCCTACTTACATTATTAAATGACAGCAAATATACACCCTTCACGCAGTGCATGAGATTTAAATGTTTTTTTGTTTGGTTGGTTGGTTTTTTGTTTGTTTGTTTTTGTTGTTTTTTTTTTTTAACATTAGGTTGTTCACGTTGAGGTTGAAATATGTTTGCTGGGTCCGCAATTTCATTTGCCACCTGCAAAATGTGAAAGCTTCCCGCAACCAAGTCTCTGCAGGCAACTCCTGCCATTGACAGACAATGAGCTCGAGTCAGTCAATACAGAGTAATTGTTGGACTGAAATCAGTTGCAGGATCCCAGGAACTGCTTTGACTGGATTGTACTTTAAAGATTTAGTGCCATGACTGGTGAGATGCTGAACTCCTCAACTACCATTAGCCATGTGCTTTACTTCCAAAATTAAGCTAGATAGCAAAATCTCCGCTGAATTCCAGAGCAGAGTTCATGAGAAGCTACCTGAAACACAAAGATCCTCTGCTTGAACTAAACAGTTCTTAAAACCTCATAAATAGATGCACGAGTAAAGGATCAGGACTGTACTGTGAAATAATGTTCAAGTTTGGTGGAGAAAACACTGTGCAGGGTGGGAAGCGTGCTGCAAATTTCCCTTGAAAACACCGAGGTGTGGAAGCTGTCGGGACACATTGGAGGGTCTCATGCTCAGCTGCCCACTTCCCACCAAAGCCAGGGCTATTTGTATGCTGAAGTGCTCTACCAGACAAGGGCCAGAGGGCACAGAAAATTGAAGGATACAGCCCTGATGAGCTATTTTGAGAAAATATATTGAAGAGAAAGAGAAAAGGGAAAGCTTTCATTAATTTATATTATCAAGACAACAAAGGTCTTGTTTTGGAAACAAGAATCTGGCTCTTTTGACTGAAAGCTTTTAAGCAAGATGCTACAAGGAGAAAGTTTAAAAATTAAATTAATTCATCTGCCATTTAGAAACTATTAGCTTTAAAAGGCTTAGATTTGATTTATATGCCTCTGGTATCTAACAGAATGTTTAAGATATAAACCAAAACCTGTTTCTGCTCTTCCACTGGTAATTAGTATGCCGTCTTTGTTTTTTATTATCGCACTACTCATTTATATTGTCAGATGGACTTAAATGGTTAAGATTAATTAAAAATACTTTATCATAACACACACAAGTCATTGCAGCAGTGTAAGAATGGTACTGGCGAGCACAATTTCTCTTGCAGTCGATGACCTGTCATTGCTCTTAGCCTGTTTGAGAGACCAGATTCATTCTCAAATGAAAATGATCAGCTGCAATTTTAAAAAAAAACAAGATATTTCGCTTAGGCCAGATTTCCCAGGGCAATGACACTCAGCAATCCCATGCAAAGTAAACAGCAAAGTGTATCAGCACAACCTGATAGTCTAAACTCCAATTCTTAACCAAGGAGCACCTACAACAATTTCACCCAGTTTAATTTGGGGCAGATACAACCATGTGCATTGTGTGGGTGAGAGTGGAAGAAGCAGAGCGGTGTGTATCCTGGACAAGTATTGTGTTCTCTCAGCTGAATCCATTTCATGTGAACTGAAATGACAATTCTTGTTTTCTGTTACCTGTCAAACACAAACTCAACATATCCATTCTTGCCATATAACAAAAGTTCTGCAACAGCAACAGGAGTTGATGGGCTCTCCTGATGGCTCACTAAAGTTTATGAAGTCTTTTAAGATCAGTGGGTAAAGAAATACTTTGCACTTCTAAAGCATGTACAAAGGGCTAGGACATGATTTCTGTGGTCAGCCTTTGCCTTTCAACCTGGCTTCCTACCACGGGAGCTAAAGGGGGATCTCCTGCATGTCCTCGAGCACAACTGCTCAGAAACAGGATCTGTTCCTATTCTGAGAGCCCAGACACCATCTTACATCTCAGGGCACATAGAGTAAAATATTCCTACAAAGTGACTGAATTTGAAATACAAATCTGTAGCATAGAAATAGTCATCTGTTAGCAGAAGTATGTCCTTGCAATGTAGGCTGTTCTCTCGTGCCCTTTAGCTGGTCTCAGCTATCTGCCAAATGGATTACTGACAGCGATTGTAAAGATGAAGTAGCATCTCAAATCTATGTCCCTGTCACTGTCAACACTAAACCCTAGAAGACTGTTCACAAATTGATGGACCTGCAAACACAGCCCTGCTAGTACAGTGCTGATACCCATATCCCCCCGAAATCTGTGACAACAATGTGTTCTGGACTATGAAATATCATCCCTGTCTACTTACAGAAGATTTTCATTTAACTCACAGGAACTGAAAACATGGATCCGGGGGGAAGGTTATTGGTTTTTTTTGAAGCTTTGATTCCTTTTAATTAATTTGACATTTAGAAGTGAAGCACAGGAAACTTTTGCAATATCCTACATTTCAGTTCTCAGAGAAGCACTCGCTTTCACCAGGCAATCCAACTGCAAGAACAGCTGAGGATGAAGCTAAACAAGCATGGTAACCAATGAGAAGAGGAAGAAAGGAAGGAAGCAAAGCTTCCCATAAGATGCAAAACAGACATGGTGCACATGAAAATGTGAAAAATGTATGTATTGGCAAGATCAGAAAAGATATATAGATAGTGGTGGTGGTGGGGAATCTTATCTTCCACTACATACAAGGTCAAATGAGATATCCCAATACACTGCACAGACTTTTAGTAGAGCTGAACTGAATGCATTTAATCTTTTGAAATGAAAGTTAAGGATTACTCAATCCACGCCCTCTATACGATCAGTCATGCTGATAAAAATACGGAATATGTTGACACTCACTCTGCATCATTCTGTTTGTTAGCAATTCCGCTTCTCCCACAGGATTCAAAGTAAGTCCTGTTAGCCATACCTGAATACACAGGTACGTGTAGACACAGAGCTCCAGGCAGCACAAATTCGTATTGTCCAGTATAGCTTAAAGGTGTCTTTCCTATTTAACATACATCATAACATACAGATGTGCTGCTTCACAACAAAGAGAGGTACTCCCAAGATACGTTCTGGGAACAAAAATAATGCTCAGCATGTTTTAGGTCATATTACCTCACATTTCTAATGAGTAAACAAAATTATAGCGTGTTCTGCTACCGTTGTACAGAGCAGCCTTAAATTTTAGTAGGAAATCACCACAAAAAGGAGACCATTTCCTAAAAATCCCAATAACATTAATTTATTTTCAGATCTATTTGATTCAAGTTTATGATTGGTTTGGGGCACACTATCAGCAGCATGATGAATTGACTATGTGCCCTAGGAGACTAACTTTGTTAAAGTATGTTGCTTGAGCTGATTAAATGAAAGTAACTGTTGCTTTGGATGTTGGTCTGATCAACCTTAGGGGTAGTGCAAGGGGAATAATTAACTGGAACCTCACTCGGGTTTTATTATTTTAGTGATAAACTAACTTTAAAAATCCACTCGTCTTTTTAATTTATTTTTTAAGTCTTTGCACAGAGCTGCAGGGTCTTACCACCTTGGAAGAAGACACAGAAAGAAGCAGCAGGCAGCCTTTCACCTCCATGCTGCCTGTTTCACATGCGAGACCCCTGAGGCACAGACCCAGAGCCAGCCCTTTCCCTCCATGAGCCCTGGGTTGCAACTCCTACACCTGGCTAAAAACCTGGAAAAAGCCTGGCTCTGCATCCCTACTTCATGACTCAGGCTCATTTCTGTTTATATTCTTGTGAGCTGAAGAATGACGATGACTAGTAGCTATACAGATAAATAAAGTATATTAAGTCACAGGAAGTAAAAAGGGAAAACCATTAATTTATTTTTAGAAACCTGTTCTTGCCATTCATCAGAAAAAGAACATTCAAAAGTATGCAGCAAGATACAAGCATCTGGATGAGGTTTGCTGACCACATACCAACATTCAGACTACACACAGAGAACAATTTTCCTTCTTTAGACCAGTCTCAGACTCTGTGCCAGGAACACAGGATACAGACAATAATGTAGTAGTTTCCACTAGCGAGCCTCGGGAAAGGGTGCTTGCACCACGCACGCTACAGCTGCTTTGACATGGGCTGCTTGGTCTTATCCTTTCAGTGGTCCTACAGCCGATATCTCCCTTCAGATACAACGTGGCACCAGCTGGTACATCCCAAACTGTTTTACACACACCTTCCATCACGAGTGTCCATACCAGCTTAAACACAAGAGACAAGGTCTCAAGGTCTAGATCAGCTTCTCCAGGTAAATAGACCATGCCAGTGCTAACCAAAACCAAACAGGTGATTTAGTGTGGAGCTGGATGCTCAATTCCCAAAAACATCACAGCAAACGCAGTACGCCCACACAACCTTTCTCCTCCTCTTGCTGGCTTGCCAAAGTAGCACGCATCCATCAGTAGAAAACCTTTTCAGGACAATAGAGCCGCAACACACTGTGATGAATTTAATGGTATTTGCATAAAAGCTTCCATCTTTTGCAGCCTGCAGTAGATTTCTTCTGGGCAATCATACCACAAGCATAAAGTCATGCCATATTTTGAATCTTTGCCTGCCAAAATCCGGGAAGAATCGCAAAGCACATTCATTGACATATCTTGCGGTACATCGTCAGCCAAGATGCTGTAGTACAAATAATCAGACATAAATACAGAATAGGTTTTTCTTTGACTGTTAATGCTGTACTGGACACATTTCTGCCACTTTCCTTACTTTAAAGCAGTAAAAAACTTAAACTTTTGAGTGATCCTTAGCCCTGAAACTTCCACTTTGTCTCTTGTTTCTCTTCTTAAGAAGAATTATAAAACTCCCACAATATCATGTTAAAAAGAAGAGTTTTAAAATGTATTCAGAGGACTCTGTGTTCATTACTTGTACCTCTATGATGTCGCTGAAATCACTACCTGCTCAGTTTTCCTACTCATTTTTCTAAAAATGTGGCCTGAATCCACACTGGAAATGTAATCTAGTTGCCAACCTTTTCCCTTTTTTTACTAACCAAGTGCTGTGAAATGTGTTTCTCCCCGGACAAAATTTTGCTTAGTGAACCTTACTTATCAACATACAGATCCCTATTGCATATTCCAAGTTTATTCTGCAAGCAGGACATAGCTGACGTCAATGAAGATGTACAAGGGGCAACAAATATTTGCAATGTGTTTAGAAAAACAAAGTTTTTTCTCATTTTAATACATACTCATCAAGTTTCTCCCTACACAGGATACAAATAGAGGGAGAGGTAAGACAGCAGGACTGGGAGCCAGGACTACATAACTTGTAACCACTGATGTCATGATATAAGTTAAATAATTCATAAGATATAAAACGAGCAGTTAATGCCTGCAAACCACTTAGCCTTTTCATAACAGATTTCAGATTTTAAAAGCCCCTCGGAGCACTTACAGTTGTGTGCAAAAAGTCATAGGTGTTTGTGTCAGTTTAAAAAAAAAAGAAGGTTCTGTTTTTCAGAGCTGCAGTCTGAAAGGACATTTCAGTGATTATACATATTATTAATACGCCACTCAAAGGAATAAGAAGGTACATCCAGGTCCTAGCACAGATACAGAGCTGCCAAGAATAAATCAGATATGCAGATAAGGTAAGCAGACGAAGATACCAAAGAGGAATGGCATTGGATGAAGCATTACTACTATCTTTTTATCAGTTAAATAGTTCCCGTAATGGCTGGAAGGACAGATGGCCAGCAAAGATGTGAACGGTGGGAGTCCGAAGAAAAGAGAGAACGCTGGCATGCGGACCAGCCGCAGAGGAGAGGGAGTGCTGCTCTGGGGACAAGACACTGGAAGCAGCAAAGCTGCAGCGCAGAACCCGCGGTGCGGCACAAAGAGCCAGCACAAACGAGGGGCGAGGATGTAGGCAGGGACACAGGTCAGCTGTCTGCAGAGAAAGGCTAAAGGATACAGGGGACAGGGGGAAGGGCTGGCCCTCCCACCAGGATGTAGTACTACTTTCAGAAATAGAGGGATGAGGGATACAAATCAAAGGCTAAACCAAATAAATAAAGAACTATTTCCCTTGAGGGCTTGTGGGCTAGCCCATGGAGCAGCGGCGGTGACTAATGCAACCCAGCACGAGGAGTGTTGCTTCCTGCGCGTTCAGAGCCTCCCATGCAAGGCAACCATTGTGGTTGTTTCTAAAAGGCCTATATTTGCCATAAATTACCTTGCAGCGACAATGGAGACACCACTCTCTATTTGCTCTTCAAAGTACCAGAGAAAAAAGTTATGCCCTGTTACTCGCATTACTCTGTTACATTACTTAAATCTACCAGCTGGCACAAGATGACTTAGCACCACTGAAAATAACACCGTGACAGGGTCCCAGCAAGGCATGTAGGCTGCCAACTCTTCAAAATTTGTCATTTGTAAAACCCCTCTTCGTGTTTGTACCTACAACAGAACCACGAGTCCTGCCGTAATCTCAAGTTTGGCAGCAAACATGGGTGAGGTCAGGAAGGTGAGTATTCCCCTACGGGCACACCTTGTCCCAAGATAAACTGCTTTTGTAGTCTCTGAAGGTAAGCAGAACTATTTCATACCACTATCGCTAACTTTGCTTGTGCAATAAAATAGGAGGATGTGTGCAGAAGTACTTTTTCAGAATCCCCAAGAACGCTTGCAAGGAATAAAAGAAGTGGTAGCTTCTGTTCGTGGAGCTCATCAGTCTAATGGTTTACGTACACTGTGACCCAACAACTCTATATGAAATGAATGTTTGACAGCTTCAGTACTTCAAACTCCCCATCATCTTGCCGAAGGACAATGTCAAGGACTTTGGACAGGGCCTCCTCTGAAGCCTGCTCAGTGCTTTTGCCTTGCACAGATCTCCTCCCCGTGCTGACCGCCCTCTGCAGCAAATGAAGATGGAGCAGAGGAGTCAGCCTTTCGACAGTGCAGTGCACAGATTCACAAGTACCTTGATAACACAGAGCAGGTCACTGAGCCCTGCCCAGAGGCTAACAGGATCTCTCTCCCGAGAACTCACAAACCCCACTGTACAGTGCGATACAGCCACGTATTTAGCGCTATGCTCTCAGTGAGAACAGCTTCTCCATCCTCTGCCTCCTGGAGAAGGCTCTGGTCAGGAGTGTATCAGAGGGTGGCTTGCTGAGGACCCAGCTGCGTAAGATGCCCCAGCGAGTGCTAAGTGTCCCCACTAAAACTGGGGAGGGGGGGATGAGAAAACTGAGCATTCATCAGCCTTTCACACAGTAAAGTCCTGAAGTTCATCATGCCTGTCACAGTCCCTTCCTTTCTTCCTTGTCCCCAAAGTGATCCTAATTTAAAGTGAGCCTTATTTTCCAACCACAGCACGTCCCCAAGCATTTCCTTTTCTCAAAATCACCAGAATCCAAAGGGTGTAATTAAAGTCAAAAGGGACATTTTTCCCTTCCTGATGCCAATAAATACTGCTACTTCCCAGGGTTACCGTCCTGCCTTCTGTTTTGGCATGCTGCTTTTACCCCATATTTCATGTCATAACCGTACAACCGCAGCGTGTAGCCATAGAGCTACACGTACCTTACCAGCACATCCACCACATCTGACTCCCCAATGCCCCGTTTCCCACCACCTCAGTGCCCTGTAAGAGCTCTCAGTGACTGACAAGCTGCCCTGCTTGCTGTCAGGCTCGTACAGGATAAGGCAGGCTTCCCGCAGCTATTCGCTGGACCGAGGCATGAGCCTGCAGTCCAGCACAAAGTCAGAGCTGTGGCTTCGGCTGCATATGTGCTCATCCACAGAAATTAATAAGTTATTACTAGAAATTAAAATACTAAGTTAATGATGTGCATGACTGCAAGTTACAGAGCTGGGAAAGAAGTCCTAATTAAATCAATACAGTTATTAGTCCCTTGTCATCTCTGATTAATTATTAGCTTAATATGCTTCATCATTTTCACTGGTAATGGAAATAGCTGCAGTACTACCATGGGAAGCAGGGTAATACATCGAGAAACGTACGGAGCCATGCTGAATGTCCCAGCTCTGGATTGAACAATGTCTTCCAGAGAAAAGGGGGAAAACATTTCATTTTCTGGGCTGACAGTCTGATGACATTTAAGTCAGTGACAAAAAACTCTCATGGTTTTCAAAGGGGTCAGATGTCTGCTCAAGGAATTTTTGATTGCTGAAATCTAAGGGGCAAAGACTTGACTCCTAATCCTGAGCACTTGTCCCAGTCCCTCTAAGCCTTTCTCTGAAGTGACAGGGGATCACCACGGTCCTTTCAGAAGCCAATGTGCCAGTACCTTTCCCAGAGCCCACCCCAATCTGATCCTTACACCGTCTTCATTAGATGCACTCGTTACCCCAGAACACAAGGACAGAACTGGCATAAAATAAGCTGGCAGCCATCAGCTGTGATGTCTGGGTCCTTAGGGCACAGATGTAGCTGAGGACACCTGTCCTTTCATGCCTCCGAAAGAGCCAAAAATAATGTACTGAGGTCACTCTTCTCCTTGCTAGCGAAAAGTAAAACAGTACTTTGGATGGAGGTAACAGTATTTACTCAGAGCTAAGGGGAGTACAGACTCCCCTTCGTTTCCTGCCTTCTATCATCCTCTCACCGACCCCAGCCTTTCCCTAACTCCTTGTAACAAGAAAGTTTCCTTAGCTGTCTGCAGGAGGGTTTTTTTTGAGTAGAAAGACCATGTAAAAACATCAAGGATGGGTCTCCACACGTCCCTTCAGCAATAATGCAAAAGTTACCACAGAACTGGGTAGGATTTGTACCGCAATACATGGATCCGCTATGTAATTAGACAAGTTTCATCTGATAAACAGCTTTTACAAACAAGCTCTTTTGGATAGGTTATCAATAGAAATACAAACATGCGCTTCCGAGAACAAAACTGCTCCTTGACTCCTTAATGAAGCTGGTACACAGTGTTCATGCTGCTAATGGGTGATGCAGTGAATTAAATAGCGAATGTCACTGTAAAATATTACGTAAAGTTTCTCAAAGATAAAGAGCCACTCAAATAATTCCTCAGGACTCTCACCCTATCACTGTGATTACCTCATGATAAATTGCCACCTGCCCCATGAGTAATGGTAGACCTTTCTAGTGCCATTTTATCATTTAGTCCTCTTACTGATCTCTCTTTTAATGCACTGTGATACAACTTCAGACTCCCATGCTTTACTTGCTTTCCATTTCAGTTTTGAAAAGTTGGAGCTCCTTCTTGTTTTAATAAATAAGTTAATGTGGGACAATCAGTGACATACAGAAACCCCGTCGCACAGTATTTAGACATAAAGCCCAGCTGTTTTATGTCAGACATTAAAGAAATAGTTTTCTTTTCATTCTGAGCTCTCCAGTTTGATGAGCATACAGCATCTCTTTTAGAAATGGGCTGAACTCCAGTGAAATATTTGGCCATTTAATGAGTAGACTCTAGGATAACGGTTTTCATGGGAATCCAAAAAGAGGGAGTAAAGAACAGGGCTCCCCGTTCTATTCTTAGCTGCAAACAGTTAGATTTGGAATTTTGATTGTAAAGCATGGAATTTATAAGTGGTGCCATGCTAAATTTACTTCATTTGTATACAATTCGGCTGGATAATCAAGTGTGTTCCAGTATGTTCCTGGTTAGCATCTCAGTTCTGGTTTTATTGTCTCTAAACTGGTAGAAAAATGCGTTCAGTAAATAGTGCTTGTAAAATCTGTGCTCCAATGCGTGTGCGTGAAGGTTTTATATACACAGTGTGTGTGCGTGAAGGTTTTATATAAATGCATATGTGGGTGCACATGCATGCACACAGACACCGAGCTGTGATTTATTTCTAGAGGGAAGCCAAGGAAATTCCCACCCCCTACCATTTAAACGATCTGCTCTTTGGCTCTAAACATTCTGTAACTTCTCAGCCAAGGAATGTATTTTCCCTTTCCAATATATATAATTTATTTTGCTGCACACATTAGTTAATGATACTGAGATACATGATTTGGCCAGTTCTGTAAAAAACTGACAATCTGAGACAGACTCATTTCATTTTGTAAGAGTTTTTTTTTTCCTCTCATCTTCCGCGGCACAGTGAATTAACAGCAATCATCAACTCCAGGATTTATCCCGTATACTTTGTACTCCAGCAATTTTTCATAATTAGATTGGCTTCCTGCGGTTAGACAAGCTTTTAATTACTATACTAATGTAGGTAAAAAGGACTTTACACTGTTCTACGCTTTTGGGAGCGGAGGGAGGGGAGACAGCTATTTCATTTCACTGGTACTTTGCGGAGATTATTTCTGGATTTTTAAAAATAGTCGATGAAATGCTAATAATAAATCCCTTATCGGGGCAGTCGGGGCGGGGGGCCGAGTCGAGCGGCCGCCCGCAGCCCCGTTTCCGAGCCGGGAAGCAGGGCACCCCCGGGGCGCGCCCCATCCCCGCCGCGCAGCACTTACGTGGTCCCCAGGGCGCCGCGGCCGGCAGCCTGCGCAGGTGGATCTCGTCCGTATCCATCTCCCAGCCGAGCCCCGCAGCCCGCCTGCCGCTTGGTACCAAACTGAACTTGCCAGGGTCCCTCCTCCTCTTCCTCCTCCTCCCTTTCCCCCCCCTCCCTCGGCTTTTTTCGGGGAGGGCGCGTTCATCCGGCGAGCGGCACCGCGCAGCGCCCCGCCGCCCCCCGGCCACACTTTAAATAAGGGCGCCGGGCGGCGGCCCGGCCCGCCGGGAGCGCGGCCCTCGCCGGGAGCCGGCCCTCCCCTCCCGCCGCGGGGAGCCGGCCCTCCCCTCGGCGCCGCCGCCGCCCCGCTCTCCCCGCCCGCCCGCCGAGCGCGCCCCGCCGCCCCCGCGCAGCGAGCTCCGCGCTTACCTGCGGCGGCAGCGGGGCTGCCCTGACCTTGGGGCGCGGAGCGGCGGGCACCGGAGCGACGGCGGCAGCTGCCGGGGGCGGGCAGCGCGGCCGCGAAAGGTCAGCGCGCCCTGCGCGCCCGCGGAGGAGGGGGGCACCGCCGCGCTGGAGCTGAGCCCGCTGCCGCCCCTGAAATTAAGGCGATTTAACCGTTCTCCCGCTCCATTTCCTATTTTTGGTGGATGTTAAAAGCTCCCGCACCTTTCAGCTTAACAGAAATAACAGAAGACTTCAAAAAGACCAAGCACGCCTTGGTCGGCTGCCAGAGCGAAGCCGGCACTGGTGGCTGCCGGTGGTAACTCTCCTCTCATCCGAGGTCCAGGCTGGACCTCTCCCCAGCTCAGCTCCCCCGCGTTTCCCACTGCCCCACTTGTAACAACACGTACCCCATCCCCACTGACACAGGGGCAGCCGGGCCCCACTTCCCAGGGAGGCTGTGCCTGCCCCGGGCAGCCGGCTGCCTCCCCTCCCCGGCTCTGGTCCAGGAGGGATGCTCTGAATATCCCAGTACACACCAACAAACTTGGGCCCTCACGGAATACCACCAGGTTACTTTTTTTTTTAAAAAAAAAAAAGTGAGGTGTAAAAGAGCTGCCACTCACTTTTTACACTTCCAGCTGAATGGCTACAGTATTTGCACAGGAGCAGGAGAAGAGGATTCCAGGCTTATTCACCTCCAGGGACTTAAACTCCTCTTCAATGCCCCGCAGGGATTCCCTGGTCTTCTCCAAACCTGCTGCCTGATCCTGTGCTGTGCTGCAGAAACCCGCTTTGGCAAAACTGACACAGATTTATCTGCACCATTCTCCGACTGCTTTCTCTTTTTTAATCTCAGACAAGCACTTAACCCTCAAAAATGCAAAGACAGAAGCGTGCAAAGGCTCTGCCAGAAGAAAACAGGCTCAGCAGGCTTCCTGGCTTCTGGCAGGCAGCCCCCAAGTACCCCACGATCGCTGTACTAGGGCAAGCTCCTCGCGCTGCCGTGCTCCCACTGCACCCAGGCCTTTCCCGGTCCCCTGGCACCCACAAAAGGGACATGACTGAGCAACATGTTTTCTGAGCGACCTCCTCTCGCTCAGAAAACAGGGTACCCAGCACCATTGAGGGGACAGCACAGGGCACACGGCTCCCTGCCGCGTGACAGCGAGCAGGCACTGCTCCTGCTTAGACCATGGTCCTAATTCCACTCTCAACTCTCCTTTGTTACTAAAAAGGTAGCGAGTTACAGCTCAGATATCTCTGTGGGACTGTATTTTTAAAATTGTAAAAGCATCTTTCCTGGTTTGTTTGGAGATTTGATACAAGGGATAAAAAACACATTGAGCTAAATACATAAACAAGGAAATTTACACATATGGACTTTTCTTTCATAGAATATAATCCCTAGAGGCTTTGAAACTAAGTAGGGATGCTTTTAGGCTATATTTTGTATCTTTTTACTCCTTTTTAACTTCCATGCTTTTTTTGAGTCAGTATGGATTTTGACTATTTTAAAAATGCACATTACTTAGTTTATTGGTAGTGGAAGAGCAGGCAAGTAGATTGTGCTGAAGCCTCACTTACCAGCTTGCTTAACGGGAGATCAAAGACACTTGGAAGCATGCTCATTTTCTTTTGCCTAAAATTAATTTATTTTGGATGGAGACTTGCAACAGAACCAAATGTGGGCACAAGACCAACATATATATTTGTTTTACGAATGTGAAACACAAAGAAATCTGGAAATAATGCCAGATTCCAGTATCCTATCTCATAATGACCACAACCTCCATGAGCAACTGCGAACTACAGCTGGGGCAGGAACCCAGCCCGGGCATACACATGCACAGGGCAGGCAGTGCCAAAATCCTACCTTTTCTGCAGGTAATTCTCTACTGAAAGGCCAGCTGATTGATGACATCATTTGGTAACAAGCTTTAGGAAGTTTTAGCCTGACAAGCAGGATTTCAAAAGTTAAGCTTGTATTCCAGTCCCACATGTGGCAAAAAATAAAAATAAAGCTAACATTACTGCCTCATTCCAGGTGTTGAAGTATTAATGGGCAATCATTTATTTTTAAAGTGTCCTGAAAATTAAAATACATTAATTTCCTAGTGTTATTTTAGAAGGTCCTGGGCCAACATGGCCCAGATTTGAGTGGAAATGGAAAGATCTTAGTGTGCTGTGGAAGCTGTGCTCCACCCAGTAGTACTGAGAGGCAGGACAAGTTTCCTTCCCAATCCCCTGGATGAGCTGTAGCAGATCCCTCAGCTGCTTTGGAGAAGCCCAGTGTTGGAAATAGCTATACAGATAACAGGAACATCATGCACCTGGGCAGAGGCTGCTTGACCTCCATCACTCTGTACTGCTCCCGCACACTGTTTCATTTACCTGTCAATATTCCCTGAGCTCCTCCCTGTGCACACGTACAGGCTTTGTAATTAGCCTGACAAAGGCTGGACCACTCTTGCACCTGAAGTGGCAGAACTGAGCAGTGGGACTGTTCAGACTCTGACTGCACACAAGAGCAGAGGAAATATGATTTGTCTTTTCAAGAGCCCTGTGAGCTAAAATAGGCTGTTGAGCTGATAGGAAGCAGAGACTCCAGCTACAGTTTTCTTCCTTAGCGTGTGATAAACCCAGTGTGCCATCTCAACACATACTTGTGAGAAGGATGGTAAAGGGATGGGGAATCTACTGTCTATGCAATAAAACAAAAATGCTTTCTTAAGAATTAGGAAGGAGACAATGCTGCTTGGCATCCACACCTATAGTAAGTGCACTTGCTGGAAATATTTCTAGTCTGCTCTTGCAAAATGTATTGTGTACCTTCATAACAATAATAATGCAGTTCTGGGCTCCTGTGATTTGGAGCCAAGAAAAGGCTCCAGGTGCTCATGCTCTGGGGAAACGCCTGCACAAAACACCAGACCCACCGTCCCAAACGGCAAAACAAACAAAGCACCACACCAACCACCTCCCTGCCTTGCTGTTGCGTCCGAACTATTTTTATGAAGTCTTTTACACTTTTGAGGGGCACGCAGTGGAAGCAGGGATACACTCCAGCTCTCCTTTGGCTGGGGCATCCGGAGATAAGAGGCCATATCCCTGGCAGCCACCCGAAATGGCATGAACGCAATCACATGATGGTGAAACAAACCCTGGCTGTGGCTATGACAGCAGCGTACCCCCTGCCTCCTTGCAACACGCTCCCTGGCTGTTGTTGACATACACACAAAAAAAGTTAATGGAGTATATGAGGTAGAGAATCAGGTTTCTGAGCGCCCTAAAATCACAGGCAATGTGGGAAAGATAAACAGGGAATGATAAGTCCAATATAAAAATTAAGGCATACCCAGAGAAATTAGCAGGTGGCAAGATTAAGATAATCAGGAAGAGGTTTTTCCCCACATAATAGATTGAAACCATGAGATTGTTATGTAAATTATTGTATAATGGTAAATATAACAAAACTATGGATACCGAGCATTGTTACACTTTCATACAAGTGAAGTCAGAAGCATAGCTTTTTTTTTAAAAAAAGGGATGAGAAACATTTATGAAAAATAGGTCCAATGGTGTCTACTGTACAAAGTAGTCTGGCTATAATTTTCAGCTCAGTAAGCCCTTAAGCCTCTGGTTGTTGGAAAGGCATTTGTGGGGAAGGATGTTCTGTTTCTTATCTCCTTTCCTTGCTACTTACCACTGACAGACCCTGGGTCCTGAGCTAGATGGACCTCAGAGTATGGCAAGTTTTTTGGCTGTATAACATTCAGCATTTATATAGAGCTCATGTACCTAAAGCACAGAATATTTTATTTGTTATGAACTCATATAGGTCAAGTGTAGTTCTGTGTTGGGATTATTAATCACATACTGCTAAAAACATTATTTTCATCAATGCCCCATTTTCCAAATGCTTCTGTGCATGTTTATATTAAATATTACTTCTGTGAACACTCTCGGCTTTTTTTTGTGATTTAATATTTTGCCAAAGTTGAGTGAGAAAAATGTTACTGTTTGTAAATAGTAGTGCCTAGTATGCCAAATATATGCTCAAAGCTGAAGGCAGTTTAAGGTCTGAATCAAACAATGTTTATAGTGAAAAACATCCACTGCTTTGCAGGTCTTTGCCTGTGCCAATGGCACAAGCAGGTTTGGGGTCACCACGCATTCCCTAAATTAAGAATAAATATTTAGGATGACTGGTTTTTCACAAGTTTAGACAACATAAGAGAAGATAAAAATGAAGTTCTGCATAAGGGCAGAAAAAAGTTAGAAGACAACTCCCCCTGCTTCTACATATGTGAAAGCTACTCCCTTTCTCACATCCCCATGAAATGCTTTCACTAGTTACTACTAGCCACTATGGATATGCACAGGGTTTTCCCATTAATGCTGTTGAAGTTTCCAAGTGTCATTTTACAAAAGTTAGAGGAACCTCCCACTTCTTCCCTCTGCAATTTACAGTTGGAAGTAGCACCACCCAAGAGCCCAGCCAGCACTCTGAAATTAAATTAGAAGATGCTGTAAACTGTGTTCACAGGAATGGCAGGAGAGAAGATTTGACTCAGACCATGTGAGTCACAGTTGGTCTCCAATTCTCCCCTTGCTACTGATGGAAGGAAATTGTGACAGCCATGGCTAGCGCAGCTGCATTGGCCGCAGGGGTGTGGGAGTGAAATTGAGCCCACTTTTTTTTTTTAACCCTCTACCTTTGGATCCAGGCCCCCTCTCTGTCCCAAAACAGATTCAGCTGGACCCCAGATACTGCTGATTTGAGTTGAGTTTTCTCAACTCATTTTTACAGATTTCCATCATCAGTTTCAAGCTTCTGTAGGAATCTGGTGCTGTGCTTACAGTTATCCTTGTGTTTAGACAAGTTTTTTCCTAATCTCAATCCCTTCTTGCTACAGGCGAAGTCCATCAGTCTGTGGCCATTTCCATTAGACATAAAAGTGTATGCTCCCTTCTCTTTGATCTGTGTGACTAACAGCAGCAGCTATTGATTACCTTCTTGATCTGAAGTTTCAGGTAACCAGGAAAGGAAAAATAAGAACAGTTTTCATGTTTCTTTTTTTATGGTGTACAGTCCAAAGCAAAAATCAGCCCACGGTGCCTCTGTGTGCAAACTGCAGCTGCATGCTATGACCTGCCTCTGTATCTTCCATCTTAAGCAATGAAGTTTAAAAAAAGAAAATTGCTTACCAGAAGTGACTCTTATAGCTTTACTGCCATTTGAATCATACAGAGGAAAAAAAGGCTGAAGTATTTACCTGTGACTCAACTTGCCACTCTGCATTTATGGGAGCCATCATCTCCCTCAACACACATTTAGTCTAGTTGTTCACTGTAACTTCTTTTTTGAACCTGCAATTGTTGCACCATTTATAAAGGAGCAGCAAAGCCTTTTCTTATAACATACAAAAAGGCACTAACAATGACTCAAACTAATACCCTTTAAGTGGCTTGGAGACTGGAAGACTGTAGCCCATGTGCTACAGCCATCTACAACACATCTGCAGGGCAGAGAGGCAGCAGAAATAGCATCCTGCACAGACTGGCAGGGACAAGTTTTGAAACACTTCATCAACAGTAATGGGAATTTTGCCATGAGCAGCAATAGCTTTCAGATGCCAGGACCTAAACATTCTCATATCCTCATTAGTTATCAGCAGATATGTCACTAAAACAGCTCAAGATTGGATATCTACTGGAGATAAGACTCTGAAAAGCTCAGAGACTTGGTAGCACTTCCAGAAGGATCTGCTGGTGCTTCTAGTCCTTCCGTGGAGCCACCTGCCCCTGTTCCCCCCAAAAAACAGAGCTCACACCTACAGCCCCAAACCATGGTGTGCTCCCTGTCCATCCCACCTCCCAAGCAGCCAGGAGCTCAGACTCACCTCCCTTTCCTGCAGCCAGCCCAGATGTCACAAAAGAAGAAGCCCGAAGCCTTTTTATCCCCTGGTGACTGCTCAGGCATCCCTCCCTTCCTCCCCACAGCTCCCATCTCCCTGCAGGGCAGGTGGTGGGGCTGCCCCTCTCCACTCAGGTGTTTCCAGTTGGCATCATGGCCACAGCTGGGAAGATGCTGAGACCTCTATTAACTCTGTCCAGGCTGCTGCCATCTCTGGTGTATGTGATCCTGTCACAAGTACATTTTATGAGGAGGTAGCTGACAATTTAAGATCATTATTTTACAACAACGCTTCACAAAAAGTAGCAAGTTAGGACTTGTGTAAATGAGTGAAGACCTGAAGTTACAACAGTACCAGATTGTAGTAGAACAGCAGAGAATGTGTTGCACTAGTATTTGGATAATATTACACACGATCATATGTCTGCTTTTTCGGAATTTAATTACTATAGTGCAAGTCTCAATGGTCTACATATAGCGATTTTTTCCCAGGTAACATACAAATATTATAAGGTCTTTCCATGGGCATGAGACACTAGCAGTGAAATTACACATATGACTATCACTGAATTGTAGGTTTAAATTGTATACTTTCATATATTCAGTTACAACTGCTGGTAACAGGTGTTTGTTGAGGTTTTGGTGTGGTTTGTTTCTTTTTTAACTGGTTACATTATCTATTTCAGTATCCACAATTTATCTCCAAGGTGTTTGTGGTTTAAACATGTGAATCATGAATTCAGTCGGGACCTCTGTGAAGACTCCCTGGAAACAAGGGAACAATGAACTGAGAATCCAGCCCAGGGCTGTGAGTCAATAGCAAGTTCAGAGAGATTCACCAATATTTTCCAAGATAGGAACATCCAAGGACCTGCATGAGAAACTTTGAGGATGACGAGCTGGTTAAAGAAACAGTTGTGTTCGCTTTTCCAGCCTCAATCCTCTCTGTTTCTGCAGCACAGGTATTGAAAGAAAGACAGACAGAAAATTTTGAAGAAGAATGTTTTAATATGCAATCATCCATCTGGGACAGGGTATGCAGATCTTAGCAAGACAGAGCCACACCTGCAATAGATGAGTGCTGGTCTTGGTAATCAGGTATGGTTGTATCCTCATGTGCATGTTTTTGAATATCAAATGGATCCAAGAAAGAATATAGACATTTTTACATTGTGCTTTGAATCTATATAAATAAAATAATGCAGCGATTGTTTCCTGGTCAGATTGAACACCATGTACTTTCCAGCGATGTATCTGTAAATATAATTAGCTTGTCTATATCCAACTGGGTAATTAAGAGTAACAAAGCCATGTCAGTTGTTATTGTACACAAAAGCACCAGCAAAATGCATCGCTTACAGCACATTGCACACACTGATGCTTTAAAAGCAAGCAGCTGACACTGGGTCCAGTGTGATCCCACGGCCCACATCTCTGGTTTCTTCAGAGCATCACTGGTGTAAATCAGTGTGGGAAGTCAGGCAAAGCAGGAAGGGATGACAAAAACAAGGTGACACAAAAGCCTATAACTGTGGGCTAGGCTGAGTGACAAGAGGAGAGGGCTGGACAAGACGGGATAAAAATCTTTGATAAAAAAAGTTTGTAAACTCATGGCATCTTATTCACTATGACTAAGCCAAGGTAGAACTTCTTCAATTAGCTGTTGCCAGATATCAGGGTAGGGGTGACATTCAGGCCATTTCTCCAGCTTTAATATCACCTTCTCCACCTAATATTAATAAATCTCTTTAATTGCACCACTTGGGAGTTAATCTGTCATTTGAGAATTCTTTGTAGCTCACCCTCGAGACTGTCAAAGAGACATCGATCTGTAAGAAAAGGAGAAAGGGTGTTTCACTACTACTTTTGGAAGGGCTGCGATCCAAGAAATACCAGATTGCAGAGTTTTCTTTCAGAGTTGAGCTGCCTTTCAGGAGAACTCAAATCACAGTAGCCTCTTGCTGACCACAGAAGAAAACCGAATGTGAGGGGTTTTAGGAAGTTCTGTGTGTATTGCTTATGTAGATCAAAGTGGGAAATAGACACATTCACACAAATTTCTGGTGATTCATACTCTTCTCAAAATCAGCCCTTGAATATTCCATTTCAAAACATAGGACCTTCAACAGCTCTGAAAATTTGGTGGATTCTTGTATTGTGCTGGAATGGTTGCACCCACCCAACCTGTGTCTGGTCACTGCTCTTCTAATAACTTGATACCATAGTCTGGTAGTTCTTTTTCAGCTGCTGGGTTGCTGACATGCTTCATCCTATGCTCCTAAATTACAACAGATGCGATGGATGCAATTTTTCTGCCATTAACCAGGACCACAGCAAAATATATGCTTGGCAACATGCCTCATGACCCAAATCCATCTGTGTTCACTCTGGGACTGAAAACCATGGGGGTTTTCCCATTCTGGTTGCTGCACAAGAATAAGGGGGGGATTTTGTCATTAGTTATCACATACTTAACATACTTTGATTTGATACATTAAAACCAAGAGATTTATAATACTCAGTTCTTTATCTTAACAGCAGGTTGAATTCCTATGGGAAGATGCCAACACATACCCTGAAGAAGAGCATATTGATAGCTATGAAGTGATGTACTTGGCACAAGGTCTGAAAGGGGATCAGTGACACAGTAAGAGACCTTCCAGTGGCTGATTCTGCTCCAACTCCCTTTTCACATGTATAACCTGCACACACAACAACGCACACACCTTAAAATAATGGTACCTGAAAACAAGTCCTCAGATACCTCTCACTATCAGATAATAAAGAGTATTATTTAATTATTGATTATATGCCTGGGAACAATATACCTGAACAGAATAAAGAGAAGAAATCTCAATGTTATTTTTGAATATTTGTTTAAATACTTTAAAAAATGCACTTACTGTAAACTTATAAATACCTTTAATTTATCAGTGGTTTTGGTAATATCTGGAAACATGTAGAAACAATTCTGAAAAATTACAAGCTACAAATCTGTTATCAATTCTTAAAAAAGCTTTTAAAAATCTTTTTTTCCTCTGCCCTAATTTTCATATATTTATCAGGTATAGTTATTTAAGTTCTTCACCATGAATCTTGTGTCTCAAAAGACTCAGAGATGCAACTGATCTTTATCATGTTATTTTAAACACGAGGGGGCACCAACAAGCTAGTGGAGCAAGGTAGAAACTTCACACACAGTAAATCAAAAAAACCCTGTTACAACTCTTGATAGTCTTCTCAAGTGAGACAGATTTTGAAAATAAAGGCGAGCGATGCAATGCTTTATCAATCCTTCATCTGAAATGACTGGGAAAGTATTCCCTGGCATGTGCATATTATGCCGCCTCATTTCTTTTATTAGCTAGAATTTGGATTAGTTCTGACTGCAGATGGTTCTCTCAGAAGGTGGAATCCTATTTCCTTGGTTTTATAAAGAGGGAAGCCACCTTCTAAGTAAAAAAATACCAAATACCCCCCAAAATGCAAAGCTGAACCAAAGGACCATTAGCTTATTTTTTTTTAACATAGAAATATAAGCGATGTTTGTGTTACTCAAATTTCCAGTCCCTTTTTGATTTCTTTGTATTTCCATAATAAAGCTGACTAAAAAGGAAGTCTTGAAGTATAAATTAAGATATGAAAGTTCTTAATGTAGCATGATCCATCTATCAAAATATGGGCATCTGCACATACAAACAAGTGGAATTTGCCCCAGTGCAGAGAGTGAGCACGAGACCCAACACCATGTAAGTCCTGGGAGCAGAGCTGTGGTGGGATGGAAGGGCAATCTGAGCTCTGCCTGCTCACCTTTCGAACTGCCGAATTGCTGCTGTGCTTTGCTAGTCCCATTGCAAGATCCCGTGTCATGTTGTAAGGTTACGTATGTGAAAGATCTGTTGCTATTAATTTTCCCACTGCTGCTCATAAAAGGTAGGTAAATTTAAAGGAACAGTTCAAAGGATGCAACGACTGGAAGCAAGTCACTTTTGGGACTTCAGTGAATGTTTTTCACAGAGTACTTTTCTTTCTAACTTTTCCATTTTTCTTTTCTTTGACTTCAGACACTACAGGTTTCCTCCTTAGGTATTTCCTGCTTTCTTAGGTGCACTCTCATTCTTCCTGGATTTTTTATGTTCTTCTAGTTCTCAAGGTAATTATCCGTCTAGCCCTTCCCTTTTCCCAGCCTAAACAAACATTGGTAGAACTAGTTTTCAAGAGAATTAACACTTTCCAGGTGAACCTGAGTTCTCAAAGGAGACTCCTCTAACTGAGAGCTCATTTAGGTGGGACCCTTAAGTCAGCAGGTAACAATCACAAGGAGGAAGTATGTTTTTTGCCAGTGCTAAACTATTTTCACTCATTTAAAATCACAGCTGAGCCCTGCACAACCCTGTATAGAGTTAAAATGGCTTAGCAATGTAGTCATACCATACACAGGATGATTATACCATTCATATGGTGATGATCCAACTATGAAAGTTTCGAGCTTCTATTATTCTTCTTGGGAAAATGGTTCTACAATGACACAGATCACACTGTTAAGATTTTCCTGATAATTTACCATGTTTGGACCTGCACAGAACTGCTTTTCCCATTCTCTGTGTTCATATAGGTTATGAACTGCCTGTTCACTCTTGTGTTCAGCTGTCTGCCACATTTAGGAAGGATTTATTAGTGGATTTCAAATCATGGAACCTGCAGAGGGGGTAACCTCTACTATCAATTTATCTGTCCCAGACCAAAGATAGAGGTGGTTGTACAGAACGAAAGGGAGAAGGTGTCTGGGGAGGTTGGGGAGACCAGGAGCAGGGCACTGCTGGATGAGAAGTCCCTCTGCATTAATTGCATGCGAGTATAATCTTGACTGCCATGTAATCACAGCTGTTAAGTTTCTTTGTTTAGATGCCTTCCAGTTTGTAGATATGAAAATATAATTGCTTGTAGCCATGAAAATATTGTTTCTTATTTCTTGTCTATTTCGTGTAGCTAGAACTGCTAATGAATGGTTTCCAGACTGAGAAAACTCATCTGGCTTTGTAAATATATATGTGTTGAAAATATAATGTATTCTTTAAATTCATCATAAACTCAGAAGTATCATGTGACTTAAAATGGTTTTGTGGATAAAGCACAGAAGAGAGAGTCACGAGATGTGAATCCTATCCACACCATTAACTACCTTGCTTGTGAGTATGAGTCAGCTAACTTGCCTGTGCTTTATTTCTCATGTGTAAATGTTTACCTTGCACATTACTGACAACAGGCCTAGTTACTAGGAAAAAAAATATCATCACTCCTGCAAACTTGAGACCCAAGCCTGGCTTTTCCAGCCTTAGCAACAGTGGCTTCCAACTGCACTTGCCAGCCCTTGAAATCAGGGAAGTCTCTGGCTTAATAAAGTTTGTAGGTGTGTGAGAGGGGCTTTTTCTTCAGTCACCTAATCTTACATAGTCAATGGGATGGAGTCAAGGAGAGGAGCAGGTCAGTTTAGGAGTGTCCAACTGTTGTCTCAGCCAAATTTTTCTCCCTTTCTTTTTACTGAATTCCCAAAATACTAGTGGTTTTGCTTGCATTATGCCACATGTCTCTAACTGTGTTTATGATATTGTGTGTGTGTGTGTGCTAGTACAGTGTTAATTTGTGCACTTGCAAAAGCTCGAGTTCTGCTTGTGTGAACTGCACAACATCACTTCAAGCAGAAGTTCCTGTCTTACGCTGCTTGGATGTGCAAGAGTCAGCTTGTTCACTACAATTGCCAACTGATAATCATCACCTGACGCTTTTGATCAGGGCTTCAGTAATCAATATTCACTGACACCATTGTGTTTTGCTTACTTTTCATGAGTCAGTGTTCCTACAGTTGTTTTCATGTTTACCTCCTCTTTTTCCCTTAGATAAATACATTTGATTGTTTTTGCCTTCCTTTAATCTATACTCTTTCCCTCTTTTATCTGCAGAGATTTTACAGCGGTGCCCTAGACTTCTGGGATGCCTTTGATAGATACCTTACATAAACATGACTGCAGCATCCATCTCTGCAGTGTATCCAAAAAATATATACAATACAAGTGACAACAGCAGGGAAGCTAGCCAAGGACACCAATCTCTATCATTGCAAAAACTGTCCTGGAATTTTTAACAGTCACATAAAACATCTGTTTCTCATCCATGCATGGTACTTAATATATCTTCCTCAGACATATGAATCAGCTCTTTGGGGATTTGGGTATACTGCTTTAGGGAAGCAAGGTAGCCCATACATGATAATGAAATTATACAGTGATTATGGTTCCACATGAATAAATTTCAGTGACAACATTGGCTTAATCCATCCTTCTGCCTGTACATGCTGGGCCTTTTATTGCTGCACTCACTCCCCCGCCCCGCACTATGGCTCTGCAAGCGTATGAGAAACAACTCAGGTAACTTAACTGAATGGGGGGCGAAAAAAAGAAAAAAAAAAAAAGTTTTGTTTTGTTTTCAGTTGAATCAGTTCCTCAAACCATTTCACAACATGAGAGCACACATGCTGGTGATGGTCCAAAGCAGGAGGCAGCTCTGAAAAACGGAAAGAGCTAAGGGCTACTTATAACATCCTAAATAACCACGCTGCTGATTGTGGCACTAGAGCCTGAATTGGAATCATAGAAAAGTTAGAAAGTGCCCCATTGTGAATACTGAAACTTCTAACATCATGGATGTCAAGTCTGATAAAATGTCATTTCAGGCAGCAATGCAAACTTCCTGAACTTTATTTCCTTCAGTATGTCAACTATGGCATATAACGTTTCAATCAACCTGAAATAAAGTGTTCTTTCCAAAGCATGGAACTTTCCTGCAGACAGGAAATTCTCTTACTAACCAACCAAGTAGAAATAAAGTCAAATGATGAATACAACCTGGTTTTCTTGCTATTACATTTAAATTTCCACCCAAGACATTGAAAAAATAGAACGAGGCTCTTGACGTGAGAAAGATAACGCTGCCAAAGCAAAGTACCTTAACCTTTGCAAACCCAAAACCTCAAACTCAAAAGTAAAGCTTTCCAGCTACAGGGCTCTTTCTTATCTGTGCTGTGCAGGTTTGCTGCAGGTTTTGCATACTGAATTTGTATTGGGGACAAAAGGAACTTTGATCTGCAAAGCTGCATTTTATTCATGAGCTCTAATTTAAAAGGAATCAGTGTTTCCTGAATGCATTTGATACATGCAGAACTCAAAAGCAGTTAGAAATCTCACATATACTAGACAATAAAATACACCAGGGAATCAGAAAAAGATAACTAACCTGAATACAGAGATGCACAGAGCTCACATAACTCATACACATCCATACATTCATATCTCCTCCCCACTTTTTACCCTCTGGTTTTGGCACCAGTGCACAGATGTCGATTTCCAGTGAGAGAGGCAACAGTTGCCTCCTCTTCAGGTGGCTCTGTTTCAGTGGCAGACCATGCTAGAAACAAAATCAAGTAGTAATAAACAGGTACTGCTTGCCTAAAAAGAACCTGGCTGTGAAAAAAGGGAGGTGGCAGTGGTAGTTGCAGCGTTCTGAGAGCACGTATCTTTGCTGTTATTGAACATCAAACACTTGGCTGAAGAGAAAAACTTGATCTGGCAGAACTATACCAGCATCACCTTTGGCGTTGCAAAGCTTTAAAAATTCTAATACCTCCTGTGATTTTTGTCAGAATTGAGGAAGACACACTTGCATCCTAAATGCACCTCATTGCCCTTGCTTCTGGGGAGTGAAAACCCACTGACTTAAATTCTCTGTTCAGAACCTAATGCAAACTAGTAGCAGGGATTAAAATCCTGAGGATGTGTTTCATCTGCTTTGGCCTGAGTCTGATGCCAAGAAAACCTCCAGCAAGATGAAGGGGTAATCAGCATGGGATGGGACTGGCATCACTACCAGCAGAGCCCAAGGTAGCTCTGTTAAATAGCCACTGGACTTGCAGGGTAAGAAAAACGTACGAAAGAAAAATGTTTAATGAGGACTATGTGGTCTGAATCTGTCTCCTTTCACTGGTGTAATCAAAAGCAACTCTGGTTAAATCATTAAAGTTACAACGGTAAGTGGGAATAGTAACAAATGCTTGGTCATTAAAGAACTTTAGGGTGATGTCAGACAATATAATGTTTAAGATTTGATAAGAGGCTAAAGCAGTAGTTTGAGAGTCATCTAGTGTAGGGCTTAAGTATTTATGCATATTTTATTAGCATTCATTTTATAATTACCAAAATGTTATTGTGCCAGATGTATATTTATAAATACCACCAGATTCACTACAGCACCAGCTTTATTTATGTGATAAATATTGGCATGTTTGTCTTAGAATATGGTCTCTTTTTCTTGGGTGTCTTTAATTAGTTCCGCTTTCTGTCATTCTCTGGAATTGATTTTTGCATGTTTACTCTTTCTGAACTGTGTGTACAGTCCTTGCACAAATGCCAGAACTTGGGTGATATGTTGTTCATCTCTGAAGCTTTGTTAAAGTGTTTTGAAAAGTGAAAAATGGAGGTTTCTATAAATCTGCCAGAGAATCATAGCCAGTTTGAGTTTTTTTTTTTTCAGAAGTTCATGAAACTTGGAAATGGGCAGGAAAAGTTTAAATGTGTTTTCTTTAACAGTTTGAAACATCGTATTTCATGTTGCTATTATAAACAGTGAAATGCCCCATTGCCTTATTTGGTTAAAAAAGCAGACAAGCTATATGCAGTGGGTATTCTGCCTTAAAGACCTTTTTTTACAACAATTATTAATTACAGTGCATGATAGTTAGCATACCATATTGGTGCTACTGAGCTGAGAAGCCAAATATTGAAAGTTTCTGTTTGAAGGTTCAGTTCATAACCCCTCTGTTTGGATTAAGAGCAGAATGTTTGTGTGAATTTTTTTGCAAAAAGTTGAGCTTCCAATGTTTAATGGAAGTGGTATTATAACACAGGCCATGTCTCCAGAGTCATCTGAAAATGAACAGCAAAACAGTTTTAAATGCAAACATACATTTCATAAAATGTGGTTTATTTGACTTTTTTTTTTTAATGAGGAGATGAATTTTACAGCTGACAAAGTAGAAATTAGACAGCATTATGTTCAACAAGCATTCCATCCTGAGGTTTTTTAAGCTTCATAACCAAGATTTCTATTTATCTTAGATTACGCAATATTCAGTGACTGGAAGTCTAGTCTGTGTAAGAATTTTCACATTGCTCTGCATCCCATTTTCCAGGTTAGTTATCTGTTGCAATCTATGCCTAAACATAGATGTAGCATTTAAAAGCTCTGTCCTGGTCTACAGTGTTCAGACATGAATCACCACATAACTTCCCAACACGTTAATGGCATTTATTCAAGAGGAAGAAGCTGATCTCACAAGGCACGTGTCAATGCTTGCCCATGTGTTGGGTGGCAAGTCTGGTTTCTAGAGGTGTTAAATTACAAAAAAGTATAACTATCTGTATGTGAACATGTCATAAATGTTTGACATGTAACAGTGGAATAAAAGACAGAGGAGAGAGAATTTACCCAATAAGATTTTGCTCATCCAAGATTCATCTAAAGCATAGTGTTTGAGGTGCTGTAAAAACCCACCAGCACAATAATCACTGGAGTTTTACAGCGTGAAATTGGGGGGATCTACCTGTACAAATGCACTGTGAAAGGAGAAAGTTCACCATGTTCAGACCCCTGCACTAAGGCACTGGTATCCCAGCTTTACTCCCTTTTTTACCCTCATAGATGATCTGGGGTCACACCAAATACCACATAGAGAATAGCCATTCTGGCACGCTCTGTCTCTTCCCTTCAGACTTGTAGGTATTTTGCTGTTTTGGGTATAGGATCAAGTCTATCAAGAGATTTTTAATACTTGACATTACCTGGCTCTGTAAGTGCCTGTTACTACAAGGGAAGTAATTCAAGTGTGTTATGAAAACCAGGAACACTCTTAAAAGTAAAATAGAAGTACTCTTTACATTTTTGAAAAACTTAAATTCAACATTGTCTTTCCAAGCTCAATTACAATGACAAAAGTAGTTCAATGATTTTAACTTGCTTTAATTGTTCTTGCCTACTTAGGGATGTGAGAAAACCTGTCTATGACATAAACCTCCAGTTTACCTGTCTAATAGTAGAAATTTGAACTCTAAACTCTGAGCTAAATGCAAGCACTAAAGAGTGGTTTGGTTTCATTTCAGAAAGGTTTTTTGTTTTTTTTTTTCTGAAAATAACAGTCACTGAAATGTGATTATTTGATGTGGTGGTGTGTAGAACAGGAGCTAATCCCATCCTTGCTAATTCCTAACACAAAGGACAGAAGGAATATTTGAATTCAGGTGCAAAACCTGAAGCATGGGAGCATTTTCCTCTAGGATTTGTGCCCATCCCATTATAAGATTCAACCCAAATTGCCTATCCAAGGCCCTTGCAATCTCTGACTTGCTCACCGGGGCAGGCATAGGAGAGCATCATTTATGGAGCGTCTGGCTGGAGCATTTCCTCTCGCTTGGCAGAGGGCTGGCAAAGCAGCTCTCTCTTGTTCCTACTTAGTCCTCAAAGAAGGCATAAAGCAGTACCTAACCCAGCATGTCCCTCGCTTGGGAGAGATTTTCACTTCATCAGTTAAAAGACTCCTGAATTGCTGTTCATTTGTCAACTTTTCCAGGAGCTGTTAGTGTATACAGCGAAAGAGTCCGGTGGGAAATGTAACACCAGGAGTCACCAAATTTTCACCCTTGTGTGAAAACTGGAAGACTTACAGGGCAAGTATCAAACAAAATATTAGACTGTGCTTCTGCTTTGAATGTCTGGAAGAGTGTCAGCTTCTCGCTGTGTGTGTGTGGAATCACTCCTCATCTATAAGCAGCAGATTTTACCATTCTGGCATTGTTACTGCCAAATCTGAACAACCAGTACTAAAATATTGAGCTAGAATCTGTCTGTATGTTGCACATAATCAGCAGAATGGTCTATTATATATATGCGTACACTTCCCATTAACAGAGTTCCAGGTGTTAATGGGATTAAGAAATATCACTGAAGACATCGGGCAAACTGGCAAATCTGTTGTTTCTTGTGAGGGTGTGCAATTAGAAATGAATCCAGACTTATTCTTAGATCTCAGACTGAGATTGCAAGGTCTGCAGAGGAAGGGAAAAAACCTATTAATAATCAGCCCAATGCAATATGAGCTGTTACAGACATGCAGCTGAGGAAAATTACAATTGGAATTTAGTGGAGTGAATAAAACCTTCTAGACACAAAAAATTAAGGTACCCCAAAACTCACAACTTATACTCAGAATTAAATCCACAAATTGGGGCTGTTTTCCAAGATAGCATTTATGGGGCTGTTTTCCAAGATAGTATTTACTCAGCACCTGTTTCTGTCTCAGTCTCATTATGCAAAATCCAAACCTCATAAAATAGAAATACAATCAGGTTAAGCAGATAGCTCTTTTCTTTGCTTCTCTTGATTTGGATTATATATCTCTAGCAACCTGGTCTTAAATTTTTAATATACACAACAGCTGTTCCAGAGTTAGCACAGAAGAGAATAGCTGAATAGAAAGAAAATGTTATCAAGTGAGTAGAGCTGATGAAGACAATTCTGAGTAAGTTTTGTCAGAAGTGTTTCTGGCTTCTGAGAATCTGAAGGGTCTTGTTTCTGGGATGTCAAGTCACAGCGGGGGAGTTGCCGAAAATAAAACATAATTTAAGAATAAATATAAATCGTATCTAGTTTAGAAGAACTCGTCATAGGGTAACAGTTTCCCACAGGCTTGAATACAGTTAGGGAAATGGTCCTTCTAAGGACATTTCCGTTCTGGAGGAATCCCCCTTCAAAACTTCGACATGTTATTACAGAGTCACTATCTCCAGCTGCCAAAAAGAGTCCTATGAGAAAATGACTACCCTGACATTTCCCTCTGAGGTCTCTTCTTTCTCATTTTCCTTCTGGAGAGCTTCTGCCTGGGAGTGTGAGTCAGTGGCAAGAGTGGGATTCAGCACATCATAGATTCTGATCTAGTGTATAGAAATACATCTTCCCGGTGGGAGAGGAGAGTACAGCGTAGTATGTTTTATAATATACACACATGCTCACTGACATGCATATAAAGGCACACAGAGCTATGTATGCAAATTAGAGGACGTTCAACATCCAAGACATGTTCCCTGCACTTTGTTTGGAAAATTGTGACATTTAGGATGGTCACCAGCTCCTTTGGAAATCGTCAGGAGCTGGGGTGACCTGCAAAGAAGCTTTGCTGATTATGTAGGTGAATTTTACCCTCATTGTAGAGAGCTCCACCGGACCAGAGAAGACCTCCTGCATCACTCTACCCAAAGATGTTTTTGTATGCTGTTCACAGCAGTTGATGTATAGAAGTTCACAGAATCACAGAATCAATGAGGTTGGAAGAGACCTCTGGGATCATCGAGTCCAACCATTGCCCTGAAAATTGCTCTTGAGTTGAAAATTGACTCTCAAGTTGCTCTTGAGAGTCCAGGATCATTTCTAAAGTCAACGCAAGCTATAGGCTTGAATGACCAATTGCAAGACCTTTAACCAAGGGCATTAAAATATTGCTTATTTATTTTCATGAGTTCTATCAACGTAAGATGTGCTGTGCTTTGAAAACACCTGGGTTACAGGAAACAGTGCATATGAAGGACTTGCGTTACAGTATATTTATGTCTGACAAAGTAATTGAATTTATATGAAGTAGTTCTAAAATAAGACCACTATATAGAAAGAAACTGTAAGAAACTTGGCCTTTTTGTACACAGACTACTCCAGATTCTTATGCTTGTCTCAAAGTACTAGTCCATGAGAGTTTCCATGTCTTGATTCTCAAAGGAATCCTAAAAGTCCAGCAAAAGTTGCAGGAAAAAGGAGAGTAGGGTAGTACTCAGAGGATCCAGTTTCTGGTTTTCATGTAATGTATGACCTTTGGTATCTCTCTGTGCCTATATCTTTTTCTATTCTTGGTCTGCTTAGATTGTACTTTGTTAGAAACACTAATCATATTTGAGGATCATTATCATATTTCAATGAAACTATTATTAATTAAAAAAATAAGGAGTTGGGGGATTAATAGGAGCTTTGGACTAGGACTCAGTAAAACTGAGTTAACTTCTCAGGTCCAGCACAGAGTTCCTATGTGAATTTAAACAGGTCTTTCTCTGTGCTTCCATTCTCTATCTGTAAAATAAAGTAGTTTTGCTTCCTTTCCATGTCTTGCCTACTTGTATTATAATTCTGTAGCGCATGGACCTCTTCCAAAACATACGTATCTATATACAGCACCTAGCACGATGGGACCTCAGGCGATGTCTCTAGCATAATACAGTGTTACATCTACTGATTCAGATCAAGTTTTGCCCAGTGTTGAAGAGCTACCATATATGCCACAATGATTCACATTTTTTCCAATCCTGGAAGACAAATCAGCTTTAGAATTCAAAACCAAATTCAGATTATTTCTGAGGTTCACCACCTCTTCTAGACTTTCTTGTAAGCCTGGCTCTTTAGATAGTGAGAAAATGTAAAACTAGGTAAGCTTAATCTGGTTTTGTATTTTGCTATCGGAACTTCACACAGCTCAGATTTTCACTTTACAACCATTACAGATAAAATTGCAAATCTGAATTCCTTACTGAAGTTAAAATGAATTAGTGCTGTCAGAACTGTTGCCCAAGTATGTATTCCTATGTTTAGTCCTTGTTCGGTCTTAAAGCTGGCACCATCATTGTTACAGATGTACCAATGTAAGCAGAAGGAGATGCTGGCATCGTGTCTTTTTTTAAGCATCCCATAAATACAAAAGTATTTGCCCCACAGTCGATCCTATTGCTTATAAGGAGAATTTAGGATTCAACAAATCTGATAGCAAACTGCTATACAGGAAAATTCAGTTTGAAGCTTAGGTGGCAGTTATTGTTCTCTCTTCTCCATATTTACTGTGCCTCAGAAATTACCCTTCTCTTCCCACTGCAGAGACCTCCTTTTAAGTGTGTTTCCCTAAGGAAACGAGAATGTGTATCTACTTAATTTAAAAAGACTGAATATAACTATGTTTTGGAAATTTTTTAATCTGATGATGAGCTGCAGTCCTTCTCACTATGCTGCAGACACCATACCAAAACAAACAAATATTTGGTAACACTCTTTGCTCTCCAAGTGGATTTGCACTCCTCAGAGGGCTAATGCATTAAAGTAGAAGGCATGAACATAGGCTACAGACATCTTTGGTGAGAGTCTACGGATTTCAGCTGCATCACATCAGGGATAAATGTACTGGGGCAAATTCAACTCTTTTCCTTTCTGTGGGCATTTCAGTTACTAAGTAGAGGTGCCAAGTAACTTCTCTGAGAGTCTCAAGACATGCCACTTGGAGCATATGTGCTGGCAGAAGGGAACATTTGTTTTACTTTTTTCACATACAAACAGATCTACATTATCATTTTCATTCTTTACGGTAAATAACTGTTCCAAAATGCAGACAGTAAAAAAAAGAAATCTGTATTTTCAGACAGCTATCCTGCAACCCAGCGTAGCATCCTTTCTGCTCACTAGATTCTTACCTTATCTTCTGCCTTGCTACTGTGAACTGCAGCCAACTTCACGTTCAATAGGAAACTAAGGAATTCTTGGGTTTTTTTTAAAATAAGGCCTGCTGTTAACATGGAAGAAAACTTCTAGGAGAATAAATAAAACATTTCGAGTGTGGCAAAGTGAATATTCTCTCCTTCAACTGACCAGATCATTTTCAGAAAGGATCAACACATGTTCTACTACAAAAAGGTTCAGTCAGGTCCTTCTATCCCTCAGCAGATGTCTAAGCTTCATTCTTTATTTGAATGGGAATTGATATCACCAGAAACTGGGACATCTGTTTTAGCCCATTAGAGAAATGGGGAATTTTACTCTCTGCTTCAGCAGGATCAAGATTTCACTCATTTTAAACCAAAATAAAGGTACTGAGCCATCCTGGTAGAAGGAGAATATTGGGTAAACAGGGCTAGAGGTTGGTGTATAGTAATTGTTGAGAGCAGATAAATGGTAAACAGCTGAAATGCACCTATGTTTATGTTAATCTTAGTTCATTAAATATAATGGGGAGTTTTTTGTTAAAATAAAAGACAGGGCATAACTACTTAGGAGCAGGACCAGCTTAGTAGCTGCACTAGAGCTGATCCAGACAAGGAGTGGATATCTTTCATATCACAAAGTGAAATACATAGACCTTGGTTCAATCATTGCCAAGTATGAAATCTCCTTAAAAATCACTTCATACTACCTTCGTCTAAACTTCATGTGATGATTTGATGAGGAGCTGAAGAAAAAGTAAGGAGGAGTCTATTAAAGAGATTAAACTGGGAAGAAACATACCTGTGGCTAAGTATATGGAAAAGATTCAGCTAGCTTATTAAATACTGCAAAGGTTTCCCTTTGCTGAGTTGCATGAGGAGTTTTGCTGGGAAGTGTTTTAAGCCAATAGTCCTTGGAAAGGCTTTCTGAAAACTGAATGTTAAAGCTGTTATGGCACTAACAACCAGGTAGCTGGTTGAGAAGTATACAGCAGCAGGAACAGGAGCCAGAATGATCTGGATTCACTTCATGACATGGTTACTTGTAAAGCAAGATATATACCATGTCTCAGCTCCCTCTATCTATATCTACTATTTTAGGCAATGTGAATAGAAAAAAAAAGTGTTTGTATATCTCTGGGTACATCACAGGTCCATCTTTATTCCAATGCATGTTTTAAAATAAATACTTCATATTTAACTTTTTTTATAAATAGATCAGTGATATACATGCTAAACACATGTATGTAATTTGTTACTCATTGTTGAAATAAGTAAAACAAATTCAGTTCTGATAAAAAATACTTCCAGCTTATCTTTCTATTATAGGTAGTGTTCTTTTAAGCATAAAATATTTGCCCTAAGTTGCCAGCATTTCTGTATAACTTATTTTTAATTGAGGCTGCCTCTAGGAACTATCACAGTTCAAATAGCATTTAATCATGATTATTAGTAAGTATTCTGAAATATCTTTCAGAGTGGCTCCTGTAGCATGGACTGTAATAGAATAATGCACATTTAAGGAAAATGCTTATCTTTAAAAAAGTGAAAAGCCAGTAGACTGTGCCTTTTCAAAGCTTTCTATAGGCTGAACTAGTATATTGAATGAGATCATCTTACTGAATGTGTGCTGCGCACAGCTACCCACACATACGCACGTCTGAGTGCTCCTGCCTTTGTCAGACCAAATCTTGGCACTTCCAGGTGCTCACAAGTTCCCAGCCTAAATATTCTCTTAAAGTGGTTTTCCTTTGATGAAATAATAATTAACTTCTTCCTAATCCTTAACTTTATTTTAACAACACCTCCTAGGTCACTCTTGGCAAGTGGAGCTACTGGAAGCTCCACTTTCAGTACGGCACGGAAGAGCTGTGGCTGCGCTATGGAGCAGCACCCCCTGATCTGGATACCCTGGGGTGCACCCAGCCTTGGCCTCAGCCCCATTTGAGGACACGCAGGCTGATGGCATCAAACCCTTCAGCAGCTGGGAACTGATATTGCAAGAAGGAAGCAGATGATCAGATAAAAGTTTCAAATGTTAAGGAGCACGTGTTACAGGGAGAAGGTGCTCTTGTACTTACTCAATACACTGTCTGCAGCCCAGCTTGGCACAAACTTCATCCCTATTTGATCAAGTTTCAAAACCCATCAGGCCTGGCACTGTTTTCCTCAGGGCCTACTGTGGATTTTATTAAAGCCAAGGAGAAGTTGGTTTTTCAAGAATGGGCAGAACATCCCAACTCTTTGGCAATGTTCTTCTTTCATTTCTGAAGTATGTCCTGTGCAGTGGCTTTAAAACTCAAATAATTCTGATTCACCAATCAATATTAGTCATGTAATGCCAACAAATGGGCATAATTTTCTACACCTGACATTAAACTGAAAAGCATTTAGAACATATATTTGGGATATAGGGTCATGAAATTTGTCCTAGATTACTGCTTCATAATTAAATAAAAAAAGGCTGCCACTAAAACCCTATGAAGATGTCTAATTCGTCTTCATAATTCCCTTTGTATAAATAATAACTATGATGAGTCCACTGTGCTATTGCTCAAATTTCAATCCAGTGCTGGATAAAACCAGATTTACCACAGGTTCCATTTTGATTATCTCAGAAAAACACTTCCTTTCATCCTTTCCATTTTGCTGATTCTACACAAAAAATGTCATCAAAAACCACATTAGTAATGAGTCAAACTTAAATAGATTTAGCATCATTCACTTCATACTTGTTTGAATAACTTTTCCCTGGAATTCACACCCTAGATCTCATGAGATCTTTCGATTGTATTGGCATTTCCTCGCCCAGCTGAGTCAGAAGCACTGCACTAAATGTTCGAGTGCTACTTAGAGCCTTCACCAACACCAAGCAATGCACAGACGTGCAGACAATTAACACAAACAAACTTAAAGGCTTGCTGAGCTCCACAAAAACGAAGTACATTCAGTCAAAGTTTGGGCCACAGTTTATGTCATATACATTTAATCAAAGACTAACATAGCTGTCTTCAGTAACATGAGATAATAACCATAATTTGGAGGCCTTTACTTAACTTTCATTCAGTCCTTATTCAAACAGTTGTAAACAAAGAACAAATTAATGAACAGAAATGAGTGAGGAATTATAGGGATTGTTTAGAATAACACCTAAATAAGTACCAAAGTCCACAATTACTTTTTATCTTAGATATATCTGAATGTGCCAACAGACATTATGAACCTTCCAGTATCGCTAGTATTTCCAGGTGAACATTTCACCACTAATGTTGGGGGCTTTTTTAACTTTCTAGAATGACCTACTTGGATTCTAAGGCAATACGTTCAGGGAACTTCATTTTCTGTTTATAGAAAATTCACTTTCTGGTTGTGACTCTTCAATGCTCAAACGCAGCACAGCAAAGTTGTGGCTTGCCTAGAGTTAAGCTAGACTGAAGTGATTTGCTGCAGATCTAATAAAAAAACCTTGGGAACTTCAAAGACAACTCAAGAGGAAATTATGTGTCTTAAAGGGAAAACAACTTCCTCTTTTTATTATAAGTACTCTAATAATGTTAAATTCTATCACAGGTTCTTTTAAGATGTCATATACATAGGGGTCAACAAAAGTTTAACAGCAATGTTTCTCTTTTTCAGTTATTAACTTCAGCACTTTACTGTGTACGCTCATCTCTATCAAGTATGTCATACTTGATAACCACGAGTTAAACAGAGATGTCAGTTTAACAGTGTCTTTTCTAAATATTATTTTGATGGCAAATAAGATTTATTTATAACATTTTATTTTTTTTTTCCTGTTTCTGAATTGGAAAATGCTTTCTATAGGTATGCTTGCAATATGTTCTCTAGTACTAAATTCAATTAAGCACAGGTTTATTTACTACTGTAATCATTGCAGAAAAAAATGAAAGTGTTACTTGCACAGATACTACCAGCAGCATACAGCAATCTAGATGAACACTGCTCAGAGGCTGGGAGTTTTTTAAATTGCTCCAAAGGAATCTGTTGAGAAAACAGGATATTATTTGCATAATGTATCAAAATGACTGTTGGTTTTCCTTTATGAAGGCACAACAAACTTCCTGACACAGATAATATCCTAGCAACTCTTTGTGGTAACTGAGACACCATTACAGCAACAGAAATATTTACAGTATGTTTTTATGGCACATTAAGTCTCAGCTATTTAAAAAGCTGGAGGAATTGTTCTGTAGTTCTAAAAATGGATACTAAGAGTAAGCCCTTAAAACTATGCATAGTTTAGAATCCAGTTGTTTCTTTTTATGTTAGATGCAGGGTGAATTTGGAGGAAAATTTTTAAGAGACGGGATATTTCCTGTTATTATATATTGGCCAGTGATTTCAATACCTTTTTTTGGTATTGAAATTTTTTGTTAGAAAAAGATTAGAGAAGTTAGAGAAAGACTAGCAATGTGGCAAAGTTCAACTTTTACCAAGTAAATTATGTCATGAATATATATTAAAGAAATAAACAACTGAAAGGTGGCATAAGACATCATTGAGCTGACAGGGAAAAAAATCCTTATTTTAATATCCACATATTCAAATTTCAATATATCCAAACCCTGATTTATTTAAGGATTTGTTTAAGAACAACATAGCGTGTTATTCATAGTGTATATATACAATTTACTGCATAGTCTTAATTTATATACAGATTTAATTTTGAAATTTGCTATCCTGTAGAAAATGTGCATAAATGTGGAACTCTTAAATGAACAAATAAAGAAGTATGATAGCAAAAGTCCAGTTTCTGAACTGCCTTTACACTCTGGGGTCGGTTACTCATATGACCCGTTCCATTACAGTCAACGGGACTTCATGGGTGAGGAACTTCCTGAGGCCCCTTCCTGAAGAAAGTATTTGCTGTACAAGGATGATTGGGTAAAGGCATAACTACTTCCTGAATAACATTTGTTCATATGGATGCTGAAATCTCTTCCATGATGCCTTGCCACAGAAAGTGAGTATGTAACTAGTTTAAAGCTGCATTAAATGGGTATGCAAAACCAGTTTGAAATTCAAGATCCACTTGTATTTCATGAAAACACTTTTCTTTAGGTGCAGATAGGGGTACTTCGTTGTTTTTCTTGTGTTTCAAAGCTGATCAGAAAAATAAAACATAAATGAAGGACTGCAGCCCTGTTTACTGTGAATGAACTCTCCTGTACACATTTCACTGACTATAAATAGGTTATTTCCAAGACCTGATGATATCTCTTTGGAGAACACCACATTAAGAATCCAGCATGGCAAACATTTCTATATTTATGCTTTTACAGCATTTTCATTGAATGAATTTATTCATTTCCTTAATGACCCAAGTCAGGAAAATGTGTGTTCAAAGTACCTTGTCATCAATCATTTTCTTAACTTTAAACATATGTCAGGTCCCCGTGAAGCTGACCAATCCATCAGGTCACTTTGAAAACTGTGACTTTTGAACAATTAAAAGAAGTGGGATGTAGTTGTAAAGAATATTATAATCGAATCCTCCATTCCTTGAGATATAAAAGTCAGGAGTAGGCAAATCAGCTTGTGATTTTTAGCAAATGGCAAATAAAGCTCAGCATGCCTAGCTACCACTATGACCAGGATCTGTAAGAACTTTGCAAAGTTTTCTGTGAATACAGGAATCTGTGTGGAGTTTTGCTTAATTTGTTTCATTAACTTAGTCGGGAAATATGATATAGTACTTAGGAACGTAAACACTCTGACTTATGAGTTTGTTGCTATACAAGTAAAGGGCTCTTTTCTCAAAGTCATGGCAGACGTGAGCATACACAAAGATATTCCGCATAGCAGAGAAGGCCACCCACAGAGTTATGTGAATTTAATTTTTGATTCACATTCCTCTTCTCCCATAAAAGCCAAGGTGGGCCATGGCTGTTTTCCCATAAAGTGCTGAGAACGCTCGATCTGAGTCATTAGGACCTTGAACACAGAACGTACCCCCCCACACACACACCCCCATAAGATTCTCTTTTTGTACATACAACAGAGTAGTGAATTCCCCAGAGGAAGCACTCAGAGGGAAACATTGCAAGGATGTTCTCCTTCTGCTTTTTAAAAGAAATTTCCTGGCTGCCATCAGATCTGGTTCCTAATGCCAACCAAAGGACCAGCCACAAGAGATGCCACTGCTGGAGAAAAAGCGTTTTGATTCTTGGCACCTATGTTTTCGAGCTGCTAAGCATGCTCTGTGGGTGGTCGGAGCCATTGGTTTCCCTTCCGCAGCCGACAAGAGACAGCAAGGGAGATAATAGCAAGGGAAAAAGGAGAGAGTCACAGAATGGAAGCTCTAATCTGAGACATGTGGAGCCAGATTCTCTGGAGATATAAATTAGCTTGTCTTTGGTTATGTCAATTTATGATTTTGATGTCTTGTAAAAGTGCATTTTATGTCATGAAGAATGAAGGAGCAAAATTAACCCCTGAAAGCAAATTTCTATTAAGTTCTTCATCTTCCACTTCCACTTTAGTACAAGGAAAAAACAAATCAAAGAATAGCATCGGTATATTTTCTTAACATAGGCTAAAAATCTGTCCCTGCTCCTTTATTGTTGTTTGTTGTTGCATTTATCTGAAATTCGAACAAACACTTCTGCTTTGTATGATCAGCAAGTGGCAGTTCTGGGGTATACAGAGTCAGGAATCTTTTTGTCTGAGTGTTTTTAAATATATGCAAAGCAGTTTCTGGCATTCCAAATATGTGTATACATATTCATTGTCAGATCATTTCTTTTTCAGAGTACTACTGGCTTCTAACAGAAATCCCAGAAAAGGGCTTGCTGTAATTGTCTGCAAATATCACTGTTTTAGGAAGATGAAATCGCAAACTAGGATATTCCTCTCTTGGAAGAAGTTGGAAACAACTTAAGCTCAGCAGATCTGCCTTAATTCTGTCTACATTTTTTCCCGAAAGCAAAGAGAAAATATGCTTTCTCTTATAATCCTGACAATGTTGGTTCTTGATTTGAGCGGACAGCAAATATACAGATAAATTTTGCAGTTTATTGGAAGCAAAATGAATTTCTCTGTTCCCCAGTTTCTTTATTGGAAAAAAATGAGATCTTTCAGGACAAGCCTGTGCTTCTAAAGGAAGGTGTGAATTCAGCATGGGCAGATGTATTCGCACTGGCTTTAATCTGTCTAGCATGGGTGATAATGGGTGGAAGTGAAGATGAACATGTTGCCCAGAGAGGTGTTCAAGACCCAACTTGATAAAGCCCTGAGCAACCAGGTCCGACCTCACAGCTTGACCCTGTTTTGAGCAGGAGCTTGGACAGGAGATCTCTCACTTAGTGCCATGGTCTAGTTGACAGGGTGGTATAAGGGCAACGGTTGGACTCGATGATCCCTGAAGTCTCTTCCAACCTGATTGATTCTGTGATTCTGTGTGATCTCCTGGGGTCCTTTCCAGCCTGAATTATCCTGTGGCCCCATGATCCCATGTGGAAGCACCGATGGCAGCACAGACAACAGCACACCAGCCAACCCAGAGCTGCTGATACAGTCATTGCTCCCTTTTTGTCTTCTACAAAATGGTTGACACCACTAGCAGTCCCTCCTCACTGACTAATGACATTAAGGGCACCTCTCCACTGTCTTCTTATGCTTTTCCCAGTGGCCGCTCTGGAGATGAAAGCCTTTGACTCTGTTCTGTCTTATCCGTGGGATGTCCTGAGACTCCCCAGGGGAGTGAGCTGGGGTCAGTCCTCACCATGTGGGGCTCTTCAGCCTTTCTGAGGGCACCCCCAACACTCAGCCTGGGCAACCTACATCCTGTAGTGCACTAAAGCTTTCCAAAACACTCTAGAAGGCAATGTCACGTGATATGTACTGCTATTCCTATCATGTGTCTTCAGAAACTCCAGCCCTGACAAGCCCTGTGGTCCTCTTATTCTTCATGTGATGTTCAGGAGCGTGAGCCAGCAGTCTGCAACCTGTACTTGGAGACGGCAGTGGAGCAACAACGTGGAGCAAGCAGGAATCCTTTACATTATGTTTGCAGGAAAACTTTTTTGGAAAGGCCAAGCTTAACATCTCCATATCTGTGGAGTTCAGAGGGGCCATGTGGCAGATGGATACCAAATGCAGCAGCTGTCCCCTCCCCTGAGGGACACAGATGTCCCTGACTTTGCAGGGCTTCTGCCTTGAAGGGAGCAGAGCTGCCCGGGACGATGCAGATGGTGGCCCTGGGAGTCAAGCCCATGGTGTGTAAGTTCAAAGAACCTTATCCAGCAGCAGCCTCATGGGCCTGCAAATGCTTGGCTGCTGTGTGCTGCACTGCAGAGCCCAGGAACTGGCCTCAGGCAGCTTCAAAGGGCAAAGCCTGATCACACCTAGGTCAGAAGGGAATGGGCGGCAAGCCCAGAAATAGGTGTCCTATTGTCTACAGGCCATGAAGTCCTTTCCTATCCAAAAGTTTGCTGTTCAAGCACTGGCTATCTCATTCTGGGAGGCATTTTGGTTACTCAGTGATCACAAGTGATGGACATCCAGAGGCAAGTGGTTTGAGCTCTCCGGCAGCAATGTGAAACCAATGAATCTGATACTGTCCTGAGCAGCAAACCCTATCCATGTCTTGGAAGAAAAAGAGGATACTACAAAGCACTCATCTCATCAAATACTGTGTCAGTTTGTCCCTCACAGGAGGAATCTGGAAACTAATTGCTAAAACAAAAATCACCAGCTATTTGCTACTTTGATTTTGACAGAAACTCTAACTAAAACTCCAGACCTTGTGCAGACATTTATCATTCTGACTTACTGAGGATGAGGGTTTCATTCGGTTACTCACACACCCGTGTCTCATCCCATTTGACCCACTCCAGCCTAGCTGAGTTATTCACATGTTAGAAGACTTACAGGATGCTTCTGGAGCTCCAGGTGGAGGTTTTGGAGCATCTCAGATGGCACTAGATGACTGCAGGCATTGAGATCTATGTCTTTGCATTGACCTTCACTCTCAGAACTGAAAAAACCCACCCTGTCAGACAGCACGCGGTGATGGGCACCATATGGGAGCACAGACAGAGAGGTGGATCCGTCTCTGTGTGTATATAATTTTTCTCAGGCATGCTTATGATCAAGTCTAAACTCCTCCTTATCATCACTTTGTTAGAGCAACCGTTCATTTACTATAGTGAGATCTGAAGTTTCCTTGTGTAACATGTAGTTGTCTTCCTATGGGAACTTGTGTGATCTCCAGGAGTTAACATCCTGAGGCTGAATTAGTTTTAGCACCTCTTTATTGGCTGGGTAAATATTTACATCAAATTGTCCAGAGTTTAGCATAACAACTTCAATTCTTCCTGGCAAGAAAGCCAGCACAGGTCACTTTGTCAATGACAAGGCTTCTAGATAATTAAACAACACTCACTGGCCACTAATTTATATGCATTATAACTCAGACTTAAGAACCTAAATAGACCAATAGAATAAACTTCACAGACACTAAACACTTATTTGCTGTGACACTATTTACATTTGTGACTACAGAAAGCAGTAAATCAAAGGAGGACTTTAGAAGAGGAAGAATAGAGAACAGTCTGCCTTTTCCCCATATTAATATTTAATATCCTTTCAGACATATGCAGTATTTGATGCCATTACTAGAAATGCATCCATTTAGTATGGAAATTTTAGGTAAGGACTTGAATGAGTCAAATAATGAATGTTTCTGAAAAACACACCTTCAACTTTCTTTTTAAGTACTCAGAAGTGTACACAGAAGTACACTAATGTTTTTTCCACATATGACACACAAATAGCCCTTTAAAGTTCCCTCCCGTGAGCATGCACTGAGCTTCTGTGTATGGACCCTGGGCTTTTAAAATCTTCTTGGCCTGGAGATGTCACAGTCCAGGCTCAGCTCCCTGGCAAGTGTCTGTCACACTTAAAGCACACTATGACCTGATAGCCCAGCTGCTTTCCATCAGCACTAAACCTAGTCCTGGGCACACTTATGTTCCTTGTTAGACATGAGAAATACACCTGATGCGCTCTTGTCGTCTTCTTGCAGCCCTTGCTCTGGGCTTAGCTCAGAGCCTTCAAAAAACATATTGAACTCGTTTTGCAGCAAAGGATAATTTGATTTACCAATACCCATGCTTCTAAATTCTGTTCTTATGGAAAGAAGACCTGGAAAATATCTTCAGGAATATTGTCAAGCAAGCCTGCTGACAGCTGGTCTACCATCCTGATAGCCTGATATTATATTATATTCCAGTAACAGATATAGACATCAGGCAACTGTAGCAGTCAAGACAAGGTGACCAACCAGTGGAAGTCCAAATTTCTGCCTGTGTTTGTGAAGGAGAGCAGCTGTGCATGTACATATGTACAATAACAGTTACACACAAAATCATATTCCAACAATGCATAAACCAGAGTGAAAATACAGGAAAATATCATAGTGGCAACAAACTAGAAAATGAGCTAAAAATGTTATAACTGCTTTTCCTGCCATAGTGACAGGGCCTACTGTGAGATTCTAGTTCCTGGTGTGAAAAGAAGCAAAAGAAGATGCATAAAAATATATTAGACATGATTGTTCATGTAGAAAATTAATATCACAAAATGATTTCCAGGAGTGCTATAATCTCTCCTCTGTTGCAGGAAATAAGTTAAAGAGCATACAGAATACAAAGAATATTCTATCAAAAGGGCACTCTCCACAGAACTAGGATAGAAAAATCCCGTCTGGATAAGGAAAAAGTTTGGCTTTTTTGTTTTATTTTTTTAATAAAACTAATTGTGAACATTGAAAACAGTGAAACTGAACAGGCAAGAAGTACAGCTAGAATTCCAGGGATCATTCATCTCTACCAGAAATAAATCAATTTCTGTTAATGTTCTTGGGGTTTAGTCCCTGGTGCTTAAATTTTGTAACCATTTTTATTTTTCATTATATGATTTTAACCAAACAATTTTAAATTATGTAATTTATAACCACAACATGTATGGAAAAATCATTTCCCATTCCTTCTTCTCCATGCAGTAATATTCAAATCAATGTATGAGTTTCTTTTTCCTTTGAACCTGGTACTTCTGTATTTCGTAAGATGTTTTATTTCAGGTAAATGATCATGAAGAAGATAAATTACATTCTTCAATGCTTTTGTATTTCCTTAGTTGTTGTATCTTTTACTCCTTTTGGCCACAAATCAAAACCATGAGAGGTGTCTTCCAGTTTCAAGAAGTGTTTTATATATGCTTTATCACATCATTAAATCAGTTGTGGTAGTGATTCCTCAGCTTTTCTTGGCTGTTCTTTCAGTTATTTTTGAATTTTCCCAAACATAATAAGGTACAATTAGTGCTAGTATTCACCCATTATCTACATCATTTTTCAAATGGGAAATCTTTGATGCATTTTACGGTACAGGAGATCTGTCAATTAATAAAGTTGGCTAAAAATGTAGAAATTATTCTTATTTCTAAATGTTATGGTTTTTTACATCCTGTTTCATATTGCTTAAGGTTGAGGTAAGTTTTCTTTTGGGGTACATAAGAACTGAAGGCAAAAGCTCGGTTGGATTTCTCATGGCAGCAGACATGTCAGCAGATCTTTATATTTAATCCCTCTCAAGGCACTGAGAGATACCTCGATGCCTTTCAGGGCAGACGCTGTGGTGCTTCTTAATGCCAGAGGAGTTTTTGCTATCATAAATAAGAGACCATATCTCCCACACTGAAAATTAAATATATTTGCAAACAAGCTCTATCAGATCAATTTAATTAGGAGGCAGTTTCTTAGTTAGCCCCATGGGTGTCAGCATACGTGGTGCTCTATCACACAAACCAAGGCTCCAGCAAGTCGTGTTGCCTCCTACCAAGTGCTGCTGTTGCTCACTGCTTCCCATATTAGGCAGAGCAGCCATGATAAACGGTTCTGCTCGTGAACTATTCTTGTAAAGACAATGTCCTGAAGTTTTTTAAGGTCTGTATTGCTACTGGATTTGTGTACTTCTGTTTATATACATTTTAGATTCAAAGGTCTCCTCTGTGCTGGAATACATCCAGTCTCACAAACGAGGTCACATTAGGGATAGTTTTCTTTGACGGCTTCTTGGGGAAAGGCATTTTCTGCATTTTCTCTACTCAGAGCTCTGGGCTACAATTTGTCATTAGAGGAATCATTGATGGGAGCTACTAGATGCTATAAATGTGCAAATAAAAGTAAATAATTTGGAACCCTGGCCATATTATGATGTAAGACTATGTACTCATCTAATACTTTCTCATATGGGGAGCTGCAGTGGTAAAAAGTCACTCTTCTACCCCAGCCTGTTATGCCATACAGTCCAGAAAGCTTGCCTCTGACAGGGTGCTTGTAATTTAAACATAAAAGAAAAGACAATACTAAAATATTGACCATTCAGTGTGAAAGTGGAGAAATAGAGGGCCAGTATAAGCCATTGGGTCCTGATCCCAACTCTCAGACACCTTGACATTTTTAGGCTTTGTAAATGATGTGAAAAATAAGGACAACAAATTGGTGTTGAGGATGTCTACGGTGTCCAGAATAAAGCCAGTGGCAGTCCACTAAACTGGAGGGTGGGAAGTAAAATCAGGTAGGAGGAATAGATTAAAAAAGAATTTTTCACTGGTAAAAGCTAAAGGAGGACAAGATTTCAAGAACAATACTAATCACTTCAGTGAAGGCTGACAGATTAAGGAAAATAAATAAATGCTGGAATAATTGTTAGCTACGGTAAAATCATTACAAACATTGCACGTCACTGAAACTGTCTTCTGATCTTTGATAATCCAGATGATGATAATCCAGGGTCTTACAGCTACCAGTCTATTCAGATGACTGAAGCATTGGTTTAGGCTTTCCCTGTACTCTGATAGATACCGTTACGTTCTGGTCAGATATCTGTATTCTGTGCAAAGCTGGTTGGTTTTTTTTTTAAAAAAAAAAAAGAAAGAAAATGTAGTGCCACAATCATCTGATTTCACAACTTGGACCTCAAGCCTGGGTATCCTGCAGCCCTGCAGCCAGCTGAGGAGGGGGAGCACCAGGACTGTCCTGGCAGTGTGCTGGAGACTGTTAGAGACATTGAGGGGACAAAGGAATTGCAAACTCACTAGAAAATGCTTTCCCCCTGTTATATCATCTGATGTTGAGCCATGGGTATTTTATTCTCTCTAATAAAACTATGGATTTGAAGGGACAGCTTTGCTAATTTAGTGTCGTCAACAGTCCACAGAAACTGAGTCTATGAGTTTTTCCAGGGAATTGAATTCCCACTGAAGAAATCTTTCTTGAAGCTGCTCATTTTCCATGTGAACTGGGCATTTCTTTCTCCTTCTAAGGGAACTGAAGTCACCAAAACAACTAAAAAGTCTCTTCTGCTGATAGACAGGTTAGCATTTATATAGGGTTTCCTTGCAATTTACTTCTCAAAACAAGTTCACTAGTAGATGCCTGTTTTTTTCTGGTGCTAACTCGCATTTTACTTTGCTCAATTTTTCCTGGCCAAACCAGCTTGGGCTTTAATATATTTAGTGTTTGAAAGATTGCTTAACAAACACCAGCCTGGAACAACTTAATCTACTATTTTCTAAAAGACTTTCAGATTTGTCACTGAAAGGCAAAGCAGTAGAGTGACCATGTCCCAAACAGCTTTAAAGCTAAAACAAAAGTAATAATACAAATACGTATGTCAAGGGCTTGTGTTTTTTTACCATTCCTTTATCCATCCCACACACTTTCTTTCTGATCCAGCCATGCTCCACTGTAACATTCTCTCAACATTTACGCAAATTGAGTAATTAATTACAGTTTCTGCCTTTGATGGGATTGCTCCTGTGCCTCAGGTTACTACATGCTTATCTCTTAGTGGTTTGAATTAATTGCATGTGAACACATCAATCCAGAAAGCTGTTCTAAAAATGGCTATTGTTTAATGACGCTATTACAGAATCAGACCAAGAGCAGAACTGTACGAAAACTGGAATAATTTGGTAGATGAAAGAAAAGGTCACATGGAAATTCTTGACGAATGTGTTCTTCTTAAAGGACTTTTTGGTGAAGGAAATTTAAGACTCCTGAAGCCCACCTGAAACTCAGCCCAAGGAACACCAGAGAACGTTGTCAGACACACAGCTTCAGTGATAGGAAAAACCAGGCTGGAGCTCAAAGGAAGCAAGTGTCTCTCATGTATCTCAAGACTAGGAATTCATAAAAAATATTGAATTAAAAATAACTGTTCTCAGAGACACATACCACAAATCTCAACATAAAGAATATCTGGTGATGAAAAACCACAGAGATAGACATCAGATATTTTGCCTTCTGCTTATGCAATTGCCACAGGAGGAAGAAATCTGTGATCTTGCAAAAATTTCTCTACGTTTCTATGACTGTGCAACTTTCTTTTATGACAATGAAGAAATGAATTTGATAACATGCAGACTAATTAAACTGCAACAAATGCTCTGACAATGAACATTTCTCAAATGTCAAGTGCCATAAAAAGAGAGAGCGCCTTATTTTAACAATTTATTTGCAAAGGAAATGGGTGAAGACCCAAAAGGCCTGGCATGATATTTACTGGCTTATCAGGCGATCTGAAAGTACATGAGTACAAGCAGAATCTCAGATTCTATTGTTATTTCCAGTATGTCATATAAACCACAATTGAAATTTTCCAAAACAAGGAGGGCAATAACCCTCTTCTTGAATTTCCTATCACTGAAATAAGCAGATTTCAGCTGTTCTCAGCTTCACCAGGCTGAACTGAAATAGAACAGTCCCATCTGTAATTATAAATTCGTAAATCATTCATCCAAATTGTGTGTTTTTTGTAACTCAAGGTAGGCAGGATGTGTTATACTAACTTACAAATCCAATCCATGACCTCCTGTGTTTTGAGAACAGTGCCAAAGATGGAGCTGGAAAGTGAGTGTCTTGATGTTACAAGACACACTGAGAATTTGTGAAATACAGTTTGGAAAGCATTGCAGAGTGGCAGCCATGCACAGGAAATTTGATATGTAACAGATTTAGAACAGTTATAAGGAACAACTTCCTTTATGATGACGTCTAGGAAGTCATTTATCATCTCACAGAGGAGTCTGGCACCTTAAAGTGTTTATCTAAGGAAAGGAAATGAACCCCTGTCATCTAATAGAAACACTATTTGATCCATTTCACAAAGAAGTACACTGGTCAAAGGAATTTTAAATAATCCTGGACTCCAGCATTTGGCTATACCTGCTTCTTGTCTCCAGGAAGCTCTCAATCCATTACTTTCCCCGTGTTTTCCTTTCTTTTCAATTCTTTCCTTATTTAGACAATCTCTGGGTTTGAAGATTATCCAAGATTTATTCCTTTTCAGATTAAATTTACAAATACATCCAGTTACATTGAATAAAATAGCTGGTGTACTTTAAACATACCAAAAATTTAGTTTCCAGGAAGCAAACTAAGTTGGATTCACTAAATCTTCTTGAAGTCTGTCCTGCAGACTACAATGCAAGGCAGCCACAGGGACCACCATGTTTAGTGCCTGATGCAAAGCCCATTGAAGTCTTCCCACAGTCTTCAATAGGCTTTGATTAAGGCCTTATCATTGCTGTGATAATACACTTCTTAATTTCAAGATATTGCAGACCCCAAAGATCATTTACAAGTCTTGGAAGCAGCAAGGAACATAGTATGAACAGTGCAATACTCCGCTCACTCACAGCCTTAGCAGCTTCTTTGCCAATGCATTTATTTATGAATGATTTGGCGTGTAAGGGGATACAGTTAACTGTGAATTCCTAAAAGAGTTTGCCACCAGTGCTTTTTCTTTTCAGTCTCCTTGAGAACAGATCTGTGCTATAGATCAAAAAGTTAATCAGCCCTAAGTGAACTAATTACTGTTAGCCTCTGCTTCCACAGGTACAGTATCTGTAGCTAGTCTCACAATGCTTGCCCAAGAAGCCGGCTGTGAATCCAGCAAAAGACCTGTACAGTACACCTTTCACAGCATTAATCATGTTTTTCAAAACAAAACAAGCAAGCAAGAACACATCGTGGTGGTACACAGAACAGGAGGGTCAGTACACCAGTTCTTGAGCATAACTTGCTCTTCAGGTCACAGATTGGACTTGCTACAGATTCACTAACCAGCTACAGACCAGTCTTGAAATGGCTCTGGTGGGAATGAGCATTTGGGTGGGATTATAATTGAAAGCCTTACTGGAAGAAGTGTGTTTTAAGGAGGAATTTGTTTTTTTTAAATCAGCAGAGAATAAAGAGGGAAACCTGGAAGAAAGGCACATTGACAAAAAGGAGAACAGAATGGGAACAGGTTTGATGAGAAGTATAAAATGGAGCAAAAATAGCAAGAAAGATCATGAGGAGAAATGAGAGCCAGAATGCAAGAAATAGGAGATTTATTGGTCCTTTGAGGCAGAGACAGAGATTTAAAATTTATTTGTGAGGGCTGAGAAATCCAAGGAGGAATCTGAATAAGACACTGAGAACAGCAAGAAGTTATGGTGACTCTTTTCATAGTTTTAGGGATGGATGAGAAAATAGGTTGGAAGGAGATCTGGGAAAAGACATAGCATGGCATGATTTTGCCAATAAGCTGAAAGGGAGAGGAGAGAGTTTCAGGTCTTATTTGCTAAGTCTTGATAGTGACAACTTTAACATGGAAAAGGAGCAGCCTAATGGAACCCCAGGCCTGCTGTCCTGAGCTTCCAATCCATGAGAGTAAAACTAAAAGACAAGTGGGAAATTTGGTATCTCCCAGAATATTTGCACTTTTTACAGCTTCATCTGCACAAAACAACTAGATGGCTGTAGAATGGATAACAGGACAAGAGCAAAAGAGGTCACAGGGAAAAACTCAGGCATGGCTCAAGGTGTTCAGTACTGAAAGTTGTAGCTACTTCCCAAAAAAAAAAAAAAAAAAATAGGAAAAATGGAAACTGAAAAATTGGCACTGGTCTGGGGTCCAGGCAAGAAAGCAGAAGAAATAAGAGTTGTAAGGAGACCAGGAGATGTGATTGTTTTCTCTGTGAAATAAAAAAAAAAAAAAAGGAAATTCTGTGAAGCAGGAAAAAAAATTGAGCAAAAGTTATTGTCAAACTTTAGCTTCTGGCCACAGGACTATGGAATTGGCTGACTCTTCATGGCTGGCTTAGAGATTATTGTTCTCTAGTGCAGCAGACACAAAATATTCCTGTGAAGTGACTGAGAATAACAGAAACAGGTTGAATTTGTAGTTTTGGGACAGTATTGATTGCCTTTTCAGGTAGTGCGGGTGAAGTCTAGACCCTCCAAGTTTCCCTTTCACCAGGGAACCACTGCATACAACTGTTTTCCTTAAAAAATAAAAATAAATAACTAAAAAAGAAGAAACATCCTTAGTTCTCTTTCTCTCTTTTCCCCTTTACTCAAGTCTGTTTCCACAGTGTGTTGTAGTTCATCGTGACCACCACCACATGATCCGTTTGAGTTTGCCACCTTTAGGAATTTGCAGATTTCAAAGCTTGTGCTACTTTTAAAATCCCGGCTAGTTCTGACTGACTGGTTCAGCAGCTCCGCCTCCACTTTTCGTGCCACTCTTGGCTGCCCCACAGGATTTACACCTCGTGGACTCTTTGCCTTCCCTTGCAGCGCAGGTGGGTTCTGGGACAGTCTTCAATGCTTTGTTCTTGGTGCTAAATAGCTACTCAGCATGTTCCTGTACAATGAGCTTACAGGGTTTATTCTGACAAATTCCACTACATATTCACTGCTCTTTTCTTCTCCTGTCTGTTATGGGACACGGCCATTGCTGGTATCTGCCTTCCACTTCCCGCTAACTTCCCAAGAGTGAGTTTATGAAGAATGTAATTATCTGCCTGAGTATCTCTCACTCTGTCCCTAACCCATTTGAATCACTCAATAAAAGCTGTGTAAACATTTTCAGGAAGTGCCAAAGGAAGGGGAAAAAAGACCTCCTTCCCTCTCCGCCAGTCTTAGAAAGAAACTCACCAGACTGTGACAGTTTTTAACTATTGACATTTTTTATATGCTTCTCCCTTAATCTGGAGAGAGTGCTATCTAAATCCGGCAAAGTGACAAATCAGTTTGAATTCCTCTCTGACGTAACTTGTTCTTTCCTCTAAATGTCAGTGGGTTTGCACTGAGCTCATTTGGCTGCAGTTCTCCTACCTGCCTGAACTGTCCTCCTCTGGCTTTTACTTGTTTAGAGCAACAAATCAGAGACAGGAGGTAAACAGGCACACACTTTGTTGAACAGGAAAAGCGTGCTGAATCCAAAAGCCTTTTTAAGTTTATCTCTTCTCAACGTTCCTGCTGTGCACTAAGTCCTTAAATCCACTCTCTCAATTAAAAACCCTCTGTCTTCCCCACAAGTCATCAAGTTATTTTTTCTTTAGTGACCTGACTTGGCAAATTACTCCTGTGTTTACTACCTCGGTGAAATCTCAGAGTTTGAATTCCCAGTCTGGCCTTAATTTTCCATCTTCATTCTGCTGGTTCCATTCCCACTTTAGTTTCCTTTTCAGTTTTACGACTGTCCTTAACGCATGTTCAGTACTTCTAGAACTAAATCTCTTTCTCAATGAATCAATTTGTCTTCTTCAAATAAATAATCTGATCCCTTCCCCCTTCTTTCTTCACTTTTCTCCTTTTCCCCCAGTAGACCCCAGCTTATGTTTCAGAAAGTTTTTGATGATTTGTAGCAAGGAAGGATTCCTGAGAAAGAGTAACGCCTATTTAGCTGTGTGAAATCGATGCTATGGCCAGGCTGCATATCATTGTCATGTAAGTCTACATAAACCCTGAAATAAAAGGAAATAGATTTTAAATTACCTGTCTCACATTGTACCTTTCAGTGAGTTTTATATAAATTTCAGAGGAAAAGAAGCCAACTTCTTGAGTAGCCTCACTGAAGCTCTTATTGTAACACTTTCATCATCTGGGAAAACCTATTCAGCCTGCTAAATCGCCTTAGCTAACATGCAAAACTCTCTCCTTAGTAAAGCCCAGAAAAACAGCATTGTAGAAAGGAGCTGTATGTTTAGCAGCAGCAAGGAGGGCAGTCACCATCCACAAGGGTCAGCTTGGAGATGACTGCTCAGCTGCAGGTGACTGCCTCATTTTTCTCTTCTTCACTTACCCCAGCCGGGCTGAAGTGAGGAGTTCACCAAATCGATGCAGAACTGCACAGTGTTGAAGTCCTGGAATGAAAGTCTCCAAAGAAACACCTTTGTTTAAGCTGGACAGCTTATCACTGGTCAGAGAGTAAGACAATGGGGTAAGGTTGAATTCTTCCTTCGCTTTTCAATGATCAACACTCAGGGTGTGAAGCAGCGTGTAGCTTGCAGAGCTACAGCACAGACAGACAGTTTTATCTTCATTATTAAAGATCTTGTAGTTATATGCAGCATTTACAGCCTGTGGGATGCCCTGGCAGCCTCTACCAAGTCCGTGGCAATATCTAATAATGCAATATGCTTTACTTCATGGAAAACAGAGGTTTACATCATGTGACCTTAAACATGTCTGTATTCAAATGTCAGTTTTTCCTGCTGTTTAATCCTTCTTTAATGTTCCCAGAAGACTGGGTCAGAGTTGTGTGGTACCATAACCTTTTATATGTCTCATGACCTCTCCTGATAAAGCAGTTGATGGCAATTTACTACAAATCTCAGTCAGTCTGAGGCCTAAATGTAATTCTTTTGTGCACAATATTCTCTGTTCAAATTCATCTTTGGTACAAATCCATCAATTTTTGTATAATTTCTATTCTGCAAGTCTGTGACTATAGTAGAAGTGGGCCTCTTGTCTGCTTCAAGGATAATATTTTATGCAATTGTGTCATCTGAATGGAGCCAGTAAATAAAATCATTTGCTATCACTTCGGTGCGTCAGGCCTTCAATACATTAATCCAAAAATTTAAAATCCTTTAAAATCTTGCACCATCCATCAACATTTCAATGCTTCCAATTTTAGTGTCTGCCAGCTTTGCTTGCACTCTCCCATCACGATCATTTCTACTCTACTCATCATTCGGTCCTCAAGAGCAAGGGGTTAGAGAATGTCTAAAAATATCACGAAGGATGTCATTAATTTCAGTCACTTCCCTGGAAACGCAGACACTGCACATTCTGTTCAGACGTTTGTCCACCTCAGACCATTCAGCCTTTCCACAGTTGCTTCCCCTTGCCACCAAGCTATGTGGTGCTCCTACTCGGGAGCGCAGGGAGTCTGATGCAGCTGTCCCAGAGCCCTTCACACACTTTCTGTGCTCTAATATCAAAAGCTAAATACTAGTAAGATAATTCTGTCATTGTCTGGTAGTGACTGGGAAAATTATTTCCTTAATGTTTTGGTTCCTCATCTACTTTCTGCCTACTCTGTATCTATAAATAGGTTTAGTGTCATTTGAGCAGGGAACTACAGCTTCATGCTCAAGGTTTATTTCTGCTCCTCTAATCAACTGGTAATGGACTATGTTGTAACATTCCTCTGTATCAAAAGAAGTAGTCAGCATTTACTTTTGCTCCAGAGCCTGAAGATGTCCTAACTGCTTCAGAAAAGAAATAACAAACCCATTGCTAGAGAACATATAATCTGCCATCACCAAATTAAAGGATATGTAATAGCACAGAGTAGGTGAGCAACAGAAAATAGAGAGAATGGTTAAACATAAAAAGATAACAAAACCAACAATGTGATAATGTGTTTTCTGAGCAAGGCCATGACCCAATGTCACTGAAGCTATCTGAATGAGCAATTAGTCACATTAATTTCTTATTGGTTTATTCAAAAAAGATGTACTTCTGAATATTTGCCCTGACCATTAACATTGTTTCTTGAGTGCTTACTAAGGCAGGAAATAACTCTCTGAAGAGTTTGGAGAGTGGTAAAGCAGATAGCTTAGTCCAAAATGAATTTTCCAAATGAGAAGGGCAAGGCATGAGGAAGAGTGGAGTTGCTTAGAAATGAAGCAGAGAATTGTATCAAGGACACTCACTGGTGCCACTTGCCAAGTGCCCTCTGCAAGATCACTAGAATGAGCTTTAATAGTAGCTGGGATTTCTTCTTATTGTTTTCTCCTTATTCGCAGAAGTTTACTTGAAAGAGTTTTAAAAAATTTTTCTGTTTCAACAGACTGTGTCCTCCTGCAGTCAGATTGTTTGAGGTCAGAATTGTTCCTGTGTAACACTGTGCTATCTCTGTAGATGACTGACACTGGACAAGACTGCATAGCCTTGGCAGAAGGGCCAGGGCAGCACTGCTGCATTATCTGTAGGAACATGACTCCTTCATTTCCTCGTGCTGAGAAAAGGTTGGGAATAACAACCCAGCCCCTACTCAGCAAGGCCTCAGTCCTCTCACAACCTCTCTAATCTGCAGCATATTTAAAGATCAGACCACCTTCAAAGAATCACTTGACTTTATCTCTCCTAGTGTCTGTTCACACTGTCCTGGCCAAACTATTTTACTGCATTTTATCTGCAAACTCACTGTGACTCATCCTGAATGCGGACACCCCCTCCTGCTGCCGATCATCTGTCATCTTTCTGGTTCAGCTCTGTTTCTGTTGCTATTACTGTAATTGCAATGGCATTTGCTGTAGTTAAAGATGAAATACAGCTTCCCACAGTAGCCTTCAGCTCTCATAATTTCTTATGCATGTTTTAGTGAGGATTTCTAGGTCTGGCATTAGTCTCCTGCCCATGTTACTCAAGATGAATATTTGTGGTTTGATAACTGAAAAAGGGATAACCTATGGTATTGTTGTTTTCATTTGAGAATGTTCAAAATCAGGTCCTGAAAGGAAGCTAATTAATAATTTTCAATTTCTAAATGTTTAGTGTTGTCAGTTTTTCTCAGGTGTTTGATCATTTTTCACTAGCCACTTTTTTTCCTGCAGCATAACTTACAGACCAATTTGCTAAAGATTTATTTGGCACAAGCTGCTTATCTCCATATCAAAGAACTTACAAGTTATTTAGCCATGGCCTGCATGGGGAGAACTGATGCTTCCAGCGAGGCTGCTTGCAAACTCCTCATCAGGGAAAGCCACCTGGATGGGAAGGTTGTAGCAGAGCCTTAGGAGCAAGAGACATCCCAAATGCTATAGCTGCCTAGGCACCTCAGTCAGAATTGGTTTGTTGCTGTCCAGAGGACCAAGCACTTCTAAGTTACTCCTTTGTGAAGAAGAATGTTAGGTACCTAGACAGTAGCAAGAAGTATCCATCCAATAGGGAAAAAATACCTCTAGTACTGAAAATAAAAAGTTTGCCATACTTGTAACACCAAGGTGGGAGACCCTACATAATATCTTACTAATTCTGGAAGGGGAGTGTGTGTGTTACTAGTTTGCAGGTACAAATTTTAAAGTCTCCCTGAGGACAGGAAAATGAGACAGACAACCCTCAGACAGACAACCCTTCTGATTAGGATTTATTTAAAATCTAGGGACTAAGAACTGTGTTTTTTATGTTCACAAGATAGAAGCATTCATGTGGCCTTTACTGTTTGCCAGTAAGAAATAAAGTGAACCAAGGCCAAGATTCAGTAAAGCATGTAAAACCTCAACTCTATCCTTAAGCACCAAAGCTTTTCAGAGCATGCCTTCCTTAGCCCCACACTAAGTCCTGCTGCCCTCTGTTTCACACAGGCATAAGACTTTTGTTGACTCTCTGTGGAAAGTTATGCCAAAATATACATAGGCCAGAACAATTCAGAGGCAAGATGCTTTTAAAGTAGCATTAAAAAACTTCCCCACTGTCTTTCTACACACACTATCAGAATCTGCCTTTCAACAGGTAAGTAATGTTTGACGTTATTTTTTCGTTGCAAATCTTATGCACAACAACAAATTAAGCCAAAAGGAAAAGAAGTAAAGGTTACTTTTCTGTTTCAAATAAGAATGTCCTACTAAAGTGAGCGAATCTTGCCAAGAGGTGTCAAGCTCCATCTACTGGCTATTAAAACGAACATGTAACTCAGCACGCTGAGTTTTGGGTCTATCTACATAAAACAAACAAGTAGATTCATTGTCTTTGCAGAATTTCAGTCAGGTGCCATTATGCTATATTTTAATCCATCTTATTTAAATATCAGCTGTATTTTCAAACTATTATATGTTATTTGCTGAGTTACGTGAGCATAGGAGAAAAGACTTCATAACTGCGGCATGAGACATTAGGCTGTGCATAAATAATGATTTCCATACATCTAAACCAGAAAAGATTTTAGTGCTCTGTTTCTTATGGTACTCACATCACAAAGACAGATTTCCACAAGGCTTTGACCTGCCTAGTTCATACTTAATTCAGTCATTGAGAACACTCTTTAGTGGTATCACGGGAGGACCAAAATGTATCTATACCTGCAAATACTTATTAAACGATCAAACAGGGAGGGGAGATCTCCCTTCAACTGCCATAATGTGAGGGAGCAGGGCACAACAGCAGCAGCTGAGGAAATGTTGCCTGCATACATGCAGACAGTCTCATCCTTTGACCAACCAGACAAAGGGAATTTGTTTTCCACCGACTTTTGTTGTTTCAAACATATAAATTCTATGTGCCTTTTCATATATACTCTGCCTGTTTTCAAATATAAAATGTCAGGGACTGGAAATAAATGCAATGATTGATAATTTTGAAAAAAGGCAAGGGCTACTTGCACCTGCAGTTTTTGTGTCAAGTGGGACTTTTCATAAAATATAACAGTACATCATGCTAAAGTCATACTGACTAAATAGTCACCATTTCAGTTGTATGTAGTTATGATAAAATAAAACCAATCAACTGAAAAAAGAGAACAGTAATGCTCTTGTAGTAGGCATCATGCAAAATTCAAATTACCTTCAAGATACTGAAGATATACAAGGCTTGAAGAAGTGTATTTCTCCCTGAATCATGTACAATAAGTATCATAGATTTTTCAATCTCATTGAGGCAAAAAAAGAAAAAGAGAGAGAGCGCAGGAAGAGCCCTGCCAGGAATCTGGTGTTCAGAAAATTCAACAATCAGAAAAGGTTGTGATTAGTGTTAATAGAACATAACATCCCATCCGTTTCGTGTTTATTTACTTTTGAGGGAACATTCTTGCCTTAAATTGCATCCTGTTTCAAAAAAAGCTGCTATGCTGAAGTCTTACATTTACCACGATTAAGAAAGTAGGTCAACAAAGTCCCATTAATCTGCATCAAGTGTCAGCTGAGTGGATGTGCAAGCTCCAGTTATGACTGGGACTTCCTCCCTGCTCATCTGTCCTAGATGCTGCCTTGCTCCCTTTCTGTTAGAGCACTTTGCAAATCTCATCCTGGAAATGCAAATCCCTTCCCCATTTTCCCGTGGTTTGCACTGTTGACCATCATCTTCACCCTCCAATCTTCTCCCCCTTAGCTTTTATGATTCTGCCCTCTCCTGGCTAGTCTCCCTCCTTCTTAAATGTTCCCTCCTTCCTGATGCAAGAGTCAAGGGGAATCTCACAAAGAACAGCTCTTGACCCATCTTTCCCCACTCTGTGTTTATGCATCTAAATATGTGTAGTTATTAGAAAAGCATCCAAGTCATCAAGCCTGAAAAATGTTGGTGACTACATAAGTAATGTATCCGTTGTTTTTCAACCAGCTTATTCTCTGGGGAATCCCATTCCAAAGCATAGGGTCATCCACAATATCTTCCCTATTTTCTTTTCTCAATCTTAGGAACAACAGTAATGTCATTTCTGTCTCTGAGGACAACACTCTGAGCATTATTTTTGACTTTGACCTTTTCATGGTGTCTAAAAACCCTGTACTGATGCAGCTCAGAAATCAAAAGCCTTTAACTGAGAGAAGTTACATCTGGAACCTGTTCACCTTAAATTCCCAGTCCAACCAGCCCAAAAAGTTACGTCCAGAGGGCAAGCTAGGTCCTTGGTAGCTGAACTTCCCAGGACAGGTTCTTTGCTTTGACACCTTTCTGAACTGGGATGAATCATCCATGTATATTTTGAAATCTCACAGTCATTTAAAATGTTGATATTTTTCTGTAATTTTCAGATTTGAAATGGTCTTAAAATAAAATGTCTGTCTCAAGCTATGCAATTTTCATGCCCCAGGTCCTTGATTCACACTTCAGGTTTCTGTTTTAGATACATGAAGGCAAAGTCCTCTTCTGAAAAAAATGGCACAGAACAACTTAACAAACAGAAATTGTAAAATTTCAGATGATATCTAGAGAGTAGACTGCAGGTATAAGCACTTCAAAAAAGTTGGCATTAGATGCAAATGCAGAAGAGTAATTAATTGTATCATAGCTTTAAGTCTTATAAAACTGCTAACTCTTGAAGAAAAAAAGACTCAGTATGGTATAGCTTTATATATCACTTTTACACTACAGCCTTTTACTTTTTTTCTTGTTCCTCTATTGAATATTGTTTTACCCATCCTCATTAATGTCATGGAAATATCTGATGTATAAAGGGTTTACCTGTCGCAGCCTCTGACTGCCTTAAGCATCCTGGAAGATAGGTAAGCATTTATTCAGCCGTAGATGTGAAGGTATTCTCACTCAAGAAAATGGGACTAACCAACTGGGACTCTTCAGTTTAATACTGAGATCCTTAAATAGTCAGAATGTGCAATAAGCTAAATAAAAGGAGCATGTTTTGGTAGTTTCATAATATTGAAACAGTATTCCAGTCATTTTTCTCAGAGTGCTCACTGGGAAATGTTGGTATTTCCAATCACATAATTTGTCTTTGCTAAGAGCAAAATTCTCCTCTAGTATTTCCTGGAGCAGCCTAAGGCACTGATAATTTCAGAAGAAGAGAGCTCATAAGTCAAATATGAGGAGCAACAGTACTCTAGTACCCAAACAACTTTATGCTCTTTGTTTTGCTTTGCCAACTTGTCATGAGCAGACATTTTTCTCCAGAGCAATCTTGATGAGATAGCGGCAGAAATATTTGGAGAATCTGGGCCTAAAGTCATCTGATAAGGGAGCAGACCCTTTGCCTCCAGAAGACTGAGGGCAACTTCTCATTATTTCTGAAGTGGAAGATGACACATGGCTGGGGAAAACTCACTCCTCTCCTGCATCTCAAAGCCCAGTGGAATAGTAGAGAATCACAGTACTTTGTCCTCACACCTCCCATCTGTGCAAGTGGACATCTAGCCTGAATATGGGTTTCAGGAATATTTTGATGAACCCTGACAGCTCATCAAAATAAATACAGTGTGATGAGAGAAAAATGCGAGAATAGTCAAAATACTTTATTATTCTTCATCTCTTATCTGTTTGTTCCTGTTGTCCTTCTTTCCCATGAAAAACAAGGATTTTAACAGCTATACTTAATACAGTAATATACAACAGGGTTTACTGCAGAGAGAGGACTTCATGTATATTTTACCATACATTTTGCTGTACTAGTTGGTGACATATTTTAAATCTGCAGAGTGTTCTGCTGGGTGTATTTTAATGTGCATAACTTTTACTCTGTAATTGCCTCAAGTTTTCTCTTTTGCCCTGACACCTTTCCCTTCCCATCACCCTCCTGAGCATTGCTACAAAGCTCTCTCTGTCCCACTGTTCTGACCATGGCCCTCCTCTCTTTGAACAATTCCATGTCTCTGCTGTGTCAAACAAAAAAAAACTTCTTGTCTTCACCTTGAAGCCCTTTCAGAATCCCAACTTGCTGATCTGTGTTCACTTTTGAAATACAAATAGGCAAAGGCAATCTCATGGACATTTTGAAACTAAAAAACTTGTTTTCTTCTGAACCAGAATGAAGTAGAATATATGTATGCATTCTCTCTTTTCATCTTTTTCACACTTTCTGACTAAACTTTCCCTGGGAAATTTCACTAGTTTTTTTTATTCTGTTATGAAATGTTTGACTCCAGTTAGGAAAACATACTTTGATTGAAATGCATTTGGCTGAAACTGTTCCAAAACATCAGCTCTAATCACCTCTGACTTTTAATCAACCCATGATATCAGCCTCCCACTGCAAACATGTTACATTTTCAAAATCTAGTCTGTCCTTATTTCTCCCATGCTGTCCTTTAAACACTTATGAGGCTAGTTCATTCTCCTCCTTCCAATCTCTCCCTTGAAATGAGGAAGGCTTACAGAAAGCTGGATTCTGGTTGGGCTACTCATTCTTTGAGCTCACTGCCTCTTAGGCTGAACAGCATTATTTCATTGTTTTCCCCCTTCTTGGACTGTCTTCCAGCTGCTTGCCATGGAGAGGCACAGGCTGAATGCTATGGTGAATGGGACACCTTTTTAGTCTGCGCTTTTATTGCCCTTGCTGTGACAGGTTTCTCATTTTAGTCTCTATAGTATCATGACCATAGTCACAATCATGTTTATAAAATACTTTTACCTAAAGGGCAGTCAGATTATGAATGATGCTCTACAGCAAAATTAACAATTCTGAAGAAAGTAATGCAGCAAAACAAATAAACTTGCAAGTTAACTTTTTGAAAATACCTTTGAGTGAAGCAGAAACTTTAATTTCAGCAGAAACTTTCTCTAGGAGAAATTTTTCAGGACTAGGATGACATTTCTGATTAAAAAGACAGGAGCCTGTCTGATCAGAATACGGATGGTAGGTTTGTATTCGTAGCACTCAATTTCAGTTCCCCACTTGGCCTAATTTGGAGAAGCAAGTGCACTGGATGCTGGGCTTATGTTGTTCTGGGTTTCTTTCTTTGTTGCTCCCTTAAAAATAATTTTTCAGGATCTGGTTTCATTCTAGGGCAAACCCAAACCTGATCATGAAACTGCTGAAACTTTCAAAGAACAAGAAACAGGATTGTTTTAATGCACATTCAATTGTAAGTATCAGAACATGAATTTGCAGGGCACATTATTCTGAATTGATTCTAAGCCCCAAACACAAATATTTTGTAGTTGGTCAAACGTTGGCCAGCTGTTTCCTGGAGCCCTACTGTGCACTGTAATAGTCATGATTACCAGTAAGGCACATATTGGCAATCCGTGATTGTACCCCATCGATTTTCTGTTCTCCGCACAGAAGTGCCATTTTACACTCCCCTACAATTAGCATGTGAAGTGACGTGTGTGTTGTAGTAGATAATATAATGAACTGCAGAAATATTTCATTGTTTTCTAACATGGGTGCAAAATTGTGTCACCTGTATCTGCAAAATGTCCTTGGTGTACCCATAGAAAATTAGCTTGCTAATCTATAACAGTAATTGGGTGCATATATTAGTGTATTTGTATGCAGATGCATGCAGGATTTAAAATCTAGGCCAAAGACAACCCAAACATAAAATCATTCATATTGCAGTTCATGTTTAAATTCTCTGATCCCTTCCTGCTTCAGTCCCCTGAAAATCCCAGTGTATTTTTTGCACTTGTCCCACCCCAGTTTCTTATTAATCACTGAGGGATGCAAAGAATTCCTGAGTTGTTTTGTTTTCAGTGCACAAAAGATTGATATAGTACAATCATTAGTATCTACACAAAAATCACTGTCCGCGGAAAACCTTGTCACTATGAATTCAGTCATTAGCAACAGCATTACTCTTGGGACCCAGATTCTTCTTGCAGTCACCAGATGGCAGCCTCGACATATTTCAGTGAAATGTGGGTTTCTCGTGTGAAGTTAACGTTGGCCTTGGTGAACATTTTCCTTTCGAGGTGATTTCTCTGCTATACACGCTCTTCCCGACTATATGTCCATCTCAGTGGTCTGCGGTCATTTCTAGCTGAACCCAGTCTCCATATGGCCAGCTTCAGGTCAACTCGTTCTGCTGTCTGCAACACTTTAAATTGACATCTTTACATCTTCATTGCTAAAAGAAAATGGCTAAGTCATAAGCTGGGATGACTCCGTGTATTTCTTTGGTCCAACTGAGGGCCAAGAATGGAGAATTCATTAGATAAATCCTGGAGGCCTTGCTTGGGTCCCTACACCCTCTTTTCTGTGCTCATATGTGGAGAAGTTTGTGTGCTGTGGTTGCAGCTGTGTGTGCCTGTGTGTGCCGAGGAATCATGTTGCGGGAGCGCTACTGCGCTGCATGCTGAACTGCTCCTTCCTCCCTCCTCTGTGCCTCAGCTGGCAGGATGAATTTGGTGAGGAAAGAAAGACTCCTCTCTCCTGATCCTCCTCACACATGTGAACATGTGCCTGAGTTACTAATCGTTCTTCCTGTTTTCTTCTACGTGGTTTAAATGCTACCAAAGCCCTTCTGCAGCTTCAGCAGAGGAGGCTGACGGGAGCCTTCCAGCACCCATCGGAGATGAGGTACAAGGTACCTATGGGATCAGGAGGATTCACTCTTGTAGGTGACCTTGTTTTCAGATGCCAGCCAGATGAATTTTCTTCCACCTAACCCATGTAGGAAACAGCAGCTTCCCAAGGCAGTGGGACTTTGGTTACAGAAAAGCAAAGATACAAAGACTTGGCATACAGAAGTTAAGCCCAAAAGCAGTACCCCAAATTCCCTTTACCTGGTATTGTCCTCTGTTGCCTGGCATTTGATGAGGGAAAGGAAGCCACAGGGCATTGGGCTTCCCACTAAGATGTACATAAGCTACAAAATGACATTGAGAAATCTGAGAGTTTGTTGGTGACTCAGAGCTGAGGAGTGACAGCTCAGTGAAAGGAAAGGCATGATGTGCTCAGAAAAAGCACATTTCACTGCAGGTGTTGTTATAACCTGTCTAGAAAATAAATGATAAGGAAAAAACCCAAATAAATGATGCTGTGGAGAAAAGGGAATGGTTGGAAAAAAAATTTTTAAAAATATACAAGAAACAGGATTTTCTTCTAAGCAGCATGGACGTAGATGGTTACTGAGCACAGCGGGCAGAGCTGAGTTCTCCCTGGGGCTGGTACAGCCCTACTTTAATTTTTGGGAGCGTGAGCAGCCGGCCTCGGGAGCAGAGGAAGCATAGCAGGAGGCAACAGCCCTCCCACGGCTGCCTGCGAGGCACTGTGGGCGTGACTGAGGGCTGCTCCAAGGATGGCCATTCAGCACCGTGTAGTCATGGAGTTTAATATACGTACACTGCAAGATGACTCCAGCATCATCAGTAAATAATACTCAGCTATACAAGGATTGTGAGACTGCATTCTTAGCTGTCCAATTTTCCCCCAGTTTTATATAAAAATGCTAATATATTCAGAACAAAATAATGTTAAGCATTCACTTAATGGCTTATTTTTCAAAGGAGTTAGGTATCCATTAGCTTTCTTATAGTCAGTGAAAAACTTTAAAAAATCATTTGCTTAAAAATTCAGTAATTTAATTAATGGGTTAAACTTTTGGAGATCTTATACTTACTTTTTAAACAAAGCAAAGGAAACATTAGGTGTAGCAGCAGTGTTCCCATTCTCTGCTACCGTGCCACCACGGTCATTCCAAAAAGAGAATGAGGTAGGTTTGAAATGAAATTAGGGACTGAAATACCTACGAACTTTCAAGAAGAAGCAAGAATCTAAATCCAAATTTTGGAGCTAGTTTCATAACACTGGGCCAAATCTATCCCCTGGTCAGGAATATACTTAAACTTTGGGGTTTTCTGGCACCATGAACCATGGTCTGAGTTTGGTGCTTGAGCCATCTTTCATTTACTGTTATTAGATATTTACAGCAGGAGATTTCCCCCACCCCAAACCCCCTATGCCTTTGGATTAGAAGACAGAAACTCGCAGAGAATATCACATTGCACAAGAGCGTGAGGTGAGAAATACTAGTAAAGTCCTCACTAAGCAGTAGCCTTTGTTAAAACACCTTCAATTCATGAAGATCCAGGCTGTGTCTGCAGGATCTCTGTTTTAAAACTTCTCATCCTGAAGACCTCTATGTAGCCAAGTACATTTTTTCTAGTCCTGAAATTTATGCACAAATCAATTATAAATGCAACTCAGTTTTACTTTAAAGATACCAAATCAACCCTTGCAGATCTCGGCTCCTAGTTCTGGAGAATAGATCTGAATCAACATCTTCTGAGCTAAAGATTATTCCTAGATACTTAGGGGTGATGCATTTGGGGTAGCTAATTGTAAGATCTGAAACCTGTAATGAGCTCCAGATACTCACACAGATGGTACTCCAGGAATATTGTCTTAATTTTCTTTCTCATTTCCTTCCCTTTTAATAAGATGTTCCTATAATTAAACTAGCCTAAGGCTTGATTCAGCGGGTAATAACTCATGCTGAGGTTCAGTGGGAGCCTGAAGCTAAATATGCTTAGATATGAATAATACACAGTTATTTTCCCCCCGCTGTTTTTACTGCCATATCCCTTGGCTTGTTTGAAATGGGTAAGTGAACACAGAACTTGCGAAGCCAACAACATTGTCTTCTGCCAAGGAAAGTGCTTTCCCTGCCTCCACCCTGCTCATCTCTGCAAGCCTGAGGTCAAATCACACTAAGCCCTGGCCAGGATGGCCTTCATGGCAGAGACAGTCCTCATCGCAGCCTGCACGGAGCCTGAAGGCGTTGCTACATCCAGAAGGGAGACTAATCCTCCAAGCAGGTACAGTCACAGCTGACTGTAAGCGTGTGAATAGCACATTCATGTGTTTAAAGTCATACACATGCACACACAGTTGCAAGGATGGGGCCCTAATTGGAGTTCGAAGCCAGCTGTCCACAATTAATGAAGAGGGCTCATTAGTCGGCATGGAAACCAGCTCTGCACGTGAGCCAACTAAAGAGCAGGCAGAACTCTTGCTGCTGAAATCATAGGGAGGTAAAGAGGTTTTCAAGGGTTTTTTCCTTGTTTTCTCAGATCCAAAAACCAGGAAGGTACAGAGCCCAAATTGTTCACCAGATGAATTACTTATCAATTAAGAAAACCTTTGAATGCAGAAACTTTAAGGATGCTGTAATTCCTCTGATTTAAAATTATTGTCCCATTCCTCTCCAAATAAGTCCTTAAAATCCTTTGGTTCCCTGTTTCTGTGGCAAGCTAACACCCTAATCATATTCTGGAGTCTGTTTATGAAATCCTCAGGTAACCCTGAAACTTGACTTATCACCCAGGCACTCCGGCAGAGAAACAAACAGCAAGTCAAGCTTTGACCAAAACTGCCAAACTGCAATTATTGTGTGATGAAAAAATCTAGCAACAAAAATTTAGCTGATATATTAGGAGCCTATCACTGGACATAAAGATATGGATGTTGTTTCATGTTTTTTATTGCCCAGGACTTTATATTCTTAAATCATTATGCAGTTGTTGATACTGTAACATGTTTATTCTCGGTTGATCCATGCATAACTGAGGTCAACCCGTGGCATTTATAAACATGCCTTGTTTAGTCTTGGGTCTTATCCCACCATGGAAGTGAGCAATTAATAAATAAAAGAAGAAAATTGGCCACACAAAGGACAGGCTTCCAAAATCAAGATGCTGGCTGTTTTACTGGTTTGAATACCAGGGCTTCAAAGACTTACAAGTACTTTTAAAGCTTAAACTAGAAGAAGCACATGTGTGCTTGTACACTGGGCATTGACAGAGCCTGTCCACTTGAGCCTAGGATTAAGCATGTGAATTGATCCTGACACTCTGTCGTCAGTACCCAGAGCTCAGCTCCAACTGGGCCTGCCACACACAGCAGTTGTGGGTTCATGCCACCCCTTCCAAAGATAGCGAAGTACGGCCAAGGAGTCTTTGCTCTTGTTTCAAGCTCATTAGATGAGTGATGACAGGTTATAGTAGTGGTCCCTTGTGACCAGACAGCAAGCAAGACCCCCAACTGCTGCTGTCCACTACAAGTGCAGCTGAATTTAGCCAGCTGTCGTAACAACCAGTGAGACACAAGAAACAGACCTCCCTGCACTCTGGTTTAACAAGCTTTGTGCATTTTATGCAAGTTCCCCTGCAAGATGCTGCTCAACTGTGAAGCTTTGTGCTACTTCTGAAGCATACAGCTATATCTTCTCACTTCTTGTGTTGGCCTTCATATTGGCAGAAACACCTTCCTCGTAGCTGTTTCCTGTCTTTCAGTCTCCTGAGTCTGAACTAAACCCAATATTTGCAGGGAAAGAGAAAGCAGGTAGCTCTCCTCACCCCCCTGTTTCTCTCCAGTCTGACTGCTCAAGTCTATGTTCTTTATTTTAAGAAAGGGGTGGAGGAAAATGCCAACAAGGGGATTTTGTTTTCACAGCTTACTTCGTATATAGCAAAGATTCAATACCAGTGTGCATCCTGAGATCATTTTTGCAAAGTAAGCAGTGGATTTTGTCTTTGTTGGGAATAATTGAAAATATTTTTCTCTTTGTCCCTTTGGGGAAAATAAGCAGAGTCTAAATATTTGTAAAAGAAATGTACCCCCAGTCCCAGAATTCTGCTTAAAACTGTTTTCCCTTTTTCTCTTCTTTGCAACCAGATTTACTAGAGAGAACCTGAGGGAAATGTAAAAACCCTCATTCTCTCTCCTTTGTTTTAAAACATTCCAACGTTGAATATTCAAACCTGTGAGATAAGTACTTATCCAAGAAAGAGTGTTTGCTAATTAGAAGTTTAATGTTGGTGTCTTTTAAGTAACAGAAACATTATATGGTTACCTCATCCAAATCTCTAATGTGATCTTCACGTGTTCATCTGATGTCATCGGCTGTAATCTTATCTAGGCTCAAGACTAAGCTAAACTCACAGCACTTACAGTTTTACAGTCCTTCCCTGCACTCACACTATTTTCTGAATTACTGGAAGATACCTAACTTCATCAGTCGAAACTCACTAGTCTGGGGGAGCATTGCGGTACCTCTGATGCTCTGATATTCTGAACAATCATCTTCATGGTAGATTTCTCAAGGATATTGGCACATAATTGATTGGGTTGCATTATAAAGTATTCAAGAGGAGGAAAACCTTGTAGAATTTGTTATTTGCCAATGTGCCAATAAAGTTATGAGCTCTGTTTCTGTTTAATTTGCCAGTGGTAGGTATAAATGCGTATCAGCCACCCAGCACCCAAATTTGTCTCAGCAGTTAAAACCAGAAAAAGACTTCTTCACTGATTTCCAGTGTGCAAATACTTCTCAGAATATGTGGGAAAGATTTTATTTCTGTTTTGTAGATGTGTTGATTCATTGTTCTAAATATTTTCTAGTAAAACATCACACATTATTTGATGCAGATGAAGACGAGGCAGATAGCCAGGCATGGGAGGGAGACAGTTTAAAACGTGGTGAGGCCTTTGTGGTTCTCTAAGTCATGTTTTAAAATAAATTGCCACAATAACAATGCTGTATTGAGCTATTGCAACTGTTCTCTTATTTCAGTCACTTGCTTTCAGCTCTCAGAGAGACAAGGATCTTCCCTCTTCTTTCTACAGATATGATGATGCATGAAATATCAAGAATCACCGAACAAAGTACTGATGTAAATTCAAACAGAAAAGAGTCTTTTTATTAAAAACTCCATCACAAGCGTGTGCAGCAGTGAGAGATTTATTCTCTTAATGGCTCTGAGTTAATACATTGAGTAATGTGACACACTGTCACATTACCAGTTATTACCAATTTTATCCTAATTATGAAAGTACTTTTACCTGTCAATGGAAAGCTATTCAGTGATAATTTTAAGCCTTGATTCCATTTTCATGGTTTTCTCAGCCACGCTGTGTTCTTGTGAAGAAGACCTGATGTCTTGGTTGTCCTTGTTTAGCGTGAATATTAATACGTGCAACCTTGGCACATAATGCATGTTCTGTATTCATAATACACACTAGGGAATTAATTCTGACTCTAGGGAATTTAACAGCAACTCCTCTACTTTAACAGAGTCAGGATTTGCTTCTAGTTGCTTTGTCCTTTTATGCATTTCTCGTGTCTTGATGCAGACTCAACAAAGTGCTTCATATTGAGTGTGCAATTCGTATTGAATTCCAGAAAAGGAATTAAACTTTAATCCTAGTTCTAATCCTAATGGAAAGCAATAATGTTTTATGAACGATTCATTATTGTGCTATTAAGTAGGTTAAAACAGAGTGCCTCTAGCATTTGCAGTAAATATTTGCTTTTGCAGTATCTGGCAACTCCACAAGTTTCTGACTCTTATTTGAGATCTGAAAGATTTAAACAGAAGTATTCTTCCTCCTTCTTTATTTTGTCACACAGCGCAATTTCCCCTACATTTAATTCATTCAATATGCAAAAAGATTATCCACTTTAAAACTAATTCTGTAGTAGCTTACTGTTTTCCCAGCAGTGTTCACTGAGGCCTTACTTAACTGCATCACTATTCAAAGTCTGATGCAAATTCCTCACACATTTTTATGGTGCTTATCACTACAATAGCTAAGTGCAACACAAACATGAATATGCGTATATTCACATCTTTATGAGGTTACAAAGTGGTGTTATGCTATTGTTTTACAGCTTACAACTGAGACAGAGGTGTCAACATCAATAACATTCACTGACTGTAGGTACTCAGTTTGAGACCCTTAAGATCTGATTTTTTAGAGTATAAGCCGCATGTAGCACATACATTTTTAAGTGGAATGCTGATTATCTTTAGTTATGTCTGTGAGTGCTTTGTTTTTCCACAGAACTCAGTATCTCAAGTCAGGCACCAGATAGTGAGAAATCCAAGTTTTAGCACTATGTGAGAAAGATCAAATAAAAATAACTGGCTAGCCTGCCCTTGGGAGACCAGGGCAGTGCCAGGTAAGGAACATCCCGTTTCGCCAAGGGGCATCATGTCCCAAAGAGCTGCTGCCTAAACAGACAATACAGAGAGTGGTATAAGAAGGAAAGCATTATTTCCATTTTGTCAGGGATTAAAACAAAATCATAGGCAAATGTGGGAAATTTTTCAAAAACACATACAATGTGTCACTTTGTATGTGTAGCACTCAGGAAATCTATGTGAAATATAGGTACAAAAGACAAAGATGAAAATGGCCTGAGTATAGGGTGTAAGCACATGCTTCCTTTGAAAAACAGCTGGAGTGGAGATGCTGTCACTTCGTAGGTGCATATAAATGCTGAGCTATTTCTTGGCAGCTATATTCCCTAAAAACTGTGTACGAAGAAGAAACATGCAAGGGCTCTCAGCAAAAATGTTATTTGATTTATTTTGAAAAAAATTTGAAAATTTAAATTGAGCTGCAGGGCCTGTGACCTAGTTTATGTAGCTGACAGTATGAGAACTTTTCGCTCCTCCTGTCAGATCTGGAAGGGAGGATCCAGACCCAAAGTCCAGTACTGATGTCACAAGATCATTCTTTCAAAGGAAAAAAGTTGGTATTAATACAGGTCTCCTATGTAGAGTAATGAGCAAAGAGATGAGCTGCAGTCAGGAGCACAACAGAGTTATTCAGAAACACCAAGGAGATGATCTGTAGTAATTCCAGACTCTTTACCACCTTCATTCACTAAAAAACATGTTGCTTTAGCAGCAGAAAAGGAAGGAAAGGAGCAAATGCTGTGTCTGACATTGTTACTCATTTCCCTGGATTACCCCGGTGCCCTGAATTAAACCCCCAAAACTAACAAGAAACTGTTTCCCAGAAAACAGTCTCAGACTTGCATGTTTTTTCAGAGTTATTTGCATTGGTGTTTATTTCGTGTGAGCTGATGAAAGTCCCAAGGGTTTACCTCTGACAAAAAGAGTGGGACAAATACACATGAGTGCCCAGCAGCTCAACTCAGCTGTGGTGAGGCTGCCAAAGGAGATAATTCTGCCAAGCGAAACGGCTTCCAGGCTGTGCACTTGTGTGTCAAAATGACATTAGTGTATTTTGACATAAGTGCTGTCTTTTATCAGGGATAAGCTTCAAAGCCACGGAGATGGAGAGATGGGAAACTGGAGGTTGACAGAAAAAATAGAAGTTGACAGAAAAATATAAAGAGAATTTGTTAAAACAAACCCAACGCTCCAAGAGCCAGCGATACCTTCAAGGATCAGATTTAGAGCAAAGGATGTTTTATTGCTGTATGACCACGATAGCTGAGGCATAGTAAATAAATTTTCTCTGCAAAATGCAATGGAATTTAAAAAGCCTTGTGTCTGCTCTAAAAGTCTGGAGCTGCCTGCCCACTGCTAGCTGAGGAAAGAAGGAAGCTTAAGCCACACAGAGAGTATGGAGCTAGTTAAAAAAGACTGATGTGCCTGCTCATGTCTGTCTTGATATAAATTCTGGACAACTTAGATGCTGACCTAAATAAAGTTTGACAAGGAACTCTACAAAGCAGGGAAGCAATTCAGTTTCATAGCTTGAGGAATGGATACTTTCAGAGGTGAATGTATTTGCCAAAGTTTATGTGCATTGCAGGCCACTAATAACACCAAGACCTGAACAAGGCGTCCGCAGTCCTAACCTGGAGCTGAATCCCTTAGCTCAATTCATCATTGGCCAGCAGAACTATTGTGGATTTCTAATAGTGTGGCTGTACTCACAGGCCCCTGGGTCACTTTCCCTGAACAATCTCTCACTGATTGATTACAGGGTACCTGGGAAGCTGGATTTGTCCCTTGGAAATACAGAAAGAGGAACATGTAGCTTTGTTTGCAGCAGTTATCACTGAGGTTTCCTACCTCTTCGGTTAGCGACACAGAATTTCCATTAAATTCTGTGGGCCAAAACCTTGCTGAATGAGGTTAAAGGTTTCTAGCCTCACATCAACAAAACTTCCTGCCAGTGTGATTGTTGTGTCCAACAAGGTAGGTCATTTCCCTCCTGTGTGTTTTCCTCCTCTTATCTCTGGTGACTCCAAAAGCACATAGGATTCACAGAAGCTAAAACTAAAACAACAACCTACATCCGGTCAATCAGGTCATCTCTGATCTTTCGGTCAATCCCCTTTGACAATCACACAGTCAATAAAAATGCTCAGAGATGCCAGTAAGTTTAATTCCCCTATCCCTCTCACAGGCTTGAAGCCTGCAGAAGACAGGATGATAATTTTCAGGTTCTTAGCCAAATTTCGGCAATCAAAGAAGGATGCTGCCAATTATAGATGATATGGCTTCCTCCGACAGCTGTATATTAGCATGGCTGATGTCTGCTCATCTCTGCTAGAGTCCAGAAGCTTCTGCAGGGCACACATGAAGATCAAAGACTTCTATCTAAGTCCTCTACCTCAAAATATTTACTTGCTGTCACCTGGAGAGATAGAGAGAAGTCATGGCCTCAACATCTGACAACTCACTTGTGATGCTACTAAATGTCACCAGCGATATAAATAGGATATCGCAATGCCTACATAAGAGTAGTTTCCAGGCAGAGATAGATAGATCAAATTCAACCTGGGTAAGGCAAAAGAAATACAGCCAGGAAGGAGGGATCGCTAGGATATGGCCTTCCATGGAAGTATACGTACAGAGCACGAGCTCTGAAGATCAATAGACTCAAAGATTCAGACAAGGCCTCCAATACTTAAGCCCAGATATATGTGCTTAGATTTGATTTGAGGTTGTTGTTATTGCTTAATGCCATACAGTCCATCATGATTAAATCACTTCAGACACATAAGGCTGAAGAAAACATTCCATAATCTTATTTAGCAATATAATTATACAACTGCAATATCATTGCTAAACTAAGCCAGGAATCACTGAGGGAACAGATCAGCTCCACAGCAGTTTAGGACAACATTTTGAGACAAATAAAGAATATTACAAATAAAAAAGAATAATAAAAGAATATGAAAAGAATATATTACAATATCAGCCATATGGCCCATGAGTGAAAGCTGTCTTTTAGAGAGCTACTTGTCTTCTCTCTTTTAAAGCTCTCTTTAAGCTTCTCATAAACAGGACTTTTACTGTATAGCACAAGGACTAATACAGCAGTGACAGCACAAGCTAAGGGACAATTCTGAAACAGTGTTTGTTTACAGTTGTGTGTGCTGCTGCAAGGTTTTCCAGACAAATTCTGCTATTTAAAAAGTTTGCACCAGGTCCACAAAAGCATTTAGATATTTCATTCCCATTTAAATCCTGGCGGGAATCAACAGGAGTTCAGCGCTTGTTCCCAATCTGTGCATCTGAGCAGCAGTCCTCGCAGTGAGATTGGTAATGAGCAGCGAAGCCAGCTGCCACAACATCCAGATGCATTTGAGAGAGGATGACAAATTTTAAGTCCACTCAATTTGGAAATCCCTAATTTTATGCCTTAAACAGTAGTCACGGTTTTATTTAAATGCCATTTTGTTAATCTCTTTTCTAGACAGCTCATTACATGATCTGACAGTCATTGAACATGAACTGAAAAATCACAAGCCAAGACTTAACTGTGCTGCTGCCTGCAGTATTTTAAAAATCAGGCATCAGAAAGTTAATTAATCTTTTATACACCTCCACTGACCTTAATGAAATAGTCAATGGTTAAGCTTGACATTTTGGATCTGGACATCTGGAATTTTTACTGATTCCTAATAAAAATTTTACTCTGGTCTTTCCCCATCCCAGGAAAAGCAGTGATATTTCAGGATGTTTATTTGAAAGCACGTGGAATTCATATTCCCGCAGTTAATTCACAGATTATATAGCTTTTTTTTTAAACTCCTCGTGGAATGGAAGTCAACCTGTCTGTTGCTCCAGATACATTTTGCAGTGCTTTGATTTCTGGACTTTTGCCAAAGTGTGGTTTTGTTCAGGTCCTTTGTCTTGCCATTAATGTTCTTACTGCTACGGTTTTGTCTATTGGGCCAATGAGATTAGATTTCATTAGCACAGCAAACTGAAAAAAAAAATACAAGTTATTAGATAATCATTAAAGCACATCTGTTGCCTTTTTCAGAGTGCCAAAGTCTGAATTCCATTGAACTAGTGACATGGCACTTGACCAGTGCTTAGTTCAGCTATGGTCAATGAGCTGCAAAAGGATTAAAATATGAGCAGCTAGTTGATTCAACCTAATCCCTGGCAGTTCTGTTTAGATTGCAAAGAAAGGTGCCTAGAGCAAAAGAGAATGAAACAATTGCAGTAAGAAAATGCTAATATTTTTGAGGCCATTCCACAAATTGTGCTATGCTGGTGCTCTACTTTGGTGTTACGCCAAGACATCATAAACAGGACTTTTACTGTATAGCACAAGGACTTGTACAGCAGTGACAGCACAAGCTAAGGGACAATTCTGAAACAGCGTTTGTTTACAGTTGCGTGTGCTGCTGCAAAGATTTCCAATGAATTCTGGTGTTTAAAAATTTGCACTAGATCCACAAAAGCATTTAGATATTTCACTCCCATTAGAATCCTGAAGGGAATCAACAGGAGTTCAGTGCTTGTTCCCAACCAGTGCATCTGAGCCAGCATTGAGCCAGCCAGTGCATTGAGCCAGCAGTGTGCCCAGGTGGCCAAGGTGGCCAACAGCATCCTGGCTTATATCAGAAATAGTGTGGCCAGCAGGATTAGGGAAGTGATCGTCCCCCTGTACTTGGCACTAGTGAGGCCACATCTCGAATACTGTGTGGCAGGTGTTGGTCTCTTCTCCCAAGAAACAAAACATAGGACAAGAGGAAATGGCCTCAAGTTGTGCCAGGGGAGGTTTAGATTGGGTATCAGGAAAAATTCTTCACTGAAAGGGTTATCAAACATTGGAACAGGCTGCCCAGGGAAGTGGTTGAGTCCCACCACTGGAGGTATTTAAAAGACATGTAGATGTGGCACTTAGGGAGATGGTTTAGTGGTGGACTTGGCAGTGTTAGGTTAGTGGTTGGACTTGATGACCTTAAAGGTCCTTTCCAACCAAAATGCTTCTATGATTCTATCGGTTCCTCATGTACTCTAAATACACTTTCATGTACTTCCACCCTGAGTCTGTTCAAAAGTCCCTGAGAACTTCTCAGCCTGAAAGTCTGGCTGTTAGAGAATGGAAACAGGTATTCACTCCATCACGCATACATGCAAAGTGGACAGCAATCTGGACTATGAATGAATACCATGTCTCAAACATCAGCTTCTTCTCTCTTTTCAGAAACTCTTCTCAAATATCCTGTGAAAAAGATTTTAAATCGTAGGCTTTTTTATGTACCATTTTATTTTATTTTTTTAAGGAAAACTTGTATATGTTATGTATATATCTTTGCAAAGTACCGGGAATCACATTTTTGCAGACAAAAACTAGGATTTCCAAAGAAGCCTTCATGGAAGGAAGGACCCAGTTCCCATGAGATGTCACCTGTGATTTAAAGTCTTATCATATAAGCACTGCACATGTGTAATCAGGCAGCTGCCTATGACTAATTCTACAGAATTATTTAAGAATTTACAGAGGAAGACAAGGAAAAATCTTTGACCATAAAAAAATTATCACATATTAAGCCACACACATTTAGGAGGATTTTCTTAAGTAATGGTCTGGATTACTGAAATCACTGTTGCTTTGGTGTGACTGTCATCAGCTAATTTAAGACTTGAGATATTTTGTGATTTAGTATAGGATTCCTGATTTGCTTATTAAAGCTTCAAGCTAGTAAAGATGTACAAAAGGATGAAAAGGAAATTCTCGGATGGTTTTCTGCCATCCCTGACCACAGCAAAAATCCACAGGCATGTCATCTAACCAACACAGGCGTTCACAGGTGCTAAGGACCCAATCCATAATCCACTGAAGATACTCAGCATTTTCTTGAGCCACTGAACGTAAATGGGCAAAAGGAAGCTGAGAGTACTATTGGAACTGCATTTCACCCCCTCATGGCTGGGTTTGTCGGGTGAATGTTGCCTTTCTCTAGAAGGCTTTTTCCAAGTTGAGACTTAAAACTTCCTCTTTTAGTGATGTAGGAACAAGATGGATTTCCACTTCATTAATGTTAGATGGTGTTCCTCAAAGTGCATTTTTGTACCTAAGAAACGCCTGCAAAACCAAACCAGACTGATGTTCTTTGGGAGCTTCACTACCTGGATTGGTTAAAGTGTTACTGTATGGAGTTTAGAAATTTTTTTGCTAGCTATTAATTGCTACATTTCAAGCAAATTTGGAGAAATGGAAATTTTATTGCACTGGGTTTGATACAGATTTTACAAAATGTAAGACACATAAAGAAAGGGGACAGAGGGGTTAAGAGCTGTGTCAAGTTTAGCTAAACATGTGGATGTAGATTTACAAGTGATCAATTTTTTTTTTAATCAAATATTTGTCTCGGGTATACTTCTTTTCATTACTATTTCCAACACTACTGCTACACTCCTTTATAACTATTACTATTCTTGCATTCATTAATCCCAATAAATTGTTGCTCACACAATTTCTCTGTATTGTACTCCTGGAATATGCCCTCTCACATATTACTCATCTGTAATATTAGTAATAAACAAGATAATTATGATAAGCCATCAAATCTGTAACAGGTGGTGAAAGGCAAAGGGGAGATAAACCCTGCAATTAGAAGTTTATAATTGATGAATGGTTATTTCATCAATGATTTTGTTTTTAATAATTTTTTTTCTTTCTATTACTGACTTATCTGTTGGAATTTCTCTTTTAATGAGCAGGAATTTAGCAATATGACTTTGCTACTTTTTAACAGGGAAAAAAAGGCATGCCTAAGAAAGCACAGTGACTGGGTAACTTATGTTCCAGCTGAAGCAATTAGGGAATAACAACCATGTAAATCTGAACTCCTTACCTACATAAAAGGTAATCTTTTTGTTTATTTTTCTTAGAGTAGGTTCTACCTTGTTTCCAGCCTTGCAAAATGCAGGGACAAGGAACATGTCTACTCTATATCCTGCTGCATGTCTATAATAACACAGGTGCAGCAACGGTACTTAAAAGCTCACAAGATTCTGCTGTACATCTTTAAGCAGTTTGTGCTCTTTGGGCTACAGTCTTATGCTCAAAAAATAGTCATTGTTTAAGTTTGATTGGTATAATATTTCCAGTTTAACTAATTGGTGGACTTGAAGGTCCATGCATGAGGCCCATGTTCCTCTTGTGTTATGACTTGGTTTTAGGAGTCAGTATATGTATCTGAAGAGCCTGTATTGCTGAATTCAGTCTGTCAGCAGCAGCTACAAATTCATTTGTGGAGAACATGACTTTTCTGGGTTCCAGAACAGAATGAAAGTCAAGAAATTCTGGATAACTGGCTGCAAGGGTTCTTTCAAAAGAAACAGCATTTCTCAGCCTTTTGAAAAGAAGAGAAAGATATGCATCATCATACACATGGGATTGGCACAAACATCCTGGATGCAAGAAGCCTACTTTCAGATTTTGTGTGCTCCTAGGAGGGATCAGCCCCACATCTCTGACTTTCATGTCAGGTACCCTAGCTACCCAGACAAAAGGCGGAAGCTGTGCCATCATTCAGGAAAGAACTCAAAATTCACAGGGTGAGAACTGGTGTCTCCTGCTGTCAAGTAGTGATGCAGGGACTCATCTAGAGTGTGAGAAATTTGGATTCTGGTGTTCACTCCACCAATGGCCAGTGTGTTTTACACAGTGTCTGGTTAATGCAAAATAGGCAAAGACAGGTTTCAGGGCTCTCCTTTTCTGTCTACTTACTAGAGAAAGCAACCATACAACTGCCATTTCCCTGGCTTAGCAATTCTTGAGGTCTCTTCTGAAGAACAGAACAGTGTTCATGGAAAATAGAGAGCATACAGAACAAACTACAGGGGTTAGGGCATCCCTCAAACAAGGAAAACTCTAATCCAGGTCTTCCATTCACTTGGTCTTTGCTCTAACACTTCATTTCTGTATGGAAATATCCCTAACACTACAATGAGAATGGTCCTTCCACAGACTTTGTCACTGATCCTCATCCTCTTTGCACATGTTTAATACAGCAGTGAAATGTAAATCTTCTGTGAGGCCACTGACCACCTGACCAACGCTTGTTAGAGCTATAAAATGGGATTGGGGTCAAAATGGGATGCGATCTGGCAACTGCATTAGCTTCCCAAAGCAGGTTACAGAAGCCTTAAGTCTGTTTTCACTTGCTATGAGAGCCCATTTATTCTCTTTCTTCCCATGCTTCCCATTCCTAGATACTATATTAAGATATTAGATAGATATTAAGAAGGCAAAGCCCCAATTTTTCCTAGTGGTTTTGTGTTACATTTGCAGATCCTGGCATTTCTTATAAGGGTCTTTATTGGAACACCTTCCTGGATTTGAACAATCCTAACTTTAAACATTTCACTCAAGTTTGTTTTCCATTTTTGGAAATAAAAAATAAGACTAAGTAGTTCACAGGTGACAAAGATCTATTTCATGCCTTGTATATGGATTTGTGGTAGAATCTCAGTCTTAAAAGCAAACAAACAGAAAATAGCAGACTATGAGTTTGTGTTGATACCTGGCTCACTCCACCTGCATTATTATCTGGGCACATTGTGTCATATAAATAAATCCTAATTGTTAATCAAAGTGTTCTACATTTTAAATTTCAACCAAGTTCAACCTTGTTCCCCAAAGTCTAGAACTGCTGGTCACATTCAGGTTACTACAGTTTTCCTGAGAAACTTCTAGTTCCTGTGACTCATAACACCACCTCCTGGACAATTATGACTTAAATGTGACTAATCAGCTCTTAATCTGTGCATTGGCCTGTGTACGCTGGTAATACGCTCATACACGTACCTGCTGTGGTCACATTCTAACATCAGTTCCCTCCAGTGATGTTATGATTAAGTATTTCTTAGTGTCAGTGAATAAATACCTGTCAAGGTCTAGAATAAATTCCTCTGTTGTGTTTTAGGCCTGGGGAATATTTTCAGCGCAAAGACTGGAAATAATAAAATAATGATTCACTTCTGATATTTTAGAAGGGCAGGAGCCTGATGCTCTTTCAGCTAAGTTCTGTGTCTTAGTGTGTGATTTTATTCCCATCAGCAAAGAGCATGGCATCTACTTATTTCAGTCATTGGGGAAGTACTTAGGAGAAAAATAAGGCTTATTTTAACCATTTGGGATATACCATCATGTTTCTAACAAAAAAAAAGGCAACTGTGTTACAATGGGGTAATTGAAGTTTGTTATTCAAGCAGCCCATTATAATATTTTTATATGGCTGACTGCTATAAGACACATTCAACATACATCAGAGAGCCAAGAGGAGGAACAGCTTGAAGTGAAACTCATTTTTGACAGAAATACTATATGCCAACATTGCACCACCTAAGGAGCTGAGCCTACTTTTGAAGGTACACAAGTACATTTTTACACAGTAGATTATTGCATCAGTTATTGCATCCTTCAGATAGTACAGTAACACCTTTCCCAGAAATCCAGACTGAACCAGCCAATTTGCTCTTTACCCTTCTGAAACAGTTCCATGTAGTTGGGAAAACGCTGTTGAATAAAGATTGGTAGCTAGTGAGTGCTATCATGGCTCAATATATTCTTCACTTCTTCTGCATTACATGTTTTATGCACCCTGAGCTCACATGCTGACTGATGGGGATTGGTATGGAGCTGATTAGGAGTATAGCCCCTGCACTTGCTCCAGCAAATAGCTAGATTTTGATCAATCAGGAAAGATAGTATGTAGAAAGGGACATTATGGAGACTTGCAGTCTTCTTTCCCTCACTTGGACAGTTGTTATAGTGATAATCTGAGCACTCTTACAAAGAGTGATGAAGTGCCAGTTTAGGTGCTGGTAGACTTCAACCCACTTTGTGAGATGCAGTAAGCCTTATTCTTAATATACAAAGTATTAGTGCTTGTGAGGCTCAACAGTCCTTTCACAGACTAAGTGTCAAAGCATTAGTGTTCAATGACTTACAGAGGTCTGTAATTGCACCTTGTTTTGCTTTTCACTTGCGACATTAAGTATCAAAGAATGATGCTTTGCAAAAGCCTGCTGCAGGAAAATATGTAGGCATCATATTTCCTAAGTCACATTGAACTAGTTTTTTTTCCCAATCAACTACAATAAAAAAAATCAGAAGTGTACCTTTGTTTTTGTATGTAGAATAACAATAAAAGACAACAAATAATTTGACCTTCATTTTCAGAAAGAAATCATAATTTGGAAACTTCAGTTTTCAGGTGCTGAATTTAGGAAACCATGGACATGACTTTGACAGATGTTCAATTGTATGTGCTGCCAGGCTTCAGTAGTAAAGAATTAGTCAAATAAAAATGATAGACTGCAACTTTTAAACATGTATTGTTACAAAAAAGGAAATATATTTGTTATTCGTGTATGCAGTTGGGTCATGATTGGGTCAGCATTTCAGTCGTGATTTTTGTTATTTGTTTTTGTGATTTTCGATATTTGTTATTATAAAACCAATGTTTGTATATTCAAGACTTGAAACTGAATGGGAATAAGGTTACACATGGTTTGACCAGAAGTTACCTGTATTTTTTTCTGATGTAAAAGACTTTCCTCTTTCCTCTTGGCAACACTCAGAATATTGTAGGCCTAACAGTTATGGCAAAGAGTTATGTTTATTGCTTAGGATGAATAACATACTTCAGATAAAGACATGGAACTCTTTTAATTCTAATACCTTTGATGACGACTGGGAATTAATTATGTTAACCTTAAGGCTAATTTTGACAATTTCCAAGAAATCTTAATTAGAACTTTGGAAAATTGCATAAAATACATCCTTCTTCTCATCATTCTTCTGTTATCAATAAATAGCAATGGTAAATCTCAAGAAATCTGAAAGGTTTTCTTTACAAGTATTGGAAAGGCGTTTTTAATAAGAAAAAACCTGTAGAATTCTTTTCTTGTCTCAAAAGCAATCAAGAGGAACAAATTAATGGAGTACCTTCAGAGTATTTATTACTCACTGGGAGATACTGTACCAGACAGTCCATGGCTCCTAAAATAATTATCAAGCTTTTATTATTCTATTACTGCTACCTGCACTGGTAAACAGATCACATGATTTAAGAAAACACTCCTGGAGTAAGACAGAAAATGTAGGATAATGTTCAAAGTATGTGTGCTCTAGGTTGAAGTCGTGTTCTATTTAGGTCAAAGGCAAAAGATCCTGCTGATTTCAGTAGTCTTAGTCAGGCCTGAGAAATATTTTGCCAAAGTCACTCTGCCTGATAAAGATTCAGGTTTATTTTTAGTCATAATGTGGTATCAGTAATTAGAGCAAGGCACTGATAAGTTCTTGTTCTGGTACTGTCAACTCCATTCCCAACAGCACATGCTTACCTGGGCAGAATGCATAACTTCAGAGAGTCTGTTGTCAGAAAATACACCTTGTTCCTTCAACATGGTTTTCCACAGAGGTGACACTGCCTTACTGCTGCACAGCTGTCCTGAGCTGCAGTTTCAGCTTTATGGCATTTCAGCAGTGAGATATTGGGCATAATATTAATCACCTTCCATCTCAGTAGTTCAAATACTGAGACTAGTGATTTGTGTTTAATAAGGCAACACAATGAGGAGTTAGACATGAAAATATTAATTTAAACTTAATGTCGCTACTGTTAATTTCTTGTTGGTGGAAAGAAGTGGGTTTTATAGCTTTCTGTTTTTCTAACAGCAGCACTTTTGAGCTTGTCAAAGAAACCAACCCAGAGGAGAGGAAAAGTCACTGCCTCAAATTCGAAATAGCTTTAGTCTAACATCTAGATTTCTGGGTATGTATGAAAAACCGGTTTTCTCGTAGCAAAGCATTTCACTTACCACAAGATGGCACTGTGTTTTATGGCTTTCTCTTCTGCTAGCACTGTCCACACTCCTCTTGTGTTTCATCATGTTCTCTAAAGAGAAAATGATCAGATCTCAACACTTAACACACGTTTATTTCATATACCTGTTTATTTTGATCATCTGCTCTCTTTATACTAGATTTGAAAAATGCTGGCTTGTGGCTTGTGGTGTATATTAGTTGCAGACATTATTTTCCTTTCAGACTGTAAAACGTTTCACAGCCCACCACTTCACTTTTGAATTTTCAGACTCAGACCAGCTCAGGCTTACTTTGGTTCCACAAAATCAAAAAAATGGTTCCTATGTGAGATTAATCCAGATATTCTCCTAAATTCAGGAGCCTTGGTAAAGATTTGAGTAGACAGGGTTTCAGTTTTGAAATAATGGAGAAATCAGGTGGCGCAAAAATTTCTAGACAGCATTTCATGCAATTCTACTATAATAATGCCTCTTCTATTGTATATCGGGCTAGAGTTTATATTACATAAACCTGTAAATATAACATTGTTTAGTAGATACTACTAAAGGTTCCCATAATAGACTTATACTGCCTGCAAGGACAGGGGGATTTACAGATATCCATGTTTACGTAAATAAAGACATGTCCATTAGCTGAAATAGGTAATGGTGAAAAATGACTTTTATCTTAAGATGTATTCAAAATGTGCCAGTTACTCTGTTTATCTGGATTCATCAAGATGCTGTTATGCACAGGATACTTGCAAATAAGGATGTTATACCAGGACGTGATTTCTGCAGAACAGAGGCCCCGAGAAAGTTTATCAAAGTAATTGTTGTTTGAGTGAAAAAGTTGGTTTTGTGCTTCTGTTGAAAATCTGAACTAGTGAGGTGCTGTAAGCAGTGAAGACCCCTCCTTCTATAGCATCCCCAGAAAGTATCCAGTGTTTGCTTTCTCTCTTGTGAAAGAACATCTGTTGTGAGTGGTATGAGCTATCTTCTGGGTCTGACCCACCTCTAGTTACTCTTTTAATAACCCAAGTCAGTATGCACAGTAAGTAGGACATGCATGGGTCTCCTTTCCACATAATGGATAGGCAGCAGTAACCTTGCATCTGCTCTTGTGTTAGTCTGTCACTCACAATCAGGGGTTACTTGATGCCTAAAATAATTCCTCCCCTGACAACTAATTCATCTGGGAAGAAAAAAGACTCCATCCAGATGGTGGGAATCTCACAGGCTTCTATTTTTTTAAATGACAAAGTCTCTCCTTTTTTAATAGCCACTCTATAAGTTATATAACATTCTTGGAGCTATTCTGTGCTATTATCAGCCTTTAAATACGTATTAGGCATTCAGAAAGTAAGGCCTTCCCTGACCTGGCGGAGTGCATCTCTCAAAATGTGAGCTGCTAAAATCCTTTACAGAAATGAGTCCAATACCAAATATTATATTTTTCTCTAGATGTAAAAATTAAGGACAGAGAAGGATGCTATGTTGGAGAAGAGAATGGGACCAACATTTTTAACTCTATGCAGTGTTCATTTGCTGAGGTTGTTGACAAGTGTCACCATCTGCAGACTGCTTGGTGGCCCATATGCCAAGAATTAGTGATTTTAGTCCAGCATTTAGCAGGTGTCTCAGTGATAAAGCCTACCACTCGTGGAAATGCAGAATGATTTGTGATTTTTACCTGGGGAAATGAAGACGTAATATTTGTGAATGGAGGCCTGATTTCCCTACCTAAAGAAAGAGGCTTCAGAAATCAGTCTTTAAGAAACATCTGTTATGTCTGTTGAGAAAGCTTACACAGTCTCACCCTACAAGGCAGGGGGGTGTCAGTGTAATTGATTTTCTATTGTTCTGGTGTAAAAGCAGAGGACATTAGCCAGCATGACAGTTGTAATACTATTTTTCATAAATTGAGATTTCTGTTCTGGCGTGGGTCACACTCTCATAAGAAACTCAGCTCTTCTGACTTTCAAAAAGTGAGTTTCTTGACCACGTGCTTGGAGACAAGAGCCTGAAAAAAGATTCAGGAAGGCTCAGAGGTCAAAATGCAAACAAAGGTATCTACATTTGCCATTAAAAAGCAGTATTTGGAGACAAATTTGTACCAGCTGAATATCTGACGCTGGAAATACTGGTATTATCTATCACCCTGCTGCCTTTTATGAGAAAAAGCAGCGTACCAACAGCGACGTCATAATACTCATCTGTGTTAGTAGAAATACAAAATACCCTGCTTTAGTCAATAAAATCAATGCAAGTTAACACTGAGCGGGACTGGGATTTTTATTTTCAGCCAGTGTTTTAGCATAGTGCAGCCTTTTGCTGAAGCATGCTATGGCAAGATAGAACTGGGTTTTCTAAAATTGAGTTTCAGTGGCATGCTCACGCGTCCCTGGAAAGTTCCCTGTCCAGGCCCCGCTGTTGCACTGTGGGGCTAACTCTGCCCAGGCCCACGGCAGGTCCCAGCCTCTGGGACCCATGGCTGTCCCAGCCTCTGGGACCGATGGCCATCCCAGCAGACATGCCCAGGCCCCAGGAGCTCGCGTGGCTTTTTGCCTTGCTGTGATCTCCAGCGTGAACGCTGGGCCGCTCTGAGCTGTCACTGTGCTGGAACAGCTCCAGGCCCGACTCCATGTTGCCACCAGGCATCCCTTAAAGTTGCCTTAGGAGCAACTGGACACAGTGACAGACTAATAAAAATGAACTCTCTCAGGGTAAACTTACATACTAGGCTAACGACACCATCCTTAGCTCTTGTTGCACAGCTCCTGTTCGATGGGGGACAACCTGAGGGGCTTTGAGAGCACGGCTCCCTGCTTGCTGCCCGCTCCTTGGTGATAAAGGCCGCCATTAGAGTTACTTTTGCCGTATAATGTAAAAACGTGTTGTATTGGGTGTCTGTGCTGAGGGGCTGGCAGCAGGGGCTGAGGGGCACCTCTGTGAGGGGAGGCCAGGGCTGCCTCATGCAGGGCACGGCTGGTTCCAGCTGGTTCCAGCCGGTTCCGATGGCCCCTCAGCCAGGCACGGCAGAGCCCCTCAGCCAGGCTGGCGGTGCCTCAGGGAAAGAGTGTTTGTAAAGGGCAAAAATGCCAGACGGGCAGAGGAGGGGGAAAAAGGCGAGAAACTGCCCTGCAAGCACCCAGGTCAGAGAAGAAGGAGGAGGAGGAGGAGGAGGAGGAGGAGGAGGAGGAGGAGGAGGAGGAGGAGGAGGAGGAGGAGGAGGAGGAGGAGGAGGAGGAGGAGGAGGAAGAGGTGCCTCAGGCGCCAGAGCAGGGATTCCCTTGTAGGCCACGGAGAGACGACGGTGGAGCCGGGGAAAAGTGTGAGGAGAAAAAGAGCTGTTATGGACTGACCGCAGCCCTTGTTCCCTGGCACAGGCGTCAGGAGTGAAGGAGTGGAGCTGAGCCTGGGAAAGGGTAAGCAATTTCCTTGGCTTTATCTCAGCCTATGAGCTTTTTCACCCCAAATTCTCCCCTTGCCCCTTGTCCCTGAGGAGGGGGAGTGGGAGAGCAGCTGGGTGGGCAGCTGGCTGCTGGCCAGCATCAACCCAACACACTTGTACACACAATAGAGCCTCTTGCTCTGAAGAACTTCCCTGAAAACAAAGATAATGAAGTGATGTCACGGTTTAAAGCTGGGCCAGCTATTAAACCTGTGGCAGATGCCCTCTGTTATCCTCCCCCCCCCGCCCCAAAGGGAAAGGGAAAGGGAAAGGGAAAAGGGAGAGAGACTTCCGGGTTGGAAAGTTAAAACAGTTTTAATAAACTATAATAATGAAAAAGAGTATAATAATAATAATAGAAATAATCAAATATATACAAATATATATACAAAACCAAGATTGAACTCCCCTGAAGTCAGCCACGTCACCACCGGCACTGCAGGGCAGGCTCCGGGAAGGCCCAGGCTGGGCCTAGCGACGGTTGAGAGCTGGATTCAGGGATGCACGGATCGGGATCGGGGGCAGCAGGAAAACAGACGGAGTCCTCCTTGGACACCGGCCATAGCAGAAGGAGAGCGAGACCCTCGTGATCCCCCCCCTTTATACCGAGAATGACGTGTGTGGGATGGAATACCCTCGTTGGTCAATTTTGGGTCACCTGCCCTGTCTGCTCTCCACTGCAGCTGCAACCCCCCTTCGGCTCTTCACTCGTAAGCAGTGAGGAATTCAGCAGTGACCTTGGTTTCTCTAAGACTAAGTACAGCAAGAGCCTTACTGCACAACATCCCTACCGGTGCCTCAGCGATAACTACAAACTTCGGGCATTATCAGTCCTGGAAGCAGACACTGTCTGCAAACATGCAGTTAGTTTCAGAAAGTGCAGTTACTTAGAGGAGACTTAGCTGAAAGCAAAAATCACTGAAAGGAAAATCGGCCTGGTTTAGGCCAAACCAGGACAAGTGAACAAAAGGAAAAGATGTTTAATTTTAGAAATAATTTAGAGGCTGAGGCACAGAAACATTGCATGTTTTGTAGAGTTACACAAGGCATCTGCCAAGGGAGACCCAGCTCAGCACTCTGGTGTTTGAGGATGGCACTTCAGACCCCCGACCACCTTTCTTCCCGTATTAGGACTGAAGAATTTGATGAAAAGTGCTGTTTTCCTGGATTTTGACCAGCTAGCTGGCACTTTATACTCCAAGCTTTCTCGATCAACATGCATTGAGTTTGGCTTGAAAACGTGCTGTGGTATTTCCATCTGTCAGTAACAGATTAAAAAAAGATTTTGTGGATTCGTTATAAACAACACTAAACCTTCACCTAAGCTATTTATATGTAAACTGAGGAAACTCTAGTGATTGATGGCTGAACTCCCATGCCAAATTCTTGTTAATAGACTTACAAAACAAATTCAGTGAGACCTGTGCATCACTGAAGGGATCAAGAGCAAGACTGAATTCCCAGTCTTCATTGTCTGTTCTTAAACCCCACTCCAAAATAGTAGTTTGAAATGTGTTTTCTACTCATGAACTTTGGGGATGAATATTCATTTTGTGAGGTTACTAAGTCTGTATTAAACATTAATTTACTCATTTTTGCCTCTTGCTTTTTTGCTTCAAACATCATTCTTAGGGTTCTTTGGCCAACAGGCATAGGACTAGCAAGTAACATTTATCTGCGATTACCAGACATCTATTTATTGCTAATCAAGGGGACTTTGTCTTTAAAAAGAATTAAGAAAATGGTGAGAGGGTGGTTTCTTAATAAGAAAGAATAAATTCTTATTCCAGGGGGTTTTTTTGTGTTGTTGGTTTGGTTTGTTTTTTTTTTCCCACAAAATATCATGATGAATGACAAAAAGATGCTGCATAGAAGTCGTGAGCAAGTGCATCTATCTCTGATGAACAGGCCTTATAAGTAAAGTAGGGTTACTTGGGCAGACACAAATAGAAAGCAATATTCCATGTCAGCATAGGAAAGGTGAATAGCTTAAATAGCATGACATTCCCTGTAGATAGAAATGATGCTGTCACATGCTTGGCAACACTGAACTGAATAATTGTATGGTGTACCTACTACGATAATGAACATTTTGAAACTGGAAATTAAAGAAGATTTGAGTTAATTGACCCTATGTGTTGATACCATTACCCAAGTTCTCAGACAGGTAATTTAAATGAAGCACTTGAATAAAAGTACCTTTGAAATATTTATCCATGGGCAAAGCCAGGAGTTGAATTAGTGCACTCATTTCTAGGACAGCTGTTTTTATTTTATTAGTTGGGAAGTGTAATTTACCAAGTTAAATAAAAATATTTCTGATGAAATGTGTTGAACTAATAAAATGACGAAACTGATATCCTTCACTTTGAAACACTGTTCGGTCCAAGTAGATTTCTCACAAAACAAATGAGGAAACTGAAATCAGGAGCAGTGGAAAGTAAGTTTCCTTCTATGCTTTCCAACTTTCTTTCACCCTTTCGAGGTTTTGTTTAGAAGGCAATGCTGAGAACTCTGTAAAGGTGTGTTCAGTTTTTCACAAATTTTTGCTCTTTAAAGTAAGCACTTTCCCCTTCTTTCTCATACTTTGCCATTTTCCAGTAAGGAAAAATAGAAGGAAAGAAAAGGAGAAATAAGAGAAATAGGATCTTAAAAATAATTTTTAAAGAAATAATAAAAAATATTATCAATGATAATAGATAGTTTTGAAAATAAAAATTAAGTTAAAAATTGTGTTTAACTTGGAACCTTGTTTCAACATGTATTTTATGTTAAGATTTGTAGGCAAATTTTCCAGGAGAAATCACATTTTTCCTGTACTTCTACTTTGGGAAAATTTTGAATTTGCGAGTCCTAGTGGGTTTTGGCATATGAAATTGTATAAGAAATGCATGTTTGTTCCTCAACAAATCCCATTTCATGTGGATATCCCTTCCTGCTCTAATCACTGTGGCAAAGCGTGTCGTATTTTCCCAATAATATAGTTGAATGAAAGCTGATTATCATTGGTAATTTAATATTATATTTTTACCATCCCTTCTGCTCTGAGTTCTAGGCATGAGTAGCCACGTTGATGTGAATGTGAATATAGATGGGACAACTCAAACCTAATCTCTCTGGGCGGTCATCTGTGCCCCAAAGAGCAGGAGCAGCCCTAGTTTCAGAGCTTCAGGGGTTCTAGAAAAGCAGTGTCTGACTGACATTTTGAAATTACTAACGGTGAATCAATAACTTAATGCTCGAAGGTTTTTCAAGTGCTTACAAGTGATGAATTTCCTATACCAGATGCTTGATCCTAGGGATGCCCTAAGCCACATCACAAAACAATCTTGAACTGTTCCAGCTTGAGAAGGGGAAGGAAAGGGAAGGATATAGAATTCTTGGGATTGTACTGGACTTTGATACAAATAAGATAAATGGGCCCCGAAATTTTGAATCTCCATAGCCAGGCCCTCTAATCAGTGACCAGCAGCGTGATATTTTGTCAGCTTCTCTGGCAACAGTGAATTAATTCTGCTGACCTTTTAAATAAAAGCCAAAACATTGAACTGGTTGCTGAGTGAGCTTCTTTAAACAGAATTTGTTGCACTGTTAAACTTTTTCATTTATGTCTGTTTGGTTAGTCTGGTACAACGACTAGTTGATTCTAACTTCAGAAACTCCTCAGGGTCTGGGAAGGCAAGGAAGTTTGTCTTCCCCTTCCAATTCATGAATAAAGTCAGACTGTGAGAGGCAGTACATAATAAATCTTGAATTCTGATCTGTAGTGATCAAAAGCCAATCAATTAAGTTTAGTACATAGAGATAATATATTTCTTTATCCAAGAAATCTGTCAACATCCTATCTCGGTAAAACCATGTCTTGTTCTGATGTGTATTTAAGGTAGCATTATTTTGGTAAAATACTGTTTTGTGTGTTTAGTTTAGTGTCAAATTTTCATCTAAATGCAGCTTGATAGATCTGAGTAATGCATGAGTAATACACACCAGGTAATGCAAACTCTGAAATAAACATGAAGATACGCAGGGAAACTTTCTGGTAAACAAAAAGGAGATGGAGGCTTTATCACTTACTGAAGAAACAGCTTTTTTTTTTAATTGGAAAACGATGAAGAACAAACACCAACCAAGATTAGACCCAGTCATGTAGATCAACATATCTTGCTTGTTAATTTAAAACCTGATTAAAATAAACTATTTTTATCAATCCCTCCCTCCACCCTATTTGAGTGTACTAGCAATTAGGACACCCTGCCTGCGTCTGAAGGAGAGTGAAGGGTATTTGTAAACATGTTGTATTATTTTAGCTGTATTCTTGTTTTTGCAAGACTTTTGAAGATTTCTAATATTTCTATTAAATTAGCAAGTTATATTTGATTACAATGTCTGTTTCCAGAAGTGTTTTACTTTTATACTGATATAAATTATGGGTTGATTTCTCTTTACATTTTCTGTAAACATCTCCTAAGCTGTAACTAGAGTAGAGACAAGGAACTGATGAGGGAAAGGTGCGTCGGATTCTTTCATATAAGAGTTTTCCAGGCAGTATCAAAATAGCTGTTATGGCTTGATTTATTTTTTATTTTGGCAGTAGCCCTGTAAGTGAGCCTTTGTGCCTGTATGGAACTGCCCTTACGTACCATTTGTCGCATCAAAGGCCTTCTGTTTACAGCTATCTCATGGCACCTTGTGGCTACAAGGTTTGCAGTTCTCACATTTGCTGAATGTCAATGAACTATAAAATAATTAGCTAAGAATCAGGCCATTTAACCTGAATCAATTTATGACACTGTGTTTTCGCAGTGCTGGCTCCATCACCTATGTCAGCACTATGCGGGCCGTCCCATTTGCACCACCTTAAAATGGAATTGATCAAACATTAGTTAGCAGTTATTCACACATTGCCCTGTGGAATAATTTCACAAAGAGCTGTATAACTGAGAAGATGAAAAGGAGTTGTATTTCACTGCTGGTTTAATATGTGCAGCTGTTTCACCCTGACATCCCTTTGCTAAATGTTCAGGAAACTCCATGCCCTAACACATCATTAAAAAACAAAAAAAAATATTCCCTATTCTCCTGAGCATCTCAGCTCCAGATAAGAGGGAGAGCTTAAAATATATCATCTGTTTTAAGTCCCATATAGCTGCCACTTAAAAAGAAAACTTCCATAAAGCACTTCCAAAGGATAACTCTAAGGAAATTAAACTAGAGATTCAGTTGAACAACAACAATAATAATAATACTGTAATTTAGGCTACACTAATAGAGTCTGAATCTAGAAGTCCAGCTGGCCAGCAGTAAAAACATGCTTGCAAAGTCTGTACTGGATCATCAAAGCATGGACGGACTTTGGTAACCTCTGGGTGAGGACTGGTTTCTGCTCACCCTTCAAAACTCCTGCTGCGTACTGCAAGGGCTAGGTCCAGCACTACATCGCTGTCTCTTGAGTTAAGAATTATTAAAAACTATGCTTACTTAGCCCTTAGAGATTTTGAAGAATGGACTGTGTTAAAAGCAAAAAAAAAAAAGGAAAGGAGCAGACAGAGGGAGAAACAATATAAACTTAGAGAAGCCGTGTAATAAACGAGCATGCTTTCCTGCTGACTTTAACTAGGGGTGCTAACAACATGACTCTATGGACAGTTTTTCCAAGGAGGAAGAGGACCTTGTTAGCTGAGTGTCTTAGTCCAAGAATATGCATGATGTTTAGCAAGTCCCTGCAAAACCAGGCAGACAAAACAGCGCTTAATGATGATTAAAGTACCAGCTTGAACTGATGTTGCTATGCAAATGCAAAGTAAAATTTTTTCCTCTGCCTTCTTCATTTTGTCCAGGAAATTCTCAACACCCAAAACAGACATAAGCCATCTCACAGCCTCTGCCTTAGCATTAATAGTGCTGACACTGCATTATTAATGGTAAAGTGTTAGACTCGTAATCCTGAAAGCACCAATCATAGCACAACGTTTCCTCATTATTCAGAGTATAAAAATGACCTGGCAGTTTTTATTCAGACAAAACTTTTAACTTATATGTGAGAGCGGGAACAGGGGAGCTTGCCTTGTTAGAGAGTCTGAGTTCACCTCTGCGTTCCAGACGTTGGCCTGAAGGCCGAATAATCCTTTATGTGCAGAAATATATGTTTAAGTGGAAAGTTAGACTCTGTGCTTTAATCACGACACAGTCTTAGCTGTCCTTTTAGATTGGTTAAGATTCCACTGTAAGTACTAGGTTGTTTCTAATTTTCCTAAAAGAAGTTATTTTCTTTCTTCTAGTAGCTAACTAGCATTTAAGCACTTTAGAGGATTAAAGCATATTATAACTGAACGAAGGAGGATACTCTGATAGAAGATATTTGTAGTGGTCATAAAAATTGCCCACATGATCAAAATAAATAAAAACAGCTTGTGAAATCTTTGTAATTTTAAAAAGGACATCTTAAGGTGTAACGTCTCCATGGTTAGTGCAAGGGCTGGCTGTGGTATTTGCTAGTGTTACTGCTATATCTAATCAAATGTGGTTGACAATGGCACCCTATTGAATTTCTTCATATTAGGAGTCAGTGCTCCATGGCAATGCAGAAAAATTTGTTAGAGAGCAATGAAAATCATGTTCTGCTCCCTCTTGCTTGCAAAGTTCTTCTCATCTCATGCTGCTCTCAAGTGTTCAGTGTTGTGTCTTCCAGTGCATATTGCTCTAAGTGGGAAGAGATTCTTATGGGTGGGCTGTGAACTAGTCAGCTCTCAAGCAGCGACAGAGTTGTTTTCACAGTGTATTACTTAGGGGCAAAAATACTGCCTCATTGCCAAATGTCTCATAAGACACAGAACTGTTAGAACAACACCTTTATCATTAATTCCTCCCAAACATCCATCCGTGCAGTTTATGGTGACATTAATAAAACCTAAATGTAAGGATCAAAGAAATCCTACAGTGAGAATAAGGATGACTTGCATAAAAATTTGCAAAACAATCTAGGGAGTCTGGCTAGTCAACGCCGCCTTGTTCTGGTAAGAACCGCATTTCAGTTCCTTTATGTTTAGATTGCAAAATATTGTTTGGAAGTTTCATTCTGTGAAAAATGAGGGATAGGTTTCTCAAGCTACTGTTGAAGAGACAATAACCAAATGCCCCAAACTTTCAGACCTCTAGTCAATCAAGATGCATTTTGAAGATAGCAGAAAGCTCCAGCCTCTCTTGATTGTTTTATTATAGGATTTTCATACTAGTGGTTCACACTTGAATTGTTGCCCTATTCTGCTTAAAAGAAATGCTTCTCTAGATCTGATGCTGCATCTTCAACCCTTCTCAAATATGTACCTGTTAAACACAACCCTGCTAAGAGTACTTATTTCAGTACCTGCCAGAGGGGTAGATAAATGAGAGAATCTGCACTCTCCAGCTTCTGAAGCCAGGCCCTTGTCCTGTCTCTTGTAGACCTTGTGGCTGGCAGGGGTCTTAGAAGGGATATGAAAGAGGAGAAGAAAGTAATCAGAACTTTTCAGGATAAATCTGAGTTGTAAAATAACGTAAAGCAATATTTAAGTTAGTCAGTTTATCAAAGAAAGTGAAGAAGTAAAAAGCGATGCTTCTAATAATAGCAACACAGAAATCAGCTGGCTTTGGCTTCCTCCTGGAAGGGAATTGGCCTGAGACAGGGACCAGTTCTTGTCCTGGTGTAAGTCAGGAGGAATTCTGCTAAAACGGGGCCAAACCAGAACTAGTGCAAGCAAGGTCGGAATCATCACTGGTTTCCCAGTGCAAACCCTTGTGTTATAGATCAGGCTGACAGGCTGTCATATGTAAGTCTTCCCTGTCAGCATAAGTTGGCCGGTTTCTGAGTCGGCGCTGAAGGGTATAAGGTTATAATAGTTAACATACCCTTGAATGGCAGAGCGCCATGGGTCATTGGTAAAATGGAAGGCTTAGCAATGGATCAAATTGTATCTGCCAAGTATATTTATCTTTCTGCTTGCTAAGTGTTAAAGAGTCCTGGTGACACTGATAAGGGAACTGTTACTTATATTTGCAAAGCCTTAATACATCAGGTCATGACCCTGATTGGATAAGTGGTAGCTAAACCCTTATGCCTTTCCAACAATAGAAAAAATTACAGCACTGGTAATTGGGCACCAGCCATGGAGGAAAATGTGAATGGCCATAAGTACAAAGGCGGATTATGACTTTCTGACTCCTTGGCATGCTTTAGTGAGTATATGGACCATGCCACTTTAGTCTGATCTTCACAAAGGAATTGTCTTTGAACAAGCCGAGACTGACAGCTTTTTTCTGACTCTGTGTGAGGTTAAAGTCTGGGACCCGGCACTCATGTCACTGGTGCATGACAAAAAGTAGAGAAGTAACACTTTAGAAACACAGTAGGCCTTCTGCTGCTGCTTTTGTCTCCTGGACAGTCCAGTGTTCTTTCGTATCACAAAAATACAATAAAGGTGCTAGCCATCGATTTGGTCAAGGATGAAGCTGGCATAACAGACCTGCAATGGTGCAGAACTAATCTGCAGCCAGGCCTTTCCTGTGTGATAAGCCCACACCCAAGTAACCTAATCTGCAATGGGAAATCACACACACAAAAAAAGTGCCCAGCATTTAGTGATGGCCTGAATTTTTTCACAGTCATTTGAAGGTTTCCATTGGGGTCCTCTAGTCATTTGATGTGGCAATTAGCAAGAGGACTTTTGTACTCTACAGAGATGAAACAGCCCTCTTCAATAATCATTTTATGCCTTGAACAGAAACAAAAAAAGCCCAGAGAGCAGATAACATTGTTACATCAAACAGCAAATGGGTTGTGCTTGTAACTATTTCTTTTATTAAAAGCAAAGTGTTACTTTTCCCATGAGAAAAATCCCTGAAATTATAAGGCAAAGTTTCCCCATATTGTCTCTAGACTCCCCACATTTTTATCTAGGTTCATAACCCAGTCTGTTTGCTTTGATCCTATAGCATTTTTTAATTTTTCTTTTAAAGCTGTATATGAAATATTAGCAACCTGAAGGGGAAAAGTGTCAACACCATCTGCAAGCCCTTATTCTTTTCCATCAGAGCCAAACACTGAAAGATAAAGTATCATACTTCCTTAGTTTGCTTAAAAGCTCACTCCGTCTCCATCAATAATTTTATGCAAGGTACCACCTCTAAGTAGGAATAGTCTGATTCCTCCGTGGTCAGTATAATCTGTGCTGGAAAAGCTACATATGGAATATGGTAACCAGCTTAATTCACACTGGTGGGCATCATCATGACTTCTCATGATTCCTCCAAAGTAAATGTATTTATCCGATGAAGTGGCAGTAACAGTTAACATACATAATCTCCAAAGTAGGGTGAAGAAAGGATAAAATAGCCACTTAATTTCCAGTGCAAGATCAGTTGTATTTTATTATCAGTAAAATCTCCTGGAACTTCCCTCAGTTACAAGTAGGCAGTTTGCAGTTAAACAGGTGGGGGAACTGAGGTTTGGAAGTAAGAATTACAGAGTAAATTCATGACAGAACCTGTCAATTCCTAATGTACTGCATTATTTTGACTCTTTAAGTGAGACCAATCAGACCTTTAACCCTGTTAGAGGGGTTTTTTTGGTTCATATTCTGCCTTTCTTTGTAGATAAGCAAAGACTTAAAGAATAGTAGATACAAGAAAAGATACTTAACAAAAAATTAATAAAACCAGATATCTAAATCTGTATTCAGAAACGTAAACAGGTAACCTTTTATTTTATTCTTTAGCTTATTGAGGGATCTGTACATGGAACTGGAGATGCCTTCACTGGCAATGCATTTTCCTTTGCAGGAAATCAGGCTAGGTACATGTTGACTTACCTGGGATATAATTAGAGGTATTCTACTTCCTTTTGGATTTATTTACCATTCAGTCAGATTAACCGGTGGAATTACATGATGCTTTTACATTGCAACGTTCCTCTACAAAGATGTATTGTCTTCTGCTTCTCTGTAATTAGTCTGCACTCTAAAGAAAGGAGTTAGGTACAGTTATCCAGACGCATATGGTCACTACACATTTTTAACTCTTCACCCACACTATAAAAATCCCTAACTCACCTAGCATGCTGTTATCAGCATTTAGCCCTAATCAAAGAAATCTTTTGTTAAAGGCAGAATGAGTGGGCCTAATTATGTTCTCACTTGTATGAGCTGAGTGCAAGGGAGACCAGAATCAGATTCAAGATGCTTTTTTTACCAGAAACACAGAGTGAATAATCTTACCAATTTCATTGGCAGTTGCTCTTCCAGTTGACATTTTCATTATAAAAAGTTAACTTATTTGTCCACTCCCAAAGAGTTACTTAAACATATGTGCTACAAATTGTATTTCATAGCTCCGCTCCTTTGACTGAATCATGCAATGTTTTATTTCATTAATTATGAGCTTTTCTAGGGATGTTTTAGATGAGTACAAAATATATCCAACTCAAAGAAAGGTAATGGGTTATTTGTGTTATCTGGAGCTGGATGAATAATTTACACATCACTATTTTTTCACCAAGTTCTGTCTTGCTTTTGCATATGATTTGATGGACAGTCAGTAAGTTGTTTACAAGCTATATCTTGCTAACAGTTGAGATCCATAATTCACGCTGAATTGCTAGGCACTTTCTGTACCCCAGCTAGAAGATCACAAGTAATTTTGGTGCAAGAACTCACATTTAGCAATTCAGAAATCATAGCCCAAGGGTATTTTCAGTATTTGCTTAAAATTAATATCTATTTCTGCCAATGAACACTCAGAGTGATCCAAAGGAACTAAAACACAGCTGATTTAGATTTGTATCAACATTCAAATATTTATGGAAAAGTGCTGCATGATGTGCTCAGCTTTTGTGCAGTAAAAAGTGATTCAGCTGACATATACCTGAGTCCTGGCAAGCAGCAACAGACCCAGCAAGACATATGAAGACCACACGGTGACTAAACATGCAGGAATAGCTTGCTTTTTTCTTACACAACTGATGGACATTAGGAGATGTACACTATCCATCAAGGATTAACCCGAGTAAACAGTGAAGAGCTTTGAATGCTTCTGTACAGAAAAAGCAGAGCAGAGACTTAAGAATAGCAGAACAAAAATGGTAGGCTATGTCCTTGGACTTGAAAGGAAATCTTGTATAAATCTGGTTAAAGGGATGAGAGTTTGGAGGCGGCTGATAAATAACAAGCGGAGGAGGAAAGCACATTCTGTATACAACTGCCCACCTCTCAGTCATGCACCAGGAAGGTTGGTTTGAGTTCACTTCTCCGTTCAGAGCCTTGTCAGTGCCCCTCTCTTCTTCATCCCACTCCATGTATCTTTTCTTGCTAGGTGGTAACATCCCAGATGTGCTCACTTGTGTCCATATATTGTAGGTATGTCCTATTAGGTCCTGTCACAGGATATTTTGCTTACTTGCCTTGCCTTTCCTTTCTTTTCTATTTCAGCTCCAGGGGATGACTGTTTATGCAACTATTTTTACAGGGCTATGGTAGAGAGAAAGCATACCAGGTAGAGCACCAGAGAAGTTGTAAGAGGTACTAGCAGAAGTCAGAGTTGGACACAGCCTTCATCTTAGTTTCGAGGCATAGTCAGGGCTGAGCATGGTTTGCAAAAGTGGGCAAGAGGCTGCAGGATAGCAGGGTTAAATCTTCCCTCACCAGTAAATCGTCCACCCTAAGATCAGCTACTACACAAACCAGGAGCTAATTATCTAAACATGGTTTAGCAGCACCTTTGCATACACACAGACACAACGCACCCACTTGGGAGTCAGGCAGAACAATCTGTCAGCAGTTTGCCCATATCAGAGAGACAAGCATCCAATTAGTGAGGGAATATATTTCTCTCTTTCATGCAGTGGCCTCACTTGACAAGTCAGTGTTAAGAGCATCAGGTGCGAAGGTACTACAAACTCGTCTGCATTTTGACAATCCCTGATGCTGTTTGGGGTGCCATTCCCTAAAAGAAGTAGAAAAAAAAAGGTTACTCTGATCATCAGAGCTTTTTCACCTCTGTACTGCCAAAGTCTAACTACAGCACACAAGCTGTGTGGTTTGTATGAAAGATGCACCATGCTCAAAGCATCCATCATTTCCTGCTACTTCGAATACAAATGGTACTGAGTGTCTGAGTGAGAGGCCTGCAGTAGGTGAAAACACTTCATCAGTGTTTTGTGGGAGAGCTGAGCCCCTCTCCTTTGGCATGAGAATTCCCAAACACCTAGCAATAGCTGACCTGCTGTCATGGGGAAGAGGTGCAAATCCCAAATGGGATTGCTGGAAGCACCTTTGGTACTGTACTTGATTTAAATACAATTCATATGAGCGTGTCAAAAGATAAGGACACAGCATAAGCGTAGGACTGAAGGTGGAAGAGAACAGCTATTACCCAAATGAGCTTCAGAGTCATACAGAGGGAGCAAGGACCACAAGAAAGAAGAAGCTGAGCTATGAAATGGTGTATGCTTCTCCTGAGTTTAAGGAGGAAAAACAGAGATAGGACAACATATAAAAGACCTTGGAACACAACTTTGGGGCTCAGGAGGATCTGGAGCAACTCACTATGTCAGCTGGGCCCATACCTACCATGCAACATCCATCTATCCTGCTGGAAAATATAAGTTTGTATGATTGTACTAGTTAGCATAAGTGGGGATAGCAGGGCAGCCATGACCACTCAGCACATGGTAGTTATCTGAATCTTTATGCAGATATCTTTGGTTTCATAGTCTGTCTTGAGCCCTGCATTAGTTAGGCTGTTGTTGCTCTGGTACAAATGATTCAGATCACTTAACGTGAAAGTAACTGTGATTAGTCTCCATCTGCCAACATGGAAGAAGTAAAAATATTAACTTGCCGTGATCCTAAGATGGCTCGCACTGAAGTGGAGGCTTGTTCCTGAGAGCAGAATGAAGCCACTCACTCAGAAACACACTTCAGTATGTGCCTTGCTGGCAGCATGCTCTACTGTCTCTTTGACTTCAATAGGATTCAGACTGCAGCTTAAGCGTTCAACTGAGCTATCTATCTTTAAACATCTTTTTTTAAGGCTTTAGTTACATGGGAAAGTTGCACAGGTTTGACTTAGGATATGAATTTAATTGATTTAGGTAAATCTGTGCAAACTCTCGTGAGAATAAATTCATTTTAGCGCAAAAGAGCAGCTATTATTTTGTCTTAAAATAGCTTAGCTTTAAATTAAATTAGAAGTGGTATTAATCTACTTACCTAATTATTTAACTGAGTTTTAATAATGTTGATTTTAAAACTGACTGAAGTTAAACCAGTGAACTTTTCCTGTAGATACAAGACTTTTGACCCTGTTGCTTGAATTACACAGTCTTCATTCTTGATTAAATTGATTCTGTAGTCATCTCGTAGAGTGGGTGTGGAGAGAAGCCGACAGCAGTACATGTGTTCCCTTTAGTCCCTTAACAATAAAAGCCAGTTACTTTTGGTTGACCTATGAAATAGATGTCATCTTGTGTATTTCTAAAAGCATGCTTGCAGTCTGCTCCAGGGATATACATGTACATATGTTCTTTTAACTGCCAGAGATGCTGTAAAAAACATCAGAGTTTAGGAAATGACAGAGTGAGTGGGTGGCAAGAAAGGATCACGTAATCCTCCAAGACAGTCTTCTGGGCAGAGACTAATTTCAGGATGTGAGTAGCAGCTGTGGGTTTTCACTGCTTATAGTGCATCAAAATTGTTACACATTTTCAGACTGGGACAACATGATCCAGAATCTGAAGGGGCTTTAATGCAGGCTCAGGATAGCAACCTCCTTAATGCCTCCTTGCCCTCCTCCTCCTCCCCACCCCAAGCCTTTAAGGAAAGGAACGGTTGCAGAAGTCTCATGCTTCAGCTAATTGCCTTGTACATCACAATTTTTATAATGATGAAACCAGATTGTCTCCTTTGACCATACTGCAAGCATATCCTTCAAAGGATACTTGATAATATGTCTCTCATTGCTCAAACCAAAAGGATCTAGATTTTATTGCTAAGGGACCCAGTCTTTTCCTGGGTGCTAATGCTGATCAGCACAGAAGCCATAGCACATATGTTATACACATTTAGCCAAGTAAAGGCCCAATACTGGAAGTATTTATGAAATTTGCAAAAAGAAGGAGAGAAGTAATCAGCCCTCCTGAGTTTAAGTGATCCACAATGTCATGTGGTTAAGATGCACCACCATCCAAGCTAGCCACACACAGGGGAGCATGAGAGGAGGACAGCCAGCTCGGCTAGAGGTGGCAGTAGTGTCACTGATCTTCACATTGCCTGCCTTGCTGCTTTGTTTGGGCATGTATAAAAGGGAAAAAATCCTAAATCCCGTGGCAGGTCTGTGTCAGGAGCACTTATCACAGCAGATTTCTTTGAGTTTTAGTAGATACATTGAGAGCTACTCCATATGCAACGGTACATGCCACTGACATTCTTGTAATGCTTACTCAGGCTCTGATGGTCCCTTGCCTTCAAAAAATACACCTGCTACCTCATCTGGGGTCCCACGTTGTTCATATCTTAAATGTCCAGGTAAGAAACTAAAGGAATATGAACAGAGCCCCATATAAAATGGAAATTCAAACAAAAAAAAATTTCCAATTAAGATGCAATTGGGATTGCTCTAGTTCAAGTCTCTAATGCCAATTGTATTAATTGGGAGATTAAGATCCAAGATACTAAATACTGATATGACTCAATTACGCATGGTATAATAGGATGCCATTCAGTTCCTCGGCTATTTTGTTCCCTCCCCATGGGGTTGTCTTGTCTGTTTAGATCATATATTCTTTGGGACTTGAGCTTGCTACTGCTCCGCTGAGCGTCTAGCACAATAGCAGTCCTTTCACAGCTGTCCCCTTGGCAATCCAAGACTATACTTACTATTACTATTGTTCAGTGGGAATTCTTCCATTAACTTTAACTGGAATTAGATAAGGCTCATAAACCCTTTGAAATACATTACTCATAATGTTGAAGTAGAGCTGTGCTTCAGTATATAGTTTCATGGAATGTCAAAGGTCAGAAACAGGAACAATCCCAGACATTGTTCCAGTTTCTAACTTTTGACATTCTGCAAAACAATCTTTTGGACTGCTTTTCTCGGACTTTCACAACCATCTTCTGACAGAAGATGCATGTGAAATTAGGCTGATGCCTCCTTTAATTTAAGGCAAAACTTGCTAGCAAGCGAGCGTGAGTGGTACACAGAGAGTACGTTGGGCTTGGGTCTTCTTTGCCTTTGCACTATTACTGCTTGCAACTATGTTCATTACTGTTGCATGTGCTTTGCACATGTTTAATTTGGTATGACAAAAGCTGAATGTAAAACCAAATATGTTTCAGTAGTTTTGAATGCCTAAATATTCTCAAAGGTGGGACAACGTCAGGCATGTACAATCCCAGGCACACGTAAAATCTCTGTTCTTTTATACCAAGGGTTTGCATATAATTGCAATGTAAAAGTAACAGCATTTAATTACCATGTGCACTATGAGTTATCAACCATACACTTACCTATAATTTTATACAGAAATGAGGCTGTCCCCCAAATACATTTGACCTCAGCCACACAAGCCCAAATGGATATTAGAAAACTTATTCCTGGTATGATTCTGCATTACTAATCTCAAGACTAGAAACAGTTGTGCTAGGCACCATATAAACCCCAAATAGAATTGAAATGTTTGCATTAAAATATTTATTATTGAACATAGCCTTTTCTCAGCACAAAATCTTTTTGTGTGATATTATTAATTGGATGGATATTTTCTTTATGTAAGTGATTTTAAATGAAGATTTTTATCAAAGTGTTTTTCAAGAAAAACATAAACAAATTCCACCCGTTCACATTACATGTTCTTACCAAAACTGAGCAGTGGTAAACTTACACTCTATTCAAATTATCTCAGAAGGAGTTTGGACACATTTTTCTTGTAAATGTTGAGGGAAATCTTGTGAAATTTGGCTCACAATTGAGCCAAGAGCAATCAAACAGTGTGTAAAATTTTCACTGTTACACTTTTTGCAATATTATTTGCCTCAGAACTGAAAAGGACAGTCCATACTGTTTGAAATAAGCATTACCATGATTGCTTGAAAACTGGGCAAGCAAGGCACGTAGAAATTCAGGCCTGGTAAACAGCAGCCTGTCTGCCACCAAAACTCTCTAGAACACAACCTGAAGTGATGGCAATTCACCACTGCATGATCTTGAGCTGCAGGAGCATACTGGGCACTAATTCAGATGTTAAGAGACTTGGGAAATTGAGAACAAAAGGACCATTTTATCTTCAAAAGTCACTGTCCTGATAACTGAGCTCTGCAGATTAATAGCAGGTTACTCCATAAACAGGACTACTTGCTTCACTAAGAAGACAGAATATAAGATACTAGTCAGCGTAAGAAAATAGCTCAGAATATAATCTAAACAAGTTAATTCTGAATTACTATTACTGAGTTGCAGTGATTATTGGTCATTAAACTTTTCCACGAATTTTCCTTGCTTATAACTTGTAAAATTTTGCTTTTGATGTTCTTTAGGAGATGAAAGACTAAGCTAATATTAAAACAAGAGTTTTTAGTATAACTAAAGGTGAAAGAAAACTCCCAAAGTGTTTACCAAGTAGGTACTCACCATGAGTTAGGAAATTGGTGGTTCAAATGTCATGGGGAAATAGCATGTCAGTGCAAGTTCTTTAGTGATCAATAAAGTATTCTGCATTCAGGCTTCACAAAAAGGTTTCTGAGAACCTTCTCAGACTCCCCTAGGGACAATCCTTTGACATATTCATTGACACCTACTGGGGTAGTTGTCTTTCTAGTTTTGGTATAAGACAGCAATTTGCCACCTCATTATCAGTGTGATTGATGAGAACACCATCTGAAAATCTGTCACATGATGATTGTTGGTTTGACTCCTTCTCTAGATTGATCTCCTTAAAGACATACACTGATGTGCATGACAAAATGTTTTCTGGGGAAAGATGTCAATGACAGGTTTTTTGAAAGAAACTGCAGTTTCTGCAAAAGCAATTGACTCATCCCTCCCTCCTCCCCATCCCTCCAACTCTCTCTTTTTTCCCTCTCTTTGATATTTGTGTTTAAAAAGTAGAACATTAGACGGCATTTGCTTTTAATAGCATTCCAGAGCTGGCTCGCTCTACTGGCAAATGCGGTGACTTTGGCACTAGTGTGTGTGAGACACTTGTAGATCTCTGGATGAAAAGTGCTTTGTAAATCAGAGGTGTAATCAGTGCACAAATACTAACTCTTACTAAGAGCCCTCTGAACACTGCATCACTGCAGTGCTTTTGAAAGCATAATTTCTCCCTCTCTAGCTGCTTGTTGCACTTCCATCCTCTTTCTGTCACACTTTTATATCTCTTGTTTGTATAATAGCTGAACATCCCACATTTTTGATTGTTCCTTTTATCCTTCCCATAGTTAGCCCCACTTTGTAGGTGGTGTCTGTCCTGTTACGGGGAGGTGAGATTGCACCATGGTGGGAAGCCAAGCAAGCTTTCCTCTCGTTAGCCTAACGGTAACACACAAGATAAAATCCTCTATTGCTGTGTCTCCCCAGCTGCCGTGACTGGCAGTGGCTCAGTGGAAGTGTGGCTGGACACATATTACTGCCCAATGCAGTGCTGTCCCCATCTGCTGTGCAACCATGGCAGATCTCTATCTAGGCTTTATTTAAGAAAGTGTTTCTAATGATAGCATTAAGATATGAATCAACAGGCCATCTTTGTACTTCAGGAATGAGCTGGAGTTCATAGTGGAAGCCAAACACAGATTGCACCCACAGTCTTTCAATGTCGTGGGCTCACTGCTGGGCAGACGTTCTCACTGGGCTCCAGTTGCATATGGGGTGGCAGACCATGATTTGGGGACACCTGAATAGCACTTTCCTGTACCCCCTTGCTGCTGTCATGACAGCAAAGAGCATGGGATAGGGACTGGGCTGTGCTCTGCTCCCCACCCAGGGTCTGCCAGGTAACGCAAGTATAGCAGATTGTTTAGCTCCTGGCTAGAATCAAGGGTGCTCTCATGTGCTGTTGTTCATGCAAGCTCCTCAATCTCATTTAAGACTGGAATGAGACTTCAGATACAGCAAGAACCTGAGTAATAACCTAAGAAAAAAATATATTTGGGCCAACCTGGATTTCCAAGCATTTTTCTTGGAGTTTTGGAGAGTATAAACTCCATTAGCAATACTTCTTTATTTGTTTTCCTACATTTTTACTTCCTGACAAAACAATAGTCTTACTCTTCCCTCCATTCATTGGCAGATTTCCCTTCTTTTCTCTTCTTCTCTTTCATTCTGCTACAACCTTTCCAATGGAGAATATCACCATATCATTCACTGACATAAAATAGGCAACGGGCAACTAGGATAAATAAAGACTGAATGCAGATGTTAAACTTGAAACCACAGTTACTTTCAGGACCCAGAACATCACCTTAAAATGCAAAATCTGGTCTATTAATTTCTTCCTAAATTCTACAGAATATCCCAGAAAACTGAGATTGTTATATAATCAAATAAACCCATGACTGCTTTCAGCCTGTTTTTCAGCAAACAGGCTTTTGCCTATTTGAGTAGTATACAATTTTTTATTTACTACTGTTTGGGGAAAAGGTCCCAATCTGAAAGATATTCAAGGACCTGATCCCTAATGAACAGTGAATGTATTCTAATCCCCTGTCCTGAAAAGACTGTTATACAAACATATCCAACTGTTTATATAAAGATTTGGAGGCAAAGATTGTCTTAAAACCCTTTAAAATGCATTTTCATTAAATTAATATAGAAAAGCAGCCTTTAAAAAGATATTAGATGAAGTCCTTGAGAGCTTTGCTCTTCAACATGATTAAAAAAATAACAAATTTGCTGATTAGGATTCTTTGACTACAGAAAAAAGTGCTAACTACTCATACCTTCTGCCTCTGCATTTTTCAAATATTAAATAAGGATCACAGGGAACAGAGACATTGCAAGACCCACTGTATTCACTAAAATTCAAACTGCTCCAATGTTGAATGAAACAACTCTGTGTAACACATCCCAACAGCACTACGCAGCAGTGCAGTGCTGGGAGAGGGCACTGGTTTAGGTGATTGACATTGCAGTGGGAATTTAAGTAAGCAGACTGCAATGGGAATTTGGAATTGAGTTGAAGACTTAAGGAAGACACCTCAGATAACGAATATAAGTAAAGACCCAGGGAAAGACCCTCAGCTGGTGTGTGTAGTTGCAGTCTCATTGATCTCCACTGAACTACGACAGTTTGCCCAAGTTAACGATGTGGTCCTATGCCATATACTAAGGCTGACAGTGCTGGTAAAGCAAGCACTTGCTACCCCACAGGGGACTTTTGCTTGTTCTGCATCAGACCAGAGAGCAACATCCCACAACACCGGCGCCCAGGTGCTCCTCTCTTTGGAGGCTGCACGGGGGGCAGGACCCAGCCTTACTGCAGTGCCACCAGGGCTGAGGGTGGCTGCAAGGGGGATGGAAGAAAAGGATGGGGAGAAAAGAGAGGTCGGGGAGGGGGGACCCTAGCACAATGTGTAATGACTTCAGACAATTAAAAGGAAAACGAAAGAAATATCTGGCAGAATGCCAAAGTGAGCTTTCCCCCCCCCCCCACCTTCTTCACTGCCAATAGTCCATGAAAATGGGAAGGTATGTGAGGAATTCCCCACTTTATATTCCAGCTCCCATCTATTGTGTTTTAGCTATGCCAGAGCAACACTGTTATTCTCCCATGCAGCCTGGGAAGAGTCAGTCATCTTGTCCGACAAGACTGATGACAGGGCTGAGGCTGACTGAGCAGCAGCCGGGTTTATCAATGCAAGCTGAAGGAATCTGCTGATCAGATAGGGAAACAAGAGCACTGACTTCTGCAGTGAACCACCTTTTGGGGCGATCTCTTTTGTTCCCTCTCTTTGATCTATAGGAAAAAAACAGCCTTTGCTTAGTCATTCTGCTTGCAGCAGTAGGAGGTCAGTGATAGCAGATCGATATTGTTACACTTTAGAAAGCACTCGGAGTTGTCCTACTTTTACTATGCTCTTTGAGTCTCATAAAAACCTTTTCCTGGGTTTTTACTGTACACCAAAATCCTTTCCCTGTTGAAGCTAGTGGCAAAAATCCTAGATGAAGACAAAGACTGGAATTCAGTTATAGAGCACTTCCTAATTATCTCCAAATATGACATATATTAATTGAGTCTAGCAAACACCCTTGTGAGGTAGACTAATATTAGTAGTATACACCTGCCAAAAATCATGGCTCTACCAAGATGAAAAAAAAAAGAGAGTCCTTATCATAACAGAGAGCTCTACAGAGGCCCCAAACCTGCTCTTTACAGGTGGCCCTGCTTCCTGCATGGCAGAGCCCTGCGCCGGGGAACAGGCGCAGTCCTGCTGCTGGGGGTGTCTCACAGCAGCCACCAGCATTAACTGCCTTCTTCCTTGCAGTGGAGGGTCCCTGCGCAGCACAGCACCTTGCCACAGCCCTGCGCTTCGCGGGAGCTGCAGTCCCAGTGCCCAGGGTTATAGCCCGGCCAGCTCCCCTGCCCCAGGCTCCAGCACTGCAACACAAAGAATCCAGCACGTCTTTGAGTAAAAACATAATGTGTTAAATATATATATATTTATCGAACAGTTTATCAGCTGCAGTTTGTGTTTTTACTGATACAGTACTTACTCCCCTCTCTTAAGGGTTTCACACTTTCAATATTTCAAATAATACTGGTGAGCATAACACTCATTGCAAGGCGGGAGGTCCTTTTTATTTTGAGAACATTTCCATATAATACTGCAGAATTTCTTTTTTTCTTTCTTTCTTTTAAAGTTTAAGGGTATTCTAACATTGAGTTTTATAACAGGGTATGACATTCTTAAAAAGTTTCTTAAAAAAGATACTGAATATTCATGATTTTTGTGTATTAAGAAAAAACATAAACCATTCTTGATTTCAAAATTACTTCAGTAAAAGTGAAGTGTGTTTGAATAAGCACTCAAACCTTGAAAATTTGAATTCTGTACTCAGGAAATGAGGCCTGGTGAAAATATCTTTGAATCTCAGCAAATATTTTTGAATCTTACAAATGGTTCTTAACACAGAGGCTGATCTCATTGCAGATTTGACGCTTTTTTTTTAAAATCAAGAGGTTTTTAATATCGCAAGAAAAACATGCTGACTAAAGTACGAATTACAACCATATAAATAGTATGCTTAAAATTAGTGTCTGAAATTGAAAGCATGGTTTCCACAATTATCTTTTCCCCATTTGTTCTACAAATACAACATAAAATAATTTTTTGGCAAAAATAGTCTGCTTTATCTGCAGAAACCTTAGTTGGAAAATAGCAAAGATTTATGAAATTTTAATTTTTCTCCTCCTCTCAATTTTTTTAGAATTCTCATTTCTACAAAATTTTTCTGAGCAGCTCTACTAGAATAACACCAGCTCTCTCCCTCTCTCTCTCTCTGTACATTCAAATATACATGCATGTAAATCCTTTTCGTAATTTTGTAGTGATTCCATTAAAACCAAAAGACTTTTATATCCAAAAGTGCAAAGAAGATGCACATATACTATATTCCAGGGGATTTCTTAGTTGTCATATAAATACCTTCCTATAGGTTCTCATGCAGTTTGACATAAGGATATAGGGCTTCTTGAACAGGCCCATGATTTAATGATCAGCAGCTGCAGCGGAAGGGATTTCTGGCCTAGTTTTGGTTGCATGCATTCAGGGAGACACTCCAAACTTGTTTTATATCACATTACATAGCAACAGAATACAGAAAACCCAAGCACTTCATTTTCTGAGCGTGGACAGTTGAGAGGCAATAAGAATTAGAATTAATAACAAGGAAATAACAACTAACAAGGAATGACAACACTGCATATAGTGATGATGCCCTTAAATCATGCAGCAAATTCGATTCGAGGCACATAAATGATTTATCTTGTTAATGTAATTGAGCGCAGACTTTCCACTTCTCCAGTTCCCTTTCACGGAGGGCTCCTTGCTCAGAGAATGTTGTCCCATCTCATTTGTCTGTGTCTGCAGATGAGGAAATTTGCAGCTTGTGCTGTTACTTCAAATAGCAATCCCTCTGACAGCCCTAGAGCGGAGCAGCCCAGGGCCAAATTCCCCTCAGCATACTTTGGTGCAGCATCTGTGTCAGTAGAGATATCGATTGTGCTGATATACCAGAAAGGATCATCTGAAGTTAGTGCATTCATCTGGTGTTTGTGGAGCATAAAGAAGGGGTCATCTAGATGGAGATTCTGGTGCCCAGCGGACTGAAGAACATGTTTACAGCCCAATAGCGCCTCGTATAAATGTTCTCTCAAGGCTGAAGTTGCACCTGATGGTGCTTGCCACAGGGTCTTGGCCTTCTCCTTTTTCAGAGCATACCACATATTTTGTGTGCCCTGCTTCTTTAGGCTTCCTTTCCGTGAAAGTAGTGTAGTATTGGGAAGAACGGGCCGGTGCACTTCCAGGTCTCACCTTTCCTGGGAGCAAAGACACAGCCATGATTTGCAGCCATGATTTGCAGCCATGATTTCTACATGTGCCATCATCTTCTTGGACTCTTGGACTTTGGCATGTTAATTAACAGATATAGAAATGTCATCACGGTGGTTGGGAGCTGTCTGACACACTTGCTTATCAGGTGGACCTGTTCTTGAGAAGTTTTCCTTATTGTAAACTTTTATTGTTTCCTTATTTTATGTGAACAAGTTTAAAAAAAAATGCATACCAGTGACTAAACTATTCAACCCACTATGCAAATAAATTCATATAAATGATTAAAAAAAAGATAACTGCTGAACTTGAATTACTAATTAGTCAGTAAAAACATGGAAAGGGAATAAGGTAAAGAGGAAAAATAAGAAGCAGCACTTGGCGGCATCATCTTCTAAGATCTGAGCCAATAGGCAGGTGTTCATACATCGACAAACCAAACCAAGAGATCTGCAATCTAATTTCAAAATTTAAATTACCAACTCCTTCAGCTTCATGAAAAATGACTTCAGCACTGGTAGCTTCACTGGGACTTCCAAAGATTTATAGAGAAGATGACATAATGTTTTTCCCATGTTTCACAGCCATGAAAGGAGAAGGGAGAAGTACTATGTCTTTTTAGTCTTTTTAGTCATCTTCTTATACATCAGCTTCATAGAATCATAGAAAAATTTGGGTTGGAAGGCCCCTTCAGAAGTCATCCAGTCCAATCCCCTGCTTGAAGGAAGTCCAGTTAGAGCAGGTTGCTTACATCCAGCAAAGTTTTGAATATGTCCAAGGGCAGAGATTTCAAAACATCTCTAGGCAACCTGTACCAATATTTGACCATCCTCACAGTAAAAAAAAAAATTCTTCCTAGAGACAGAAGACTCTGAATTAAATGATCTGATGATCTGAGGTATTGAATATGAATACTACAAGACAATCTCCAAAGTCATCCATCACAGGAGGGAAAACCAAAAAAAATTTCAAATTCCTTTAGCTGCCTTTTATTAAAATGCAAATGCAAACATAACTCACCTCAAATTCGCTGTTTGTTATGACCATCATTTTTACTAATTAAGCAAGACAAACAGCGTCTTTCGTTTTTCTTTTCTCTTTTTTTTCTTCTCTTCTCTGCTCTTTTATTCTAAGAGTAAGCAGACATGACGGTGTCTTTAGGCTTAGCCTTTCACACTCATATTTGTGTTTGCAATTTTTGGAAAAGTTTGTGGCTTTTCTCTGTGTATAAATGAAGAGATAAGAGCAGAACACACGTAAAGGCGGAGATAGAGTGTATCTTAAAAGGGAAGATCATTACAAAGTGTGGGGTGAACAGAATGAGAAAGAGTCTCCTGTCTTTTGCCCTACAGTTAAGAAAAATGTTGTGATCTTGGATTTAAATGGGATGAATAGAGTCATTATACCAGATGATGACATTGGGCATTGGCCCAACAGACTCTTGACATTCTTTCTGACATTCCCAAAATAGACTTCCCCTAATTATAATGTTGTTTATGTCCATTTTCAGTGTCAAATATTCATGGAATGTTGCTCATTCTGAAAAGAAAACCCTAAGCACTTCCATCATAATTTTATGCAATCCTATTAAAATTAAGAACAAACTCAAATGTTGGGTAATTGCTAAGAGGCTTTTGGGCGTACTACTTTACGTAAACTGGCAACAACAACAGTGCATCAGCAAGTTTCTGTTTTCAACTGATACTCACTTTCAGTTTCTAGTGTGCCTAAGGGTTTACTTGTAGAAGATGCTAAAAGCCCTGATTCTTATGTCCTTTTCAGACTCAAGTACGATGCAAGCATAGGTATGGCCTGCAATCATCAATGTCACGTTTGAGCTGCGCTAATCTAGGATGCAGGGCTAATAAAAGCAGAGATGATTTGGCAGGGTACACTTCTGTGTGCATATATACACTATCTTTTCATAGTGACAATTTACCATGGCAGTGCTGATATAACTCAAACAAATACAGCCTCTAGGGTACTGGAGAGTCGACAACTTCTGATTCAGGCAAGTACATCTGGTTCCACACGTTAAAATTTGCCTGTGTGCCACGTGTCACGTGAATTAGATTTCCTTTTCACAGAGCTAAATACCAGGTTATTCTGAAATGTGTCAGTTCACAGAGTGTAAATAGCTGTACAACAGATCATCTTGAAATACTACAAGATGACGTACAGCAACAGTCGCATTGAACACTAGTAGAGAATGCACACAGGCACATACACACACTTATATTTATTTATTTAAATGCCTATTTTTATTTGTAACTATACATATTTATATTAAAAAAACCCTCCCAGAACCCACTGTTTCTGAAAGCTGAGTCATAGTGGATCACACATGCACAGATGCAGAACTTCAGGAAACAGTACTGTATGAGTATATGGAAGATATTATGGAAGGAATGGTTCACTTCTCAAGCACAAAAAAAGTCTTCCTCATCTGGATATATGACACCATTTAAATGAGGATGCCTTCTGTGTATTTTCTCCTGAGCCTCTAACTCACTGAGTAGCAGGGGTGAATAGCAGTTCCTTCAATAGCAGGCATCAAAGTATGAATTACACATTGCTATTCTATTGGGGAGATTAATTTATCAAAGGTTTTCAGAAGCTGTAGCAAATAAAGGACAAACCCACATCAAAGACATGTCTAGGTTACTTTCTTAAAGGCAATCTACAAAACAAGGAGAGATTGTGGAGCAGTTGAGGATTAGGGGTTATCAAGTCCACCTTAAAGTGTCAGGTTAAAAAAACGGTTTCATTGTTAAAGAACCATAGTGGATGTCTGATTTGATAAGCATGCTGAAAAGAATATTTATTTTAAAAGATGTAGCAGATTATTGATGAAAAAGAAAAGATCTGCCTTCAATTTCAAATACAGACCAGTCAAATTACAGTATCTATAAGTAAAGGAAAAGGCATTTGCAAAGGCTTATACCTGTATCTTTGGAAAAAAACCCAGCAGGTGCAGACCTCTGGTTACAGCAACGAAGCACTTTAATGTTAGTTTCTAAAAGTTAGGCCTGGGATGCTTGGGTTTGGATTACCAGATCTTCACTTCTGTGTTTTCATTCAATGGGGTTATATAGATTGAACCTCAGCTTGGTTTTAAAAAGAATTCCCAGGGTTAAGTAGCTGAATACAAACAGCAATGCATTGCAGAAGTCTCACACATTCACTAACAAAATTTAATGCTCAGAATGTATCAATGGAAAGAGAACAGTTGCTAATTTTTTTCTAAAAAATTTAATTGTAAGAAAATACGTTTCTACAGTTCCACCAAATGTGTATTCAAGGTGGAAATATGTTCATCTTGTATTTGACATGCTCTTAAAAATTCAGTAATTTCATATTTATACATCATAAGTCATGCAACACTTCTGTATGTTTATGCTTAAGTGAATCTATTTTGACTCTTGGGACCTTTATGCATATTATACTGCAATTTGGGTTGGATTTCTGGATTTTATGTCCTCAGCCCATCAGACTTGGGTCGGATACTGAAAACCTCAGGATAAAATCTGATTCAATGTATGACATCCACCAATGGGAGGTCAGGATTTGGTCTCAATTCAGAACATGTTGTAAACCTTGACAAAGAAATTTTCGGACCAGGACTGCAAAAAGTAGTTGACTTGCTGAATCACAAACCTATGCGTAGCATGGAATATATGCTGGGTGGTATCACAGCATTATAAAGTGTTCTTCCAAACATTCTTCCTGATTTTATTTTAATAGCTGCCTCTGCACTGTAAGGTTCCGAGAGCTTTATCTATTGCATCTCATTCTAGTCACACTGATGATCAAAACAGTTATAAAGCAAAAGATCTGATGGAAAACTAATTCTGAAAATGTAGAACTGACTTTAGGTTAATCCATGTGTGATAGGCTTGTCACCTTCAGCTCATATTCTAGGAATTTATTTCTGTTCAGTGATGGTTAACGGATTATCTAGGTGTACTTTCAGAGCTACATCTGCACTTCCTTTTTTCCAGTTTCCTTCTTTAGCTTTATTAGATCAAGAGTTGAGCATACTAAAAAAACCCCAAATGTTACATTTAATCAGAAACATCAAGAACCAGCACTTTTTCCCATTCCTTATCTCCAGGAAAAATACGTTGATTTTGTCCACCATTTCCTAACCTTGCCATTTTTCCTGATACCACCAGAGGAATATTGCTCCTCCCCGTCCCTCTTCTTCAGGTTAGAATGACTAAGAATTTATCTTGTGAGTGCTAAATAATGCCGAATTACGACAGTTTACATCTAGGTTACAGGATTCAAAATGCTTTTTTCTGTTCTGCCCTTTGTTTAGCCTCTTTGATTTATTAACGGAGGCTTCTTTTTGATCTGGCTTTACCTTGTCAGTCCTTCATGTCCCACCCATGGACTTTTTATTTCTTTTTCATCTAGTGATGCTGGCAAAGAACTTTTCAAAAAAAAAAGACAGAGGGAGGGATTTGGGATTGTCATATAAAACCTGTGTTACTCAGTTTTCAATATCTCATTGAACTTCTCACAGCTTTGATATTTTAAGTAGGTATCACAACAAAGGGAAAAGAAGTGACTGGAAAGGTAATGCAGTGTATTAGCCTTGTTAATGGCCCTGAAAGTCCCAAGAAAACTTGCTGAAAGAAGGATCCTTTCCCATGAGTACTATTTAATTTCTCTGAGAGGGTTTTCCTGGTGAATTAAAACTCTAAAGAGCACATTTAAACAATGCCACTGCTATCTTAGCCTATGCTATGTGCACAGTGACATTCATTTTTATTTTAAAAATCCTTTTGTTAAAAAGTCTGTAGCGTAGAGATTTCTGGCGAATTTGTTTCTTCTTTTGCTCTGCTTCTAACGTACCTGGGAAATGTAAAAAACTGGAATAGAAACCCAAGGTTTTCCCACAAGGGCAGAGCAAGATCAAATAAGCGATAAGAATATTTTACTAAAGAATTCCTCTTACAAGTTGTAAGTAATGACCCTGCTCCAACACTTCAAATTATTAAGTGTGACAGTCCGAAGCAGATTAAACCTCTATTTAGAAGAATTTAACAGTGCAACATATGGGAGTCTAACAAGCAGAAGGAGTTAGCTGTTTTTTACATTGCCATTTGGGGTCGTGGGAGACCCCAAGTCTGATCTATCTTCTGCCATAGGTTTCTTTGTATAATATAGACAAGTCAATTAACATCTTAGTTCCCCATCTATAACCCAGCCGATATCATCCTGGATTCCCTTGAAAACAGCCAGGAGACCCTGAGTGTTACAGAGGCAAAAAGCCTTCCCCTGCCCACACTTTGACTGGAGGTGAGGCTGGCGGTAGCAAGGAGGCAAGCCCTGCACCTTTGCCCTGGTCTGTACCAGGAGGGCTTCTTGTCTCACAAAGTCACCCTGTGTGAGACTCCTTCCTGGCTGAGCCAGGCAGAGTTTGGCTTGTCTGGGTCAGCAGCAAGCTTCATGCCAGAGAGCATATCTTGTTGGCTTTGGGAGGAGAAGCCAAGGCTCACTATTACTGTCCTCTCCAGGTGCTGCATTGTATTAAGAAGCTTGCATCTCTGCCATGTCTTATTTACTCTTTCCCCCAAAAGTGATGAGGTTCCTCCTTCCCCACCAGCAAGTTGGGCAAGTAGCTCCATTATTTGCATAGTGGCTTTAGGTGCTGCTATCCAAACCAGAAAAGTTACCACTACTTTAGTGGGCGTTTCCATCTTTGCTTTTAATGTGATATTTAACGTAATGTGACTTTTAATCATAATCTACAATCTCAACTTAAATCTGTTTTCCTTGTTGGCCTGTCTGGTCAGCTATCACTGCTAGTGGTAGCCTTTCAAAATCAGTGTTTTATAGCAAGAGGGGAACACGGGACTTTTTCTAGCTCTGTGATACATTCAGGGTTTCTCACACATCTGGCTCACTGTGGAGACATGGTACTGTAAACGAAAAGGCAGTGTAGCCTACCAGTACAAGGGAGTCTAAGGAGTTCCTGGGAATGGTAAGACAGAGGGGTGGTGTGGGCTCTATGGCTACGTGCTGGTAGACACAAAGGACTGCAGGCAGGATGCTCCAAAAAGATAGGCAGTCATTCAGCTCATGTGTGGGAAACGGGACAGGCATTCCTGTGTTTTCACCCTGTTCTTCCAGCAAGGATGGCTGGAGTGAGCCTTGAGGAAAGCTCACAGCAAGTACTGTTGCTCTGCAAGAAGCCTTGTCACAGAGTGTCACTGGGAAGCTGTGGCCAAGTGGGCTGTTGATTTATCTTGCAAAAATATGCAGTTAGTATTAATATGACTTTATTTTGTACAGCGCCTTTGATTTGCACTCCAAATATGTTGTGGCTGTGGCATTTAGCGAAATGAATTGGTCACACACTAACCCGTTTTCGTACCAGGGCACTAATACAAAACATTGGACTTGATGCACACAATTTTCATATCACACCCAGCAACCTCCAAAACAAGCCACAGAAAGGAAAACATCTCACAATATATCTAGGAAAGCATCAGCTGCTGATTTAATCCTCCTGTAAGAGGCTTCCTATGGCCATAGCACATAGATGCCTTGTACAGAGCAAGAAAAAATTCTTGAAACTCCTCTTAAGACTTTGCTAACCGTTCAGTCAAAGCTTTTCTTCAATGAGCCTTCTAAAATCAATATCAGACTTCTCAAACACTCCAAAGCTTATGATGCAGTCGGATTCCACATATACGGGGTTTCTTCTGATAGATTTATGATTCAAAAGACTGTCTGCATTACATTGGTCTGTGGACCCCTCTTTCTTTTTCCAGAAAACTATCTTGCCTCCCTTTTCTTTTTGTCTGCTTTTGAAATGAGAGGTTCAGTTGAAAAGTATTTACTGATCTAAATGCTTACAAGGATTGTACATAGCCTAGAAAAAAACAGTGACCTACTGGGGTAGTTTAAAGTTTGTGCTACTTTTGGCTTTCCTATGACAAGGGGATGATACCAGGCAAGCCCAAAAGTCAGAATTAGTTGAGTGGCTCCTGTGCTATGTGTAAGAAAGGAATTAGCATTACCAGCATGGAGCAGCCACTGAAATATCTGCAAAGAGCATCACTGGAAATAGCACTTATATGAATCTTTTAAGTGCTGGATTTCTTCAGGAAAAAGAAACAGAAATAATTTCAGGTTCACTCAAAATCAGTTCATTATCTAGGGGTTGAACTGAAAGTGTGAAACCCTGTGGAACATGTTTCCTTGGTGCCATCTTTGGACTCTGTCAGGAGTAACCACAATACACAGAGACACTGAGCACCTTCAAATATTTTGATCCCACTGGAATCAGTGGGAATGGAAATTTTAGGAAAGGGCCACTTGCTTACAGGATCAAGCTTTAAACCTTTCAACTCAAACTGTTCTGATGTTTGCACATCTAAAATAATAAAGACTTTATATGATCCATCCCTACTTTCTTGAATATGTGATGAAAAAAGTTCAATTATTCTCAATTTCTTATTAATTATTTTCAACTTCTGGTCCCCTATTAAATAATACAATAATGCTGGTGGGATTGCACCTCAGAGCAGTTTGTACTATTACATTTCCAAAATCAGTGGTTATTGATTCAAGAATGTAAATTAAACATTTCTGCATAGATTAGACTTGCAGAATCCTAGTTCCTAGTTACTAGAAAGCAGGCTGGAGCACCTCTCCTATGAAGAGAGGCTGAGAGAGTTGGAGCTCTTCAGCTTAGAGAAGAGAAGTCTCTGGGGAGACCTCGTAGCAGCCTTCCAGTACCTGAAGGGGCTCCAGGAAAGCTGGAGAGGGACTTTTTACAAGGGCAAGTAGTGACAGGATGAGTAGGAATGGTTTTAAACTGAAAGAGGGGAGATTTAGATTAGATATTAGGAAGAAATTCTTTCCTGTGAAGGTGGTGAGACAGTGGAACAGGTTGCCCAGAGAAGCTGTGGCTGCCCCCTCCCTGGCAGTGTTCAAGGCCAGGTTGGATGGGGCTTGGAGCAACCTGGTCTAGAGGAAAGGTGTCCCTGCCTGTGGCGGGGGGGTTGGAACTAGATGATCTTTAAGACCCCTTCCAACCCAAACCATTCTATGATTCTATGGTTCTATGAAAGGAAAGACAGGTAGCATTGCCCCTCCCAACATGTAAAGAAACAACAAACTTATTTGCATGATGGAATTCTATTATATTCTGTCTGGACAAGTTTAGTTTTGGTCACACATAGAAGAATATAGAAGGAAAGAGCTTGATCCAGAATGCAGGTTTACGTCTAAATACTTTGATTCATTTAACTACCACTGAACAGGAGAGATTTATAGAACTGAGCTGTAAATTGTAGTAACCAAACCCAGAAAAATACCTGATTCATTTTGACAAATAAGGGCAACATGGATCAGCTATTGATCATCCTCAAACTGCTGCTTGATTTTCCCTGCTGTGGCCAACTGGTATCTCCCTTTGTGTGATCGGCTTTTGCAATTACATGTTTCAACAATTGCTTAAATCTCTTTATTTCATGATCTCTCACATTAAAGATCCTTCAAATCTGACCTGCACATTGAATTGTTTCAATTAGAGATGACCCCTGCTTTAACTTTTCAGAAATCGCTTGTTTCTTGTGGCCAGACTACAGAATGGGGCATAATAGAGGGTTTCCAGCGGTAACTGGAAAGCTGAGCCCTGCAAACGCCCAAGCCCAGGCTCGGTGCTGTGTGAGCCACATCCCTGAAGCACCTGGCCACACTCGGGCTGACAAACAGCCCTGCCATTATTCCTCTGTGAAAATGGCATGCTAAAACAGTGCCCTGAAAAACTAACGACAACGAAGCCCCCAAAGAAAGGCAACTTCCATTTCCATATGCCTGTCGGCTAGTGCTTGAGATAGACGCTAGTGACTGATTTCTCAGGTAGTGCCACAAGGAGGAACAGGCTTTTGTTCTGTTTGAACAGAAGTTTTCTAGCAGTGGCAAAGACTAGAATAATTCTTATATTTTTCTAATATTTTTCTAAATGATTCTTTCATTTGAAAATACCAAGGCTGGGTCATATCATCAAATCTGAGAAATTCAGAGTTTATTATTGAACTTTACATTAACCTTAGAGCTGATATTTCTGTAGGATTCATTTTCTGTTGTATATTGTGATTCTGCTAGGTCTTATTTACTACCTGTAGGAGGGACTGGTAACATCTTTGAAGCCATTTTCCTCAATTAAAAAAAAACAAGTGCTGGAAACATGAGAAGTTAGTGGTTTTATGGCTGCAGTTTGAGTATTAGAATCTGAAACAAATTCCTGACAGAAGAGATCAATTAAGAAGTTTCTTATTTATCTTCAAGGCTTAACAACTAAGGTCATCTACTCAAATGTGCTGTAAAGCACAAGAAGTGAATTTCTGGCACAGAGTCTAGCGAAGACTTAGAAGCCACAGTAGAACTTCACAAGATTTTTAATGGTATTGTAGTTTTCAGTATTGTTGGTCAGAATTTTTCTAGGACAGCTTTTTTGTTGATAAGCAGAAACCAGAGTTTCAGTCTTCAGTGAAAAAATGAAAAGAATTTGTATTTACACAATTTTTTTAAATTAAAAAAAAAAAAATTCAAAAATTAATTTTTTTTCCAAAGAAAGCATTAAGCCTTTGTAAAATCAGAAACATTTTTGTCCTCCATGTAATTTTTCTTTTTAAAAATAGAAAATCTGTCTTCTGGTAGATTAAGAGGATTTTACCATTCCTTATAGCACTCACAGTCCCACTTCCATTTTTCTGATGATTTTTTCTAATGGTCACATATGTTTTGTACTGCACTTTACGAAGGTGAAATATTATAAGTGGGTCAGTTTATGTAAAGGATGGATGCCAGAAAGGAAAAGATAATTTGTGTAATATGGCAGGCTCAGGATAAAGGGCCAAGTTAAAGCTTTGCCCTTCTGTTTTGGAATCTCTATTGACTTCCTGTTACGTATCTTCATCCTACGTTACAACAATGAGTAAATATTATTTAAAAAGGCAAACAAGTGATTATGAAGCATTACTTTCACAAATGGAGCACCTATGCCAATCTCCAGGTTTTCTATGGCAGATCCTTGTCCTTGTGTATATTCATTATTCCCATATTTCATGAAAACTGCATTTGATTTGCAAGTTATTTAGAAAACCTCCATCAAGAATACTCAGTATTTGTAATTACACTCTTAAAAATTGACTGGATGTGTATGTCAGATGGTCTGTTTTCCTGTCTTTGTTAGGATTTTTTCTTTCTTATACCTGTTACACCTAGAAAATATTTACGGCTGTTGATTTCAAACTCAAGGATCTGGCACTATTTAATTATAATTTACTGCTCTGTTAGATACACCTGTTTTGTTCAAATGCAGTTGTGAATAGTAAGCTCTAACTCTACTGAATTCAACTCAACTATGAAACAATTATTTATAGTTTTTTTTTTTTTTATACTGTGATTTTTAAGAATGTTTTAAGAATTTTGCTAAGTTTCATCTGAAATGGTCAGCAAGGATACTTTTTTTACTGCCCAGTCTCCTAGATACCAAGGGGCACACTAATGTTCCTGATACAAGACAAGCAGGGCTCTATTAAAACCTGAATTTAACAGGGAAGCACACTTGCATGTACAGACAAGAGTCCTGTGGCCATCCTGACCTGGGAATAATGGAAGAGGGCAATTGTGAACGGTTTAGCGGGTCCTTGAGGACCTCTCTCTGGTTACAGGTTGTAACAGAAGATTTATTTTACTGCCCCTGTTAGAGAGTTGATCTAGTCTGCCTTACACAATTGTTTATTCCCAAATAAGATATTTCAATCCTGTGGTCTTCAGAGTGCCCATTGAAAGCACTAATTAGTGATCATTTAAAGTACTTAGGTAATGTTAACTCCAGCACACAAGGGATGCTCTTGAGTCTGACCCCTGCTCATTCCATTTCTTTTTGGAGCTTTGAAGACAATTGATTTTTGAAGACTGCAGCCTCCCCTTAAAATCAGGGACTAAAAGAGTGGGGACCTAATCTTGATTCAACCATTCATGCCATCTTTAAAGACATGTTTACTTTTTTCCTTCTGGATGTCAATTAATAGATTTTAAAGTCAGTGAATTAACCCAATGTGAAAGAGTTTAGAGCACAATTGCATGTGGGCAGAAAATGCTAATTATAAATAATCAGGCTCAAAAAAAAAAGGAAAAGTGAGTGCACCTTAAATAGCTTATGGGAACAGGTTAAAAAAAAGGGGGAGTGGGGAACAGAATTTTTAAAGCTAGCTTGAAACTAGTATGTAGAGTTACATGGAGAAGTCAAAACAGTTGATATGAAAGGTAACTTGGAGCTGACTTTTGCACACACTGGGTCAAATACAAGCTGTAGTTTCCCTTCGTGAGAAAAAAACAACACCCTAAGAAAGATTCTAATGTATCTGGCTGAAAAAAAAAAGTCCAAGATAGCCATAAAGATATCTGGAGACCAGTATGGTAAAGGAACTTCTCACTGACATCTTTTGGCAACATCTCCTTGCAGTGGGTGCGGTTGTATTCACAGTTGTTGTATATATGTCTTTACAGAATTTTAGTTATTATCTCTCCTAACTGGACCTGCACTGGTGCAGTTGCATTTGGGTTAGCAGCAGTGGCATCACCAAGTGTACCATCATCAGCACTTTCATTAAGTCTAATCCTTCTCAGAGCTGGTTTAGATGATCTAGGCCAGCCATATATCAGGACAAGGAAACCCATGAAACTCCCTGAAAAATGACCCTACTCCAAACTTACTGATATTCATTATAGACACTTTCCTGCCAAAATTATGCAATTTAGGATTAATTGCTGGACAGCTGTTGGGACAAAATTATGCTTTACACAAATAGGAAAGGGGCCTCAAAGACTTTCGTGAAAGCTGAGCTCAGGTCAGGAGATACGGAGCATCTCCAAAAAAAGGGTGGTCGTGAAATGCCCTGGAAGTAGACCTGCAAGACCAGATGGGAAGAGATCCTTTTGAAGAAGAGCACCTGACCCTGTTCGGGAATGATGGAACCTCCCATCATTTGTCTAGCTCTCAGTTTTTAACAGTGGCTTTAGCACTGCAGCCATGAGTAGAGTACACTTTCTGACAGCTCCTTCCAAAGATCTCAGTGTCAGAAGGTGTGCCATAGTCTGGTGCTTTCTGAAAGATACTTGAAATTTGAAGTTAAGAAACAAAGAGACGTGAAAGTACAAAAAGCCTGTCCAGTTTCAAGTCAAAGAAGTCATTTTCCAAATCAAAGAAGCCATGCAGTACAATCACAGGAGGTTGTTCAGCTCCTCCACCATGACTAGCCCCTTTTCACATACTAAATTGAAGGAAATTCTGACAGTAATGTGTCGTACATGGAAAACACAGACCAACAACTTCTTCCAGCCCAGCAAGACTAGCTGATACTGAAATTCTGCTCTCATGCTTTGGGGACCGAGATTTCTGAACATGAAGTTGTCCTTAGCTCAGTTTTCCGGAAAAAAATCAAATGCTTCACTGTCATGAAGTAAAAGAATTTGTTAATAGTATTTTAACCTCAATTATTAGTGTATTTGAACATTATTAGGAATCAGGACAATGAACCAAAGCTGAGATTTGGTAATAGTTTCCTTTTAACATTTATAACAAGCTCTTAAATAGCTTCTTTCCTTTTAATTTCAGAGAATAGTGTTAAATAAAAGACTCTTTCCTTGTGAAGGAATTAGCGGAGTAACACTTGAAAAAAAAACTTATACACTCTAAATCAAATAAATATGCAGGGTTATCCTGAAATTAATAAAACAATCACTATTGTTTGTATTGTGCAAGTGTGGCAGGAAAACAGAAGCTTTCAACTTTTAGCTATAAGATGTAATTTAAATATTTCTTTTGTGCAGTATGCCACTGTTTCATTAATATGCATGTTTGACAGCAGGTTTGAATGCACTTTCTTCTTTTCATCACTGGTGTAGTTTTGTTTTCTCCAAAAGTCTATACTTATTCTTTCAATCATTTTAAATAGAAGAGAGGGATGTGTTAAATTTCCTTTCTCTGAGTACTAAATGTTTTGCCAGTGCATTTTAGACTACAATAAAGGTGGTGAGGTATTTAGGTAGAAAGCAGACTATTGGGTAAACAGGGCTGCTACTGTGGAAAGAGGGCAGGATGCTGGCACGTGGTAATAGTTGGGAGCAGATAAATGCTAAACAGCTGAAATGCACCTATGTTCTGGTTTATCTGAGTTCATCAAAGATGACAGGGAGTTTTGCCTTTAAAATAAAAGATAAAACATGACTCAGTGGGAGCAGGACCAGCCTAGTAGCTTCATTGTAACCGACCTAGCAAAGGACTGGGTATCTCTAGTAACACACAGTGAAGTACACAGATCTTGGTAGGTCATTGCCAAGCACAAAATCACTTTAAAATTGCTACATAATACCTTCTCTAAACTCTGTGTGATGAGGAACCATAAAATGTAAAAATAAAAAATAAAAAAAAATACTGAGATTAAACTAGGAAAGAAACTCACCTATGGCTAAGTTTGTATATTGGAAAGGGTTCAGATAGCCCATTAAATACTCCAATGGTTATTTACAATAGGATTAATTTCATTCACATTGGAGAATACCTATTATGTTTAATTTATGGTTAAGCAGCTGTCCAATTAAAAGGAATCGATCTTCTACAAAGCTTGTATCTGAACATAGCACTGCCCACTGTGCAATAACTCCTTTGTATTTGAGAGCTAATATGTCATGCAATTATGATCTACAGAAGGCTGTTGTTTTTGGGGGGCTTTTAATCCTCCAGTTCCTTAAGAAATTGTCTTATCATTCCACCATAATCGAGAATTCCTTCTCTGTTCTACAGGTCATTGAAAGGGTTAAAAATTCTCTATCTCTATCTTGATCTGTGCTGAAATGGTGTATGGGAATGAAATGGTTGCCAATTTGTTTGCAATGCATTCTGACTGTACTGGAGTTCTTTTTTGCCTGACAGGCAGGTGAGATCAAAGTGGTGCAGGACAAAAGGGGCTCAGCAGTGATTTGTCAGGGGACGAAAGGCAGTCCTGTCTGGGAAAGTGGCTGTAGCCCAGAACGAGCCTTCAGATCACTAACACACTAAAGAAATCATGGCATGAGAAAAAGTACAGCAGAAAAGGTTCAAAGGTCAGTTTTATTTGGTTTGGATTATTGGTGCCTCCTTTTAAACCAAAGAGCAAGAAGGGGAAAAAAAGAACAGGCTAATAACCTTTGTTATTGTCCAGGAAAAAAACTCTTTTGTACACATTGCTTGGGGATTGTCTGTAATTAAAATGCTGTTGTTAGATCCAGGACCTGATCCTGCAAAGTTTTACTCACGTGAGTAATTCTCCATTGCATGAATAGTCCTGTGGGGTTGCTCACGTGAATAAAGATTACTTTCATCACAAAGAATTTGCAGGTTCAGGCATTACATTTGGTTAGGGGATGCAGGTGTGTCTGTGTCTGTGTGTCTGCTCAGAAGTGAGTGTCCTTTCTAAGCAAAGGTTAGATTTTAATGAGTGGCCTGAAAAAGATTATGTTTGAAAACTCAAAACTTAAGACAAAAGCAAATAAACAAATGTCTATAACTGTTTGCATTGATCTTCCATAAAATTCTGGTGATTATGAAACCCACTGTTCTCTTTTAATCCAGGTGTTTATCTGACAATTACTTCACCGATTTATGTCAGAGGAGCTCTGTGAGTTGCCATCCACTGTAGATTACTCCCAGCAAGTATTATCTTCCAAATATTGTTGAGCAAAGAAAGTCTTGTTTTAGGTTATAAATAGATGGTCCTATTCCTTAGTTGGTGGAGGATGCTAGAGACATAGGTTGCGTCCACCTCGTTTGGGAAATGGCAATCTTCTCTAGCCGAGGAGCAGGCACCTGCATGGCTGTCTGGAGGGGAGGACACTAGCTGTCGCCCATACCTTGACAACAGGCAGCGGAGAAGGCAGGGGGGAACGGCGCAGGCTGACCAAGCCTCCTGTTCTCAGAGTAGCCAAATAATTGATTCTGAGGTGATAATACTGAACTAGAGCAGATGCAAGCCTTGCTGGGCACCACTTTCATCCTCCTGAGTGGCAGAAGGCAAGGGCACACAGGGAGCAGAGGAGGCTCTCTGTTACTTTTGTGTGCTTCCCTTGTTTTTTCTCTTACCCAAGAATGAGTGTATTTTGGATGGCTAGGCTGGATTGGATTGGATAGTAGACTGAAAATGATACGTACATTTTCACTTCCATGAGGGGAAATAGTACAACAGTGAATAAGTGTCTAAAATTTTCCTGTTCCACACTGAGAGTACTTCCAGTGTAGAGTGGGGAAAGAGCCACGTGGTCAGAGTCAAAAAAAAAGGGGGAATTTTTGTGATCAGGTGCAAGATTTTGCAAGCCTAAGTTAGGATCTGTTATCCCTGGATCAGCTGTGCATAAAAGCCATGGTGGGGAGGGTGGGGAGGTAGAAGGGGAACTGTGCATCTTTTAGCAATATCCAAATTATCTGAAGAAGTGTCTTTGAAAAGTATTCCAGGATTCCCCTATTGAGGTCTGATACAGAGACCAGTTTTTAGGGAACAACGTTGCACTTTGATGTAGCTGGAGCACAACTTAAGGTAAATCCTTCATATATGAATAAATAAGATGCTTCTGAGACAAACAGGCAATGATCTGACTTCCTCGTATTACAGTTCACCCTTGTTCACAACCTTGAAACCAGAGTGTTGCAGCTACCTGGTCTAACAAACTCTTCTAGGAATCGGTCTTTGCTACCTGTGTCTGACTTTATTTGGAGTCCTGCAGCTCTGGGAACTGAAGAGAATCTATTGAAAAACAGGTAGTGGTAGTCTAGAAGAATGTCTGCTAAAGAGCTGGTGATGGGAAAAGGAGAGATTGTGAGTAGCGTTGTACTCTCTTGTGAACATGTCCAGTTGAGAAATTCTGCAAAGGCTGTTGTTTCTTGGAGGATCTGCTTATGGTGGGTAATTCCCAAATATTTCAGGGAGATTCTGTGCTTTCCTGAAAAATTTTATACCCTTCAGTTGCAGAAAGTCCTGATGTGTTTTGGTTTTCTGTGGTTAAGTGTTAAAATCAGAGGACAAGTGTGTTTCTGAGAAGAAAACAAACCTGAGATTTTCCAGAGAACTGTTGGGGTTCCAGTAGTCTTATTTAGAGTGTCCTGCAGTTTTAGATTGTGAAATGATCCTAGTTAGATCCTCATTGTAGTCTTAAAGCAAGAACCATCAACCCAGAAAAGGAGGAGCTGGACTGAAACAACTGCATCCAAAACAGAGGCTGATTTTTTCACTTTGCAGATTGCTGCTGTGGTTGAGTTAGAGTCTCGGAGGCCTCAGAGCCAAAAACAAAATCAGAAGTGGCTGAAGGAGTTGATTTGGACTCAATTTTCTGTGTACAGTTTGTGAGAGATGATATAGAAGCAGCTCTGGAAATGTTTACTTTTATTATTTGAGATAGATTATTAAGGCAAATAACTGGATTACCTAGGAGAGATTCATGGTGGCAAAGAATACCCTTTGGAGAAAGTAGTTCTCAGACATCAAGATATAAATAAGTACTTACCCAGCCTCCTGTAACTCACTAAAGAACCAATTCTGCAAGATACATCAATACTTTTAAAATGAGCCAAAGGAAAGATTCTGGTCTATACATACCCACCTAAAAAAAGCCATCAGTGAAGATACCTAAGATGCCACATCTATGGGATGCAACTCGCCTATGCTGGGAGTATTCAGATGTGACGAAAAAAAAATCACCTGTGCTTACTAGTCAGACATCCCAGCTAGAGGAGAGAGAAGGCTGGATTTCATTTCCCAGTGAGAAAAATCTCTGAAAGAAAACAGTGAAGTGGGATAAGATGTGGCAATAAGGGTTAGAGATGGATAAAATAATACTGGCCATTAGCTCCTAGTTCCGCTATTCTGAGTTTATGAGCTTATGTTACTTAACTTCTACGGAAAGGGAGACAGCTGCCAAAGTAGTAATGAGAAAAATATCTGTTACAAATTCACTTGTGGCTTCCAGCACATGTGGAATTAGGCTGTGGATGTTGGTGATACCAAGATTCCCCATACCTGATGCTTACACAACCACTTCTGTGCAAACCGTTAGCTCAGGCATTGCTTGAAATCTGGTATCTAAGCACTGGTATCTAAGACTGCGTTACAGCATTCAGCAGTGCTGCAGTTGTGCAATGTAAAGACCGGGAAAGAAAATGGCCCTGACCTCCTTTATTGATCACAATATATCCCTTTGCCACCAAAAAGCCCTCTTCAGTGGGAAAATATTCTACTGGGGCTAATAATCACTAATTTAAACAAAAGGCTGCAAGTAGTGAGGAGGGGATTAGAGTTCTTCCCCTTTTGCAACACCAGCTGTGTTACAGGCATTCGTCAGTCCATTTCTGTGTTGTCATCAATCACAAATTACATCTATATCTTCCTTCTAAGATTCTTCAGGAGCAGCTTTTATTTCTTTTGGTTAACACGGTGCTAATTTGGGTCATCACTTCTGTGAAATTTTTCCAAGGACAGAAGTAGTAGAAGATTGTCTCAGATTAGAAAGTGCACTAAGATAACATTCTATTAAATTATTAAACCTCCCTCTTTATGTTACAGGTGAAAAATATACCTTCAGAGCTAGCAGCTCTGACAGCCTTACCCACTTGTCAAATTGGGTTGAAATGGGAGAGCCAAATTGTCTTGATCTACCCAATACTTTCTTAGGCGCGCTGTCTTAGATATAGGATGTCTAGAACATGGTATTAATCACTTGATTAATAACCTAATTAATGAAATTAATATGGAAAAAAAATGTTAAAGGCTGCAGAAAAGAAGAGCACCAGAGGAACTGAGGGACATCTGCTATGTGGGGTGACCAATGATAGGACAGGATCCTGGAGTCAGAGCCCTTTGCCTTGCAGGAGAGCAGGTGCTGAAAGGGAGAGGGCAGCCAGGAGGGAGGCAGCAGGGGCTCCAGGGCTGCTGGGGCTGCACGAGAAGCCAGCGAGGAGCGTTCGATACCCAGACACCAAGCACCCCAGGGAGGGATGCTGAAACATTATGCCAAAGGGAACTCAGTGTGGTGGCATCTCAAATGACAGCTGTACTGCTAGACCCAGCTACTACTCAGGAAAAATACTGCAAGCTCTACCTTGAAATATCAATGTTAAAGTGCCCATAGAAAAGTATAAATTTCCCAAAGGACGGCAGAGGGATGTAGCAGTGAAAAGAGACTAATTCATCCTTGTTTGTGCTGCTGATCAGAAGGATTTTAGTAGTAGGGTTTCTGCTTCCAAAAAATATGAAAAAATTATTAAGAAAGGTCATATACTTTTTTCCTCAGCAGATAATTTCCTCTAGCGAGTTCCATATCTAGCAAGAGAGACCTCAGTCCCTCCCTAGAGAGGGAGTCTGTGGGAAGGGTCTATACCTGTACAGTATCAAGTGGAGGCCACTTTTCTGCTAGCTTGAGTAAGCCCCAGAGACTGGTCCCACGTTCTCCTCGACCACAGACCTCTTAGGCAACCACCGCAGAACCTGGAGGGGAGCAAAGTAACACTGATTTCATCCCAAGCCTCTCAGGACCACTTCGGGTGACCCCTGTGTCCTGAGTGCCTCTGACCTGCCTAACACAGATGGGATAGAGATGTCGTGGCCAGTGTCTGAAACTCTATAACCAAAGAGGCCAGAGTGACGTTGGGTCTAGACATAAACTGATATATTTGCAACTGTACCTGGGACACTCAGGAGTTACTTATTGCTCCATGTTATTTTCCATCCAGGCCCTGACAGGCAGATGCAAGGAGTACCAGAATGAAAGATCCTTTTAATTTGTTCTTTCTTTACACTGCATATTTTCCTCTCACCTTTACTGTGTGGCATGTCAGTGTGTGTTTGTGCACACGTGTGTGTGAGGAATACAAATGGGATCGTTCCTTTATGCACTGGTGACAAATGCCAGGTACTTTCATCTCTTCCCTTGAGGCAAAAGAAGGAATTCCATTGAAACTAATCTAAGGTACTAATTTTAATTCGTGTTTCTGTTTGTTCTCTACGTTATCTTTTTAGATTTGAAAGTTGTATAACTTTTCCTTGCCTGTACTCCTCCTGCCTCCTTGGCCCTCTTTCTTACCCCTTGATCTAGGTGGAACTTCAGGATGCTTTGCATCGTGACCACCTTAGGACAACATATAACCATGAATGTGATTTTCTGGGAAAAACCCAGCCATATGATGCAAACCTTGATCTGAAGTAGTCTACCCTAAAATCAGAAAAGTTTAAATGGGACAGTTACTAATCTGCAGTTGAGTGGATAATTCCTGGCACTAGGTTTTTTCTACGAGGGACATATGTTCGTGCACGTGGCATTTCCCTAAGGCAGCTACTTCCAGTTTTTATCCCTGGCACTTGAGCAGCCCCATGCACAGACCTGGGCCTGACCCCTATGCCTGTCATCTGGTTTTGCAAAGTGTTGATCCAAACACAGCTTGGAGAAAGAGAGATCTTTTATCTTCAGGTAACCCAATTCCCAAAGATTTGCAGAGCTGAGTGAGATCGTAACAAGCCTCTGATTGTGAAAGTAACCAGGGGATAAATTCTAAAAGTAGTAAGAGATTTACCTGAATAGCGGGTCCTTCTGGCACGAAGCGCAATTCCATCATGGATATGGGCCAGACACTTCTCTCAGGTACACCACACTTCTCTGTAAATCTAAAGAAATGCTTTGAAGTCGATTTCAAAAACACATGCTGAGTTACCAAAAAAAAGCAGCAAAGTTTTTCCAAGAGCTCAGGCTATGAAGTAATGATTGAGATACCAAAGGTGTGAAGCAGGTATGCAAATCTGGTCCCCAAATTATCAACAAATTACATTTCTATTGTTTTCACACTCCCTCTCTCCTCTTCTAGGCATCCCCATATCCCTTGTGTTTAGTTATTTTCATGGCTGCAGTTCACAGTTTTGTATTGGTCTGAATATCCCTATTGTAGCACAGTTTGAGTCTGCCACAAACCTTTACAAGCCACGTGACAGTCATCTAAACTGCACCATCGCACATATTTTGGTAGTGTTACATTTCCTCTACTGTTTCCTTTGTTTCTTGCATTAGAAAGGAGTAAGCAACAGAGGAAAGAAAGAGATTTAAAACTTCTGTTTAATGTTGGTGTATTCATTGTTTTGAATATTTTCATTCAGTAAACCATTAAGGAATTATCTGAGAACAAGGGAAAATTTTCTAGTAGTAAGATTGGGCCTAATCCAAATTCACCGGTGTTAAAGAAAAGACTCTAAGTGAATTCCATGGGCTCTGAATGAAGGATTAATCCCTCAGTCCTCAGCCAACGAAACTCTTGCCAACTTTATTAGAAATTTCCTTGAGTAAGGAACTTACACATTTACATCTTGATATCAATAAAACAGTAATGATAATACATATACATACACATATATATGTGTATAACAGATAAGTTAGCAGATCTCAATGATTTCAGTAAATCACACATGCCTTTAACCTAAATACAGAAGTTTAAAAATCCTAAATGAGTTTATTGTCTGAAGTGCAATAGAGCAGTAGCTCACATAACGTGTATAGCATCAACTGTATCATCCCAAATCTGAAAACCTCAGATTGTTTGTCCATAAACCATAAAAAGTAACTGTAAACATGAAAAACATTTTATATGAGTGGATAAAGGGAGAACTGAGGAGACGCCTGTTATGTGTTTAACATTTCCTCTAGAGAATTCTTTCTGTTTTCATTTGAAATGATCTAAATCTTATTTTCTCCACCTGAGAAAGCAACCTGAACCTTGGAAGCTATGAATTTACTCCCCGGAGCTTTCCTCCCTCCCTCTCCCTTCATCCTGCTTTCTGGGAGTTAATAGTGTACAATACAATAAACAGTATTGCCTACACGTATAGAACAGGGTGATGTGATGCTGTGTGGTCTGGAAAGTCATTTAAACAAGATTATATTGTTCACGGGGCGCAGAATAGCCCTGCTAGGAAACCACAAAGAAAACAAAATATAGCGGAATAAAATCAATTGAATTTTAGACCCTCTTTCCCATATCAGCAGGTGTGAGCGAACTGCATCGGGCAGGAAAGTTATCTCTCGAGGATGACATTAGCACATTGCAAACAAACACCTAATAATGACCCAGGCTGTGTTTTCTTTGAGACCTTCCCACGGTCCACATTGGAGCTAGGATGGATTTTTAATTGGGTGAAGGAGGGTGATTTTTTTTTCTGCTGGGGGCTCCACCCACTGCCTCGGTATTTATTGCTCTACAAATTGTAACTTCCTTCTCGTTGGAGTAACGGGCCGGTCGTAAATCAGCGCCGAGGGCCGGAGGAGCGAGAGGCAGGCGCGGCGGAGGCGTCGGACCTCGTAGTAAAATCAGATCCTGATTCACAGCAGCATTAAAGCTGAATCGGTGCAAAATGTGTGTGTATAAAGTTTATTCCAGGTTAAAGTGAGCTGGTTTTTTTTTCATTTGGGGGGAAGCTTTCAAAAATTTGCTTCCCCTCCAATGTTTACTTTTATGCAATACTTAAATAGAAATACGCATTGCTTTGTCATAGAGATCTTAGACGTACATATCTGAATATATGGTCCTTCTCCGAGGGTAATCAGTTAAACATACAAGTGCTTTGTGTGCTTACAGCGCGCACACTGTAAGGATAAAAACATCTGTCTCAAATACTCACTTTTACCCAACGACTTGCCAGGAGAAATGCTGTCTTTAGGGCTTAACTGTAAGAAGGCTTAGAAATATTCCGTTAGCAAGATCAAGCATAAAGAATAATAGATACCTAACGTGTTCCATTTAAAATCACACATTTAGAGCGAATTAATAGATCATTATAGGTTGTAATTCTAATTTAGTTACATACGGTCTAGAGCCTATTCTTCCCTCCCCATTAAGTAACAGACTCAAACTGCTCTCTGATTATTACTTTGGGGTTACAAGGAGCTTTGGGGTATAATTAAAAATATTTCCAGAAAGAATCGGTAGACCACATCTGACGTCCCACCCCCTGTTAGAATTAGCCCACATCAAAGGGACCCTTTTTGTTTTCAAAAATGGTCACCAGACAACTTAAAATATACAAGAGTGGGCTTATGTTTTATTGTATAGATGTCTGAGTAGAGGAAAACGACTTAAGGTTGCTCGCTATTCAGTGTTGTACTAAGTGAGACAAGGTAGCTAGAGCCCTTTGATATTTCCGTGGAGGTCGTATTCATTTCATTTGAAAGGGAACCATTAATGATAGACCTATAAATGTTCCCCTCCCTAATAAGTAGAATACACATCGCTTGGGAAGCCTGTCTGTGTCAGATGCCCAGGGCGGAAAGATTTGTAGATGATGGTGCTAATTATGAAAATGTGATCAAGATGGAAGCAATTTGAGCAAAAGTCATTAACGTGTTACTCTTCCACCCACTAGTCCTTTTGGGTTCATTATTGCGGTGGGAGGCGGGGAAGGGGGGGTAGGAGGAGGATCTTGCGGGATTGTTTGGGGTTTTTTTTCAGAGCACTAATGCAAAATGCTCTGCAAATCCCAAACTAAAATGTCAGCTGCACATCTAGAGGGCGATGCGCTAGGCTCGGGACGGGACCTGAGATTTGCTCGGGAGAGATGGCTGTAATTACTGAAAGTAAATATGTTCTATCTCGCCTTCGCGCTGTGCCGGTGCAAGCATCTTTCAGGAGAGTCGTGCCGTGTTCAGAGATATTTTTCTGCTGCCACTTGTGTCTCGTAGCTCGTCGGAGGTTACGAGCCCATAGGACACGATTTGCGGTGCATCCCCGCGAGGAAGGTTTTTCGGAGGGGTTCTTGTTTTAGGAGGGACTGAAGGAGTTGGCCCGCAAGCAACAACCTCCCCCCCGCATACACTCCAAGGCTGGGGTCCTGCGTGTTTATGTTTTCATATTTTTAAGTGGATACAGTGCTTTAATTATTTTAATTTCCAGTCGTTTACTTTTACTAAATATACTGGAACTACATGACTGCCTGGAAGTGGCATTGCAGAAGAACAGCAATAAAGAATTAATTGTACAAACATTTATCATCCCCAGATCAAACTCTCCTTGTGAGGCTGGAGCTTAATTTGTGGAGAAGAAAAGGGGGAGGGAGGGGTGGTAATGGCGGAGAGGGGTGCTTGTGGGTTTTTTATGTGTTTCCTTTTATTCCAGACGACTATATAATGAAAAGCCTTTTAGCCTTGGAGACCTACTAAATATTAAGCACAGCTTAAAATAGGGAGTAGCTTTCGAGATCATTTCGTCCTCCTGCTATTCCTTTTAGGAAAAGGTCGCATCCCTTCCCTTACTCTCCCGCTGGTAAAAGCTTCCTTCCTTTTTTTTTAAAAAAAAAAAATCTCTTTAACGTGTAAGAAAATCCTCTTGCTCTACATAGGAATGTCTTTTAAAAATATTTTATAGACCTCTTCTTGTTCACCGATTCTGGAAAAAATTTATATTTACCAAGGTCAAACGCTTGAATTCTGACGTGACTCACTTCAAAGGTGTATTTGTGTGCCCTTCGAGCACATTAATACTAATTATCTCTCAAACACTTCCCCAAAACTCCTACTGCCTGTTTCAGATGCAAATCTAATTAACGAGCTGCCTTTGAGTAGCACACAGGGACAGCGTAATTCACTGAGCTGTTGAACCTTTTGCCTTCTTTTCTATTTATTTATAGGTCGCTCCATCATATTTTGAAAGCGTAGGCAGTTGTGCGAAGCTACATGGCAGCGAGTGCAGATCTGCTATAGCTAATGAGACTTACCAGGCACCAGGGTTAAGAAATAGGATTAGCTCCAACTTCTTGCAAATGCATTCAGGGACATATACGATAACACTCGCTGGGCCCTACTTTGTCTAAGTTAATTTAGAAATTACTAAATCTTGAAATATCTAAATAACGCGTCGTATTTGTAACCGTGAACTGATTGATTTAGTAATAACTGTTTGCTTTCGACACCGGGGACAAAGCGAAGGGGGGGGGGGGACGCTGAAGAAACCCTGACGCCTGAGTGAAAGCCCTTAAAACCTGCTCGTCCCCTTCCAGCCCCCCGAGAAGCCAGGACCCGCACCCCCTTTCTTATCCTCCTGCGTTTAACATGCGCGCTTTCAAAAGCCACCTCCCGAAGAAGCAAAGCTTCGAGCATCAGCCCCCCCGCCCCCGCCCGCCGGGCCGAGCAGGGGGTGGCGGTGCCCGGCGGAAGCTCCGCGGCTGCACCGCGCCTCTCCGCGGGGCCGGCGGGCGGCAGCGGGGCGGGCGGCGGCCGCAGCCAGCCCCCCGTGCGGGGGTGTGCGGGTGTGTGGTGTGTCGGGGAGAGATGCTGTGTAATTTTACCCACGCTGCACTCTGGGAGTTCACACGAGACTGATACCTTTTGCCTCCTCTGCTTTGTATCAATTGGTCGCAGATCAGGCTATTGTTGCAGGAAGCTGCTTTTATTTCTATGCTCCGTCGATCAACTATTTCCCCCACAGCCTCTTGCCGAAATTCAGTGGGTGTCTCTCTCTCCCCCTCCCTCTCTCTCCTTCTGCCTCTCTGGCTCTCATGCATGCCGTCTGTCTAGCTGGAAACCCAAGGAGAAGGCTGATCACGGCAGCTCCATCTAATGCAAACAGCTGGGACTCTTCGGTGGCCTTTGCTGATGTCTATTGATTTAAGTAAATCTGAGACAGATAAAAGGGACAGATCGAGGCTGATAAAAACTTGCCGATGCTTCACGGCTCGAACCAGTGTGTGCTCTGCAACTTTGGAGGGCTGCTAGCAAGACGGCTTTAATGGGACCCCTGGTGTCATTCGCTCCAAGCCTCCATCTCCCCAGCAGACTAAGCGCTGCGGCCATCATGCCACAATGGTTATAATTTGGATCTTGTTCCTGAGTCTGTTGCAGGAGCCGTGGTCCCCAGGGTGGGCCGCGGGGGTGCCCGAGGCCGCCGGAGCCTCCCCGAGCGACCCCCGGCCCCGCCGGGATGCGGGGGGCCGCGGCGGCGTCTACGAGCACCTCGGGGGAGCGCCCAGGCGCAGGAAACTCTACTGTGCCACCAAGTACCATCTCCAGATCCACCCCAACGGCAAGATCAACGGCACCCTGGAGAAGAACAGTGTCTTCAGTGAGTACCGGGCACACCTTTCCCATCCCGCTTCTCCCCGGGCCGGGGTGCGTGGGGAGGGGGGTCTCTCGCTCGGACCAATTGCGTCCTGCTCCAGCACCAACGGGCAGGCGGCGGCGGGTGCTGGGACGGTGCCGGACGGGGCGGCGGCGAAGCCTCTCCCACCTCTCCTCCTGCCCAGCGCTGCCCCGGGGCCGGAGCCGCTGCCCGGCGGCGGGGGCTCCTCGGCGGGGATCGGGGGTACCCGCAGCTGCCGAGGCTTTCGCCCCTTCCCCTCGTCGGGCATGGCGAGACCTCGCCTCGGCGTTTCGGGAGCCGCCTCGCTGGCTCCGCCGGACCCCACAGCGCCCGTTCCGCGCCCTCGCACCCTTCCCGCTCCGTCCCCGGGGGCTGGCCACCTCCACGGGGCAGCCCTCCTTGCCCACGACCCGGGCAGGGACCCGGCCGGCGGCGGAGGGGCTCGGTCCCCGCGGGGCAGAGCGGGACCCCCAAACCCCAGCTCCTTCCCAAGCTCCCCCCGACGGGGACTGGGAACCTGCCCTGTGAGCCCCGCCCGACCTGTCACTTGTCTCCTGCCCCAGCCCGGACCGCTGGGCAGCCGGTGGCCTCACACCTTCCCCGGGGCCCGGTCCCGGTGCCCTCCTCGACGGGCTGCAGGCTGCCCTCACCTCCCTCGTCCCGCCCTCGCTTGTCTCCCACAGGGGGCTTGGGCTTCCGCGGGCTAAATCACATCTGTCCCCTTTGACATGTGCCGGGGATCGGCGGTAATTAAGATGAAACGGGATATGTCGGGAGTGAGGGTGTTCGTGCGAGGGCGGCAGAAGGGAGGAGAGCGGGGCTCAGCGCTGCCGCTACCCCGGGAGGAGCCCCGGGCGCCCCCGCACCCAGCCCGGCCCCGGCCGCGGGCACAGCCCGGCCTCCGCCCCATCCCCGCCAGTCCAGGAAGCGTAAATCCCGGCTGGTGATGGCACACAGAGATAGGGAGACCTCAGGGATCTTTCTGAAGTCCATAAAGGAAAACCACTATTTCCTAGAGGAAAACCCCCTCGCTGTCAAAGCCTGGAGGAGGCATCCTTCAACAGCGAACCAGTGCCTGATTCAAAACAGCTGTATCAAACCCACCCCAACCCTCCCAGACACGGTCAGGCCAGCAAGCCAGGTCTGCAAAGGGGACAGGCCGCTGGCTCTGCTTTATCATGGCCAAAAGGCAGCAACGGGTTTGGATGCAAGGGTCACCTCTCGCCTCCAAACACTCACAGAAAGTACTGAGAGCAGAGTTTTAGAGAGCCCTGCACATACAACACAACAGCTCCCCAGACATTTGTGCCTCCATCAGCATCATGGCACCTTTGGCTGGACACAAACATTTTGGCAGGTATTGTGCCAGCCTTGCCTGTGACAGTCTTCCTGTGTTTGAGACCCCATCTTGGATGGCCTGAAAATCTCCTCCCTTTTAATTTGGTTCAGACAGTCATATTGTCCTTGTCTGGAGAGCTACATTGACCTCTTAAATGACAACTTCCTTTCATGATTATATACATGGCTCTAAAATGCAGCCGACTCACTCTGATTTACCCTCTGGAGACCTCAGCAAGGGCTTTGTCCTAAAACGGACAGCTTTGTGACTGGTTTCAATAAGTCAAGAGCTCTTGTGTTCCTAAGCATTAAAGAGGATTTAAACTTTTTTATATACATATAGGATTAAGTGAACCTCTAGTTCAGTGTCAGATCTTTTTCATTTTTGAAAGAGTTCAATCTCAATCAGACATCTAGGGATTTATTGTCAAGCTGAGTCTCAAACAATTCCCACATCGTCATTGGTTTATATTGTTTCAAATAATAGTCTTGTTTCATTCACATAATTGCACTATGATTTTGATGTGGGTTAGTGATAGCAGTGAAATCATACTCTGCCGGTAAACAGTCATTCAAACGTATCCCAAAAAATTACACGCGATAGGGAACAGCAACATATCTCACAATTGTTTCTTTTTCTAGGTATTCTTGAAATAACTGCTGTTGATGTTGGAATTGTTGCCATCAAGGGCTTGTTCTCCGGCAGATACCTGGCCATGAACAAAAGAGGCAGACTTTATGCATCAGTAAGTTTTACTGAAGACTGGCTTATGCCTGTCATGTCCTGTGGGGAGAACAGGTCCAGTGGGGAGCACTGATTTCTTATAAATAAACATTTCTATAGAAAATACTAATGTTATAAAAGATTTCTGTCTGGAATTGTTACAGGCCACGAATCAGTGTATTTTTAAAAGTGGAAAGAAGCTGTATTCTTACTTTCTTATTGCGTGTACAGCCAAAGGCAGAAGAATGTGTTTGGCAAAGGTATTTCTCATGGCCAAAGTTCTGGGCAATTGGGTGCACTGGTAAAGACCTCAGGAGCCAGCCTTTGAAGTGCAGAACGTCCATCTCTATTCAAAATTATCCATGTTTATATTTGATGTGGATCTTGGACACTGGCAGAGGATATACATGTCAGATAAAGACTATCCAGAAGCAAATAAGCATCCCTGTTATAGGAAAGCAGCCTCCTGATGGGAGTTTCTTTGCACAGAGCATTTGGTTGGCAGTGAAAGAATTTACAAGTACTGAAAGGCAGGGCTATAGCAAAGAAAGGAAGTATGACAAGATGCAAGAGGATAAAGGTGAAAATAAACACCTTATTCTAATCTTTTGACCTCATTTTTTTGCCCTGATCTTTGAGGTAAAATCTGGGCTCTGCTCATATTAGTTGGAGTCTTGCCTTTTCATCCCAGCCAATATTTCCACTCAGTGAATAAAATACTTTAGCTTAGACTTCTTCACATTCAGTGACACACTAAGGTGTATTTGTCAGTGTGTATACTACACACATTATCTACCTACTTGAATTTCTACCATGGTCTTTGATTACATCCCTAGCAACCTTGTGATCTCTTACTGTATAACAGCCATACTGTGCAGTTTCTCCAGGAATCCTGTGATATGGAAACAGATTTGAAGAGGGTAAAACATGGCTATGTGAAATTTGCTTCCTCCAACTAGGCTTTACATGTCTTTCTATTGATTTGAACAGCTTATAACAGGTTATAACCTCGAGCAATGTGAGCTTTTTCCATGTGAATGCAACCTAGGTAACACAATCAACTCAAGTTGCCTCCCTGGTTTAATGTATTTTACTCCACCTTTAGCAGAGTGTTCTGATAGTGTTTACGACTCAGCTTCTGTAATGTGTCTCATGTGATGCACACTGATTAAAGGGCCTGTGTGTAAAGATGCTGGTTCTTTGCTGGTGCAGAGAAGCAGATCACAAACAATCTTGGCAAAGGAAAATGCAGTTGAAGTGGAATGAGGACATACCAGCTCACATGCTGGCCACTTCTACGCTTCCAGTTAATATTCTGATTAAATGAGCATCTCTTTCAATAAAGCTCCTCCATCAGCTCAGAGCCAGTGTCTGCCCCAAAGAAATTAGTGGGAAGGATGAATTTTCAAGTTTTTTCTCATCTTCCCTCTTTCTTGTTCAAAAATAGGTATATTTTTCTTCCAGATTAATTAAACTGATTTAAAATAGGACTAAACAAGTTCTGAGAAAAAGCCCCTGTCCTAGGGTGGAGAAAAGCCTAGAGTAGGATAACCCCGGGAGTCCATTTCTCCTGGACTTCCCTTTCTATGTGAGGAGCATCAGGCCATCCTGAAGTTTGTTCAGCTGTCACGTGCCAAGGAATACAAGCCATGAAAGATTTCTATACAACTAAAAAAGGTAATTTTTGCTGTTCTAGCCCAAGTTTGAGAGAGACTGTTTCAGACTTGTGTTTCAGAGCTGGAGGGACAATCCAGGAAAAGTTCTTCCACTCCAGCTTTTTTCCCAGAAGCAGCAAAGGGTGAGGGCTCAGCTCAGGAGAAACTTCCTGGTTTTGCTTGCCTAGAAAAAACTGACCAACGACTTTACTGATGTTACTGTGCCAGGAACCTGTGCAAGGCCCCTATTTCAAATAAGACTGACTTCTTTGGGGATAACTACACAGGGAGCATTTTATGAAATGGCACTGGAATAACGCCATTATCCCTTGGATCACCAGTTTTCCCATGTCAATAAAATGAGTTTGTTGAGTCTGCAGAATTCCTTTGTGTCCTTAGGAGATTGTGATAATCCTCTAGGTTTATCCTCTGTGATAAACCCTCTACAACCAGAAGCAGGCAGACAGCAGGACAAATCTACCTACATATGGTAGTTGCGTGGGGTCCAGCACTACAGCATATGAAAACCTTGTCCTTGCAAGGAACGGCACTTCCGTTTTACAGCTGTGAAGCTGAGACATGTGGAGTCTTTTAAAATCTTGTTAAACGCCTATCAGCATTTCTGGTGAGTGAACAGCATTAAAGACATGTTGTTAATGGAGTCTATGCCTTTTCTGGCCCCAGCCTGGCTACCTGTGCCCTTTTCATGTCCTCCAGAGAGGCAGTGCTAAAGAAAAAACCTCCGTAAAGACCATGGTAGCAGTTCCCCTCTGCCTCTGTGCCTTACACGTGTTAGATACTGAAGTCTTAATGACACAGGTACAGCAAAGATGATTTTGTAGTTAAGACAGATGTACAGTGTGGGAGGTCCTTTATTTGCATCGTTTCTACTGCTCCCAGGGAGGAGGGAGGAGTTCCTCTTGCCAGGCTTTTGCACATTGTTTTCTCTCAGTTGAGAACCAGATGAAGAGGGGCAAATTTTGATGGATCATGTAAAAAGTGAGCACCCAGGATTTTACATTAAACTGTAGGATTTTACCTTTTTAATAGATGTCAAAAGTTGATAGGCAGCAATTAAATCATCTGTCCAGTTGACAGACATATTTAGATCCGTGAGCACAAAAAAATGGAATTTACAGCTGAACAATCAGCAGAGCTATTCATTCCTACTCACATGCCATATTTTGTTTTCAAGCTATTTTTTGGCTTCTTGCTGTCCTGACCCACACAGTATGCTCACACTGTTGGCAGCACCTTGTTGCACAGCAGTTCAGGCACAGTGCTTCTCTTCTGCTCACTTTTTGTAGCACCAGTCTGAGTTTTTCTTATCACACGTGTTGCTGTCCTTATCCTAAAACTGAGTAGAGTCTCACTTAAGACTTCAGTCCAATCTTATTGAGGTCGAAGAGAGTTATTGCCCATATAGTCTTTCTTAAACTTTGTCACGTTTGCTTTACAGGAAAATTATAATGCAGAGTGTGAGTTCGTGGAGAGGATCCATGAATTGGGATATAACACCTACGCGTCCCGTCTCTACCGGACTGTACCCAACAGAGCTGGAACCAAGCGCAAAGCCAGTGCAGAGAGACTCTGGTATGTCTCAATCAATGGGAAAGGACGACCCAGAAGGGGCTTTAAAACTCGCAGGACACAGAAATCGTCTCTCTTTCTGCCCAGAGTATTGGATAACAAAGACCATGAAATGGTCCGACTATTCCACACAAATGTGAAATATCGAGACAGTCTCCTGAAGCCCCCAAGCAAGAACCAGCGAAGAAGGAGAGGCCGCTGACGTGGGTGGGAGGAGCTTGTATGGGGGCTGGAAGTGACTGAGGGTCTTCAAAATACTACTAAAAAAACTAACAGCTGTGATTATATGACAGGCATTAACATGGACATTTTTTAGACACTGTATAATATAACTGAAAGTCACATCACTTACTTTTAGCTATTGTAGAATTATTATCTGTGGTAAAAGAGATGTGAGAAACTAAGGCACATTCAAATGTAAATTAGTTGGATGTAATAATTTTGTCAATGACTTTCACATTTTCTTTTCTAAAAAAAAGTCATTTTCATTACTAGTGTTTTCATTCTAACTTGCCGTAGGGTATTATCCCAGTGACCCTGTCCTCCCAGATCATATGAATATTTTACACTCACCAATTTTGTGTCCGCAGAGAAAGTGTAGTACTTTCATGGCTCTTTTGGCAGTTCCTCATAGAAGGCTACATTCCTATTTTTATGGAATACAGGAGTTAGAAAACTGGTTTATTTTTTAACCTACATATATTTATTTTTATTTTATGATCAGTCAGTATCAATTATACTTTATCCATGACTGTCCAAGAAAAGTAAAGGTGTAAGCCACTTCAAATATTTCAACAGACCTACACACAACCAGAGACTTTTTGAACTTGTTTAATTAAAAATCCAAGACACCTGACCTTGTCATTCAAATAAATGAATGTTGGTAGAGTGGCATTTGCACTGGCCAAGCTTTAGCAATATATACCTGTTTACCAACTGATGAATCCTCTTCTAAAACAGGACCCGAATATGATGTGAAAGCTGAGTTTGTGGTGTGGACTGAACTTGCAACATAGGAAAATTCAGCACAGGGGATGAGAATCTTTATCAGGTACTTTTGTTTAGCTAAGTTTTCTACAGGAAATCTTAGTTCTAGGTTAAATATGTTTTAACTATTCGCGGGGAGGGAATAACAGTCACACTGGGCATAGAAAAACTGTAGTGACTTGCTAATTTAAGGTGGCTGCTATGTTCTGATTTCTCTTTCTTTTCAAATGCTTGTTATTTTCACAAGGTGGCCCTAAACTGAAAGCTCCAAATCCAGATGGGGGTTAACGATCTTGAGTTTTCATTCAACACACATAAAAATATGTTTCTATACATTTTTTTACTCTGATTCTGGAAGTCAACTTTTACAAAGCTGATGGGAGTCCACACCAGAAGTTTAATTTTGAGCAAGGGATTAAGCTTTCAAAATTTCTCGTCACAGCCAGGAGATGTAGTACAAAGATTTAGATGTGCTTGACAAGCACAAATAATGGTCATTTCAATGAGATTTGGCCTTGTGCTCTTCATGTCCTAGAATTAGGCCCTGATACAGCACAGCTGCAGAAAAGAGAGATTGCACTGAAATAAACATTCAATCTGAATTTAACAAAATATCTGTAAGTTAAATATGACATTATATAGAAACAGTAAGTGCAAATCCCATTCCTGGTCATATTGACACAAATGTCTTCTTGTGGGCTACCTACTGAATAACAGTATGATCATTTAAAACTAGGTAGTGAAAATCTTCCATCACTAAGGGGTGAATTCTGTGTGAGAGAGAAGTAAAATGAGTCCATAGAATGAGTTCACTAAACCTGGTAGTTATAGGTTTAGCACTGTTTTCATCCCTATAAAGGTAAAAACAGAGAGGTGTCTTTATACCAAAAAGTATGCTCCATTCCTTTCACCTTCTTATCTTTTTTGTAATATTCTAACGAAGACAGAAACTATGTTTGAGTAAGAAAGTCAAAATTTTTTTCTTTCATCTCTGCTTTCCTTTGTGCTGAAATCATGTAAAAAGACATGTACATTAAATAACGCAATGTGGTGCACACAGAATAGACCTAGGTTTAAAAACGGTACAGAAAACCACAAACCATGTTCCCAAATTTTATTGGTTTTACAAAATAACTGAAAATAGTGATGGGATCTTCACAGAAGTACTCAGGCAGTATCATGTCAGGAGCCACTGAAAAAGCTGTGCAAAGAAGAAACACAGAGAGTGAAAAAGAAACAGATTAATGCACGTTTTCTGTTTTGTTTACTCTTCTGGGAACCACACAAGGTCCAAACTACTGCAGAATTCAAGGTGTTTTTTTCAAAGTTGGTTGTATCGGTGAAGAAAATTAAGTTTTGCATCCTAGGCATCAGGGGTGTTCTGGGGACACATTGTTGACTGCACCAGCTACCCTGTCTCAGCTCTGTATTTCCCTTCAGGCTTCTGGATGGGGCTGAACAATCTGACTGGGCATGAAAGAGAGAGATGTAGGGAGTCCTCATGGCTCTCAAGCTTCAGGAACAAAATACAAGTGAAGGAAAGTGTCAGTAAGCCCAACTGCCAGGGAAAGATCATCTACAGGTGAAGACTGAGAGATGTTTTTCCCCATGTGTAATTTCTGGGCCATGCTTATTTTGGCGCTTTCATACCTGCTTCACCTCAACTTGTAAGAAAAACAAGATCTGTTCACAGCTTTCTCTCCCCTAAAAATTGATGTTGTAAAGCTAGTCACTAATGACTGCATGAGGCATTTTTGATACAGTCCCAGTCGTTTGAAGAAAGTGGACAAACTCCTGTTTCCCATGATACAAAGATGGCATCTTCACGCCAGCTCCAAGTCCATTTCCTATTGAATATTTAGTGTTCACTCTCAGCTTTTCTCAAGGGCAAGTGCTAGTGCTGACTGTACCCCTTGCTTTTCTGTCTGTTTTTCTGTTATCAATTTCTCCTCTCATTGTTTTCTCCTTCTACCTCCCTTTTACAGATGGTCAAACTACCTGCCATAATGCAACAGCAGTTAATTGCTATAGGTGATACAGGAGTATCATTAATTATAAAACACCTGCTTCCACCTGTCTTTGTTTTGAGCTGTATTGTATACTTGTTGTAGGAGTATCATTTTAACCACCTTGCCATAGGAAACTGCAAGGAAGTTTAGCTTAACACACGAGCTATATCCTTATTTCAGTTTCAGTTTTCATCCCAACAAAGTCTAAAATATTGACACTGAAAAAAAAAAGGAGGGGAGAGACAAAAGAAAAAATATTTAACTGATTGGACACAATGACATTTTAACTACTGTACATAAGTGATGATTTTCACATCAACCTAAAACAATTTTACTGACATTCTTAGAATTTTTCTTTGCTCAGTCTCATTGCAGCAATTCAAAGGAGATGGATTTGGGATTTATAATTTTTTTTATCTTTTAAGAAATATTAATGTTCTTGTTGAAATACTTTTCATTACAGACATTCTTAATATTCTTTTAGCAACCTTGAATTCCACAGTTCCCAGATACTGACAGGCTGAAATCCTATTCAAGATAATTATCCCAGTTGTATCCTATATCCCATTTTATTTATTTGTACCAGAACCCTACAGGATACTCTACAAGAGGCAGTAGATCTAAGTTACTGTTACTTTCTTCTTAGGATTGTAAAGTCAAAATGTGTCTCTTCTTTCAAAGTTTCTTGAGTGACTTTATACCTTTCCGTCATACAGGCTATTATCAGACTTTTTTCTTTTTCTTTGAGGAAGATGTAAACTTGGCCTATTTTGGATTGTAGAGTTTCTGCAAACTTCACATACTCCAGAAGTTAGCTGGCATCCTATTGTGGTTTAACCCCAGCCACCAACAAAGCCCCACACAGCTGCTCACTCACTCCCCCGCGGTGGGATGAGGGAGAGAATCAGAAGGGTACAAGTGAGAAAACTCATGGGTTGGGAAAAAGACAGTTTAATAGGTAAAGCGAAAGCCACACATGCAAGCAAAGAAAACCAAGGAATTCATTCACTCCCTCCCATCAGTAGGCAGGTGTTCAGCCATCTCCAGGAAAGCAGGGCTCCATCACACGTAATGGTTACTTGGGAAGACAAACACCATCACTCTGAAGGTCCCCTCCTTCCTTCTTCTTCCCCCAGCTTTATATGCTGAGCATGATGCCGTACGGTGTGGAATATCCCTTTGGTCAGTTGGGGTCAGCTGTCTCAGCTGTGTCCCCTCCCAACTTCTTGTGCACCCCCAGTCTACTCACTGGTGGGATGGTGTGAGAAGCAGAAAAGGCCTTGACTCTGTGTAAGTGCTGCTCAGCAATAACAAAAACATTTCTGCATTATCAACACTGTTTTCAGCACAAATCCAAAACGTAGCCCCATACCAGCTACTGTGAAGAAAATGTAACTCTATCCCAGCCAAAACGAGCACACATCCTTAAATTCATCACAAAACAGAGATCATAGAAAGGGTCATTCAAGGAAGACAGAACTGGTAAAGAGCTTGTCTGCTGCAGACTTTTGGTTATATACCAGGTCAATTTTCAATTGTTTTGTGTTTCAAAGTCCATTTCAGGGCCACTATCAGCATTCTGTGGTTACAACTGCATTACCACATAGTGCAGACCCACAGCAACAAATTGCAGAGCAAAACCTTTGGTGTCAAGTACCCAAATGTCCACATTACACATATTTTGGGAGTGGGTGGGAGGGTTACTCTGGCTAACTTCTAGTCTGGCCCTATGGACTGAAAGCCCTTTGGCAGGTGGAGTGCTCTGAGAGGGTCTTTATGTTGAGTGTTACCAAGAAGGAATCCACTTCACATGCTCAGTAAATGTTGACATAGCTCCAATTAGCAGAAGACCTTACTCAAAAGAATGCTTCTGATTCAAACCAAATGCTAGAGTAGATGCACGCTGTGTGAAACCCACTCATTCATACCCTGTAACTGTTTCCTTTTGGGGCAGAAATCAGATCTTGAGACCGTTACTTCAACCCTCTCCATCCTGGGTGGCAGGTCAGTTACCAGAGCACAAAACTATTGCTGTTCTCATGCTGGAGCCAGGAGAGCATGGTCACACATACTAATTGCTTATTCCCGGGCAACCTGCTCTAAGTGGCCCTGATTGAGGAGAGGGGTTGGATCAGATGCCCTTCGGAGGTCCCATCCAACCTCAACCTTTCTGTGATTCGGTGATTCAATTATTAGTTGTATTGAATTCAAACTGATTATTAGTTTGCCCTCACCATTGGATATTCAAACTCATGTTGTGCGTTTGAGTCCAGTTGCCTATCCCAACCCCTCAGATTTCTCTCCATTCACAAATTTCACCTGAAACCAAGCATGATGTTCAGTTTTGGATCAGTTATTCTCTAGCCCATTTTAAGTCTGGTATACTAACTGTCTATTCTTTCCCTTAAAATCACTTACTGCACATTCAGTATAGTCGTTCAATTGCCAGATACAATCAAAAACTGAGCAGCTGGTGTGTGTACTTCTAAAATCTACCTTTTCAGCTTGCTGTCCTGCACCAGCTCTTTCCCAAACTCCACAAGGTACATTCTATTAATCTCCTTCACCTCCTGCCCATCATAAAAGTCTTTCTGTTGGTGCCATTTCTAGCCCTGTATAAAACAGTTTTCTTCCAGTTTTGCTCTTTTTTAAAATAAATATTGTTCTGTCAAAATTGTACAAATTATACAAATACTGTGTTATCTTCCCAGTCACTCATACATTACTTGAACTGGTCTTGAATGTCATTTTCTTTCATGGGCATGAGGCAGAGAATAGTGCACCAAGGGTTTTTGGCAAACGATTTTCATTCACTTGCTTGCAGACAGAAGACGTGCAGCGTGGTCCATGACTTCTTGATCTATATCTGAAGCACATTTAAAAAATTCCTTTAGTCCTTGCTTCAGCCCATCATAGCTCTTATATACCAAGATGTTCAAAACTTCATGTAAAATATTCTGGTCTTTGGTGATTACTTTAGTACTTTTGTCGTTGTCCGTTCATAAAAAGCGAGTTGTGCGTGAAACATAAATAGCTACTCCATGTCAAATAACTAAGTTACAAAGCATGAATTGTTTCCCAATTTACTCACACATTTTTCTCCATTTTCTCAGCATGGATTTTCCCTCTCTTTGAGGGTCATTACTCTACCAACCTGAGATTATATTTTAGTAATTTTGTGATATTTCTGACTCCTTGCTTCACCACTTGCTATAGGTCTGAGATTTGTTTCTACAAGCCCTGCTACCACTACCCATTTGCTTCAGCAAGAGTAGCAGTGCACCCTGTCTGTATTTGGAAACTGCTTCACACTTGTACCCTCAGCATTTAGAAGAGAGACTGGTGACATTTCTCAAGGTAATCTTATTTAATTACAAAGAACATATAAAATCTCTTTTCCTCAGTCACCACAAGTATGCTAGAGGGGACTTTTTGTTCACACTTTTTAATAGCAGTACCTAGCCTCAAACCCTCTCTGTTCCGAGTCCTTTTGTGAGCTCTTGGATTTCCTGCTTTACTTCCTGATGTTTCCTCTTTCTTCTCTGCTTTTCTTTGTAGATGTACAACCCTCTGCAAAACAATAGGCAAAGAAATCCTTTTGACCACACGTGCCTTTGCTTTGGGTGGTTGCATGGACCTGCTTTTGGAATGGGGCTGGTATTAGTTCAACTATTCAGTCGACAAGGCTTAACTCCTTCTTATAATTGTCTGAATCGAGGATGTAGTTACTCCCCCAGCTTTCAGAAGGTTTAGTCCCACCCAGAACAGTTCAGGCTGAAAAAAATCTAGACAGCAAACCCATTATAATACACTGATATTCATCTATTCAACTATTTAATTCATAGCCTCATCAGTAAATATGAGCTCAGAGGAGCAGAGGAGTAAGTATATTTAAAGTCGTAGCCAGGCAGGGCAATATGAGACATCACAAAACAACGCCATTGAAAAGTCTCTTTGAGTTATAGCAAAACCCTTTCCCCTGAGCACCCTGCCAGCACTGTGCATTGACGTCCAGAATCTCCGTCTCAGACCTAAACAATAACCTCAGAAAATAAAGCTGTTAATGATGACAATGAAAACTTTGAATCTTAGTGCTTGTTTGTATTTGATATAAAGCACAAGATTCTTCACATTTTTGTGTACATTATTTGTATAGTTATATGGAATTTTCCTTAGGAAAATGTATAATCAATTGCATTAAAAATGAGAAATCCTTTTTCTGGCCTCAGAACCTCAGGGGGAGTACTAAAAGAGTGGTTTACAATGTACCTCTCTGAAAATGTATTAAAACAAATTAAGCCAAACCTTTCTAAGTTTATTCATCATGAAATTACTGAATGTCATATACATACAGCAAATACAATTACATCTTTGGGCCCAAAGCAAAAAGATTCTACATGTTTTATACTCCTGGAGTTGAAATATTTAAATTTTAATCACCAGTAATGTGCTGAAGGTGTTGTAAAAAAAGGCATTCAATTAGGACAACTATTTATGCATTGTTTATGGGCAGAATTGTTTTCTAAGGACCAAATGTTTGCAAGGAGATCAGAATGCCACTCTGACAGAAAGATCTTGGTAGGAACTTCTGTGATCTGTCTTATCAGAACAATAATCTGTTCTCAGAAGGACCTTACTGACAGCTCTTCTTTTTCTCCTTTCAGAATGCAAACTATTTTTATTGGCAATATAGCATTTAGAAGTATCACAAAAGAAGTATCTTTTACCAGGAAAATACACCAACAAAGAAACAAACAAGTGAAACAACATATGGTGGGATGAAATGCATTAACTCAATGGTTGGACTCGATGATCCCAGAGGTCTCTTCCAACCTTATTGATTCTGTGATTCTGTGAACTCCCACTAATTCAAATCCATCTTGTTAGAATATTCTTTGTGATATCAGTCATTTAACATTTACATAATGTAAGCTGTATCTGATACAATTTACAAACAAGCTAACACCAAGCCCTTCAGGCTTCACAGGCAAGAGACTGATGTTGGAGTTTGGGCTTCAAGCTTTGCCACAGTGGCCAGAGCACAAGACATGGATGAGCAGCCTGGGCTTTGCCCCAGCTCTGCATGCTGATGTGGTGGTCTGGGGTGAAATGCGGTCTGTCCTCACGTTTCACTTTGTTTTCCTGACTCTAGGATGCAAGCACTCATGACCCACCTGTGTCACGACATGGAATACAGCTGTGGTCGCTGACAGTCTCTCCAGTCTCCATTTTCTCTGTGGGGAGGTAAGGCACAGGGAAGGGATGTTAATATGTCAAAAACAGGACACTCTGAAGGGTGTTTGATGATGAACCAGATCCTGACAGATACTACTGCATCTTCTAGAGCTTAAGAAGTGGATGTGAGATGTCTTCGATCACCCCTTGGTTGCTTCTGGTCTCCTCAGCACGTCACCACAGCTGTACAAGTCTTCAGGGACTGAAGAATTATTATTTATTCTGGTAATGGCATTTTAAAAACTGATCGTGGATTCCTAGCTGTTACTATAGACATTTTTCAAAATAGTGAGTTCCTTGGTTTGTCCACAGAAAAGCTTAGTTGTGAGTGTGGAGATGAGCAATGTGAGGGATGCTCCCTCCTTTGTGGTGGTTTTTCATGTTCTTCACTTGCTGGTGTATAGGGTAAGAAGGCACCTATAGTGGGAAATGGTGTTGTGGACACAACCCTGAGAGACAAACTGACCCAGTGAAGGAAATATTTGCAGCTGCAAATATTGCTTTACACATTTTGTGGCCATTAAAGTGACAGCAAAAAGAAGTGACCAGCTTCTAAAATACAAAAAAAGAGAACTAAAAATATTACGTGAATAAAGGCAGAGACGTAAGAAACTAGGTGCAAAAATTTTTACTTGAATTTGACATATGTTTCTCCAATTTGAGGCAAAATTTCATTCTTGTTACTATCTTCAGGGAAGCTATTGGGCAGAACATACACCAAAGAATTCACTGTTGGAGTGATTTGAACCAATTTGTAGTGTAAAATTCAGCTTTTCAGCTATAAATGCTTGGTTTGGCTCCAGTACGGTCTGGTTCCCACCACAGGTGGTGGGACTTATTCTATTACTCTCAGTGGACTTGAATAATTTTCCACCTGATGTTACAACATTGTGAAAGCTTAAACAAGATTTTTGAGTACTTTGAGCATTTCGTAAATACATACAGTAAACAGATCAGGGGCATATTTGAATAAAATAGTTATTTATTTGTAAGTGAAAGGTGCCTTGCTTTTTGGATGTACTGTTCCTCAGATGAGAGCACTGCCCATAACCATGGCGTTGGGAAGATTTATTTCAGCGGCATGAATTAGCAAAGTAGAGGGAGAAAGAGAGTGAGAACATGTATAAATCCCTGGGGCAATTTGGGAAACTTGTACCCCTGTGAGAACTAAAGAATATTAAAAAAAACGTAATAGCTTGGATAAGGTAGAAGTTTCTTTAGCTCACGTACCTGCTTCCTCTTCTGTTATAGAAGATCTGTGTTCTTCCTTCTCGGATTTTAAGTGATAAAATACTTGGCATAGGGAGAAAATGCATTGAACTGATTGATTTATTTTTTTTTAAGCTATCTTACATAGTGCCTTTGAAGTTTGCAGCGGCGCTCAAGTTCAAATATCTCCTGTTTCCTTTCGGAAAGTTTGAAGGATTTGGGAAGGTGAACAAGCAGATCTATAATTAGAGAACAGTTGATGGTAACTGTCCTCCTTTGTTAGCATTCTCCGGCCACCTCCAAATTTAGACGGTTAAAGAGAACTCTGTCCCGTTTTAGTTCTGCAATAGTTTAGATGCCACCAGTGCATAGCAGGAGAGAAGCCTTTCTGAAATTCAGGATACATCCCCTTTCTGACCACTAAAACAAGCTCATGGTCTTCACTTTACATATTAAAGAATCTGCTGTGCTTTCTTACAGTGACAATCCTAAACACTGTAGTGTCTTTATTGCAGTCTGAAATGTATGGATTTGAAGAACAATGATTTGTCTGTGAGGACAACTTAGAGATATCCTGATGCTAATGCAAAAGTAAGAAAGAAGTATGGGACAGTGGGGCTGGCTGCAGAGCTCTTGAAGGATCCAGCCCCCATGTGATGTGAAGTTCTATGGACCTGGAAATATCTCTGGCACCAGCTGCCTGATTTTGCAAATTTTTGTCCTGGAGCAAAGAAAACTAGGTCTGATAGTGTCAAAATATCACAAGATCTCACACTAAGATTTTTTTGAATAGAAAGTCTTTTTCATTTGGAAATAACCTTTTCGGGAAGTACTTCATATAAGTTTGATTATACTGTCCGACAAAATGTTGCATGTGATGACCTGTGATGACCAGCCACAAAAGATAATAATTGGTCTTAAATCAGTTTTTATCTTTTGAAATTATTCCTTGCATGGATTTTGGAGGGAGAAATGGGCTCATTCATAAAGTATGACCAGAACTCAGTGTCTTTATATACTTCATCAAATATGGCTCCCCCAAAAAATTGACAGCAGATCACGGCTCCACCTTCCTTTTATGTTCCTAGTAGGAAAAGTCACACAAATGTTATTTTATGTGTCCAGAAATGAATTAGTCTGAAAGAAGTCTGCTGGCATTCTCTGAGACAGTGGCACTAGAAGAGAGGTGACATACATTACTCGGCACAGCATAGTTATAGTATGATAGTACATGCTTGGTTTACACTGCAGACATTGGAGTCTCCAAGGCATGTGTTGCTCAGACCATGAAACCCACTGAAAATTATTCTTAAATCCTTAGACATTTTTTCATGGCAACATGGGTCTAAAACTACAGCAGCAGAAACTGAGTTTATTTGTGTCCCATAGTCTGTCTGCTCCGAGGATCTGTTAGCCATATTCAGTAGTGCATATGGAAAGAAAACCCTTGGGATCAGATTAACCCTTTCTTTCCCTGTTTCTGGATGAAGAGCACATTGCATTTCCAGTCCTTTTCATAGATATTGGAAACTGAGATTCTCCAAGATCTTCCCAGGGGGTGACCTGCTCTTCAGAACCAAAGCTCTTCAGAACTGAGTTTTTCCTTCTTTTCTTTTTTTTTTAAACACCCTGAACAAAAAATAAGAAAACTTTTCTGATTTTAAAAATCCATATTAAAAAAAACCTACGATTTTTGCAATGGCACTGTCTCATGGCACAAGCCAAACATTCCATCCAACTTCTTTTCCACAGAAATCTTAGATTTTTATAAAAATTCTTATCTGCACTGCAACATTTTTCTATAGATTTCCCATGGTATCTACACTGAGATGAAAAACTCTAAATTTATGGAACAATAAGATTCTTACAAAACAAATAAATCCTTATAAAATAATATAATTTATAAAGTCTATGTGTGGATTACTCTGGTGTTTGAATATTGGAACAAGGTTCCAATTTTAGAGGTGAACTAGAAAGACGGGCAAAGAGTATTGCTTTCTTGATAAGTCTGGGAGCAAATCTAGGTTATGGCTCATGTAAAGAACATGTATGGTTAAACAAACAAAATTTTTTTATAAAATAATGAAGCATTTGGGCAAAAAGCTGTGGAAATCTGAAGGACATTTTGTGCCTCTTTTCCATGCAACCTTGATAAAGCAGAAACAGAAAGGAATCATGGACGGATTAAAATGCAATCAAAGAGAGATAAGAACAACACTTTTATACCTTGAGCTGCTATTTTGGTGCTGCTCCCTCCATGAGATTGATAGAAGAAAAAGAATCAGGGGCACGAGGGGAAGAAGAAACAGAATCAGTTTAGAAAACTTCCCTGGAGAACCCTGCCAAGTGAAGGCTTGTGGGTTTTTATTCTGCACACACTTCCAGGAATAAAGCAGTATAACCAAGACAAACAAAATGCGTATTTTGACACCAATGACATCACTTACTTGCAGACGTGATACAAGTTCACTTATTTCTGAAACGAACTCACACTTTCTATTTGGCTAGGTTGTTTGTGATGGCAAACCAGTAACAGGTTTAACAGTTGTAAAACTGTGTATTCAACCGTGGTGACACATGCATATTTGTGCTTGGAGACCCCATCAGAAGAGAAGTTCATGTTATACAAGAAAACAATGAGATGAGACTCGTGCATGAAGGCTGTTGGAGAGTCTGATACTGACCACTCACCCATCGTGGCAGCCATGGGCATGAGCTCCTAGTGCAGTCCTGCAGATGGTAGAGGGAGCACAAGCTGGCACAGCTCTGCACAAGTGTGCAGCTCTTTCACGTGTGGTGGTGGAGAAGCACAATAAACAAAATGCTTAGCCAGGAAACAGGCTGCTATCATCCTCAGTGGGTAACGTAACTTTGCAAGAGTCAGTGCAGTCAAAACTAGTATTACGTTTCAAGAACTTGGCTCAACTCTCCAACCCAATTGTATTTTAGCTACTGCTCAATCTTGGTACTAGTGAAAAGCAGCATTTTCAATTAATTCTATAGTTCAGAGAAGAAGCATGGACAGTTTTCTTGCTTCTGCAAAGATATAAACCTGCCCAAACTTCCAGGAATATTAGGGCTCTGTGAGATCTCTTCCTCCTTCTTGCTTTCAGCAAAAGTATTCAAAGTAATGCTAGATTTTTCCGTCTTTGAATAGTTTTGTACAAACTTTTGCATAACTTCAGTACAGTTATAAGAGGAGAAATGGTTTCAGGCCAGATGAATTAATTGCAAATTGATTTAATGGGTCCAATTACGGAATTTGAGTAACCAAGGTTTTGAATAACTGAGATACTTTTCAATGTAAGCAATAAATACCAGGGATAGAACTGTATTATAGGAAACAGAGGCTATGACTGAGCTTTGGATAATGAAGATTCTAGTTTGTATCATGTGTACTTTGGCAGCAGCTGATTCCTATAGGAACAAAAAAGTAAGAACACGTGCAAACTGCAGTATGACACTACCACTGTGACCTCGTCAACAACTTCAAGGTCATCATTAGGAGAGTCTTCAGCTTTTTTTTTTTGCCTGGTTGCATATGAATTGTTAAGATTTATTAATTACAATCTTTGCAAGAGAACACCTGCTAAATGGCAAAAGATTCCTGGGAAACTTCAAGTATTTTGCTAAGGCAAAACCACACCTTTTACACAGCTTTCAGGAATCCAGCTCAATGGACTACAGTCTAGTCTTCATTGATTTGCTCATGCTCTAAAGCAGAAGCATAACCACAAGTAACATTCAGAAACATATTTGTCCTCCAGACAAATATACCTGTGTCTAAAATTATCCACGTCTTGATTCCTGGGATTCCTGATATATATCATACCCTGAGTAAGGACCAGGTCCTTGGCTGAAGTTGGTTGGCATTGCTGTACTGGCTTTAGTGAAGCTTTTAGGAGTCACACCAACCGAGCACTTAATCAGGTGGCTAAGCACTGTCTAAACGTATTAGGAAAAATTAAATGTGACTTGTGAAATTTATACTAAACAAACATGGAGAAATACCTTAACTTTCAAATTTCTAGAGGTTTTTGCTGCAATTTGCCACGTGTCTCCTTCGTCTGTGTTGCAGTGTTCCTCCCCTACATCATCATTTTATTTTCAGCTCTGTGATTCTCTTTTTTTTCTTTGAGCGATGAAACTCTGTCTGCTTTGCAAGACTAATATATGGCCTCTGAGTGAAGGCAAGGCTGTGATTCAAATCAAGAGTTCTGTTGACATTATAATCCTTAGGAGCACAGCTGGAGCATTTCATGAACAGTAGCAAAGACCCTCCATTGATTTACTGCCTTGGTATTCAATCAGGAGTCCATGTTCTGTGTCGTTAGCTGCAACACACGAAAAATAACTCTGTGAACTTCTAATTAAGGCATTTAGCTTCTTGCCTATCTTGTAAGAAAAGATTTGTGCTATATATGAGATGCTGCTGCTTTTATGGATTCTCCACTATCTTTATAGCAGGAGGGCTTCAGGCCCTAAGAAGGTCCTGTGGGCTATAAATGGGATATACACCGAAGCTGCTCTCTGACCCTTCCAAGCAGAAGACTAAGCAGTGCGGGATGGCAGGAATTTTCATGTGTCTCCCCCAAGCTCTGCACCTTTTCCAGTTTTACCTAAACCTTTCCTAGCCATAATCATCTGTCATGCACACACACAAAAAAAATTCCAGTTCTCACAAGAGCTGTAAAGGGGATCCACAGCTCTGCTTCTGGGCAGCAAATAAACCCTTCCCTTTCTGCGGTGCCAGTCCCCAGCCACAGCATGCACGAGAGCAATTTCGAAGCCGTGCTCTTTCTCGTCTCGCCCCTCGTTCCCAGGGAGAGAGTGACTGCGCTGCCAGCCCCCACTGACCTGAAGATGCGAGTTCCCTAGATTGTTTCCAGTTTGCACTGCTAGCCCCGCTGAACGAATAGCACTTACAGTATTTTTGGGGTGGTGACTCACAAGAAAGTCATGAATGCCCCCTTAAGAGGCTGTCCAAAGCCCCCTGGTAAGAAGTGTTTTGTTTTTCCTCTTTTCGTTGTCCAGGCTGCCTGCAGATATTTCCACAAGTCTCCAATACAGTTTCCTCAATTCATTGTCCAAGCAGCAAGTTGTACCCTAAAAGGCAGAGATGTAGACCCTAATCTGACACCATTCCTGTTTATCACCCCGCTATAGTAATAGCCAGAAATACAGCCCTTCTAGTCATCGCAGAGGGTACCAAAGTGCCATCCAGGACCAAAGCCACTGAAGGTCCCGAATACCTTTCACTTGCTTATCTGCCTGCTAATTTCAATGGTACTTCAGGCAGTTAAACACCACAGAAATTCAAGCGTTTAGGGATAAAGGCGTCTTGGCAGATCTGGTATCAAGTGCATCAGTCGTATTTTTTTTTTACCTTCAAAAAGTGCTTCAGAAACTTCATTGATTCTCTCAAATATAACATGAAGGAGTCAGGGATTGTTATCACAGATACTTGTATCTCCAAGAGTTAGGAGGTTTAATGACTTGATCAAGACCAAAGAAAAGTTGGTGATGAAGCAAGGTCTGGGTTCAAAAAAGGGCTCAGAACAGCCATAAGATCTGGAGTTGTGAGTATTATATTTGGACTGAAAGACAGCTGTGAAAAGGAAAACTTGCATATGTCCATTTTTTTTGTCTGAACATGTGACAGGAGATACCGTGCTTTAATAGGTGTTGCCTGTTTACCTTCTTTCATCTCTAACATTTATATTCTTCAGGTGCCTTCATTGTGGTTCAAGCCCTTGTAGTGTCTGGCTTTCCAACTTTCCCTCTCTTACTGAGCCAGGGCTTCAACTGGCCAGATCTCTGCTAAAGCCACCCTGTGCCAGGAGGAACCCGGTAGTCAAGACCTGCCCTGATGTCTGTTGGTACATCTAGAGCTTAGCGACACAAAGCTTACTGAATAATTCTTTGCAGGGCCCATCACTGTTTTATTTGACCTACGTTGTTGGGGATTTTTAGCTATATTACAAATGCTCAGATTTTGTAATGCTCTAGAGCTACTGCTGCAAAGCTATCTTTCTTACTCTGGTGAGGACTGTTATGGACGGGTTCTCCAAGAGGTGTATGATGGCAATATGATGACACTGTGAAATCACTCTCCCATGAGCAAGGCTGGCTCTCAGCTCAGCAGCAATCCCTCCACCGAGGTGATCCCCCAACCACAAAGATCCCATCATCTTCTCAGAAGTGGGCTATTAGAAACACTAAATAAGTCAACGGAAAGCTCAAGCCAAAACTTTTGAGCCTGGAAATCTCACAGGGCGAACCAGAGCAAACCTCTCCTGAATCACTCTCAGCTTTACAGGTTGATGAGAGAGATCTGAACCCTGTGAAACACATAACCACGGGGACCAGCCTCTCATGCCAGAGTTACCCTGCAAGTGGCAATATGTAGATAAACCAGCCATGAAATATTTCTATTATTGCTATTTTAAAAGTATTTCTTAATGTTATTCTTGTCAAACAAATAAAATATTCCATACTATTCTTTTCTCTTGGAGCCCGTATTCTAACTTAGTGAAAATCAGTGGGAAAAAAACATCCCACTGATTTAAACGGTGCAGGATCTGACATTAGTAAAATAATGTCATATAAAATAGTGAGAGCGTAAGGTTTATGACTGCTTATTTGGTGGGGCTGGGGTTATCCAATGGGAGAAATACTACCAAAGTCCAGCAAGATATGGTTACCAGGCAGGAATCCCAGGAGATTCTGTTACCACACAGGAATCCCATGAGACAGTATTATCAAGAAGGAATCTGTAGTATTCAGTTCACCACAAGGCAGTAATATTAGATTTTTAGAATTAAATCCAGTGGTATCTTGTTTTATAAGAGTTGGCACAGAAGGAACAGAAAAAAATGCAATGGAAGAAAGATGTCTCCCTGGAACCTGAGCTGCCAGCCCTGATAGTTACACTGATTTCTAGCAGAAATAGCGTCACAGATTTTCCTCAAGATCCTGAGATATTTTTATTAAACATGATATCAATCACTTATTAGGGAAATAATTTTTTTATTTAATTTTTTAAAAATAAAATACAGACTTGATCCCTAAAATGCCGAGGCACGAATACTGTTGTGACTGGTTTTTGGTTGGCGCAAACAACTTTTGGATTTTTTATTTATAATGGCTTTTGCTTTTATCAGGAGTAGTACTGCTCTATAAGGGTGCAATATGACTATTTTACATCAGCACTAACCAAGCTAATGAGCTGTTCAGATCAGTGTCTTAGACTGCACATTTGTGTGGTGCCTCACACAGTGATGTCTGCAGCATTTGAACAACACAGAAATGTCAGAGAATTAATAAAACAATATTTGCTTTCCTCATTATTTTTTTCCTGTAGGAGCAGTAACACTGGCATATTTGGCAAGAAGTGACCAGACATTTGTTTCAAGAAGACCTAATTTAATTTCAGCCTCTCTCTGGAGATTGGCCACTACATTTGCAAGTTTTGAGAGCCTTTTGCCAGCGATGGAGAGCGTTCTCAGAAAGTTACCACCAGGCTGCCCAAGGGAGGAAACTAAGGCTATTTCCATTTGATCAAAAAAGGTAAGTCTGAATGCTCATCATCTTTTAAATGCAATATTTTGCCTGCCTGTGTCATGGTACAACTTTATCAGTATTTAATCAGATAATCAGATAAACTCTGATCAAGGACAAAAGTCTCCTTAACATGAAAAGAGTTTAGTGTGAAAAGACAGATCAATTTTGTGATTAGCCTGCATAAAGGCTGAATATGCTTTAAATTAGGACCTAACACCAAGTTCCAGGTGTACTTTTAACTCATCAATATTTCTAAATAGATCCTTTCAGAGACATATCTCTGAAGCTGTGCTTTGGAAGGTGAGTGACAGATGCAGTCAGAAACTCACATGGCCCCACACCTGCACATGGACAGTCAGGAACGTGTCGGAATGGCTCGTCTCTCAAAAGTTTCTTATTGAAGAGGGAGACAGGAAAACTAAGGACTTTAGGTGAGAAGCTGGAAGGGAGAGTGCAAAACTATTGAAAAGAGCATTGGTGATCTATGCTGGGACATTTAAAAGATCGATCAACAGGGGCGCCAAGCACAGCCGCAAGGATCAAGACTGGAAGCCAGCGAGGAGAGCACAGTGGTCCCACAGATGTCATTGCTCCTTGGGTCCTCAGTGTGACACACGGACAGCTGTCCCAAAGCATCGCATCCTCCTGGCTGCGCTGACAACAAAGGTGTCATCCGCGGGACAGCGTCAGGTATTCCCAGCGCTTTACAAAGCTGCGGAAGGACTTGTGCCTGGTATTCAGATGTGATTACAGCAAGCCGAAGAGAAAGAAAAGGAGGTGGCAGGAAGGAATATAAAACTCAAGAGGCATTAGCCTGTTTGCTGTGTTTGAGAATACATTTGCTTGAGTGCCTGTGAACAAGAAAGCAGGCACAGCTGAATAGTAGGCTTAAGGAAAGTCAGTTTAGCTTCAGAAGAGGGTGTACATACACTGATCAGATCTTAACCCTAAAAGACATAATCAAACAATAGTGTGAGTATGGAAGACTTCTGAATGTGCTAAGTGGACCATTAGAAAACACAACACCTATAGTGGGGATATTGGTGACACAGAGGTACCAGGGAGATTACAAAGAGAGATTACTGGTAATGACAGATGGAAAAGTTACTGAACCCGCACATTGGAGAGATGCAAATCACAACCATAGTGCTTTTGTGATAAGGATTTCAACTCCGTAGGTAATGGTTTGGGACCATTAGTTCACATACCGTGGCTCTATCCAACAGCCCTCAGATGCTAATGGCTTGCAGTCCTGGTGACAACGGGGTTGCATCACCCCAGTGGTCCTGGGGCAGCCGAATGAGCCGGGTTTTTGTGAGCACCTGAGGACTCCCCACACACCTCTGATGCACTCTTTGCTTGGTGCATGACAGGTACGTCTGTGCAGAAGGCTATGAAAATTTTAAGGGGAACTTAATTTGTGAGTGAACCCCACAGTGAAATTCATTCTCTATGCACAGTGACCAATTTCACATGTTGCTACAAGAAGGAAAAAAGTCACATGGCTGTATCATCTTGGAAGAATTAATAACATTAATATGTTCAACATCACTCTGGAAGCCAAGCCAATACTTTGTGGATCTCTTGAGACTGACAATCTGTCAGGGAAATCTCCTGATCTCTAAGAAACCATTGACACTTCACAAAGTTTGTCTCATCCTGCTTACTTAAATGCCTTTTTCTTAAGATAATGTACTTCTAAAAACTTTTTCTCTTGTACTGCAAAGGAATCATTCTCATCTTCACTTGTTTCCCCAGAGCCTTTCACACATACTTTCTGCATTGTCAGTCTCACTGGCAGCATCTCCTGTGCTTACCTGTATGAATGAGTATGCAATGCATATTTTAAAAAATTTCTCTTAGGAGCCACTTGTTTCGGTGACAGAGTGGTGTTTTTGCAGAGTGACTTGATGAAGTCAGGTAGAGTTGCAAAGCAGCCTATGTGGCAAGTCACAAGATTGAGACTTGGAGCAGAAATCTGGTCATGAATTTGGTCTGGGATTTATTGCTCGGCAACTTGGAGCACAGCTAGTCAACAGCTGGCTCTAGCCAAAACACACTGGCAAACAGAGAGCAATTGTCATGGTAACAGCGTTACAGTGCGTATTGCAATGGCGCTCGGGTCTACTAAGGGAATTCCTAAGTGGGACCACAGTAAAAATTATGACTAATAGTAACCAGTAATAGTAACTATTGCTACTACTAATAATAGCAATAATTATATTTATACTATAACAACAGTGAGATATATTTGGCTAGTATTTGGTGATTCCAAATTGCTGTTTAAACACGTCTGGCTGATCTCTGATAAGCTCTCTGCTGAGGTATTGCAGCTCCTCCAGCAGTATAGGGTTAGTCCATGGCCAAAGGTATTCTGTGTTCCCCTCTGCAGCTAAGAAAAATGTCTTTCCCTTGTCCCTAGTCATCACAGAAGCTTAAATAATATATAGCAATATGCAACTTTTTATCATAAATGAGTATGGTGTTGGTGATGGAAGTGCTGAAACCCCTGAAGGAGCAGGGGTAGTACCACAGCAGGGTGTTGGGTGCAAACCATTGCAGCCCCAAAAAGGAAGAGTTCCTGAAGCCACTTTGTCAACACCATCAAATCCTGACCCGATGTATTTGGGAGCTAACTCTGCACCCTGTGTTCATGTTGAGTTGAAAGCACCATGAAGCACGAGAAAGGGGTTGCAAACCACCCCTCAGGCTTGGTAAAAAACCAAGCAATTTGCAGCTGTTAAATAATAGACTACAACACTGTACAAGGTTTGTTCCCATGATTCTGAATTCTGATTGCAATCGCACCAAAGCTGCTATAGGAGACATTTTGGGGTAGATTTTCTATTTACAATCCATAATTTTTCTGCTGCAATTTAAATAAACTACTGTGGTGATGTGGCGGGAGAGAAACTTTCTAAGCTCTGTAAAAATCTAACGTAGAACAACACTTGCCAGTGCAATTCTTCTCCCTCCTCTCCTTTATCCTCCCAGCTCCGCAGGTAAACCCCTTCCACAGCAGTGTGAGAAAGAGCAGGCGAGTTTTAGAGGGAAAGGAAAAGAGGAGATCTGACTTCAGGTGTGACACATCCCCAAACTGCGATATGTTTGTTATGGATGGTGCTGCTTGTCTCTTCAAATACGGATAGTGAAAACTGTCACTACCACCAAAAATAACATTCTTACTAAATCATTTTGGCAGCAGTTCAGTGGGGAATTCCAGGCAAACACACACGACAGCTTTGAGATCTACCTGGCTCTTGCTCCTTCCAATACCTGCCAATCCCCAGCCAGTGGGATTTCTACTGGGACCACGGTCCACCACTCCACGAAAAAGGCTACCAAGCCAGGCTTTCCACCTACTCTCTTAGCGTAGGGCAGTCAGCACCAACAAACGCCCACCTTCCCTGGGCTGCCTTGGTTTGCAGGTTCTTCAGGACTGGCCTGATCTCTCCAAAGCTGGCTCTAATCCTGACATAATGTCTTGGCCAGCTCCAGCTCTCCTCCTTCTGCAGCCACTCTTCTTGTGTAGGACAAGACATGACCTACCCCATCCTCTTCTTAAAGCCAATACACAAATAGATAGGTATGTTCATCCAGGTTGCTATGCTGGTGTTGGCCAATAAAGGCCAAATGAAAATGACCTGACTGCGGTAATTTGTAATTACAGCATGCAGAAACACTATTGAAAAGTAGAAGCTGCCTGGGCATTTTGGAAGACAAGTCAGTCAGCAGCTTATTGTGTTTGATGTTTTATCCTGTTTATGGTTTGATTGTAACTGAAGTCTTAGGCTGATTTTTTTCAGAAAAATAATAATGGGAATGGTCATAATAACACGTGCAGTGTTGTAGACAGTAGGAATGGCATTTTGCAGTAAGGACTATTGTATCATCATTATGTTCCTTTGTTTTCCAACCCAAGAAGCACTCATAAAGACTCCAATGCCTTTTATTCTTCTGAGTTCCTGCATTTGAACTTCAAGTGACAAGTAGCCTCCTAGTATGCTGGTCCACCTATCAGGAATATAAATTTATAAATTAAAAAGTGGGGGAAGAGGGGAGAAGAGCACAGTTTAATTTTGAAAGGATTTATTTTAATGACAGAATCATTTTTCACCCAAATACTGCTACTCAACTTTAGTTTTTTATCCCCTGAAATTAAAGGATATTCTGAAAACTCCAGATAATTTTATAATACCTCATTCCAGCATTATGAAATTTCTTTAAGGTAGCCAAAAATGTTTGCTTTGCAGTTCCACAGCAATGTGAAATGGCCACGGATGTACTGAAACCAGCCCCTCTGATTTTGCCTGGTTCTTTACACGCTGGAATAAATTGCATGCAGCTTGTCCCATGTGGGTCAACAGGAGCTCTGCTGTGCTCCTTTTGTGGTGGAGGGCGTGCTTCAGTGGTTATTATAAGACTGCAAGACTTTGGGGTTCGCAGGGCTTTTTCTGGCCATGTCTCTGAGTGGAATCTTTTGTGACTGTATATAGCACGTGGCAAATAGCATAGCAGTGACTGCACAGTACTGTCTGAATTCCCTGGGCAGGGAGTTTTCCCTTCGTTATGTATCATTCCCATCCCACTGTTCTGATTCCAACAGCTTGCGTGTACATCCTCCATTCCCTTTAATATCAATAATAAGATTAATATAAAAACAATCATTCTGAATGGCTGTGCTCTGAACATAAAACCAATATCTCTGGTAGGGATCAGACTTTCTGTAGGCTCAACTTATTTCGTTTTATCCCATTATCTCAGGTAGTTACATGGAAATGAGTGAGAACAGAGTTTAGCTCAGTGTCTTTCATGCAATAATTTACCCATTATTCCAGTTTGGTAGTAGCAAAGTGAAAGTGCTGGAGCTGTGGGACATGTTCTGCTTGCATATGACAGCTAATAGGTTTTAGACGACCACATTATTACATTCAGTGTTTGCAGGACATACATATTGAGGAAGGACACTTGGTTCAGTTCCAAGTGACTTCCAGTCTACCGATGGAGGGAGTCATGGGTTAGTCTTTGGAAACTATTAAGAACACCAAAGTCTTCATTCTGTTGTTGTCCGCCTGGTTTAAGACTGTTTTCTTCTCAAGACGATCTTTAAAGTGATCATTTCAAGTTTGCATTTAACTCATGCCACATCTTAAAAACAAAAAGTAGCCCTAAGCAAGGCAAATATCTAAGCAATTTCCTGGGGATCTCTTCCCACAGAGCACATTAGTAGTTTGGAAGCTGTACATTCTCTTGGTCCAAATATAAACACATTTTGAAATGTAAGAAAAATCTCTCTCTTTTTCTTTTGCTTGTTTATTTTTTAACCTGCATGTCTTAGTTCCTGTAATGCTGATGTTACTGTAGCTCTCGTAGCTTTATCAGTGAAGTGAGAAAGATGGAGGGGGAAGAGAGGCAATGTTAAAATGGTTGACTAGAACGAAGTTGCTCTGGGCCTTAAATGGCAGGAGGAATTAAATGATTACGTAAAAAAATCAAGCAACGCAGTATGCCATCTCTGCAGGTTCCTTGGTGTCAAGGGGATTTTTCTGGGCAAGGTTCATTCATCCAAAACTTATTCACTTACATCTTGTGTGATGCAAACTTGGAGTGAGCACTGGCTCCCATTGTAATCTATAAGGCCTGTTATTAAACCGCATAAAGAGAGTGAATAATAAATGTGCCAAACCTAAGACAAATCTTCTAGACATGTCTGATGACAGATGACTGACACATCTGTTGACAGATAACCTGGTTTACACACTTCTGCAATATGCTTCTTAGCTATGTATCTGGCATCTTAGCTTTTATTTCCAAATGCCTTGAAGGGGAAGAAATTACATTTTATTATATATTGTTTATAGTAATATATATTTATATATTACTGCTGTCGCTACCTTCAAGCAACACAGAATTTGATGAGTAACATCCATGCTGGTTGGCCTTCAAGTTCTAGAGCTGTTATCTGTGTATACTTTGTGACTTGCAGTTTACTTTTCAAAAACTCACCCAGCAAACCATACAGTTGTTTCTGGCTGACTTCATCAGGAGTAATCTAGTGCTGAACTGGGTATTGGTCTGAGTGAGCTGCCTGTTAAACTGTGTTTTTATAACTGTTTTCAGGGCCTTTTGTGCACCAGAGTGCAAGATAAAGTTCTTGCCATTGCCGATACCGCTGGTGGTTATTAGGAAAGAAGAGCATTTGGAGAGGTTTCAGGATGTCTGTGTTCCAGCCCCCACCCCACGCAGCTCATAAGGTGCAGAGCTTATCCAAAATCAGAGGACCCCAGCTGTGTCTCCTGGTGCAGGTGAGTGCCGTGGTCCTGCTGGACCTGTGCAGCTGTCTTGTCCTTGGGGGTCAAAGTCAACATTGTAGGTTCTCTGCACGCTGTACCATGTTGGGAAAGCAACTTGCCTAGACCAGGCTTTGAGAACCTCTACCACAACAGTTCGTCAACCCCAACAGATGACACAAGTGTTCTACGGCCTCTCTAGTCTTGATTCCCCCTCTGCCACCCCAAACGCACATGAAGGCATCTCATCTGATGGCAGCATAGCTGCCCCTCACTGCCACAGTGAGCAACAGGCTGGGAAGGAGGATAGCAACACCCAGCTCATGAAGGTATTCTGAGGATATGGCCACTACCTCCTCCGAGGACTCAAACCTTGCAGTGACGAGCACCGCGAAAAGTCCAAGAGTAAATAAGGAAAGGAGACATCTGTTTGTTTCACAGTTGTGACACTAAAGGTCAGCCGGAAAAGCTAGTCTCTTACATGCTCAGAGAGGTTATAAATTGTACAGCTATGTCCATATATGTTCTGACAGATTTTAAGTGATGCTTTGCTGGGAAGTTCTAAAATTCAGCAATACACGTCATTTGCTTACAACAGCCAGTTTTCTTCACATTAGCCACCGGTAAAAAATGATTCATACAAGAGAGCCACATGTTGAACAGACTCTTGTAAACCAGTTATGTTACATTCAAAGTCAGCTAAAACATTCTCACACAAAAAGTTAGCTTAAGCTACCATTTCCCACAATAATAATAATAAAAATAAGCTTAACAAACACTTACCCTGATTCTCAAAACTCATTTTCTGTTATGTTTCCTCTTACCAGTTTTGTTTGGCAGAGTGTCAAGTAATGTGTCAGCAAAAGTATATGTGCCATAATCTGACAAAAGGAAAAAAATGTATATTTTTAGTTTTAAAGTGTTTATAATTTCAATAGGTAAAAAGAATACAGGACAAGGAAGAAGAAAATAGCATATGCAGAAATGTCAGCAATGAATATGAAAGTATAAGCATGTGAATTTTAGCATAAGAACAAGCCTGGCTGGGAATTAAGTTTTCTGAAAGAGACCTACATTAATAACCAGAGCTCTCTGAACGTATTTCTCCATCTTAGCAGACTTCTTAGCAGACTTCCCTTCCAAACTTTGGTTCAAACTTCATGAGGATGAGGGTTGTGAGGCTATGACAAGACCCTGGGACATGATTGCCCTCAAAAATGATCTGGCTTGACTGATGACTTCCCAGGATATGTCCATTGTCCCATTCCACTGAGTCCTGCTCTTCAATAATACAAACTTGATGTTCCTGAGGAGTCCTCAAATCCTTCATGTTCTCCACTCGTCCCACCACCCCAAAGAAAAGCATCTCAGGCTTGAGGAACTGACACTAGTCACAACATCAGAGAGCAATCCCACTTAAGGCTGCTGAGAATTCCTCCCTTAGCTGGTACTCATGACATTGCTCCCCAAAGCTCATTTTCATGCCAGCCATAGTTCACACGTTCAAGTAAGCAGCAGCACCATAAAAGTGACTGCAGAAGATCCACTGGGTAGGCCACATCCTTCAAGCCTGCAGTTAAGGTCTGGGTGTTGTTTAGCCATCCTTTACCATGAATGTAACTTTCATGAAGGGCATTTGTTTCTGTAAGCCTGTTATCTTGTCCTGAGGATGGAGAAGAAAGTAGAACAGCTACAGAAAAAGGAAGAAAAAATTGAGAAGAGGGTAGTGGGCAACAGGAATCACGTGCAGCAAAAAGAGCTGATAACAATGGAGTAAGAAAATTGCTGGAAAAGAGCAAAAGCCAATGGAGCAAAGAAAACCGCTGGAAAACTACAGGTGTGGTAGTGACAGTCGGGTTGGGAATTTTTGCTGTGGGGAATGCATAGTGAAAGAAAAGCATGGAGCAAAGCTGCAGCCTGCAGAAACAGGGTGAGAAGCAGAAGGTATTATAGATTGCCCAGACCTGTTTCTTCACCCCAGAGCTGTTCATACGGCAGTCAGTGACAAGGCCAGCAGGACAAGGAAATGGCTTGCCATGACCTCATTGGGTTGCTTGGCTAACGGCCTTGGGTCTCCCAGAGGGTCGCTATCACCACACCGCCACCTCACACCTTTGAGCTGATGTTGCAGGAACAGCAACCTTACAGCTCAAAAGCAATAAAGCAAACAAATAAAGCACAGAAGCTGGGAAAAAGGCTGCCAAGGCACTGAATGCAGTTCACAGAAAGTCAAACGTCTGTGGCTTGATCTTCCAGTCGGAGCTCCTTGGTGCTCACCCCTGCCACAGCGGGTGTATGTGAGCAGCACAGTCACAAGCTGGAAGTATGACTTGCGACATCGAAGCTGCTGAAGACCTACAGGAGCCACACAGATGAACACAGTTATGTCCTCTCTGATCTCTGCTTTATACAGGGATACAGAGATGTACAACCGCGCAAACTCAACAGCAGCAGAGGGAGCAGCTGTTGAAAAAGTCCATACCCATCACAAGCAAAGTGACACCCAGTCCTCTCACCGAATCAATTCAAATACACTGGAGAGAGGTTATTGGTGCCTTTGTTGTTTGCCCAGTATTGTAGCTGCCTGCTGTTATACTCCACTGCCCTTTTCTAATATACAACACTACAACATCACTCGAGATAATAAGGTTTTGATCATGGCAAGACGCTCACAACAGCAAACAGCCCAGGCACACAGAGATCAAATAGACCAGCTGCAAACAGAGAAAGAAAAAAAAGAAAGAAGAGTGCATATGACTCGCTAGCTTGTGTGTGGGTATGCGTGTTATGCAGGCAGCAGAGGCCTGGATGGCGAAGGTCTCCCAGCGACCTCGGCCATTCGGGGCTTGGGCCCCCAGCACTGCACTGCATTCCAGCCTGCCTCCTCTCCCGGGACCACTGCCCCTGCTCACACAGAGAGGCAGCCAGACGTGAACGTGAGAAAGCATTCTCAGGCAAGACCCTTCTGCACATCGCTGGGTAGTTGTCTTCCAAAATAATCATAATTAAAAGGGGCGTGCGCAAAGGGGGAGCTGGGGTACGGGCTTGCTTTTTTACCATGTCTTCATAGCATGCAAACATGGTGAAAGGGTTTTTGTCCTGACAATATACTTCTCCATGCCCCTTCCAGTCCACTCCCCATCCTTCCAGATCAAAGGATGTCAGTACAATATTTGCCTTCAATAGAAAAGCTCATGAGCAATATCTTTTGGGGTCATTTACATCTGTTTACTGGGATTAATAAACATGTAAATTGATTTTTAGATTGTAGACCTAGACCCCTTTAGAGATACAGACACAGAGCCAAGTTCAGATGTCTGCTATGCCAGTGCAATGGCAGAATGATTTCCATAAAGGTTGTAAAGATATTCCAGATTCCTTCTTCTTTTCCCTTTTTCTTTCAGAATACATGATATGGGGCTTGAACCTGGGTGTGGACCTGAATTCTGTGAATCCTTTCTTCTTTTTTATACTTTAAGCCTAGAGGAATTTGGAAAGCAGAGCTGTCTGAACTGTGACATCCCCATATGCTTCTTAGGGAATAGAGCCAATACAAAGATGAAGACATTTTACCTGTTTTAATATTCAAATTATTACCGTGAAAGAGTGTGTGACACTAAGTGTAGGGGGCACAGCATGGCACGATGTGGAAGATTCAGAAGAAATAACTATGGGATGATGTGGAGCACTCAGCTCCCCTTCACTTGCATGAAAGCTGATGGCATGTTGAAGAGCCTTGCTGACACAGTTTCGTGGCTTCCATAGGGAATATGCTGCCTTAATTGTTTCCTGTGACAATAATTTCTAATTGGAAATGTCTGTGTTGCAACATAAAGACCCCGAAGGTCAGTACCTTCCACCTGTCGTTTACACCTGGTGCAAACTGAAAATGCTGCAGTTCTGCTTCACTTTCATCCCTATGGGGTTTTCACAGGTACAAACATCTCGGCGATCAGAAGGCTTTGAAGCATCAGGACTAGTGTTTCATAGGTGGACTGCACACAAGCTCACACACACACGAATATATAAAATTTGAAAGCACAAATCAAACCTCATAGTTTCACTCTTAGCTGAAAACTTGTTGCTTTTCCTCTCAGAAAGGTTCATTTGAAGCCTTTATGGAAAAAGTGCCATTTAATTCTGTAACAAGTTTAAGAACGAACTTTAGAAGCATCCCTTATTCATCAGTGATATTGTGGCAATGTAATTTGAGGTTCTGGATGCTCTGAGTAATCATTTAGGACCTGATCTTGCAAATATATGGACTCAGAGCCTAACAGGGTGTTTTAGGACCCTTTTCCATACATCCCAAAGGGATGAAGGTACCACAGCTCACTGGGCCTCCAGTGCACATCCCTAACTTCAAGTTTTAACGTGCTTTCACATTCACAGGACTAAGGTCTCAGAGTTCCTGTTTTTTTGGGTGAGGGGCAATCGCTGTCAGTGGCAGTGAGGCCAAGCAGGCCTGGCCCTGACCCATTAGCTGTGGGCGTTAGACTATGCTTGTGCTGCAGGAGGGAAGCTGCTGGGTAGGTCTGTTGGCAGAAGTACCACTCCTTGGCCTTATCCTTCAGAGGGTAAATAAACTTAATCCCAAATTCATCCACTGCTGTTTGCTAGCAGCAAACAATTCGGATTTTGAAGGGAGGGGGGATCACGCTGTTCTAAGGACCCTGGGGAAGGACGAGGCCTTTGCCTGGTGCACAGCCCTTTCATCCAGCACTGATCCACCAGGCTTGCCAGGTCTTAGAGGGGTCTGGATGGACCCGATGCAAACAGAAATGTAACAACTGTCTGTGCATTTGACCTCAGTGGATTTACCAGCCTGTAAACCTCCATGCAGAAAAATCTAAATTCTGCTGTCTTTAAACACACACACACAAATTAACTTGTTTGACATTGAGACAAAACTACGAGCCTGTAACCTCTGTAGCACCAGATTGCAATCACCCCCAAAGCAGCAGCAGTCTCTTTTCCATCCTGAGAGGTGTGGTGGGAGAAAGACACACACACACACACAGAGTGTATATGCACCTCACAAGAAGAAATAAAAGCACATCATCTAAGTTTGCTTAGGTTTAGCGAAGGTCAGAGATTTTCGCACCTAGGTGAGCTGGCTTGGGGCAATTCTCTTTTCTCTCGCATCCTTTTCTGGAACAGCAGGAGAGCTTTACTGGCGTGAAAGACTAAACTGTCCTCAGGCTATAAAGGATTTGAGTCACAAACCACTTCCCCCACACACACACACTTTCATATTAATTCAGGACCTTCCAAAATGGTCCTAATGTCTCCTCACCTGTTGGTTCTGAAAACCTGTTGAGGGCCGAGGCTTAAGCTAAGGGAGGTGCCAGAACATATGGGATTTGCTCTAAACAAAGTAATTCTAGACTGATGGGGTCAAAACTTTTTCTACTTTTAAATACTGAGCTTCATTTTAATGACCTTAAACCAAATGAAGTAATTACCTAAGAACAACTGCGTCATTAAGACACAACAACAACCTCTAAGTACGTATAGTAAAGATTAAAAAATAATCATACCATTAAAAAGCAGAGCAATACTTGTATGAATGGGCAGCCTCTGATGCGCAGGAATAAACTCGTGTCACTGCAGCCCCTATCAGTACAGTGACCAGAGGGAGCTCCACACGTCTTGTACTCCAGAGCAATGCTGTGCTTTCTGATTTCTTAAGGGGATATTTAGAACCAAAAACATTATTACTGCTTTTGAGTGCATCCTGCCTCTTTAAATGTTTTCATCTTTATTAAAGCCTTGGCCCTTTGTTATTTTTTTTTTTGCAAGTTCTTTCATTTTTCATTTCTTAAACCTCCCATGCAACAACTATTTTGGCTTTTAATGAAGGGAATTTTTCTGCATCCAGCAAACTGTAAACCATGTCGCTTGGATACAGCAAAAGCTGAAATTCCACAGATTTCCACAAAGTCATACATTGTGTTGGGGGGAAAGTGTGCTGGGCATTCTTTGATTTTTGTGTCCTGCATTAGCATTTGTAAGCACTTACGAAAAAGAGAAAGAAAAGAGAAAGAAAGAGGAAAAAAGAAAGGGATGAGAAAGAAAGAGAGAAGGAAAGAGAGAAAGATTGAAAGAGAGAAAAAGAGAAATATAAAGAAAAGAGAGAGATAAAGAGAAAAATAAAGGAAAAGAAAAAAGAAAGAAAAAAGAAATAAAGAAAGAAGAAAGAGAGAAGGAAACTGCTGTGATGAACGCAAAATATGACCTTTTCTTTTTAAAAGTTTATGCTGTCCCTCTTGTTTAGCACTAGTGCTGCTCACCCCTTCGCTTCAAGACGCTTCGGAGTTGTTAAGCATCTAGGGGTGATAATTTGGCTTTCAGCTAGATCGGAGGGCTGCAGCGGACAGCAGTAGGTGGTGATGTAATAGGTACCAACGCACATGGATATATAAATATCGTGGCTAGGGCTAAAGCGCTATGGCTGAGCAGCTATAGAAGAAGATCAGCACTTCAGACAAGACTCCTGGAGTTGAGATCAAGTTCAGAAGCTCTTGCTCCCGGGATTTCCTCTCCATGCAGCCAGCCCAGGGAAACCGCCGATCCTCGGGGGACTGAGTGCGGGGCTCCCTCCCTCCCCTTCTCGCCTCGCTTTTTTTTTTTATTTATTTTGTTCTGTTTTCTTGGTTTTCTTTTTTTCTCCCCATCTTTTGACCTCAGTATAAAGTGGGAGCTGGGGGGGCGAGCGTATTTTCGGAGCGACCGGCCACCGGCCCGTGGCTACCCTCCCCTAGCCGGGATGCCTCTCCCCGCCGCTCTGCTACCGGCTTTACTTCTGGGCTTGCTGTGGCCGGGGGCGATACGCGGCCGGTCGCCCCCAAGCCGCCTCCCCGCCGGGCCCCGCCAGCGTCGCTGGGACGCGACTCTCTTTGCCCGCTCCGTCTCTCGCCTCCCGGCCGAGCGCCGCGACACCGCCCGCGACGGCGACTACCTCCTGGGCATCAAACGCTTGCGGCGCCTCTACTGCAACGTGGGCATCGGCTTCCACATCCAGATCCTGCCCGACGGCCGCATCGACGGGATCCACAGCGAGAATCAATACAGTAAGCAGGCGACCACCCCCGCGGCGGGGGCAGGTGAGTCGCTCCGCGCCCGCGGAACCGCCCCGCCCCGCGGGCGCGGAGCGACTCACCTGCCCCCGGAGAGCGGTGTACGCCAAAGGGAGGGTGGGTGCCTGGCAGATCTCTAACTCCCCTAAAAAGTCCACCCGCCCACGGCACCGCGGGGCTGCCCGCCGCGGCTCCCCCGAGGGCGGCGGGTGCCCGAGGGTAGCGAGGCGGCGGCGGGGCTCATCGGCCGCTCCGGCGGAGCTCACGGGCGCTGCTCAGCGCCTTGCTGGCCCCTTTGCCGCTTGCAGGCATCAGGTGTCAGGGTTGCTTCAACATCTGGAGGGTCCGTAGTCCTCCCCCAGAGCCCAGCTCTCCCCCAAACTTGAAAAGCATCTGCTTGGGGGCTTAACCCCATGGCCCCATGACTCTGATCCCCAACTGAAACAATAAGATCCGGGAGCGGGGGGATATAAGCTGCATGATGACAAATGTTTCATTCGCCCCAAGCACACTCTGGCTTATTTTAACCTTGTCTACACAGGAGGATTCCTGGGGGCAAAGTAAAAATAGATACTTAGCTAAAAGAAGAGAGGTCCCAGCATGGGGCATGGGGCAGCACGTGGAGCATGAGGCTGGGTTCTGAGGCCACCCGCAGCAGTGCTGGGACATGGGGATCCATACCAGAGTGGGGATTGGAGCCTCTGGGTGAGCGCAACACTGGCACCACCCACTCCTTCAGGGCACAGCCCTTTGTCCCCCTGATTCCTGTGTCTCCTCTGTAGGTCTGCTGGAAATCTCCCCCGTGGAAAGAGGAGTGGTGAGCATATTTGGTGTTAGAAGTGGACTCTTCGTGGCCATGAATAGCAAAGGCAAACTCTATGGATCTGTAAGTAACCACCAATTGTGTGCCTGGGGAGGAGACCATGGTCAGCTGGGCTGAGAGGTGTGCATGCTCCTAGGAGCTGCCCAAGCTCCATCCTTGCCCCTCCTGGGTCAGGCAACACAAAGCAGCCCTTGCGGCCTTGCCAACAGAAGGTGTGCTGCCCACGTGTGCTGCTTGCTGAGCTCTTGAAGTAAAACCACTCTTTGGCATTACACTTCCATGGTTCCCCCATAAAAACTACAGTCACCCAACCATGGCCACCCATCTTGCCTACCACATAGACCAATAGAGTAGTCATTTGTGTGGCAAGACCTCAAGCTAGCCTCAGTCCATACCATTCTTGTATTTAAGAACAAACAGCCTTAAGCAGGTATGGCAATCGCTCACTCCATCTCTCAGAGTGCACTTGAACTTGTGAACAGCCAGACCCCCCGAAATGATTCTTTATGAGATGAATCAGTGCCTGTCACATACCTATAGATCACTCTTTGTTAATGCTCTTGATTGGAGAGTCTGTTCCCATGACAGTTCAGCATCCTCACGGTTTGGTCTTATAAGGCAGATCTATTAGGAGACAATACAGATCTTTTGTTACATTGAATCTTTAGAAAAGATAGAGACATCTTATAAAATATACTTGGGGTGGACAATAACAGTGCATGTCTTTGCCCATGTTCAGCTGTTCTCTTGCTTTTGAGTCCACCTCTGTATAAGATACTGTGATCAGCATCGTTTCAAACCCATGTTCCTGGGTCTCCTTCCTCACCCATAGTTTTTCTATTTCATGTTTTTCAAGCATGCTTTGAAGACACTTGGGCTGCGGAAGAGCTAACCTATGTCAAAATTAACTAGGGCATTCTCACATGAAGACATGAAGCATCCAGAATTATTTTCTGGGGCACCAGTCCTGTTACAGAGGATTTTGACTTATACAAAAGCCAGGTAGAATCAGTCACCAAAGTGCAAGAGCTCCCTTTGCATTCTTTCTTAGGAAGACTGCTGCTTTGGTGTCCTGGGTAAAGTAATTCCCAGCGCACTGGTCAGCTTGGCAGGCTGAGACCTTTCCTACAAAACCCTAGGCTTTTGCCCAATAATCAGAGATGAGTTAATTTGTTACTCTCCAGATAACACACTTGTAACACCTATCCCTCTTTGTACTTACTTGCAAATGAAACTTCTTCACTGGGAGGGTGCCTTTTGTCAGCTCTGTTTTCCTGATCCGTTAACGTGAGTTATCCAAACCCTTCCTTCGATTTTAAAACTCAAGAAGCAGAAAAGACTGTCCACACCGAGTGTCTTTAAAATGCCTCTTTCTCCTTAAGTGACATGAGAGAGTGCTAGCATTCAGGTTTTTCCGAAACCTCTTGGGCAATTTATTACTGGTAGGGCAACCACTGAGCAATTAGGTGAGCAGGACAGCAGAACTGGGCTTGGGTCTTACCCCACTGCGGCTCTGTTAAAACATGCCCCTCTCGCTCAAGAGTGCAGATGTAGCTACGGGTGTCCTTCTCACCTTTAGGTGTACGTGCCTGGCCTGGACACAGCATCCTTAATGGTCCTCTGACTCCTGAGCCCTGTTTGAAGCTTCATTTGGGCGACCACTTCAAAAGATTACTAAGAGGGGGGGGTCAGCTGCACGTTCCCCAGCAGCACACCTGGTAGCAAGAATATTTCCACACCTGATGTTTAAAATTCTTTCCTTCTCATTCTTTCCCTTTCATTTCAGACCCATTTCAATGACGAGTGCAAATTCAAAGAGATTCTCCTGCCAAACAACTACAATGCTTACGAATCCAGGATTTATCCCGGGATGTACATAGCCCTGAGCAAAAACGGAAGAACAAAGAAAGGCAATAAAGTATCTCCCACAATGACAGTGACACATTTTCTTCCTAGAATCTGAGACATCTCCCTTCAGACCTACCTCAGCACAGGGGAAGACGCAGAACATGTTTGGGGAAAAGAAACATGGTGCACTTTTACTGGAGAGTTTTATGCAAGAGTAGGTGTAAGATATTTAAGTTAATTATTTAAATCTGTATATATTGCCACAAAGTTTATTTATAGTTCTGTTGTTTTTTTTTGAATTTCTGAAAACAAAACAAACCTCCAACCCCAGGTATTTCATGTCATGGTGCAACAGTAGAAGACTTCTGCTTTGTGGTTTATTTAATTCGTTTCTAAGTTATCACAGGTGTGCTGCTACTCCGTGTCCTAAAACAGGTGAAATTCAATTCCTGTACTACAATGTTTTGCACTGTTTGCGTGTTGTACGATGTCTATCGTTGTACACGTGTTTGTTTGTTTGTTATGGTGGCTTTATTCTCTGCTGCGTGTTTTCCAAACCCCCCGTGACTCCCAAAGAAGCTCTTGGCCTCCGAGACGGAGCGGTGGCGGAGGTGCCTGGGTGGGATGCCAGTGCGGAGCCACACACAATGCCTGACCTCCTTTGTGCCGCGTTGCTATTTAATTGGAACGGTATCGGTTTACCTCGGGACAGAAAGCGCAGTGCTGAAGAGCTACCCCCCAAATCTGTTTTTAGATCAGCCAGTGCTGAACTTTGAACTTTCCTGCAGTCAGTCTTCTTAGAGCTGCCAGGCAGTAGAGAGGCTTAAACACCTATATAAACTCAGCAGGGTTGTGGGTTTTTTTTCTGTTTAGATAAAGAGAAGTGTACAATCTTTTGTGGTCCTTAATGGAAGCTTATATTTTATACGATTGCTTGGCATTAGGCTAAAAAAAATGTGTCTGTCCCTCCCCCAACGAGTGCACTGTGAAACACGCGGCCGTGAATGAATTAGACTTTATTCAAATCAAATTCCCTTTCACATTTGGAGACTACATTCATTTTTCAAAGTTTGTGAAACTCTATAATAAGTTTTTAGAAGACAAAAGCGTTTGCTGGTTCGTAGAAAACACAAGCTCCACAGAGAGAATTTTGATTGATTACAAGGAATTGAGGTTGTTTTGTACTATTTATTATTTTCGGTGCAGTATTTGGAAGGAGAAATATGCTGCTTTTTTTTCTGTCTCATTCCCTGACAAAGTTGATTAATTTCTACCTCACTAACACTCAAAGCCAGTCTCCTCACAAAATCTGCATGGAAGGAAGGTGCACGCTTTTCTGCTTGGTCTTACCGTTCTGGAGGAGGGCCTGGGGGAACAAGCTTAATCCCAAATCTCTCTTTTTTTCCATATGTAGCCAAAAGTATTCAGGATAGAGTTGGTTGCATCCTATTTGAGCCTTGTCACGTTTGAGCTATCTTTACCCAGTGGTTTACTTTTAGTAAGGATAATCATGGTGAAAATATTTGCAGACAGCTGTCAGGCTGCAGTACTATATCGTCATCAAGTAACCCTATATTTTTCTTTATATATTTTGCAAGTGTAACTCGTGTCTCTAATGTGATGAAGGAAAAGGTTTAATTATGGGGGGAATCACTAAAAGGATCCATTTGTCTTTTTTTCTTTCTTTTCTTTAAAAGATACACTGTCTTTGGGGCATCAATATATTAAGTGGGAACCAGGGCTAACCACAATGTTTGACGACTTTAGAGGATGTTTACAGATCATTTTCCAATCTAAACTAGTTATTTCTGACTACATGCAAATCTGAGTTCAGCTTTTTTTTTTCTCTTTACATTCCTACACAAAAGCCTTTGTTCCTTCGTAATGGTATAGAATTGCTTATATCCTCTACTTACACATGACCTTGAAGACAAAATCTATTCACCAAAGTTCAGTAAGGCCAGAGCAGACCAGGACCAGATCTTAAGCCAGCTGCTGTCAAAGCAAAAATAACAATTAAGAAAAAGGAAGCCAAATCAAGAGAGAGCACCTAGGAAATATCATGCCTAAGGAATTTTAATTTTTTTTCTGTAATTTGGGGGATTTCTGTACTTTCTGTGTTTCCTATATGTGAGTAATCATTGTGTAATTATCACCACTACCTCTGACAACCGATGATTTTGTTCCAGATTTCAGATAGCAAAATCAGATCACAAAGATTTTCTCTGGGAATGGCTCTTCTTTGCCACTTGTCACCCATTAAATCCACAACCGATGGCCTCACACAAGATAAATTCAGAGGTAGTTGTTGTAACTTTGAAATCTTGTGATAAAACCTCGATAACAACGTTACGTGGTATGAGCTTTCACCGTTCACCAGAATCTGTCTGTAGTTTTATACAGGTGCTGTTCCAGACTGTGGTGTATGTGCTGTGCACATTTAAACGCATAATAAATGATAAATGTTTACAATGCATGGCACCCTGGTGTTGATTTTACTCCTTAGGAGGGAACGCATCCTGCAACGGAAGACAAAACAAGTGCTATTTCACTTTCCCAAAGACCAGGGAGTTTTTGCACCGATGCCAGCTACTTCCCGAGTGACAGCCTGGATTTCTTACTCAGCTAAAGTTCCCCTGCCAAAGCTGGAAATCATCCAGCAAAGCCCAGCTTCACGAGCTCGGTAATAGATATGCACGCCTGCATCTGCCACACGCTGGTGTTCTAACTTGTATTATTTGTGTGGTTATTAGCAACGGCAGCTTCTCGTGCAGCACCTAATGTTAGCGGTCAGAGACACAAACCAGCTTTGGGGTTTATGTTGCTGGATGTTAATGATACAAACGAAACCTGATTGCCTTTTTCTTGACTTTAATGAGTGCTGCTCGCTTGCTCCCTGTGAAATAGGACTACATCGATGCAGGAGATTGCAGGATTACCTGTTTGATTTAAGATACTCTCTTTTTACAGTTAGTGATTATACTGAAGTGCTTTGTAGCACACCTTATGGCAAGATTCTTTTGCACAATATTTATTTATAAATACTCATGCATATGCACTTGAACACATACGCACACACTATGTCAAACCTATTTACCTTCGGTTTTATTCTCTTCCAAGGATTGCAGAAGGATATGTAATGGGAAAGACAATATTCAGGTTTGATCTTACACACCTTGATGGCAAAGAGAGTTTGTCCAGCTAAGGGCCACACAAACCAGAAAGCCAGACCCCAAGATACAGACTTCTTCATTTTCCGCTGAGTGATGCTCTTTTTCCTGTTCCTAGAGAGGGAAGGCAAGAGATGAGCTGTGAACGTCCAGTGCCCTCACTCCAAGCAAGAGCAATTTCTCTCCAAAGTTGATTAGGCTCTATAAATACATAGCACAGGTGGGTTTTTTTAACTGGACAAGTATAACTGCAGCATGTTTAATGCTCCTATGAATAGAGCCAGAATAAATAGGCAAGCAGATACATATAATAGTTTTTCATAATTAACTTGTTTGTTTACAATGCTGGTAAACAAACAACAAACGTAAATTTATTACTGCCAAATCTTCCATAATTATAACAAAAAATTATGGCCAGAGACAAAAATTTATTTCAGCCCTGGGGAGACATCCAATTATAATTTTAAGATTGGAGATAAATCCTGGCTCTTAGGAAGGTGAGATTCCAGAGTAGTGGCTGTGCAGGCTCATAGCACCCAGAGTACTGGCACTGCACGTGGGGTCCTACCCACACAAAAATACACGGGCCTGTTGCCACTGCAGATGGAGCAGCTTGAGATGTCGTAGAGAACTCTAGAGAAATGTTGTTCCTCCTCTGCCATCACCCATTTTAGCTTCATTGCTATCTTCACATTGCCTTTGGAGGTAGTAAAAGAAATGCATTAAAGGTGGAAAAAAAATTTTAACCCCCCCAAAAAGGCCCTGATACATCATGTGTTGCATCATTTCTGAGATCACTGAGAGCATCGCCATGCTCCAGGAGTGCCCAGTGCTCCTGGCATCCTCTACCAAACATTTCTCTGCACAGAACAACTCAAAACCTTTCCTGAGGATGGATTAACCCCTTCCGTAAGCCAGGCACGTTTCCCCCCATGCAGTGACGGCCCAGCCTGCCCTAGGATGAACAGAAGAGGAGCAGTGCCAGCCTGGCCCCGCGCCGTGCCCCTGTTTGCCAGGGGTGGGACAGAGAGGAGGCTCCAAGCCCCGTCGCTCGTTTGCAGACTTGCATGTTTTAAATGGTCCGTGCTTAACATTTTCTGACTCATCTGTGACATCTACCAAGTTGTCTGTATCTAATCTGTGCTAATAAAAATCAGCATGACAAAACACTGCCTGGTATATAAATAGCCACAGGTTTCAGAGCAGTCGCTGTGTTTATAGTGCCAGGTTCGGCTGTTCACACTTTACCACTTGGTTTCCACCGCAGTACATTAACCGACCATGCAAGTGGCCAATTAAAGAGAGTCTGTTAAGGGCTGAGGAGTCTTTTGATACCGGCTAGCAAGCACTGCAGCACGAAAGTTAAAAGGAATTCCCTGAGACACTGCAGATCCCTTTATACGACACAAAGTAGTGTTGCCTGCCAAGCACAGATGAGAACAGATTGTTAATGGACAAGACTCAGTCTGAAGCTAAAAAAAAATAAAACCTGAAACCACCCCAGTTCTTATTCTACCAAATAATCTAAACATGGTTGGGATAGTACTAAATTGTAATACCTCGCTGCTTTCAGGCAATACAGCATGCAAAAGGGAGGCACAGAACCATTTCGGTTTCCTGTGCACCCGCCGTGATTTACAGACTTCAAACAAGAAATATTACCCTGAACTGCTTGTTTTTAAAATTAAAAACTAGCTTAATATTGTGTTAAGAAATGCCTACAGCCAGTCAATTAAGGCAGACAACTACCTAATATAAAACAATGACAATTTCTTATATCATGAGTATAATTATACATTAAAAGGAAGCTGGTTAGTGCTGTCTATAGAATGATTGATTGTTTTTTTTAATTTTTAAGACTATTTATTGATACTTAAAAATTCATAAAATTCAGACAAATGTTCCTGAAAACCAAGGATGATTGTTTTTTCCTTTTTGCAAGCATGACCAAAAGTGCTACAATCCCTTTTGAGAATGATACTAGAAGATACGTCTTGTCCATGCTAAAGACAAGCTGAATTTTGAGAACCGTTTCTTAGCAAGGTCTCATGCTGCTAAAGGACCTGCAGCCTCAACGGTCCTGTGCTGGGAGTGAAGCAAGTAAGTAAAATGAAGAAGACAAGTTGCTAATAGGTTCCCTATACGCTTTGTTACACAGGCAGAAATTATATAGCGAATGGAAAGTTTTCGAGGAGAAAATAGTTCAGTGCCACACTGGAGAATCAGATGTCAGTGTCACCTCTGCCACCAGGTCTCCTGTGATGCTAGCAACGTGGTGTGACAAGTAGTCCAGCCCTTCTTTTCTGAATGCCCGACGTGACACCATGAAGTGTGGCGAAGATGGTGAGCACCTGAAACTTAACTCAGCTGCAGCTCTGAGGTGCAGCTGCAGGTGGTGGAGTTACCATCTCTGGATGTGTTTAAAAAAAGACTGGATGTGGCACTTAGTGCCATGGTCTAGTTGACATGGTGGTGTCAGGGCAATGGTTGGACTCGATGATCCCAGAGGGCTCTTCCAACCTGATTGATTCTGTGATTCTGTGATTCTGTTCTCTGTTGTGGATATACATTGTCCTCTGGGTAATGACAAGCACTATGAAATATCACGCTGGGAAGGTTTCAACCTGAGCAGTTTACATTACCGCACCTTTTTGACACTAATATCTCTGCAGTTCAGCTCTCTGTTTCCAAGCTGTCATTAAAACAGTGTTCAAAATATATCCATTACTATATTAAAGTTTGTGAGACACACAGATACTGAGCTCGTGAGAGCATGGGGTCAGTAAGTCGTACAGCTTGCAACTGAGAAAAATAAAACTAGGAATGGATGCTCATTTAGTGAACACCATCTGGACTGGGCACTGAATCAGGCAGGACTCCTGGCAAAAAAGGTGGTGCATGACCAGATTTTAGTTGCGTGGGCAGGTTTAATTAAGTTTTTCTTAAATTCTGAGCGCTGGATTGACCTTGGGTACCTTCTAGTATCATTCTGTGTGTGTACATGCGATTACATTTTATTACTAATCATACTATTTTATTGTGGGTAGATACAGATGTACTCATTCTCTATGACTCCCCAGGCTGTGTTGACCTTCACTATCGTTCATTCACACTACTCCATATAGGTTAAAGAAAGTGATTTAGTGATGTTTGTACCAATTAACATATTCCAGATTCAAACTGGTTGCTAATCAGGTTACCTCTGAAGTACAAATCAGATCTTTATCAGCTTAAAGGTATTTGGCAAGTGTCAAAGCCACTTGGTAAAACTCGGTGGTTTCTGGGGAGCTCCTATTTACATCCTTTTTCATTATCTCCACAGCTACATCTGTTTGCTTCCACTGCCTTCAAGAAAAGTGTTTGTCATGCTGGCTGGGGCCAAAACAGCTGTTTAATGTTATTGAGGTTAAGGGTGCTTGTGAGAAGAAAGGGAGCACCACCTGCGGGACAAGCATCAATTAGAGACAGGAGAGACCCCAACCTTGTGGGGATCTTATTAAAGAAATTCAGAAGAAACATCCAGCTGTGCACCTCTGACTGACGGCCACTTGGCAAGTTGGGGGCTTATCCATGAAGAATGTTTTGGAGCTTTTGTTGGACAAACCTCTTCTATAAGCAATTTCGCTTGGCCAGATGGTAACAGGGTCTTTACTCTGATCCCCTGTATGGGGTGGAGATTGCCCTGGGCTGGCTCACAGTGGCCCATGCCTGGACATTACAGTGGGACTAATGGTCTCCGCGGGGCTCCTTCATATCACCAAGCCAAGGCTGCTCCAGTGCCTCCCCACGCCTGCCATCAATACTGAAACCCAGCACCGTCACAGCTGCTTCCCATCTGCAAGCCCTCTCCTGGCCCTGCAGCAGGGCAACCCCCCCAGCTAGGACAGACCAGGGAGAGCCTCAGCTCCTCCGATGGGCACCATCCAGGGTGAGGACCACCGCTCTGCCGGGCCTTGGTGCCCCTCTCCTCTCCCTCCCAGCTAATGCTAACCGGCAGGGTGGCTCTGCATTACCTCGTGAGGAAAGGGCACTTTACAGCTCCCCGGCGCTCGCCTTCCATGCCGAATCCTTCTCCGATACCTGTTGCAAGAAACCCTGATGCTGCTGTGAACGGGAGCTTGTCCATGAGGAGTTACACATTAACCCAGACAGTTGGGTTGCTATCTCACCCATGTGGTCCCGCTTGGAGCCAGAGTGTCTTTTTGTCGGTGCCTTTCCTTCAAACGAGGTTTGAGATAAGCAGCTGATTTCCCTGGGCACAAGCGTTGCAGCCGGGAGGTTACTGCAGTGCGATGACCTCGGGTATCCTGCGGTGCTTGCCCGCACGGCTAGGCAGGTCCAACCTGCCAACAGCCTTAACTTTGGCTGCAACTTATTATAGCTTTTCCACAGCTCCTAAAGAAAATTGCCTCAGTTGCTTTTTCCCTTGTTTTTGACCTTCCTCTGCCGGGGCCGGGTGACTGGCACTGCCTTTCCCCAGCAGCCCTGCCCGTGCCCGGATTCCTCCTCCCAGCCTCACACGCAGTGGGCTGCTTCTGCCCGGAAACATCCACCATTCAACCCAGCACCCTTCCTTCTTCCACGCCATCCCATTTTGACACCTTTTCCTCTTGTTTTGCCATTTCTCTTTTTCCCTCTTACTCCTGCTTTGATTTTCTACTCACCTTTTCTTATGTCTCTTAGTTGCGTTACCTCCAATTGCCCTCCCTTTCTCTCCCACCTTTTCTACTCTTTCTCTTTCCCTTGAGATCTTTTGTTAGATTTTATTCTGGAGACCTTATGAATCACGTTAAGGCCAAAGACACTCAAGCTTTACCCAAGCATGTACCTGGACCTGCCTGCTGTATCTGGCGTGGGTCAGAACAACGGTGATGCGAACTCTGCCAACATGGGAGCGACTCGTACTTATATCCAACCCTGTGACCCAGATTCATTCCTGCAGATGTTAATATGCATGGACTATCTGCTACACTCTTGTCAAGGTGGGTTTATTTTCATAGAATCATAGAATCATAGAACGGTTTGGGTTGGAAGGGACCTTTGAAGGTCATCTAGTTCAACCCCCCTACAATGAGCAGGGCCATCTTCCACTAGATCAGGTTGCTCAGAGCCCTGTTCAACCTGACCTTGAATGTTTCCAGGGATGGGGCATCTACCACCTCTCTGGGCAACCTGTGCCAGTGTTTCACCACTCTCATCTTAAAAAAAAATCTTCCTTATATCTAGTCTGAATCTACTCTCTTTTAGTTTAAAACTCTTCCTTACTGCTCTGGTCAGTATCTGCCCCTGGATTTCATCGTCTGCATTAAGTTCAAGCTCCTTTTCAGTTTAGTACAGAACTTCTCACTTGCCTATATTTTATTTCAACCCACATATCTCCTTTCCCTCAGTCCTTTGCAGTTTCTCTCCCCAGTGTCTGCAGGTTGCAGAGGTAATCAACCCAGCTTTCAGCGAGCGATGGCCTAGCTACGGCGGTGAAGAGTTAACCCACGCATCCGTCTGAAGAACAAGGTGTATTAGCCACAAACCATCACGGAAGCAGAATTAGACCATCAAGTGTCTGTTTACCAGTCCGAAAAGCATAAAAACCAGGTCCTTTGTGCTCCCTGATATGTTATCAGATGTGATTCACTGCATCGTATCTGGTTTGGCAATCTTAGTGTGGGCAATTCAGCGCAGGGTTTTTTAGCATGGTTGACATGGTCAAGGAAAAGCACTAATGTATTTATAGAGCTATGTAAGTTATAAATACAACTATGATAGTCTTATGCCGTGCAAAGAAGGCATGCCTTGATGGAACAATCAAAGCAAAGTGTATTTTAGGCAGAAAGTTATCTGTACCGATGTCCATCTCTACACGTAGCTTTGTGTTAAACAGTGATTGCATTTTAAAGAATTTGAATGCAGGAACACTGCTGAAGTCAGATCTATAAATGGAAACCTAATAAATCACATAGTAAGATAAATTGAAAGTCTTTGACCCCAAAGTTCAGAAATTTAGCATCTTCCACAATCTTTACTCTAGTAATACTAGCCCCATCCAAAACAGTCACTTGTTTTAAATTAATTCTTATTTATTCTGCTCATTTAAATGTGTGTGTGTATATATATACGTGTATATATAAAATCTTAATTATATAATAGGTATTCCAGCCATAAAATATTATTTTATTTCATGTCTTGGCAAATAACTCCTGGAGTTAATATTTTGGATTAATGACTAGTGAATAACAAAGGATGTGACTTCATGGAACCAGGTACTTCATATGATTGTTGCTCAGGCTGTTCTAGACTAGAGCTTGTTTGGTAAACGTTATAATTTTGCTATACATATTAGTCCAAAATATGGAAGAAAAGAGTAAATACAACGACAATGGTTAATGTGTTGAAAATCTATCAGAACACATCCTGAGGTTAAAAATTGAGACATTTCATTTCAGTCTGGGGTTTTACACTTTATATTATCAAATAAATATCACAATGGGAATGTTCACGCTAGAAATCTGACTGTAATTATCATGTCTCTAAACAAAGTCCTCTTATGCATACCTGGGTGGCTTTAGTAGAATAATTAGCACATATCATTAGGACTTATTTGGACCCTTTAAGCCTCTGCTTACTGGTAGCCACAGGTACCCAGCAAAAAGAAGAACAGAAAAATAATTAGTTAAAATATTTTGTGAACAAAGACTGAAAAATCAGCAAATACCTCTTCAGGTTTTAACTGGTGGAAAAAGGAACTCCTGATGCTTTCTGCTTTCAAGTCAGGCGAGTGCGAATTAGTGACCCCGCAGAATGAGGGAATGCACGTGCTTGGAAGCATATTCTACATTATTAATTTAAAGCTCAGTGTTTAAACAAATGTTCTTGCTCTTCTGCAGAACGATCACAGAAAATAAATAAGGTTACCAGTGCAGTCACCCAATGACCCACACTGAATGATAGATCAATAGTCATGAAAATATTCAGCTGCAGTCACCTTGTTGTGACTCTTACAGAGAGGTGAACAGATGCAGAAACAAGGACTATATATGCATTTAATAAAAAGTTGTGTGTGTTCGTGTAGGTACCATAGTTGCAGATAGAAAATGATCTTATTCGCTTCTGCTGGCGACATAAAACTGAGGTTTCTTTCTGTTAGATTTCTGGAAGATGATGCAGCATAAATTTGCATTTGTTCATTGTTTACACTCTCCAAAAGTTAATTAAGAAAAATTTGGAAGCAAATATGCATCTGCTTGCCAGTTTGTTCTGATTCTATTCATAGGAGCATCAAACACATCGTGTCCTTGATTCTGTGGAAAGCCCCTCTGGCTTTAGAGGTGTCTACGGATGCCCAGGGACACGGTCGGGCACTCACCCGGACAAGCTGCTGCGTTGACAGATTTGCCTTTACATGTGACCATCAATAAAAATATCTCTTTATGTTGTTGGTGGGCGTGCACTAAAGGATATATTCCTCATAAAAGGGAAGAGTGCGTGAACTGGCACCCATAAACCCACATTTAAGGCAGAACTGGCGTGGATCCTTTTTATGCTATGCTGGAGGATAACAAAAAAATACAACAGCCACAGCTCTGTGAATATGTGTATAGACATAAACATGGATGTACATACTTAAAAATACCTCTGTCTATCAATACTACCTCTAGCTATCAATATCTATTAATTTTTTACCTTTCTTGGGCATCTATGAAATTTCACTGAAGTGTACAGTTTACAACTTTGTTCAAAACGGTGACACGAGGGGAGAATCCACTCAATTATTCTGTTAAAGAAAATATTAAACACAGTCAATGCTAATTCATTTTATAATTGACACAAGCACTTAAAAAAATTGATCTTCTATAGAACTCTGTTTAATGACACACAGCTTCAGGATATTTCTGTGGCCTTCCCATCTATTTTCTGTAAATAAAATGCACTTGTAAGTTAATGGAAATAATCAGAAAGGTTAATTTAGTTTTTAATAAGCAGTGGTCCACAACAATGTTGGCAATAAGATGATGTGCAATAAAGAACAGCTTGAAAAATGTTCCTTTTTTTCCTGCTAAGGAGATTACAAGGTTATCATTTGTAAAATAAGCATATTCCCGTTAATTAGATTAAGGACTTGGGCTGCATAAGCAAATACCAATCACAGAAGAGCAAGAGAGGGAGAGGGATGCTGAGTTTCACACATAATTTGTCTCTGGCTACTTAGCAGGGCTATGACAGACATTCGCTAAGTAGAAAGCAAACATTTGCTATTTTGTTCACCTATGCAGCTAACACCTATGAGCCTCTATTAACAAAAGCTGCCTCCTTTGGCAGAGGGGATGGTTTGTTGTGAAAAACTTTTGCTGTGATGGCTTTAAAAGAGCATTTGCTGCTAATTTAAAGATGTATCAGCACAGACTGAGTAACAAAACATACAGTCATATTCTCTTGAGTTGCAGTATGCTTTATATTGCAGCCCTCATTCAGGTCTACTGAAGTGAGCAGGTAAGCTTCTATTGATTTCAGTGAAGTCAAGCCCTAAATCAAATGCTGGAAAATAAATATACCCAGCATGTCCCCCCAGATATGTATACCAAAATAATCAGTCTGAAATAACCTACGCTCAGCCTCGCGCAGGTAGATAGAATCATAGAATCACAGAATGGTTTGGGTTGGAAGGGACCTTAAAGACCATCTAGTTCCAACCCCCTGCCACAGGCAGGGGCACCTTTCCTCTAGACCAGGTTGCTCCAAGCCTCATCCAGCCTGGCCTTGAACACTGCCAGGGAGGGGGCAGACACAGCTTCTCTGGGCAACCTGGGCCAGTGTCTCACCACCCTCACAGTCAAGAATTTCTTCCTAATATCTAATCTAAATCTCCCCTCTTTCAGTTTAAAATCATTCCCCCTCGTCCTGTCACTACTTGCCCTTGTAAAAAGCCTCTCTCCCGCTTTCCTGTAGGCCCCCTTCAGGCACTGGAAGGCTGCTATAAGGTCTCCCCAGAGCCTTCTCTTCTCCAGGCTGAACAGCCCCAACTCTCTCAGCCTCTCTTCATAGGAGAGGTGCTCCAGCCCTCTGATCATCTTCGTGGCCCTCCTCTGGACTCATTCCAACAGCTCCATGTCCTTCTTATGTTGGGGGCCCCAGAGCTGAACGCAGCACTGCAGGGGGGGTCTCACGAGAGCAGATTAAAGGGGCAGAATCCCCTCCCTCGACCTGCTGGCCACGCTGCTTTTGATGCAGCCCAGGATACGGTTGGCCTTCTGGGCTGCAAGCGCACACTGCCAGCTCATGTTGAGCTTCTCGTCAACCATCACCCCCGAGTCCTTCTCCTCAGGGCTGCTCTCAATCCATTCTCCGCCCAGCCTGTATCTGTACTTGATGAGTGTCTTTATAGGGTTCGGAAAACTATTCCCCACGCTGCCTGCCCCCTGAAATGCCAAGGTTGGAATGGTTTTGCCCCATCCGGCTGCCTCAGAGCTGCAACCCATGCCCAAGGCGAGCTCCACGGCAAAACAAGCCACACACCACCAAGAAAGAGGGCAACTCCCTTTTGGGATTCATGGCTGCACGCCCCACTCATGCCTGTGCCTAAAACTTGCAACTTCAGCTAACTGCGGTCAACAAGGAGGCTTGTATCAGGGAGGCATTAATGCAGCTTTGTTAAATGTCAGCTCAAAATCACAGCAGCCGAAACAAAGCGTGAGGAATGCTGTGTCATGGCACGGGCTGCAAGCTGGCAGAGTGCTCCGAAAATAACAAAGCAATTTCAACTGAAGTTTTGAAGGAATGTGTTCCCGGGGAGGAGAAGGGGAGGGAGGGCCTATGGACTTGGGTGGGAACTGGCTCTTTGGAAACCTGTCTTGTCTAAGATACAGCACTTTCTTCTTCTCTACTTTTTAGAAATTAGAGAATAAAATGGGATATTCCTTCATTTCTGTGTTTATTAAAAAAAAATGCAATGGGCAGGCACTGATGTAGTAAAAGCGTTATTTACATGGAGGTTTTAGACCAAACAGAGTACTGCAGAGAGATGAGCTGATGAATTGCTGCTACACATTTTGCCATTTTGGTCTGAAGAAGGAAAGATAGCAAATGTGATGCTTGCTTTCAGAAGGGCTCAAAGGAAGGCCAATAGAACTAGAAATCAGTAAATAATTTGCACTGGGCACCTTGTTTGAAACAATGATGAAAAATTATTAGCAGCCACAAGGATAAAGACAAAAGAGTGGGCAGGATACCACAAGGATTCTACAGAAGAAAGTTACACCTCAACTCTGTAGTTTTGGACAAGTCCCCCTGCCCAAGGCTGCCGCAGGGCAGGAGGGATGTATTGGAACTCTATTCCTTGAAAATACCAGAGCTGTAATCAATGGTCATCACATAAAATGGTACTTCCATTGCAGGCTGTTGAGTACAATGATCCAAACTGTAACCTTCATTTCATAATGTCCCTCTGACAAATATTGCGAGAGGTGGAAGAACAATCCTATATGGTCCTTTTAATCTTGTTATTGAGTAGATATCTGTAGCCAACCACCACCAAGCTGGCAGGATCCTGGACTAGACTCATCTTCGATCTGACTCATTCCAGCCATGCTTATGTCCTTGCAAATCTGTCCGGACATACTCTTCCAGTTGTAATGAAATATTTGAAGGATGTTAGACATTATGGTTCTGGATTTATCCAATCCCTAACTCCAATAGCTCAACATGAGACACAGCTAGAAAACAGGGAAAACATGAATTTGGAAAATCCTTGGTCTTATATCCTAAGTAGCAAACTCCTATGTTTAACACAGCAATTTAAAGCCCCAAACCTGCTTATTCATGAGGTGGGTAGCTGGCACCAGGCAGCATGACCAACACAGCACTTACCTGGGAAGACATGGCCAACTCTCTAAAATAAGCAGTATCTCAAATGCAATGGCATTTTTGGCCAAATCTTTAAAAGTAATGATGGTTACTCCCATTTCTGGGTAAGAACATGCGTACTGCATTTGAGCTGTGACACTAAGAAGCTTTCCATTGACATTGCTTCCATAAAGCAGTTTTCCAATGATAATGACATTTTGTCACTCCTTACATGGACTGAAATTGAAACTAGAAAGAGAAGGTAATTAAATATGAGACTAAAGAGACTGAAGTTAATTAGATTTGTGTCTGAACTGACCCCACCACATCTCCTTTCATTGGCAGGATATCCTCAGCTCTGTCACGGCAGGCTGGGGGCACTCGGCACCGTAGCAAAGCCTTCACACGCTCCTCAGCGGGTCTTGAATCGGCTTCTGAGAACAACTGCGAGTCCCCAGCCCCAACTATTCCTATCGCAACACAGCAAAGCCTGTGGGGTCAGATTGCTTATTCTTTGAAGGTGAGTAAAAAGAAAATGAATAAAACAACCACCAAAGCAAGTAACAAGTTAACAACATACAATTTCAAGCGAGTGGCATTTGTAAGTGATGTGCATCCTGCTGATCTTTTGTGAAGCCAGCTGTGAAACAGAGCTGCGATGTCTGTTTATAGCGAGGTGTGCAGGCCTGCAGATGTGCAAGTGTAAAGCCTGCAGACATCAAAAGGACTAACATCCAAAAGCATTACCTGAACACCACCTTTACGTATTTCAAAGGGAAACCAGTTGAACTTTCCCTGTAATCACTATCTTACAGCATCCCTTTAATGAACCAGCTAGTACAGGATCGTTGTGTCAGCCAAATGAAGAGGGTGCTGGCACTTCGTTTTCTTCTACTAGGAGCTGCTCCTGTCCCTGGGATCCCTCACAGTCCTGCTGTTCATAGAGGGGCTTGACCAGGATTATACAGCAGCATCAAGTGGGAAAAGGCAGACCCAGCAAAGCCATCAAGGGGTACGGAGGGCAAAATCTGTGGTCATAAACTGGAAATGCTGGAAGAAGGCCAACACTCAAATCTCACGATAAGGGGAAACACGAGCTGATAAACCCCTCGCAACTGCATTTGATACCGTGTAATTTGGTTACTTGCTTTCTGGGGCTTAAAAAGTCACCTCTTAGCTCAGGATGGTTGAATGTGCCATGATAGTGATAAATGGGACTTTGTAAAGTGCCCACAAAGAGTTGATTACTTTTATTAATTAATTAACTTGTGATTGTGTCCTGGTCTCGCTGGGACAGAATCGTAGAATCAGTTTTCTGTGACATTTTGGTTTAGTTGGTGGCCAGCCATGGTATGCAGGTTTCCATGGTGATCAAGGTTGCTAGCAGTTTTGAGTTAACCAGGTGCTTAAACTATGAGGAGCAAAAGCCAGGGCAGCTGAGCCAGGCTGGCCACAGGTGTATTCTATACCACAAACCTCATGTTCACTATAAATTGGAAAGTTTGCTAGGGATGGTTGGCTCTTCCCTCTGTTCTTCTGTTCTCTCTTCTCAATGGTTGCTATCCTGAAGGGTACCACCACCACCACCACCACCACCACCACCACCACCACCACCACCACCACCACCACGACGTAAGCTAAGTATAACTTTGTGGTTTTTGTATTAGTATTGATATCGGTTTTCTTTTTTTATTAAATCTGCTTTAATTTCAACCCACAAGTCTCCCTGCTTTTCCCAATTCCCTTTGTTGGCTGGGGAGGGGTTTTTGGGTGAGAGAACAGCTGGTTATTGTTTAGCCCTGGATGTGGGCTAAATGGAGATGGATGGTTTATACAAACAGTAGCTGGTGCATACTTTCTAATATGAATCCAGGATTGTGACTGGTGCCTGTTTCAAAGAGAAAAAAAATGTCTAACTTCCTGTATTTAGGATATGCATATGCATGTGCATGGTATTTCCTACCCTTCTGGGTGAGTAGCTCCCTAACTTGTACCCTGGTATTTCTATGCTTTGGGTGAGTAACCTGCAGATTTACAAATTACTCAGAGTTGTGCTTCTAAAGTGTTCTTAATCAACCATCCAAATCATCAATATTTTTCTTCCATAGTGTTCACAGAAAATGATTTGGTGATGACATCAACAGTCAATATTTCAGTGGATAAAAAAATATGAATTAATACCTCTTTGTCACTTTATCCATATTTTCCTCTTACATTACTGTAGCAGAAATCAAGAAGGGACAGAGGTTTTCCGTAGGCAGGAGATTTAAGATCTGTGTGAGTCTTAACAAAACCCACATGAGGTTTAACAAAACCATTAAGGAACTCTCTTGTCCCGTGATCCCATGGATGAGAAATTCATTTCAGAACTAACTCCTACTTGCTGTAATGCATTCCAGATAGGAGGTTCATTCTTTAAACTCTGATTCTGTCTTCTATAATTCCAGAAAATAATTTCAAAACTGTAAATTGGTTGTAAACAAGAGCATTTGCCCACAATAATTCTGAGATATGTGACCTGCCTCATTTCCCTATTATGACTTTGTGCAATTTGCAATTTTCTGGCTGGAATTGGCATTTTCCCAAGAGGAAATTCAGGTTTTTTGCCACAGACTTCATCCATTTTGGTTTGTGTGTGTTTTTTTTTTTTTTTATCTAGCAGCCTGCTTTGCATAGCTACCTTGGTAGCTTTCCCACAAGTAAATAAGAAGTTGATGATAATCCCCTCCATAATTCCTTAGACCTACACTTCAGAAACCTGAGAACAAAGAGCTAGAAATCACCTTGCAAACAGAGATCAGCCACACCAAGAGCAGGCAGAGTGATATAAAGGCTCAGGTGCAAGAATTCACCGCGGTTTGCTTCAAACTCTTCACTTCATTAGCCTAAGCTGGCAGGGGCATTGAACTGGGATATGAAGCATCTGAAGTGCGTAATAAAACATTACAATGTCTTTTGTTGAGCAAATAAATGAAAGCTATAGTAGAGTTTATCAGATGCCATGTCAAGATTTGGCATAATGGACCAGGTGTCTTATCATGCACAGAAAAAAATATTTATTTAAGAAAAAAGATGGTACAAATAACATGAGTTGTCCTATAATTGTCCCTAGATACTGAGGCTGAGGACCTAGCATCCACACTGGACACAGTTCAAGGGGGTTGCTTCAGACAAGGTCTCTTCTGGTCCCATGGACTGAATGGCCATGAGCAGTTAACAGCATGTCAGGGGGCTTCACTGAGCACATGTTCAGGTTGAGTTTAGTCCAAAGTGAATTCAGCCCTCATGTTCTATTAGCACTTACTCCAAAAAGCAAACTGAAGCTCAACAAGGAGAGAAATAAGTTTTCCTTCAAAGGATTTATTCCAACTTAAGCTAAAATGCTGCTGTAAACAGACCGTTTTTCCACTGACATACTGCACACTGGAAAAAAAATCTAGTGATTTGAACTCATTTTCTTCTAAATCAGCATGGACAGTCAATGGAAGGTAGTGTATACAGATATGTATACTTGTAAGCAGAAAGTACACCTGCAAAGTACAGAGATCAGATAAAATGCATTCAGCCACCTGCTCTTCCCTACCATGAAGCTTTCCGGACCAAGGCAGCCAGATTTGCTTCTATCTTCAAGATACCTTCATTTTCCTGTGGCATCTTCACTCTCGCAACCAGTTGTGCTGCTGAAGGACTGAATTCTATTTCCCACTGGCAGCCAGCAGATGTGAGACAGGATTACAAGTTCACTGGCCACATCGTGAGGGTCAGGGCACCCTCCCTCCACCGAGTACCCTTGCACCAGCATCAGTGCGTGCTGGTGAAGATGCTCACAGGCACAAGCTGCTCTCCTCCCCTCCCCGGGCTCAAAGGAAAGGCCTGCAAAACAAAATAATTGCCAGTCTTCTCATGATATTCCCAGTTTCTTTGCTTCATTCAGTCTGATTTATAATGTGAGTGCCGTGGAGTCTATCTGCTTGCGCCAGGCTGTAATGTCCTGTACTTGCTCACGTGAGCAGCCAAGCAGAAGCAGTCGATCCACCCTTTCCTGTGAGGATCAGTCCTGAGAAACAAGAGGCTATTTATTTTCCATTGCTTGTTCAGTCCTTACCTTTTATTTTTTAACTAACACCATCATGGGTAATAAAACTAGTTCACTTCCATTTAACTTAATTTTTAAGGGATGGGGAGGTGGCTAAAGACCATCCATGGCTTAGCATTAATATCAAAATTATATGAACTCAGTCAGAAAAAAATATTCAAGTTTAAGCACTCCTTGAAAACTCTGGGAAGAGGAAATGTTTAGCTCTATACAGGCAGCCAGTGGCTGGCTCATAAACAGGCCCACAGTAGCCTGTTTAAAGAACGTTGCAAACACTTTGGACAATGTGCATTTTATTAAGAAAAGGAAGCATTGAGGAATCAACTAGAATATACACAGCAGGAAAAAGTAAACGCATTAACTGACTTTAATGCGGATAAAAATGGTGGCACTGGGAGAAATTCTGTTTCAGAAAGGTCATTCATTTGCCTCTGCATTCCTTCCCCACATTTACATGCTGCTGGCTGGATTCATCAAAGGTCTTCATTATTCGCTCTTGGCATGCATAAAACAATCACTTTCAGATATAATGACCTAATTACTCAAACAAGACAAATGTAAAAAAAATGGCAGTTATTTACTTCAGATGTTAGCTTTTAGCAGCTCTTCAGAACAGAGATTTAAAGGACTTGTAGGATGTATTTAAAACATGAGAGCCAGTATCACCTAACAGGGTGGGGTTTGATGACCACAAGCACTGGTGATGATTCCCTTTCAGTGTGACTCTTGGGCTGCCCCAACTTACTCTCCTCTCCCTAGGGACCAGGACAGCTGCAGGTAGCCATCAACATCTGCAGAACAAGGACATTTTCACTGTGTTTTTCCTCCAGCTTCCCCGTGGTCAACCCCAGCTCATCCTGCATGCCCAGGGGCTTTCGGTGACACTAGGACCTCTATGTAGCCAGGGAAGCCCCAACAACCAAACCTTACCTTTAAAGGCCATTTCTGCTCCATCTATAACCTTTTTCTACTGCCTGAGCAGCACAAAGAACAGATGTAACAAGGGAAAATTTTAGACTGAACGTTTGTAAAGTAATGGAGAACCAGGGCGATTTATTGCTCAGATTTGCTGTGTCTGTGAAAGAGACGTGGTTCAATAGGTGGATCATTATGGTTCTTGTTTATTTGGTGCTGTTCTGTAGAATGGCATAGTAGTAATGATGTAATCACTACCAGTAAATGTCACAGTCAGGCAATGACTCATTTAGAGCTCACATGATTACAGAAAAAAAGTAGATACTGGTGTTATTACGATGCTTATCAGTGCTGTGTCATATACATAACCATATTAATTGTCCCAGTTAAAGAGAGTTGATTCTGGGGACAAGAGTCAAAGCATGAACTTTTGAGCCCCTTTCCCCTACAGAGATGTATTCTGTTTGCCATCCCAGTACCTCTGCAAGTGTGGAACACGTGTCCTTGTATTTTCCAGAGAAGCCTGCCTACGAGTCCACCTTGCTGCTTTGTCAGTGTTCGTAAATGCTCACAAATATTACGTAGCAGTTTGCTCAAGCCTATTATGTTCATGCTAATATACACCGTTATCGAAAGATCTAGCTCATTTCCTAATTACTAAGTGTTTCACACTGGATGGCAAATGAAAGGCTTAAACCCCAATGGGATCGTATGTGCCTGACCCACAAATAATTGTTTGACATCAGAAGGTTTATTATCTCCTAGCAGGAATGAGAAGCATATTTCTTAATAGGTTCCCCACCCTGGGCAGCGCAAGCCTTCCTTTGATGAGTGTCTCTATGGTAATTGATGTTAATGAGCAGCAAGCCAAGGAGAAACACTGGGTCACCAGGTAGGAAGCCCCCCAAGAGATAATCTAATTACTCTCCAAAACAAATTACTTTCAACCAAAACAAATTACTTTCAATCACTCTGCAACAGATAAGATCAGTGGAGGGAGCTCCAAGCTGATGACAGCTGGCGACTGAGGCTTCACGAGTTTATGGATTGATTGCTTTTCTCTTTGGTCCGTTTTGCTGAATGACAATGGAGTGACAGAAAACTGGAGCCAAGAACTGAGCTCCCTTTCATTTCACCCAGATGAATGCGGGGGACCTGCCAGCTTGATGCTCTTTGCTGTGTGGCTCATTGATCTAAAATTGGAAAAGCTGTAGCCGTGCATGTTCACATCTGTACCACGAGCAAAACTCTCTAGGAATAAATGTACAGGCTGGGAGACTATAAAATCCACTCATTGTGTGTGCACCGTTACGCTAGGAAGCAGAAGGGAAAACATTACATTTTTGCATATTTGTGCATGCACATAAAATATGATGCAAAACGGAGCCTTCACTCTTATGAGGCCTTAACAGGGCTACACTATAAATATTAATTGATACTGTAGTAATTTACTTCCAAGAATTTTTGCCAAATGTCTGACTGTTCCCACTGAAGTAAATGAATTTTTTCCCATGGAAGGCAGAATTGAGCCTTAGCTTCTTTTCTTAACAAAGTATTAACAACTTTGTTCTGAACATTAAATAATAACAACAATAATAATTAATAATCATTATTATTATTCAGTACCAGATGGTGAAGTCAGACTGAAATGCAAACTATCCATGATGAACCACCGCATTAACCAAACTGTAAGGTTCGTTTCAGTGCAAAGGGACAACTTGACATCACAACTGGAAAATCTTACCTCATGACAGTGCAGAAGGAACTTAGGCAGCCAGGGTTATAAATTACCAGCAAAAGCTGTAGTTGATATGTCTGTCACTGCCTTTCTCAGGTGATCGAGAGTTAAAATGCAGCTCTAAAGGAAACGTAAGCCAGGCAGTTAGTGTGAGGGGTGAATGATGAATCAATGATTTTTTTATATCGCTGCTATTTCCCATAATGGTGCAAGGGGTTGTCATTGCTGTTGGTGTGTGTGTTGGAGGAAAAAGTGAATTTGGGGGTTACTGTCTTTTGAGAATGGGATAGTGGCGTTGATGCTGGAGCCATGAATAGGAAGGATTTGTGTAGGGTCCATTTATAGTTCTGTTGCTCTTTATTTCATTAGTATTGGCTAGTTCCTTCTACAATATTACACAATCGATGACGCATCTGCCCAACTGAATCCAAATCACGCTGATGTCAATATGTGCCCTATTAGTCAAGAGAATGGAAAAAGGGCTGTCTATTGCCTAGCAATAGCAGGTCTTCTGCAGTGAGGCTACAGTACCGGAGATCAGTAGCTGTTTTGTTGCAGGCTTTATCTGCTAGAGACCTCTGATAAAGAGTAATATACAGGTCTCAGAGAGACTTTGCTGTTGAGTGAAACCTTGGTGCCCCACAAACAGCTATGAGAAGGACTCCTGCCCTGCTCTGGACATCTTCTGAAACAGGTTAAATTCGGAATTAGTTGGGGGACCTATCTTTACAATTCCCTTTGCAAAATGAGCGCCTAAATCAATAGATCCATATTCAAGAGTATATGAACTGGAGAACGATCCATATGAGGGAGACACCCTGACTCCGCTTTTTCATCCTCAGCACTTTGGTCTGCTTTATTCACTTCAACAACTAAGGTGTCCCTGCCTCTTGTCATGCAAGGATCTTCCTTGAGGTCCAGCCATGAAAGAACCAAGAACCACAGGTAATTTGTCTCTCACTCTTGGCCAGTAATGTTTAAGGAACTTTGTTTCCAGAAAAATGAAAACATTTTAAGATAAAAACATTTGGGGTTTAAAGATGGTAAATCAGAATCCTTCTGACCTTTATGTGTCTGATCACAGTTGTAAATACACATAAAAGGAATATAGAGTTTAATTCTGCTTCTTACATCAGGTCAAGGTACATAACGTACGCAATAGCCAGATAGTGGGAGATTTTACATTCCATTTAATATTTGCTACTGCGTTTAGATAGATAAATCACTTGTTTTAATGCAGATATTTCACTTCTCAGGGATGCTTCAGATTTTATCTCATACTGAAACAAGTTATTTAATGAATCTGAATTACTTTTGGAGTAAGACATCCATTACCTACTCGTTTTCTCACCAGTCAGATGTGTAAAACCTAAATAAACTTGAATTACTTTCTAAAGACCGTCCAGGTTTTTTCCATGCTGATTTGTTCTGCTTCTCTTACTTTCAAATGGCCTTTTAATTGGCCATTAAACTAGGAAATTACGGCTGATTAGGATCAATCCAAATGCAATGTTTTGGATGGACTAGCTATTTGAATACTGTTCTTTTAGATCCCACGTTACTTCTGCTTTGTCAAGTAAAGGTCACTTTTAGCTGCATTGGCAGGATGCTTCAGTAACCTTTGCCTTCACTTCTTGACCCCAAACGTCCCACAGCCATGTTCTGTGGTAGCAAATGGGACTAGTTAAGAAGCTGCAATAAGTAACATCAGAGAAAGTTGCTCGGTTTCCTGATTCACGGCAAATCGTGCAGCTACTCCACAGCTGTGGTATAAGCTTCTTTTCAGCAGAAAATTATTTCCTATGACCTCCAAGTAGAAAACCAGTTTTTAATAAACTTCATCTCTTGCCTCTAGAGCAAAGCCACCATCAAAACTTTCAACATGACTGTCACCTCTGTTAAGGATTGAGTCTGGGTGTCTTGTGAAGAGGGAGGCAAGATATCATCACACTTTTTAAAATCCAGGTGAAGTAACTCCATCTACTAAACAGATTTTGGAGGAGTTACATAAGGATTGTATTTCTTCTCAGATATTTCTCCTCGGTTTTAGGCCCAGGATATGGGCTGGAGTGAAAGGTAGACTTCTATTGATTCAGCTGAATCACTTTGCTTTCCAGAAGCTGAGGATGTGGCTGTGTGTGAAATACTCTTAACAGCCTTAAATGACGCCATGAGGAAACTTTGTACTTTTTTAAGTTTACATTTGTTCAGAACTGTTTCATACAAGGCTTCATCATTTCAGTAAGAGTCCTTCCTGCAATATCATAATAATCAAAAGTGATGACAGTAGGTGAATAAGCACTTGTGAACTGCATTGACAGTTTGACACAACATTCACCTGCATTCACTAACCATTTACATCTAACAGTTACCCAGTTCTGCTGGTGACTTGCAATTCCTAGTAATGATAAGCAGCAGAGCGTAGCATGAAATAACAGGCAGCAAGAAAATTGTGAGTCTTAGGCGGCTTCCTTAACCCCCTTTCTACCTCTTTTACTCCACAACACGGTAAATTGTTGCAATGTGTTCTGCATAGACCTCAGACTCCTTTTTATCTGACCTTGCTTAAGTGTTTGAAGCCCAGATCCAAACACCCCACATCTATCTACAGTGGAATATAAGCAGAAGTTCCCCAGACACATATAATTCTTACCTTTCGCATCCTTCAGTCTTAACAGGACTGAGTAATCTGGAACTAACCTGTATAGGGACAATGTGAAGCCAGGCACTTCTCCTCCTCTGTTCTCCAAGAGACTCACTGTGCCAAGTGTCTGCAGATCTTACATGTATATTGGCAAGCATAGGATTCTCATAGAAAAAAAGCAGTGCCTTCTTCATCAAACCATGGCTGGACTAGAAATCTTCTGCAACTTTTAGCAGAATACAACAGTGATTTAATATCAGTTTAGAAAATAAAGGATGGAGGTCTCTTGCTCTGCAGCAGTTCAGACCCCTCACACCTTCCCCAAGAAAGCACCAAGGCAAGCCTAGTGAGTAGTCTGAGCCAACAGCAGCTATGAGGAAACCTAGCTCTTTGTTAGCACAACTGCTTACATGTGTGTTTGCTCCACTGACTCTATGACTCGATTGTGTGGGATCATCCTGCTCCACTGACTCTATGACTCGATTGTGTGGGATCATCCTCCTGAGACAGCTGCAGTGTGTAAATTTTACATGCCATAAAGCCTCAGATGAACATCCAAAGGCATCTTACCTTGACGGGCTGTCAGGGGCAGCTATAGGGTAGTCTGATCCTCAACATCACACAAGCCGTAACAATTCTCCCATAGGTTCTCAGTCAAGCCTAACTGATTCTAGCTAAAATACCACTTAAATGGACATAAGACTACCAAATACTCTTAGTGATATAATTTATTATCAATCATCTTCATCATTAAAAGACTTTGTGGTATCAATTCTACAACAAATCATGATTATTATTGTAGGTGCTTTTGAGAAAACATCTGCCTTTAAGCAAAGTTATAATCACATTCACAGATATATAGGAGACCTGACTTCAAGAGAAGGGGGGTGGATTCAGCGCCTCACCAGACAGGCATAGCTAAACCCCTTTCATCTCCCTCCTTCTTACTTCTGCGTTCCAAAAAATCACCACCTGAGAGCCCCTGGCTCAGTGTCCTTGTTAAAAAAGAAAACAATTCTGCACCTCCAGTGAAATGAAGTTAGACCTTTACGGAACAAATTCATCCCAGATATAACTCAGTGAAATTGCTCCAGGGTCAGGTTTGGTTTGATGTGCCTGTACTGGTCTCGTTGCTGAAGTCCTTGCACATCCTGGCTTCTGCTATGCTCTTTAGAACCAATTTTGTGGGAATTGTCACTACATCAGACTGAATAGGATCACCTGATTAATTCTGGCTCTCCAGGGCTTTGGATGTATTTGAACAGGACCACAGCTCTGATTATGTACTCTTGTGAGTTGAAGCAAAACTTTGGTAGCAAATCTGTTTCCTTCTTTTTTGTAGTATATGTTCTTCTTCTACTGGCCCATTGTCTGTCTATTGAAGGAAAAAATATTTCCAATGGAGTTGGAACTTGGCATAAAGGCAACATTATTTAGCCACTGACAAGAAAAGAGTAGAGGTAAATGCTCTATGGATACCACTTTTGACTGAGAAGCTGGTGATCTAGAATTACTCTTTTCTGAAAAAGCTAGAGCCTTTCCTCATGGTTTTCACAAGCACATTGCATAAACAAAGTCCAGGGGCATTATTCCCTAGGTCAAGCTAGAAATGAAATTGTAACCTACAGGCAAAGAAACTTGTAATTATTCATTTCTGCTGAGGGATGCAGGTTTGCTAAGAAAATAATCACAGTGCAAGATTAGTTTAAAGAAGAAATCACCATCCATAATAATCCAGCAACTTTGCACATTTCTGTGTTAAGGTAAGTCCAAAACAAAAGTAAGAAAAAATGAGGATCTCAGCCTTCATAAAGAGGCCAGATTACAATTGCCTTGGGTACTGAAGTATTTTAATTAAATTTAATGTTTAGATTATGTGCCTACATTTTCAAACTTTTGTTGAATTAGTGTAAACGAGGTGCTGGAGAGTTACTGTACCAAATATGTTCCCAGAAAATCAATAAGGCTTCTTCTATACCAGAATTACAAAGGATTTCATAGCACACCGAAGAGATGGGGTGGATTAAGTATTTCCAAAGTATGAAATAACAAGTGACAGTGAGGAAAAAATATATTTAGGCCATTTGAAGCTGACGGGACTTTTGTGAGCTTTAGGCTAGACTTAATCAGAAGATATCATTTGACCATGAAACTTTCAAGTCAGTTCCAGGCTAAGTACTGCACTGACTGATAGCAATAGTTGAGAAAGCATTAGATAACAGAATGGTGAGAGATATTTGAAATTAGTTGTCTGGCTGTGTTCAATGGAAAGAACCAGCAATAACACATGCAACTACGAATTACAGTAGCAACGATCTCTCTAGCGCGTTGACCTTCTTTAGCAGAGCAGTTTTAGAACAGGAACCACTCTGGAAGCTGATCATTTGAAAAATCTTTAAGTATCTGATGCATTTGGATGCTGCTAATTCACTGGGGACTATTATACTATATTATTATCAGGGGAGAGCCTGTGTGAATGCTCATCGTGTCGTACGACATCCTGTCAGTGGGCGCACGTGGCGGGAGCTGTGGCATCTCAATTCTGCGCTCATTCACAGCCCAGGGAGAAATATTGTCACCTTTCTGCCTCTTGGATTGCAGAAGCAGCTGGGAAGCAGAGCAGTCCTTGACATATGGTGGAGTAACCTCTCCTTCTTAGGCAGGTTTTTTAACTTGCGCTGTGCTGATAAGGCTCTTTATAGAACAACCCCATGCTCGAATAACCGCGTATTGCAGGGTACTATGTCTTCAATTCTGCCTTCCCTCATTTGCCTGACATACTCATCTCTACCAGAAGTAAAAGGACTGGACCGTTCTGCTGGCCCTCTGCCACACGGGAAATAAAGGTTTGCTTTTGGCTGTCACTTCTGGGATGACATGCAGGAACTACAGCAGAAACGAGAAACCAAAGGAATTAGCATTAACATCTCTAGCCCTGCTCGGGACCCTACTTCACTCAGAGTATTTACAGACTCTGATTCTTCCACTTCTGACTTCAGAGAAAAGGGGAAAAGATTTACAAACCTCTTCTCAAAAGTAATATTGAATCACATTCATGTAATGCCTGTTCCTGAATCTGCAGGAGATCCAAAAGATACCCCAAAGGAAGTAAAAAGTCTTTAAAGTTTCCGTACCGCTGTCCTCTTTCTGCAATGACTTAAGTATCCAAAGTTTTCAGAATAATGCTCTGTAGACATTCTGAATTTATTCTGGTTTTGAGCAGATGCCTCTTCATCCTAGAAACATCTAGTTCACCACATTTTGACCCTCACTCAGCCTTGAGTGACTCACCTATGTAATTTTTCCTTTGATCTCCACCACAAGGTAACCTGCTATGACAACCTTCTACTCACGGGTGGCTTCATGCCCTATTTCTGATCATTGTTTGTGGCAATCTTCCTTGGTTTCATTTCAGTTGGTTCAAGTATGTTATTGCCCAGTTAGGCACAAGCCCTCTTTTACCTTCTTGGCACATTCCAGGATCTCTGGATGTTTGACTTTTAATTATAGGTAGTTATGTTCTTCCAAAACACATTCAGTTCGGCTTTAGTGTTGCAGAAAGCTGAAGTTCTGTAGAAATTACACAGGGACATTGAAAAGTGCAGTGGAAATCAATGATGCATTACAACAGGTGAAAATGCTTTTGCAGTTGTGTACTATTTGGTCAGGAGGTATTTATATTCTACAGGACTTTCCTCCTGTTTTTTTTTCCTATCCCCATAAAAGCAAAAAGTCCTACACTACCAGGTTTCCTTGTGGAAGGCTCTGCTTACCTAGGGAGCAGGTCCAGCACTGGAAGTGATGCTGTGATTCACCCTATAATACATACAATTTGTTCTGCAAATAATTTTTTTCTGCAGTACATTTGTAGAAACAGGTAAGGACATGTGTCTTTCTATTGAACTTTGGTAAAAAGATGCCAATAGGTGATACAGTTCAGTGACACAGATAGCAACTGAAATGAAAATCACATGTTGCAGCTATTATATTTTGAAAATAGTGAGATTCATTAGCTCATTTAGCTTTAGCTAAAAATAAGGTACTTAATCTGGGTTAATAATCTAGGCTTTTTTTCCAGAGCCAATAAAGAAATAGGTACTTCCAGAGATTATTTAACCCATATCTCTTAAACAGCTGTTTTGAGATAGGATTGGTACTATCCAGTACAGATAAGTACTTGGAGACACTTACCTCTGTCACTGACTACAGAGGAACTTGGACAAATGATTCAGATTGAAAGCTTCCTATAACAAGAGAGGAAAAAAATTAGTTAAGTGCATTCCAAAAAATTAGTTAAGTGCTTCATTTTATTTTAATTTAATTGGATATGAACCTTTAAACATCAGTCCACGTAACATCAGCAACAGTAAGAATGAAAATAATTTTTAAAAGCTCTCCATCAGTTGTTAGGAAATTCTCATTTATAGCCAGCTTTTTCACTGATTTGAAATATCATTTAGTGCAAATGATTTGCCCTTTCTGCCTCACTTTTTGATCTTTATAAGGGAATAATAATGCTGTCAAAATCCATAAACAAGTTGCAAGCCTCAATTCCTTACCACTTGAAAGAAATTTGACTTTTTGATGAAGAAAAGGAATACTTATGATCATGAATATTATTCACACTATAGTATGGCAGAAATAGTAATAATAAAATAGCTTTTATTCACTAAGATGCACAACAAAATGAACTAACAAAGCCTTTCAGATTCATTGCAGACCATAACCTCTGCGTGTGTGCGGTGGGTGCTCGATACCTTGAAGAATGCATATGCAGCCAGGATGAGTTACATGCACAACTGCTGTGGGGCCCAGGGTTGCAGGGCAGTGAACTGCCTTTGTAGCAGTCATGTAATAACATTGCAGAATTCTGTAGAGGAAAAAAAATGAGAGTCTCGGATGCCTTAGTATTATTTACTGGATTTATAATATTGTGAACTTGTGTGATGTTTGGAAGGACAGAATTTGTCAAATCAGCCTGTGATTTGGAGCATGCAGCAGGACACACCTGAAAGTGAAGTGGTCCTGATTTTTATTAATTATTCATCAGCCATGCAGAGAAAACTGAGCTCCCTTTCGTGCATCTCAAACCAACCATCAAAAAACCTGAAGGCAGTCACAGTCAGTAGTTGCTTTTGAAATAGTTGGTGACATACAATCCCTTGCTCCAGGGAGCTTGTGATGCAAGATCTTGATCATTCAAACACTGATCGATCAATGTGATTAACTTCAGTACCATAAGCTACACGTGATAAAAGTGTAGGCATTTACACAAGTGCAGGCCACTATCCTACAAGACTCTGCATTTTTATGTGACCTTGTCTCTGTGCACAGCCTCACTGAGTGAAGATTATTCATAACAAAAAGTTATTTGTGTGCGTGTTTAGAGGATGGAAATGAGAGTGTGCAGATAAAAGGATAGAAGTAAACAGGTAGCAAAATATAAAAACAGTATTTGAAGCTGATGGGAACTTTGTTGTTTCAGAGAAGTTGCTGGGGGCATTGGGTTATGTTTTGCTTAATTGTTACTTAATGTTTCCTGTGGGGGAAGGATTTTTTTTCTTGATGAAATCCCATCAGTACCCGTTTTCTCTCTTGAGATCTGAGAAAATTCCCTTAGTGCTCAGTTTCGATGGGCAGCAGAAAAATGAGCTGCAATCCCCTAAAGTGTGCCTGAGATGCAAAAAGCACGGAACAAACCCAAATGCGTGCCTTTTTCTTTCCACCTCTCCTGGTGCACTTGCTGAGTGAGCTCCCGGGGAGGAGCCCGCGGGGAAAAAGTCCACGCACAGACCAGGAAAAATCTGTTTGATGCTTCGATCGCGTCGCTGCCTGGGGCCAGCGCACTTTTGCTACACTCACTTTTTTCCCCCCCAATCTCTTTGTATAATTGGAGATGAAGAGGAGCTGGAGACCTCCCCCAGGCAGCAGGTCCCCAGAGGCGAGGCCAGCCCGCAGCCCGGGTGCCAGGCTCCATCTAGTGACACAGCCCGGGATGGCCGGGCGGCAACAGAACCCGGAGCCGCCGTACCGGGCCGCCCCGTCGCGGCGGGGGACGCGTGCGGCTGTGCCCCGCCGGTAACCGGGAACGGCGGCACCGCTCACGCAGCGCTGCCGGCACGGCCCCTGCCCCGGGAGGTGACCGGGGCTGTGCGGCGGGGCCGGGGAGCTGCAGCGGCTGCCGCAGAGGCGCAGGGTCGTGCCCTGCCCTGTCCTGCCTGCGGCTGATTTCCGTTACCGAGGTGTAAACAGCATTCCCCGAAGGCGCAGCAGCGATTTTATTTCTGAAAAGGGAAATAAAGGATGCGGAGCGCTGAGCTGAGCGAGGACAGCCTCCCCCCGCCCCGGGCTGGCTTCCTCACCTCCCGCACAGCCGCTGGATGGGGTTTGATTTACACACGCCCACCCCCGCTCCCCTTCCCGGCGCTCATACCGGGGCAGGGGCTGCGGGACCGGCAGTGCCGCCCGACCCGTCCCCTCGGGGCAGCCCGGGGCCGCGGGGGTCCGGCCGGGCAGGGAAAGGCGCGGCCGGAGACTTGAAGCGGGGGAAAGCTCGGAGGTGCGAATGGGGAGGGAGCGACTCCAGGGTGTCCCCTGCGAAATGATGTCACCCGATCAATATTTTCGGGGGGAGTGCCCGGCCCGACCAATTCCCGCTATGAAATGGGCTCTAGATCGGAGCTGGATGCAGCCGAATCGATCGGGCTGATAACGGAGAGCTATAAAAGGCCGGGGGGCCTGGCCTCGCCCGCGCTACATCCCCGCGGCGCAGCCAGCGCAGGCAGCGCCCGGCCGCCGCTCCGCTCCCCTCCGCGCCGCTCCGCGCCCCTCCCGCGGCATGGGGCCGCGCCCCGCCGCCCTGGCGCTCCTGGCTCTCGCCGCCGCCGCTGCCGCCGTGTCGTTGCCGCTGCCGGACGCCGGTCCTCACGTGAACTACGGCTGGGGGGAACCGATCCGACTGCGGCACCTCTACACCGCCAGCAAGCACGGGCTCTTCAGCTGCTTCCTGCGCATCGGCGGCGACGGCCGCGTGGACGCCGTCGGGAGCCAGAGCCCGCAGAGTGAGTACCGGCGGCGGTACCGGGACGGGACGGGCTGCGCGGAGCTAAGGCCGCTCTCCCCTTCTGTCCCCGCAGGTCTGCTGGAGATCCGCGCCGTGGCGATGCGGACCGTGGCCATCAAGGGTGTGCGGAGCTCCCGTTACCTCTGCATGGACGAGGCGGGGCGGCTGCACGGGCAGGTGAGCTGCGAAGCCCCCGGTCTCCGGTCCCCGGCGGCTCTGCCCCGGGCTCGCCTTTCCCGAGGGCGCTTTCCAGCCCGGGCGCCGCGCGGAAGCGGCGGGCGAGGTGTAAGGGCTGACGTGGAGTTTTGTATCGCTGCGGCTGGTAATGGGTTAACAAAGCTTTCAGGTCCCCGCCACCCCCTTTTCTCTATAGGACCGGTGATTCTTGTCATTGTTACCGTCTGAAAGGCCGTCGGGATTCTTAGAATTCAGCAAGGAACATCATTTAGAATGCAAAGTATGTGTTGCCTGTCCCCTGCCAAAACAGACCCAAAATCCAGTCGTTTGTGTGTAAAAAGCCTCATCGGTGGGTGGCTGCGTTTCTGCCACAGAAAGAGATTAAGTCGGGCCATAGAGTCTGAATGATTTCTCACTGCTCAGGTCAGGTATTCTGAAAAAAAATACCCAAGAGTACTGCTTTGGAAAGGAGATGCAGCCAGACGGCTGCCAGGCAGGCACACAAGTCCCAGAAACAGGGGGTTGCCACCTCTTAGGTAGTACCAAACAGAAGCAGGATTCCGAGGGGAAGAAGGACTCTCCTCCACTGTCTCACTTCTGACCTGTGACTACAGCACACCTGTGGGACCCCAAGGGCTGAGGAGCTGAGTGACCCGCTGACACCACTATGTGAGGTCGTGCTTTTCCCTAGGTACGGCAGCGTATCAGCTAGTCACTATCAGCGATATAAACTTGGTTTTTAAGCCGCATCAGTAAGTTGCCAACTCTAGAATTCGAAGGGTAAGATTCAGATTCAGCCTGTGTACAACTGCTTTACAGAAGCCCGAGTTTCACAGCGCGATGGCTTTTTATTGTGCCGTAGTAAAGATACAGCTTGATTCTGCTCTGATTACTCCCGCAAAATTTCTGCTGATTTAAACCGGGCAAGGACTTGGCCCATCGTCAAAACTCCCAGTATCTTTAATAAGAGCAATACTGATACAGTGGTGTTTTTGAATGCATATATAACATAGGATTAAGCCTTTCTTTCTGAATTTCCTTGCTTTTCTGGGCTAGAATCAATCAATGCCATGATAAGGTGCATAGGTTGAGATGATATGGCAGGTCAATTATTAGCTTAATGTTTTAATGTACATACACAGCAAAATGATCAGTGAAAACAAAGCAGAGCCTGGATCCTGCTCACATCAGAGCTGCCAGCCAGACTTTAGCGGTCACAGAATTTTAAAAAAGCCTTCATATAACACTGGTTTGAAGGCATATGCATATGGCTTGACTGAGACTGCCTTTGTTCATGTATAGTATTAAATGCAACGTTTTTTTTCTGAAGATACAATGACATGTAGCCATGCCATCACATCTATATGTTGTGGACACCTGCTGTCACCTCCCTGCTAACAGCCCGGGGAGGCAGCTCTGCAGGCAATTCTTTGCCTTATCAGTGCTGTGCTCAGGAGAGGAAGAAGGGAAGGGCAAATACGGTGCCTGGGGACTGAACTGGGCAACCACTTGCACTCCTGAAACATGCCCTTTTTTAACACTGGAAAATTGATGAGTAGGGTTGATTTTTGAATGTGAAGCGTGTCGTAGTTTAGAGGGAAATCGTGTGACTGCTGAATATACTGACCTACTAAAAATTCCTCCTGTGAAAAAAATAACCTGGAAATACTTAAAGTGCATTTGGTACTTGTTTAAAAAAATACACTAGAGACAATCCCAATGAAATGAAGAGGGAATGATATAGTTGAGACACGGGGGGGGGTGTAATCAATAACTGTTATTTGTAATGCACACTTGCTCAAGAAGCTTTTTTATTTCATCATCCTTGTTAGTGAGGCTGAGCACTCACAGAAATAAAGTCAGCTAAGAATTCAGCCATAAATTTGTACCATAGACACATATTTTTCTGAGATATAATGTGTGTAGAAGGATAAATATTGCACAATTTTATTTGGAGAAAATGCCTTTTTAAAAATTACTTGATTGGTTTAAAAAGTGCTTTTAAAAGACAACCAAATGCATGCACTTAATTGTACTCCATGTTACTGAGGGTGTTTGAGAAAGGACTGAGACTGAAGAGTATCAAACACGCTCTCTGTTCAGACAGGCAGAGCATTCAGGTAAGGACACTTTTATCACTGCAGACTGAGATATAATCAGCAATTGTCTTTTATTGACCGCAAGTTCAATCACCTGTAGTGGCTGAGCCTGAAATAGCAGCAGAGCTGTAAGAAACACAGTGCTTGTGTAAGGATCTGGACAGGTCTGACCTGGTGATACAAAATCCTAATATACTGTCTGTACCGTACATCAGAAATGTAATTCTACAAATTCATACCTAAGAAAATACATTCTTCTATACAAAATCTTAATTTGCGCTGTTATTAATTTGACAGTTCTAACTAACGTCTAGTGAGCAAATAACTGTGTTAACTGGTCTTTTGTAATTTCAGCAAATGCTGAGTGAAAAAAATGGCAATTACCTTTGTAGTGTGGTTTTACTGATTGGCCATGTTTGCGCAAGCGCTGTCTTTGACAGCGTTGCCTTTCTACAGACCTGATCCTGAAGCCTTTATACAGGCAAATCTCGAACAGAGCTGGAGTTTTATACCTGAGGATTGTTGGATTAGGTCTCATGACTGCAGTTAAGTACTGTCAGCAATTAAGGACAGTTTATCTAAATGAGTAGTGATCTGAGATTCTTTTTCCCTGTGCTCAGGACCAGATAAGTGTGGTAGCTGTGGAGAAGTGTGCATCCAGGTTTCAAAGCTTATTTAATGGGATGGACGTGCATTAACTTCAGGAGTTCTGGATTAGGTCTTTTAATGGCTTCATAACACCAAATGCATACTATGTGCAATGTGGGGAGCTCTAGGGGAATGGAATGGAACGGGCTAGGCTAGACTAGGCTAGACTAGACTAGACTAGACTAGACTAGAATAGAACTAGACTATTTCAGTTGGAAGGGACCTACAGCAATCCTGTAGTCCAACTGCCTGACCACTTCAGGGCACTTCATCTCGGTGGCTGTGGTCCATCACTGTAGAGCAGTCACCAGAGCAAGGAGTCCCACCTGCATCCCTGCAGCAGCCAGGCAGGGAGACAGCAGGCAGCTCACCAGCATGGATCTGGCAGTGGGGTCTGCAAGGTGCACCAAATTGGGGCACCCGTGACAAGCCAGAGGGACACCCCCACTGACAGCAGAGGGAGAAGGGCTGGTCGCAGCAAAGGTTTATGTTGTGGTTGAATACAAGTCTGGCGGGTGTATTTGCAATTCTCGTTACTCCTTGCTGTTCAGCTCAGGTATTCCACCGAGGATTGTTCCTTTGAGGAGGAGATCCGTCCAGATGGCTACAACGTATATAAGTCAAAAAAATACGGAATATTGGTGTCTTTGAGCAGTGCCAAGCAAAGACAACAGTTCAAGGGAAAAGATTTTCTTCCACTATCCCACTTCTTACCTATGATCAACACTGTGCCCGTGGAGTCCACAGACTTTGGTGAATACGGTGATTACAGCCAGGCGTTTGAGCCAGAGGTGTACTCCTCGCCTCTCGAAACGGACAGCATGGACCCCTTTGGCATCACCTCCAAACTGTCGCCGGTGAAGAGCCCCAGCTTTCAGAAATGACTCTGATCACACGACACGTGTTTTTGAAGAAATATTGCAGAATTCTGCAGGTTTTTTAGCTTTTCATGTAGTGATGTTTCGAACTCGTTTGTATATTTCAGTACGGAGCCAGCCTTTTCCTTGCCGTGTGTTGTACCTGTAAGAGATGAGTGCCCAGAGGCTATTCTATAGTCTAAAGAATTGCCCATCCATAGTTTTACGTGGAAAAGGATTAAATAAGAAAAGCTTAACAGCTTCATCAGAGTTCTTCCATTACCGTGGTGATGATAAAATAATTATAATTTTTTCTACATCAACTTCATTACCATGTACGTTCACCTGGTATTTCTGCTCACAGGAGCAAATGCAGAAAACCTTTTCTTCCAGTCACAGGGAGGTTAGTGATCTCTTAGCTTCAGAGGCCTTAAAGGCAAACGTTTGGAACACAACACGATTAAGGAAAACCTAGCAAATGCGGGTACGTGAACTAAAGTTAATGCTGTTTCTTGAAAAGCTGCTGACAACATTCTGGGAAAACTTTCTATTGAAAGCATACCACTGAAAAAACAATTCTGCTTGTATATTGTGCTTTTTCTTCCCTTAGGAAATAAGGGAAGAAAGGGAAAAATTTCTTCCTTCCCTTATTGCTAAAGGGTGCTTTGGAAAACTGGATCTTTGATTTCTTTTAAAGGCTAATTTATGTTCACTGTGGGATCAGCATCATCCAGCAGAGAGTTCTCATTAACGTGAGTGAGAATTCAGTGTGTGGTTGGAAGAGTGCACAGAACTAGCATTTACGTTCATCAGGTAGGGAATGAGCAGTTCAAATCCGTGTTTAAATTAAGGTTCTGTTGTATATAAGCATGTGTGTCATTAGCAAAGGGAGAGAAAGGCTGAAAATGGGTGACATATAGGTCAAATCAATTGCAAAACAGGTTTTCATGTTTAACCTTTAACCATCAGCAATTCTTTCAAGTCCCTTCCAGGCTTGATTCTGCATCCGTGGGAATCAGTGGAGAGACAGTTTAGTGACTTAAATGCCACAGAACGGCCGTTCTTCTTGCAGGAAGGGATTGTGAGTACCTCGTGACCAAAACGCCGATGTCTGATATCTTCAGTTCTGTTCTCCCATTGTAACAATTTGACAAAGGAATAACCAAGGCGAAACCAAAGAAAAAAAGAAAAAAAAAAAGCAATGTGAGAAAAGGGTTCGGGGATTCTACTCGTTTCCAAAGGTTCATTTATAATAGAGATTTCTATACAAAAAAACACCCTACTGGAAATACTGTTGTTCTTCTGACCTAGCACTTCATTGCCAATGCAATATTTATAATTAATTTATTGAATACATACATCTGTTTATTTTGTTACTGTTATTTATGCTCAAAATTCTATTTATATACTCTTGAAGGTGGGTTTTTTAGTTGTAACAAATTTTGTGATGTTTTGTAATAATGAAATTTTAGTAAATGATAGCTTTTAAAATTTCTGTGCAGTATCTGTAGTATAATGTGTACATTTGCAATTAAAAAAAAATCATCTTCATCACAGAGATCTAGCTGACTCTTTTGTCACTCCTTTAGTCTAGAGACTTCAAGGAGCTTTAGCAAACCGTGGCATCTGGCTCCGCTGCAGATTGAAGATGGAGTCCCTTGTGAAGGTGGTGTGGTTGAGGTACCACAGACAAGGACACAGAGAGACAAAAGGGTTTTCCCAAAGCTGGGCAGCGAATGCCACGGCTGGAATTTGAGTGTGTCTGCTGCCAGTTACTGACGAGCTCCATGTGAAACAGCAAGGCTAAGAAAAGTCTCTCTGTTACGGAAGCGTTTTGGAAACAGCTCATTAAATTTTGACCTTGGGATATGTGAAGGTCACTCCACCTAGTCCTGGGTTATTCACTTGATACAACAAATGAGTGAAGCTCAGCTTTAAGCTGTGTGAGTGTGTCCCGATGTTTTCCTCCCATTCCTCATCATTCAGTCATAGAAGAGATTCATAGAATCATTTAGGTTGGAAAAGACCCTTAAGATCATCGAGTCCAACCATTAACCTAACACTGCCAAGTCCACCACTAAGCCATGTCCTTCCATCACTTCTGTGAGCAGCCTGTTCCAATGCTTGACAACCCTTTTGGTGAAGAAATTTTTCCTGATACCAAATCTAAACCTCCTCTGCATTATTTTTGCCTGAAAAAAACACATCTATTTCTGACAGGAAAAGAGAGTGTGTTTGGAAATGCTGTGAGTCACAGGAACTGCAGATTTCTTGGCTGGCAACCATCTCCCATGGTGTTTCCCATTCTTTGTGCTGAGCTGCTGCCACACATCCGGAGGGTTCCCACTCCTCATGGACTGGGAGATGTAGTCCTGATTTTCAAGCTGTTTTATTCCAAAAGTTTTCAGGCTTGGGGCATTCTGGTTTGCTGTTTTTCATTTCCAGTTTTGATCAGACACTATAGTTTCTTTGAACATTAGATAGCCTTCAGGACCTTTCTGTAAAAAATAGTTAAAAAAACCCCAGAAAACAAAATAAAATCAATATGAACTTCTAAACTTTGGTCAAAAATCCAGTTTTACTTTTCTGCTAAAAAAATGCACAGTTTTGATGGGAAGCACAGCAAATAACAGAGTTCAGAGGGTACACTTTAATTTAACCAGTGAGAGATTTTTTAAGTTGATGTAACATCGTTGTTCATGAATATCGCTCAAGAGCGCAAAGATGAGAAACCTTACATTTGCGAGCAGCATCTTGAGCTCTCCAGTGAACCTATTTGCTGACACCTTCAGATTTGCATCTTCAACCAGCAGCACAATGTTTCTTACTGCAACAGCGTGGTTAGAGGTTGGTTCAATATTTATTCAGAGGAAAGGAAGAATGCCAGGAGCTGAATTACCCACACCGCTTCCTGGAACACTTTAATTTTCCTTGGAGGTTTCCCATCCAAGCTCTGACCAAACCTGGCTGTTTTGCTTAGAAAAATCTGACAAGATCACAGCTTGAGGTGGAAGAATTACTGGAAAATGCTTTCCCTACCATCAGGCACCTGACTCGGTCAGGAACTTGGTGTGCAAAAACCTTGAAACACCATTGCCTTTAGTTCTGTGGGAATGTAAACACCACCACCACCATTCACCATATACATCCCAGTTGATCATGGTTTCTCAAAGACAGTAGGACAATTGCAGTGCTTTCATTTGCAATAGGACATTTTACAACCCTGAAAGGTTTTTAAAGGTCAGGTGTCAAATGTCTCCTGTGAAGTCTCAGTTAGAAGCTATGATGTGCAAATACGAATTGTTAGAGTAGTGGGAAGGCTGTAGGAAAAGAGATACTGGGCATCTCCATTTCCACTTTGGGGAAGTGTAAAAAGCTATAAATCCTTTATTCAAGAGCTGTAATATCAACTTTACCTCTGCTTAAAGCACTGAAACTATGTTCGTGGAAAATTTGGGACCACTCCTACTCTGCCAGTGTACTTTGTATATGAATGGAAAACAACACGATAAATTAAACAAATGTACTTTCTTTCCTCAAAAATGTATGGAAGCCAACCCTCCTTTCGGGCAGCGTCAGATTGATGAAAGCAGAGATGCATTTCCCTTGGAAGCGAATGGGAGTGCAAAAAAGACATCATTAGGACTCTGAATTTAGGGTGAATTTGTGACAGTCTGGGCACATAGCAAGTTTATCAGGAACCCTGTTGGATGAGACTGATTGTTGGAGGTCTGTAAGAATGCCCCCAAATGAGACTAGTGTTTTGTAGTCTTCTTGCCTGGACATTATTATATTTTCAGCAATTTTCATCAATCCCACTATCTACTGAGATCAAAGAACTTGTTTTTCATTAACTTCCAAAACAAGATTTAAATTGTAGTTATTGGCTTAGAGGAAACCTTCAAAGACACCCTATATTTCTGCTGACATCAGTGAACAGTATGTGTTTGCTTGTGATTGTGTGGTTGTAGAGCAGGCAGGTATTCACACCTGGCAAACCTTCAGTGATTTCATGTGAGATCCAGTGATATCTACACTTTAAATTAATGCAGAAAACGAGCTGGCTGGCAGTCGCTTTATATAAATCAGTAAAGCCTGCTGCAATGGAGCATTTTTAATGAACTGTGATTGCTGCCTCTGGTTGGCTAAACCTTTAGCAATGACTTTATTTTCACTCTAATGTAGCTTTGTTTTTTCTCTGGATTTTAAAGCTGTCTTTGCGAGTCCTCTGCCCTCCTGTGGTTTGATTGGGAGGATAACAGACACCCGTACTCCTGGGTTGGCAAAGTAATTCAGTGTGCCCAGAGCCACATTTGCATTGAGTCTAAGGATCTGGAAAACAAAAGTACAAGTTAACATTAAAATATATGCTTGTAAATAAGTACAAATGTTTTCTTTTACCAATGTTGATCGGTAACCATAAAAAAATAAAGCAAGCAGTCTAGAATGGCACACTAATAATGGCACAGAAACAAACTGAAGTTTGGTCTGGATATTTACAATAAAAATATTTACATTTTGGGTATAAACATCAAAATTACACTACCTGAAAATCAGAAATGTCTGAGGTCGACACCTTGTATGGGAGCCCAGGACTTGTGCTGCTGGAAAGGAGCCTCCCACCACCCGCTCCTCGCACCCTCACTCGGTGCGCACGAACCACCGGCTGGGCTGACTGCACGAGAAAATAAGGTCGAGAAAGCAGACAAAAGAATTCACCAAACTATTGGTTTTTTTTTTCCCCGGCACTACAACTCCTGCCAGGTTCATGGGAAATAGACCCAAACTGACCCTTTCCCTGACATCGCTCCCCTCGTCCTGCGCCACCTCCGGCTCACGCCCCGACTCCCGGCGGGGCACTGGGCTTTCCCCACAGCCAGGCCAGCCCCCGGCGGTACCAGCGCCGGGCTCGCTGCCGAGGGGGACCGGGGGGGACCTGCCCCGGCCCCGCCGCGGCCCCCCGCAACGCCAGCCCCGGCCCGCCCGGGCCCCGGCGGCGCTCGAGCGCCCCCTGGTGCGCGCACGCCGCGCCACGGCCCACGGGGGGCTGAGCCCGGCGAGGGGCGGGGCGAGGCCGAGGAGGGCGCGGCCAATCCCCCCTCGGGCCCCGCCCCCTCGCTCCGGGCCCGCCCGAAAGGCCGGCGGGCTTGCGCGCCTGCGCACTGGCACCGCGCCGAGCGCGGCCCCTCCGGCTCGCCGTCCTTTCCCGGCATGCCGAGCGCTCCGGCGGCGCGATGGCGGCGGAGGCGTCGTCTCGGAGCTCGGATATGTTTGACGAGATCGTGATGGCCGAGGAGAGGTGGGGCTGGTCGGGGAGCCTGGACGGGCGCCACGGGATCTCGCGGGGCTAGGCGGGGCCGGAGCGGGACTCTTCGCTAGCTGTGGGTAACGGTCGGCCCGGGGGGAGGGAGGGGAGGCCTGAGCCTGAGCCTGAGCCTGAGCCTGAGCCTGAGCCTGAGCCTGAGCCTGGGCCTGAGCCTGGGCCTGGGCCTGGGCCTGGGCCTGGGCCTGGGCCTGGGCCAGGGCCAGGGCCAGGGCCAGGGCTTGGGCTTCGGCTTCCAGACGCGATAGTAGGGGCTGAGAAGAAAAAAGTGAGGGGCGAGGGGCGGTAATGAGCCCGGGGAAGGGGCGAGGGAGAAGAAGGGTTGGGGAAATTCTTCTCTTTGCTCTTGCTGAGCGACCGACCTGCTCGATCTTGGCTCTTCCACCATGTGGAAACTTGACCCGGAGTTGTGAGCTTGTAATTAGCTGTGTAATTTTGATGAAAGTACTGAGCTGGATTGCCGAGTGCGTTGTTCTTGGCACATTATGATAAACTTGTGTGAAGAGGTCACAGTGTTCATAATTGCATCTTAATTTAAATCAATGTTATATGATATTCCTAAATATGGTCAATTGAATTTCTGAGATGATACAGCATCTTCTGAGATGATTGTGTGCAGCATGAATTTGATATGAAATGCAAATAGGTGCTAAAAAATTATTATTCTGTCTTTATAGGTTTCATGGTGAGGGGTATCAGGAGGGGTATGCTGAAGGCAGTCACGTTGGAGTTGTTGAGGGAAGGAGGTATGGATCGCTCCATGGTGCCAAGATTGGGTCTGAGGTAAATAGGAAAATACATCAGAATCACAATGTTTTTGTCATTAGAAAATTCTTCTAATATAGAAACTGTTGGGCAAAGCCCAATATATTGGTAGTCTGAGGCCTGCTGTGTTATACTGCTTTGTATGTGCCCAGGAGGGCCCATAAAACTATTTTAAAGGTGGTGTTTTGATTTGAACAGTTAAGTAGATGGTTTAGTGTTTTCTGAGTTTATTTGCTTTATGAGATTTTGATAATTTTTTTTCTGAAAGGGAGAGTAAGGAGAGACAAATAAAATCAAACAAGCTTGCCCAGAAAAAAATGATGATAAGACTGTACATTTATTTTTGTAGCTCAAAATTGTGGCTATAGGTCCCCCATACCATCTCCTGTGGCTCAGTATTAGGACATGGAACACTGAGACACCTTGGGTGTAGAATTATAAAGGGGCAATTCTGGGTGTCTCTGTTGCACTTCTTGTTATTTCTAAGACTGGGAGAGTTTGTTGGTTGAGGCACTGTTATTCTTCAGTGCATGGAGTCAGTTCTGTGAGTTGGCACCCTCACACAATGGCACACCTGAATCAATAAACCTTCCTAGAAATGAAAGGACTGGAGAGTGGTGGTGAGGCACCTTAACTTGTCTCATATGTCCAGCTCAAGTTTATCGTAACATGGAGTGTGTTCAGTGCTGTACAACGTAGTTATAGCATTTTTGGACCTGAACTGGATTTTTTCAGCTTTGATGGGAAGCTGTACTACAGGATTCATGGCAGGCCTTATTTCAAGTACAGCACCACAAATCTAAATCTGTTTGATTTATGGAAGCCCTTTGATAATATGGCAGTTTGCCCTTTTGATATTTTCAGGTTTCAGAAATTTAATTAGCTACAGAAAGAAGAGTAGCAATGGTATTAATCCATTTTGAAATGAAAAAGGTAAACTGTCAAATTCTGAAAGGACAGCTATAGTGAAATTTTGGGTTGCATTTGGATGTGATACAGAGATTACAGTCATGAAATATTTTCCTGCTTACACTACAACTGTGTAGTTCTAAGGTGAGAATGTTAAACAGCAGCCTTCAAAGCCAGATAGTTTTATACAAAATGGTCCTAGACAGACCATAATAGAGAAGTGCTCTAATCTACTTATATTGGGAGAGCTGCAGCGGACAGTAGGATTGTAGATGGCAAGTCATGTTAAATGAGAGAAAGAGTGACTTGGGTAATCAAAATTATGATGCTGATCTGATACTGGCCTTGGTCAATAGAGAGTTAAAGTAAGAAGTTGTAATTAAAGTGTGTCTGTTTTCAGGCACATCCCTCAGGCAAGGCTAGACACGGTCTCTGCTTGGGCTCAAGCAGAAGATTGGCACTGTGGCCCTGTGGTAAAACAGTGCTAATTAAGCTGAGAAGTCTGTGGCTAAGCATCCGGGGGCCAGGTGTGTTTTACCGTAGTAGCTTGCGTTTACAGCGCTGGTAACTGCTATATGTGTCAGTTGTCTCCATTTACCTTGGGTGTCTAAGCAGTTTTGGGCATGCAAATTTGCTGTCAATGAAAATTAACTGGAAGCAAGTCAGCTAACTTTTGTTTCAGATGTCTGTGTTGTATTTCTGTGAAGGCTAAGTAATTTTTGAAAGGGACTCCAGCTGACTTATCCAGTTGGTGCATTGAAGAACTTATCTATATTCCTATTTCATTTGGTGTCCAAAGTTGTAATGAAAAGTTCTGGCAGCAAGGTTAGCTTAGCTCCTTGTGCTTCTTTCTGGTTCCATGCTACCCTCTTGAGTTAGGTCGGTAAAATAGTTTGCTTATTAACTCAGAAAAAAAGCATGGCTTCCTCTTTGGTTGACTTGGTAGCTCCCTCAGTCCAGCTGGTACATCTTTTTCATGGGCTCTGCATGGGCTGCTTAAACTGAGAGTGCTGCAAAAATGAATACTTACCAAAACATCTTAAACAGGTTGTTTTCTAACTTTCTCCCTCCTGCTACATGTTAATAAATTTGGGAGTTCAAAGCATATAAAGCATGGCTAGTGTTTTGCAGAATTGCTTTTTGTGCTGCATTTTAAATATTTTATCCTCTGATGCTAAACAGATTCTTATGAGAAGTTTTCTGACTCTTGTACTGTGTAACACAGGGAGCCTTCAGTTATCCTACCCTAATTTATTGAACTTTCCAGCATAGAAACATATTTGTATACCCAGTGATTTGTTTCCTGAAGAATGGGATACAATGTAGTGCTTTATTTTTGTTTGACTATATATGCTACATGTATCTTTTTTTTCCCCTCATGACATTCTGATAAATTCACAGATTGGCTCCTATCTTGGGTTTGCACTGACATGGCAGTGTCTGCTCCAGAAAAGCGTGGATGAAAAGAAAAGGTAAGGTTAAAAAAAAAAAAAATACTGTTCCTTTAATACAGTTTCAAATGTTGGTGTCCAGTTTTACCTCTTCCCCAATGCAAAAGAAATACTGAAAAACACAAGACAGATGAGCAGAGGGCCCCTAGGGTGGTATCATATGCTGGACCACGTGATACTGAAAAGAGGATAAGGGAACTTGGTTTATTCAGCCTGCAGAAGAGAAGACAAGGGAGATACCTAGTTGTAGCATATAAGTGGAAGTTCTAGATAAGGTGGAGACACGTTCCTTGTAGAAGTGCACAGTGAAAGGACAATAGGCAACTTTCACAATTTGAAACAGGTTAAGTTCTAATGGGGCATAAGGAGATGGTCCTTCCCAGTGCAAGCAGCTAAGTGCTGAGAGAAATTGTCCAGAGAGACTCTAGAAGCTCCGTCTCTGTAGACTTTCAAAATCTGGTTGGAGATGGCCCTGAGCAACCTTGTCTAGCTCTGAAGTTAGTACAGTTTCCACAGAAGGTGGACTAGATGACCTCCATCTGTCCCTTCCAACCCGCATTTTTCTATGATTTTCATTCTTTTCACCATATTTTTTTCTCCGTCCAGTTTTGATTAATTTATCTGACAGAATTGCCACCGTACTGTCAGCCATTTTGATATGTGTTCTGGTGAGCTTTTTTTATTGCATTTCTTTATTTTGCTCAGTCACCTAATCAATGTTTCTGAAGGTTCTTGAATATTTCTCAGCTTTTGGCAGGTAAGTTAAAAGGGAAATCTTAACTTTGTCAGTTGTGCTACAGCTTAATTTCTGATTATGGCTTAGATACGTATCAAATACACATTCTCAGGGAGCTAAATGGGAGAACTCAAAGAAAGATGGAGGGCTGGGTTCTATGCTCAGAATTATATATAAATATTAGTATAATTTTCATATTGATGGTTTGAAAAAACTTCTGTAGTAGGCTCATTGGATTTTCTATTTTGATTTGATTTTTTTTTTTGTAGCAAAAAGATAAGGGCTCTGGATTCATTAATAGGGATGATTCAGAAATTCCCATATGAAGACCCCACTTATGATAAGCTGCAAGAAGATCTGGAAAAAATCAGAGGAAAATTTAAACAGGTTTGTAGGATTAAGTTGTTATTTTAGCACAAAATGGTATTAATTTCTGAAAATATTTAGTCTCTAAACCTGCTCAAAACCACAGTGTTTGTGCAGAGTGATTATTGTTCTCATTTTGCAGTCATAATAAAAATACTTGCAATGAGTTAAGTGAAAATACTTGATAGTTGAAAATTCCCCAACCGACAGCAAATGCAAAATAAAAGAAAAATGTCTTTTAAAAGGAAAATTGAAAATATTATTTGACAATGAATTAAAAGTGGGACCAAAAGAAGAGAAATGGAGGAATTGGGAATTTTGTTGAACAGTCTTCTTGGAAAATAGACGCTTTGAAACACTTCTGTGTATTCCTTTTTAGGTTTGTTCAATGCTAAATATTCAGTCCGATTTTAGAATCGGTACTGAAAGATCTTCACTAACATTTTGAATATAACAGATGAAGATAAACATGGAGGACCAAAGAAGAAACATTTAAAAAAACCCCAGATAGCTGGAAAAGTGTTTATCTACTCTTATTTCAAACAGAACTAAAATAGTGAAGAGGTGCTAAATATTAAAGGAGAAAGGGAAGAGCATTGACCTTGCAATAGTACTTCTCATATGTCATTTAACATTTATTATCTCCAGGTTTTATTTAGGATCACTGAAACACCAGTGTGTAAACCTGTTAAGCAGAAATATTTGCTTTAATTCCTCACTATCCTTGCACTGATAGATTAATTCCTCAAAAGGAAAACATATGCATTTGCAAAGTTTCCTTTTTTAAAGGGTGTATGTTATTTAAAAATCTGTGTATGCAGATCATTCAGTTTACACGATGTGTAGATATTGTAGGTGAAGTAAAATATAATGAATTGCCTGCAGACTTTGCAGTAGGAAACATTTTTGTGGGTAGAGGGTAGAATGACAAATGAAGTCAGAATGCAAAAGAGAAACATTAACATACCTGCTCATAAAGTAGCTGCAGCTCAGAACATGAAATTTGCACTTTCCACTAGTTCTGCAGACTGATCCAGTGTGGGGGAAAAGCCCCACCAAACCTCCCAAAAACCAAACCCAAAAGCTAGCAATTTAAGTGATCAATGAGAGAAATGTGACTGCCAGAAGAGTTGTGATACTGATTTACTGTATTTATTAGTGCCTTTTATCAAGGAATAGCTTTTGATTTTCCAGTCTTGAAAATACACTCTTTATTCTCATTCCAAGAAATGGATGCCGTCAGCTAAATGTATTCAACTATGTTAGTTAAGAGACATACAGTCAATTATTTTACCTGAAAGGTGTTTTTAGGTTGGGCTGCTGGATGTCTTTGCATGCCATTTGTAACACAGTTACATAATGAATTCTAGAAGACCTTTCATCAGTTAGCCAGACATGCCTATGTTACAAGTCCACATGGCCTAGTGTGGCTTCATAAAGAGAGAGCTGACTACCATGGGTATCAGAAGCTATATGCAGGGTAAACTATCTCAGGTGAAGGAGGTGTTTTAATATGGCCATATCCTTGAACAGCACTGCTTTGTGCCATCTAGACCTCAATGCTGTTTTACTTGTACAGCTTTTTTATTTTACAAGAAAATAAGCAACTTGAATTTTTAAAACGTTCACTTGGTATTCACGTCTGGGATATGAAGGACATACTTTCTGCTAAAATTTTTTTATTTTGGACTCTGAAGATGAAACAGTTTTGCTGACTGTATGGAGGGAGTTGTATGCATATATATCAATTTATTTCAAAATAATCTTTTACTTTTTGTCTTTTTTCCTGAGTATGCAAGTATGCCAGTATCAGAGGCTTTTCTTAATAACTGGTTGCTGGTGTACTTTGTTAATTGTCTTACACGTGTAAGTGTTCAAACAGCTTTGATAGACATAGCGAGAGTCAGGGCCATCTAGTGGAGGAGGTCATTGTATTGTGTAAGAAATAGATTATAAGTTCACAAACATTTACACAGATTGAAATTGTTAAAATAGAGTACAGAACATATGTATGCATGATACAGCTCTTCTAATTATGTGGCGAGTTTCTTTGAAATAAAGTGATGTTGAGGTAGGATTCCTTTGTAGATGTTTCCTCATGTGAGATCTTGGAAAGGACGTGACAGTGTTGATGGTCTCTTCATTTAGGGCAGGTTGAGTACATATAGCTTTTAATTGTTATGCAGCTAAACCACTGGGAACCCAAACAAGCACCAAACTGCAAGTATCTGAAAACAGAAACAAAATAAAATAGCATACCCTCTAATCTCTGTACATAGATAGGCACAAAACAGAAAGATACATACTAGAGAAAAGAAAGCTAATCTGACTTTATAATCACTTCAGAGAAATCCAAGTTTGAAAAAGTTGTCTTTGCATCCACAAACCAGTTTATTTTTGCAAATCAAAGTATTTTACCTGTTTACTTCAAAGTAATGAAAGGTACTAGATATTCATCTGTGATTCACTTCAACTCAAAATATTTTTTGTTGAAATCCATGAATTATGCTTTAAATAAACTCCCCCTGGATCTTGGTCTAAAAAAAGGCAGTTTTGTTGTTCTTCTGAATGATAGTACAAAGAGAAGTAAATACTGGAGGTCTAAGTATTCATGTTTTAAAATGTGGCCTTTTTTGGAATCTTTGTACATGGTTTACAAAAACGTATGTAAAAGCAAGGGAAGGGACGTGAGAGCTCAAAGTATCTGTGAAACATTTGATTACTAGAAGTGTATAAAATGTAAGTTATATGCAAAGTGCTACTCTAGAGATTGTATCGAAAAGAAAATTATTTTTGTTCGATTAAGGACAGAAAGGATCTTTGCAGATCAAGCGGTTAATGACTTATTTTGAAAGTTAGTTTGGTGGCTAATTTTCTTGTATTGCTTTAATTTAATTTCTAACAATTAAATTTACATTATTAGAATAAATTATTTATATATCTATTTTTTTTATATATATATACATACCTTTAAGTATAAAGATTGTAGCAACGAGGATTTCAAACTGGGATATGCAGGTTTAGGGTTGCCTGTTAGGTCTTTAGTTTAACTCTGTATGTGTGTACATACTGATGGAGTCTATTATTCCACAAGTCTGTATTTTTCTGAATATCTTATGTCTTGTATGGGCCTGATGGTGTTTATTAAATGAGGTACAGTTAAAAATTCTGTTGGATATGTAGTCGTACACTTTCTTTGGTGCCAGCTCTTTAAACTGTTTTCTCTAACAGAGTTGTGGGGTTTTCTGTGGCATTCAGGGCTGTAACAGTGGAGTCTTCACAGCATACTGTAGGGGTATTTTTATACCTTGTTTACAACTAAGGAGTTAGAGCCCAGGTTACATCAAGAATATTGATTTGCCTTGACCAATGTGAGATGTTTAATGTGACTTGTTCCAAATAATTTTGCATTTTGAGTACTTGAATACTTCAGAATGTGTTTCTTGCCAACGTCAAGAGTAGCTATGAGTACCTAGCTTTTTTGCATGTTTGCATTTGTGCCTGTGTTTCTCAGATCAGTCACGTAGAAAATGAGGAACATTACAGTTAGCAAACACCTGTGAAAGGTGTGTGCTTAAGCCAACTAGAATGTTACTGGGGAAGAGAAAAACCATCAAAATTTCGAAAACCAGTGTTCGGTTTTGTGAGATATAAGCGTATGGTTTCTTTTCTTTCGACGCCTTTCCTGTTATGTTAACATCTTCCTAAAATCTGTAAAAAATGAAAACAAATTCTTACAAATGGCTTCATGAGTTTCATGCCCGGCTTACTCATCCTGTGTCTTGAATGGTCAGGACTCTGGTGGAAGCAAGCGTTACACTTTAATTAAAGACTATCAGAAGATCTGTGCACAGAATAAAACTTCTACGGCTCACGGTCATTCAGACATTTCCTGGTTTGAATGCTTGACTGTGCAACTTAAGTATTGCTTTAAAGACCGGTTGGAAAAGATATGGGAGAAAATGCAATTTTGTAGATTATAATATTGGCTATTAATAAAGTGGGACATAGAGATTGGGGGTCTGTGCTGTATCGTCAAACAGGTTTGAAATTTTGCAAAGTGCTTTATCTGTTAAGAATAGTTAAGATAGAAAATTTCTGCTAAAATTATTGAAGTTGCTAACACTTAAAAATATATCGCTGTATTCACCACCTCTAGTTATTGCTCAGTAGTTAGGGAGGAATGTTTGAAACATAATTTACAGATTTCTGACTTGTCTGGGCTGCGTTCTAGCTTGTTTTGTTTCTTCATGATCATCTCAGCTGAAGTTGTAGAATACAGAATTTTATTAAAAGGTAGATACAAAGCTAATTACTGCTAGTGTACTGAAGTCATTGCAGTCCAGAAGACTTGTAATTTTTCTTTCTACAACATGTGATGAGTACAAGAAATAGTGAGTTTTGAGGCATCAGCAGAGAAAGGTAAACTCTGACTACAGTGAATTCATTCCCTGCAGAATTGCATGCTGATTCAGTGCTGTCTTATAGCCACGGGATCATCAGCTGCTAATATCAAATCAGCTATCACTAGAACGTGTAAATCTGACTTTGTAGGTTATCTGTGTCATTGTACTACATCAGTACAGTAAAAAAAAAAAAGGATGGAGTTTATTAAAGCTTCCTAGCAAAATTAATGAATAAAACACTTGTTCTATCTTCATTAAGCAGCATACTTTCTTTCCATTTCTTGTAAATAGTCATGTGAAGGGGATCAATTTCAGCTCTCAATGAATATCTGTAATCAACAGAAATGGGTGAAATAAATCAGAAAAAAATCTGGGTGTGCTTAAAAATCAACCCTGTAGGAGTAGTCTGGCTCATTCAAATCCTATTATGTCTTTCTGAAACAAGGATATGATAATTTACATGCGGATGTGTAAGGTAAGGGAAGTGTGGCTTCCCAGTTTGGTATGCCTTGTTTGGTTATATGACTTTTTGATCCGATTGCTATTGAGGTATGAAATATATAAGCAATAGTGTGTTCCAGGATGCACATAGAATGTGTGCAAACTCCTGTTGCTAGCTGTCTGGATATACGCCATTTAGAGAAAGAAAAATAAAGACTGGTTTAAACACTCTGTTTTGTAGGATTGTTTTTGGCGAGTAAAGTACACATTTTGGTCTCTGTCTTTAGGATTTCTGGAAAGGTAGCATATTTTTATTGATTATTTTTAAATAGATTATGTTGAGATAAAATTATGAGTTTTAATTTTTCAGTAGATAGTTCTAAAGTTTATAAATATATAGATTTTAGTTTTTGAAGAGATGCAAAAGAGAGTTTGAGCCCTGTGATGTATTTTTGAATGTTTATTTACACTTTGGCTGTGAATACTAATTCCTTTATTGGAACAAAGGGAGATCCGTATGTCAGAAGTCTGCCTGCATCCTAATACCCCACAGTGCTTTAGAGTAAGAACTGATACCCTTTTAAGATATATGACTTACCCCACAAAAAGAGATCAAATAATCTGAATTTTCAAGGTTTTCAAGCCCTAAATCCTGTTCTGTTGACATCTTTTTGTTCTGCATGCATCTACATTCCTTTTTGAGTCCTTTTTGAATGTAAAGTTTTAATACCTATCTCCACATTAAGGTATTGCAAGAAAAGAACATTAAAAATGGAATCTTTTATTTATAAAAATCATGCAGCTGCAGGCCTGGATCTAATATTTATTTACTCACAAGCTGCCAAAGGTGTATATTTTATTAGGTACAGCCTGCTGTTTCAAGATCTGATTTAATAATTTTAGATTCTTTTCTAATTCTTTTGAGTTTATTCTCAAATAAAAGTGGGTGCCTTCTCCCTGGGTGGCTTGTTTGAGCATTGGTGGGTTTTTTTATAAAGTTCTGTAATTACTTGGCAGCATTGCGTGCTTGAAAGGGAATGCTGACGGTATTAACAAATGTCATTTTCTGGAGATAAAGGTGTGGGCAAGCAAGATGAGGATAAGGCTCCTTGTCAGGGTAATTGCTTTCTTAAACAATTTCCGCAAAGATAACAGCATGAAGCACTGAACATTTTTGACAAAGTGCTGATGTGCCTAATGATCTCAAGGGTATAGTTTGAAATCTGTTGGAATATTAGAATTATTGGAAGTCCTCTGGATTAGAATCTTCATTTATGATGGGAGTTTGTCCAGGGCACTTCAGAGAAGGTTATAACAAAGCTGGATTAGGCAGATAGAGCAATGTGTGTGTGGTACTGTCTCTCATCCTGATCTTCTTAAAGAGAAAGGCTTTGGTTTGAAACAAAAGGTTTAATATTTCTACTAATGTTATAGTTCTTCATATTCTTGGTGCTACTCAATATGAATGTTAGTGCTTTTTAAATACTGCCCTTTGCAACTTCTTACGGCCATGGGTTCTGGTCTAAGTATGGCCTAAAACTTTCACAGTTTGGCAAGTAACCATGAAGATTCTCATTTTGCAGCCTGCCAGAGTTGTTTTTTTAATGGAAAAAGTTATGGCAGTACACATTACTACAGAAATGTATATTATCACTAGAGAAAATGGAGATTTGGGAAGTGTGAAATGAGTTCTGTGGCAAGTTTCCAGTTGCAAGTTTTGGTGACTAGGATTGAAGTATAAAGGCCAACTAGAGTAATTGGTCCTGAAGTGCTTCAGTGTGTCCCAGTGTTTGGAATTGCAGAACCAGCTCAGCCTCTGTTGACATTAAAAATAATAAAAAAGCTTTGTGTGCTATTTTGAAAGCAGTATATATAACTAAGTATATAATTCCATGCACTCAGACTTGAAAATAATGGTTTCCTTAGCAGAGACAAGAAGAGATCTTGGAGCTCTTTGGTTCTTTGGGATTGTCTAGACTACATTGTGCAATGGGGTGATACCTGGGCTAAAATAAAAGCCAGCTTAATGAAGCAGAAAGCGTATCATTAATGAAGTAGTACCTGTCCATTCTCATGAAATATATGAAAGGTAAAAAAAATCAGCCATAGTAAGTGCCAGCTGATTTGGAAGTGGCTTGCTATACAATGTTTTTAATTGTTCTGTCGTATCTGATATACATATGTAATTAACCAATAATATGTCATTCTGTGTATCTGCTTTTGGCATGGCAAAATTGCCTACAGAAGATTTCTGAATAGGTGTAAGAAATAGCGTATAGCTTTTGTCTTGAAAAATTAGAAAGCTTGATTGTAGTTGTGCAGAATTTACATGGATGGCATCTGAAATCGTGGTATACTGACTGAAAGAATTAAACTGATATTTGTTTATAATAAAATTACAGAGTTTACTTTTAGCAAAATATTTAGGCAGAAAGATTTATTGTTCAGTCTCCATCCCACTGAACTGCACTAGAGTGCAGAATCAACATCGGTATTTGTCACAGTCTTTAATTTTTTATTGTTTAGCGGCATATTTTGCTGCTCTGTCTCGATGTAATAATAATTGCAATTTTTAACCTTCAGCATCTTCAGGATTCTGGGGAATAATCAACACCACATGGAATCTTTCTTGATTGTAGGAACTGTGAGTCAGCAACCCTTTAATTTTTTTAGTTGCCGCTATTGTTCTAGCAGCAAGCTTTACTGCTATTGTCCACTGTTTGTCCAGCTCACGTTTACTGGACTGTGGGAACGGATTAGGGTTTCATGGCTTTTTTTTCCTTCTTGCATAAACTCTTGATCAAAGACATTCCTTGGATGACAAAACACTGTATACTGTGTCACACAGTCCTGACCAGACTGCACGAACAGTAGTTTAAAAACACATGCCTACATTGTTCTCTAAACTGGCTTTTTTTTTTTTTGCAATGTATGTGCAGACGTTGAATTTTTGAGACCACATTTACCTCCTTTAAAAAACACGTGTACAGAAGTTATTGTTAATAAGCACTTGACAGTTTCTGAAATACAAGTAAAACACAAATGACTTTTAAACTAAGAATCGATATACTAGTATGTCACATCTAAGCAGAGCTAGAGGTTATGTCTGCAGTGTATTTCCTTCTTGAGGAGACCTTGGGTTGTGGTGCAGTTAGTCAAGTGCACTGTAGAGCTAAAACCACATGGACTTAGGGCATCATTTTCTGTGTCATATCCAGAACACGTGAGTAAGATGGAGAATGATTTGAGCACAGTTTGGGAATTCATAACCCTGCTTCACTATAAGTACATTGTTAGAACCACATGTTAAGGATCTCGCCCATTATAGTGGTATGTCGTGCTCTTCTTTTAAGTTCTCTTATGCAATAAGATGAGGACAAACTTCACAAAAATCCAGTAGCATCATTATTTCTCAAACTAATGAGAAAGAAACAAATCATGTTAGAGAAAAATGTGGAGAGACCTTTTCAAGGAGCTTTGACTTGTGATTTGCCTGAAATTCTCCTTCAGCAGAAGCATGGGAGAAATGGAAAGAGATCCCTGAAGACACCTTAAGCAGGTTCACAGAGGGATTTAAAAACACGGAGGACTATATTTAGGTGACTGGAAAGTTGTTTGAGGATGAGAGAATGCTTGTGTTTCCACAAACATGTGAGGCTTTGCATATACTTGTTTGACTCTGCAGCACTGTTGAGCACTATTCATGCAGGAGTGAAAGCAGGTGAACTCTTTCACTTACATTAGAAAGATATTGTCTATAAGGGAGGAACCTATCTGATCCTTTGCAGTCCAAGGGTCTCCATGAAGAGAGAAACCTGAATTAATATGTTGGCTGATAGATGTATTGTCTGAAAGGAACAAAGTGGTCATAGTGAATAACTGAAACAGCTACAGAAATATAGAGTAAAAAACATGAAATAAATGTATTATGTTTATAAGAAGTAATGTTTACTTTTGAGTAAATAATTGCTGATGCCTTCTGGAAATCTTGGGAAGGTGTTATATCTGTGCACATAAAAGAACATATCTATGTTTAACAGTATACTTTTGCTGAAGGTCTGGTCTTCATATGTAAAGTAGCCAGCAACCAAATGTAAAGAACTATGGCCTGCAGGTGTTCGAGGAGCAAAAAAGCTGTTCAAAAATAATGCCCTGTATTCAAACAATCTATGGTGATAAAATCTAATAAAAGGAGAAATAAAACATCAAAAAGCTCAACTGTCCGTTTCAGACAGTTTGCCATCAGAGTAGTGACTCAGGACACTAGGTCACTGGTTCAGTGCTGGCTCAGGTGAGTTGTCGTAATGCTCTAGTGGTGGTTTCGTGGTCTTTGTTAACTGATTTGCACATCTCAGCCCAGTTCCTTGAAGACTGGGGCTGATGTTACAAATAACATCCTTACGGTGGGTAACGTGTTAGCTGTCGTAGGAGACCAAGCACATAATGGAGTACAGCCTGTGGATAGATTAAGACTAAGTGTCACAGGGCAGTCAGGGGGGATGGATGAAATAACAAAACTGCACCACTCAGCAACATATAATCTAAAATTTATTTACTTAGCAGGTCGGGAATGGTGAGTGGATAGCAATTTCCATTCTCTGATGCACACACTACACACACAAATCAAAGCCCTAGACCTTCACCACGTGGACCCAGGAGAAGAGGGATCCTGCTCCAACCAGTCGACATGTCAGGTCCTGGTGTGGAGCTTGGCCTGTGCATGTAGTGATTCCTCCTTTGGTTCAGGTTTCTTGATGGTATTAGATATCTGTACCTGGAGCTCTCTCCAGCCCCAAGGGGTTACCCTCTTAACCAATTATTGCATTATGTATTTGTCAGGACAAGCAGTCGCAGCCATTCTCTCTGACTTTTTCTATATCTAGGACCAGTTACTGGTGGGGAGGAGGTTCCTATCGCCCTCTGGTCACCCACCCCAAATGTGTTACAAAGTGTGAAATTAGCAACAGTTGCCTAATGAAGTTCTTATTTTGCTTCTTTGTTTTCCAGTTCATGCCAGATTAGTCACAGCTGAGCAGATGTAGTCAAGGTCTCATTTGACTGGGCAATCTTTGGCTTTCAGGTAGGCTTCACCCCTTGACAGGCCTGTTAGCAGGGAAGATTGTACTGTGACTATCCATTAGCATATATTTTGAATATAATGGGAATATGATTTTCTACTGCAGTCTTCAAGTGAGTGGACACACTGGTATTCTGGTTTTGAGATGGATCACTATGTGGTTTTTTCATCTGAAATAAACACTAATTGTTGTATTTCTTTAAGGATATTATCATAAATAGTAAAAGTAACATAAGGCATAATTAAAATGAGACATGAAATCCACACAGATGGATTTTTTTTTTTTTCCTACTATATAAGAGGGAAGACTTCTAGCAGCCGCTAAGTGCAGCCTTCTGTGTCCAGAGAGGCAACTTGAGAAAAGTAAAACTGTTGTTGTGTTGGTCTGTGTATGGTAGTGACTGCTCCCTAAAAGTTTGGGGCTGTTTTGTGAAGGAATTGATGCTCTGAAGACCACATTAAAAACAGCTTCAGGAGTTCAGTAGAAGCAGTGGTGTGTACCCCAGGAGCAGATCTGTTGCCCACACACTGCGAGTGGTGCTTCTGCATCAGCAGGGCCCACGCAGAGTGAAGATGCTGCCTGTGTGCCTTATTCCTGATTTTCTGTGAACACACAGTCTTTCTGCCAGTAGTTCCCTCTTCAGGTAAGAGCGCTCAGGAAAATGATGGCTGTGAATACTTAGTGACTTCCCTGAAATATGAGACTTTTTAATACATAGTCTTCACACAGGCAAAAAGGACAGATCTAAGGAGGGTTCTGCAGATGCTAATGGGATTGCCAAGAAACTATTTCTGTTTTTCTTTTTAATGTCTATTCCATTAAAGAAACAAAAGGGTAACTTCTGCCTTGCTCCTAAATTTCTACTCCTTGACTCAAAGGAACAAAATCAGAAGTCTGGCAAGTCTCACATTATCAGTGCAATCCAGTTGAATAATTTGCAATCCCTTTCTCATCATTTGATTGGAATATTGTGTGGAACTCAGTCAAAAGCCAGATGGGAATCTATGTTTGCCACGCCAATGCAATTACTATTATCAATTATATCTGTGGGATTGTAAAAATACCATGTTTGTCTGAAGAGATACATTTCCCATCAAATGATGTTGGCAGGAATTCATTAAAATGCCATCATTTATAGCTTTACTGCCTTTGTCCCATTGTAGCTTTTCAATTACATTGCCAGGAATCTTTATCAGAGTATCTAGCCCACATGCCTGGGTCATTCCTACGACTCCTTTGAAATAATAGCTCCAAGCTTCACTTTCTCCTCTATCTTCTGGAGTTTTCTGTCACTTAAAATGCCAGATTCGCTTGAATGTAAGTGGATTCCGAGTTCTTACATTTAACAGATCTTGTTTATTCCTTAATAAAGAGTATGTGAATGTAAGTGTTTATAAAAAGTCCAAGCTTGTCAATCAGTCTGAATTCAGCAATGGAATTGAGGAGATTTTTTGGAGGTTTTTCTGTGTACATATCTCAGTGTGATGTAAGAAAATACAGCATTTTCCCCTTTAATAAGCTACAGCATAGCCTAGCTGAACATGCATATTTTTTACAGCCTATAGTAAATTGTTTTTCTTGCTACATTCTTGTCTTTCTGCCCTTTGCAATGTGAGTAATACTAGCATAGTTCACCCAACATTCAAATTTAGTAGTCTGCATTTAGAGAGGATGTTTGAGGGAAGGAAAATGTAAATAACAGAGCTGACTATGTGGGCTTAAACCTACTTAAGTCATAGAACACTTCAGTTGGTTTAATAGAGTTTGTAAAACAGATGGGAAAGGCAAAACGCACTTAACGTGTTCAACAAAATGCAGGTTTAAATTTCTCACTGATTCATTTTATTTTATCAGCATAAGGTTTTTGTCCCAAATCAAGATTTCCTAAGCAGGTCTTCACTCAACTTTCAAACATTTAAAATCAGAGGGGTTAGCCATCAGTGATACAAAAGTGAGTATTTTTTTCCTGTTTTTTTCTTTAAAATATGCTGCAATTTTGCAGAAAAACAATAAAAGATCTGTGTGGAAAAATAGGTCTTTTATGACCGAGTCCAATTTAAGCTTCGGCTTGATCTGTGTGTAAAGTCATTGTGAGTCTAGTTTAGATCTTCTTTCACTGCTATACAAATCTTCCTCGGTGGCCTGCCAGTGTAACTTGACAATATTGAGGAACTCCCCGTTTCAAATGGAAAAAATTATAGCTCACACTATGTGCTGGTATTACTGTACGGACCTGATCTCTGATTTTACTGTGGGCTGTGTGGTTCAGGTTTCTGTCTGAAATGACTGGGAAACTGACAAGCTCTACAGGCTCAACTGGGATTCTTCTGATGTAGATGGTTTCCCATCTCTTGGTAACTGCACTAAGACAAACTTCTTTTGCACTAGACTATAATTAACATGTTAGGTGTTAACTTGGGAGTTTCATTTTTCATTTCCTTTGCTGTACTTACTGCGTAGAATTAGTTGTAATGTGAAGTTTAGTCAATGAGAAACTCAGGAGGCAGATACTAGATTTCTAATTTGTGACAGGGGAGACAAACACTGGATGTTTTATGTAGATTGATTTGGTTTTTTAAGGCAGAAATATTTTCATAGGGTCAACAGTCAAATGTATAGAAGCTTGACCATTCCCCCCTAATAAGCAGCTTTTTCTGCCATGTTCAGCTCTTGTAATAATTGACAATACGTATCCCCAGTTTTCAAAGATACTTGGGAATGTGACTTGGGACACAGGTTATAATTCTTTCTCATTTTACTTTATAACCATATGTAATTTCTGTCCTTCTAGGTCCAGTTCTTTTTTATGTAGTTTTAGTAGGCTTTTACATTTTTCTGGTTTATTCCTTATTATCTTAGTGATACAATAGTCAGATGCAAAAGCTTTGTATGAGGGGAAGGGAAAGAAGGCAGGTTCACCTTACTGCTTTTAAAACAATCTGTATCTTCTATATTCTAGGACACAAAACCTTACACTGATAAATAAATACAAACAAGCATTCTGTACCATCCAACACCTACTTTATTTTACCTTTTATTGAAAAGAACCACCAAATGGTGTTTTACTGAGTAATTACCTTAGATGTTTAAAAGAATGCCTTCAGCTAAAAAATTATTTTGCTTTTTAAAAAATACACATTACTGTGACAGGCAGTCACCTACGCATTGCTAAAAACGCCTACGGTTTCCTAAAATAACGACAGAAGGTTTTCAGCATTGCAACTATTAAAGCACGGAGAGTCAAAACTGGAAAATGCCATGTGGTTTACTCATTGCATCAGGTAGTTACTACCATTGAGTATTCATGAAGGCAATTAAAAAAAAAAAAAGACGACAAGCAGACAATGGGTTTTACCAATTTTATTTCTAGACTTTAGTTTTTTTGCTGGAAACTTGTCTGTTACAGGTCTGTTGGTGAAAATGTGCATTTCAGACCAGTGATGCCAATAAGTACAATATAAAAACGTACAAATCTGAATTGCTTGCTTACTACAGATTGTTATAATAATGTGACAAATAAAGCATCTCTGTTGGCACATGAACCCACTTAATCTGGATTTGGCCTTTTAGTACATACAATACTTTAAGGGAATTCGCAGTACACACTGCCAGTCAGTGTAACACATAATATAACCAACAAGCACTAACTCAATAATCACGTTTGGTTCAGAGACACAGAGATGCCACAAACAGAAGTGTTTTATGAGGTAAGCAGTAAGAAATGTTCCTGAAATTTGGACAGAATGTATCCAGTCCTCCTGGGTCCTGCGACTGCTAGTAGCATTGCAATGCTTTATTTATGCGCTATGTAGGGTCTTAACTGCATTTGCCTCAAAATGAGTTCTAATTCTTGTTTTGGTTTAGCAGCATACAGGCAACAGCTAGATTATTCTTCAGCATACAACTCTGTTAGCTGGCTTATTTATGAGATTTACAAGGCTTTTTAAATTAGCATTATGCTATAATTAAAAAAAAAAAAAAAAAACACAAACAAAAAACTAGTATATCATAACAGATTAAACACACAAAATACTTAGAGTTCCAGAAGATAACCTATCATGCCAAATGATGTGTCCCAACCGATGGGAAACCACATCAGGTGGCATACAAGAGTTATATTATAATGCACCTTTCATATATCAGTGTGGCTAATAACACAGCTTAAAACTACTATGATAATAAACCCCAGATCAGACAAAGAATCCAGCTTTATAAAATGCATAACAACAAAAAAAACTGACATTACTTGATCTTCTGAAATGTCTGCTGTTTTTAAATTAATGCAACCTAGTTGCAAATCGCGAGACCCATTCAGAATAACGTTCGATGCATTTTCGTTTGCAGTAGAACTATGAGGCACTGTGTACGAACATTAAAACCTGGTCTAGACACGGTTAACTGAAGTATGAGGTATTGTGAAACAGGAACCTTTTTGGAATAGAGCAGTAATCACATTAAGTAAAAATTGATCACATAAAAAAATCTACAAAAAAATGATGTCAATAATATAATTTTCTATGAGAAAATTAAAACCTATAACATGGCAGTATATGACATTGTATAACAAAAAAAAAAAACTGATCCACAAAATAGCAGCAAAACACAATGACAAAGATACAGAAAAGCAATGTTAATTTTTTTTTCAAACCATGCTGGGAATTTATCCATAGCAGCTCAATAAAAATGGAGCATCCACTCCTTTTCTTTTCTTTTCTCTTTTTCTTTTTTTTTTAAATTTTAATTTTTTTCTTTTTTCTTTTTTTCTTGTTTTTTGTTGTTTTCTTTTTTTACAATCAACACCTTAGCGGCAGTTTTCTCACATACATTTCACCATCACATTCTCCTCGAGCGTCAACTTCAACAGCTATGTCCACGTCCCTTCAGCTACTTTCTAAAATAATAATAAGATACATAGCCAAGATGTGCAAATTCTCTATTTGTAGCTAAATAAAAAAATGGGGCATATACTGGAATAAGAACTTCTTTCAAGTACTCCAATTTTCATACCTATTAACTATGGCGTTTTCATGGTTAGACTGCTTTTGAAAAATGTATAGGAAGGGGCCAAACAGACTGCTTTGTTTTGGGTTTGTTCTTTGAAGCGTGTCCTTTTTTCTTTAATAAGCTATGTTAAAACTGCAACATCGAGGGTAGAAAGATTTTTTTTTTTAAAAAAAGGGGCGATTGCATTATTTTACAAATCATACTGGCCTTACGAACATCCTCTGCAATAAATATTCTTTTTAGCCTTAACTATAAATTATATATTTTAGTGTTTAAAAACCTTCAGTTGTAAAACATCTAGCGACAATCCTTAAACTATGTGTCCTATATGTGAACCTTTAAGGCCCCTAATTTATAAAGATGAGTTGGCACCAAAGGATTTCTAAACTTCAACTTTTCTATAGAAAAGGATAGGAAGATATCCTGGCAATTTGTGAATGCAATTTCTCTCACTGGAACACAACCTTCGTAAAAAAAAAAAAAATCACCTCTCCTCTAACACCATAGTTAAATGCACTTGCTTTGCAATTCCAAGTTTGCGAACAAGCACTTATATATTTCCAAACCATTCCATTAAAAAAAAATTCCCACACAATAAAAGAATGTATTTCCTATACCTAATGGACTGAAAGTGCTTTGAATGGAATGGTTTTAGAATATTACAAACAAACAAAAAAAAAAAAAGACTAAACTGTGGATTGAACCTGACCATAATTAGGCTGAATATCTGTGGGGTCAGACCAGCATTTTACACAGGTAACTACAAAAATATGAAGATTACAAAAATATAATATATTATGTCATTATTTCGGTTTCTCTTTATAATAGAGTATCGTATGAGTAGTACATTGGCCTTTCCCAACAATGCTAAGCTGGAACCCTACAAATGCCTTATGCGCAGGCAATCCACAGGCACAAAAAAAAGATTAACATATAATAATGCTGCATACTAACATACACTAACTTATGGGTTACGTTAACCATTTATAAGGTGAAGAGGATAAAAAAAAAACTAAGGAAATAAAATAAACATTTACAGATGAATTATAAAGTGACTAAATGCATAAGCAAGCAAGATACAGAAAAGCCTAGAACTGCGTTAAAGCTATGCTTTTTAAAGAAAAAAAAAAGAATATTTCATTTACTATCTAAAAAAAAAAAACCCTCTTCTACTTTAAAAATGGTTGGTAGGTTTGTTTTATATGTAAGAAATCAAATCTAATACCTCCCCTGGAGACATTTTGTGTGTTAATGCCTATTTTTACAACATACAGACAAGAACACTTTAATATAAAAACTAGTTGATTATTATTGTATAAAATCCTCTATTTTTGTAGCACAAACCCCTGGGGGTAATGCAAATACTATTTTTTTTCTTTTTTTTAAGACAGTTTTTGGGGTATTTTTTATTTGTTTGTTTGAAGTCACAGATGGAAGGGAGACAGAGCAAGAAAAAATATAACAAGACTGGTTTTCCCTTCTGGTATAAAAATGTCCTGGAGAAAAGGGTTTCTGGGGGGGAGATCCTTATGCTGATTCCTTCTCAGATACCCTTTCTTTGTCTGTCTTTCTCGCCAAGCAAACCCGTTAGAAGAAGTCCTCTTAAATGTTCACATCTCGCACATCAGTAGGTGTGCAGGAAAGGTCTGCTTCATCCTCTACAGTCTTTGTTTCTGAAGATACGTTGTGCTGCTGTGCCTGACGTAGACTGGATTCAAGGAGGGATTCGATCTGTTCTTGGCAGGCTCGTAAACAATCCTAGAGAAGATTAAATGGAAGGAGAAAAAGACCCAGGGTCCTTTAGAAAAACAGTAAGATCACAGACCAAATATCATTTATTGAAAAAGCAAGAGAAATATAATCAAGTTATCTGGGAGGGCAGCGGACTGAAAGGAGTGTGGGAAGAGCCAAGAGAAACACTGACTAGTGAACGGATTGGATGAGCTACCCCATTTTCTGCAGGATGCTAGCCTGGATCTAGACTTCAGCAACTCTTACCATCTTCTATTTAATGGCCTAGGTGAGCATCTCCATAGGTCCTCTGGACAAACCATGACTGCCATTGTTAGTGTCAGCCCATGGGTCTACAACTGAATGTGATGAACGCTCCACCACAATGACACCTGTAGTAACTAAGCTGGGCAGGACCTTGACACAGTAGATGTTGTAGCTTGCACTGCTACTTTTCTGCCTGTGCCATTAACACTTCAGCAGTTCTGTAAAAGTCCATTCACACTATCTTACCTCACTGTCCTTTACATCTTTTGAAAAATATTAACAGACTGACTGGACAGCAGCGTGAATCAACCAAAATTAAATGAGTGGAGTTCCAAAGACATGAAATTGGGCTAGAGTCAGAGTTGGTCCAAGTATTGCTGATGCTCTAATGATTTCTACTTTTACCACAGAAACACTTTGGCAGTACACTCTACTAGAAGTGATGGTCATAAACAGTGATTTTCCCAGGCTGAGTTCTGATAATGTAAAGTTCTCAGGTAGAAGTGCCATACATATATTCAGATATACATGCCCAAAGTTGCCTGCCAACTGCTGCTATGTCCAGCAGTGGGCAGCTCAAGTTAGCTGATTTCTAACTCAGAAAGCATCTGAACAGAAAAATGTACCGGACTGTATGACCCCAAAATGGAGAGATCTTTCAGAAGCACCACTAAGCATCTTCGTAACTATGAAAGCAGTTTGCTACCGCATTCACCTTGAAATCTCAGTCAGGGTGAGATCTCTTTCCCTTGCTTCAAAAGCATTTTCTCAGAGCTGAATGCGCACACAATCCTACTGAGTGTTCAGGAGGGTTCAAGGGCCTCGCCACTTGCATGGACTTTGGTGTGAATTAAAAGCATAAAGCACCAAGCAGGATCACGTCTCCTGTGAGGAAAGGTAACTTCCCCCAGGCATTAAACCATACCGTGGGTAGATACAGCCAATTCTGCTTATGGATCCACGGCAATTAGAATCGGAGAAGGCCTGTGAGCTCAACCTGTTCCACTTTCTGCAAGTTATGGTTGTGTTCTTCAGAGCCATTGCAATGGCACAAATGGTGCCTTTAACAGGCAAAACAATCACACTACATTTGCCAGTATTCCTCCGGCGTGCTGTTTACTCCTACCTTTATAACAAACATCGTAAGCTTTTCCCCAACATATTTAACTCTGTGTATTAAGGACTTTGAAGTTTCCTTTCAGTCTTGCCTTTTCTGATTTAACCTATGACATGTGTTAGCCCTTGTGGTGAACCCAGTCTTCCATGATAAATTGCCGTCAAAAGTGTTAGGATGTGCATGACTGAGAATGAATGTTGTTTTCCTGAGAGGGTGACCTGCCTGCTGTTTTCTTTATTTCCCAGTTTCAATTCTGCCTTCATTCAGAGGCTTCTTGTGTGATCTACCAGCTTTTCACTGATTCCACTACCACAAGAATCTCCTCTGCCACCAATAAGGGCACATGGCATTTGGGGTAAAATAAGATTAGAAACCCAAGCAAACAATTCTCTGCAAGTCCTTTCTGAGAGAGAGGGAGGTTAATCCTACCTCTAAGCAGATCAGACCATCAGTTACAGCTCACTGAAAACACATAACCTATGACCTTTTCTGGTTTAAACCCTAGTGTAATATTTCCTCTTGACAGAGACACACAGCGTTTTAAATGACAAAAAGAAACGCCTCATATCCTAAAGTCATCATGCCTTTGGCTCCTGCATACCTCTGGCCTTCACAATAAGATCCCTATGAAATCCTTTCACCCCTTCTCAAGATATGACGGATCAATCCTGACTGTAAGGCTTCTACTTGCATGTCCTGTACCATGTACCTCAGTCACACTTGGAATTAGGTGTAGTAACGAGTAGTACATGAATACAGGTTTAGGTATTTTTGGTTTTACAAATCCAGGCACTTTTGAGGATAACTCTTTTTTAAAAACGCATCATGTTCAGTGTTCCACAGTGAAAGCCAATTTATTTTCAGAGCAAAACAAATCCTGTTTGCCCATTTTTGGGGGGGGGGGTGGTGGTAGTGGGTTTTTTTGTGTTTTTTTTTTTTAATCCTATCATTTGCATATAGCGTCTTTGAGCTCTGGAAACTAAAACCACTCAAAAGAATTTCTATAAATACCTATTCTTCTCCCTCTGGAGTCCAGTCATGAATAATTACATAGGACTGTGTAATTTAAAGGTATTTTTTGACCACAGAATTTTTTTTTTTCTGTGAGATTCTCAAGAGTATAGCATGGTGTAACTGTACTTTTTTTAAACATAATCTTTACAATTTACTATGAACAGACTATGTCTTAAGCTACAGTTGAATGAACAGTATTTTTTTAATGTTTTAGGCATTTTTGTTCAAATCACTTCTTATTCAGATGACTATTAGATTAATAGTTTGTCTGTAGGAATGTATTAGAGCTAGCAAAAGTAACTGCAAAAATATAACATTCACTGTGAACAACCTCACCAAAGCTTTTTTCATTCTCGGTACTTCTCAACACTGAAAAGCAAATACAAAACTTGTGCATTACTCTGATAACTTCTCCCAACAACTTTTCTGCTTCACTACCCAAATTTTCAATGACCACAGTTTGTTCAAGGTCATAAACCCTTCCTGGATTAATTAAGCTCCTCAGTGGAAAAAAAAAAGGCTTGCTAGCTTAACTGATGTGGTCAAATACCTTTAACACACACAGTAGACATGATCAGACTCCAGGGTCAGATACTAAAGGAAACAAACAACAACAAAAAAGAAACTGCTTGGAAATCCTTTGTTACTGCCTGACCCATTCTGGATAACAAGCACATGTTTGAAGGTGCCTCTGAGTAGGGGCAGGCAGGAGACGAATTCCAATGTACTAACAGACAGCATGGAAACCCAATCTAATCTAGTTTAGCAAATTTCTGGCTTGGAAATGAATGTCAGGTAAAATTCAATCTGTTTGGATGATGGGGTCAAGAATAGAATGATGGAAGACAGCCCAAGACTTCTAATTGTGATTATCTGACTTCTAATTACCCCTGATCAAAGGCAAAATGGGAAACTGGACTCCTACCAACGTAAACATGAACCATAAAGGAATTCCAATCAGGTGATACTCATTTTACTTTAGATTCAGCTTTCTTTGAGACTAAAGGTAAAAAAGTGTAATTATATAACCTGAAATCCAACAGACCAGCTGCTCTAGCTAATAGATAATCAGGGAGAATGTTAGCCGTGTTATAATGCATGCTCTTAATATTTCAAGACAATCCAATATAAAGCGGATTCCTTTGTGCAGTCTGACTAGGAGAACCATCACTGTGGAGTAACAAACCTCATCTACATGCTAGTGAAATAAGATAACAGGAATAGTGTTTGATACCATGGATTACATACGCACATCTTACGGGAAATTCTCTGTGCAGGGGAATCATGCTGTGTATGAAATCAAGAGGTTTTTCTCTACTCAAAGCAATAGCAGTGAAAAATGCTGTTCCCTTATGCCGTTACAAACACAACAGTATACATATACATGGGTGTAATTTTATGATGCTTATTTTCTGTAGCAACCTATACAAAAAACCTTACTTCTAACTCTAGCTGCTCTGACACGCGAATATATTGAACAAGGAAAGCTGGAGGGGAGTTACTTCCTTTTAAAGCTCTTAACTTTAAGTTCAGGTCATACAGATTGTGGCATTGCAATGACTCTGGACAATGAAAAAGAAATAAGCAAGGATTCTCCTTCTTGCTAAAACTACTTTATTTTCTTTTAAAAGAGCTCTGTCATCAGCTAAGTCAAGTCACCTAAGGACATGCTGTTGTTCTCCAAGATGTGAGAGAATCTAATTCAATGCTTTGTATCAGGAATGATTAAATAATGTTTTTGTTTGCATCAGATACTGTCAGAACAGATAGCGAGCCTGGTGTTTTTCCTCACTACCTGCTTCAAGTATTTCTAACTGGATAGTGGCCAACCATACACTGAAATATCTACATTGTTCACAAACTGACTAAAAGCATTACATGTACATACCAAACTGAGCAGCATTTTATTTCAGCATTTGAAGTTCTTATAGCATTTAACATTTCAGCACTGGATCCATATTACTTTAGCTGCAGTAATATGAATGACAAAAATAACATGCTCGATACTGAGGTATTGTTAAAGTCATCAAAATAATAAGCTGAGATATCATATTTGTCAGCAAATTTTTTCATATAGTCTATCAAAAGTAAAATATTCTTTTGTGAATAATTAATTACGACGCATTCATCTTTCCAGAAATCACTCAATCCTGTCAACAAAGTCCAATTATACAAACGTAGTTTTGCAGTGTCTGGACTAGTACAGTTCTCTATGTATTTAAATTATTAACATGTAAAATAATTTAACAGCATCTCAAAGATTCTGCCGCTATCCACAGAGCTGTCTTTATTTGACTCATTGTCCAGTGCTTGGAGACCTCACAAGAACCTTTTTAAAGCATCTATTTATTGGTCTTCCACATTGTTACAAAACAAAGCTCAACTCTGCCCCAACTTCACACACCATTATGACATGGATCATTGACTTTAGGTCTTCCTTGTAGGCTCCCTTCCTGGCCCATTCACTCATGAAAGGTTTATTGCTCACTAGTTACTGATGTGCATCTCCTGGAAGCTTCAGGGCAAAATTAGAGTCCTGTGAGGACCATCTACCTTGTCAGAAAGCCGTGGGACAAGCATTTGTTCCAAAAAGGAATTCAATACCAGCTACTGTGCAGGTCTAGCACGTAATAAACCAAATTAGATCATTAGAACTCTTTTAAGAAGGGCTTTTTCACACCACTTGGCACAATAAAAGGCCTCAAGAATGGTCAAAGATAAGGTCAGAGATACTGCCGAGGTCTCAGTAACTATTTCCTCGTCTTATTTTCAAAGTTTTGTTTTACATAGACTCCTGCTTTAATTACCCGCAACCAAACACAGCCTCTGCAATGTCCCAAATCGATGCAGGGATTCCTTTGCTTTGTCAGATACGCCTCTCTTACAAACATCAGACCTGGATGTGGCATTCCTATCAGTGAACTGCAGCAGCACAGTCACAGATTAATGGATATAATGACAGCTAAAGAACTAGGACGGACACAAGACAACACATTCAAAAACCCCACGCTTGAGGTTTGACTTTTATCAAGGTTTACTGTCAGATTAGCCACTATGCAGTGAGCAGGCATTCATTCTTAAACTCTAAGGCAGGAGATCAATCGAGAGAGAGTCACTTACCGGATCACATTTGATAACTTGTGATAGGAAATGTGTGAGGCATTGATAGGAGAGGAAAGTGTTAGTGTTCCCCAGATGCAGGCCTTGCACAGCTGCTACCACGCTGCCAGCTGCGATCATGGAAGGTGGGTTTGAAATAAATTTAATATCTGTATGAAGAAAGAAGAGAAAAAAAAAAAAGACTGAAATGATTGCTTTAGGAGAAGCCTGCCCATACACATACACTCTTCTACCAGCATGGCTTCAGCTGCCAACTATTGCATCTGAAAAGGTAGGGAAAGTTGTGAGCAGAAAGGTGCCTCCTGCTCTAAACTGTTACAGGTCCAAACCTGTAAACACTTACCCACATGAGCAACTGTACTTCAGTGAGTAGCCCTTCCTAGCCTGAGCCTGGGAGGCCATTCGTCACTTTGAGGCATTTTTATCATAAGCAGGGCCCCCATTCTTCAAATGTTATAATACTTTGCTCATGTGAATAACGCCACTGGGGTCAATGGCACTATACATGTGAGAAAACCTGTTCGCATTCTGAAGTGTTTCGCACAATCAGATCCTAGGTGCACTCTAATAAGGAGTCCTCGGGCCCTTTAAAGCAGAAACCTTTGCACTGACATTCAAAGGAATATAGCTTTAATGAACAACATCAACAAAAAGAAAGAAAAAGACTGCTTAACCCTGTCAGGAGGCAGATAATCCATATTTAAATTAAGGTTTCATCTTAAAAATGCTTTGTCTCAACCTAGTCTCTTGTCAGTGGCTGCCATCCATCCTGGCAACAGGGATTTAATGTAAATGTGGCATAACTAAGTGACGGGGGTCCCAAGAATTGGCGGACAATCAGTTACATTCTGATGTGACACCATGCTGACAAGAGGCTGGGCCCCCTTCCAGACTGCATTGCTGTAGGTCTCTCCACAAAGCCACTCCCATGATTCCTTAAGGGGCTATCTCTGCCATTTAGCATGGGTTTGGTTTGCTTTTTGTTTTGGTTTATGTTTTTTTTTTTAATAAGAATAATCCACATTTTAATGCTAAGACTTTCTGCTGAACAGGAATGCGTTTGATCCATGGCAGCATACACCTTGGAGGAGAATCAGAAACAAAGGACGTAAGTGGCACAAGTCTTAATTTTGTGAGGAAGAAAGGGAAATGCCAAATTATACACAAGAACCTGAGATACATTCCTTCAGCTTTTATCAGAATACAACTTCCTCTGGGTTGAAAAAATATAAACCATCTGTCAAACCCTTGAATGAAATCAAAGGAATGGACAGCTTAGAGGGCTCAGTGGAACAGTTTGAGTATTAAATCATGCATCTCCTTTATTATGATAAAACAACTTTTGTGTAAATGTTTTATGTGAAACTAAAGACTTCGGGACTCTATGAAAGTCTGAATCTATTCATATACCTCTGACACTCCATTGTAGCCCTGACCAATACCCACCTTCAAAGGGGCATTTTGCCCAGCGTTCTACAAACCTTCAAAATTAAACTGATACGATGAATTGTGGCCAAACTTTTGTGACGCACTGCCAGCGAAAAGGCATGCTTAGTCTACAGTCATCTCATTTATGTTACCGTGCTCAAAATAAATTTAGTTTATCCCCTTTTCCTCATCTGCCCATTTCCGGGCAGATCTAAACGCAGCCACCTTTTAGCAAGCTTTTGTCGTTCTCAAAAACCAAAGTAGTCCAGACCGCTTATGGACACCATACACCTTCCAAAGCCAGTCCCCTAACTGAAATACTGACACACAGTTGCAGGTAGACTTCAGAAGTGAGGGCTTTCGGTAGGCAAGCATGAATTCCACCAAGACTGGGTTGCTCAGAGGGGTACGGTGGCAGCGCGTTTGCGCCACTGTTTACTGAGCTCCACAAACAGAACATGACCAAAATGTGTCAGTTTAATGAGTCTGTCCTGACAGGATCACGTTTGGGATTAATATTTGCGTTCTTCTTTTAAATGGAGCAGTAAACAAGAACATGAATTCATAGTCACACCCTCATTCTTTCCAAGGTGGAAAAGTGATAATGAAGTTTAAATGACCAGTTTGTGTCTGTCCCTATAACCACTCCAGACAAGCAGCATGGACTGCCTTTTTGTTGCAACTCAACAAGGAATTATTTGTGGCAGAGGCCACTAATTTCAGCATATTAATCAGGGGGCCCCTCTCGCCTGTAATTGGATGCCCCCAAGTGAAGAGTGTGGCATCATTGTCAGCCTCCATCGCCTCATCTTGCGCTATTGAGCGCTCAGGAACAAGGGGGCTTCGGTGAGATGAATTAGACCTGACACAGCCACAATGGGGTAGGGGGCCCCATCAATTGAAGCACACATCCCCAGTAGCCTATCTGAGACTTCATCCAAAAAGAATAAACAACTTCAGCGTTGTTAAAAAGAGAGAGAGAGAGAGAGAGAGGAGGGGGAGGAGAGAGAAGAATGCCAGCCACCCTGAAGGGAGGACAAAGCAGGCATATAGGCGCTGCAGCGCTTTAAAAAAAATTCCTAACAAGGCGAGTCACCCCTTTTCCTTTTTAAATGGAGCAGCAATTCCATCCGTCTGGAGAGCTGGGGGCTATGAATGAAAATCTTTTCATTGAGGCAAATCAAAACTGCGAACATAAATCACTTGCTGCAAGATGCAACAGGTTCCAACTGGTCACATACCTTGAGACTCCCAATTTTATAAAGGCCAGAGAATAGGAGAATTGTAACGCGCTTGTTTCAAAGGGGGATCTTTCTTTCTCCATCGGAGAGGAGGAAAGCAACAACAATAATAATAGCAATAATAATAATATAAAAGGAGCTTGGTATGTTTTGATAACCAGAAGAACATAATGAAATGCTGAAGCTCCAATATTTGTTGCTATTCATTGTTATGCTTGTATAGAGCTGCAGTTCTCCCTCAACACTGGTCTTAACTTGGGCCAAAAGAGGCCTGCTTCCTTTTGAGCTCTCCCTGCCTTGCTCGGCCATGCCAAAGCCCCATTCATTAAGCTCAATTATGTGTTAACTTCAAACAACCCCTGGTAATTTTTTTTTTCTTTTTCTCCCAAACCTACCACAGCACAAAGACATCCTTTGGTGAAAATGGATTTTTCAAAACTAAAACAAATCAAACAAATCCACTTCTACTAGCCAGACAACTGAAGAGGGAGCTTAGAAGGAATTCCCCTCAACTTCACCTTGCAGTGTAACCTTCTCTTTCTGGAGCAAACACATACACGCTCATCTACAAACACTTCCACAGCCTTCACCTTGTTAAGCCAACTGGCGGAGATTTTATTTTCTAAGCAAGCATTATTTTGCTGCTGCTTCTTAGGAGACCCTCCTTTACAGTAGAGGCCACAGGCTGTGCTTCAAGCAAAGGATATACTGCGCTTGCCCCCGAGGCCACTTAAACGAGTGTCAGTGTTTCCAGTGGACTTTGGATTGGGCCCCACAGCATCCAGGCAGCACAACGCATTTGCAGTCCATCTAGGTTCATTTTGGCAAGGGGAAATACAACACAACCCAGCAACAGCAAAGCAAAGTCCAGATGCTACTTAAGCCACATGTGATCTTCACTAGCCAACAAAGAAGTCATGGGGAAAGCAAGAGGTAAAGAAAATCCTGACATCCAAAAATAACAATAAAAATACAAAGCCTAGTGGCAGCCTTCCTGAGCGCTCTTTCCCGAGGCAATATTCCCAACTTCAGTAGGGAGCTGAAGAGGGCCCCAGTTCTGGTGAGCTCAGTACTGTTTTTGTAAAAGCTAAGTAAAACTCCCAGAACATGGTTCTCATTTACTGATCCATTCTCCAGCTGTGGTGTGTAGCAGTGTTAAATAAAGGCTCTAGATGTGCTTCCTAAAAGAAACATAACAACACCGACAGTAGATCAAAGTACTGGACTCTTAGCAAGTCTCCAACCTTTGAACTACTCTTGTTTTCATCCCTGTCATTGCCAACACAACAACCTCGGTTAAACATCCCCATATCCAAAGGGGAGGCCGGGTAGCTGCTCTTTTTAGCTAACAGCCGAGGAAGCTTCAAACTTAGCAAATCACACGTTCGGAGTCGCAGCAGCCTTATCCGGTAGAATCTGGCATGGAGAGTTACTTCCGATTTTCCCCAAAATGTTGCTGCAGGTAGTTTGAAGGCTGTGTGAAGGTTGCAGCGCTCTGAACACCAAGCATTATTCCAGGCAATCTAATCTATGAACTGCCCGTTATGCTCATGGTAGGCCCAACATGAAGAGCAATGCCAGTGTTTATAAATTTATCTTTTATGGCTTGGTCGTTCTATCGTTAGGCCTTGCAGTAGGGCTGATTCTGTGAAATAAAATTTTTCTTCTGCGTGCCTGTAATCTTTCTTCAATCTTTTTACCAAATCCATTTCTGGAAAATAAACTACATAACATTAATTTGTACCATTGACCACACACATCCCACTGAGGTTTTCAAGTGAGGATACCTCTTCTCAAGTCCAAATGCAGGCTTCATCTTTTGGTTTTTTTTAGCACAACTACTACTGAATATTAACATTTAGTAAAGCACTGTATCTCCTTTACACTAGGTTTTTATCAGCGTCAACAGAGTTGTCTGGTATTCCTCTTTACGTGCTACTGCAAAGAACATTTGCTTTGGCTGCTTTTTCTTCCTTACTCTTTTGCCATCCCTGGATTGGTCTCGTCATATTAAAAGAAAACGTGCTGAACACGTTTTGTTTAAACAGAGTATCTTCCCTCTAGAACTTCTTTTGTCCCTGCTCCTCCACTCTGTCCTGTGGGAACAGCAAGATCTGGAGAACAGAAAGACTCTTCTAAAACTTTTTTTCCTTCCACTTGCTAGGGGTTCAGTGGGTGAAGCTGGTACACATACAAATGCATACACACACAGTCCACACGCAAACATGGAACTTCAAAGACCCAGCGCTCACGCACGCACGGTGCCCTTGAAACCAAAGATCAGGCCTTTGCAAACCTGGCCTAGCGAACAGTCGGCGTCTTTGGAGGCCGGCCCTGCACATGGCTTCAGCACAGCACGTGGTCAGAAGGGTGCAGATGGCAGCGGCTGGGTCCTGTGCCAGGAAAGCTGCTGTGCCGCGTGGCCCTCCTCCAATCCACCAGCCACCAAGGAGGGGGGAAGAGGCAACTTGAAGAGGGAAGTTTTAAAACCCCCCACGCAGAGCTATTCACAAGCAAAATCTCCCTCCGCCTTTAAAAGCTGTCTTAAAGAATGAATCCGCACAGGGAGGGATTCCCCGTACGGGCAGTAAGCCTTTTGCAGCCCCCACATAAAACCCTGTGTACGGAGGTGAAGAAATCGTGCCATGCTGAGCTGCAACTCCACAGCTAAGCTATAAAGAGGGGAGTACCTCTCCCTCCCTGACAACAACAAAACTCAGAAGCAAAGTATCTTCTGAAAAAACTTACCTCTGCAAAGTAATCCACCTTCTGCAAACAACAAGGGGCAATAATCGGGGCTTAAGCTACCTCCCGACGGCTCTGTGAGCTCGCTTTCGACCACAGCTATGGGAAGCTTTACAAGCCGGGGGGTAGGCACGTGTAGGGGAGCGACACGCTGTGCTTAACGTGCAGGGCTCATACCTGTAGCGCACAGAGCCACAAAAGTCTGAGCATGTTTACGGATGATCTGCTTGGTGTCCTCTGCCAGAGGCATTTTAGTAAGGAAATGTTCAATGAAATCGTGGGGGGTCATTGCAGCCAGATTCCATTTCAGCTTATTCACCAGAAGCAGCTCCATTTGCTGCAAAGACAAGAAGGAGGGAAGGAGGGAAGGGGGGAGAAGAGAAGAGGAAGGAGAAGAGGGAAAATGTGGTTAGCTCCGCTCACGCACGCTCGGACGAGCAGTAGCCGCAGCCGGGCGAGCCGGCTCTCAGCCCACCCCGCATCCCGGGACGGGGCGGGGGGGTGTCCTCCCTTGGCGGAGGCCCTGCTCGGGCGGGGGGCGCAGGGCCCGGGGGGTGCCGGGCCGCCCCCACTGCGAAGCGCCCGCCGCAGTGCCCCGCGGGGCCGCCAGGGGGCGCCCGCGCCGCGCCCAGCCGCGCGTTGGCGGCGGGTCCCGCCGGGGCAGCCCGCGGGCCGCGGCCGGGGGAGCGGGGGGCGGCCCGGCACGGCCCCGGCCCCGGCTTCAGCCCCGCTCCGCTCCACTTCGCTCCCCTCCCGGACCGCCGCCGGGGCTGCAGCTCCCCAGGCCGCGGGGAGCGGCTCCCGGCCGCCGCCGGCACCCCCGCCGGTCGGGAGGCAGCCCCCTCCCCGCCTGCCCCGGTGCCGGGGGGCTCGCTAAGCGGCGTTTCTTGGTTTGGGATTTTCTGGGGTTTTTGTTTGTTTTTTTTTTTTTCCTGAGGTGATTAAACGTGAAATTACCAGTAATTCGTCGGGTCTAATGGAGTTATCTGTATAAATGCACAGTTTTTCTGCGGTCAGAGGAATAGTTTCCTTCATTTTTGAAGCCACAAACATGCAGGTAGCTCCGAGCAATTGCAATCGGCTTTTCTTGAGGGGTTCAAACGACAAAAATCTGTCCAAATAATTCATAGCCAAGGGGAAAACTTCCTCTTCGCACTTCTGCTCCTCGCAAACCTGGAAGAAGGAGAGAGATCGTTGAAGAATAATTTAATATAGGCGAAAGCTCCGCCACCCTCGTCTTCCCTTCCCCCCTCACCCCCCAGGCTTTGCAGGGCAAGGTTGAAGGATACGAGGGGCAAAATGCAGTTGGGGGGAAACAGATAAATAAGGGGGGAAAAGAGCCGTCAAAGAAAATGAAAGAGAAAGTCACGAGTGACAAAGTGGGGAGAAATGTGGCGTTAGAAATCCGCAGGCGATTCGTGGTTAAAAGAGGGGGGGTAATCGAAGAAGAGGTCTGTCCCCATCTTTCCAACCCCTAGAACAAATTTTTAAAAAGGGAAGAAAAAGGAAAGCGGAGGAAAATGCGAGCCCCCGTGTCTGGGAATGGGGTGCAGAGCCGGGCTTGCCCCAGGATTTATTTATTTCCCTTATATTTTTTCATCTAATTTGCCGTTGTGCTGCCGATTCCCCTCTCTGGTCGAGACACAAAGGTGGCGTCCAGCCTCATTTCCCCAGACGTCATCTTTTCAAAAAATATTTAAAAATATTTAAAAAATTATTCGAGCTCTCAAAAAAGGTTGAAAATGAAGCGGCGGGGGTCCTTTACCGAGTCCCGTGCCGATGGTCCTGCTGGGGGGCTCCGGGGAAGCCCCCCGAAGTGAAATTCATCGCCTCCCTCTCTCGCCCTGCAGCACAGCCGGGCGCGACATTTCCCAGAGCAAGGCAGGGCGCTGCGCTTTCAAAAATTAATTAAAAATAGATCGCGGGCGCCCAGGGCTTCCGAAAAGGCATGAAAATGTAGCCCAGCTCCTGGGGCTCCCGCTGGGAGCCCCCCCAGACGTGTCCCGTCAGGGGACGAGGCCCTTTCCAACTCGCTTTTCCCAGGCGACCTTGCAGATCGCCGCCGCAGCACAAGCATGCCTTTGAGGGGTGACCACAGCTCCAGCCTCTCTTCGCGCTGAACAAAGAAACTTTCACCCTCGAACTCCCCCAAGAAATGCCGGAGCCCCTCCGGCCGGTCCCCCTGCCCGCAACCCCAGCGGGGTACCCCCGGCCCCCGACTTTCTTCCCCCGCTCCCCTTCCCCCGCTCCCCCCCGCAACACACACCCTTGGCTTAGCTCCGCGGGACTTTCTTAATTTTTCTGTCGATTAATAAACACTTTTGCTTTGCAAATAAAAAGAACAAAGATGGCGCATAATACTGGCACGGGCAGCCACTTGCATACGTGTACAAGGATATTAATTTAAAATAAAATCCTCAGAAAAAATTAACTGGCAAGGTTTCCCGGCGGCCCCGCACCGCGCGGCCGGGGGCTCGGCAGCCGGGGCGGCGGATGGGGGGTCCCGGCCGAGCCGGCTCCTCTCCGCGCTCCTCTCCGCCGCTACCGCCTTGCCCCGACGGCCGAAAAGGTGCCGGGGCACCCCCCGACCCCCGACGCGGTGTGCCGGGGGAGGGGGGGGGGGGTCGCCCGCCGCCCCTCCGCGGCGGGACCCGACTGCTGCAGCGGGGATAAAGCAGCGGCAATAACGGCAGCGGCGATGGTAGCCCCAGCCCCGCGTCCCCTCCGTACACGCGGGCGTCTCCGAAGCCAGAGCAACGTGTGCCGCGCCGGGGAACTAATCGGGGGGGTGGGGGGGGCCGGGAGCGGCAGGAGATGGGGGAGCAGCTCTGCGGCTTAATTCGGTGCCGAAGCTTGCAAAGAAAATCCCCGAAAGATACAAACCTCCAACATCCAAGTGGCAACTATTTTCCTCATATATGGCAAGATTTCTTTCTGCACGCACTTGAAGTAGGAGACGGAGGGCGAGCAGGTCTCCTCCGCCTTCAGCATTGTCTGCAGCACCCTGTCATTGAGGAGGTTGGCATCTAGGTAGGCTCGTCGGATGGTCTCCACCTCGCAGCACAGCAGCTGATGTTCCATGTCTGCCTCCGTCGTCTCGAATCAGTTTCTCTGCAGCAGGACCGAGTCAGCCGCTCGCTCGCTCCCTCTCTCTTCCCCTTCCAGGAGTCCCTTGGATGCTGCTTCTGCTACTGCCGCTACAGCCCTCTGGAGGCTGCAAAACTTTCTAACTTCCAACAAAACTCTCCTGTATAGTCGCTGTGACGTTACTGTTGTTAAGCAGAGATCAAAGCACGAGAGAGAATGAGAAAGAGAGAGAGAGAGAGCCAAAAGCAAGGGGCAGAGCCCTAAAGCCATCCCATAGGCTTCAAGTCCTTCCCCTTTGCTTAGCTTATAGAGAGCAGGGTTTTAATGCAAATGCAAATGAGACAAGGGCTTGCTTTCTTCAAGGGCAAGGGAGAGGTGGGGGAAACCCAAATTGTCTCTTCAATGTATCATGCATAATTTTAAAAATGGAGCGAGTTCTGCAGTGGGAGCCAAATGATGAATGGGGCTAGGCCACACACAGGCACGCGGGGATATAAATACAAGGAGACTCGCTCGGTATTATTTTACTGGGGGCGCCGGGGAGGGGGAGCAGGGCAGTACCGGTGCGTCGCTGTTCGTTATCAATTAGTATTATTGCCGTCACCGACGCGTACCTGTGATATCTGGCGTTTCAAAAGGGCGCGCTCCCAACCTGAACTCCCCGTCTTTGTAGTTGATCCCAAGGGAAAAGCTTTCTCCCGTTTCCTCAGTCCTATTTTTTCCCAGCCTAGATGGTTTCGCTGCACGCCAGAATTTTAAAAGAATTGGGGTCTCCTCCCCCCGCCTCTACCAAGACGGTGCTTTTTCTTCTCTTCCTTTTTTTTTTTTTTTAATGTCTTTCCTTTCACTTTAAAGGTTTTACCCTCCAAAAGGGGCACAGAGGTGGCAGGGGACAGGGCGAGAGCTAATCGGAGCCGCAGTCGGCAGCAGTGCACGCCGGGCAGGCCGCACTCGGCACCCCACCCCCACTGCTCGCAGCCACCCAGAAAAAATATCCCAGCAGAGCAGCAAAATGGTGGCCAGAGCTTCCTCTAGCACCTAAAGGGAGATTAATCGGGTGGCAGGGAGGGAGGTGCCGGCAGCCGCTGGAGCCTGCCGGGGCCTCATCCGACACGCCGCGTGCCGCCAGGACAGCCTGTCCACGCGTGACGTGCAACAGCGGGGCCCCACCGTAAATAACTCCCATTCCCCGGCTGAGCTGCCTGTACCTGAAAACACTTCGGTTTGCTTTGTTTCTAATAAAAAATAGTCTCTTTTAAACTCTTCACTTTTCCAGGGGCTGATAGGGGAGCTCGGGGCCTGCTGGAGAACACCAGTGGCGAAGCCAATGCACCCACTGTATGGGATAAACGACTTCTCCTGCACCGAAGTGGAGCGGGGAGAAGTGGGAAGGCCACAAACTGGGGTTCACGCTGCCTTCTGCCTGCCCGCCCCTCAAAACCCGAGCACTCAGCTTAACCCTGGCCTCGGTGCTTTAGCATCACCCGGGTGCAGCACCGATAGCAGGAATACCTACCAGTGGCAGGGCACTCACGGAGGCATCGCCAGCTGGTGTCAGGGCAGTGGAAGGGTCTCGTGGCCGTGGAGGACATGCCGCAGAGTCCTATAGCATCTCTCCTGCGTGACCTGCAGGGAAAGCGGTGCCAGAGATCACAGGGCACGTTGCTGCACAGTTGGGTGTTTACGTAATCTCTTTGCATGAAATACCTGCCCGTCTTTCCTAAGTTTACCCGTTTGCTTGACCATTTGTCTCCATTTTGTCTTCGCCTGTTAGGAGGATGTCGGAGGCCCCGCGGATCTCAGTTCCCCTCGCGCGCCGCAGCCCGTGGGGCCTATCTCAGCGAGGAAGCTGTCCCCTGCCCGCGTCCCTCCGCCTGCGTATTGTGCTTCATACACGGGACACGCGCTTCTGTTTCCACAACTCCACTTGGCCGGGGAGGTTTTCATTTTTAATGAAGAAACACGCCATGACCCTGCACCCCCTGACTGGAATTCGGCCTGCCCGCGATGCGCAACTGGGGGATCCTATTGGAGTTCCCTGAACCCCCAACACCTTTCTAGGGAGCAGCTGCTTTGGGGGTGCAGGGAAAGCGCTCGGGGGAGCCTGTCCCAGCCCCTTCTCCTCCCCAGCACGGTGCCAGCGCTTTCCCTCCAAACATTTGTTCCTGGCCACGTCGCCCGAGGCGCCCGGCCCTACCCGGGAGCACGGACTCCCTCTCCCAGCCCTGCACAGCGCCCACGCCTCCAGCATCCTCGCCCTCCCGGTGCCTCCCGGTTGGGGTGGGCCTGGGGGGGGGGGGGGGGGGTTGTCCCCCCCTTTCAACACGAAGCCGGTGTTTCATTCATAAAAGCTGCCCGGCGGGGCACGGGGCTCCCTCCCGGCGGGCGGGCGGTGCCGGCGGCGGGGAGCGGCGCTGGCCCCGGGCCCGGGGAGCCCCCGGCGGGCGGTGCGGGGCGGCGCGGCCGCAGGAAGCGGCCATTAGCGTGAGCCAATGGGGGCGCCGGGCTGTTACCAGGCGGGTCGGGCAGATCTCGGCGCGGGGCTCGCCCGTTCCCGCCGAGACAAAAGGGGACTGGTCAGAAGTGCCACAGCCGCGGCCACCGGCCCGGCCCCCGCGCTCGCCCCGGTGGCAGCTCCGGTGCTCCGTTCGCTGCACCGGGCGGCCCCGCACCTGCCCGGGCCGGGGGGTGGTGCCGCCCGCCGCCGGGGTCCCGCCCTCGCCGCTACCTGCCCGTTGGCGGCGGCGGCAGCAGCGGGACGGGGCTGCGGCAGCGCCCGGTCCCCGCCTGAGCCGCCCTCGGGCCTTGCCCCGCGTCACCGGCTCCCCCACCGGGGCAGCGGCGCCGGCCGGAGCCCTGGGATGCCTGACCCCCGGCTGTAACTGCGCCCCGGCTGCGCGGCTCCCCGCCCGCCCCGGGGTGCGTGCTTAACGGGCGTGCCGCCTCCTGCCCCGCTGCCTAACGCGCCCAGCCCGCGGCGCTCCCCGCCGCTCCCGGGGGCGGGCTGTGCGCTGCAGCCGCCGCCGCCGCCTCTCTCGCCCCGGGGCTTCCGACAGCGCTTCCTTCCTGCCCGCCCTCCGCTCCCCTCCCCGCGGCGCGCGCTGCCGGGGCCGCCGCTCGCGGCCGGCACTTTCTCATGATGTCATCCCGCCTCGCGCCGCGCCGGCCCCCGCCTGACAAAGGGCGGCCGGCGCCGCCCCCGCCGGGCGCGCGCGCGCGTGTGCGCGGCCCCGCCGGCCGGGCGCGCGCATTCCTCGCGTGCCGCCGCCGCCGCCCGCCGTAATCTTACGAAGAGCCGCGCAGCGGGGCTGCGGCGGGGGCACCGGCGGGGAAGCGATGGCCCCCCCCCCCCACACACACACTGTGGCGGGGGCGGAACGGCCCAGAGCGGATTAAAGCGGCACAAACGGGCGGGGGGCAGCGGCTCCCGGGGGAGCGGCGTCCCTCTGGGCGCCCGCGGCTCGCCCGCCTGTCACCTGCTTTCCTTCGCTGCTGCCTCTAATTATGTCCTGCTAACGAGGCGGGAGGTGCCCTGGTGCCCGATAAGGGAGAAGTGATGAGGTCCCTGGGGTGACTGGGGCTCTGGTGAGGAGGGCAGCCCAGGGGCAGCCCAGGCCCGCCGTGGTGCAGCTTCCCGTCATGTTTTCCCTGTGGGACACCCACAGGGCCTGGTGCAAAGCCGAACATCCTCACGATGGATCTGAGAGATCCCCAAACCATCTCCACTGGGCAAACACAAGTGCTTGTGGATGAGATGCTCCTCCGAGGCGTTGCTGAAGTGGATCCTGAGCTCTGGCCGTGGGGTGGCTCTCCCTCATTTCCATCTAGTGCTGACCATGTCAGTGGCCAAAATTTAGGGGTGCTGTATGAGCCCTGTGGAGGGAGGGATGTGAAGGAGAAAAGCTCACGGAGGATTTCTGTGGGAGATCCATCACCAAGCCGGGGAGAGGCACGAGCCTGGGTGGGCGGGAGGGTGAGCCTGGCACAGAGTGGGGGGTGGCTGGTCCGGGTGTCCCGAGGTTAGGAGGTGTCACTGGTGGGACCGGACAGGCAGGGACAGGCCACAGCCACCTTCCAGAGCCGGTGGAAATTAGCCCAAGTTTACCCTGGACAGTGGAGTTAAGAAAGCGGAGAAGGGAGGCAAGAGGGCTAAGGACAGGGGAAGAAAAGGGAAGGAAACAAGGGCTGGTTTCGTTTCTCTCTTCATCACGGGAACCCTCGTGTTTGGCCATGCCAGAAATGAGCTGGTGGAAGGAGAGGCACCAAAGGAAGCCTGGCAAACAGCATCAAGGTGAATAGATAATGTCTTTATACACCAACATCCTCAAAGTGAAAACGGTTCAGTGGAAAATATTTTGATTTTAAAACCAGCAGCTACAGGTTCTGTTTTGCTGTGCACTGTTAACCCAGAGTCCTCAGTTGACACAGTACGTTTTGGTAATACATCAGCATGAAAGTGACCAACATAGACACTGGTGTTTGGTATGGGTTAGTGAGCAATGAAAAAACATGTCTTAGCCACATAGAGCATTTGAATTCAATTCACAAAGTATAAAAGGAACATTTTCTCCGTTCCCCAAAGCGACACTTCCTCCACGTAGTATTGCAAGGCAATTTAAAAGCATGTTATTAATACTGTTAGAAGTTTGTTGTTGAATTGCATATTGGGGGTAGTTTTTGAAGCACAGTGTTATTATTTTTCATCTCTCTTTTCACCAATATTGCAAAGCAAAAAACACAGGGAGATGTTTTGTGGTGATTACAAGTTCAATTCTGCTCCCACCGAAGTCAGCAGCTGCTTGGTTGCTGTAACAGGCAGATTGCTGATGTGATGACTTGCTTGGGGCGAGGGGACAGAGGGTTTACTGGAATGATCCCTAAGCTGTGTTATTCATTATTGGCAAAGCCCTAATCAAATTTTACAAACTACCTTGCATAATTCCCGATAAGTGCCAGTAAATCAGTATGTACCACATACGCTGCAGAAAAGCTATTTAAGGAATGTCTTAGGTGTCATCTTCTTACGTTTTGTTTGTCTCCCTCTGCCAGAAAAGATGCGTTAGTAATCCTGACCCAGACTGTCAGATAGGCTGGGCTGGTGGGGTAGCTCCATGGAGGCACATTTGCGGTACATTAACTTGGGACAGAGGGAGAGGCTTTCAAAATCCAAGTCTTATTGACATCTGACACCCACCTAATTGTTTCCGTATTCTCTCATCCTTTCTGTTGACTTAAAGCGTAGTCTCATTTTTGGGAAGCTCATTTACCTTGTTTCAGACCCCTTGAATATCACTGTTGAACACATTTGGTTGAACGACTATGACCGTAATGACCAGAAGGACTTACCTCTTACTACCTAACACCATGCAATGTTCTCCTCCAGGGGCTGAGAGAAAGTAAGGATAAGGAGAGAAAGAACCTGCTTCACTTAAAAGCAGTGGACTGGATATTGTAAATGATTAGGATTTAGGTTATTTCACTCAAAGAGCTGCAGTTCAGTAGCATAAGCAATCCCAGAAAGTCTCCTTTGCTTCTGCTGTTCTGCTAATGACCTTCCCAGCTCTTTCTAAGTAGGCGGGCACTGTCATGCCCCCAGCAAGAGAAGGGCTTTGCTGTTTGCTGAAGTGAGACCCTGGAAACTGGGATTGCTGTAGTCACCTGCAAGATGTTTGCATCCCTCAGACCGTTTTGAAAACCTCAACCATTTTACTCCTTGGTTGTAAAGTGGTTGGCACCTCTCTGAAGGACAAGTATGCGTACTTTGAACCTTTAGCAAAAATCATTTGGCTCAAAACCAAGTCTAAAACACTGGATTATAATTTTGACCTGAAGCATAGATGACAAAATGATAAATTTGCAAAACTCAGGCATTTTTCAGAGCACATGAATTCAATGAGAGTATTACCATCAACATCAAAGGGAGCAGGATTGAACCTGTAATGTATAGCATTAATGACTACAATCAAGTAGACTTATATTGCCTGGGTTTTCTACCACCTTTTGCCTTGTGTGTGTGTGTGCACTTTTATGTGTGTGCCAAATGAGTGGATCCAGAGTGCTACCATTTTGAATGTGGGGCAGTCATACTAGGTTGGTAAAAATATAAATAATGATACAGGGTGACAAACCTGGGGGAATATGGTCTACTTGTTTCCATAAATCAGTAAAGGAAGTGAAGAACTAAAAACCTTGAAAGATGAGATTAAAGTCATAGTGAAGACTTCAGAAATATTTACACTTAATTTGATCTGCTTGTGGTAACTGGTATTTTTTTACTCACTTGAGGTGCAGCTCAGTTTGATTAAAAATGAGTATGGAACAGCATATCTCTGTGGAAACACATAATCCTAGAGTTACATCTTTGTATAATATTTATTTTGTATTTATTGTTTCTTTTTGCTGTGTTTGGAAGAGTGCACAATGTCAGCAGTAGCTGTTTTGTCCCCTCTGGTTCGTTCTTACCTGACTCGCTCTCCGATGGAGCTACAGCTAGTGACAGAAGAGAATGCAAGGTATGATAATAGCCTCCTATTTAACTCAATTGAATTTCTTTTGTTGGCTAATTTTCATTTGTGTTTACATCGTTTTCTAAATTGCTCAGATTTGCAACCTTAAACTGGATGCTTCTTCTTAGGGGAAAAAAAAGAAGAATCATCTTTCTGAATGTGTATTACATTTTAGAGGGGTTAAAGTAAAAAAGTAAAAACGTGTCAGTTTTGATGAACAGCCACATCAGAGATGCTTTGTTTCCAAAGTATGAAATTTTCAGTGGTCTTAACATTACCTTGGCCTAGGAAGGGCCTAGAGGTTGTAGCAGCATCAGTGTCCACTTTTAAAGTGAAGAACAATCAAAATTAAAAATGTGATGTCATTCCATTCGACATTCTCTTTATCCTTTACATATTCTTGATTTCCTGCTTGGGGTTTAAGTGGCTTTATCAAAGTGCTTAGTCTGCTGTTGCCTGTTGATAGGGCCCCCAGTCATTTAGAAAGTGCTAAGGCTCAGTCAGCATGTGTAAAACGTTCGTTCACTTGATCACAACAAGGATGTCTTCTTCAGGCTCCTAAAAAATTAGGATGCTCTCATGGGATTCCCTAGTCATGATTGCATCGGGCTAAGAAGATGTCCGGATGGACGCAGTGAAGTTAGATGAGATCGTCTGACAGAGATTCTCAGCTGAAAAATGGTATGGCACACAGATCCAAGGGTTCAAACACATGAAGAAAAAAACACAAGATAAACCGTAATATTTATTTCCAACCCAAAATACTCACAGAGGTCTCTGCCAAACACAAGCTTGTGTCGCATGCATGTGTATCATGGCATGAGTGCTAATTGCGGCATGACTTGGAACACACAGGTGATTTCTCAGAATATTGTGCTGGGAAAGGGAGGATCTGGAAAAGGGGAATGGCTGCATTTTTGCTTGAAATGCATGATAAAGCTATGACCCCACCTTATCTCTCCTCTTTAAAATCTGTGTATAGTTTCAGCATATTTTGTCCACAACCAAAGTATTTCATCAAATCCCAGCTTTGGCTTTGAGTTCATGCTAGGGCTGGAACTGGTTAAAGAAGCTGAATCTCAGCAAAATGTTGGTATAAAAACAGGAGAACTTTCTCCAGAAATACCAAGAATATTTTTTCCTACTTCTGGAGTAATCAAATGATGTAGCACAATGATTTGCACTGATGGAAATGAGGCCAGATTGTGCATGATTTAGAAGCTAATTCAGGACAAGACTTAAACATGTGCTTAAATTTAAATAAGTACATACACCGGGATTAGTCATATGCTTAAAAATTAAATATATGTTTAAATACATTGCTGAACTGGAGCCTAAGGGTACAGTTTAAAGTTAAAGCTAAACTAATCTAGACAGTAGCTGTTGCTGAAAGTGATTAGTCCTGCTACAAGCAGGAGGACCACGCTGTCTCCTGGCAAACTGATTGATATTTTTCTGGAATAAAACCATAGAGATTGAAGGCTGTTCAGAGGACCTGACCCAAAGGCAGGTGACCCCATGGGAAGGTTAAGGCTTCCTGGACGTACACCAGGAAGTCATGGGCTTGGAGAGAAGATGCTTGCAGAGTTGTCTTCATTTTTAAGGGTGGTGATAGCAGATCTCGGTCCCTCAGTGCAGACATTTAAAGGCAGAGGAGGTCTGAGGACCCCAGGTATCCTTCTGACAAACTTTCCATGGAAGGAGGAAGACTGGGGCCTGCTGATTTCTATCATGGTCATTTGTGCTGCAGCTAAGCACTTGGCTGCCTGCCTGTGACGGCTGTGATAAGACTCTCTGCAAAGACCTAGCATATTTGTAATCAAATGTTTCCATTAGTTTTAATATATTGTACCCATCAGATTACAGTCACTCAGCAAAAATCCAGCCTTCGGCACACAGTCTCATTTATCCTTGTTCCTACCATGCACCCAGCTCTGCTTTGCTGACGTTGGTTCTGGTTGTACAGTCCTGTTGTGGTTTTTTTTTTTTTGGGGGCGGGGGGTGGTGCAATTAGGCTGATTGGAGCAACTAGGCCAAGGAACACCAAGCAGTAAAATAAAGTCTTGATGACATATTTGAACTCTTGTAGACCATGGGTTATCTGATCTGCAAGGTCACTGCTATTCTCTGGGAAAGTTTAAAAGAATCTGCTCCTGTTTCAAGCTTAAAGGGACCTTCGTGACAATTTTAGGATGCAAATTCTGTTTTTCTCTAAGTATACGCAGTTCTGTTTCAGAGTATTTACTACCTGTATTTTTTTTCTTTTCTTTAGATTTAACTGCTCATCAAAGGCAAAGAGTAGAAATAGTTTTAATAAACAGAAGGAAAAAATGACTTCAACAAGGCTCCTTCTGCTCCCAAAACTGAATGAAATGCAGAAAGGAAAATAATAACAATGTGAAAATGAGAAACCTGAAAAGAACTTTAAAATTCCTTTTAATAATTTGAGCTGTCATCAGTAGCAGAAGTAAGAAATGATATTTCAGACATGACTTATACCAGGCATGTCTTAGAGAAAGACAAATTGATAATGCCTGAAGAGACTGACCCTGGGAATAAAAAAGTGCAGAATTAGGCCCTGGGAAGCCAAGTATCTTTTCCACTGTTCAGTCTGTAGAAAAAAGAAATGATGGCCCTTGATCTTTAGCAGCTCTAACAGATGGACTTGGGGAAGCAGTAGGAAAATAACATCATTAAAAGTTTTGTTTTTCTGTATTTATGAGAAGTCAAGTTGTGCCTTGCTCAAAACGTTTGAAGCTATTATATTACAAAGGTTTGGTATTAATATGATTAGCTTAACAGTATTCTTCTGTAATACACATCATAAAGTCCTGTCAGAATGAAATTGAATGCTAAAAACATCGCATAATAACTTTCACAGACCATGAAGGTTTAAGGCTACAGCGTGGGAGTTTATTACAACGACACCCTCTTACATCAGCATATACTTTAAGTTAGAGGTTTCCAGACCCCCCCAGGCTTTATTTGCTGCAAAGTATGATGTTCTGACTTTGTTTATGTTCGTATATGGACTGGCTCAGCTTTGTGGTGGGGTTGTTGAAATAACTCAAGGAATCCTATAGGAAGGGATCGAGGAGGCTGTTGTTTTCCCTTCGCAGGAATCCAAATGTGTAAATTCTTGGACATTTTATCCTTGCTGCTGTGGCAAACTATCACCCCTCTGTTTCCTTCCTATTACAGTAACAGCATTACCTGGCAGGATGAGGTATGGCTTTCCCTTGCTGATGTCTTTCATGCCACTCTGAGTACTGTTGGGAATAAGGATAATTCATACCCTCGCCTCAGGGATTATAAATTTAATGCCCTTAAGGAACATATAGTTTATGTACAAAGCAATGCACTACTTGTGCCATAAAAACTTATTATCACCAGTAGGAATATGGATTCAGATCCATTTATCTGACTCTGTGTAGGTATTGGAGTTTAAGGAAGGATCCTATTACCTTGTGATTATCTCCTTGGGCTGATTCTGCCCCAGTATAATTCCACGGGCTCCCATGAAGTTATTTCAGACTCGTGTTGGGCAAGTGGGGAAAGACTGAGTGCATGTGCTCGATGAAGTTAGAGTGATAGCCAAATGTGAGCTGGAGTTTTTGGCGGGAAAATCTATCAATCTCCATTGATAAAAAGTTTATGATTAATCACCGGCTTGATTACATTACCCTTTAATTAAGCTTGTAAGTGCCAAAGAACAGGGACTTTGGTGTGTTTTTTCTTTGTTATCTCCTGACCGTGGCTCTGATGGTGTGATTTTATAAAAGGTCTTGCATTGATTTCCCCTTACTACAACTGTTCCCATCCCCTAAAAGGGAATTAAGGTCATATTATTCCTTGCTGATGCTTCCACAGTTGGAACCATTTCAGTGGAAAGCAAAAATGTAGGTGAAAATATGTGTTGGTTTCATTCATATCACAGTGTTACCATCTTTTACCTTGGATTCATTTCTCAGCTTTCCCTGGAGCTCTCGGGAACCCACACAGACATCCATGGGATTTTCTTCCACAGAAAACTGCTGATGCTAACCACGGATCTACAGCACAGGCAGCTGTTACCAGCCGTTTACAGTAACTTTCCTCACACAGGATCCCACTGCACTTCCCAAACTAATCAAATACAGCACCACTGACGTGCAGCGAGCGCCAGGGCAGAGCGTGGCAGCTGTTCAGCACGGAGCACATGGATCAGGACAGTTTCCTCCAAAGCCACAGGAGCCAGTTACATCTCTCCTGAGAAGTGTCCTGGGATGATCAAGGGCCAGAATGAAAAAGGAGAATTTTAGTTCCGAACATAGTGTCTGGGAGAAGAAAACATTACAAATCTCAGCGTGGCTTCCCCAGAGAAATAAAGGGCGCTGGTGATGCCTGGCAGGCTGAGGGGCTTTTGCTGATGGGCTCACAGAGGTCTTGGATCTCCTTCTGACATCGAGCCATTTTAACCCCTTTGCTTTTTTTCTAGCTTTTTTGGTGCTTTTCACTGAATCCTGCCTGGGGCTTTGGTACTAAGCAGCCCTTTTAGTAACTGCGGTGCCGTACTGTCGTCCCTGAAGATCTCCCCAGTTCCCGTAGCGCCATCAGCACAAGGAGAAACAGCCTTGACAGAAATCCCAGCAGGACTCTGTGTGCACGGTTCCTGTACTGAGAAGTGAAAACTCAAGTGCAATGTGTGGAATTTGCAAGTGCAGCTTCCCTTGTTCCTAGCCCACCCTCTGTGCTATAAAAATATTTTTTGACTGGTGGTTGTTATCCTTACAGCAGAAATGTAACAGCAACAAAGTATTATTTGAAATATCAACAACCAAGGGAAAGGCCAGAGCACATTGCTTGGGAAGGGCTGTCTCACAGACCTGCAAGAAACCTCAGCTCCTTTTGTCCTGAGGAGGACTTGGCAGCTGGAATCAGCTTAGATGCTACAGCAGTGAGTGCGTCAGTATCTAAACCCACCTAAAAATCCAAGCTTTAGCCATGTTCACAAGTCATTCACTGTCTAGCAAGAATCAGCCCCAAACCAGAATAGACTGAGACCTTCGATGGTATCAGTGTGAAGATACGGAGGAGACTTGCCAAGCCAGATGTTGGCGTTCGTTGTGTGCCTAGCAGGCAGCCCAATAAAGCATCCATCCTTTCACAAGTCACTGTCAGGAAAAGTTACTGTTAAGACTGACCTACTAGAAGTGCAGGCAGGAGCTGGAAGAGGCCACGGGTGTGTTATGTCACTTTGAGCTGTTGAGTTGATTTTGTGGCTGGTAGTGACCGCTGCCGGACTGTTTTGGACAGTGCTGTCACACTTCCAGTCCTCAGTCTGGTGGAGTTGGCTGGAAACGCTGGTGCGACACACGTCTGTTGTGCTCTGACGCATCTTCATGCTAGGAAAGCCAGATCCTTAACTCAGGCTGGATCTTCTTTCCTGCTCTTCTGATGAGGGAAGTTAACACAGTTAACATGCTCTTATTCACAAGCCTACCTCTTCTTTAGAAACCCTCTCTGCCACCTTTGCTTCCAAGCTGACGGGGCCCAACCAGCTCGGGGCCCTGGCTTCACTCGTGGCGTAGTTATCTCATCTGTCTGGCTCAGCTGATCGAGAAAGAGATGGAATTGCACACAGGTATGCAATTTTGGACTAGTTTAAACAATATCATGTAATAATAGTAATGATAAAGATGATAATATCTCACGCTATAGATGAGAAAAATAAACCATTGTCTCAAAATGTACCTGACAAGCAGTACAATGCAGTGTTATGTACTCAAGAGGGAGAACAGAAGTTACTTCACTCGTTTTCATCCCATCCTCTTGAGTCTTGTCTAGCCTACGGGTTAAATCTGGGAGACAGCATCATCTGCATGAGAAATGTGGTATGAACCATGGGCTCAGACTGATAGGAGCTACAGGCTCCCACACAGCCCATACCAAACTGATAGTACTATCAGATGGAAAGAGGTTATATGCATAGTGTAGTGCATCAGTCTCAGTTAAGTATCTTTGCAATGGTTTCCCACATCACTTTGTAGCTTGTTTAACTAGTAGGCTCTGCAAGAGCTTCTTACAATCTGTAGAAAAACAACAAAAAACCTAAAGGACCACAGTAGAAGGCAAACATAATGATAGACAGTAAGTGTGTGTTCATGCCTCTCCTGAAAAATGTCCACAGCTGTTTAGCTTCCAAAGTATTGTAAATTCACTCTGATATTTTTGGTTTGGTCCTTTCAGCATAATATTGTAGTTAGTTTTAGGAAAAGCAGCAGCAGTCTTGGTTATTGAAGTCCTGTTATATCTATGATGGAACTTTGCAAAGCCACATTTTTTTTCTCAGCCTGCACAAAATAATCATTTATCTCTCTCTGATTCTCAGAAAAAGACTTGATCATGAAGTGATTGTAGCGAGATCTTTTACTAGAGTCTGTAAAGACTTTCATAAAATATGACAGTTGATAAATGCCTTATCTGGTGTGCCAACTTACTTGGTATTAAATTCAAATAGAGAAAGATAGCGTGTTTTATGATGCTTTTCACCTCCTTTTTACCATGCACCTTTGCTATTTACTGTTTTGCAAAGTTTGTCAGTTGGTAATGGATTTACCAACCATGCAAGTTTAGAAAGTTTCTCTCTCTATTATCAAGATCAATGGTTTCCTCTCTTTCTAGTTGCAAAACACTTTCTTTATCATGAAAATTTTAAATTTCCATAAATAGCCTTCCCAAAGGCTAAGTAAGTGCTAAACAAAACTCAAAACAAAGTGAGAGGAAGTACAATGAAAATAAATCTCAAATGCAAAGCCTGAATTCTTTCAGGAGGAGAACTTAGGAGGTGCTGAGCACCCCTGAGAGCTGCTTGCATTGATAAAGTTCAGCATGGAGGTGCAAAAGCATCCTACAAGGCCTTTTAAAACAGCCCCTGTTAGCCTTCCTTCTTAGGCCAAAGTCCAGAGCTGATTCAATGCAGTATCAAGCCACAAAACTTTAGTGATGGAGGAAGGAACAGCTGACAGATGAAGATGACAGATAGCAAAAGTGTATCTTAGATGAGACTTCTAGTTACTTTAATGCTGTTGAATTAAATATTGCCTTTCCATAATTTAACTCCTGAAAAGCCAAAATACTGTTCTACACGTTATGACACAGAGAGCTGATGCACGGTACATCAGCAGTGATGTAATACTGACAGACAAATACAGCTATTGTATTCATAAATGTTCTCTTTACAAAGCAAAGAGCATCGTAACAAACTATACTTAATGCTAGCATGATAGACTGCAATGTAATCAGTGTCTTGGATGAATTGAGAACACAAACAAAAATAGATTAGCTAACAACTAAATTGTATTTGTCTTGCTTGACAGGGCTAGTTCAATAATGACTCATTTTCTGATCTAATATCGCTGCCATCTCTAGTATTGCGGGTAATTGTTACTGCTGAGAGAAAAAGTTTAAACAGCCCAAAGGCTGAAGAGGCAAAGGAGTATTAGCATGTCTAAGGCAGGAGTATCAGCATTAGTCTGTCTGATCCCCAGCAGATGCAATATACCAACTAGTCGCATACTTCCTTGAGCCGTGAAACTGGGGTCTCGGCCCCCTGGGGTCATTACAGATCTCACGGGGCTTTTGTGAAAGCAGAGTTATTTTTCCAGGCAGGATTGTAGCCGAGAGCCTGACATACCCTTCACGTAAGCTGTGCTGCCCACACTCTGCTGGCTGCTGTATCCCTCGCCTCCAGTGGCCAGGGCAAGAAGAGCGAAAGCCTTGCTCTGCTGACCCCGTCGGGCTATGCCACGGGCGCTGAAAGCCCTGGGACGTAGCCAAAGGTGAGATTCAGCCAGCTTTATGAACCCTGTCTTTATCTACCCTGCAGTGATGGCAGCTCGTGTAGCCAGCTCCCCAGACCTGCCTCCCAACTAGCCAGCACAAGTAGTGATAGCAGCGTAACAGGAGCAGCCCGATGCTCAGGACGGGTCAGTAGCCCAGGTATTTACCCAGGGGCCTGGATGGTTTTGCTGGTCACAGTATGCTCCATGCTGCAGCCAGCAATATCCGAGCCGACAAGCTCAGGCATGTCTTCACGAGCTTCGATACTTTGGGGACAGTAGCACTGATGTATCTATTTGTTGGTAATCAATGTGGGTGAGTAGGAAACTCTATCTCCAAGCATACTTCTTGAAGGATTAAAAGCGTTCTGCATTTATAATGGAGAGTAATTACCTTTTTTTGAAAACAGTTGTCAACTTAATTTTAAATAATAAAACTTTGTGCTGAGGTCAATCAGGTTCCAGGTGGAAACGTGCTGTGGAAGACAAATATTCAAAGCAAGAATGGGCATGAATGTGATTGGGCTTGATTCTGATTAAGTTTACATTTGTTTAAAGGCCCAGCCCAAAGCCTGTGAAAGTCATTTGACTGACGGAATAAATCAGCTAAAGTCAACGGGATTACCCTCCTGTCAGCACAGTATGGGTGAGATCAAAACCCAGATCATTATCTTTTTGTGGTTTTCCTTTTTGCATATTGAGAGGGAATCAGTGTGAAGGGCCATTGATTGTTTTGTAAAACACCCTTTAAGTTCAGTGGGAGCCTGCCTGCCTGCGGACTGCTGGCAGGATATGGCCCATAAAGCTACCGGGAGGCTGCAGATTCATACCTCTCGACGTGCACTGCATCTGTTTGGTTTTGCTGCCAGAGGTAATCAGACAGTTAATAGCTTTTACATAGAGAGCCAGATGACTGTGCGGGATGTGAGAGCCCAGCCGGGCATGAAAATGTAAAATGAAAGAATAAGTTAAACCACCACGTTCTTTGGGGAGATGCTAATGGGTGACAGTTAGCACTTACCACCTTGGTCTCTTGTTCTTTCATCAGAATCAATTACTTAATTTTTCTTTTTTTGTGCACGACGATGATGCTTTCATGAAAAACAAGTCTATGGAAATACTGAATACCAGTAAGTCAGAAGAAGTGAAGGATGCAAAACTGCAGTTTTCCCATGGCCTGAAAATGACTCCCTCCCTGGCTTAGGGCAGCCACAGGTATGCTGTTAATTTTAAGTCCTCTTGCCAGAAGGCTATAAAATGTCTTTTCATCTTACGTTACATAAGTATCCAACAAATAAGAAGGCTGTTATTACAAAGGCAACCACACCGAAAAAAGGTTTCATTTACTCTGAAAACCTGCATTAAAGACTGCTGATGTCTCTATGTAACTTGTAGGCTGCTGAACACCGTTGGAGAGGAAAATTCATTGAATTCTTTTAAAAAAAGAAAAAGTAAGTTTGATGCAACACCAAACTGCTAGGATGCTGCTAGGAACCACGTGATAAATCTTCAGTTAAAAGTTATGATAATTTACTCTCAAAGAGAAGCTTCTATATTCTTTCAGCATATCAGGCAGCATTCTGGAAAACAGTGCTAATATTTAGCGCTCTCTAAACATTTTGGTGATCCTTCCGAACTAAACAGAAGAGATCCATATATGTCAGGAGTGAAAACTGTGAGGTGCTAAGTGCATCCTAAGGTATGAAAACACAGCTGAATCTGAGGATGCTCAGGACTTGAAAGTGGCTCAGGAGCCACAGGAAGGGTCTTCAAAATCCATATGCTGCTTGTCATCACAGAAATAATTCTGCTTGGCTTCATTGGGTGCTGAATCGTGGCTTTGCACTTTGACATGATTTTATCCAGGAAAATAAAATGCGGTTTTGTGCCAGTAAGATAAAGACACAGTGACAGTGAGATAAAGCATAGGAGGATGCCTCTGTGAAGGTGATACAGCATGTGTATTCAACATACCTCTTAGTGATTAAGGCATTCTTCCTGAAGGTGTTTAGTTGTATTATATCCTTCTACATCTTCACAAATTGATAGGCATCAGATATATTTAAAATATGTTCTAAGTCAGTTAACTTCCAGGCAGTAAGGCATCCTCACCTGCTCATTTCACAGGAAAAAAAAAAACAAACCAAACAATAGAAATCACCATGTGCGTGTTGACATCCTGCTTGTGAACCAATATTGTCACAAGCAACAGGCTTAGAAAGAGCAGAGCAATCAACGACTATGAACTGACTTCGCTAAGCTAAAATTAGGTCCAATATCCTGATTGAAGTTATTACAATTAACTAAATAAATACACATTCTCAGTTAACTATTATTGTAATACCATTGTGCCTAGAGGTCACATGTGAGACTGAGAGCCATCCATACTAAGCACTGCAAACACATCCAGTTAAGATGATACAGTCCTGCTCTTGAACAGCTTGCAAAAGAATCACAGAATCACAGAATGTTAGGGATTGGAAGGGACCTCGAAAGATCATCTAGTCCAATCCCCCTGACGGAGCAGGATTACCTAGATCATGTCACACAGGAACGCGTCCAGGCGGGTTTTGAATGTCTCCAGAGAAGAAGACTCCACAACCTCTCTGGGCAGCCTGTTCCAGTGTTCAGTTACCCTCACTCTAAAGAAACAAAGGACTGGAGACAGAAATCATTCTTTATTATCTCCAAGTCACAGAAACAGGCCCAGAGAAATTGAATTGTCTTGCCCAACACTGTATAAGAATTATTTGGCAGGACTGAGAAGCAAATAGAGAACATCAGTATCCACTTCATGAATCTGCCTGCTTTTTCTCTAGCACAACCTCCTTCTTTAGCAAAAGACTTCTCACACACAGGACAGCTCTGGACTCTTGTTTCTTTACATTACATTCCTTATTTTTCAAACGCAGCACAGTTCGTGATAGCTAGAGCTTTTGGTTTCTCGTGGCTGTTGATGAACATGTGGCCTGTCCATCTCACCAGCGTGAAACACACCACTACTCTCTATTAACAAATGGTGTTTCATTAGCAAAAAAACAGGCCTCAAACATGCAAATCCATGAGCATCCACATTTCCATAGACTGCTTTCACTTGGTTTAAGAGTTCATATACATTCTTCCTTAAATCTAGAGCCAAGCTTTGCCTCCTTTGTGTACATTTGGGAATCAGCTATGTAGAGAAAACTTTAAATATCTCATTGCAAGGGGAGCATATGCATCTTGTAAATCCAGAAATAGCCCATTCTTTTTAGGTCAAAGCAACTGACATTATAGCCTCATCCCTTGGAAATAAAAAGCTTACCTACCTAGCTAATACTTCGGCTGCAATAACTAACTTACTTTTGTCACCATTAGCCTTTCTGGATTAGTTTCTGCATTATGTATTTGCACCTATAGAATATAAATTCATCGAAGCAGAAATTGTGCTGCTTGTTGACTCCTTCTATCTGTTGAAAAAAATATAGGAATAAAAATACAGAGTGTCCAGTACGTGGTGACTCTACTCTGTTTTTAAAGAGACACTGAAGTGGCATCTTCAAGCGTTATAGACCTAAACCCAAGATACTTGCTGTGGCCTTTCTCTCTCTACTTTCTGTCAACCTTGGTTCTTTCAAAATCAATGATAAAATGTTGCTAGCTTTAACTTAACCTAGAATTTCATCTTCTATCTCCAGAGCAGCAGTGCAGTGATGTAACTAGTGGATAGTTCTCACAGCTTCTTTCCCCCTCTCTCTGCAGAAAACGAATCTCAGAAGAAAGCTGAAAATCATGAGGTTTCAAAAGTACTATTCCTACATCTTTACCAACCAACCTCAAATTTGTGTTCCAGGCTTTGATAGATTCATTTTGTAGTCAATCAGCTATACTTGTGGATTTGAGGAGGTTTGAAAAACTGGCTCAAAATAAATAGTCTGTTCTTCTTGTAATCTTAACTGTGGAGTTACTTCTAATGATACAGTAATGAAAATTTCCCTTTCCAGCAGTTTAGCTATAAAATATGACTTTATGTGAGTCCTTGAGTCCATCTGGAACCCCAACAAGTCAATGTCTGTGCCATCTTCCCAGCCATAAAATTATTTTCTGCCTTTTTGCCAGACTGAAAGTTCTAGGAAAGGCCTAATTGACAAATTACAGAACAGCGTATCAAACAATAATTTTCCCCAGATAGCCACATGTCTGCAACAGAATCTTGCTTTAAATAGCATGGATGTATAATTTCAATATGTGCTTATTTTCTAGTTCTGGAATATTTATTTACCTGAAACCCTGCAGCTTTAAGGAACATTTTGGGAACTGAAGAAAAAGACTAGCAGCATAATAGATGGCCTAGACATCTCCCTTTTTGAAGTCTCCTGGCTGAGAAAGTGAAGAAAAAAAAAGAGTCCTCTGTGTTTGATGAATGCAAGAACCAGGTTTCCAAGCATGGAAAGAGCCTTTAGAAACATAAGTGAGGTTTTGATCCCTGGCCCCAGTGTCATCCATCTTGGAAAGCTTTCTGTTTTTATTATTTTAAACAGGTCAGCAACAGTGAGATGGGAAACTGTAGTTTTCAAAACAGATGTCTCTGCAGTGTTTCAGCAAAACATCGCATTATTTCAAATGGAAATTTAATATTGGTCCTGGATCCCTTGCAAATTACTCAGCCTTTTGCCAGTGGGAGCCCCAAGTCTCTGAAACAGCAGCACCTCCTGATTTACAGCGGTAAGCACGCAGCACAGAGGAGACCACAACTCTGGTTCCCAGGAGGTCTTTTCGGCTCTCAGGCCTGGGTCCTGAGTGCAGGGTTGGGGTTAGGGGCATTTGCTTTGCTGCTTCTCTCCCACCTTCCTGCGGCTCCCACTGGAAGATGGCTCTTGGGTCCCAACACCTCCGCCTGTCCCAACTCCCCTCTGGATATTTGAGGCTCAGACCTGGAGCACGCAGCTGCCCCATGGGTTGCACGTGGCTGTGATGTCCCTCAATCCAGATTGCCGCTGTGGAGAGAATTCCTCGGCAATGAATGAAAAATATTTCCCATTTTCAGCTCCGTGTCAGATTAATGGAAATTTTGCAACTTGCTCAGACCGATATAGTTAGGATTGTGTATTTGCTGGTGTGAACAGGAACACGGTAGCTGTTTTTCTGTTTCCTGCATTTGAACGCAGTGAAAATATGATCTGGGCCTTCTGTGATCCTGTTTGCTGACACTCTTTCTTTAGGAAAGTAATTCGGGAAGAACAACAAAGAATTCTTCGGCGAACTTCCTTGCAGAAAAGGTTGTGGTTGTCTTGCCAGCTCTCAAAATTAAAACTATGTTCCAGTCAAAAATGCCTATTCAGGCTGACATCAAAGAGCAAAATGTGAGCAGGTCAAGGAGTTTAATTTCCATGGCACTTGCATTTGTGATTCACATGTGGGGCACAGTAATGACTTACATGCCCATTGGCAATAATGTAATAGAGGGCTAGTGTGAATAAAAAGAAAAATGAATTGGAGGTAACAGTAACGGGCCAAATTCTGTATTCAGTTGGGTGCACGGAGCTCATTGAAGTTGGGCAGTGTCACATGGAGCACAATCTGGGGGTCTTTCTCACAGCAGCATTTTCATGAATACGTACCTTATGGAGCACCCTCGCAGTCGCTGGTAGCCTAGGCTGAGGTTTTCAGAAATGAGCCACGGTGCTGCTGTTTGGGGATGTCAGTCCAAGATGCTCATGGGGGGCCTGATGCCAGAGGGCTCCTTATCACTGTCTCGAGATCAGGTCGCTTTAAGATATCTCAGGCTGCACATACTACATGACTCCTGAAAACCTGGGTCTTGGGGCACGTTTCCTGAATCATTTGAGGTGTGTTTTCATACCAGCTTTTTAACTTCTCAAAATCTCTAGTTAAGGGGAAGGACTATATCTTGAGGTATGAAAGCAGGAGGTATGTAAACTTTTTAACAGTGTCTGTATATTCTCCTACTACTCCTTATTTGCTTTTCTCATGGGACGATCCAACTAGGCATTACAGACTGTTGATAAGTAGATTTTCAGCCCATTTCATTTAACCATTACTGCATTTCCATATCAAAGATTTTACACTTGGCATGCCCAAGCTTATTTTATTTGTAATCTTTTCTCAAATGAGAAGTTTGGAATGTTTTTTCATTATGTGTTTCATCTGCAATGTACTGCCTTCATGTTATTTTTTAAGATGAGATCTTATACGCTACCTCAAGTCATTCTACAACTCATTGGCTCTTATTTATTCTGGCCTCCTAATCTGACACAATTTCTATGTTGAAACTTGTTGCTATTTTTTTTCCAAGGATACACCATATGAAGTTAAGCATGTGCTGTATATCTAAGTGCAAATATAAACTAGTTGATAGTCTCTAGTCACACCCTGGATAGGTGTGGCAGTTGGGAATTTTTCGCTTTCTGGCTGGAGATCAGAATGTGCTTCACATAGCTCCACATACAGGATCTTGGTCAGGAGAGAACTGGTTGGGGTTTTTTTGTTTTTTTTTTTTTTTCACGTGTGTTTTTTGAAGGGTTGGGAGCTAAATAGTTGTACTGTTTCCAGAAACGGATTTTTACTTGTTTGGCTATATTTAGAGCTGCAATTGGGAGATTTGAGGGTATGATAATCCACTGCCTTACTGTCTTTTCTTCTTTCTCTCTTTCTCTCTATCACTTTGTGGATAAGAGGATGGATGAGCTTAACTCTAATGTCAGCCTAAGGCATGGTGCAGAGCTGCACTACTCCAAGAGAAACTCCAAGGAGGAAGTATGACTCAGAGAGCTGCAATTCCTTCCACGGTTCCTCCTTGTTCCAGCCGGGGAAGTAAGTTACTTTGGTATTTGTGTTGCTAGACTAAAGCTTACTTCTCCCCTTGTGCTTACAAGCCTCCGCTTGCAGAATAGAAAGCGGAGGGAGAAGGGTCTGCGCCAGAAGCAAGGTGTCACTAACCTGGGAAAGGGCGTTTTGCTGCCTTTGACACCTCAGTTGCCCAAGTGAAACAGGGGCAACTCTAGCCCTGCGTAGGGTTTCACTGTAAACAGTCACCTCATAGCCACCCCCTTATACTGGCTTGCCAGTCATTTTGCAGAGTTATAGATGGCTGCCTATCTTGTCAGGCATCTTTTACGTTAATACCAAGAGCAATGCACAAACTATTGGACAGCTCTATACTATTTTTTCCACACAGTTTGTTACATCATGTTGATTCTCTTGCTTAAAATTCATAGTCTTTCATTCAACAAGAGGTAGTCACTATCAGGCTAATGTACAGCTCACCAGACACTTCTGAATTGCCTCTCAGACAATCGATTTCTCACTGACTTTTATTTTCCATAGTAGCAGTTTGTTATTATACTCAGAGACTCCAAAGGATTTGCAGACAATATTTCTCTTGCCAAAAGAGAAACACTAATAAATGTATTCATAGTGAAATGTTCAAAATCAGTATTTCTTCACTGGTGGTGCAACTCTAAGGCCTGAGAACACCAACTGACATATGATCTGTTTGCAAATGATACACATGACTATTCACCTGCCTGATATTCTGCTCAGCATCAACGCACTTTGGGGAAAAAATGTAAAATTCACAGCCATTTTTTTAATATGCTTTTTCATGGATGGACAGCAGAGCAGAAATACTGCACTACAATACAGAGGGACCTTAAACTGAGCACTATTTTAAAAGAATTTATAATATGAAAGTAAAATATTGTGTTAACTGAGACGGTGTCAAATGCGAGGACATACTAAATACTTATGTGATGCACTGGCCTGAAAGATAAAAGGAGTAAGGAAAACAAGAGAGGAATTCATCCATATGCACATCAGCTAGACAATCCAGGTAGGGATAAAACCTCAGTACTTGTTACTATACCCTCTAGGATTACCAGGGAGAAGTTTTCAGGAAGGATCTTGCAATAAAAAAGAACAAAACCAGGAGTAAGAATCAACTTCAGAAAATAGCTCTGGCCCTCATATGGTGTTCAGCAGCACAGATACACACACACACACACATATATGCTCTCACACTTCCTGCCTGAGTTATATTGGTTTCAAAAATAGCCTGTGAAAGATGATTCAAGGTATTGGACTAACTTCTGCTTTCAGTAAAGTGGACTGAACATAGAGCTGAATTTATACCTGCATGTGGGATTTTGTGTACCAACACGTATAAAGCTCATCCTTATACTGTGAGCTTTGAATGGCACCAGCACTAATTCACCTGAGTACCTGACAGAGAGCTACAGAGAGAGAGAGAGAGAGAGAAACACTGTTCATTTGAGCTGGTCTTTGTTCCTACGCTGGAAATAAGTGATGTAAAGGAAGCATCCAGTTCAAATGTGCAAAAGTTGCTTTTATTTTGCATCAGTTTATTCAGGTATTTTAAATAGGCTTAGTTAAAATAATCAGCTGAGCCTTTTTGACAACTTTGTAAAAAAGCCTTATGTGGCTAATTCTTAAATATCGTCAGACAGCAGGCTAATTGTGTCCAAGTGCACATTGTTGCCCCAGGTAGCAGATAACTTCCTGTGTTGAAACGACGACTTGAGAGCGATACACTTGTAAACAAGGAAATATCATCTTCCAGTCCTGCTGTGTCTTAAAGTAATCTATGAGAACTCTCTTTAGCTGAATGCTGGTGCTTAGCCAAGGTATTAGACACATTCAGGATGTATTAAGCTCATACACCTTCTGAATTACTTGATGGTTTTGAGTTCATGTAGCTAGCTAATTTAGTCAGATTTCTAGTGCTAACAATAACTGAATATGCTGAACTGCCAGGAATGTTACTTGTAGAGGTATGTAATAAATGTGCTTAACTGTGTTTAATTATATAGGTACGCAATGGACACCTTTACCACTTTGTGTAGTTACTATCCTGTTCCCAATGCTTGGTAATATGGGACACCATATCCCTTTTGAAATGGGAGAATACTTTGGAATAGCAAACATTCACATTTCATGTTTCAGCAGTTCTGAACACATAATCAAAAATATGGCAAAAGAACCTTCACTGGATCAAATTATGTACCCTTTTGAATAGAAGTAAATTCAAAATAATTCCATGAAATCAAGTCAGAGGAGAACTTACTCTCCCTGGTAAATACTACTTTAACAAAATTGCCTGGATGATTCGCTGTGAACAATTCAGTGAAAATGTGATCTGTGTTTTATATAGCCTTCCTTTTTCTTTTCTCCATATTCCGCTTTCTCTTCCTCATCCTCTTTTTAACCTTTTCCACCTTCCGATGCTATGCATAGAAGACCTGAGAACATAAACGAAAGCGTACATGAGAAACAGACGATAGAGTTAGCAGTTTGGGCAGGATAAAAACAAGCCATTGCTGGAAGTGCAGAAGGTGGTAAAATACCAATAATCCACATTGATATCTGACATGACTAACAGAGGAAGGGCTTGTTCCTTGTATTGTTTCAGTTCCTGAGAGTGCCTCTTGCCTTCTACATGGTATAATATAGCCTGAATAAAATGCGGCTACAAAAGGAAAAAGGTAACAGTGATCCTACTCTAAATAGGATTTAATACTGTGCTCATCACTGCAGTGTCTGAGAGCAAGATATAGTATTGCTGCTGCAGTACAAAGTTCATGGAATATCAAGTGTTGATAATGTGTGCTCGGAGTCTGTAAATGTATGTACAAATGGATCAGATCCACAGCTGGCATCTGTCTGGCTCCAGATCTGGTCCAGTAAGTTTCTAAAGAGTAGTTCACGACAGACCATTGAAAACTTCCAAAGAAAGTCCCAGGGCACATGACAGAAATGGCCAAGTGGGACAGTGCAGCAGAAGAAAGAAATCCTGTGGGTTCATTTCTTTAAAGCATAGAAGTCATTAATCATTTCTATTCCTTTCCATTTGAAACAGCTGCCTGCCTGCATTTGCTAAGTAACTGCTTTCCTAACCACACAGAAACTAAGCTGTGGGCCCCAGAATGCTCATGCTTCCAGATATTAATACACAATTTCCCTCTTTCACTGTGTCAATGAGAGCACGTTAACATTCTTAGCATCTGGTTTTGGTCGTGAAATAAAACGCTAATGTTTCCACACTTCATGAATTCCTTCCAAAAATCTTTCTAATTGCTTATCTTCTCAACCGAGGCTTCAGAAGTTCAAAAGCTTGACTTGAAAAATCTCGGTGGCCTTCTACCCATCACCTGCGACGTAGGATGTTGCTCTTTATCAAGTCAGAAAATAACGCCTCTCCCGTCATGCTTTTTTGCTCATCTTCTTGTGAAACTGAGTTACATTTTCCACCTAAGCTTGTTATTTCAAACAGGACACTGTCATCTCTGCGGGCTCTTGCAATTAGCGGAGTGCCAGCCAGCAGGTGGAGACGCATGAAAGCAATCTCAATTCATAGCCAGGCTGCTTTGACATTTCATTCCCATAGCCCTGGCCAAGCACTCCAGCGGGCCAGAGCCAGAAAATATAGCTATTGGTTTCATGGAAAAGTTCAGAATTAAAATCTTGGATTGCTGACAAACATGTGACGGAGCAGCTTCGACTGTAGGGCTGCTCTGCACAAAGCCACGCTAAAGAGCCATCCAGTCAGTACCTTTCATGTATCAGTGAATCGTGGAGGGAGGGAAGCTTGCTGCTGACTCTGGCCTGACCTTGATTCATTCAGTTTGTTCAACAGTTTAGAGCTGCCTGTCAGCGTCAGCTGTGCTGAATGATGCAAGGAGCCACACACGCTCTGGTTTGTGCATATTCACTTTTGGCCTTGTGCTGTACAACGATGGGGCTCTGATGGCTCAATACCAGATGCATTTCCACCTATTTGCTAAAAAAGTGCAGCTTGAGATGGTATGAAAACAGCTTTGCTTCCTCTGTTCCTTTCATAACTCCTCCCACCCAGTGTTTCCTCTTTCAGAGTGGAAACACCATTGTCACAGCTATTTCTGAAATATCCCTGCCAAGATCAGGAAGTGCAGAGGAATACATAAGTATGAGGAGGGGGAAAGGTAGTTTGCAAGTTATTTTGGGAGTGGGGAAGTTGTTTACATGAGTTTGGGAGAAAAGCTGAGGGTAATTCTGTGTTGTCTTCAAACCAGTTAAGTTTCCAGCTCTAGTCTCTCTGCTCTATAGAAACTATAAGAAACTGCAGTACTGGGTCTGCAGAATACCTAATGTGAACCAATTGTCTTCAAGGGAAAAATGCCATGCTAAAATACAGTACACTTGCAAACTCTTTTCTTATACCAAAAATCGTTGCTGAGAATGTGAAAGACAAATTTTAACCAACAACAGTGACAGCACACATGGGCATGCACGTGGAGATACGGAAAGAGGGAAGCAGTTGGTGTAAAATTACTAGAGCTTTGAAAATCTACGAAAATCATCTGCGAACATTTTGAGAGATTTCAGTGTTTGAATACATGATGTGCTGGCAAATTAGATTCATTGAGGTGATACTGGAAAACATGGTGTCTTGTTTTGCAGCTCCAGACCCCTCAACATTTAATAATTTGTAGTGAGTTTGGATGAATTATCGGAGTTTATTGTTCTTCCTTTAAATGAGAAAGGTTCTTCAAACCTTGCAAACTCAATTTCAGTGCTTCTAAAGAAATGTACTTTGCAGCTTTTCCATCCTTTTGGATTCTCCTCTTCCCCCTCCCCTACCTCGCCTCTTGCACTCTTCTCTTTGGAGAGCAGAGTTTAACATGCCATTGAGGAGATAGCCTGCATGCAAAGTCCCTCAAACATAAACACACTTAAAGAACAGATTCATCACAGTGTGTTTCCAAATGTGGAAACCGCATTCCATCTGCACCCTTATCCAGTGGTCATTAGCTTAGATCTTGAATGGACATTCCTTGAAGTGAAGATTATGAAAACATACATACTGCTCAACAGTGATTCACCAGCTTCCAAGCTCTCTCTGCTCAAGAGCAGCTGAGCTCAGAGTGACTCAGGCTGGGGACTCTGAGAACGCTGTGCAGGAATTTGCTGCATTGAGCCTGCAAAACTGCCTTCAGGTGACTTCTCCGGTGATTAGGAAGACCAGTGTTTATTTGACTCGGGTATTTTTCCACATTTGTTGTCCTTTTAAAAGTTTGGTATATCTTAGCTTATACATAATTATAAGAGGTGTTTTTTAGACCCTGGCTCTGCTTCTCCACTCAGGTTTACCACACTGTAACATCAATGACTTCTATGCTGTCACCCCAACAGAAGAACCAGAGCCCACGTGAGCGTGCTTGTCAGGAGTTTACAGATGACAACGGTCACACACAGTGCTTGACGATAAGGCAAGTTATCACCATTATTCCTTGACCTATTTTTTAGCTTGTAAATGACTGGGTCTAAATTTCCAGCCACAAACTGAAGATATTGTTTATTGATCTATTGTATAGGATTGCCTTGAAAGAGTTAGCATTTCTCTTAGATGACTCATAGATTGTTCTGATGATGGATGTGTCCTCAGGTTTGCTCTGTGTGTGAATGTGTATCTCTCTCTCTCTTTCTATGTGCATATGTTTGTGTGTGCATATATATATATATATATGTTAAATGGTTTGCTTTCATGACATACCCTTTAGAGTCTTTATTTCCTTTGAGGATTGTTTTTTAAAGAATAACTATCAGTCAGAGACAGAGAGAAAAAAACTTGGATTACATAGGGAGCTACGAAAGATATGTGAAATAAAGGACAGCTTATTATTTTGGGCAATGGAGTAAGAGTGCAAAAGGAGAATTGAATTCAAAGTGCTGAATTATGTGGACATGCTTAGTATGTTCTTGGGAAATTGCTTAATCTACATGGTGATTCAGTTCCCCATTTATAATATAGGGACAATGCTTGACAGCCTTGTTCATAAAAAAACCCCTATGAATGAATATGGACTGTGGATATGATGGTGATGACAGCTCAGAACTTACACAGTTTATCCCTCGCAGCCAGACCTTGCTGTTGGATATAATTTTGGATCCTGCCCTAAACAATATTCTGTAGCAGATCTCTTAAAATGTTGGTCTCTGTGGCACCTATTCAAATTGGAATTAGGTCCTCATTGGGCTGTGACAGAAGACAATGAAATTAAACTGAGGACATAATCCCAGTGTACAACTTTATGGCAAAACAACAAAATAGTCGTCCCTGGACAAAGTAGGTCTCTCAAATAGGTCTCTAACAGAGCTGTATTTGCACCAAACAAACATATTAACGAAGTAATAACATGTTTTTGAAGTATCAGTTTGAAAGATATTTTGGAAGCACCTAAACAGGCTATACAAGTACTGTTCAACCGCAGGCTATGAATCTTTAACATCTACTTCCGCAGAGTATCAAGTAGGTGCTATTTAATGTAAATTAATTGCTATAAACTTCTTTCAATCTGCAGTGCAATTGCATGTATTTTCAGATCCCTCTATTCCATCGTTAGTTTTATGGTCACATGGATGCATCTCGTACCTGTATATTAATGACAACATTTGGTTTATATTAGAAACTTCTCTTCCCACAAGTACGTGGTGGTGTCGTATAGAATGCACATTCCCATAATCATTTCATATGTTTTCAGTCTTAAAAATAAAGTTTATATAATGAAAATACAATATAATTATACACATGGGAGTTCTGGTTTGGAAGAGGTTCAGCAGAATTCTTTGATAAAACAAGCCCCCAACCACAAAAGCTACATACAGTGATTTGACAGTCAAACATATATAATCACTTATGCTAAATTAAAGGCAGTGTCACCACGTTAAAAGCAGCGCATTGAAATCCCTTATGTCACTTTTGGCCAACAAGTGACAAATACTGTAAATCTAACCAAATGCATCCTTGAATAAACTTTGAGTAACTTTTTAAAAAGGTGCTTGGGGTGGTGAATTATATAGGGAAATGGGAGTGCAAAGGATACATTTATACAGGGTTAGCTTATGATACTAGCTGAGCTCTCTTATACAGTCAGCAGCCTGGTCCTTTTTTGCTCTGCACCAATTTCTAATACCCAGAAGTGGACAATATGAGGGTTGTCAGAGGAAAAAAAAATCATCCAGAATTATCTCATTAGGCAGAACAGAGATGATAATATCTGTGGAGTTAAACACCTCATTGTTTAGGTGGGATTTTCCATGTGCTGTTCCTGCTAATATCTCTTCCCAAATACATGAACCCTTTTTCACTCCACCAAAACTGCCTCTTTGTGCAGAAAGTTCATGGGCAAGATCCTCCATGGATACAAAATTTTGTAGCTCCTCTGAGAGCAGCAGGATGATGCTGATTTACACCAGATACGGATCTGGTTCACAGCATGTTTCAGTCTGAATTCACAAAGCATGGAGTAATGTGAAACAAGGAAGTGACTTTTGTGAAAAGCATTTTGGAAAGGAAAACCAAAAATGATGGATGTACCACTGGGGCACAGGGAGTGGAGCCCGCCTCAAAGAAGACCTTGTAGAGCTGCCAACCTTCCCACAAAATGTGCTGCTGCTCTCAGAGAGGAGGGGGAGGTTTCCCCAGGACAAATGCAGCCACACCAAGCACCCTAATAACTACTTTGTAGATATTTTTATGTACCATCACATCAAAACCAGACAGAACTTCCCAAACATTTGAATTCGACCCATCACTGATTAATGGAAGGAGGAGAAGGAGAATGGGTGGGAAGAATAGTCATTGTGAACTGCCATAACACTGGGCAGTAAGCCATGCTATTCAACAAATGAGACAATACATTAAAAAATAAAACTTTGTTTTCAGGGGCCTTCTATATATATCAAGAGCCTGATTCACAGACCACTAAAGTTAGTGGGAATCTTTGCTTTGACTTTAACCAGCTACTGGTCCAGCTGTTACAAAAGAAGAGTTAATACAGCTTTGCGCTTACTCAGCGTCTCAAGATTAGAAAATTGCAAGGTCGAATTAGCTAGTTACTAACTAATCAACAGTTAGTTACTGACTGCAGCTAATTACTCAGAATACACAGTCATTTTGCCCACCTGTATGTACTGCCTTTTACTATGGAAGCTATTAGCATGAACCAATATATAGAGAGAAGATTTAACGAAAGACAGAAAATGTGCATGCTTACAAGAAAGAATAGTTAATAATTTATGTTCCACCTGACATTTAAAGCTCTGCAAACATTATTATTTGAGGAAAAAAAAATCTGATTTTCAAATATTGCATACCCTTTTATAGCTTCTTTCTGTTTCTTTCCCCCTGGAAGCAATTAGCTCAATCATATTATAATTCTTACATCTTCAACTATGCAACTGACCATATTACCATTCCAGTTAAATATGCAGCACAGCCACTAGTCCTTTGTGAGGAACGGGATTGTTCATTTCAATAGGAGTTTGGGGTGGGGATAGTAAATCATCCTCTTCCTGATCCAGATGTGCTAATGGAAGAGGTGACCCTCCTCCTTTTCCCTCCACCAGTCTGCTGACAGAGAAGGCAATATGAGAACTTCCATATTACGTGGGACAAATTAGCTATGCTGAGTTAAATTCTCAACCTAGTTCTCTATCAGGGGAATTAATTTCTCCTGAGGCCCATAATAAATTTTACCAAAGTTAGCTCATCAAAAAGACTGAGCTGGGAGGATACCTAGGACAACTTGCTGCTTTCACAGGTAAAGAAGTGTGGCAGCTCACCCGAGCTATGCTCTGAAACTCATAGAACAGTAAGCAATATGGGATCTCTCAAAAAAAATGCAGGAAATGCGGCACACGTGGGACCATTAGAACAAGCAGACATAATTTACCTTGGGGTTGCCATTTAATACAGACTAGGATTGAAATGGTCTACCTGGTTTTGTCCAAAACACATAAGGAAGCCCTTACGTACCATGCTCTGTTTACAGGTCACTTGAAGGAGTAACATTAGAGGTGGGTGGCAAACAACCTAGAGCGATCTAGAATGTTAGTCACCAGAGAAATAGAAAACAATTCCTCTTTCTCTCTTAAAAATATTTCCTCTGGGATGTTTTTTGACCTAACATTTTTAACCATGCGAGACATACCACAGTTACGAGCTCTGGATCAGATTCCTCCCTTATAACCATCAGAAAGGGGTAGAGAGAAAGTAACTTCTATAGTACAATAGCAGGTGAAAGCTGGTGGCATTGCCACATACTCAGAACCTGGGGTGGTTAAATCCTTAGACCTCTTCAGCAAAGCTCTCATTATCGACCTTAAAGGGTACATGAAACTCAACAGTTTTCCAAATAAGCTTAACCACAGGAGATTGCACTTCCATTATGCAAAGGGCTTCCTTGATACAGCTGAAATATATCCTACAGTACTTGCTCTCTGCCTTTGGGAATTTGAAACTGCAGCTATACTGATTCCACCAGGTCCACAGATATACTTGTATTTCATTCACTGATCACTTTTTACGCTCATATGTTTGGGACTCATAAATAGAAAATTCATATTTAGTGTCATTACGGATCAGGACTAAAGGCTGTTCTGGAGCAGAGCTTTGTTGACGAGTCAGTTACAATTCAACTAAAACAATATTCAGGTGTTTCTACAGTACAGGAAATGCTTGGATCACCTTTCCCCTTCCTCTTACATGTAAATGCAAGCATATTTAATATCCTGGGCGCTTCTGCCTGGTAATGTTGACAGAAAGTGACACTGCTGACACTAAGTGATTGCTTGGCTCTGGAAGGTCAAATGACAGGAGCAAATTAAGGTGGCACAAAAGTTACCATAGGTATTTTTGTGCCTTCAGTGATGCCAGTAAACAAAAAAGAATTCTTCTGGTCCATACTTAATATAAATATCACAAGGATTATGTCTGTTTTCCAACCAAGACATGTCAGATTCAGAAATTTCACTGTGGAAAACAGCAGTGGTTCACATCTCAATCAATTCTACACTTATCTCTACCTGAAGCATCAGAGACGTGGTTGGTGTCACTTTTTACTCTTCATGGCGGGAAAGACTTTTTCTTTTAATTTGAGTTTTCTATTTTTTTAAAAGGCTTTTTTTCTCTCTTATTGGAGAAGAAATGTTTAATCTGAAAGGTTGACCTTGTTTGAAGCCAGTTGTAGCTCATCCAAAGCCCAGTGCATAAGTGCTCACTATGTCCAGTTGACTCTTGTTTTGACTCAGGTAAAGATCTCAGCATGTACTGAACTTTAAGTACAAACTTTTGCCTAAACTGGGGTGCTTTCCAGAGCAGAATCCTTAATTATTCATGTTAAAAGTATAAAAAAAGTAAGGAAAGGCACAGATAATACCTAGGAAAAGTAGATTGCTGGAGAAAGGCAAAACAGCCTGTCTCCCTCTTGACTTTGCCTAGGTCAAAGGGAAAAGTTGAGGCACTGGCTTCTGCTTACATTTTTTTTTTTCATCTCATTGATAGCAGGAAGACAAGTCCAGCTCTCCAAGACTTTCTGTCCAAGTTCCTCCCTTTGCTTGCCTCCCTTCCCAAGACCAGTCCCTTTCCTCTCTTTTGTCCTTACACAGCAATGTTCAGCTTTGCATTTTGAAAAGGCTTGAGCTGACTCTGTGCAGAGGTAATGGCTAGTTGAAGGAAGAGTGAAATGTTCATTTTAAAAGCATTTTGGCATACCAGTAGGTAAAAGGGTTCTAGCTAGATTGCAGGAAAGAAGGCATTTTCATGCTTCCTGTTTTTTGTTAAGCCCCTGAACGAAATGCTTTGAAATTTGTGCACCTAAAGAGGCGCCTACATCTCTATTTCAAGAAACTGCCTGAATGGGTATGGTTGCTGCTGATTATCTTCCTAGGAAATATATCAACTGAAGTTTCATGATTGTCTTATATAAGGCCTCGTAATCGTAAATAATGGTCAGGGTTTCCACGCAGGAAGAAATCTTCAAGGTATTAGCAAGAATGTGGCTGAATACCAAGTGACAAAGTCAGGGCCTTCAAAACCTACATAGTTCCAATGTAGTGCTCCACCAAGATCTCTGTAACATTCCATGGCCCTGGGAAATACATGGGGTTGTTGAAGGTGTAATCACTTGTAAAGGTGAGGCGAGCTGCTAATCCCGAGTAACCACACACATGGCCATTGCGTACTCAGCCAAACTGAACTTCCAGTCTTCAGCCTTCTCCATCTGCTCTGTCGATTTCTTTTGACTTACCTTTTTTTTAAAGACGCCAATTATGCGCAAATCAAATGAGTCTGTTTCTTTAGGTCCATTAATTATTACATTCCATTTACATTTTCTGTTTACTTTTTCCCTTCTCTATGGAAGCTATTGAAGGTCTGATGATTCAGAATGCTCTGGGAACACTATGTGGCTTTCCTTCTTGTTTGCCCATTGTAACGGAGCTCATTTTTCAGTGGAGGTTTCCCATTATTTCCAGGAAAAATGTGGTCAAACCCATGTACTCCCAAACCTTTTGATCTCCTGAATCCTCTTCATATCCCAGATAAAAAAGTCAGTGATTAAGACAGAGTTCCTAAAAGGACACATAGTCAGGCTTCCCTTTGACCAAAATGGTTTCCCAGTGAATCAAACCTTTCTCAGCTCAGGGGGGGCTCGACAATAGACCCTGAAAAGATGGATAGAGCAATTGTCCTGCTTAGTGATCCACGAAAGGGAAGGGGTCCTTAGTGAAGGGAGACCTACACTAAGTCTGACCTGACACTGCAGGAGTAAGACAATAAAAGGTCAAGGAGACTAACGAGAGGAAAAATGCAGACAAAAGGTGCCACAGCTAGCACACAGCTCCTGCCACGCAGACTATGGGGCAGCAACGTTAACTGCCTCAGACATGTGAAGGGGAAGTGAAGCGGAAAGAACTTGAAGTTTCCTTCTTAAGAATTGTGGCCCAGCATCTTCAGGATTTACCCAGGCCTCACAGAGAGGTCAAAGTGATGCAGCTAGAGCTGAGGTGAATGAGAAATAAAGACTGGGGAGGAGAAAAATATAGATGTATTTTAGACCAAATGAAAAGGGCAACAACTTGACTGTTGGGATCTGCAGCAAGTTCCCAAGGCATTTTGTGGGAGGAAGCAGAGAAAGCTTTTGCCTAATTCTGTTTTAAAAAACCCAACAACTTGATTTCGATGTATGTGAAGACTTGCCACGGGCATATTTTTCTTCAACAAAATTTTTCAAAACAAAAAGATTCTTCATTTACACTATCTGGGACCCAACTGAATTTCCTTCAAGCGCCCAGCAATTGTTTCTTTCTGTGTGTGAAAGAATCCTGGTCCTTGTGATCTGGCTGGAGACAAAGGGAGGAATCTCTGTGGCTCCTGCATGCATCCCTGTCGTCAATGGCATCTCCATTATCACTTCTTTGTAGCTGGGCCTTGCCCTTGTTAAACGGAACAGCCTCTTCCTACTTAGGTCAGACAAGTACTCTCAATGCTGCTTTTGCATGTGTACACCAACAGGCCACTCGTTAGTTAACAACTAACATTTAAAAAGCCTCATCAGAGGACTCAGGAAGAAAATCTCCCTCGGTTGTATTTCTCACGTTTTTTACATTTTAAACCACATTTTTCATCTTTTCAGTGCCCTGATCTTTTGACAGCAGACATTGTGAGCACTGAGATTTATCAGAGTATCACTTCTGTGATAGGAACTGACAGAACAAACATTTTTCTCATCTGTAAAAGCAAAATAATACAGGATTTTAAAATTCAATAGGTTCAGGTAAGACAACTTGCTTTGCTGTGGAACCTTGCACAAAAATGACACTTTCCCAACACTGCCAGAAATCAGATACAGCTGTAGAGAGAAGGAATTGGGACGGTAGTATTGGTTAGGATTGCATGTGGGAATGAAACAGCGCACTTGGATTTTATTCCCAGGTCAATTGCTGGCTGGCTGTGTGATCCCAGGCAAAGCCCTAGAGCTCCCTCTGCCTCAGCTTCCCTGTCTGGGAATGAAATCCAGCTTCTTGAGGGACTTTTTGGATCTTGGGCCAGAAGTACAGCAGATTATTACTTTCACCTATTTAGTTTATTAGATGCATATCAAAGGGAGAGAAAATTTAAGGAGCATATGTTAGTTGAGAAACAGTGTGAATTTCAGCTGGCATTAGACAACTAATGAAAATTACGATTTAAGAGTAAAGTACTTTTCCTTATTCTGAGATGATGACTAAATCCAACCAAATTCTTTTAAAAGCCATCTCAATTGGAAACTATTAGGTAATTTCTTTGGAGGGTGGAGAAGGAGGCAGACAATATTCCTCCTACAATTACTGAGTCTTCTACAAATGAAATGATCTCTTTGCATTCCAGTGATGACCCCAGGCATTGATGAAAGCTGTGTTTCTCATCTGACCTCTTGTTTTAACTTTCCACCTGTGTAACTCTGCATTATTATTATTAACTCTATAGAGCCTGTAGATGAGCGCAACACTTACAGAAAAAATGGAAGCTGAACCTCTCCTTTAAGGAACTAGCTGTTTAAGGAACTTTATTCCCAGAGTTATCTCCATTAGTGCTGGAAGAAATTCTACTTAAGATCAAACTGTAAAGTGACAAATGGTTTTAAAGCCTGTAGAGTTACAAAAGCCCAAGCAGAAAGGGAAGTAGGTATTTCTGCTGTGCTGAAGCAGACAATTTGTATGAAAAAAAGAGAAAGGCCTGCAGTGCCTAGATTTGCTGAATGTCTGGTTTTGACCAAGCCAATCTGATCTGTAAGCTTCATTGGGGATTCAAGTTAGAGAGAAACAGACAATTAAACGCTTGCTCAGAACACAGTATCTAACCCATAGTTTGAAACCCAGGCAGATACCTCGCTAGCAGGCACCGGGTGTTAGACTAGGTTCCCTAGGCACTTTTATCCAAAGCCAGTGAGCATTGTAGTTCTGAACTTTCTAGCTGTATTTGACAGGAGTCAGCAACCACACATCCCAAGACAGAAAAAGCAGCAGACTACTTGCTTTGGCTCTGGGAACGTATAACTGAATGTCTCTAGCAGCTTATGGACTAGGATGGAGAAGATAATGACCATTAACAGAGATCTAGCCTCAAGTGTTGAGCACAGATCCACATACCTTATTGTCACAAAGAAAAAAACTCTTTGGATGACTCTACACTAACACTGTAGCGCAGTTTAGATTCATCCAAACCATGAGGTCTGTTCCATCTCCAGGAGTGAACCTAACTTACATGCAGCCAGTGGGACTTGACTACATCTGTCCCAGAGTAACATCCCTAAAGTGCTGGAAGCAGGGACGTTGGGACCTCAGTTCTAATAGTTTTGCTGGACAAATCTGCTCCTTTCAGGATTCAGCACTTACTAGTGGTGGCACATCTTTAGGGCATTTCTCTACAGCACTGCAGCGACCAGCGATTGCAGGGGAGCACCATGGATCTGAGCTGAAGATTGACTCTCTCTGTCCTATTGTCTTGCAGATCTTTTTCCATCAGGTAGAACTTTTTCATCTGGCCTTTTCTTGATTGCTCAGAATTAGGGCCATGGCCCAAATTTTCTTAACTGCCACACATACTACAAATGTGATTCATCATGCTAAAGGTAAGGTAGGTGTATGCCTAAGACCAAATGAATCATGTTGTAGAAGCGCCTGTTTTTTTCCATTGACTGTAGCTCAGATGCAATGAAGACCAGCTAAAGTGTGGTGGAGCTACTCCCATGGCACATGCCTATTACGTCCATTTTTCAGGTTATGTCTGATAGGTTTAATAAACACTTCACAAGACCTGGAAGGGAATGGTTACTCTTCTAATCATTCTGCTGGCCAGATTTTTACAGTCAGTGTGATTTTGTATTGCAGTTGGTGATTAAAAGAAAAATACGACGTCACACAGGTGCAATTAACATATAAAAATAGTAAATCTGGGCTCCTTCTCTGTAGCCGATAAGGACCCCTGCGAAGCTCCCTTCTGATCATCACAGATTTTTAATTGAGTTTAATTAGCCATTGAAATAATTTCCCAAAGTTCATAGTGTATTTTCCGTCACTGGAACATTTTAAATCAAGATGATATCTTTTTCCAAAAGATAGATATGCTCCAATTCAAACAGGGATTGAATTTCAGGGAACTCAGGAGGCTGACACGCTGCAGCAGCTCACAGCTTTTTCAGTCTGCGGACACCTAAACATTTTACATTGGAAGTACAAAGCTCTCTAGCAAATTCGAATGTACTGTTGGTAGGGTTGCTTCCTCAGCTGCAGTGTGAATGCAGACTCACAGGATGACAACTGCCTGTAGAGGTATGTATCAAGGCATATTTTCAAATATTTTCCTGAAGCTCAGAAAACCTTACATTTAATGTGCCAGAATTTTCTTCATTCAGTCTATGTTCGTTTTTAATTCTGATTTCCAAATCCTCCCAAGGAATATCACGCGTGAAATAAAGACTCATGAAATTGTTTTGCAGAGGTAAAGAGATATAATCCTCAATATGTTTTCAAAAGCTTTGCTTCATTTCTCATAAGATTTTGTTAATCAAAATAGAAATTTGCTACTTAGGGCCCAAGGTGTAACATTTTATCCCAGTTGGGTCTGAGGATACTGAACATTTTGCTATATAAAGTCATAAATTTGGGCCAGATACTGCAATCAGTCTACTCTAGACTCCTAATGATGTCAATGTTAGTGTCATATATAGGTCAGATACAAAATTAGGTGATTTTTAAAAGGAGATGTATTCTCTCAGAATATGTCATGATTTATATGGCTGCCACAAGGCCATACCCCAGACATTTACTGAAGTGCTGTGCAAGTCTAAATAGCTGCATTTTATCCAAAAAGAAGAAAGCAACCAGAGCAACAGAATTAACTTTACAGTTCTGTTCTGGTGTGTAAGGAAACAAAGAGGGTATGTTTTCCTGTAGCTGAACACAGCTATATTAATTGGTTCCATAGCACAACGTTCTCCAACAGCTTTTGGCCCATACCTGGCATGAATATCACTGTCAGAATTATCCTGATTAATGAAGAATAATTCATGCTGATCAGACAGACCGTGAGGTGGTCAGTGCCATATTAACCAGCTCAGTTCTTCTCAGATGTCTTCTGACGCTGTGGCCCTTTGTAAAAGGCAAAGAACAAGTAGGACAGTAAAAATTGCAGTATAAAGGTTAATTACTCACATGCCTGCTCATGCCCACCGTTACTGTTTGGTTCGCGTTCATCTCCCTGCTTGAATTTGTTTGCCATTGTCTTTGCTCCGTTCTCAATGCCCATGTTTGCCCCTTTCCTTACTGTTTTATGATTGAGTATGGATCACTTATCATGTTTGTTACTGTGACTATATATAATACCATTACCAATAGCTTATACTTCTGTAGCACCTTCTACTTACTCGTTTCAATGTTTTTCATGTGCACTAACAAACGAAACGTCTCAATAGCCTCCAGAAGGAAGGATGGCTCTGTCTGCTTTACATGTAGGTCAGCTACACTGAGATAGGTTACAGTTCATGACTTGCCCAGGGTTACGCAGGAACTGTGTGGCAGAACTCAGAATGGAAACCAGATTTCGTGCTCTCCTGCCTTAACAACAAGGTTATGCGTTCTCTTTGTGATGCTTTTGGGCAGTTCGTATGGATCTACACATATGTTTCAAATGAGTTAAATTTCCATGAACTTACTGTTTTGAACAAAAGTGAACATATAAATGACAAAGGGCTAAATTATTGCAAAATGGCAAAAGCTGCTTGGAGATTTGCATACCTGGTCACAGTAGTTGGATACATAAATAACTAATTGATTATATGCATAATCATAGGAACTGTGCATGCAATTTTCTGAAAATTTAGACCAAAATGCACAGAAAGGTAACTGGAGACAAGGAGAAGGAAAAAGTTTAATGTAATACACATGCATAGTGAACATGGGTTTAAGCCATAAAGGGTGGTGTACCTGGGCCTGGTTCTGGTGTGTGCAGTTCACAGATCGTGCTGTGCACACAGCCACCCTGATAAACTACCTTAAAATGTGTTATAGCTTGTATTTTCCTTCATTGATTAAACAGGGATTTTCCTCTTACACCACTTAAGAGAATAAGTAGTTATGTTCATCACTCTCTTTTGTGTAATTTATTAATCTTCTCTTTTTAAACCAAACACAAGTAGAAAGTCTTGGGATTTTTAAGACTGTTTTCCATTTGCCAATGGCTTGTAAATTGAACCCCATGATGATTAGAACTGTAGTAAATAATGGTACTAAGATACTCTGACCACAAAGGCACAAAGAAACACCCTCAATGTGAGCATTCCCTGAAAAACTCAGTACAGACCTCAATATGCTGCTTGCCAAAATAAAAAGGTATGGAAAACTCGCATTTAGAAATATGTAGTCACAGAATACTCCAGTAATTGCTCTTTGAGGGGCAGTTTCACAGACAGCGAGCAGGCAACATACAGTATCAAATATTTAGGACATCTTGCATCCCAAAACAGAGCTATGATGCTTTACACCAAGAGACAATCTGGTCAGTAGCTTTCAAGGTGGCAAAAGACAATGATTTCATTTGCAGCGTGTCTGACAAATGAATGTCTGGAGTGGAGAGAAAGGCCTTTAAGCCTGAAGGTCCTCAGTGCTGGGTTTATGGGGTTTTTCACTTCATTGAGTCCATTCCTCGACGATTTAATGAGAGAAAATTGTGCTGTTAGCGGCTTCTGAGCACCACGCTGCAAATTTATGAAAATGAAAAATCTTTAACAAGAATTGAAAGGAAATCATTGATTTATGGCAGGAGCTTCAGCTAACCGTAGATTAATTAAAAAACAATACAAAGATGAACATGGGTCGAGAGATGAGAAAAGATTGAATTTTGCCAGGAGCAGGACTGTTACTGGACTCAGGCATGTGGGTGGAGTGATAATAACACCTGGCCATCTGCATGCAGTGCAAAAAAATCCTGTTGGCAAATGCTGAAACGTTAAAAGTACAAATGCAACTGGCAAAGTATCAGCAGCTGTTCTGGAGATGCTGCTCAGAGTAAAACATACACACGTAATTCTCTTACATCATCTATATAGGTGTATTTTTGTCCTATTTATAAAGCTAATGCAATGTGAAGGTAATCAGGCAACGCTGTACAGCCAACATATTTTAGGAGTTATAACAGATATCTCTTGGCACGAGGTAAGAAAACACAGAGGCAAGGCTCTGTCTTCAGCTACAGCGGTAGGAGTGACGCTGCTGCTCAGAGGAAGGGGCAGCTAATGGCAATCCCCAGCCACCCAGAGCACTGCTGACTGGCAGGGCATGTTCATGAGATAAAGTCTGCAACAGTCTGGGCAGAAAAGAGGGGAGGCTGGCAACAGATGATGGAAGGCTTGGAGGAGTGGAAGGGGAAAGGAATGTCCTCTCTCCCCATCCCTCGCCCCTGTTTTCTTCTAGGAGAGTATTTCAGGTGCACATGTGGGCTGTATCTGCCCCGCCGCAGGGATCACAGAATCACAGAATGTTAGGGATTGGAAGGGACCTCGAAAGGTCATCTAGTCCAATCCCCCTGCCGGAGCAGGATTGATGCATGAGCGCTGCTTAAACCTCACAGACATATGAACACTCACATGCAACCCCCTGCAAAAACGGGGAGCAGGTGCAGCAAGCGCTATGAACTATATCACACACCCCGTATTTTAATTGTATTCCTGCTCGTTGCCTGCTTTCTCTAGAGGGGTGTGGGGTACGGGTGACCTTTGCGGGGTCAGGCCTGTAATTCTGCTTCTCTCCCCCTCTGCCAGACCTGCAGGGAACGAGTGTAGCCGCTGCTCCATCGAGGCCCGCTCCTCTCCCTGCGGTGGCAGGAGATGCTGCAGTAAAGAGCCCCGCTCTGTAACAAGACCTGCACGCCTATGTGCTGTGGGTTTTTTTTCACCAAGACTTCACCAAGACAGTTAATCTGTAATTTTCTATTTATTGTTAGCAATGAAGTGCCTTGCTGATAGGTAGGAAGCCAAAGTCCCAGCCCTGAAGATTTTCTAATTGAGACCTGAAGTTGTTGGCAGAGCATCTGAGGCTGTTACGGAGAGCAAAGCAGCTGCCCAGCTTCGACGTTCTCAACGCACAGAGCTTCGAACAGAGAGAGAGCAAGGAGGTATGGATCATGCGCACCAGGGAATGGAAATGTTACCGTTTTTTAAAATGTGGGTTCATTCTCGTGCTATAGTGACGGTGGTTTCACTTTGTGGACTAAACATAGGCTTTCTTAATTATCCAATTCATTTAATTTGTGGAGTGGAGGATTTTATGGAGTCAGATATTGCGGCTGTGTTGGTGAGGCAGTAATAATTCAGAGCCACAGTTATGAAGTGCTATTTAGTAGTGGTGGGTTTATACTTTTGGTTATTGCGTGCATTTATTTTTTTAATGGTTTTGTAATTATTTATGTTGGTAACAGTAAGTTTATGAACACAACTTCATTGTTGTGTTCATATTAAAGAACAATATAGTTTGCAGAACAATTATTGGAGGTATTTTTCTCTATAAGCTACCTTATCATTCAAACACAAACACGTAGGCTGGTTGCAAGACGAAAACAGTAAATTACACTTATTAACTAAAGTCAAGAGATGATTGTATTTTACCGAGGGGATATAGAGATAGTGTGTTCCAACTGTTCATCTGGCCTTTCATGCACTTTAACGGTGAATCTACCAGATGATAGCTTATATTAGGGGGAAGACGAATTAGCATGGGAGCCCAAGGGAACGACTTTATATTGGACAAGTGGTGACAGAGCTACTGGAACCTCTCCCTTTTGCTTCACTTCAATTCAGTCCTGTCATTCTCCTCACTGTGGTACCTGGGTACCTTGTCTATCACTACCTGAGCACACAGGGACTTGATTTTTAGATCTGGAACTACCAGTGGCATGACCTCTCATTCCAGAGAACCCAGTCGATCTCTCTTATCCCATCCCATGAATCTATTTGGCCTTTTTTTAATATATAGCCCAACTTTGGTATTTCTCACAGATTCACAGAAAGGATGAGGCTGGAAGGGAACTCTGGAGGTCATTTTGTCCAACCTATCTGCTCAAGCAAGGTCACCTAGAGCAGGTTGCCCAGGATATGTCCAGATGGCTTCTGAGTATCTCCAAGGATGGACACTCCACAACCTTTCTGGGCAATCTGTGCCAGTGCCCTGTCATCCTCACTTCCCAAGTAGAAACATGTAATCCTAAATCCCTCTGCAGCTCCAGCAAAAGTATAATTTTTAGTTTTTCAAATCTTTGCACCCTGTTAACTAATCCCCATGCCAGTTCTAAGGAGTACCTGGTAGCTACTGGAGCAATACAGACTCTACAGAGAAATGCCAGGGTAAACAACTAGAGGCAAGAGATTAAAATCTCCTAAAAGGTGTAGAAGCACAAGTCCTGATGAAAATGACTGTGATTCAAAACACCATTCATTAACTGCCATGGAAAGATACTACCCTGGATCCCAAAAGCAGAACATCTTTATCCAGGCAGCACACTACTGGACCTGAAGAGTCCTGCTCTGTCTCTCAGCTGCTTCAATGAGAGTGAACTCATTTCCAGACAGCTCAGGTTTCCCTGTGCCATTCCTGCTGCAGGCATGTCTTTGGGGTCCTTAAAAGTATTTTCCTTTAGTCATTAGTAATGAGTCTTTTGGAATGCTAGGGCATTGCAGTAACACTTAAATCAGCATCAAACTTCAGTGCTCTCCCTGACCCTCCCCCTGCCCCATTGCATTCTAAAGAGCTAGAATTAGGGTTCTCAGAACATTTTGGACATTAACATAATAGTAGGGAAACGAGAAAAAAAAAAAAGGGAACTTTGTGTGATCAGTTTAACTTGTCTAGCAAAAAAATTACTCACTGAACACATCTCGACAATTTTCTCCTTGAGGGGAGGATCCCAGCAGTGGAAGAAAAAGGCACTTTTGGAAACAGTAGAGGGAAGTTTACACAGATGGTATGAGAGAACTGGCATTGTGCATGGCGATGTGGTGGGGCAGAGAAAGAGCTGCCCTAAATAGAAGGGACAAGATGCTGGGTTTAATTTAGAAATGCTATTGGCATTTTTTGTTGCTGGAATGAAGGGAGCCACGAGTCTGCAAATGAAACAACCCAAACCCTTCACCACAATCATGGAGTGCAGCAAAAGTGCAGTGGGTTGGCATTTCCAGGCTTTGATTTTTTTTTTTCCCCTTTGTCTTGCCAGATTCTGGAGTGCTTTGTCACCTATTTAGTTGCTTAAAGATAGCTTTTAAAGGACAAAATGTCAGCCTGAACTGAGTATTGAAGCTGTAAAGATTTTCCAAAAATTCCAGCCATTCCTTTGGTTTAGCAACCGTAAAGCTCTTGCAACTGTTATCATTTGTAGTGGTCACAAGGAAGTGACATTGTCCAAGAGAAAAAATAAAAACCACAAGCCAAGCCACTTAGCAAGGACATAATTTAGACATTGGCTTGACAGCTTTTTTTTCTACTCTATATGAATTGACCAAGTTCAGTTGTTTGTTAGATGCATTTGGAGGTGTTTGGGTTTTTTACAGTACAAGAGAAAGTGGTCGCTAATAGACTATCCTCCTCCTTGCTTATGAAAATGCGCGCTCTCATAAAACTACTGGAAGAACAGAGAAATATGGTTAGTAACTCCTTGATAAAGCTGGATTAAGATTTTGCTTTATTTATGTTAGCAATAATCATTGTGGTTTAGTGGCATTTGAAACAGCTGGAACCTTCTGTTTCAGCTGGTGTTTTGATATGTCATTTTTTTCTTGGACTTTGGTCCTGATTTTCTGGTCTATGTGAAACAGGCAAACCATTTATGTATCTCAGAGGAGTGCTTTTAATTTAGGAATTTAGAGAATTATCAAAGGTGGTTATTTTGATCTCTACCACTCATTCAGATGCCTTAGTCACTAAGGGCTAGGTTAGAAAATAGATTTAGGAGTCTAAATTGGTACAGAAGTCAAATTCAAGTACTATTTCTTTAAACTAAAACTAAATCCTGAAAACCCTTGCTCAACTAATGCCTAGCTCCAAAGGGACTTAAACATCATACGACCTTTTTTCCCCAGCTTTAAAGTATAGAAGTTTTGAAGTCCTGCACATGCTCAAAGGTACCTGAGGCTTGATAAAGCTCAGTGGCGAGATACCATGTGTATAACCAAATCCCTGAAAGAGCTGTACACCAAGAGTTCCCTCGCTGGAGGGATCCAGCTGGGAAAGGAGATCTCCACATCACTGTCCTCTGAGTTTATTGTCCAGGGCTGAGTGAATGTCTGCATGTGCAGAACTGAAAAACATGTGGATGGACCATCTTTAGTCATGGTAAATTGGAGCTGCCTAGAATACCACTGAAAAGCATTGGGAGGGATGCAGGGACCACAGCAGTTGATTGGTTTAACTCTACAGGGTGTGTTACAAACCTAACTAACTAGTAGATTAGCTGTTAAGGTTATTGTACAATGAGATAAGTTCCCAAACTTTTCGCACTGCTGCTTATCTCCTGAGAGCACCTACCCCCCTGGGCAGGGCTTCCAGGGTAATTTGAGTGTGAAGGGAGAACAGCATAAGCTGTGGCATTGCAAAAACTAACAACTGTTCATGAGCCAGTCACAGTACTTAAACTTAACTAATCCTCAGTCTTTGCTTCCAGGTTGCAGAGCCTGGAAAACCGCAGATTTTATAACCAAGGGTCAAATTGTTGAGGTTAAAACCTCTGGCATTTGCAGAGAAAAAAATTTTTTTTTTTATAGGGGTAATCTGAATATGCAGAGGAGCAGAGAAACTCTGAAAAGGGAATGGAGAGAAAAACATTTATGACCTTATCTGGTGCTGTGTAACAAAACATTGGTCATAGTCTGTGATTTGAAAGTTAAATTGTTTGGGAAAATGGGCTTGAGACATTCAAGAACTAGTAGGAGATGCTATGCATGTTATATCAGCATAAACTTGGAGTCAGGAACAGCTATTTGCACTCACCATGGATGTCTACATGTAGCTGTTCACCAGCATTATTCTGAGGATGGCTGAGCTGCTGTGCAACTGTCTTTGGAGACTACCAGTTCATTCCTTATATGACCTACTTCCAGCCTCGTAGAACTTTGCTTTTATTTGAATTAGGCAAAAAAGTATCTGAATGTGAATACAATTCGGTCTCTTCAGAGCAACAGCTCTCTGTGTTGCTACCACAGTTGGTAAGCGGCACACTGAATGGTGTGCAGTTTTCTGACCTCAGGACCTTGCATAAAGAAGTGGATCTTATGACAAATGCTTTCATGCCATGTCAGAGCATGGTATGAGTTTCACCAACTGGAGTAAGTGATAACTGTGACATCAAGCTGACTTTCCCTTAATATCTGTCATGTTTTACTTTCATTTTGTTCTGCTTGTCTGTAATATGCTCTTCCCTATGCTTTTGTGGATAAGGTCAGACTCAGCTGTACTGTCAGGGAAAAAAAGACTGAAATCTCATCTCTGTTGCATGTGGGACTCTGTGAATCTTACTCCTACAACAGAAGCAGGTGGGGATTCAAGAATATGAAGAGAGGTTTCCATTGGGAAACTTGGGTTGAAACATGGCTATGGGGTGAGACTACTTCTGTTCCACACACAAGAAAAAAAAAAAAGAAAAAAAAAAAAAAAGAGGAAATAAGAAGGTCCTGGAAGAACTAGAAATAAATTAAGCTTTACTTGCTTTGTGTGTTCTCTGATTATTACATAGGATTTGTGTGAAATACTGATGGCACATTTTCAACCTGTACTTGGGATAAATGTTCCTTTCTTTCTGAGAGATCCTAGGGTGAAATAGTGAACATCTTTCTGTAAGGGTGGAGTCCTTTATAGTACTGTCATCTGTCAGACCTCCTACTAACCGTGCTTAGGAATACCTGGGAGATTAGAGAGTAGGTGTAAACTCTGATGTCCCAGGAACCACCCTGCCCCTGTCTTCTGTGCTAAATTGCTGGAGGGTGCTTTACAGGAGCCTTGCTGAGACTGGATCTTGAGTGAGGGCTAGCTGGAGAGGCTCAGGCCTGACCAGGCATGAAAGGGAAGCAATCAAAAGGAAGTGCAGATAATATCTGTCACCACTGATGTCTGTGTCTGTGCAAATAGTTAATAGATAAGGTTTCAGGAGATAAGTTCTCCGAGACCAATAAAATTCCTTCTTTTTGTGCGCTGCAAATGGTTTCCTTTGTTCAGTTCTTTAAATCAGCTCTTGACAGCATCAGTCCTCTGTAGGGTGTGGGCATCAGCTCCTTGTTATGCAGGTTTGCATGTCAGGGTTGCCTGAGAGGCTCAGCTCTGTCTCTTAACCTGTAGCCTATAACTCTCAACATCTGGGTTTGGTTCTTAGAGGTGTCACTTTTCTTTCAGATGCAAAGTTTGTAACTGTTACCCAAGACTTTGTCACCTTGAGATTTGGCTGCAGTGATGTGCTCTAAGCCAGGCCAGAGCTGAACCTTCTGGAGAATGCGTTGGCCAGTGCAGCTGGAATAATAGCTACCCAACTGTCTTCTGATTTTGGGAGTCCTAGGTCCAATTTATACCCCTCCAGCCCCAAAGACAGATGATCAATGGGTGTTATATTTGCTGTGTGAATGCAGAACTGTTGAAGAACAGTAGGCTGTAATAAAACCTAGGAAAAGCCATACCCCACTGTCATTTTATAACGGACATGAGGTTTGACCTACAGCAGTGTGGGATGTGTGGCAACTTTTGTACAGGACTAGCTTGAAGGGCCTTTTTGGATGAGACTTTGAACATACTCAAGAAGTGAAGCTAATTTAAAAATACTCTAAGCAAAGCCCAGTGAGATCCAGATTTTTCATTCTCAGGGAATGTCGTATGGTTGAGTTTTATTTCTACTCCTAATGAAAGCAATAAAACAATCCAGAAAGCTATTACAAAGCATGATTATGAATAAAATAATTGTTGGTCAATCAAGTGATTTGTTTGAATAAAAGTAAAATATTTCATTTAGACCTCAACTTGAAATAGTATGGAAAACAGGAAAAAAATTTTGCAATGCAAAGTTGAAAATGTCATTCTGAAAATGTAGCATTTAATTTTCAGCCAGCCGATTCTTTTGTTTTTCTCTTCTAAAGGAACATTAGTCAAGATCATCACTCTTATGCAGATATTTTGTTTTCATGAATTGGCAGTTTCTGAGAGTCTAAATATAACTGACTTGGATGTAAAATACCTAACAATATGTTAAAAAGGTGATCTAATCTCAATGAGTTTCAAGTATTGCTAAGAACCTACAGTATCCAAAAATATCTGAAACAGTCCTACAGATAAGGGTTTGGGTTCTTTTTCTTGGTCAGTCAGAGTGTTTGTATGGACAAAATTATAATAAGAAAAGGATTAAACAAGTTGCACTGATTTTTCTCTTGGTCTAGAACTTCTCCTTATGAGATGATATTTTTTAACTCAAATGGAACAAGCCAGAATACTGTGTTACTTTTGACAGTCTGTTGTAGCTCACTTTTATTTTCACATGCTTAGTCTAAGGAAACCTCTAAAATATTTTCTGGCCAACTGAAACGGTATCCTAGAAGAGCACGCATTTCTTGATGAGGTAAATACTGTTCTCTGGTCAACTCCAGCTGCAGCTGTTTGCATTTTTAGCCATTGATTTGCATCACAATCTCTGTGCAGCACTGCTCGTGCCTGCCTGACAGTGAGAGAGAAATTGGTCCCTGTAGCTGTCCGTTGGTATTAATGGAGACCCAATGACGCCCATGGTAAACTGGTTTTGTTATGGTGGCAATTAAGCTCAACAGTAGCTTTTTGGAATCAATGGAAATTAAATGCAGATAACAGGCATTAATTGAACATTTATTGGAAATAATTTAAATTATGTATAGTTGTGACTTAGTTAATGGAAATTAATGACTACCGTTTGGGTCTAAGCAGAACTGCTGGAATGTAACGAAAGTCAATACACGCAGTTACAAATGGTTGAGATAAGGAAGTACTTATTGATATTAGTGATCTTCAATATTTTCCATTGGAACTATAATCTAATACAGACCGTATTGCTGTGGACTGCATCTAGAGTACAGGGATAAGAAACTGTTAAGAATAGTATAGATGTAAAGTGTCACTAATCTGGTAACTTGCTACACTGGGTATTGAAATAATTAATGCAGTAGATCATTCTTAATTATAGTTTTGTATTTACAGACAGACTGAAACTGAGGCTGTTGTTGATTAAAAGAGGTGCCATATTGCAGACTTTAACCCTGTAACTATATTGTTCTTGAATTTCATATAGTGTAGCTTAGATTTTTACATCTGATTTGAATTACTTGAATGTCTTAAAGATCTGTGTTCCAACCAGATGTGAGAAATGGCTTTGGTTTGGAAAGTTTCAAGGAAGGACCACCAAATAATGAGTGAAAAAACAACGCTGTATTATTTTTTTCCCCTACACCTTCAGTGGAAAACAGAAACAACACCAAAAATAGTATCCCAATTTATTAATATGACTTGGGATCCCGTCAGGAAAATGTTCTCTACCTGCAAAGTATCTTTATCATTTTTCCAGCCCAAGGTTATGTACTGGGCTTGATAAAACTCTGTAATTGGAAGAATTAAACATTTCTGTGCATACTATTACTGTTTACTGTGCTTTATGCATTCTGTCACAAAGCCAACACTTTAACTATGCAGAATTTCTGCTAGTTAAGCACCGCTGGCTGTACTAACAATAATTGGCTGTACTGATAGAATACATATTTTCTAGTTACCCACACTAAAACCACAACTTCTTTTCTCTTTTTCTTGCCATTAAACTTTTGGATTTTTTTTATTTAACTTAGTTGCTTTAAAATAATATTTATAAATTTAATTCAAGTATTCAATTTAATATGAAGACATTACCTCTTTATGAGGAAGATTAGGTCATGTGCTACTTTTGTACCACATTTTGTTTTGTTGTCTTTACTTGATGGAAGTACTTTATCTCTCAGAAGCGGCTTTGTGTTGCAGTGATAAAGATTAAAGACATTCTGGTTTTCGAAATATTCTGTGACATGTAGAGAAACCCCTCTATTCCTGGGCAATTCTCATCGGTGAACTGAGGATGACTTCTAGAAATTGACCACAAAAAGAACATGAAAAAAGCAAAGTGAATTTATCTACAAGGGTAAATAAAGGTTGGAAAATTCTTTGGAAATACTTCTAAAGCTCTGTTGAACATACCGCTGAAAAACTGAAAGAACTAACTAGTTTGTTGTGCCATATACAGTGTTTAATACTGGTATGTATTTCAAGCTAGTGGTAAAAACAAAGGAACTATAATAACCAGGTTACTATTAGCTCACAAAGATACCATCTGTACTTATCTGTGAGAAGTCCAAGGAGTACAGAGACCACGTTTCAAGTACTGAAAACGACTGGAAAATATAATTGGCATCATTCCTTTTAATTATACCTGGTGATTTGTTCCGGGATTTACAATCCTGACCTTGATATGCTATAAACAGAACCTTCATTTAAAAGGGATTAAGGTTGGTTATGTGTGATAACCCACCTTAACATAAACTCTGTCTGTAAGAAGATGCCAAGTTATGGAACGCCTCCTACCCATTCCTTTTCCCTGCCAATGGCCACTACGCTGCTTCAGAGAACTCCTCCAAAGAACTGAACAACCTATGTATGAGCTTGCTCAGGGGATAAAACACTGTCTTATTAAGCCCATCAACACTGGCATTATTTGGGACTGACAGATGTGACATGCACAAGTTCAATAAGCAATGCTTCATGCATTACTGAGTTGTTTGTGGCAAAGCATCAGTGGAGAGACCCCACCACAGGGGATTCAACCAGTCTGAATCCTGTGGGCTCAGGAAGGCAAAGGCTTGCTAACACAGGTTGGCTTGTGAGCTTGGACAAGGGCAGACCATGCGAGGGGAGCTCTTCTGCACCTGCTGAGCTGGTCTGGTGGAGGCTGGTTCCAGCCCAGAAGACCTGTTGAGTGCCCAAACTTCACACCAAGTGTGGCCACCGTGGGTCCCAAACTGGTGCTCAGATCAGGTCAGCTCAGAACAAAAAACTGGGGCTGCCTGTACATCAGTCTAGTTCCCTAATGTCTGAAATAGAAACCATAAGGGCGCCAGCATCACTACTCCCCACAGAAACAAAATGCTAAAAGAGCTAAACATTTTTCCTATGCGCAGCCCTCAAATGAACTGAACTGCCTGAGTCCTGGTCCTGATTGTGGCTCCTGCCCAGCTGGAAATTCGAGGAATGATGGCCATTTCTTCTGCAAATTCCTTTCCACATACTGCACATGCACATGCACACATATGGGTTTGTGAAGTGGTTACCTCTTTACACAGGGTTTTGTTATAGCTTGGGTTAAGCCTTGTTGAAAATGGTAGGTTTAACCACCGCCCTTCTCTTCTGAGCTACAGGAGACAGTTCAGCACATGTTTCTGCCCAAAACAAAGGCAACCATAAGGTTGCCCAGGAATTTAAAAGATCTGGGTGGGGAGCCTTGTTGAGTTTGTTTTGGGCAGGGATGCATGTGGAAAAGAGACAGAGCACCTTGAGCAGCAGAGACGGAGCTCAGAAGCAGACTGGGAGGAGAGGTGGGCAGTCTGCAGGAGCCCTGATGCACAGCTTTGGGAGGAGCCTGGAGAGAGGGATTTCAGCCTGGAGGTTTGCTGGAAAGACCTTGGGAACATGAACAAGGAATCTTTTTCCCATTACATGAGTCAGGATACGTGATTTAGTAGTGGTTCAAAAGTGGGCAACTGTATATTCAGTCCCATGCAAAGCTCTACACAATTGTAGTCATCCCAAGTAACAAAAAATTGTGAATAAAATGCACAGGAGAGGAAGAAGCAGCAAGAAATTTGCTTACCTATGTTCTTGAGATGCATGACCAAAATACCTTGCCACTACCTTTAACCATTAGAGAATTCTGAAAGACTGGTTACTTATTAGAAAGTCCTTACAGGTCTATTTTTATGTTAATTAAAAGTCACAGTCTGAACAAAATTATATGAAAATTCACAGATAATTCAGGCTCTACTTATAGATTATGAACAGTGAATTTGGTAAATTCTGTATACAGTCAAAACAAAGAGTCGGAGACCTCATTTAGTTAATAAACATAAGTGAACTATTTGAACAATCTGATAACAAACACTGAAACAGGCCCTGGACTGCTTATTTAAGCCACAGTTGTAACAAGAGCCTTGGGAGATTTACCTGTTGTCAGACTGCAGATGTGCTTACTCAGAGATTTTGGTAGGATTTTTAAACTCATATAACTGTACTTTATTTCTATATATTTCGACTGGGGCCAGAGTCCTTATCATTGCAGAAACAGGGATTTATAGCACTTTATTCCCTTTAGCATTCATGTAGAAGGCTGTGGAGCCCTCGTTCCTAGACTAGCTGATATAAAGATAATCATCTTTGAAGTGAACTTCCTAGGAACCAAGTCCTCCTCCAGCTGGAGGCAATGGAAATGCTATTGCTGACTTCAGTGGTAGTAAATCTCAGTTCTAACATTTTTTATGACACCTCTTTTTGGAACGGATACATTTACTTGAGCACATTACTAATTGCCTGCATTTTTTGGTTCATATTATTGTTAAATGAGACTTGTAATGTAGTTATTTTTTTAACAAAAAAACTTGTGGAAAGGAAGGACTGTCTATATTAAGCAATTTTTTAAATATTGAACTTGTTTATCTCCTTTGTCTTCCTTTTTATTATCCATCCATTTAAAAAGAAGGTGTTTATGATGTGAGGTTTGGCAAATAGTTCATAAAATATAAATTCTATTTTACTTTTTTGTGATGCAAAGAGAGGGGGAGAGAGAAATCCCGTCATTTCAGCCATTTAAATTTTTTCTTTTAGCACGGAGTTACAGCTCAGCATTACTGCAAATGACAGAGATACCAACCCCAAGAATCAAGATGACACAGTGGAAATGCCAATTGACTCCTTAGAACAGCACTGTTAGTGGCCCCACTCTTTACTGTTATTGAAATGAATTCAAAGGGGCTGGGTTTTCGCTCTCAAATCATGCATTATGTTATCACTTTTCTAGTCTCACATCATTTATTTAAAAGCAATTGTTTCCTCGATTCACAGCCATCCGCACATATGCGATACGAAACATTACGTGCCATATTTTATTTCTCCCTGGGTGTAAGTCTACAATGTGTTGATGTTGATGTGAGATGAGGATGCTCAGCACTTCACAAAACCAGGCCCTAAGCAAAAGGCGAATGTAATGTTTCGACAAGTGCAAGTAACAAATGGCCGTGGTGAAGGTGGTGATTAAAGACTGTTAATAATACACTTTGGGGTTCTGATGTTGCAATCCTACCCTGCTTGTATTTTATTTTTGTGACTCACTTCTTCACAGAGTACCTCTGATGATAGTCCTATCATTTATTGTTAAGGTTTCCATGCTGATCCTTTACATACTATTTTTATCGAATGATTCTTGACCAAGGAAAGAATTGCTTTTAGCGGCACAGGATGAAGCACAGACCTCTACAGCAGTGAGCATTTGTCCTGACTCCCTTCCTCCTCCACCAAATTTTGCATTGCAGAGGTCACTCAGCAGACACCAGGAATGGAACTCACCTCACCTAACGTGGAGGTAGATAGACATTTAGCTACACATCAGCTGGTCACTCATGTTCCCCTCGTAGCTGATGGGAAGAAACAGACACCTGTAGGCTGTGATTCATCTCACTTATCTTAGACATTTAGGAGAATGTGACTTGAGACCCAAGAGTGCCTCACGCCACAGTGACTAGTTCAGATACTGTTGCTTACGCTGTGCGTATCTACCTTTGCTACCTTGATATTTTTCTTAATATGACCTTAAGTCCAAGATGACTCCACCTCAAGCCATTTTCGGGATTTAAATAAACTTTTCAAGCCTTTTCCCTGCTTGTCTTGAAGGCGCTTTGATAAACAGGCACATGACAGGATTTAAAAAAATAACTGAAGCTACCTGATGACAAAGGAACATTCGCCACACACTAAAAACCGTTCCTCTGGCTTTCACTTACATTAATATCCGCAGGAAGTGGTGTTCCACAACTGGGATCTGGTGAGGCATTTACAATCGTCTGCTTGGGCTCATTCATGATAAAAAAAAAAAGATTGTTTTGCAGATAAAAAGTTGTCATGCTACAAACTGAAACCAAGGAAGTCCTTTTGTTACGAGTTAAGATGTTCAGTGATGTGTTTGGTACTTCTGCCTTAAATACTCTGGGCTTCCTTTAAAAATTAAAATGCAAAATTAGTTTCTTTGATACTATCTGACTAAGAGGCCACAGAGAATGAATTGACTCCTGTCCTTTGAATCGCTCTTTTTAAAAACTTGTTTATCTATAATTTTGGTCAGTGTTTGTAGAGCAAATTGCCTCACAGTTCTGAAAACTGACTGAACAAGATGGCACTCAGTAGGGCTGGCGTAATCTAGTCTCCATTTAACAATACACTGCTTTAGTTTTGCTAACCAGGCTGGCCAAAATCTCAGTAAGGATCCAAATCCAAATTTTGCAAATTCAAACTTCTATCACCAATGAAATAAACCTCTCATTTTGGCTACAGAAAATCTAGCTTTGAATCTGAATTTTGTAGTCTGGGTTTCCCTCTACTTCCTGTCTGAGAGCATCATTACAGCAACTACTTGTACAAGTTCCTGTCTAATTGAAATGCTAGTGGCACGCATGTGTGCTAAACAAAGGAATGTAATAAAAAATTTATAAGTTAGTTACACTTTGAAGCAATAAAGTGTTAAAGAGTTAAAAAGAGCTCTTTTATTTTCCCCAGGTCCTTCAGGCCAGGAACTGTTTGCAACGCACGGAGCACATTTGGGATCTGACTGCTATTATTATTCCCTTTTGCAGTGTACTATATACGTATCTTTTTTGTTTTCCACGAGTATGACAGAGATCTATGCAGTGAAGCATGATGCAGTGATACGAAACTCTCTCAGCAATTCTCAAAATATGCAACCCATAAATCATTTACCTTAACCTGGGCCCAAATTTTCATGGAACTGGGGGTCAATTGTCTCAAAAGCTAATTTACCAAAAGTCCAACCAATCCCAGCTGCGCGTGAAGCACATAACACAGTTATAAAGGTAGGTTTCAGAAGGCTTCAGGGTTTGTAATGGATGCTTTGCACAGCTGTAATGATGAGTGGGTGAGGAGAGTTAAGAATGAATAAAGTGTGGGTGGTGGAAATATGTACCGGGCATGTCATGGCCAGGGGAGGAAGCACAGGGGCCTCCCAGCCTCTGTGATGGGAAAGACGTCAAGGCTCCCTGGACATGGGTCCTATTTGTTTATTTATTTCAGCTCTGACACATTCTCATTAGGAAAGCAAAAAAAAGTGAAATCGATATTGTTTCTTTTGAAAGCAGGGAACTGATTGTGGCTGGGCAACAGAGCTGTCTTATAATCTGCTTCCAAACGTGTGGGTGCCTCTTGGGTTTCCTCAGCTATTTTATGGCCCATTTTCAAAGATTTCTGTAAAATCAGGCCAACAATGTCTGCATCCCCTACCACATCAGTGAAAAATTGGACCGTGTTTCAGAGTCATGTAAATTCCTTCTATAAGAAACATTTACATTTTACAAAGTGTAAATTTAGCAGACCACTTCACAGGGTGAATTCATCCCTGGTTCATCTCCCTTGTTACATTACAGTTACCACGGGGATGGGTTGACTAATAGTTTACCATTAGCGAACAGAAGAATGAGTAGCACATATAACTGAACATTACAAAGGTTCCTCGCCATGACGTGTTCAGATAGTTGATAAGATAATTCATTCTTACTGTTCGCGTACTTTCATGAGAACTTACCTATAAGTAAACAAAACCTGAAGCCTATTTTATGTTTCTTTATTGTATGATTATATGGCACAATAAGTGTAATAAAGCAATCTGTTGACTTCTTGACTTTTCATATTCGTTGTTCCTAGACAGGTTTTCTTGCCCACATAAAATATATACAACTTTCATGTCTAAGGTCCTAGTAGCTTAAACACAGTCCATTTCTTTATTAGCAACATATTCTTACACTTAGGACTTGATTGTGCTGGGAAATATTAGAAATATGTTGACTAACACACTGTTAAAAATATAAGATGTGTAATGTTTAAGTAATGATAGATATTCATGGTCCAGGTCGAATGGTGGTTCACAGTTCACAGCTGCAACCACAGCTGATTGATAGAGCGGTTAAAAAGATACTGTTCTCCAAGGCTACCGACATTGCTTAACAGCTAAGTTGCTTAAAATGGTGGGGTAAAACGACGGCTTCGCTGAAGTCTGAGGCAAACTTCATCGATTTTGTAGAACTGGAACATTTCTTTTTGTACAGAACAATGTACTCATTCAATCTGAAAGTAGGTTTTTCAAAGTGTTTTTTTAGCCAAGTAAAAGTGTCTTAAAGAACAAAAAATGTCTTTAAACCAGGGCAAGAATTAGTGACATTGATAACTGTCATGTTTGAGGTTTTAAGGAAAGCAATGAAAATTCGAAGCCTGCCAGTATTTCATGCTTTTATGCTAAAAGACTCATGCAGCAAGAATCTGTAAGTGACACTCAACCAAGAAAGAGCTTTCTGAACAGCTGATGTGAAACTTGAAAAGAGGCAACGTAACAAATGTAATGTGGGGGGGAAGTGCTTTCATTCCAGTTCAGGAACATCTGGTTTATTGCAACAATAACTACTGTAATTATATCACTGCTGGAAAAGCTGCTCTAGGTTAGGTTAAGTTTGTGGGTTTCTATAATAAACACTGCTTTGGAGGAGTGAGGGTTTCAGTATTTCAGCCATGTCAGATCACGCTGAACTGAACTGTGATTTGAGGCAAAAATAACAAAATATGGAAAACATAAAAGCATTGTTTCTAACCATATATTTCTTGAGATATACTCTTGGTTTATTCCTCATTATAGCAAGTGGAGGGTATGCCAAAGAAGCAAATTGTTGGATGACTGACCATATTTCACTGATAAAAACTAAAGAAGTAATTTTTTTGTCAGTTGGAAATAGGCTTATTAATACTTATAGTAATACATATTGCTGTAATAAATAAACAAGCATCCCACAAAGGACAGTATTCTCAATTTACATACAGGGAAAAGTAAGGAACCTGCCTTACGACAGGTAGCAGCTTAATGGCAGAGGGTTTCCTAGTAAGAATATAGTGGATTTTTCCAGATTACCCAGCCACTGTACTATTTCACTAGTCATTAAAAATGAAGTGTTTCAACTGCAGTGCAATGCTTTTCTATCTAACAGAAAGTCTGAGTCTACACCAGTCTTTTGCTACAGCAGAACCGACTGAATACTCTCAGTTGCCAAGAGTATTTCCTGAGTATTATACAGCAGCAAGAAACAATTGTCTATTTTGTTGGCAACAGAGTACATTTGCTGACCATAGCATCAGTAGTATTCACAGCAGTATCGTGGCTGCACTCGGATCTGCAATGGGCTCAGCGTTGCACGTGAACATTTTCTCATAAACTGCAAAATACAAATAAACCAGTTTGTATTCTATTGTTAGGGCATGCTTAGTCTAGGTTCTACAATAAATATTCTATAAGTCTATACAATTTTAGTGTATAAACAATGTATAAAAAAGAATGGGTAAACATCTTCCTGATAAGGGGAAATAAGAACGTCATTCCGTATATATGAATTCCCATTAAAATGCTTTGTTACTATAGAAAGGTGTGCAACAGGTCCAAAACTGCCTCAGACCTTTGAGAATTTAAGATTGATGGAGAAAGAGATATTTTATTAGTGTAGTTTGCTTCTCTACCTCCATCTCATGATTTGAAGTTGTTTGTTGCTGTGTGTTCAGATCCACACATTTGTACACAACAGATCAAATAGAATTTGCAGGTTGTGTGTATGCACCACTTTAACAACTGACTCAGTATTCTTGCATGCTTACACTGGCAAAATATTACCTGAGCAAGAATCAACTTATATTACACATGCAAATGTGGGTTTGTGTGTGCAGAAGACTTCTGTTTTATAAATGCAGGTTTAACACTATCTTTAGTTTTATCTCCTGCAGCTAAAATAATTTCTACCAGCTCAATCCTTGGCATTGAAATGATTCCTTTGCTTCAATACTGATAGAATAAAATAATGTCAGAATATCACAGTCTATGTTTCTGGGTGGTATTCTACCAGAAGAGTTCAAATTAATGGAGTGTAAATAACATAACTTAAATGGCAGCTAAACCCTGTTGAAGGCAGACCAGTGAAAACATACTGTAATTTTCAAAGCAACATGGTAGAGAAAATAACAAAGTTGTTTTAAAGTTCCAACAAAAAGTAGATTTATTGTTATTTAGGACTAACTCTACCGGAATTCTCCAAGATATTATGGGGTTTAGTGCTAATGGTCATTAGACTCTTCAGTCATGCATATAGTTTTTCTTCCATTACATTCTTTCTTTGTATCTTTTTTATATATATATATACACACACCACTCCTATATATGTATATACATATATACCTATATGTCTTTTTTGGGGGGTGAATCAAGAGTGACCCAACTTTCTCCATTTTCACAGAAATCTTTTAAAATAGAATCATATGAACCGTAAAGAGAAAAATATCTCTGGCTTTAAAGTTTCATATTTCTCACCTGTCTGTCACCTCATCACCAGTTTTAGAATTCTGGCAAGTGGGCTGCTGAAATTTTTATAAATATATATATACACATAATCATATTGTGGATACTCTTATTTTATGTATGCTCCTAGTTTTATTCCATAGTCTTTCACTACAGACATTGCCACAAATGGCTTAATTCTCTGTGATTTTGTTGCAGAAGGTTAAATCTCAGAATTACAAGTGGAAGAACAGATCATCAGCTGATGTCAGTCATCACTCACCTGTATCAAGAGGACTACAGAGCAATTTCCATAAGCTGACGTATGGAAGAATTTGTTTTCAAGACATGTAGAAAATACGAATGGTCTGATAATGAAACAAATGAGGTGTAAGCTTGAAGCTCGCTCTACACTCATGCTAAATGCCAACTCCAACTCTGATCTGGTCCTTCAGACAGGAAAAGGCAAAAGTAAATGGTTTGCAAGCTGCTGGTAACAGCCCTGGGCATGCCTTAACCACGCTAGCTTTAAAATACCACCTAGAACTGGGATGAACCCTTCACCTTTCTTTTTTTGGATGCTAAAAAAATCTATATCTCTGCTCCTGCCTGCCGAGGCACTGAATCTTGGAAGACGTTGAATATTGCCAGGATAATGCTGTGTCCTCAGGTGCCTTTCTTGTCAATGGCTCTAGATACCTGCCAGCACCAGGCACTCATTCAAAAAAAGAAGTTATTGCAGATTTTTCTTCAGTTTATGTGACATCAGGCAGTCTGGCGGTACTTAGGATTCAGTCCTCTAAAATGCTGACCTTTCTCTCCTTTTACTGCAAACTGGGGCTGAGCTATTCTGTATAATGCATACCTTGCATGATTCAATATACAGACTAAAAGAAAAAAGGAAAATGTTTTGGTTTCTTTTAAAGAATAAAACAAAAAAAATAGTGGACTGAAACATGATTTTAAGAAAACCCCAAGATATATTTCCCGATTCTCTGGCTTTTTCCCTGTTTTTGCAGTGTTTCCTTAGTACATCTAGACACAGAAAAATTTGCTTGTGGCGCGCTGACTTCCTCCCACGGTGCTCATAAGTCATCACCCATTGGCTCAAGCGCCTTTCATCTCTGCTAAGCTCATGGAACTACTCGCGCCAAGGATGGCGCAGGCTCGTTCCAGTGTTGGGTCCCATGCTGCGTTCCAGTGAGACGTATTTACTGGCACTGGCTGCTCGTCTTTGCAGCAGAACTAGGCATGGGAAAGGTGGGGCAGCACCTGGAACCCTGTGAGATTCCTGTTTCCTCTGCAGGTAATACTGGAGATGTTCCCCTTGAGCTCTAAGGGCTTATTCAGTTTGGGACTTTTCTCTTTTAGAATGCTAATATCAAATGGAAAGCTCCTTTGAGAACAAACAAACAAACAAAAAATTTTAAGTGAGGCAATGAGGTCTAGCAGACAGAGCAGAGATCTGGGATATTCACAGTGATATTATGAAGCTTAATAGTTAACAGTTTTCCACCACACATAAGAGAAATACACACAGAGTAAAAAACCAAAGATAATCCTAGTTCCACTTCTACAAAGATCGGAGCACTTTCATGTCAAGTCTTTGCCCCTTCATTTATTTTCCTTAATTGCCCTATTGTGATTACAAGAGCTGGTTGTCCTTAGGAGACTATATAATTCACAGAAGTGCTGGAGCTATTTTCTGCATGGATACAGAATATCTTCATATTAAGGAAACCAATGTTTTGTGGGCACATTCAGAGATACGTATTCTGATATTCAGACTTCATTCACTGGTGATAGTGCAGAAATTCTACTAGAAGCCAGGGAGACAAAGAGCCTTGCAACACAATCATGAAAAAAAGTATGTCCTGATAGTAAGAATTTCTGTAGATGTCATTGCATGTGCTCACAAGGAGTGTTTTTTTCTGACTTTGTTATGCAACTTCAAAATGAACCATCTTCATGAAAGAGACACTGACAGTGCAACGTGTTTTGCATTCAGCACCACTTTCATGCAGTAGTCTGGTCTTCTCACTACAGGATAGGAATCCGAGATAAACTCAAATCATAAAATTCAGACCATGAAATATGAAACACTCCAAAACTCCAAATTCAGATAAGGAGTATGACCATGCAGAGCTGAATGCTGCAAAACACCGTGACAATTTGTAAAGCATCGATACAAAGGCAGGGGCTGTGCATACATTTCAGGTCTATGTAAGAAAAGCGGTTTGTAAGGAAAACTCATCTGAAGTTCAGACTGTTGAGATTCATGTTTGTTAAAAATGGGAAATATTGAGGACTATTAAACATTTCATTTTTACAGATGATCAGCAGAGGGTTACTGAGAACAGATGTTTCTGTAATCGTTACACAGTGGAAGAATTCCCAGTGTTCAACGTTCTTCAACTCCGTATGTCCTGCATGGCAAGATATAGACTGGGCATCTAGAATTACTAAGGTAGTCTACAGTGCAGAACATTTAGGAACGTATCTCAGAGCTTGGTAGAAAGTTGCTTTCACAGGCAGATATTTTAATATTTTTCTGTCATAAATGGAGTTACCAGAAAGACAAAAAAAAATACGACAAACCCAAATAATCACTCCACAACCCCATTTTCAGTGAATACATTCTAGGTGCAAGACTTTTCCAAAGCTAAGACAGGAATCCGTCTCTCATCCATAAGTAGAAACGAAGAATACTTTGCTGATTTCTATTCAGAACGTTAGATGAGACCTCCCAGGCCATGGTTACACACATGCTTCATTCCAGCAGAAATCCACAATGCCAACAAAACACATAGCCCTCTCACCCCTCCCTGCTTCCCCACAAGCTCCCTCCACGTGTCTAGTTGCTCATGCTTGTATTAGTTACCGTGTGGCAAGAGCAGACCACTGCTCTCCCTGAAAATGATACCAGTGGCAGAGCGATTCATGTCCATCGCTGGATCGGTGCCCCATCAAGCTCCCTGCAAGACTGTCTGAGAACAGCAGGGATGGACGCCCTGCGGCAGGGTATGCTGGGACCGCTGCTTTCAGCAACAGCTTATGTTGACATAACACTTAAGTGAGTGCTTAATCATGCCCTCATTTGTTAGATGATTGTTTCACTGTGTTGGGCACACTACATTTTGCTGTCCCACATCAACTGATATTTAAGTGGATCTTTCCCAGCATCTTCCATTTCATAGCAGTACCTAACATCACTATGATATGTGATAAATTACATCTTTCTAGCTGACTATTTTTTCCTGTTTTTTCTTTTTCTTCCATTCCTCCAATTCAGAAATCTCACTCTTGTAGCCTCCAGAGAAATACCCACAGGGGAGAGCTCATTTTCCCTTCATCAGAAAACTTTAATGTCCTTTCAGTGCTCTCCCATGGTGCACCGGCCTTTACTCCCTGGCCTGAGCTCTTGAAAGGCTGCCGTTCGCCCTGGAAGAGCTTTCCCACATGCTGTATTGTCAGGGGACTGCCTGACCGTGGTCAGTGGTTTCTGTGTGCGGACACGTAGGCGGAAAGGGGCAGAGGGGCCACACTCGAGGAGAGCAGAACAACTGCAGGAGGGAGGCCTGGACCAGAAGTGGGATTTGTGGGTGAGGAGCTGCTGGCCTGCCAGGGTATGGGATCCATGCAGACAAGTATCAATAAAGGCATTAAAAATAGAGAAAGTAACGGCTTCTCAAATTGCAGCCCTTGGTTTGCAGAAGGAGGTTTTGTCTGTCCCAGAGTCACGCAGGCAAAGTCTGTCACCCGTCCACATCTGCTGCAGTTGCTTGGCAAGTACGTAGTGACAGGATGCCTGACCTGGGAAATTATTTGTGCAGAAACTTCAGGCTATTTCTCACCTGCACCCTGGTAATAGCACTGCATTTGTATATGAGCTGGTGTTGTGGTTTTGAGTCCCTCCCGCCTTGTTTCTCACAAATAAATCTGGGCTGCAGAGATGTAACAGAAAAGAACGAGCAATCCCAAACCTGAAATTCAGATGCAGCCTTTCCCACAGGTGAGGTGAGTTTGAATCTATGGTTGGGATCCACCTCTCATGGGAAGTTGTGTAAACATGTGGGGACTGTGTCCCTGCTGCTGACAGTCAGTGCTCCCCAGCAGGGGCACACAGGGCAAAACCCAGTCTCGCTAGAACCACAGCATCGCCACAGGCTGCAGGACTCAGATTTCCACAATCCTTGACTAATTGAAAAATAAAGCAGGCTTGCAGTTTGGGATTTTTTCGTTTTGTTCTCTGTGTGTTTGTGCCAGCTGTATCCAAACGATGGCTGGCAATACTTCCTGATTTTGTAATTGAGATGTATAAATACAGCAAGACTGAGATAACATCTAGTAATGTAATACTTTTCCATCCCAAAGCATTGACAGGAATTCGTTCTTTACTGTACAAGTTCAGACCACAAGAACCCCCAAGTGCAGCCACCCAGTACCTACAGCACGAGGTGCTCTGACGAGGTCTGATCTTTTAAGTTGCTGAAGTGCAACCCTTAGTGCTCATCTCCCACCAAGATTAGCAGAGACTAGGAACACGCAGCACCAGTTAGAGGTACAAAGTATCTCAGAAGACCCTGTTCCCTGCTTGATTCAGGTTTCAATGAAGGTTATTGATATTGCCTTTAAGTCAATACCTTAGACCCTCGGTCACAAGAGGTTAGAAAAGATTAAAGAACTAAGTTTTTTTTTAATCTATTGAATATTAAAAATGGCCACTTCTGGCTTTTCATTCACACCATCTGTTGCTAGCAGGTTGTATCGGCAGTTTCAGGACAGATTAGTAATTGTTCCTGATTTTGGCACACCAAGAGGTTAAAAATAAATCTTTAGCCACACAGAAGAGTCCCCAGCCATTGATTTCTCTAAGATATTTTGGCAACTTGAAAAGAAAATAGATGGTATGAGCCTTCCTAGAATTATTTCTCCCAGCCACATGTGATATAAATAAAACAAACCTCAAGAATCTGGCTTAGAATATGGAATAACATTATGCTACAGTCATTTCTGCTGTGTTTACCACAGCAAATGTTGAATTACAGGCATCACCATACATAATATTTAAATATTTCAATGATACCCAGAGCTCTCAACACTCTTGTTTCTTTCCCATGTTCTCGACAATTTGCCAGCAACATTTTAGAACAGTCATTTTATAGCAACCTCTTTGTGTCAAGAAATGTGTACAGACTACGCAGCTGTATCTAAGATGTAGCATAACCGCCCACTAGAGCATCCTTACCATGTTCTGGGGTGCCAAAGGATTAAGATAGTCCCGGGACATATGTCTGAAGGTTTCCCTGACCTAGGGGATCTGTGCTGTCAGGTCCTGTGAGGCAGAATCGCTGCCTCGACTCCCAGCCACCACAACTGCCCGTAGGAGCGTTCCTCCTGGAGAGCCTCGGAGCAGCCCTGCCCAAGCGACACAGGCCGAGGGAGCGGAAATTTAATGTGTGTTAGGCTAATACAACTCTTAAGTTTCTGCTTTTACAATAACCTGTCTAAACAAAGTCCAACCCAACAAGCAAATGAAAACTGAGGAAGAATCAAGAAGGGAGCCTGCAGAAACTGTCAGTTATCTGAAGTATAAGAATGAAGATAACCACTAAACTGCTAGATGCACACAGATCAAAGATGACCTCTTCAAATGTAGATATCAAGTTTTGATGTACAAACAGCAAACAAGGGACAGACTACGATAAAGAAAAATAGCTATGTGAAATTGTTATGAGTGTTAAAAAAAAGTTTCATTAAGCATCAGTGACTTTTTCACAGGATTTCGAAGTGCACACAGGAGTTGGACCTTTGGACAGGATGTTCATTTTTTGAACAAGTTCTTTCTACAGTTATTTATTCCTTTCACAAAGTTTTGTCTTTCTGACTACTATAACCAAACTTTTCAAGACAGTATCTGGCAAGTAAATGTAAAATGCTGAACACATCTCAAAATCTGGTCTTTATAAGGTGTCCAGCTGGAAGTTGAGCTCTTCTGGCCAGTGGGTTTCTTACCAAGTGCAATTCCCCATAGGACAGCGGGTAATAATTCTGTATTTGAGAACATCCACGGGAAGGTGCTGTGGCAGGGAGGAGGGAGAGAGTTTAGTTACAGGACATTGAGACTAATTTAGGGGTGGGGAAAACTCTGACCCAGCCCACTCCTTCCAGCCGCCTTCTGAACCCTGGGTGTTCCCAGTCTTGCTGGAGCCTCCTGCCAGTTCTAGCCTTTCCTCAGTGTGGAAAAGTAACTGGTGGAGCTGGACCATAAGAGCAGCTGAGGCCAGCAGAGGAAAGCACTGGGAGCATTGCTGGCAGCACAGCTGGGAGTATTACATTTCCAGTTGGTGGTTGGTGTCAACTGGAAATACATTATGTAGAGCTTAATGAAGAGTGAGGAAGGAACAAGGCATGAGGGTGGGTGCTAGCGGGGATTAAGCAGCTAGATGAAAAGCCCTTATTTGATGGAAGGGAGGGAGCAGGAATGGCAAGACAGAGTAACTTCTGAGTGAAACAAAGATTTTCATGTAGGTCTTCCTCAGTCTTTGTTTCTTGAGGAGTTTATACGATGCTTCTGAACCCAGGCCTGGTGGGCCCAGATTCCTACAGAAAATCGAACGTGTGCTCGTTCCTGCGTCTACTTTGAGCTGTTATTTTTGATTTGTGGTCATTTGACAGTTTCATTTGAGGGTCAAAGAGCCTCCTAAATACACAGAAATGACCTTCATAATGTTTTTGGAAATGGGGGTATTATCACCTTCATTTTAATTAATGGCTACCTAATTCATCCAGAGTCACAGCCTGACTCAGTGTCAGGGCAAGGAAAGCATGGAGGAATCCCAACTCACCATCACATGCTCTCCCCACCAGCAGGACACTCTGCTGCCATGTGACCTTGCGGCTGGGACAGAGTGGACAACAGATGTGTTTTCTCCCTGGAAGCCAGTCAGTAGCGATGTCCACTCACACCACGCATGATCAGATCACTCTGTGGTCAAAATAGGAAACGTTATTCATTCTTCTTTTGGGACTGCAGCAATTCCCCGCACGAAAAATACTGTCAGCTAGAAAAAGAAGTATGCTTTGAATAAAGCTAAATGATTTAATTAAACATTAGATTAACTCTCCCCAAAACCACTAGCAAAAACACCACAAGCATATGCAAAAGATGGATGTTTGTGGATGGACCTACACAACCTTTTTCACAACCTTTTATAAAACATTAGTACAGGCTTAGACAAAAAGTAGTCTTGTTCTTTTCAAGCCAGCATGAAGTACAGCCAGGAAGTATTAGTCATCAGAGATTTTTGGTAGTTGTAGTTTGGAACCCCAACTGGAGTGTTTGCTTTGTACAGTGCTAATAAAAGCTACAAAAATCTAAATCAAGAATTGGCCACTATCTTGGTCAAATCATATTTCTTTTTAAAACAGCTTTTGACTAAACTATCGCTGTTAGAAGAAATTTTCCTTTTTACGCCCTCAAAACACAAGACAAATGCAAAAGAATCAACCCTTCCCTCTTCCCCAAGGAACTGTAACTACATTTTTACAGTAAGATTTTGCCGGATTTCATATTAAAATATATTCTGGATTGTGTTTTAATGGGCAAAAAATAAATTATTATTTTTGAAACCAAAATAGAACAGATGTAAAATCTTTTTCAGAAGGTTTTCACCCTCTAGAAGGGAACTGAATATTTTTCATGGGTTAGTCTGAAAAACATATTTTAAAATTTTGTGAAACAATACATGGCTTTCTTCAGTTATTGGCCATTCACAATGGTACATCCATCCTGTGTGTTTCTGTGTTCTGGTCACTTTGGCAATTGCCAGCTTTGGCCAAATAAACAGTATTTTTGCACACAAATAAGATTTGCTTCTACAATCAAGATTTTCTGCAAAGCATTTAAGCAGTAAGTACAAATAGTTATGTGTACTTTAAATTCCTGAAATGAATCATGGAAAACTCTAACATAATAACGTGCTGTTATTAAGTGCTATACAGCTACAGTTGCTATAAAATGAAGAAGAAATCTGAGGTAGTAAAATAAATCTTCAGCTGGTGCAAATCAGCACAGCCCTATTAAACTGAAGAGAGCTACACCGATTTAAATGAACTGAGATTTTGATATGGCCTGTAGTTTATTCACTATACTGAAAAAGCTGTGGCATAGGCTGGTGAAATAACATGATTTGCCCTGAAATCCATGCTCTTAATGCTCTCTTCAAGAAGCATGAGGTACAGTGTGGAAAACAGTGTAGAAGATATGGTGGCTAAAGGGTGCAACAGAGGAAATAGATATGAATCAGTAGAAGTCTAAGCCACCGTGGGCTGGAGCAGGTAGGGAGGCTCCCATGTGAGTTCTGACTTGAGATGGAGGTGAAGCACAAGCTGTCCTGCTCTCTCCTAGGTCCTCACTGCTCATTGCCTCCTCCTGTCCATGCTGCCTTCTCTCTCGTTAATATAACTGTTTGTGCAGCTAGATGGTCATCTGGCCAAAAAAACCTGCATAGGGTTACAACTCATTTGGCAGAAGATCAGGTGGATTTAACACAGGTCAGCTTTCTGACTCAGTTCGTACCTCTGCTGAAAAATGGTTAGGGTTGATGTGTGGCATCTAGGACATGTGGTGGCATCTCTTGGTGAGAACACCAGGAATACTGACTTAAAGAGTTTCCAAAAGTTATACCTGAAGAAGAAGAGGAAATCCCATGTCCTCTGGTCAAATTCTCTTGCTTGTCAGTACTCAGGATAAGATGGAATGGAGTATGCTGGGAGCCTAAGGAAGCATGACTTAAGAGGTATTTATCAGTAGCTTTCCCACTTATACTCCTTGATTAGTCTACTCCTAGATTAGTCACTTACCATGTCAGGAAGAAGTGTTTGTAAGATAAGACTGTGATATCTGGGCCTTGGTACACAGGAATAATGTGGCCAGGACCCAGCAACACCGTGATTGAAGGTAACTTTGGATGTCAGTGGTGCAGGACTGGGTCCCCTGTGCTGCTCAGGACCGCTTACCTCCTCCTTATTCACCTGGCAGCTCTCACCTCCAAGTGCCACATCTGTAAGGATGTTCAAAGCAGCTCACAGGACTTGCTCCTCCTGGCCCTAAATGACTCCACTGAAACAGATCCCTCATGATTGCTACACACCACATGGTGCAGGCTAACAAAATACTGGCTCAGCCTCTCCCGGGGGGTGGATTTTTTCAGTATGTGATCTCCTCCCAGTACTGGCAAGCAAAACAGTGATGTGTTAGCTCAAAGGCGGGTCTGCCTTAAGCATCACAAACTAACACCAACCCATGAGAAGCGAGACTTCAGAGGAGGTCAATTTAACTCAGGTCATAACAGGTATGTTATTCCCAGCTCTGCTAGCTTCTGTTTCAAGCATTAATTTGCTTAAAGGGTAAAATTATTTTGATCACAAATGCACCCTTTTCAGGCATGTTTTGTTCCGGATTTTGAGGAATTTCATAAAAGTGCTCTGACATCACTGCACTCGGACACAATGTTAACCATTGTGACATAAAGCATGTTTTTTACATTTGCATAAGTGTGTATCTTTCCTTTCTATTAGCCAACATTTTCCTTTTTCAATTATGAATATTTCAAATCATGCACATTCTTCTGGGAAATGATAAAGACATCTGTATTTCTGTATTTAGGAAAAACAATGCTGCTTCTAAGTGACACCAGAGCAGGGTGGTTCTATGTTACCTATTCATAAATTATGATCAAGACTGTGTCAGAAAGTGGTACAAAGCAGAGGATGCATGAGAGGTATGACATGTCCAACACTGTTCCCCACTTCATGGCAGGTCACTCCCCTGTGTGCGGTATCTGGGCAGCTTCGATCAGACACCAGTGCGTTCCAGGAAGTCGGTAACTATCCTTATGGACTCAAATGAAGAAGTGCGATAGCAACGATCAAGATAAAAAAATGAGATAATAGTTATTTATATGATTGACATTCGGCTTCAGTGTTTTCACACAAAGCCCTCTCTCTCTGCCTGACACGCAGGCGCTGCATTCCCAACGCATTCTTGCAGCCTACACCACATCGCTGAACAATAGCGAGCCTTCTTTCATTTTCCTGCCTAGTTTCTGTGAACAGCACTCTGTTGACAACCGAGTCTGTTCTCACTCCTGAAGAATTCAAAAAATTGAACGATATAAGGACAGCCTGTGACTTTCAGGAGGCATCTTAAAGCATCCTATTTTTAAAATTGTGGTTTGGTGCTTCTTTTTCTGTTTTCTTTCTGTTTCAAAGGAAACCTACAAAAATGCAGTTACCCTGCAAATCTGTCCTCAGCCCAGAGAGCTGCTCTGAATGCGGCACCACTAATGGCACTAAAATGCAAATACATGGATGACTTTCTCTCTTTGACCATTCCAGAACAGCCTTTCCCCTCTAAACTTTAATGTTAATGGTGAGTGCCAGACCGACCACCCCTATGCAACTCAAATCTTTTGCACAAGAAAAATAGGTGCGTGGATATTGATTTGCTTTCCCTGCCAACCAGTCCCAAGCCTAAAATGGGCAGGCCACATGTAAGATTAAGAAAGTCCAGCCCTCTTAAGACTCATCCCAACTCCCTCTCTTGTTCCCAAAGAATAACGAGTTTTGGTCAGATGACAAGGACTTGATAAATTTGAGCAATGTGCATAAAACTCCAAGATGCTTCTCTCATTTTTCACACATGAGCAAACCACTCTCATCAAGACAGCGTAGTGCTTAGTCTTGTGGCTGGCTGTGAACCAAAAGAGAACAGAAGAGATGGCAAATCACTGTGATTGATGGACTTGTAGCATGGTGTGTCTTTCTTTAGTTGATGATGCACATCTATACCTGGGCAATATATCCCATAAACCACAAATGCTTATAAACGAGGAGAGAAGCACTGAACTTGCTGTATTGTTACACCGTGCCACCTTTTTGTGGTACTATGCTTCCTTTGCACTACCAGGCTAATAGAAGAGACTAGAAAATGAGCAAAATCTCTCCCTAGCTAGGCAGCTGTGATAGTTTTCTAGTTTGGAAAAAAATATGGACACATTTTAGTGTATTTTCACAGTAATATTTCTGTTGTTGGTATCCTTGATTTTGAGCATATGTGCATGTGCACACATGCTACTTGTACCTATTCAAGAAGCCTGATGAACTTGAAGCACCCTGTCTTAACACCACTTATACAAAACTTCAGCATTATCTGCATCTTACTTCAGGCCCTTACATATAAGAATTCCTCAAGGAAAGCCCACTCCTAATTTAGGCCCAATTTGTTCTTGGCTTCTGACTTCTCTGGGTGGATCTGGCACAGTCAAGGCCAAAATGGAACATCAATGAACAAGTGTGCTGGCGTCACTGAAAAATGAAAACAATTGGAAAATGACAATCAAAGGAAGGTGAAAGATCTAGTCCCAGGGCTTCCTGTTTCAGCTGAGAGTTTATTCAGATGGCCTCCAGATAATCTAAGCCAGATAGAGGGCACACTGACTTATTACGATGTTTATCCTCTTGCCTTTGTTAGCTGTCAAATGCAAGAGCAGTCTATCCCGGATGCATTTATGTCCTACCATTTCCACACATCTTCAGATTTAGGCTTTGATTTATGGTGCTGCCATGGAAGCAACATGGAATTGAGAAAGGGTCTAAGAAATATGAATGAATGAGAAAAAGCAAGAAATTTCTGTCCTCTGACATCTTTCGTGATGTAATTATGCAGGGCATTACTTCTATAGCAATTAAATATACTTAGCATAAATATTTCCTGTACAGTAGCGTAAAGGAACCATAGTATGCAGAATATCATGCTAAGTCTTTCTTGCAAGAAGTGGTTAGTTCAGGTACTAACTACATTGAATTAGATATTCAGCTGTCAAAACAATACTTAATACAAGGACAAACTAGTGTGTATGGGAACCAGAAGTCAAAGTCAAGTCATTTAACCAAGTTACATACCTGGTTAGCTTATCTTCACTGCACGTGAGTTGATAGCCTATGGTGTCTTCACAGTGAGAGTCCAACTGTATCATCTCCACTGGAGGAAAATACAGGCTCCAGCACTGGAAGTCAAGGTGGTGTCAAGAGGACAGATACTACCCTAGGCAAAGAAGAAAAGGATAAAGCTTAGAGCAATAACAGCATCAGTTAACAGCATATGCACATTGTAGAGCTGACAGAATATCTTGCCTGGCTTATTCCACTGTAGAGAAAGTCATGTTCATGGTTTTCCCAGCAGAAATTGTTTGCATTTATCCCTGCTGTAACCCCACTGAAATCTGGGACTGTGTTTTAAGGAACACAAAAGAAACTTCTTAAGTATAGCACTCGTGGAACTACTAAGGCAAATGTATCTCCTGTGCAGCCTCAAAGGAGTTCATGAATTTGGTCAGTGCTAACATTTGAATTAGTCAGAACTACTAGTATATGCTCAAAGTCTGTTTCTATCTTATCCACACACATGCCCAGGAAGATCATATGCCAATATGTAAGAGTATTTTCAAAATATACTTATTACAGCATTATTTTCAAATTTTTTATTCATTGTTGTTGCACTGACTTAGGTGTTTTATCCTAGGTTTTACATTTAGTGCTTCTAAACATAGGATCTGTCTCAAGTATTATAGCAATCATATTAATCAAGTGCTACATCTACTTCTTCTTTTATGATACAGTTTATATTCTGAAAGCTCTTAAGGCACAGAACCCTGAAGTTCACCTTGCATAATACACACTCACTAAAAGTCACTAAAAGAATTTCCTGAATGCTAGTTATTAGTAGCAACTTTAATAATACTTTTGCTCATGTATTTAACTTTAAATGGATGCATAAGATCAGAACCTGAACTGCACATTTGACTGAACTGAGAGCAAAAATTATGCACCAGTCCAGTCAGAGACTGAACACTGTCAAAGCTGTTACAGATATCTGAAGTGTTGTCTAAAGCAATGGTAATACAGATATTGCTATACATGTTGTGTGGCTGTACATGAAGAATGTAAATTAACAGAAGCACTAAGCTCTCCTGTTTTGTTTTTTTTGTTGTTGTTGTTTTTTTTTTTTTTTTTAACTTCTGGCTAACTTCAACCTCAAATCATATGTGATCTACTGTCTAATTACTGTCTGAAATGACACAACGTATAGAATAGCCAAGGAAAGTTCTTAATGACTTAAAAGGCACAAACCGTATCTACTATACAATACTGATGAAAATTAATCCTATGTGGATCTACTTTATAGGCACAAGTGATCCTGATAGTCCCAGCTGTGTGCTGGGCACCTCCAAAGCACAGCACACAGGTACAGGGGTGACAGCAGAGAACCAGCACCTGAAGGCAGTGAGCAAGCCCCCAGCAGAAGGCATGGCCAGCTGGCCACAGAGAGCCCTGGCTGGGCAATCCTTCAGGCTGCGACCAGAGAGTGGTGTCCCCATGGGAAACACTCCTCCCTACCTGTTGGCACAGCAGTAGCTCGTGGGCTGTGCTTTGTGGCTATCATTCATGCTTAAATGCCTCGGCCAGAACTGAAGTACACTTCTCTTGTCTAGCGTAGGCCATCAGAAACCATAGTGAGTATACAACACATTGTGCTTCCTTAAAATGAGAGTATGAACACTTCCATCACCAAAAAGGTGAAGAGAAACTTGAAGTATTGCAATACACATGACAGCTGTCCTCCTCTCCCAGATTGAAAGCCTGATGATAAACACAGGAGAGGGGCTCTGCCCATCAGGATGTTGCTACCACAGCCTGAGCTGCAGAGGTGTTCCTCCACACCCTTGGTGCAATAGCTGGCAAACAAAAAGCATTTGAGCAAGCTTAATCTGCAATAATTATTATTACAAATGTATTTATTCTGTTTAGGGAGAAACTCCTTGAAGGCTCCAGATGAGACATTTCTCACATATATTATTTAGCTTTTCCTGAGGCTTTAATGAATTGCTTTAAATTACAGACCTAGATATTGATTAGCCTCATTCAGTTGAAATCTAGGCTTAGCAATCTATATTTGTCTATAGTTTATTTGTGATATTATTCCTAATAAAGAGCTGCAATTAATCCACATCAAGAAAAATCAATTAATACAGATTTGTATCACAAAGAAAGAAATCCTCCTCATATCTGCCCACTAATCCTGAAGCTTGGGTCCTTCTTTGCTACCAAGGAGGACAGATAAAAAAATATTGATTTCACCCTATTTTCACAACTTCTAGTGATACAATAATAGCACACAGAACAGACGGGGCTTATCAATTAAAACTATTTTTATATATGATGATAGAGGAGGACATACAATGCCTTTGTTCTCTGCATTATTAGTAATTATTAATATGACAAACTAGTAGTTCTGTAATAAGAATAATCACTCCATGCATAGCTCTCAAAGAGCCTGACTTCACTTCTGGTATGGTTATGAATTTTGCACCCTATGAATTACAATACAGTAATGGTTCTAGAAGCAAAATTGCAGTTAGCTGCAGCTGCATGGGAAAGGAGGACTATTCTGTGTAATTTTAGACTAGTGGCACGATGTGAAGAAACACAAGATGTCATCCAAGCTAACATCTTTCTAATTTTATCCAGTTCTATCTGCCATTTTAACCAAGCTAATATCTAACCTAATTTGTTAGAAATAAAAAACCTTATCAGAGTCTTCTTGCAGGAAGCATCACATAAACACCATGAATTAGATTTTGCAATTTTATAAGCCAAACTTTATCCTTGCTACACAAAGAAGACAACAATGTGTCATTGTCCTTTCACAATTTCTACTGTAAACAGTTTATGTGATTTATTCTTTTGCATGCTAGATAATTACATATTTTATACCAGCGTATCATCAGTACGTTGTTATTCTGACTGCCCCATAATAGAAACTGTGTATTTTCCCACTGCAGTGAATGCTATTCTTAACATACATTGGCCTCAACCAGCTAAAAATATCAGAGTTCTGTTGCCTGTGGGAAAGTTCTGTTGAAGTTATTTCTATTAAAAGTTTAATATTGGTCTCTTCCATTTTTCATACGGTATGTGCCATTCACATTTAATGCTGTCTTCTCTGATATGTAATTACTTACAAGTACTTAGGTGTCACATATGGCACATATTAGGCAAATAATGCCCTAATTCACTCTAATGCTCATTAATATGAATGATTGAGAATGAGATTAGTACTAAAGAACACCATTTTAAAATAAACTGTGGTGACATAGCGACAGCTACGAAGGATTAAAGAGTATGGATTATTGCAGGTTATGGAGCAAGATATCAAATGATATGGCTCTGTGTTTGTTCTTGCCAAGGACACTAGGCAATCAGAGGCTCAAACAGCCAACTGTAATTCTTACACTGAATCTTTGCGTTAGTTGTGGTGGTTTTTAGCTCCTATGAGGTTTTTGACAGACAGTAGGTTATGAAAAAAATTAAGGATAGACTTGCTGTGAGCTGTCTACATCCACAGAAAAATTTTGAGTCGTTTAATTTATCTGGCAACCTAGAGCCAGTCTGACAGGACAGTACAAAGGAAAAAGCTCTAATTTTATATGCATTCTCTTCTGAACCCAAATTCATACAATCAATGAAGATGCCACTAAAAAAATGGCAATATTTATTTTCTCTCCTGTTGCACCTTTAAATTTATCTCCTTGTAATAGTATCTGTTCTTTCTCCTTTCTCCAGAAGACAACAGAAGCCTATTTAGAAACCTTATGTCATGCAATTAAACCAATAACATCCATGCTATATAGCTCTCTACCTACACAGTCTGATCTCCATTTTTCTGATGTCTCCATGTAATACTTTCATATTTCATCAGCTTATAAACCAATACTGTTTCATTCAAGGAAGTGAGCAAGGAGTTGAGAAACATTAATTATTCCTTGCTTAGATTATCAAATTTTGGGAAGGACTAAAGAATAATGATACCATCGGCTCTTGGCTCACTCATCTCCCTTTTAACACAAAGGAGAAAAATATTTTAGCTCCTGAAGGCCTGACCAAGTGTTAATACCTCCAGCTTCACTGAAATTTGCAAGTGAAGGAATATCAGTGATCAACATATCATGATTGTTAGCACAAATAAGCAATGGTGCAGTTGAGAAAAAAACAGAAGAGCAATGGAATGGTTTTCTCTTGGTTGCTGCCTGCACAGGTGTGGAAAGACCAGTCCAGTATCAGTCTCAGCTTTGATATTCCACATAAGCTCAAGCACGGCATCCTCTGGACGCAACAGCCTTTTGATTATTCATTACAAATGGCAATCTCAGGGGCTCAAGAAGGTTTTGCTAATTTTCTCCAGTAAGAATCTTGCTATCAGGATCTAAATGTTCTGTAACAAAACTTCCTCTCACCGTGCTCTTGCCAGAATAAGGACAGTTACTTAAAACTTAGAGGCTATTGAGGTAATAAAGTAATATGGTGCATACACATAAAAAATACTGCTTGCTACTCAGTTCTCCATGGGCCATCAGCAAGTGCTTCGTAGACAACTAGTTTTTCTGGAACACAATTTTTTAATAAAATAATAGATACATTAGTGTTGCATCAAAACAGTGAACAAAATAAGCACCCAGCATCTATTCCACCATGATAGAGACTGCCACATTGTTTCTCATTATGGAGCTTGTATTGGTTTAGATCAAAGATGATATGTTTAATTTTATAGATTCATACAGTAGATGGCATTTCGCTCATCTAAGACAAAATTTACAGAGGAGACTTCAGCTCAAGTCACAGCCTGTCACTCAGAGGTGCGCTGCTGGAGCTGCAGTGAAAGCCTTGAGTTGGGATCTTGGCTTTGCAGTGCAAGGCATAAGGAAATGCATGTTTAATGTACATGTTTAAAAATATACATTAGGACATACGAAGTTCAGCATATTGAGTAAGAAGTCACTTCACATAGTCAGGTTTTGAGAACAGAAAGTTAGACATAATTGCAAGTACATTTATCCCACAGTTCTACTCCCAGTATAATGTATTCTATAGGGTTGCCTAAATGGACTCATACTACAGCATTGTCTCTGTTTAGCCCACACCCAGGGCTAAACAATAACCAGTTGTTCTATCACCCAATCTCCCCTCCCCAACTGAGAAAGGGATTGGGAAAAGGAGGGAGACTCGTGGGTTAAAATTTAAACAGATTTAATAAAATGAGAAAACCAATACCAATACAAAAGACACAAAATTATACTTAGCTCATAGAGTGGTAGCAAGTCCCTCCAGAGATATTAACCATTGAGAAGAGAGTAGGAGAAAAAGATAGAGGAGAGCAGAGCAAAGAGCCCCCTCCCCAGCAGCTCTCCCATTTATAGTGAACCTGACATTAGTGTTACAGAACACACCTGGGGGCCAGCCTGGGGCAGCTGCCCTGGCTTTCACTGCTCATGGCCTTGATCACCAAACCACAGCTGGCCACACACTGAAACAACACGTAACAAAAAAGTGATTCTATAAATTTTATCCCCATAAAACCAGAACAAGCGTATATTTCAGAACATCTATACTCTGATTTCAAAATTTGCAGCAATATAGAACCCACCTTAATCTTCACTGTGTTATTCTAGAGAAATGCAGAAGCAACACGCCTTCACAGCCCTATTTGACAGCTTCCTCTTCATAAATGGTATTTGCTGCTTAGTGCTTCTGGAAGCTTATACCCAGCTGATACCTACTGCCTGCACCGGCACTCCAGAAACCACTGCGCTCCTTTAAAATCGCTGGGTGCAGATACATGGATATTTTGATCTTAACTCTTATTTCAGTAGTTTGTGTTTAATAAGCTCCTGTTGGTACTTATTAAATTTACTGTTGGAAAGGAAAACATTTAATGATTTTACTCATTACATGATATGGATTTTTTCCAAAATACAACCAGTTCTATCCCTTTTACCTTATTTTGTTCTACTGTCTTAAGATAGTGAAAAAAGTTAGTATTGTTCAGGTTTTCTTCTTAATATATTAAAAAAAATGAGCCTGGTGGATACAGATCTGCCTGCTCTCCTTATGTTTCCCTTATTATTCTTCTGCAATTTTAAGTTTCTCACTCAAATGTATTGCTACAAGCTTCCTCTTCTTCACATATATAATTACATATACATAAATGTAATAGTTATTTTCCCCCCTCCACTAATCTAGAACCTGTTGATCTTTTTAACTACAGCGAATTTTTTTATTAATTGTGGCTTTTCTGAATACTCAGTAAACCAACTTCATTTGGATTACATATACGCTTAAAAGTTAGCCATTAGACATCTCCTTGAATTAGGGGGAATCTGTTTTCAATGAAAGAACAACAAAAAAAAAAGAAATAACACAATTGGTTTGTCTTCATCTGGAAATCTGAATTAACTAATATGGAATACAGCCAGGTTTTAGCACAGCTTCCTCTCAGTTTGTTCCCTAATTTCTCTTCTATTCTGTTTCTGTTTGATCTTTCGATTTCTTTTCACCTCTTACTCTGTTATTTTAAATCCATCATGCATGTATGTCATCCATGTCCTTGTGAGGGCCCTCTCCCAGGTAGCGTGCTGTGTGGTGTTTAATATACATGTGCACATACACATAAACACATACACATATGTACTCGTTTCTCCACTCCTGTATAATGGATGCTTATAATATTTTTCCAGCTGTTTCTGTGAGCTCAATATGCTTACATGTAATGAATATCCTATTCATTAAACAACAATCATAATGGAACATGAGCACATTTAATACATGTGCATTAAAAAAAGTTTTTCCTTTAAAGGTGAACTGCAAAGGGAACTGAGGCAGGGAAATAAATCCTCCTCCCATTTTTTATTTAGCATATGCAAGTATTGCCTGTAAAATTCCACTCTCTCCCCCTTCCCTCATCTCTATCTTCCTGACATTTTGAAAGCCCGTCTGCCAGCAAAAGCTTTGCCAATTTGAGCATTTCTTATGGACAGAAACTAGAGATACTGAAAATGGCCACACCAACTGAAGTGTGTCCCCCAGATGCTGATAAGGGTTTGGGTGTCTGTAGGAGAAGGATTGTACGTTAATGTATCAAAATAAATCTAAACTAATTTAGTTGTGCTGGCAAGAATTTTGTGTGCATAAAAAGCTTGAGATACAGAACAACAACAAGTATATTAAAATCATGCTGTGAACTCTTTCAAGCTTTCACTGTAAATCATAAAGAAGCGATGAAAAGCATAAATGCAATAAAAATAATCATTTGCAGGTCACTCTTAAATGATGTGACAAATGCAGACAGTGATATTGTAACACTGTGAACCAGAGAAGATTCACATTCTCCTCATCAGTCATTTCCTTCCTCTGCGTTCCCATGCACTGTACCTCTTTTACACTTTTCCTTCTTCCTATTAACTTTTCCATCTCGTCTGCTTCCTTCACCAAGGAGCGTGCTGCTGCCTTTATAATCTCGCCAGGCCTCCTCAGGGAGTCAAAGCACAACAAGCTTTCCCTAATAAGATTCTGGCACTTCCTCTTGAAGCTTCTTCCGGAACCTGGATGTGAACAAGCATGTGAAAATGAGGAATAATGGGAATAAAATGCAACTCACATCTTTGGAACTTCAGGGGGACCTTGGACTGAGTGCTGAGGGCGAAGCACAGTTGTGGCCAGATCCTATCACAGCACGAGCAGAGCAAAGTCAGTGTCAGGACTCCGAAATCCAGAAGAGCAGGAGGAGTTTCTGAAGGCTGCCATCAAGTGCTTGGAGCCCTGCAGGACTGAGCATCAGAGCAATCTGTGCTAATATTCATTCAGACAAATCCTGCTGCTGATACATGATTCATCAGACTGCAACACGTGACGTCAGTGAGAATCGAAAGGTATTAGTCAGGACACCAAAATTTATTTCCAGCTAAACCACCAGTTTGCCTTGTAGTTCTTGCACCTTTTTTTTATCTTCATCTCCTCTCTAAAACATTTGCATCAAAGCAGGAACCATCTGAAGACCGCTCAACACAATCTGATCCCTGTTTTGGCTAGGTTCTGTGGGCACTTCAGCAGTATGAATAAATTATCTGTAATGACATATCACTGGTGAACTCCGGAACATCTTAGAGAATATTCTACAAACATGCTGACATTTCATATATGTTTCAGGCAAACACATGTGCATATATATGGAACACACACACGTGTATATACGTATTTACACACACACACATATATAAATCTATGCGTGTGTGTGTGCGTGTATGTCTACATATCTGGGTCTATACAAGAGGCATATACCAAAATTAAAGTAGAGCAAAATATTAATAAAGTTTGAATTAATGATGCTATTTTTTGAGTAACTGGGCATGATTCTTCACTTATTTAAAAAATGTCTTTTGTTTAAAAAATTTCTATGGTAATTCAGAAGGATGCTCATGGATGGAGCTGTACACCACTGTTCTAAAAGAGTTGAGTTAAAGGTGTTACTGACAGTTAAGCTAAATCTAAAATGCTGCTGTTCAGCCAAGTTCATACAACAGGATACAAGCCCATGTAAGCAACGAATGCGCACACCCTACCCTGCAAGCCTGTGTCTCCTACCTGCCGGCAAAAGGTGTAGCTGTAGCCATGAAAACTAATGCAGATCAACCGAAGCCTAAGGGGCGGATCTGCTCTTTGTTACGTTAGTGAGAACTTCACTGGTGTGCCATGAGTGCTGGGAAAGGATGCCCTGCTGTGCGTACCAAAACGGCTCCAAAAAGGTGGGGTCACCGAGCAGAAACGTTCTATCCAGATCTGGAAATCCTGCCAACCCAACATGGCAAGCCAGCTATGACAGAAGCTGTGCAACTGTGTTCCTGGTGGGGTCAGGGGGACATGGGCCATATGTTTGAGTACATAAAACTGAAATTCAGCAATGGAAATCACATATTTCAGTGTGAGCAGGTATTTTCTCCTCTCATCAATGTAAATGGAATCAGTTCCTGAAAGAATCTGAACTTGGCTCTATAGCCTGGAAAAGGGTAATTTCTCAGATTCTGTTTTTGCTTATTTTCTAATCGCTGATCCGCTTTGCTTCTATCATACACATTTCCTACAGTGAGAATCAGTCATTCTGTCTTCACTCCGTCTCCACCGCAGCTTCAGGACATGCCTGTTCCTCCTCCTTTCTTCTCTCATGGTCTTTGCCCCTTTCAGCTCACTCTTCCCACATCCCCAGCCAAAAACGGGGACTGCCTGATGCTGGGGAATGCCATGTCCCTCTGCTTCCTGACTGCACATCTGTCCTGTATGGTTAGATGTGAGATCCACCCTGCAGCACTTGTCTGCTTCCACTACCATAAGAAGCGCGGTCATTAATTACATTATCACATGTACTTTTGCAAAAACGATGGAAAAATGGCCAAGCAACAGAAGAGGCTGATAGCCAGACTGCTACTGGAGTAGGCACCTACAGTGTCCGCTAATACTGAGTTTAAGCCAGATTCAGAAGAAAGCATGCCACTTATTCACCAACAGTGCCTCCCATACACACTATGAAAGCCCTCCATGAGTTAGCCCATAACATCTGATGAGATCACAGCGTGGGGCATGCTTGGCTGCAGGCTTTACAAAGGCTTCGGCACCTCTCTGTCAATAGTTAGGCTTGATTTTTTTGGTAAAATAGAGGTTGTGAAGTAACCCCTGGCTGACGTTGCTGGCCCTGTTCAAGGCCAGCCATGATAACCACCGCAGTGCAAGACACACTTGCTGGCATGGTCTTGGAGTTAGGCCAGGAAACAAATAACCTTCTTGTCACAGGGACTGTGATGCGTGGCAGATTTGGTATTGTAAAATGGCCAATAAGTATCAGCCCCTTGTCACCTGCCTTTGCCAAAATACTTGTAGAAGGCGGGAGGTCTTTGCTCTCTTCTGTACTTACTTTCCAGGATTTAGTGGAAGAGTGGAAGTTTTTGTGTTGTACCACTTAGGGGCAAACTCGCAAATGAACTTTTCAAGGCATAACGCATGGAGCTGTGTGGGCACCCGTGGGAGGCAGAGAGGGTTTTGCACATTTACCACGTAATGGGACATGGAGTCATTTAGGCATAAGGTGTGTTATTGCATCACACCTTAACAACATCAGCTGATACCACACTGGTTACATGCATGCCAATGTACACTACTATTTGTAACTTGACTGGTATGGAGCTGTTGAGTAATTCACGGTGTATAATTCACTCACAGGAATTTAGCTTTGTTTGCTGCTCTCAGACATTGCACACACCCTTTAACAACACACAATCAAACGAGCAAGGAACGTTTCACCGCCAGAATTTTCAGATAAACTGATACAACTGACACAACAGACCTCTTTCCTAACTCCCTGTAACAGACACCCACTTTTTCGTATTTTGCTTTGGCTTCAATACTTAGGAAATGCTACTTTTGCATCCAGGGAATAGGTTTGACCCAGGTAATAGAAGAGAGAGGTTCTTCGCACCAATCAACAGCTACTGTACTTGGCACTGATTAGATTACCACCAGGAACCACTTCAGAGAGGGCAGCGTAATCTTTATGGCCATCAATTAGTTGCTGAGAAAGTTCAATCTTCTAGCTAACTGGCAGCTGTACTGGTGATTTCTTTTCTATGAGACACTATGCACTTAAAAGAATACACTAAATAGCCTTTTGCCTTTTCTTTAAGACATCTAGTCCCTACTAGCAATGGGTAACATTTTCAAAAGAGCCTAGAGCCTATTTTTCAGAATGATTTAGTCACAGACTTCCACATAAGCTTATTCATCCTGCCCCTTGGGTTGTGGTTACACACACATTTCTCCAGGACACAGAGTCCTGTGTGATGCCCACTCTGGCTCGCTGCTGCCTGCTCCCATGCTCCTGCCACCCCTCGGTGCAGAACAAAGAGGTCAGTGTAGGGACTGCTGCAAACAGCCCTGGGCGGTGGCAGCGTGACCTGTTGGAGCCAAAATTGCCACAGAGAAAAATGTTTGTGGAACCACAGCCTCAAGCACTTCTCAGCTGGGTAAATTAATGTTCATGATGCTCCATCTTACCACAGCTAGACTGCTACCAATACCCAAGCTCTAGAGATAACCCAGGTAGCTTTCCACGTCACTCTGACAGGTGTCCAGGTGCTTCATATGCATCTGATACATTTTACACTATAACTGCTGGTTTGGGTTTGCCTCATCCAGCGGTAGAACTAGTGCTGTTCACTCTTCAAGAAGCTAAGTCCCATCGATTATTATGTTTCAGCGAAGCAAGCAAGTATGAAAGCACCTGGAGATGGACAGCCTTGGGCTAACAAATCCTGATCTCTCAAGGCCTACTGCCTTGCCTACTGCCAACACGCTATCTGACGACCGTAAATCACAAACGTATTATGTAATGGCCATGCCATTTCATAGACAAAGATGCATTTCACAGAGAGTCTGTTTTAATAAACAGGCAGCCTTTCAGTGGCTAGACTGGAATAAGCCACTGATCTCAGTCCAGTTCCTGTTGGAAAGGTAGTCACAGCACAAAAACCACCGGCACAAACGGGCAGATTGTTACGGGGCTGCAATAGGAAGCTGAACAGCTTTCTTGCTCCGGCGGCTTACGGCAGGAGTGCCGTTGCCTTCAGCAGGCCGGGGTGAGCCAGGCATTGCGAGGGGCTCTGCACTGGCCAGGCGGTACCTGGCCAAGGACTTGGCTACCAGGGGCTGCCTTGCTGGAATTCTCACGCCGAGTATGTGCACAATTAACTTCGGACCTTTAATTAATTCATCTAGATGTTACCATGCAGCAAACAGAGGGATACACGGGGCTGACTGAGTTATGACCCAAACTCACACGTGCAAAGCATGCACTTCTGAAATGCAATGGGAAATATTCATTATTCTTGGATAGAGCTCCCTTCTAGTTCAGCAGTTACAGCAGCTGTCGTCATTTACTGCATTAGCAAGCACTATTTCTGTGAATTTATATCATCGTGTCCTGGAGTTCTTTGCCAGCAATATGCTTAACCTACTGCTGCAAAATAATCCCATATATATTGGCCACATATTTGAGATATTATGATTAGGCTTTTTTAGAGGGTGTTAGGAATTATTTTTATAAACGTAGCATGTGTGTATGCACAATTTTTTTTACAATCAACCTTAAAAAGGAAAGAAACATATTTTCATTTTTTGACTCATATTTTGACATGGTTCCCCCTGGTTTCCCATAGGCATCAAGCTAACACAGCCATGCTGGTCCTGTAAAATATTTAGGAAATAACCAAATACAAAGAAATAAGGTAATTTAGTGTATTTTTCTGAATTATGGTTTTTACATATTTCCCACAGACTATCAAATCTGTTATTATAATGGAATAGGTGTTGATATCTGAGGATGTGTGATGATATCAGTCAGAACACTGACAGGTCAATGCCTTTAAGAACCAGAGGCATTAGCAACCAGCCGTGCTACACTGTGCACTTCCAAGCCAAACCTTGGCTTTCCTATAACATCATCTTCAACGCATATTAGAAAATACATTGAGGAAATCTCAGATCAAAACATCTTCAAATTTTCGTTGTTATAATGATACAAAAAAGTTGACTTTTTTTTTTTTTTAACAACTTTTAGACCCCAAAGGCTTCAGTCTGCAGAGAAAATGGTGTGTATTCCAGCAGAAACACATCTGCAGATTTATGCACAGAGAAATCTGTTCTGGAAAATTAATTCTAAAAATTGATTTTGTGGTGGAGTATGAATCTCACCAATAATAATCACAAAATAGTAGAATCTAGTGCAGTTAAATAAAATGGTATGTGTGACTGCAGTTTGAATGGGAAAAAATAGATTTGGGAACAGTGTGTTTCTAAATATTTTTGATATCTTTTGCTGATATACAACTCGTGTACATGATACATTGGACATTCCCTTGTGGGTCTCGTCCACTAAGGATATAAATCGGCCACCATAGACCAGCTCCAGAGTCTGTCCCTTAAGCCAAGTTGTAGAGGCTGATCTACACTGCTACAAATTGATGTGTTAGCCAAAACAGCAACCCTCAAAAATAGCCATGTCATGAGAGTGTTATGTTTCTTACAAAGCTCTTGCCATATTTGCAGATGATACTGTGGAGTACATTAGACCATCTTTCACCATAGAGGGTTTGAAAACTTACATTTCCTCTACCACTGAAATCCAAAGACCTCTGGGATGGGCATACTACAGCTCTGCACTCCAGAGTTTGAACCTGAAGGTGCAGGTAAGTGCTTTACCCAGTGAGCAGATTGTACCTTTCTTCCAGTTTTTTTTAATGTTTCTGTTATGGGACAATATTCTGGCTTGTTTCTTCACGCTCCTTCCTTCCCTCATCCCTTTTTAATGAGCCATTTATCTGTCAAATGAAAAGGAAGACCCCACTGAGCTCAAAGGACAACTACATCTGCTCAGATTTCCTGTGTGCCAGCACTGATTCAACACAAATACACTTCCCAAAGGGCTGTCAGAGAGTCTTACCCCAGCAAGGGAAATTCAGGAGCTGTAGCTATCCCTATTTCTGATCAGTCTGCATTTTCTTTTTCCAGATCTGCACAGCTGAACCTGGAGAAAGATGTGAATGTTCTCCAGTAAGCCAGAACTCAGAGTCTCTACTCAAATCAGCAATGCAGAACTGGCATGGTGTCTCAGCAAAGTCGAGTTGACTTGTTGATCCTCCTGTGCTCAAAAGATTGCTGTCTGGTACCACCAGCGAGACTGAGATTTCTGACTACAATAACTAGCAGAACTTTTCCATACCTCAGTGTGCCAGGAAAACAGGGATACTCCTTGCAACTGTTGCTCCCTGAGAGTGGAGGAAATTAGGAAGGGGGAAATTAGGAAGGGGGAGCAAATTACAGCTACCTTGCACTACAGAATTGGCGCATGGGCTGGTATCATCATCTGGCAGAGCCTTGCTCTAGAACAATGCTGTAGCCATGTCTCTTGCAGCTCAGTGGCAGGACTGTAAAGGATATAACAATGCACAGAGGTAGGAACTAGTGGAGTAAAACTAACTGAGGGGCCTGACTCTGCAAAGACATGCTGTACTTGCACTGACTTCTTTATAGGACGCTTAGCTCCCTGCCACACTGGATCTCCCATTCAGAGCAAATTGTTGTAATAAATTCGAGAGAGTGATACGACAGTCTGATCCTGTGGGACATTGAATTCAGGAAAAGTTGTGGGTGCTGCGATTAGACTCCTAGATAAACAAATCCCAAGGGATGCTCCCGCCCAGCACTTAACATTTTCAGTGAGTTACAGCATCGAGTCTTTTGGAAAAGGGTCTTAATTCATTCTTATTTGGAATGGCAAGAGCCTCTGTCTACAAACTGCCTTGATGTTTTTACATTATCTGCTATTAAAATCAAAGCAATGTGTTGCATCACACTTAAGTGCTACCTGCAAGGAATAATCTGTCACTAAAGCAAAAAGATAGTAATCACTAAACGAATGAATTGGGGTTGCAGACACTCTCCAGTCCCTTCATTACTTAATAGAAAAAGGTGTTTTGAAAATAAAGCAGAGTTTCAGAAAAGGGTCTTGGCAATAACTGATGGTTTTCAGTGCAAACCATGTGATACGCCTCAGCAGCAGCTCTCTAGCTGCTTCTGAACTGAATACTGCTTTACTCCATATTCCCCTTCCTGCAGTCACTTCTGCTTATTTAAAGGCATCCACCGTGCCTTTTACTTACATTGCGTTTGTAAGCATGCGGGAGCACAAACTGTTTTCAGCCTAACCCCAAAATATTTTGTGTGCTTATCTAAAAGCACCATCAATCTCATGTAAAAGCCACACCTTCAACACCGTGAATCTCCCCGCCATCTATACATTCTATCCCAAATTGAAAGTTATGCATGTTCCTGCTAACCTAGTTTTGTGTGTGCGTGTGGGTTTTTTTTTTAAACAATAGGCCTAAATCCATATTAATGATCCAAAAAGTGACCAGGCCTCAGCACCTTTTGTCCTCTATACATTAACTATCCAATAATCAACAGTAGCTGTCCTGTACTCTGGTGTCTTTGGCCTAATTCAGAGGGACAGATATTTATCATCACCCTTGAATTGGGTGACCCATTCTGACAGGTCGACATCCTTATTTATGTAACAATGTCATAGACAGTAACTGCTAATGAGTGGAGTGCCACAGAGGTCCGTTAGATGGAAAGGCAGAGGAAAGCTGAAAAGGGCATGAGGGGTTAATGGGACTTTTCTGTTCCAGCCTCCTGGGATGTGTAATTATGTTCTAATAAGAAATGAATGTATTGATTAGATTAGTGTGCAATTGTGTTCATGTGCACACGTATAGTGCCGCATGCATATAGGCAGTAATTGTGTGTGCCTCTATTCTCTCAGCCTGTGTTTTTAACATCAAGTATCTTTGTGCTTTGGCCCAAAACAAGCAGCACACTCCTACAGTCTTCTTGTCCTCGCTGTGGCAAACTCCTTGTGAATTCGACTGGAGTTTATCTGAGTAAGGGCTGAATTTAACTTCAGTAAACACCAAATAAGGGCTTCAGGATTAGGCCCTGACAAACAAATGACTTTCTATTTGCATTGTTTGGTATAAACACCCACCACCACTTAAAAGAGCAGTAAAAGCAGCCAATACATTGTAAAGAGCTAGTGTCATCTGCTGAGGAGACCTTCCGCCAGCTAAAGTAGGCCATGCTCGTCCCTAATGTAAGTCCACTGCTAGCAGCCTGCTTACAGCAGGGAGGAATTTGGCCCAGCGTTTTTTCTCATCAAGTAAAATATGTTCTCTGACAGGTCAAGGAAAGCATCCTTCACACGCTCACAAAGGGTCGATTCTCCACCGCATCTTCTAAGTGTGTGTGATCTGAACTTGAGGGTGAATTCCCTTGATGGGAAAGACATAACAATAGAGAAAAGCGGGGCGAGGGGGGGGGGCGGGAAGGAAAGCACGTCTGAAAATTAGAGCTGCCCATGGCTCAGGAGACGAAGGAATGCAGCTGACAGCGGTACTCTCGCCTGGAGCCTCTTACTTGTGCTAATACAGAAAGGCAGCAGAATTGTGGCTTTTCATACGTTACTCATACTGTACAAATTCCAGCTATAAGCATAGCCTGATACGTCCTGTGGACTTGTATGTGATGTTGAGTAAGTAAGGAATAAACAGGGCTAGCCTGGCAGTAGGAATAGGCTTTTTGGGTCACAACCTCAGTCCCTTGTTCCTGAGATAACGTAGGCCATAGCACCAGCATGGACAAGCCCCTGACAAATGAGTACCTCCAGTAGCATGCCGAAGAAACAAATTACTTTCTAGTGACTCCCTCTGGAAAGAAGCAGCATTATTAGGCTCTAATGGGATTTCCTTCTATCCCACTCTTGACTAGGACCTTTGTGAGGCAAAGGGGTGGGAGTCGGGGGGGATGGAAAACTGAAGGATTCTTAAGTCTGAGGAGGGCCCACTTTACCCAACCGTAACTTTTGTGAATTGTGGCTGGGATTTCAGACATGATACTCAGGGAAGGCTGTATTACAGACATGTAAAAAAAGGATTTACTAGGCAAGATTTCAAAAAATTTCAGAAATGTTTAAACTATCTAATATAAGAACACACTGTAGGATCAGTGTCATAAAAGAAGAATCTCTTGAAAATGGATTCTCATTAATCTATTTTTTCCTAAAGAATGAAAAATGGTTGGTATTAAAATACAGCACTTGCAACATGGAGATCATGGAGTCCTAAAGTCTGACCATTACTGAGGGATAATGATTAAACACAATTCTTTCCCATTGTCATTCTACTGCAAATTTTTCCACCTGAGGAGCACTGAGGAGGTATTTTTTTAAGTGTTTTGATGTATAAAATATTTTAGGGAACATATTTATGGAAGAGAATATATTTATATTCCCTACAAGAGAGACATAAAATCCAAGCTAGATCTAACTCTGAAGATCCACCTTCTAAAACAGAGAGTAAAAGCCTGGCCCTGGCAATGGCTGTAGGAGTGTTATCAATGACTTCAACAGGGCTTAGATCACATCTGAAATGAAAGCACTGGAGAAGGAACAGCCTAACAAAAACATGGCGTTTTCTTCCAAATAATGTATGATGCTAAAATAAGTTCAGTATCCAGCCTGAATAACGGAAATACCCTCTGAAGGAAGAGGCATTCCTAGTGCCATAGTTCAAATCCAGGTCTGAACAGCGGATGCAGGGGAGCTAATTTTTCAGTGACTGCTGGCCCTTTGACTCCTAACAGTTGAGGGTGGGTTCACATTTGAACACTCACACAAAACTGATTTCCCCATTATATTGATGGGAACTTTGTAATGCAATGAATCATCTTCAGCTGGCTGATTTATTTCACAGGGCAACTTGAGGCAGCAAACTTGGAGCAAGGTAGCCCAAACTAACAGAACTGTCCTTCCCTGTCCCATTTATTGGTGTCAGCATCAGCATAAGCTTTTCTCCTTAATGGACCAATCTTTCATTCAGGCCATAGAGGATCCTGAGAAAGTTTTCCTCGTTTCTTTATATTTTGCCAAACTTCTAAGTGAGCTCCTAAAAACTTATTGAAAGAGCATTACTCAGTCTGACACATTCCATTTATTTCAATATGGTGACAAAGAGGGAAGATCTAGTTAAAAATATTGCAATAGCCTTATGGGATACTTATGGGTTTTTTAAATGTAATACATCACAATAGAATACTTTGTTTTTGTAAAGGGCATTCTGTATTCGCAAAAAAAGCTGCTGACTTAATCATTAGTTATGATGAGAAGAGATTTAGTGCTCTCTTTCTTTACACTGTCACTGAGAACAATGTCTATGAAAAAGCCTATGCTTCCCATTATAAATCACTATAAGCTCCATGAAAATTTCTCCTCTACCCTGGGGTTTAAGTGAGCAAATACTCGGTGATGCAGACGCCCAATAGTAGCACTTTATGCCTAGCTCTACGAGGTTATGAAATGCTATGGTTCACTCTAAGTCCAGGCGCTACCCCTGCATGTAGTTTCCATTGTTCAGCAATTTATGAATGGCTAGTCTTTGATAAAAAAATGAAATACCTACCAGATTCCTCCTCTTCCTTTGCAGACTGTATATATTTTTAAATGCTTTAAAACTCGAATACAATATCCCTTTTAGCATTAAAAATACATGTCAGTGTTTATCATTAGACTGCCTTTTAGAAACACAATGTACCCTCTACTCCTTCATCCTCTACTGTTCAGGAGAAATCATTTTAGATCTTATTTAGGGTAAGCAAGGATTCAGAAATAAAGCCATTCAAAAAATAAATGGTTTATAGATGCTTCCCTTCACTGAATAAAGAGCATTGGATAATTTTAAGAAGACAAATGCAACCTTGAATGATTTGGGGAGAAGTTCTGAGATTTATAAGCACCTTTCAAAATAATTTTCATAAGAAATACAGATTTAGAGACCTAGAATTAAGCACCCAGGTTTGAAAGTCTTTAACCTTCTTCCTCGCCTTCCCTTCTCCCCTCCTCCCCCATAACACAGTCACATAGACTGGCTGGATTTTATTGTATAACTTTGTAAAGAAAAAAAAAAAGAGTGAGCGTTCCACACATCTGCCAGCATTTTTTTGTTTGTTGGCCCAAGCTGACAGCTTTTTTTGTATTTCCTAGTTTATCAGAAGTCTATCAAAATGTTTGGAAGAAAACGAGCCAGGACATTTTCCCTAGATTTTAGTGCCCTCTAATATTTAAATTAATTCTTCTGAGTTTGTTTCTTATTTACTGCTTTTCCCATTTCTTGAAGATAATATTCTCATTCCAAGAGGCGGAGCAGTTGCTTGTTTCATCAAAAACTATCTCTTCTCCTTTACTGAGTTTAAGTCTGTGAGTCCTGTTCAAAATTCATATCACTGGGTTCAGTTTTGAAAGGGAGGACTTTGATTCAAAGTTCTCATCCACCCACACTGGACCTGAAAGGCCACTAGAAATAGCCCTCGTCTGCTTTGTTTCTCAGGAACCAGAATAGACACATTCCCTATGGTCTGCCCTGAGATATGGATTTGGCTCAATAAGCAAATGTCAGCTGCAGAAGCAGCTGGCTGCTGAGCAGTTTTCATGGAAACTGGGAGCCTGTGTCCTCTGAAAAGATACAATATTATTTCATTAACTTATTGTTATAATTTTTAATTTATCTGAATGAGCTAAGAATGACAGTCTAAAGTAAAATTCTTACTGGTCTTTGATTTCAGTTTGATTATTGACATTATTACTGTGAATAAAATTCATTATAAATTTGTTCTGAAACATTGTATCTATGTATGTTAGATATCTGCAAGATCTTTGTACTAAAAAGTAACAAGATAAAAGCACATGCAGTATAAGTCCCTGGCTATAATCACAGCTCCCAAAGCCACATGCCGGCATCAGGAGTCTGATTTTCACATAAAAGCCAGACGTGCCTTAACCCTGACAGGTAAATAGTGCCTGAAAATGTCACCTACCTTAGTGGTTTTATGGATGACTGAGTTTTCAAGCTGGGCCGGTCCTCTTAATGGACTGAAATCCTGCCTGGGAACAGAGGCAGTGCGGTGGTTCCCAATGTCAGCATCCCCAGGAGGAGTCCCTGCCAGAGTCATGGGCTCCCTCTCACTGCTGTGGGGCTAAGCTCTCCCAGATAGACTTCACCCTGCCCAAAGATAAAGAGCAGTTGATTGAAACACAATGTTTTTCAAAGAGAAGTCAACACAGAAGATGACAGCTTTCGTGTGGATAAATTCACCATTTACATGTAAAGCAGAGGTGAGGTCCAAGTGCAACTCCGTCACGCCTTGCCAAAGCCTCAGACTATCTCAACTCACCTAGAGTCTAAAGAGCTTGGAACAAAACCAAAACTCTTTAAACTTCTTGAAAGCACCAAATCTTCCACTAATCAAAATAATTAGCATCTGCAGTCTCCATCCTCACTAGTACTGCAGTGTCCACAAACAAGTTACTCAACCATGAATCTCCTTCCCAGGCCTTTGTAGATCTGTGCTCCTGTCTCCACCTTCCCTTGCTATGTGAAATTTTTGCTTTCTAATATTCCACTGACATTGAAAAACTTGTGGTGAAATTAAAATTACAAGTAATAAAATACATGAAAATGTAACAACTGCAGTCACCTCCTTGACTGATCTATCTGGCGTCACTGGTTTCCTGTGGGTATGTGGTGGTTTCTGCCATCAGGTCTTACACTAATCCAGTCCTCTCCAAAAACACCTTGTGCTTTGGCTTTGTGTCCCACAGCTTCTTAAGACAATATGAGGCCAGCCTACTCCCCCTTCCACTCAGTCGCTATCCAGGGGTCTACTCAAACTGACCACCCTGGGTTTGCGCTAATCTTTCCTGGAGGAGGCAGAGGCAGATGAACAGATGGCTCTCTCAAAGGATCCTTGTTCTTTCTGCAGGTTTCCTAACTCTAAACTAGAGATGAAAAAAGCGAAGCAAATGTGACCCTTGCAATTGAGATCCTTTACTCGTACAAGCAGTCCTATTAAAGTTGAACGGGAACATACATCATAATAATTAAAGTGGGCATGAGTTGGCTTTGAATTGCAGGAACTCTGGGTGACCACATTTCACTTTCCCTGTCATTGACTAAGATAGAATTTCCTCCTTCTCATCAAATTGCAACTTTTTTATTTATGGATTACATCTATGCCTTGGAAGGAGGTAGAGTTACTGATAAAGTTTTCGTGAAAAAAACATGCTGCATTTTGTTTCAGCCTCACAGATGACTGCAGTTGATCACATCTGTTTTCCAGCAGACATCAGTGTATCCAATTAGAAAGATCACAGAATATTTAGAGGTCTTGGGATCATTTGGTCAGCCAAAAGATTTGGGTTTTGAAAAAGAAGATGACAACAAATATAGTATGTGCTATTTTTCGTGACAACCATGGTAAAATACTCTCTTAAAACTAGTTACACAGATGTAATCCTTAGCATTAAATATATATATACATGTAAAAAACAAGAGTTTGGGGTTTTTTACTATTATGTTAAAAATTGCAGTGACTCAATGAGTTGCAGTCTTGGCTATATCCATTAAACTGATAGGAAAGGTTGGGGTGTTCATGGTCACAAAATATTTCAAAGACAAAAAATAACTAAACTCTGCTTTTCCTTGAAAGAATGCATGAAACCTTTAGTAAACAACATCCATGACTTAAAAGGATGGAAATGTTATCAAAATGTAGCTCTTAGTTTTGGTAAGTCTCTTTAATTTTCACCTTCAGCTCTGATACGACAAATGAATGGCATAGAAGAATCTTCAAAATAAAAATTGTTTTTTTGATCTTTGTATTTCCAAAATAAAAATACGTTTTAATGCTTTCATTCTAGAACATCAATGACAGCAAGGAAAACAAATTCCTAGAGAAATACAGAGGACAAGATATCAAATCAGTTATCAGTTCTTAGTTCCAAAGTCTGAAAACATCTTTGAAGTATCGCTTGCAATTAATTTCTTGGTTTTCCACTAAAGTTTATGCTTCTGATGTCTCCTGGTACTCTGTAAATAACTTCACAGGGTATGACAGTAGAAAACATGGGGCCTCCAATCCATACATATAGACTGGTTAGTTGAGTAGATTTAGTTGTTATTGGGGTTTTGTGGTTTTGGAAAAAAAGAAAAAGAAAAAAAGCAAGAGAAAACAATCAAGAATTAAGGACAAAAAAGCCAAAAACAAAGCCAGAAGAAACACTGGCAAAAATGATCTTGCGAAAAGCCAAGTGAACAAGCTTTTGAGCAAAGTGCTATCTGTGAAAGGGCCTTTGAACTACAAGCCAAAATATTCTCCCTTGCTGCTTAATGCCAGCTTGATGCCTTCAAGAAAACAAAACTTTGCATATCTAAGTAAAAAAACAGGACTACATGAAAAATTGCATTTTCCTCTTCATTGAAAATAATGGCAAAACTTGTAATCCTATGGCTAATCAATCAACTTTAAAAAGGAAAGAATTAGTCAATCTTCAACTTCATTGCATGTTTTTCAGATAAACCTTGAACACTGAGAACTTCTTTCTTCTCAGAGTCACACTAGCAACATTAGAGCCATTCAATGTTACAGACTCCACTCAAATGTTTCTGAAAAGTCAGCATCCTCTCCTGGACTTTAAAACTTTCTGGACTTCAAAACATCCATCACGGTTATGATTCATACTCCAGTAAGCATTTCAGCTAAGAGTGAGACCCCTTGAACTGATCACTTGACCATCCATCATCTGACAAAACAGTTCCTGTTGCAAAGTGCTGGCATTCTTGGATAGGTGATGACTGGAATGGATCACAGATATATTTTGTCTTAAGTACTGTGATGGAGCATCCCTCCTGCAACAGCTGAACCCCCACTTTGGGACTGCCAACCCAACGCCCTAACAAACAAACACGTTCTGCTAGCAGTGTGCTGTGCTGCAGCTTTCCTTCCAAAGGGCTTCACCTTCCACTAGTGGTGTTGGGAGAGAGCTGTTAAACCCCTGAGGATAGAAGGAGTTCTGCAAGCCCTTATATATTAAACATAAATAGGTACATTGTAGCCTTGCATGCAGTCTATTTCACTTGTGCAAGTATGTTTTCTGTTAAACACATAAAACACAGAGTGGGTTTTAATGGTTGATCAGATCCTGTTAAAGCAAATTGCATGTTTAAATACAAAGGATGAAAGGACGTCTATTATTCTACAAATTTCTAGCAGCACTGTACCTTAAAAGGAATTTTATAGCAAATTTGTAGCTTTGCAACCAGCTCATGAATGAGGGGGCATAAAAAGGACATGTGTTCCAAGAGCAAATGCATTCCATATTTCAGAAATAATAAATTCTTGCTTGAACCCAGATCCCATCAATGCAGAGAAAGGATCCATGGGAAGTAGGACGTCGCTGTCTTCAGCAGAACATTATTCCATTAAGGTTGCTAACCTGGTCTGTGTTATAGCCAATCAAGTAATGTCTGAAAAGCCCCTGCTCTGTACCAGAAAGTCCCAATGCCCTCCTTGCCTTACACTTTAATTACAATCCACACAAACATTCAAGACTGAAGATCTATGTAAGTAGAAACACTGACCCTGTTGATCAGGCTCATCAGAGCTGAAATATTAAAATAGCCTAACAGCAAAGTCTAGCAGTAAGGTTTATGAAGGAAACACCATATATCTGCAGCTGATGGTGCCTTTCAGTATACAAACATCTTGTTTATGCAAGTGAATCTTCACATAGCCAGGAAGAAAATTTTCACGTAGTCTTAGAATTAATGTCTTGCTATTAAATGAAAGTTGTAGGAGCAAAATATCCATATGTCTCATAGCCTTCAACTACAGCAATGCTTGAGCCTCTATACTGTGTATTTATATGGATGTCTGTAAACCTGTGAAAATGCTGTTGTGTGTTTTACCTTGAACTGTGTTTAAATCACTGGAATATTATGCACACTGCAGCCTACAGCTATTAGGAACACAGATGCCACTTAACCAGAAAGAAGAGCAGGCAAATACTGAAAAAGGTGCAAAATTATAGAAACTGAAGGCTATGGCAGATGAATCCTGCTGGAGCGAACAGCTAGGGGTTAAGGCATTATCGCTGCCAGCTACCTGCTCCGACTGTGCTAGAGGGGATCACCTTGATCTCCTTGTCCTGTCTCTTTATCTTTCATCAATTTTGCTTGAAAACACTGCGCTATAAACCACAGTACCAGAGGATCTGAGACAGATTTGATCCTTGTGCTTTTCTGAGGGGTGGGTAACCCCTTCTGCTGCCCCAGTGAGATTCAGCAGAGGTTGTCAGCTGGAGCCCTGAGCGTATCGCTAGGACAGGGGCAGTGAAAGTGAGAATATGTGATGATTTGCTGTCTTGGATAAGGTAAGCAAAATCTTTGGATTTTTAAGTGCAGAATGAAAATTCCTGCTTCTCTACTATACAGGAACATTTAATTAACTGTAGTAGTCATGGCTCTTGATTTCCACCCATAGCTTGCTTTCATAGTAACAGTTTTCTTATATGCATTGGAAGTTCCTGGTCCTCAAAGAAGAGATTCACAGTGGTAATTAGGAGAAAGAAAATTAAAGAAAGAATGAAAATAAATCAGAAATAGGAAAAAAGGCAGATTTTTAAGGTGCAAAATTATGTTCTTCCATAAGAAAAGTCACACTGGTTTGAAGTTGGTGAAAGTTGTCAATGTCTTGACCAATACCCGCAAACAATGAGCCACAGAACAGCTTCTGCAAATTCAGTGGGGCAGTAAGTGTTGTAGAGCAGTATAATGAGTTCTCTGCACCACCCAAGCACACAGTAAACCTTTAAGTTTTAAACTCTTCTCTGTTCTCATTTGTGTAAATCCTTATATGCATGCATTGCTGAGATATTTGAGCTCTTTCCAGTAGTGCACCAAGCAGTGATGCACTAAGACCTGCTACATCTCCTCCTCTGCAGAACATGAAATGTAAAAGGATGGGCCTTGACAGCCAAGCAGAGGGTGGCGAGCTCTGTGACAGTTGTCACTCTCCAGAGAACACCATGTCTGAGTCATGCCCTCAAAAATCTTGTCTCTCGCATAGATCTGCTTTATCTATTTAGGAAAACCCTGTTGTGGCAGAAGACTAAAGCCATTGAGGTTTTTTTGTGACAGGGCATTGGGGCTTTGCTATGTGCTGAGGGAATGGCATGAAGGTTCATTTTTCTTCATCCACAGGCAGCAACCCATAATGCTTTACATTCATATGTGGATATTACATTTTGAATGGCATAGAAAAATGAAGGTGTGGGGGAAAAATTTTCCAAAAATACATCATGATCCCAAATAACTTGAATAAAATAAGCCAAAACTTTGACCACAGACTTTATATGAAGTAAAGGTGAATCCTGCATGATCAGCCAAAAATTATAGGAAACATTCTAGTTCATTCTTTCCCATTTTTCCACTGCATCCAAGTTTCAGTCAGTGTAAAAACAAGGAAATTTCTATTTGCAGGCTAGAGATATTCGCTGGGCTCAAAACCAGAGTGTATCTTTAAGCACCTTATCAAATTCATGCTTTCAAAAATCCCATCACAAGTGGCAACCTACATTATTCCTTTATTTTCAACATATAGGATGTGTAGATAAAGTCTAGCTTGATTTTCTTACTCACAACATGTCCAAATGCTTCTGTTGTAGAAATTTTCAGGTTTTCAGTGGCTTAAAATCTTATTGTGAAAAGAGAATTGTCTTGCATTTGGAAGCTAGGAGGCTTGCTGCTTTTTCTAGTCCTTCCTGCCATCTGCAAGATCTCATATGGGGTAAAAACGGGAAATTACTTGAGCAAATCTTCAGCTTTCCTCAGTTTTCTTTAAATAACGTCCTCAGCTTTCTGCCTCATGATTTACATAATAAGGAGACTGTGTTGTGTTATTACATCAGTTTCATTTCTTAAGGGAAAAAGGCTCCAGATGTATTTGACTAAGTCATTAGTGCAAACATCCCATTTTTGTAACATCATTCCCTAGATCAACTGTAAAGACGCACTGTTGATTTTGGCTACAGGCTTAGGAGCGGACAGGCACTGCCACTTGATCTAAGCAGCTGCCTCCTCATTACTCCCTCCAACTTCTTTGTCATGGAGAGAAGTACAAACCCCTAATGGATCCACAACATGAGCACCGATTCATAAAACCTGGCAGATGACTCATGTGATAAAAATCACCATTGTAAAGCTATTCAAGGAATAGGGAAAAAAAAAGATGCAGCCTTCCTTAGAGAGATTACTTCCTTTTGTCAGGGTGTTTTTCTTCAGTCATATGGGAATGAAATTATAAACAAATACAGAGTGCTGGATCCTGACACCTCAACTCCAGTGGGACAGTACTGCCAGTAGGTCTATTAGAAGGTCTGGTGATGCTTGTAGAGTAAGGTACTACTCAGGGTGAGGAAGGTTACAGAAGCCCTTCCTGTAGGAGTGAAAAGCATCAGTGAAGTGTGAAAATGAACAATATATGATCGAGCCTAGTTTTGGAAGTAAAAACATTATTAATTTTACTACAGTATTTGCTGTTTGATCCAACTCATAATGAAAACTTGACTGCACTATGTTATTACCCACTACCACATCCAGCAGGAGGAAGACTTTTTAATTGCAGATAAAGCATAATTGTGGATTTACTTTGGCACCCTCATACTGATCATTAGAAATGGAAAAAGTTAATTAAAATATGTAGTTTTAAATTGTTAGCAAATTGTTCCAAATGGCACAATGATGCTTGTGACAAAAATGTGTAAATGAGTTCTCTGAAATACTTGAGCTGCCACAAAGCTGTTGCAAAGTAGAATAATATATATGGTTAAGTAGATGAACAGTTTCTAAAAGGAAATAACCTAAATGTCTTATTCATGAATAATGTCTTAAGAATAGGTAATTCTTGTAGATACTGACATGTTTGCATTACATTTGTGCCACAGCCTCTATTTGCTCTCTGGATGCAATCATAAGACACAGATTTTTTTTTTTAATGGTTGGAGTTGTAAATTGGATATGCACTGTCATGTCCTATTCAATAAACATTACATTTTTAATTTGGAAACTCAGTAAAGACGCCTAGTATGATACAAAGATATGCAATGATTACAATGAACAAGTATGGTAATGAGCAAGCAAAAGATATATTATTTTAATATTTGACACATGCTCTGCTACAGGATTAGACCCTGTTAAATGGTAAAACAATGCACTTATTGCTGTCTACTGGATTTATCATAACTGTTCAGATCCGTGTTGCTGTGCAGGAGATGTGGTATTTGCACTTAATTGCATCATTTGAAAGCCTTAGAAGAGGGTATTCTAATGATTAAATCAATGTAAACCAGGTTTCAGAGCCAAAATAATCAAAAGTCTGACCAAGGCAAATGTTCTCAATAAACTGAGCTTGCCAAACACAAGTGCTAATTAACACCTGATTCTAATTTGGTGATTGTGAAAGTGTGGCAACAGAGCCCTATGATTTTGCAAGTGGAAATAACATTGCTTCTCTCCATTGGTAGATCGCATGAATTGCCCTCGTGGCCAAAATTCCTCCTTTTGATCCACTCTGGGGACAATCCATCAATGTGGTGGCAGCTACACTCAGGTTGTACAATACTTCTCTGTCTAAGGATATTTACCATTCCTTGGTGTTTTCCCAACTGTAATGATGCTGAATGAAATTTCCTCTTCCTTGATGTTGGTCTTAATTCAAAGTTTTCAAAATATTAAAGTTTAAAACATCACACTGACTACAAATGACAAACCCAAGTGGTCACATTCTCCTTTTGTATTTCCTGTTATGATTGTTTCAGATTTTAAAGGGAGGAAGAAGACTACAGTCTCTCTCAGTTTTCACACATGCACCTGGAAGCTCAGGACCTCCTGCGTACTGTATCAAGTCTTTCATTCAGCAAGACACTTACAACAAAAGCGGACGTATTAGCATGTGACCAATTCTTGAAGTCACTGGGTGTTTGATTAGTCATCTGAATAATTAAGGTTTTTGCCCTGCGTTGCAAAGAAGTTCTTTGCCCTCTACCTAGTGGGAGAGGACCCACAACAGCCAAAAAATGACACTAGACTACATCTTTGTTGACACACCGAATAGCCAACCAAATGGGCAAGACTGACTTTGCAAAGAGAAAAGGACTGGAAGGACTACTGTCTTTCCTGAACTAGGTAATGAGTGTTTCCAGTACACACAGTGAGTCTCTTCAGTGGACAACTGGAACACTTCAGACCTTGGGACCATTAACCTAGTGGCATCTCTCAGAATATTTTTTTTTAAAGTGCACATTCAATGATGCTCTCACATTTCTTTGAACAAAGGAATGATTCAGTGGCTCCTTTCCACCTCAAAACAAATGTGGCACAGCACAAAATAAAGTTACTGCTACCTTAGACCTAAAAGCTGTAACACTTCTCACTTATGATTTGCCTAAAATAACATGCACTTGATCGTCATGTGCAACATACATAAGTAATTACCAAGGCATACAATATATGAAGTATCTTCAAAAACAAAGCTACATAAATTTAACTTCTAGCTGACTGTCAGTGAATTTGGTTATAAAATCAACACCTCATGTATTTGATCTATACAACAGTTACATTATACCATGTGCAGATTTTTTTAATAGTTTACTCAGTCTCTCATTTAAAAAAAATATGGAAGCCAAATTTGTAAGTGCAGGGTCTGCAGAAATATTTGCAAAGACTCATAAGTATTTTATTACCTCTGCAGTGCAAATGTATTTGACTGTGTGTTTAAAGCAACTGCAGTTTGTTCTTAATAAGAGTGAATTTGCACTATAAATGGCATCCCTTCTTTAGAAACAATACTTCCTTTATCTACTCGTGTTTAAAAGCGCCTAACAGGGAAACCTAACTTATCTGTTTCATCTTAAAACTGGAGCTGCCTGTCAAGCTTTGACAATCTTCAGATTCTTTTGAAAATAGGAAGCAACCCATTGTGTTCAAATTTGCTCTTAGTGACAGCTGATCCCACAGGAGCATCTAGTTAGAAAATAATTGATAGCACTTGAAACAGAAAAGATTGCAAATCAGGTATGACAAGTTTGCATTCAATGGCAGACCTAAAACTAATTGTCCAGTTAAGAAATCAGCTTCAAAAGGGGGAAAAAACTTAAGGGGAAGGAAATGAGAAGTTTGTTTATTGCACATACACTTTCATTCTGACAATATTTTCCTTTTAAAAGGCAGGTCTGGAATAAGCAGTACATTAAAGGGATGGGCCCAAAGCAAAACCTCTAAACCGAATACTCCGAACTTTATGACTCAAGCCCATCTGTAGTTTGTTATAAACAAGTCATAAGGCATAAATGAAAAAATCTGGATGCGGAAGGACAGAGGCTCGATCCTGCTACTATTGAAGTTAACAGAAAATCTCTTGCTGACTACAGAGGACTTTGGATCAGGCATTAAAATTCCAAAGTAATACTGGCAAAGCTTCAATCACATGTGTGTGCGCGTGCGCTTGTGCATATATACACACACACACCCCCAATATTAGGAATTTTTAACCCTGACTTTTATATCAGACTGTAACACCAGATGTCAAAAATGAAGATAACATGGGAGGAAGTTTATTTTGATGAGGAAATCCCTAAATGCTGTTGAAAATATGCTTGGAATGGTTAATTAGTATGTAGGGGCTTTGGAGGAAATGATATCTTGCAGCTTGACCATCATCTTTTTGCCAGGTTTCCCTTCGATTTATCTCTTATCTGCAGGAAACTGTCTCACAGCTTCTGAATCTGCTGTTGGCTAAAAAGAGAAAAAGGACAATGACTCATTGTTGGGCAACAGGACAAGTTCTATTTGGATTCTAAATTTCCACATTAATGCTAGTTAATGTCATATCTAATGTACTTCAACCCATCCAGGGGATATCCAGGGTGGGCTCTGAAACTAACCAAAAGTGAAAGTTCCTTCACAAAAATAACAAACAGTAAATTAAAAGAAGATATAATACCCGAGGGATGAAAACACTGAGTAATGCAAAAAGTATCTGCTGTATTTTCTATGACTAAGGCATCAAAAAGGCCTTAATAATAAATGAAAGTATTGTAAACGGGTGAGGAACTGGTGAGAGGATGCAGCAGCTGATACCCACCGAAGTTATTGCTGGCCAGGGAATATTCAGCACGTTGACTGCTGTGACTTATATTCGAAGGACTATTTTCACGTACAATCAAGCAATGCAGGATTCCCGACTCTGCAGCTTTTACTGAGGGCTGGCAGTGAAGCTCTGGTTAGCTACAGGGTGGGAGAGGTTGCTGTATCTAGCATCCACAACCAGGAGCAGGGGCTGGGGAACCACACAGGCGGAACGATTGAGCACGCCGGCCGCTGTGCTGGGATTAAGCACGTATGTAAATGCTGAGCTTAAGGAAGCGCTGGGGGAGGGATGAAATGCATCAGATGATCGCTGTGCCAACACTAATGAGTACATCAATGAAAGGATTAAGAAAGGATGGGGACATGTTGCTCTTATTCCCTCTTCTACAATGATTGCTCCAGTGCTCAGAGGTGTGGCTTGGTTTGGGTAAGAACTGAAAAATCAGCGGCTTCTCCAAATATTACATAAAAGGAAAGAATGACATAAAAACACGATCTAACCGTGTAAATATTTTTTCCAGTTTCGCAGACCAAATCCCAAGCATGTCATGTGTCTTACATTTTTTATTCCCCCAGCTCTCTTTCCCCAGTGCTGAGCTAACATCTGAAATGAGAGTACACAATCAGTATGTTAATAATCAAGGAGTCTGCTCGCTGCATTATACAGACATCAGAGGAATTTCTTCCACTGTCTGATGAATATTATAAACAGGCCCATTTGTATTAACAGAGTCTTATGTAGCAAATCCAAAAGTGACAAACCAAACAGTTTTAAGTGGTTACATTCCATCTCCAAATGTCCCGAGTATCAAACATCACTAGAAACCTGCATCCTGGCTGCATGTGAGGAAAACAAAGAGGCCCACAGTCAGTTGGACTAGACGCTCGGTGTTGAAGCAGATGACTATGACAAGGTTTTTTAACTGCCAAAGTGACACTGCAAATGCAATCTGGTATTGCAGCTGGAGAGCCAGAAATATTGTATCAGTTACCGAGAGGGAAGGCATTTGTTCTTGAGAGTGACACTTCAGGAAGGGTTTACATCTGAGTCATCATCTTTGACAGCGTGTGTGTCCATCAGCAAGCCGAACGGCACAGCTTCTGCAGAACATTTCGGGGAAGTTTTAAGATCTGCAGATCACTGTGGCCCTGATTCACTACCCTGTGAAGTCAAAGGAAAGGTCCCCTTTCTGAGGGCTGAGGAGTGATCCCTAGATGGTCATTCCTAGACTTAGAAGTGGTATTAAAAATTCCAAGTACGTGGCCAAACTGACTGAATTATCACCCGAAACCTAACATTTTAGGCAAACTGAATGAATAGGCACAGCTCCTTCCCCATCCTGCTTGGAGTACATGATACACAAAAGCAACAAGGAGTGGGAGAATAGCAGGAAAGGAAAGATGAGAATCATACGAATGCTCCTAAGACTAGTGGTTCTTTATTGTGCGTGTTGCGATGGTTTCTGTGGGCTGCTCCTGCATCAGCTGTCTGTGAGACTGACGGTTTTGCCTGTTTTTTTCTGAGCTCTGTTCCCTCTCCACCATCTCAGCCCCTTGGGAAACTGGGCGTCCTCCTGGAGCACACACATGCAGGCTGAAGGGAGGGGGGGACAGCCTCCTTGCTGCAAATCATCCTCAGCAGACCTTTACGTGTGGAGGTAGTGAGGCTGCAATCCTGAAGCACTCTTCAGGGCTCTCAATAAGACTGGTGCATTTTAGAAGAGAGAGGGCTATATGTCTGCAGGTCTCTTCATTTCACGTTAGATAACTGGATGGAAATGCAGGTTCAGACTATTTTAAGCCGACCATGAAGGACTGTCTGCTCTGTGACCACCATCTGCCACGAGGCTTGTGCACCTTGGGAGTAGGACGGACTGGACCAGCAATGCTGGGAGAAGGAGTTTTATTCACCAAAGCTGGCTGATGCTTATTTGCTGCTTATTTCAACCCAAGTCACTTGGGTTTCCAAAGTGGGCCTGGAAACTGTGAAGGAACTGTCTTTCTCATGAGATTTCCTGTTGGTGCTGCATCCAGTAGCACAGGAAATATCACAAGAATAGCTTTTCTTGTGGTATTTTATTGCTTCTGCTTCTGCTCCTGGCCGGAACTGGGAAGTACAGGGGTGCATGGAAATGAAATATAGTGGTCAGAGGAGAGTTTGCCAAACATTTGGAAACGACAACAGCAAGAAAGGTCATTCACTGAAGTCTCAGGAACTGATTCTGATGTGCTCTTATTTTATTCAGACACATTTACATGATGCTGCTTTTTAGAAGTCATTCACTCAAGGCTGGCATCAATACGCATTCAAACATTGAGCGTCTGTGGTTTAGCAGTGAGTACTGCTGGTAAGTTCCTATAGAGAAGTGACTTCTGTTTCCTCAAATGTTTAACTGACATAATCCATTGTCAAAATAAGTCCAAGCAAAAAACCCCACCCTGCTGTATCTCATAGTTGCACTGCCTTTATTTAATATTACGGCAGCATGATTAGCCATATTAGACAATATACAAATCTGCACATACACTTTCCTTGGTCAAAAGAGCATCTGTTTCTCTGAATTTATTTCCTGCTCAAAATTGTTTGACAAATGTTTTATGCAGACAAATTCTGTCTAGCAATTGTTTGTAAATACACATTGCAAATAATACTTCTTCAGCTATCATCTCAGATGGTGGTTCTTAGTGGCAGTAATGACTAAGCAGCATAAGCAGCTGCTAGCAATTCTCCCCCAGCCATGTTTGCCCTGAAGGCCCAGTAAGGCAGCTCAGGGGCTTCATCCAGATGGAAGGGGAATGGCTCAGGCAGGAATGGACACCTAGGAGCAGTTAGGAGGAAGGGGAAAGCCAACAACAGCTCAGGCCAGCAGAAGCTGTTCGGCAATTTACACCCTTGGCATTGCAATCAAAACTACCTAAACCACATGGGACTGTTTCCATTTCCTGTTTGGTCGATGTAATCTTTACAAGTTACTCCTGTTTCTTCCTGAAGTGAATTCTCCTTCACTGTAAACCTAATTTTGTTCCATTATTAAATGAGTGTTGGCTGCTAATCAACACTGTGCCTTCCTGAACAAGCTCCATTTGCAAACAAACTGAACTAAAAGGGGAATGAACACAGATGAAGAGAAATTCAGCTTAAAAGCCAGGACAAGAATTCCCCGAGTTCATTTCCCTTATTATCTGACTGTCATCCTAAGAGCACTTTGCTCAGTTTAGATTAGAAATGTGAAGTTTTGCTGCAGATATGCCAATATCATAAGGAATAATCACGGGTACTTTCAATTCCTTTTTTTGCAAGGGACATAAGATACTTTCCTCACTCATGAATAATTGCATTGAAGTTGAGGGGACTATTCCATAAGGACAAAGATAAGATAGATTTGACCCAAAAGGCTGTTTTATTTCTGCTGCTGTTTTGGAGAGCTAAAGGCACATACTGATAGAAGAAAAAAAAAAACTGTAATAGTTGGTTCCATATGCTCTGTAACAAAACGGGACCAAATTCTGCATCGACAACCTGTACAAGCATGACAGAAAAAATTTCTTTTATAGTTACAAAATCTGTTTCATTCCTCACTCCCTCACAACTGCACAGATATTCTGAAGCACGGTTCACAGTTCAAAGTCATTATTGTTGTAAAATACCTTGGTTATCATCAAGGACTTTGTTGTTGCACTCTTCAGATGGCGTGGCTCCACTCCCAGATGTCTGCTCTTGTGCTTTTGCCAGAGTCGCCCAGCACAGATTTCTCTCCCTGCTTTGTGCCAAGGAAGAAGACAGTTTGAAGCCACCTTCACTGGTTTTCCTTCCTACCTCCCCAGACCATGTGGTAGTACACAGGCAGTCAGGTCACCAGCCTACTCCTCTCTTGCTTTTCCCTTCCTGCAAGCTGATCCTGGCACAGTTCCACAATTTTGCCATCAATCTCAGCCAGGGAGACATGTCAAATCTAATTACCTCCTGCTACAGGGAAAGGGGCAAAATGAGAGGCAAATTCAGGTAGATCCTAGTGACGAAGAAAGATGAGCAAAAGGAACTATTAGAAGTCAGGCAGGAGTAAAACTTCTGACAAAAATTTTACATTCTCTGTCTTCTTACAAAAAAGATAAGAAAGGAAAAAAAATAAAAGAAAAGAAAAAGTGTCCTTCATCGCTCACTCATATAAACAGGAGAGGTCAAATCCCTTTTGTTTCATGTTCTGTACTGTTTTGAGTTGAGACTGTTGGGTGGTATTAGGGTCATATCTAGAGGCTACCTGTACATTTATTGCATATCTATACTTCTCACTGTATTAAGAGCTGGAACACTAAACTATGATTCTGTGGTAAAAGAGAATTGCATGGTATGCTCTACTGTTGTAGAGTTACATGGAATATACATAATTTGTATGAACAAATAATAAAAATTAGGGATCTTTTAGAAGCAAGCTGAAAAACATTCTTAAACTTCAGCAAATGAAATCTGATGAAAGACTAAAGGATTATTATAGATCAACACAAATGAGTCTTCTCTTTTTCAATGTACTTTCACACACCTTATAACTTGATAATGACCTAAAATGTTATAAAGATGCACATTTAAAGCTTCAACATCAGCAGCAACCTTCATCTAGAGCACAAGAACGACTCCCCATCATTATCCCAGAACTGCAAAACATCTTGATGGCCTTGCCTGTACACTTTGTGCTTCTTTCTTGTTCAAGTAAAACTGTAAGGGTCTGCAAGAATTTTGAAGTCAATGGGAGTTTTGACTGAAAAAGACACAAAATCCCCTTTACCTGGCATTTGCCACAATAGAGTGAAAGTCTGAAAGTTCTGGCTGGGTTACATGCATGCAGTGCACTTTTATTTCACAACGCTGCATGAAATGAAAATACTGGATAGGAATGGTGGACCAGATGAATACAGCCATCCCTTTCCATGATATTATTGAAAAAGACTGAAACAGCGACTGTTTTTCACGTCACTTCACAGCGCTGAAGTGTTAATAGCACGCTCACAACAGAAAGTTTTCAATGTGCCTTAGTAACTATTGTGGCCGGAGAGTAAAAAGTTTGAACAGCTGCAGATTCCATGTCCAATCTCCAGCTATGTTTTTGACAGACATCTTAGGCTTGCATAATAAATACAGAAAAGCTTAAGCAAAGACACTGAATATCATTATCAACACTATTACGCGAGCAGATTGCAAACCACTCAGCATCCTAAAAAGTGTCATTCGACTGCGACATTTTCCTGCCATTTTTTTCTGTTCTTGAGAGAGCACCAGCAATCCTGAGGGTACTTACAGGCCTGAAAACTGCGGTTGTACTCAGGTCTCGGATTGGGCAAAAGTGACAGGGAACAGCTCTAACTTCACCTGCTACCGGTACTTAAATAAAGCTTTGCTGAGAGTCTTTTCTTGGCTCCATTTAGAAACCAAAGGCTGATTTCTTCCAAGTGACAGTCCTAGAAATGTTAATATATTTGAATTGAAAACTAAAATTAGGTGCAAGCTGCAAAGCTCAGATTTGTCAACAGATTGAAAACTGCAGTGAAATTGAAGATGTTGACTGAAAGGTTCAGATGCAGCCAGAATCGGGGGGGGGGGCTGGTTTGGCCAATTCATGGAAACGGGTAAATCATAATGTGTGAGTCTGGATTGACTTATATATTTCCCTGGCATTTGGGAATGTTTGGGTCTGAGGTTTTGTGTTGAAATTTCAGCTACCTACTATTATGATTCTAATATCTTTGTTTTAATTCTTTTCTAACACTTTAGCGGAACACAGGCTTTCAAATAACTCCGTGCCCTCTACTTGACTTTTCAAAGTAGCAACTGTAGATTAGAATACAAAGAACTAGAAACGGTGTGAGGGTCAGCCCATGATAAAAATTCTGCAGTCGGTCAGAGCTGGTTGAGGTCCTGGCCCTCTAAGCTGTGGTCATCACAGCTAAGCATGTGAAAGAACTTGGGTTTGATTCCTGATAGCCTCATAAAATTCTTTCTGTATCAATTGCATTTTATACAAATGAAGGATCAAAAATAACACCCTTATTTCCCAGGAGAGTTTCAAAGATAAATTAATTAATGTTTACATCTGGATTTTAGATTGGATGGAAGGGGGGGAGAAAATGGAAGAAACACTCGAATGGGCCAAGAGAAACAGCAGATTGTCTTCATTCCCAGTTCAGCAAACTACATAAGCATGTGCTTAACTTTGAGAATGTGCTTAAATCTACTCCAGTAAACGAGAGCAGAAGCCCACAGAGTTAATTATGTGCTTTGGCGCTTTTCTAAATAGAGAAAATTGACAGGTATAACTGAAAAATGCAGAGTATACATACAGACTTAGCTGAGCATGGCAAACAGTCTGCACCTTCAGTGCTGCATCAGGCTCCAAGTCTAGCACAGCCTCGTCTTTACTGCACTGAGTAATTTTTCAAATGTTGGATATACACAGAGAACAATCACAGGCAGCAACATTCAGGTACCTGAAAGCAGAATTTGTCTCAGTATGTTTGAAAGGTGAGTTTTAAAATCCTCAAGGGTAGATCAAGAGAATGGTGGAACAAGCCATATCATTGGGGAGCCCGAATCATAACCCTGGCTGCAGGACTTGGGGGTGGGAGGATTTGGACTCCAGCTGAACTTTACAACTCCCGCTTAGCCATAAGAAATGAAATTGAACTGGAACATGTCCTTAATCAGTAGTTATTTTATCTACACAGCAAATGGGCACAGACTCGACACTGTCGCAGCTCGGTTCTGCTAGAGCTCTCGCAGTTATTTAAGGAGCATTCTTTTAATATACTTGAAAGAACACAACTCAGAGCTTGCAACATTATCGGTACTGTGCATCTCAGGATCTAACACGTTGTGGAGTCGGTTATCAGTTGCAGTAAAATCAACATTTTATAAGCTTCTATTCTTGTGCCATATTTGTAAAAGCTGCAAGGCTATCGCCAGAACAAATGCTTCTTTCATTGGCTTTCTGGAAATGTGAAGTTCATTCAAAGCCTAGAAAATTAAATTGTGTTCGTCTGGGAGACGGCATGTAGACAAAATCTGCTTCAAAAGTCAGAAGGCCCCTGAGCCAGAGGAAAGTTCAATTAATTTGTCAGAGAACCGAAAACAGATGATTTCAATCAGCGCCGAAAAATGACTCCATGGCAGGCGCGCGCTGGAAAAGGCAGAGTTTCCTTTCCAGCGCACAACCACGCTGCTCTGCAGCACTGGTTCCGCAGCGCTGCACGGAGCCAGGCTCTCCGGTGCCGGCCGGCAGCCGCCCGGCCGCCGCGGTGATGGGCGCAGGGAGCCCGGCCCGGCCCGCAGTGCCCGCGCGCCGCCATGCCGGCTCTCATGAGCGGCCGGGCCGCCGCGCCGCCCCATTGGCTGCGCCGTCCGCGGCACTGGCCAATCAGCGGCGAGGACGCTGCCGCGGGGTGCCGCCCTGCCTGCGCGGCGCGGTGCGGGGAGTTCCGCGCCCCGCCGCCGTCCGGCCCGTCCTTCCCTGCAGCTCCCGCGCCCCAAGCGAACGCTGCCGGGCGGCCGGGCCCCGGCGGTGCGAGTGCGGCTCTGCGGGGTGGGGCGGGAGGTGCTGCCCGGCTGCCGAAGGAGGGGCGCCGGGGACGGGGCGCCGGGCGGGGGAAAGTGCGGTTGTCGCGACATAAAGATCACGGCTGTCGCTAAACCCTTGTTTAATGCACCCCATAACCAGGAATAACCCCCGCGGGAGCCCTGGCAGCAGCTCGCTCTGAGCGGGAAGCTGCAGCCATCCCTCCCTCCATCTTGTTCGCTGGGAGGCTCTGGCCACGATGCTCAAATACACGTTATGTGATTGAAGACGCTGGGTCAAACCCTCCAGTTATTATTTGTGTCTGTCTTTTGGGTAAGAAATAAACCAAATCCTTGCCCAAGGTCTTCAGAGACCTTACGGATGTTTTGCTATTAGGTGGGATGTAGTTTTCTGCTATTCTAGACAAATTCAAACTCAACTAATCTCATTTTCTTGCCTAAACTCCCCTGCATTTGCAACTGGGTATCCTTCTGATTTTTATTTGCCTTGTGTTACCGTCTGATTTGCAGCGTGACAATATTCAGCAAGGTCATCCGCTTCGGAAAGTGAGAAAGCAATTCTTAAAACTCACCCTTATTTTTTGTTGTGGAGCTGTATTTGAAAAACAAAAAGAGAAGATCCTATATAAGGAATAAACATTTATTACTGTGGTGGTTGTTTTCCTACTTTATCTGAATCCTTAATTTCAAAATTATTTAAAAACCCAAATTAATTGTGTTTATTATTGCCACTTGGTCATCCAAAAAGGTGGCAGAATAGAAGTCATCAAGAAATACACATTTTTAATGGTAAGATGTTTAATATGGGTTTATAACCCCCAAAACCAGCCACATTAAGCCAAGAAGAAAACAGACATTTAAGTTTCTCAGTTTTTTTTCTCAAATCACATTAGCTCCCTAGCACTTCCCCACCAGTTATTAATGTTTCTCCAGTTTTGACACTGAGAAGTCAGACGGACCGTGTGGTACGCTGGGGAGAGAGGGGCTTCCTCAGGAATACACCCTCCTGCCGCGTGGAAAGTATGGTGTTACCATACAGATCATACTGACACACTAGTGGCAAAAAAACCCCGTGCGTGGGTTAAGCCAAAAACCCAGTGGTTCCATCACTGCAGGATTTGGACTGTAAGGACTTTGAAGACAAAATTGGTTTTGATCTTTCTCCTAAGATGACCACTTTTATGAACAGAAATAAGGGACAACCACATGAAAAACGGGGAACAGCACTTTAAGGGATTCCAGGGAAACACCTGTTCCCTTATCATGTGTTTTTCTCACAAATATACGTTGTTACTTCCCTCAAACACACAATTAAATGAAAATGAACATAATTATTTAAAGCGATAATTACTGTAATTTGAAAAAAAGGAAACACTTTTTTTTTTCCTAAATCAATTCATAAAGCTTTCCCCAGATTCTACTGAAATTCTCAGGTTATGAAACTCAACCTGAACAGAATCGATATTTAGCAGGTTTCCGCAGCCTATCCAAGTTTATAGAATAAAATTATTATTTCTCTGCTTTACTTGTTGCTTGAATTGTCATAACGTTCCCCACAAGTTTAACTCACAAAAAGGAGTTGAACTTGAACATAAAACATTAGAACATTTCCTAGTACCAGGCTGCTGAAGTGTATACCCATATACACATCCACCTCTTCCCTGGGGATACAGTATTTCTCCTACAAATAATCCATACCCAACTCTTTATTAGGTCCAGCTTTTCCATGCTGATTACAATTTCCTGAAATGCAAACCTTTTTCCTACCCTAGAAAAAGTGGGTTATTCCGATTATGTAACTCTCAATACAGTTATACTGAGTAAAAATAACCAAACAGTGGTACACAGAACGACTTTCAATTGTGTAGAACTCTTAGAAATCTTTTACTAGTTCCAGAATTTAAGGTGTAATTACCAAGAGAGCAATTTGCCATTTCAGCTTAGTCCATAAGGGTTTTCTCGATGGCAGGAGGAGCTAATATGCTGCTGGCAATTCATAAAACCTTTGTCTTTCAAAGGTGTGGGTCACAGAATCACAGAATCAACCAGGTTGGAAGAGACCTCAGGGATCATCGAGTCCAACCATTGCCCTGACACCACCATGTCAACTAGACCATGGCACTAAGTGCCATGTCCAGTCTTTTCTTAAACACATCCGTAGATGGTGACTCCACCACCTCCCTGGGCAGCCCCTTCCAATGGCTAATGACCCTTGCTGAGAAGAAATGCTTCCTAATGTCCAACCTGAACCTCCCCTGGCCAAGCTTGAGGCTGTGTTCTCTTGTCCTATCGCTAGTTGCCTGGGAGATGAGGCTGACTCCCACTCCGCTACAACCTCCCTTCAGGTAGTTGTAGACTGCAATAAGGTCACCCCTGAGCCTCCTCTTCTCCAGGCTAAACACCCCCAGCTCCCTCAGCTGTTCCTCGTAGGTCAGACCCTCCAGACCCTTCACCAGCTTGGTCGCCCTCTTCTGGACTCGCTCCAACACCTCAACATCTGGCAGTATCTCAGAAAAGAATTTTATGCCATAATAGGTACTCTATCTGATGGATAATATTAGGGCACACTTTCATTATGCCACATGGTATTTTCTATATTTTTGCATTTTTTCACAAGAAAAAAAAAAAGAGCATTTTTTTTAGACTCGACACTAGCGTGATTTCTTTACGTGCTGTCTTTGTGGGCTCTCTGCCATCTCACAGTCCACTATAAGCAACGGAGAAACTTTCTCTGCACTGAGTATAGTAAGCTATATGACAAGCATTGTTGGCTTTACTGGTCCCTGTTTGTTATCTGGTACTTATTGGACCTTACCAATACCGCACTGATAGCAAAATAACAGTTGAACAAGCGATAGCCCAGACAAAACCCACTGAGGTCAATAAAGCACCACTGGCTTCGTGCTGGTGGTAAGTGGTCGAAGACAAAGTATCCACTTGAAAGAATGAAAATAGGGTATAAAAATACTCGACTGTTGGTACACGACTGCCTCTCAGGTAAGGTAGGAACACCTTTTCCATAGAGAGGAGTGAAGTTGTATAATATGCACATCTACAGTTCTTCCATTTTATAGTCAGATATCCAGTGAAAAACAAACTTGCAATGAGTGCCTTGGGCAGGGTAAGCTGCTTGGGACAGTGCCACCAGCTCTTTCCCCACCATTTGCTCTGCAGGACCAAAATCCAGCTCCCCTGGTTTCTCATACCGGTTCTCTGTTTCAGTCAGCTTCATCTGTGGTTCAGTGTCTCCACTAAAATTTAATTTGCCTTTGATACCGAGGAATCTTGAACCAGCTTAGAAATGGATGACATCAATTCCAGCCCTTGTACACAAAACCTCCCCCAGTCTCCCAGCATCTGGACTGGTGGTCTAATCACTAAGTCGATGAAAAAAGAGTTTCTCTTACACAGCAAAGTTTGTCCTCATCTATTTAACTTCAATTTAGCACTAACTAAGCATTGACAGAGGATAGATAAAATGGATGTTATAAACTGCCAGAAAAAACTCTATCCAACTCCTACCAAAGTGAACAGAAAAGTGATTGATGACTGGAGAGGGTAATCAACAAGTTGTAAGTATGGAAGCTGGGCAAGTGAGCTATGCATACCTCATCCTGACATGAAATAAAAACTATGTCCACAATGGATAAGCTACTCCACATCTAGCCACTGTCCTCCTTCTCCACCGGCTACCATCTTGGAGTCAACGCCTGGTCAGTGAACGGCCAGACCACTGCTCTGATTCCCTTTGGTCACTGAAATGTGCTGGTGCTCCGCAACCTCAGAAGGCACTGGGACTTCCAGGATTCCCCGAAGGGAATGAAAGATCTGCCGCTCCCTCTGCCGTGACTGTGTCCCCTTTATTCCTTCAGGAAGGTCTGGCAACTCTGTGGCATCTGCTCACTCTTTGGGCACCCAGTAATTACTGTCCCCTTCTAATCAGCATATGCTTATGCAATCACACAGGACACAATCTCATGTAAAATTAATTTCTCTGGTTTCTCAGTACCTGAAAAGACCTAACCTGGTACAACTACTTACAAAGGAGTAAACACAAACAATATTACGACACAATTTCTCAAGAAATAAAGAAAAATACAACAAAAGCAGAAAAAAAGAAAGTCCCTTAAAGAGTATGTAAGAGAGAGTACCGTCACTGTTTCCTCAATTCAGTGACAACATTCTCACTGATTTCAGTGGAAGTAGGATGGTATCTGCTCTTGAAAAGTTTTGTTTGCTGCTAGTGTGTGTCAGCCTGTTCATGAATAAGCAAGCACCCTGTTGCACATTGTTTTGTTGTAAAAGCAAGAATTGATTTATATTCCATAATCCTTTGCAAGCTCAGACTCTAATGGTAGAAGTTAAACTATACAACTGTCCGAATCCGAGCAGATAATCCTGCTATTCAAGTCTCCGTTATTGCAATAAAATTATATTTGTACTATTTATGGAATGTGCAGATACAGGGGAAATGTATTCATAGCTGTTTTGACTAGTTCTACTGTATGCTTAGAGAAGAAACCATGGAATTTGGGGTTTGGCATTTTTGACACCAGGCAAATTAGAGGGGCCCTAATTATATTGACTGCCATGTGCTGCTCTGTGGTGATCAGGTCAGTCAGGCATCTTTGGTTGGAAGTGGCATACGATTCTCAGCATCATTCATGTCCTCTTCAGCTAATATCTGTAAAGTCCCATGGCCAGCTTCTCTCCCTTGACTGCAGGACATACAGACTTAAGTCACATGCTGGAAAAGCTGTCTGACATCTTTGATTTAGATGAAACGTTGTACTGAATTTACTGCTTCCGTTTAAGTCAAATCTTTACCCCATACCTGGCATGAGAAAAGCTTCATAGCTTTTGTCATGAATAAAATAATGAAATCCTTTCACTATGCCTATAAATTGAACTCCTGCTTTTGCATCACCTTGGAAATTAGCTGCTTTAAGCATTTTGGTATTAAGTAATTATGTCAGCCATATGTTCCCCAGTTTCTTTATATTATATTCAGTAAAACGTAAAGTATTTAAAATTTGTTAAAGTTCAAGGAATACAGCATAGCCTGTTGGTTTGCTGAAGATGGTTTACAAGTATGGAGTCCTGAATCCTCCAGCGTGCACAAGGAGGCTGTTTCCTAGTTTAACCACTCTTTCCCTGTAAAAAGGACACAGTCAGCTGCTGCTACACAGGGCTTTGAGACCTGCATGATATACCCAGGCTGTGGCTTGACATTACAGTAAATCTGGGGTTAGAGGTGCTACTACCAGATCAAAAATGTCCCAGCTGTGTGACACAAAATGAAGATCATTCTCATGGTCTCAGTTGTTCAACAGTCTGTTGAGAGGTTAATTTTTCACTGGTAGGTTTCTCACTGGATCAGGTACTGTCTGTCCGCACCATTTAACTTAGTCCTTGATCAAGTATTGCCTGTCCTTCCATAACTGGCATAATGCTCGTGTAAACTGCACATCATGGGGTCTAGCAAAGTTAATAAAAATGTGATTCAGTGCTCAGGCCTGATACAAATCAAATGTATACAGCTGGGTGATTTGATAGCTCACGCATCCTCTATTTATGATAAAGTGATCATGTCTTACACTTATAGTTAGTGCAACATCTTAGTTGTAGTTACACATCCTGAACTAATAATTTATTACACTATTTTCTTTCCCTGGTCACTGAATGTCCTTGAGAATATAGGATCTTCCATGAATTTACTCATTGGACAAAACTACAGAGCAAAGTATTTAACAATTACTTTTTATCTGTGGACCAAATAGAATTCTCTACTCGTTGGAAGAAATGTGAATTGGCAGGTAAGTCACGGGGTACTTTTTGTGTGCTGCAAGCACTTGCAGTATGACCCCGTTTGAATACAGAACTTTAAAATGCATTTTCTGCCACTGCTTATGTCCATGTAATGAAATCATATCCGTGTATGTCAAAAAAGGGCTATGAGCATGGTTCATGGAAAAACTGACCAAATAGTCATGGGTTTCCTTTCTCTTTAAGAATTAGTGTTATTCAGCGAAGCACGCTGGCATGTGGGAACATCTCGAACATTCCTGACTGCGGAGATGCCGTATCAGGATCTTCAGATACCCTTTCCCTTTGCCACATGACTCTGGTGATAAGTAGAGTCAGATGAGAGTGCTGGGCTGACCTAGGCGCCTGCTCCTGCTGAAAGGGAGTGGGTTGTCCCCCCCCACCCCAGCAGCGGCATGGACGGATCTGCATGCCCCCATTGCTGACATTAGTGCTCATCTGATTCCTCTGTGAGCTAATTCAGCTCACTCAGGCAACCCAGGGAAAAAAAAGAGTTTATTTTTTTTGCTGGCATAGGGAGCTGAATCAGCTTGCTGAGGGGTCATATGAGCAGCAGCCCCCGCGTAAGGGCAGCGTCCTGCTCAGGAAGGGAAGAGTATGGATTTGCCTCCTTCACTGGCAGCAAACTGTTCAATTGCTTTGGCCATCTTACATGGCTCAATCCAAAGATCAGGCAGTGGGACAAAAAAAAAAGGACCATTTTAAAAATAAAAATACAGTTATGCTCATTTTCTCAACATATCCTTCCCAACATTTGTAACACTATTGCAGTATTATGGAGCCTACGGTCTTTATTGGACGGAAGGCAGAATATTTTCTCCAGTAATTCAGAATGCTTCCTTTCTTCCTTTCTGAGCAGAAAGAAAAAGTATCATCATACAAGAGCATTGTAGTCACTAATTAACCACACTTGTTCTATCATCATTATTTATTTGTATATACTGGTAGCACTTAAGAGAATCCAATCAAGAATCAGGCCTCCATTGTGCAACACATTAAGCAAACACATAATAAACAGCCAGTCCCTGCCATCGGTGACTTTATATACTTGGGGTTTTATAAAACCTTCAAATTGGAATATTTTTGATGAATCTAGGCATTTCAAAATGAAGCAGCTAAAGGAATAAGTAAAGGAGATTGTATTGGAAAATGTCATGATTGCGTTTAAATAAATTGGCCTAGTTAGATTAAATGAATAGCTTTTAAAGAAGTAATTCTTTCTTCATTCTGTGCAGAGGTTCTGTCACAGACCACCAGTATTCAAAGTAAAGAGCTTGTGAGAAACAGCTGGATTGAGTGAAAAATAGAGAAACAGTCTGATATGCAGTCAAGCCCGTTTAATTACGCTTGCTAATTATATTTCCCATGGTAATTATATACAGTATTTAAATGCAGCATGCCATTTCCTGTTCAGAGTGATTAAAAACACCCCCGTGATTGGTGAAAAGATCTGGGTAAAACATACGACATTTCAGATGTTGCTGATAAGCCGTGCTCCCTCGCAGACAGGAAAAGAGCCTGGGTGAGAGCAGGCGGGATCTGAGAGGCAGCCGTGGGCAGGTGAAACCGCACGGCACCTTCGGGGTACAGCGCTGCACTGCCTGCGCCTCACCTGAGAAAAGGCTCCCAGAGAAATCCCTTAAACTATCTGCTATATCTGCGCTTGTGGGTCAAAATATTTAAATCTGGGTTCTTCAAGTTCAGCATCTCGCTCCTTATTAGCACATCTAAGGAAGACTTGCAGAACACCCAAGACTCCAAGGGAACAGAAGCCAGAAATCCCGATGATCCTTTGCCCCTTTCGTTACTGTGCTGGTGATTATTATTTACAATTACGATAGTGCCCGGGTCCTCGCGGGTATTATACTCTATACTTAGAGAAGAAGGAAGCTGAAGAGGAAAAGGAAAAGCAGCAGCAGGGAAGGCAGTTTGGGGGAAGCCGTGCTGCTCGGGGAACAGATCATGCCCCACAACAGCGATCTGCAGAGACTTGGAGGCCTCTCTGCAAGCTGCTCTCGCTCCCTGTCTTACTTCTTAGGTGTATCCACCAGTTTGTAGGACTATCATACCTGGCCTCAGGGCAAGCTGCATGATGGCATAGGAAGGGAATCCCTGCATTTCATCATGTGGATGTTGCTTGTAGGAGAGAATTGGACTTCCCAAGTCCCAGCCCTCCCCCAGGACAGACAGTGCAGCAAAAATCCTTTGAATAAATTTCTCCCTTTTGGTTTGCTCAATTCACACTGTTTTTTTTACTAGACATGAAATATTTGTCATTGTTAGGAAGGCATGGCATTTAGTTTATAAGCATGTTCTCCTGGACAATCCCAAAAGGGAAGTATTGCTTCTTGAAATGTTGCAAAGGAAAATGCTTCCAGGAGTTGGCCTTTGAACTAAGTTTCTGCTTCATTTAACCGCTGAATTTGACAGCAGTAGAGCTCCTAATTTCTTTATGGAATGAAATGCTTTCACTTCTGATCAACACAGGCTAAATGTATTTGCAACACTGCAGGATACTCCATGAAAGAGTTATTAATATTACATTAGATCTACATAAGCTGAATACAATATGGATTTCTGGGGAAAACTACAGATCATGTTTTAATTAGGCAGAATACAATGGGAATATTGAACAACTGTTGTTACTGTGGATGCAGCTATAACCTCAACAACCAGAACAAAAATATCAACCCCTCAAGTCTCAAGAATGTTTCTTACCAGAATCTGCATCTAAAATCAGCGAGGACAACCCCAAGTCAGACTCTGAGCCATCCCAGTGGACTGGGCATTTTAAACAGGAATAATCAGCTAGGGCTGGCATTTCAGTTATCCAAAACTCAGCTTATTACTGGTAGAGATGGAATCTGAACATATATTAATGGCTTCATTTTGTCAATAATATAAAAAACAGTCTATAAGACAGCACAGTAAGATGGAAACTTCTGTATGTGGAAGCAATACAGGAATTTATTAATCTACTGGTGAAGGTACCAGTGCAAGATATTTAGCAAAAAATTTCTCTGACTATTTTGACCATTCTTGCAATTTTAAGTGCTCTTGATGAGCCAGCACAATAAGAGGCAGCTAATTTATCATGCCAGCATAACTCCTGTACGAAGGCAGCGTTTACTAATCCTGAATAATTCCAGATTTACACCACTCTGATTGAGACTGGTATCTGGCCCAGAAACATTACAAAAGGCAACTATTTACATCTGGGAGCACATGAGTACCAGAAACATCAGAACCTTTGATTTTTTTAAAAAAAACCCTATCATTCAAACTGATTAAGATGTGTCTTAATTTACTGGTTTGAAGTTTTCCAGTTACATTCCCTAACTCTCTCTCTCTTATATATTACTCCTTCCTGCCTCCCTCACTCCTTCTGAGTGAGAAAATATGCCTTTTAGGCCTTTCAAAACAGTTTAAACTCAGAACTAAAGCTCCATTCCCATCTCAATCCCATGAACCAAGCTGCTAGCACTGTTTCAGCAGTTAATTAACAATGAATGCCTGCCTTTGGAGACTGGGTGAAGCAGGGTGGGGATAAAAGATGAAGAAGGCTGAGGACAGACATAACAAGAATGGGGAGGGAGCAAAGTGGGTGGCTTATCAAATTCCACAAATACCAGACGTGGAGAGGTGTTGATTTGTTGCTGGGAAAACGCTGTTTGTTTATGGAGTTTAATCACCTGTTTTATGTTTGTTGTTCGAAACATATGGGAGACAATGGGATTGTTTGCCTGCAGTGTACTGAAATACAGTACAGTAAGAGTTGTACACACGGGAATTTTAAGTCACTGGTATGTGCAAATTGGAATAGCTCAGATCATTAACAGGTCAGGCTGTGTGAAGGAGGCAATGAAGAATGTGCTCAAGGTTGACAGTCAAAAGAAATTCCTCGTTTGTGACCCATAAAATAAATATGATTCTCTGAGGTGAGGTGAAGAATTTTGGAAAAGAGTGCATCCCACATCGCCTTAATATCTGTCAGCAAGGCACTGGCTGTCACATAGTTTGGGCTTCTTTTTCTTGTACTATGGGTTGGTTTTTTTTTTACAAAAAAAAAAAGAGGCAACTGGACTGTGTGGGCAAGAGCAGAGCTCTCTGCACCACTATACAAGAAACTCCAATTCAGCTCCTGTTTCTGAACAACTCTGCTGCCTGGGCTGCTTGTAGCAGATGACATTTTTGCATTCTTCGCGCCCTCCCCAGGGAGCACGATTCACATGCCCCACATACGAGCTGTGTTGCTGGCCTGCAAAAGGACTCTCCTTCCTCTTTTATCACTCTGGTCCTAGCCTCCTGTTTGTCCTTTTGGTTCACCTCACTGCTATCTGATTTTTTAACTGGGTGACATTTTCTCTTCTTGCACTGGAATTCACACCTCCATGGCCCTTCTGGTTTCTGTACTCTCTTTTCTTTCCTTAAAATTGCTTTTCTTAAGGACTTGTATCCAAATACAGAGATTCCATGAAAATGCATCTCCCAGACAAAAGTTATAGCACACTTCTGTGGTTTACCTCGTGAATAATCTAGCTATAAATGTAAACTCATAATCTAGCTATAAATGTAAGCTCAACAGGTTTAAACAGCAGTGTGTGCTTTCTCTTGCAATCCCATTCCTTTTTCTCACCAGTATGCCATCCATCACAGAGATCTGCAAATTCAGCAGCATCTTCAACCAGCTCTCAAATCTTATCATACCTTATCCCTTCACCCTCTGTCCCTATGAGCTCTGTCAAGGTGTCAGCTTCTTCCACTAATTCTTCAGGGATGCCAGCATCCCTCACCAATAAGGCAAACTTGCAAACAAGCACTTTTGTCTTTATGTTTTCACCATAAATATCTGTAAAGCCACTCAGTTATCTTTCTTCCACCCTTCCTCAGAAATAACGCTCACAAATAGCCTCGTAGAGAAGAAACCATAACTTTACCTCACACTGATTGCTTGAAACAACTTTTTTGTTTCTATATAAACACTTCTCAGCTTGAGCTTAGCTTGTAACCTCTTTGGGACAGGGACCATCTATACGTACAGCTGCTAACACAGATAATTCCCATTCCATGTGTAGATAGAAACATGTCAATATAAAACAGCAAATATATAAAAAATACAACATTTTCTAAGAATCTGGCCTTTCATTCACAGTTTTAAGGGAAGTATTGACCTTCAGTGTTGCTGTAAAAAAACATGTCATGCTGGTCCACGTTCACTGAAAGGCTCTAAAATGAGAGGAAACCCAACATCCATTCATTTTTTTAAATATTAATTTTGTAAGCTAACCCCTTTATTCTAGACAGTCTGATTCATGAGTTTTGAAAGTTTGGGTTTGGCTGTACTGTATCAATTCAAATGAAAAGAGAGCACATCCCCTCTATGGGACAAGGTCTTAAAAAGTTCACACCATTCATACTTTGTTTCCAATTCCTATGGCAAATAAGTGATTATTATTTTGTTAAAAGAGGAGGAAAACAACATCAGCATCACTTAAATGATGTGGCTCATATTGTTGACATGTTTTGATAATAACAATGGTTTTTGTAAAGTCGGAGTGATTAATGGTGGTGGCTAAAGGCTGTCCACTGAATTGTGTGTGTGTGTCCATGTTGGCAGGTTCAGAAGCATCATACATAATAGTGGTTTTTGTGAACCTAGATTTTAAACTTGAGCCTTGGGTAAATAGTAAATTTGTGAGTTGTTTTTTGGAAACTAGAATCCAGATCAAGATTCAAAGTTCACAAATTTCCTGTCTTTTTGTTATGGGCAACATTAAAATCTGAGCCTTGAACACCTACACTTGAGGAGATCACAGGGGAAAACTTGACTTTGCAGCACGCGACATAAAACCAGCCTGAGGGGTTTCTGACCTACGTACATGGCAGAAATAGCCTTCTTCAAGAGACAAAAGGTTCCACGTGAAATGGGAATTGTGATCTTGCGCAGTCTCTGAACAAGGCAGCAGGGCAAAGTTACTGCTCCTTGGGGATGGCTGTCTATTCTGGCTGCATGTGGATGGTAAAGTTGGTGTTTAGATTTCGTATAACATCTTCTCAATTTAAGACCAGTGTGATGCTCAGAGTCATGGATTTCTCAACTCTGGTCTATAAACAGGCTCCTGGTAAACTTTCAAAGGCAAACAAATGATGTAGGAACCTAAATTCTATTTTCCAAAGGGATTTATACATATATTGGGAATGTATGAACTTAGCACACTTAGGCAATAAATCCATTTGATTTCAGGAAATCTCCTAGGTAGCTTTGATATTTTGAAAATGCAGCCCTTTGTCTTATGGGCTGAACTTTTTCTCATTTCCCTCACTGTTACAATGAAATGAATCTGTACTATCTGCCATGATCTAAAACATGTGCTAGAATTCAATCAGCAGAAATAGAACAGTGACAGTCACAGCTGACGTCTAACTTGCTTTTCCCCCCCACTGAAACAATATTTCTGTATTTTTTGCTGTGAGTACAAAAGAAGCTGATTTCACCTAGAGAATGAATTTGTCTGCTAAGGTTTCCTGTGGGGCAGGTACAGTGCAAGTTGAGCTGCGACCACGTAACATTTGCTTTTATGTGTCGCTGCTTCTCTGACACTGACACCTAAAGCGCTGCAAGAGAAGACCATGCTCTAGGTTCTCCAACTCTACGCTGTTTTCATTGGGTCCCTCCATGAAGCTCAGCCAGTGTGTTGTAACAATGTCTTGAAGTTATTTATACCACTTCTTGGCAATTCAGACCAACCCTTTTTTGCTGAAACTGTTAAGACCAGCATCAGCTGGTTCTGAATGTGAAGTGGCTTCCCTGAATCAAAGTTTCACTTTATGTACACCAACATAAAGTTATTAAAGTCAGTGGTAAGCAACACAAGAGCATGACCATCCTCCACAGGACAATCTCCTCCTGAGACCAGTAAACTTCTGCTTCAGATACTGCTCACTGGGCTGGATTTGCCATAAGCACCCAGAGGTAAAAATCCCATTGGGATTCCAAGGCCAGTGTTTCCAAACATTTGGAAAAGGTGGCCTGTTTTTGAAACATCTGTTTTCATGCAGCCCCCTGAATCAGCAGCCGTTCGTGCCCCATAGGGGAGGAGGAGAGCAAGACTCAGCTGTAATTTTGGCTTTAGGGATGAATGCTCGCTCCCCATCTCTGGAGGAACTGAGCTGCTGCCAGCAATTAAAGCACTGAAAAGCAACTCGTCGTTCCCTAGAGAGCGTAACCTCTTGCCACCAGTAATTAAAGCTCCTCTTGTGGCTGTGGTTTCGCCGGCACAGCTCTCCAGTGGCACTGCCAGAATGGTGTGTCCCTGCTCCTCATCCCTTGCTTTGGTGTTGCAACACACCACTCCCTCTGCTACACCAGTACAGCTATGGATGCATCTGTGCAATGAACTGGAGCAGGGAATTAGTCCAGCTTAAAAATAGCCTGGCAGAGAAACACTTAGTTTTTTGTGTGTCTTCCTCCAAATTGGATCAAATTCCTGATCCGTTTCACAGCAGAGCCACAAACTAATACGCCAGGAGAACTGAGGGGCCCGTGCACTGCAGGAGGGAAGATGAAACAAGTGGTAGGGAAAGGCTGGAAAGGGAATACCAGAAGCCAGAATTGGTGCTGAAGACTTAATCTCGTGAAACCACAGCCTCACTCTTCCAGCCAGGAAAAAGTCAGCAGCTGCTGACCAGCACTGTTTTTTCTAACACTTCAGAACCCCCTTTGAACTCTTTCGTGGCCCTGGGGGGATTGTAGCCCACAGTTAGGGAAACTCTGCCCTAGGCTGGCCATTCAGTCTTAATGCACTGGGACCAATTTTCCGAGGAACAGAAATTTCCCTAGCTTGGCACACAAAACTATCTGCTGGGGAACGTGCCTCTTTCCACCCAGCGTGGTGAGAAATCCTGAGAATTCTGATGGGGAAAAATGCAAGAGGTCAAATATAGCTCTGGTTAGAAAATCATCTTCCCCCACAACATGTGTTGACAACAAGAGCTCAAAAAAGTATTTTCTTTAAAAGATTTATAGCAAAAATTGGTTTTCAAACATGTTGTAATGGCAAAATATTGCACCGATAACAATAAATCATTTCTTAAGAGAACTTTCAATTTTAAAAGAGTTGGCCAGCGATATTTAAAACACCACTGAAAACGAGAGGTCTCGTTTTGAATTGTTTGCCCGTAATGTACAAAAACTTCCTGAGACTCATAGGGAAATGGGATGATTTGTGACTCATAAGGAAAACATGAGTTACTTCTTTTTATTTTAGAGTATAAATGCAAAGATTTGTTTATGAACAAGGAGCTAAACAAATGTTTGGGTTGTTAGTAGCAGATATTTTATCCACTTTGAAACCTGAATACTGCTTTTCTGAAGCAAAACAGACTGCTATAGGACACGGTCTCAAATTATTGATAGGAATATTCATATTCATCTCATTGCTGGGGCAAAGAGGCAGGCAAAAATGAATGCCAGATTCTTGGAAAGACTTGCATATTTTACAGAAGAAATTAAAGCCATGCTGTTTAAAGAACATTGTTTAATAATATTCTTTCTTTCTGCCACCCTATGTTCTTTTAGTTCTTTTGTTATTCAGTGTTCGTATTCAGGACAGATATTTAAGTGTGTGCATAATACTAAGCAAATGTTTCAGTGCCATTGGCTTTAAAGTTTAAAGTTATAAAGTTAAGAGCATATTTCAGTGGTTTCCTGAACAGGATTTATTTTTTTTTTTTCTTGAGCCATGACCTTTAGCTAGAAGTTTTTTGAGACTTTATGTTATGATAGCGCCGATCTTGATTTAGACCTATAGTCTGTAAAACACGTAGTAGGTTCATGTTATTCAAATGGTGTCTCCTCCAGTATAAGTAAATGAAAAAATAGTCCATTTTTCTAAATGAATTTCACATATTTTCTAAAGTAGCATCATTAGCAATTTGTTCTCGTAGCTTTTCTGTTTCTCTGGGCATTCAGTTTCTTAAAATGAGGTTTTTATTTCATTTTTCCCTATTAACATATAAGAATATATTTAAACTCAAATGGGATGGCATTGGATCCCTTTTGAAGTGACCAGAATTCATCTGGACTGTGCTCAGTGTTAAAATAACAAGGCTTCTACCCCAAGAGAGAAACTCGGATTTCGCCAGTTCTACTGTACATTATGTTAAGCAATGCCCACAACGTAATAGTTTATAAAGAAAAGGCCCAGCATCTCTCCAAGGACTCCAGCAAGCGCTCTCTAGTCTTCCAGTGGTCCATGAACCACAGCTTGGAAAACAGAGCCAAGAGTCAGGAGAGCGGTATGGTTTATCTGACTCCGTTGATCTACTCCAATCGAGGGGGGAAATGTACCATTAGTTAGATTAGATTAATGTGGCTCTTATAGTTAATTTACTAAGCAAATTTCTCTTTATATCTGCTTGCTTTTCCCTTTTGTCATTTCCTTTTTTTCCTTTCCTTTTCCTTTCTGTGAGAAAAGATGTGAGATCTCTAGCAAGAAGAGAGAACCCGTTAAATACCTCATTATCTCCGAGGTCTCTGTTGATTTAGACTTCTAGCAAGAGAAATGGAGTTCAGTTCATCTCTGACTGAACTGACACTGCAGATAACCCCAGCACATCCATCTCAAATTGTCAGCTCAAGACAAATTACCTTCTCTCCAGGATACTCTCTTTCACTGATTACCTACTACTCAAATTAAATGCCATCTGACTTCTGAGAGTCTTTTGTTTGTCAGATTCCACTGGATTATGCAAAAATGATGGGGGGAGAATCTGGTGTGTTTGAAGTCTTGAGAACAGAGTGCACAGGCCCTGCTTCCTCATCCAGCTTTGGTGGAAGAGCTCAGGCTTTTCCTAATCTGTTTGCCACCCCACAGTATAGTAAACTTTACTGTCAATAAGAAAGATAAAACCTAAAAGCCTTCTGAATAATGCCCTAAAGCAAGAAGATACTGTGAAATCCTAATGTTTGGTGACAAATATTTCACACAACTAAATGTGAGACCAAGTTTGGAATAAAAGTCTTGGTTTTAGTTCATTTAAATCTTTCCTTTAATTCCTTTATTTTAATGTGTGAGAGAAAAAAAACTGTCAGGAAATACTTCAAAGGTGGAGCTAGTAATTGCAATCATGTTTACCTAAAATTTTCTCTCCAAGACTTTTGGACTTTTTACTTTATTAAACTGTAATTGTTTGGCCCAATATTTTCCATGCATTCACCTCAGGCTGTCTTATGTATTTTTTTGTTGAAACTTCCACTTTTTCCAAAACAAGATAAGAGAAAAAAACCATTTAGATGTTTCGCAGAGAAGCGCTTTCAAGAAACCCGTACTTGAGAGAAAGGATTTAAATTATAACAGATCAAGGGCTGCCTTTTGCCTTACTGTTGAGAGTTTGCCCAGAATTGGCTAACTTACAAACTGTTGAGAGGTTAGAGTCTGCCCTATGCTCTGACAACGCAACAAGAAATACATGGGTGAAGACTTCCAATGTTAGCAGGTCCTGAGCATGTCATGTGCACTGTCCTGACACAGGTTGTAGGATCTCAAGAGCCTCCAACCTGACATGGCCGTAGGGACTAAGATGACTTTGGCCTGATCCAGGGGTTGCCTAGGATCTTCCATGCCGTTGTTGCTCATGGCAGCTGGGGGCTGCTGTGGTGTTGGGCATTGGGAACAGGAGCAGGAAAATGACAAGGTCTACATTTGCCCTGGCAGCCCTTTGGGCAGAGGCCTGCCAGGAGGACAGGTGAGCTCTCCTCAGCAAAGCCCCTTGGAGCTCGGTCCTCAATGTGCAGAACAATACTGGATGATTTTACATATAAAGCTGTATTACAAAGCCAAGCGGTTTGGAAGAGTAGAACCTCTCAAGCAAGGCACACACAGTTAGCAGTGATTTTGGAAGTAATTAAGTCTCCTGGTGAAGCAGCACCCCAAGTAAAAGTACCATCCTAATTGTAGTAATTTCCACCTGCAGGAAGACAAGACCGCTATATAAAACTGGTACTGCAAGGTATGATGGTTTACGTTCTAAAGGCCTGGAGACACACAGACCTCTGGAGAAATACTGTGCCTAAGCGATACAGTAGATGTAATGGGCTGAACTGAGGCTACAATATTTCCTTGATTCTGAGATTTTGTGACATTAATGCATTAGTCTGCAACAGGCAAGTTCTTCTATGGTGTTTTTGTGTTTGCTGTGTGTTCATACGCATTTATGTTACAGCCTGCGTCGTTAGCTAAAACAACAGTACAGGCTCACACTCATTTTCATACACTCATGTAAATGTATACATATGCATACAAATACACATAAAGATGAAATTTATATTTATGTTTGAAAATATGTTAGAGCTGGGATCAAGCAATACCTTGCTGCAATTTTCCAGTTACAGTAAGGGCTTGCCTTCACTGCTCTCAAAGGGAACTTTGACTCTTACAGATGTATCAAATCTAGTGTTAGATAGGTCAGCAAGGTAGATTGCAAGGGTATCAGTGGGTAAGATTGCATCCTACAGTGTCTACCTGAATTCACAACTAAATGTTCACTCAATCAACTGCAGCTGAAATGTTGCAACTATTTAAAAGTTACAGTAATGTCTTAGATTTCTAACATTTAGATTCCATGAAATATTATTTACTAACACTATTTTATGGGTAGCTCACAGATATCAATATCCAACCAGGCAATTCCAGTGAAGCCAGTGAGAGTTTTACCAAATTAAGGAGTGAAATTTAAGTCCTGTGATGTAAATGATTTATTTTTGGGAAAGAAGAGGTTTTGAAATTATGTTAAACTGCATATGCCATTTCTGTATAAAGAAGCTCATCATAAGACAATCCCCAGTTTAGCAGATACTACCTTCTTGGAGAAATAACTTCGAGTTCTTAACATTGATTGGTTGAAGGTGAAAATTAACCTTTTTCATTCTGAAATTATTACAGAAAAGCAGAGATACACTAATCTGTACTAATTGCTACTAAACTGCCTGTAGAAGCACCACATTCATGCAGTTAACTCCCTCCTTTTTTTTTTTTTTTGGTATGCTTAAATGTTTTCCTTAAATGTAGCTTTGAAGATTTCCACTTTGTTAGAGGGAGAAAGCTCCTGGTGGTAACATCTCTGGAGATGGGACAGTGATTAATAGCCACACCTTGTCCGTGCCAGACTGATAGAGCTTCAGACAACTGGGGAGAAGAAGAATGGCTCTGCAGAGGGCATGGAGGATTTTATTTCACATAAATACAGCAGCAACACTGACAAGCACTCCCGTCACCCTACTCTAACTCCACTGTATTTCTCCCATACTCCCGCAGCATACCCCAACACACTTGTATTCTTCCTCTGGTTTCATGAATTCCTTTCTGCTTAGTGGCACAGCTTGGACAGGATGGACAGAGAGCATCCTCACCCAAAACAGCATATTGCTCATTGGCCGGAGAGGTCTCCTGGGAGGTAGGACATGAGCCCTGAGTCCCCTGAGGCAGAGGAAGAAATTGAACCCTGACCTTCTCTATAGAGAGATCAATGGTCATGGGCCCCCTGCATGTCCCATGTCATGGATTTCCCAGGGCTGTTGTGGCTTTGGTTGTCAAGCCTCCTGCTAACCCAGTCCTCCCAAAGAGTCCCTTTGCCTTCGCATCCAGTCTCACACTCCTGGCTCCCTTCTGGCCACTAAGAGCTGGCATTCCTGCTGTCCCTTCTGAGTTTCTGCATGCTAGAGAATAAAATGCAGTAACGAGCCTCCTTGGCGTCCTGCTTGTGTACTCCTACTGGCAGGAATAGGAGGGAACGAAACAAGCGTTTCCCTTAAAATTGCCTTGCTTTAACTGCAGACCTCTTTGTCTTTCCAGAGACCCAATCACCTGCTTCTCATCTTGGTCATCTTTGCTATTGGTAATGTTATTTTCATGTCAAAGACAGGATCATCTTCATTGAATGTTTCTCATGTGAGCAGTGGTACACTGAAATGGCAAACCACCAGAAGCTGGCATCCTACCCTGACAATGTTGGTCACCATTTAATTTAATGAGTGCCTGGGTCATGGTCCATTATTAACTTAAAATGGTTTCCCAGTCCCTAGTTTAGTTTCTCTGTTGCTTATAAGTGGAGTTTGGGGCTCCCACTGCAACTCCCTCCTGAAACCCTCATAACCACTGCCTGTGATGTAGAAGGGAGGCTCCTCTGTGCCTGAATTTTAAAGGTAGCAGGGGCCACCACTCCTTCTTTAGGGACTTCGATGGTGTTATAATGCATGTGAGATCACTGCTGTTAGGGAGCAAAGGTGGGCGAACTCCTCTTTTCTGAGTTTTTTGATACCTGAGCTTGAAACAGGCTTTGAGCTGCTCAGGACTGCCAGGAGTGATGTAGTTGTGCTGTGCAGAAGCAGGATTTTAGGACAGTGGGGACTTTTAAGCAAAAACTGTGTCTCTAGACACAGTGTCTCTAGAATATAGGCACTTGTGAGGTTAGTGGGGATTAACCTGGGATGCTTACAATCACATTTTACATGTAGGTGCCCAAATTTCACTTTGGGGCTCCCAAATCGTTTTCTGTATCTCACCCACAATCTCCTACATCTCCCAACACAGAAAATGCCTCTTTTCCGTCATTTCTTGACTGCCTGATTTATTTCGATTGCAGGATCTTTGGGGCACGGCTTAACTCAGGTTAGTATTAATGTATACAGTGTATAGGTCTGCAAACCATAGAGATTTTTTGTCTCCTTGGGTTTTCTAAATGTGAGTAATTAATAAAGTAATTCATATGACAGAACCATTTCTCAATCAGCGTATGCATATGAAGGAGAAGAATGACAGCAGGAGTATTTAAGGGTTCTCTGGCTACATCTAAATATGAAAAGGGAACAGGCAGGACACAGACTGCAGCATTGGAACACAGCTATCCCTTCTGTTAAACTGTCAGCATGCTCCCAGGTGCAGTTTTGGCCAAGGCCAGCTAATGGTCTCTGGACAACCCTTCAGAGCAGTTTGACCAAGGGAATGGAACAGGCATGGTTTCCATTAGGTAGGATGGATAAAACCACCCTCTTTGGAGAGCAGGAGAAATGTTAGCCATATGGGCGTGTGGTCATACCCTACCACCTGAACTGAGAAAATGGGTTCTTTCCCATTTTATTGCTGGGTGGAGCCATTTTGTGCCTTGCTCAGATCCATCTTTACAGAAATCTGAGAGAGGGCACTCAGCACCTTGCAGAATTACAAGTGTAGCTATTCATAGCACCACTGCTTCCTTTTGACCTTCTGTCCATCAGGACATGTTGCCAAAAAAAATACAAAGCTGAACAACCACACTAAAATAAACAGGAGTTGTGGATGCTGTGCACAACTTAGGATCAGATCTGCTTTCATTCACACCACTTTCCCCTCTATTGGGCTTAAATTGTACAGAGGGCACCTGGACTGACCTTGAAGGGCCCAGCAGAAGTCTGTACGGCCAGAGGCAGGCTGCACCTGAAACACTTCAGGGGATGTGAGCTCTGCCTTTCGCAGGAAGGGCTCCATATTCTGAGCATGACTCTTCCAGACTCAATTAGGTGACTTCAGCAAAGACTTCTTGTGGGCCCACATGTGCTTGTTCAGGAGGCAGAGTTTGTAGCTGCTACAAGGAAGGTAAGTCCATGACAAAGGAAGTGATAAGAGGGAAGAAAAAGCAGAAAGGGCTTTTTAAGCCAGATGCAGTTGGAAAGAATTTTTCTAAGAATCTAGGTATATAATTGGGAAGAATTTGGGAAGAATTTGGGAAGAATTTGGGAAGAATAACTACCCAAAGACATTCCATCACATGGACCTTTCACAACTAGATAGCGATCAACCATTCTGCAGAGAACAATCCTGCACTGGCATGAATATGCCTAGATGACCTCAGAAGCCTTTTGCTTCTTTAATTGCAATGACTCTGTGACAATAAAAAAGACAACAATGTTGTGCATGATAAAAGGAACATTTGCAACTAAAAAGAGTATTTCCACATTAAGAAACAGCTTGGTTATCCAACCACAGTAAATATTTAAAACTGCACCACAGTGAGAAAGAGCAAAGAAAATAGTAATAAAAAAGAGAGGGGAAGAGAAGTGTAAGTAAGGTATCAAAGACAAAATTTTCCACTGTGTGTAAGCTTGCTATTATAAAAAGACAGGGATAGAATCACCACGTCTATTAACATTACCAGCCATTAATGAACTGTTTTGCAAACTTGGTACTGAAACTCGTGCCTAGTCATCAGAATGAGAGAAAATGCTTTAAATTATTTTAATTGCCTTTTAAATCCAGTGGCTATCAGTTCAGTGAATCTCCAATAGGCTCTATTTACTAGAACTGTTTAGAACCTTGAGCCCAAATTCTAAACACCAGTCAGGTATTTCCACTTCTAGCAGGAAAAATAAAGTTAGTAGCAATGAGCAGCTCTGAACTGTACAGTGAAAGCACTTAATTTTTTTCCAGAAAAGAAGTTTTACTGTATTTACTTAGAATAAAAAATTGTGAATCTAAGCGTCAGCAAGATGTTTTCTAGGGGGCTCGGACAACAGCTCCCAGCACTGCAGGAAATGCAGATTAATTCCATGATCTACTGTATTCAGCCCATTGATCCGCATTTCCGCATCTAGTGAGTGTTACAGAGTAAGTTCCTATGCAGATTTTCTTCATATGGCTTCACTGGTTCTTCAGTTCATTACTATTCGCTGTACAATTGTAACTGCAAAATCAAATGCAGTTCAAGAGACAGTGCTGTGTAAACCAAAGGAGACCCTTCAGTTTCCCCTAAATCGAACTGTTGCATTTAGCTTCTGATTTCAAAAGGTGTGGCGATATGCTTTTGACTTTTTTTAAATGTCACAGAAAGTTTTTTTTTCTTTCTGAGTCTTTCTGAAAACTCTGCTTTTGCTCTGTGCATGTGTCTGGTCATTTCTTTGACATATGAAGACCAGGTCTATGAACTCAAGCAGCTTAAGCAGCTGCTTGAAGTTAAGCATAAGGCTATGAATATTTATGTTGAAGTACTATTTCACAGCATAATGAAATCAAAGTCCCCCAAACTCAGTAGCAGGCAACTGCTTGTATTCCAGTTCTGCTGAAAATACTTGTGTTTTGTCATTTGGGAGAAAACAAGATTTTGAAAAAGCACATTTTCTTTCAGCTGCCTTTGTTAGATGTAATGGTTTTCCAGCCAGATCTCATATATTTAAAGACAGACAAATTCCTAAGTTCAGGATTTCTTTAGCTCCAATTATATGGTTGCAGCATAGTGAGGGAAAGCCTCAAAAGTGCCTGTGTCAGAGTTTGTTACTGTCCTGAGAGAAGATACAGTCAGTAAGGATGAACACTGCGTAGTCATACACTTCCATAATAGTCCTTGTTTCTTTTCAGTTTGCTGACCACTTTGTAGAAGAATAATCACCCAGATCTCAGCCTTTCCTTCCTCAGCACTCATAGCTTTCCAGTTTTCCTGGCTTCCCTTAGCTTTCTTCTTTAATTATTGTTCTCTTTTTACTTCTCTAGTTGAGTAGATCACTCAGCAATGCTTTTACATCTGCCTGAAGACTGCTCAGCTGCTGCCAAGCAGAAGGCATCATTTTGAGAATTTTGGTGATATCTCATTTTTCCCTGATTCAGTTTTCTACAAAGGGCCAATAAGGGGAATCCAGCAAACATTTCTTAAGTGGAAATTGTCCAGCCACCATGTTTGTCAGCTTAAGTAGCCACCAGATAAACTGTATTGTCCTATACTAATAAGATACCACAACATTTCTGCATAACACAGCAGTTAGTTAGAAAATCATTAAATAATGCCTCATATTAGCAGCTAACAGGACAAATCCTAGTCTTCTGTTTGTAACTAGTACATGCAATAAATTTAAATAATAAATATATGTGATTTTGATTTGGTCATGGATGCCACACAAGTAGAGAATAGACTTTCCCCTAGCTATTTATCTGAGAGTATTTTTGCAACAAAAAGGAGTCTTTCCTAAGATTATGCACAAGGTGTAAGAAAAAAATAAGGCAGCAACAGCCTCTGGCCCTGCACTCCTTGTCTTTCTGTTATTCCCACTGAAATCCATCGGAAGGACCTGGCAATCTGACAAAGGTCAGAAAGGTGATCATTTGTCTAACATTTGGGGGAGAGTTTGTTTGTTTGCTTTTGTAACCATAACTGGCCTCAGGAATGTCCTCTCTTGCAAATATTCTGGTTTCTGGCTTGTTTATGTCCTTGAAAATTTGTCCCAGAACATTTGATTTCAATGAGAAATACCAGTTTTGCAGGGTTTTTGTAATCCAAGATTTAGAAAAAATGAATCAGTGTTATGTCAGGCAAGGAGGCAATAACAGCAAAGGTGTGGCAGAGGTGGGATATCAAAGTACTCCAGGAAACAATCCATGCTGCAAATAAGCTCAGTAAACACTGTCCTGATGGTCAGCAGATGAAGTAAAGGGACTGCTTGAAGCTGAACTTAAACAAAATCAGGATGTCCACTAACACAACAATGTGGTAGCTGTCACTTGACAGTGACAGAAGATCATCTCTGATGGCCTCACTTCATTTGAAACAAGTCACATTCAAGGAAAAAAACTCAAAGGAAATGTAAGAGTGAACAACCTCCTTTAGGTCAGTCTGACATTGTTGTCCTACTTCTGAGAAAACATTCTCAGCGAGGAATGGGCTTTCTAGTCATATTAGGGTTCATAGTCAAAATAAACAGGGAGAAGAAAGTGTGGATAATGGACAACCATGAGTACTCTTGTCAGAAAGTTCTTAATTTTTATCCAATCGTTTAGTACACAAAAAGATATATAAAAAGACTCTTGGCATTACCTTTGCTAATGCATCCAGGATCTTTCACAGAATACAAACACAAATTTAGAAGGCTGTTTTATTAGCTGTCTTCAAAGGATAGCATTATCCTTAGCCTGATATGAAAGGTTTGAGGAGATTGCTCTCAAGACCACAGAATGATTTATCATAGTAAGAGGGAAAAGATTTTAGTTAACATCATATTTTAAAACAGTACTTTGCTTTTACCAAGGCTCACACACTGTAAAATGTAAAAGGCACTCGGCATCTCAGGGGCTAGAATGACTTAAAAGCAGGTGCTGGCCTCTGCTAACAATGTAAGTGGAAATTAGACTGGGGGAGTACATGTGAAAGGGACAAACACTCCATCCCTTAATACTGTAGCCTGGAAGAAAAGAAGTCATTGACATTCCAGAGGAGGCCGAGTTAATCAGTAACACACCTGATTAGTGTCTCACAACTTCACTCCACAACAAAGCTCCTTTCTCCCACCGTTCCCATCCCTTAGACTCTGCGGTGAGTTGGAGAGGTGCTGCCTGTTGGCCCTAAGCATTCCCCTACAGCGCAGGGGATGGTCGGTGCAAAATTGTGGATGGCTGAAAATGAAGTTCTGGGACTGAGATGTAATACGGAAATCGCTGATCACTGTGCGGCAGCTTGTTGTGTCCACATGGATACATCTCATTATCAGAGATTAAGGGTCATTGAAATCGCCTTTTTTTTAATGCAAATTAAATGTTGCCTCAGGCTCCTTTGCAAATTGTGAGTATGTTCCCCCCTGTTTGGCAAAGTTCAAATAGTTCCTCGTGTGTGTGACCTGAGTCTAGGGCATTTTGAGACACCTCAGCCTCAGCAAGTCATTCAAGTCAGAAGACTTTCTTGTGAGTCAAGAAAATGGCAATTTACGCTTCTGTCGATACGTAGTTTTTTCTCTACCAGCCTCTACCTCACAAGCTCTCACCAAAATCTGCATGAAAGTGTTAACAAAACTATTGAAATACATTGTGACTTCAGATTGCTCAGCAGGAACAACCCATAGATCTGAAAGGAATTTCCTCTTTCCTGAGGGCTCCTGGAGCTTATATATGCCTGTGAGAAGAGGAATGAAAACTTTCCTCTCCCATGTCCCAAGTGATGATGAATGTTTTATTTGTGCACAAAGAGGGCTGCTTTGAAGTAACAAATTCATGAAGCAGTTCTGAAATTCCCTCATAGTACCAGCTTTTCCTGAAAAGAGGGGAAAATGGAACTAAAATTTCAGTGCTTGATTCTAGTTTGCCTAAGAGAGGAGCGGACCAGATATTTGCAATTCTTGCAATGTGCTTGCAGATCCAAAGATGACAGACCTTCAGTTTTAGCTATTTTTGGCTGGCTCTGTAACCTTTTTGCCTTTCCCAGGTACTTCCCAGCACCTTGTAGCTATTAGGCTAGCAAAGCAAAAAAAGAGTTTAAAGGACAACAATTTAATCCTTTCCAGCGCATGTATCTGTCTCATTAAAGCATTCTCCTGGAGCGGTGTAATGATACATCAAATGGAATCCATTTCAAGGTAAAATGAGTGCTGCTGATGGCTAACACACTGCTCCCGAGGCCTGGCTTAGGCCCCAGTCCTAGTGCAGCCTAGCACTGAAGTAGATTAAATATCAACTCGGGTCACGTTCTCATGGCCCAGGCACAAGTGCCAACATTCTTCCAATTATTCAAGGCCAAAGAAAGAGCAACCTGCCTGACAGAGCTGTGACACAGCTTGATTAGATTTAGCTTAGAAGCCTGCCGAAAAGGATACTGTGGTATTTAACTCAGATGGAGAAAGGAATGGCATCTCTGTTTAAACGAACCAGGGGGAGGAGGGGGGGTGGGGAGAAAAAAAAAAAGGCAGAATACATTTCTATAATGAGGGAGAGCATGTTTTAGATTTAAAATTATCATTTCTCCATAATGCAGCCAGCGTCTTCCACATGTATAAACCAATTATAAAAAGTGGCTTCGGACACCCTTTATTTAAATACTAACATTTTTCAGTCTGCACAGAATCTTTCAGACCAAATAATTTTATCTTCCAGTTAGATTAAATCACCTTGGATAAAAAGGGCAGAAGCTGGCAAAGAGGACAGAAAAGCATGGACAGAAACTGGGGCTGAGTAAACACTGACATTTCAAACAGAAATTTTAAGAGGAATTTGGGTAGGAGAACACACGACTCCAAAGATCAAACTAGCAAAGTGATTTGGCTGTGACTTTAAAGTCTAGGGAAAAAGGTAACACGTGTTCTGTGATTCAGCCCCGAGTTTCACATCTAATCTGACCGACAGCAATTCCAGGAGCGTACTAAGTCAACCCTCGTACTGCGCTGCTGATTCCCCTCTGACCGGCAGCCAGAAGAATGCTGCTGCTCCATCTCCTGACATTCCTCAGAGGCCTGCTGCCCAAGCATTAGGCAAAGCTCAAAAGACTCTTTATTAGGGCAAATTGACACATTTTTCCATTGAAAATTAACCTTCTAATTTTAAAAAAGAGGAGGAAAAACAAACAAAAATCACACAAGCCAATTATTTTTTTAAACTAAATAATACCTTTGGTTTTCACCAAAACATTACATTTGCTCACTGCACTCCCCTGTCTGCCAGGGAGAATTTGGGAAACATTTTTCACCCTGGTTATTTTGTGAGGTATTACTGGATTCCAGTATAGGATTACTGCGCTCATTACTGAAATCTGTGCAGGTGTGACTATTTTTAGGTGCCTGTTGGTGCTGGAGAAGAAGCAGAGTGTGGACAATTCAATAAAAATATCAAGGGACTGCTCGTAATCACATACACCTATTCTTTGCAGAGGTACTGGCTGAGAAGACAATAACTCATACACCCAGTAGACTACACGAGGTTTTACGTGACTGCAATATTTAGGACTCTCTACCCACCTAATTTGCACCATTAGCTGTATTGGTATAGTTGGCTTATCCCATACAGAGAGGGAATAGATAAAATGTATTCCTGTAAGGTTGTAATTCAATAGCAATCACGCAAATATCAATATCATTACTCTGGTTAAAGAAAAAAAGACAAAAAGATCCTATTGGGATCCAAAATTATTACACCAAGGTATAAACTACCTGAAGACCATACTGTAGAGGAAATATAGTAATGTATATTATTATGTTTGACATGTATATTATTATAATTGACCTAAACCCCAGTCTCTAAATTCTGTCACCTGCATTCCAGAATGCTGCTCAATCAATTAAACGCTGGCATGAGAAAAGTAGCTGTGTAAAAAGAAATTAATGAAAATTTCAGTCAAATACTTTTGAAATCATATTTGAATCTTCATAGCTAAAAGGATTAAGTTTTTGTGTTGGATATTCTTTCAAACATTGGTTTTATTTTGAAAATTTAAATTGTCTCACAGTTTTTAAAGATAAAACACTTCAGATTTTCATTTTGTATGAATGTTTCACTTGGATCTTTGGTTATATTTAATTTTTAAAACTCTGAAATGCATTTCCCCTCCCGTTTCTTGCTTGTAAGCTAGTTTCCACACTGCCCCCCCGCACCCCCCCCCAATTCCTTCCTCTCCCTCTTTCCCCACTTTTGGTTCTTACAGAAAATGTATTTGCACAGCTGTACTCATAAAGCATATATATTTAGATTTTACTAGCATTATCCTGGCACAAAAATTCTATTAAAAATAACTTTTTGGTTTTAGGTTATTCTAAACAGGTATTTAACCACCAGCAAAGGGGCAGAAATCATACCAGGTCCCTGTGTAATAAATGTCAATGTACTTTCTCCCTGAGTTCCTAAACAGTTTTACCTACTTGGGTACATAGTTTATCACCCTCTAACAACCCTATCCCCACATTAGCTTATGGAGTGGGCTGTTTGACAGTGAATTGTACTGTATCTTTCTATGCCTAAAGGCTCCTATGTGCTTTTACTTACTACTCTCTCTCTCCCTTTTTGTCATCACATTATTCCTCCCCTCCGCAGGTTTTACCTGGCTCAATCGGCTTTCATCCTCCATTTTATTTTGTGCTGAAATCTAATAAAGGCTTTCTTTTTGACATAATGTGATCGAGAAGGTTCAAAATAGATGGCCTTGGACCTGGAATCAGAGGCACTGCAAATAGTCCATTTAAAACCAGAGCCTAGAGGGACCTTTTCTCTTTTTTTCATCTGTAAATGGTAAAAGAAAGTTCATTCTCAGCATTCAGTATCAGTCACTTCATTCTGAGAGGGTTACTGTGACCCACATAGTTTTTAATCTCTGTGCCTTTTCAGGCTTTTAAGGAGAAGCTAATTTTGGCCTTCTGACTATAGGATTTTTTTTACGTGAGAGCCATGTGGAATGTGACATTAACTAAGCGTCCACTTGGGAGAAGTAAACACCTTGCACCTCAAGTGCAGCTCTTTGCACTGTCTGCCACAGAAAGCAGATGGCACCGATTTGTAAAACAGAGGTTTGTTTTCCTGGTGGAGGGTCTCTGTGCCCTACGAAGCTGACTGTGAAGGGAGCAGCCCCACTGATACAATCCATTTTCTCACCTTCATTCAAGCAGAAGAGCCCATAAGTCTTGACATTCTGCCCCTGGCAAAATAAAATCCCCTCCCTGCCCTTGCCTTGTCCCAAGGCCACTGGACTAATTTTTAACAAAAGAAACGTATCTAAAATGAATGGGTCAAAGAAAGAGCATCCTATTCCTTCCATCTCCTAGTACTGCTAGCACGTGGCACCCTGAAGGAAATAAATCCAAATAAAACTTCATGCCACGCTATGAAGTTGCAATGATTATGAATTGCCTTAAAAATATCAATTCATCTCTACAAGTAGAGTTTATCTATTAATGTGAAAATGAATTAATGTGAAAATGAAAGGCCAGTCCTACAACTCCTACAAATACAAATGATCCATTTTGACCAAATGGGATCATTCTTCTGAAAATGGGTTACGTAATCAAGGCCTTCGTTGTCCATGTGGTATCATAATACATATTTCAATTTGTCAAACAAACTGGAAAAACCACAACGAAATCTTAGGCATCCTGGGTATAGTATCAGGTCTACAAGCAATCAGATACTGTGTGTAGTTCTGAAATAAAAGTGCTGTTATTTCATGTCCACTCCTGCTCCTGGCAATGTCAGTTGTATGAACAATTATTTCAGACAGATTTATTTTAATTTACTGTTGTAGCACTTAGACTGCTAAGCTATAGGGCAGTGTAATAACTCTGCCCATAGATATGGAAGTAAGTTCCATAATGTTTTCCTTACACAATGATCACACAGATCACAAAGTCCATTAGAAATCATTACAGACTAGGCTATTCCCAGTTCTGTGTATTACTTATTATATCAAATACAGATATGCTTTTTTAAAGTGCCTAAGTGATTTAGAGGCCTGAAACTCACAGCGTAAGCTGCTGCTCACTTCAGTATAGCCACACTGATATACCCGTAACTATATTTGTATAACGTTCAGCTGAGCAGCTGCACAAAATAATCCAAGCCAGTCTAAAGATGGCAAAGAAGAGTTTTGCTTTCAGTTTTGAGAATGTGGATTCACTCTTGTAAAAGATATTGGTCTTGAGCACAGAGATGTAACTGTTTCAAAAGCATCCAGGTCTGACAGAAGTCTTGGTAAGTCTTATCTAGCACTTAAACCCTCAAGTTTCTTCCCGGTCTCTGAATGTCTACCCAATTGCATAGGGAGGATGAGGTACTCAAGAGGGAATTGGTTAGGATGGATATAAACCTACATCTCATCGATGTACGATGTAACTCAGGCTTCAGAGAATCTATTCATAGCCTTCAGAGGGAAAAAAATGGATCTGAATTTCTGATTGGGGTGCAATTTTAGCAGAAACCTTCATTTCTAATTTTAAATCCAAACTTTCCCAAACGTCATGATTACAGCCTATTACTGGTTTGGACCCTTTCCTAGTTCTGGTAATTTATTGAGGTGCCTAGGGAAACAAGAATCAGCAAAAGGAAGATTAGGCAAGGCAATTGGCACACCTACTGGCAAGTAGTTGAAATACTTGTAAAATAATAACAGAAATGTTAGAAATCAAAACCGCCCGAAGCAGAACCTCTGCTAACAGAAATTGTAACAGCTCCACCAGTATGAGTTGTGACCAGTTTGGAATCCAGCCTCCTAGCTCCCATTTGACCCCAAACTGATCATTACCTTAGAGGAAAGGCCACAACTAAGCCTGGAGCTTTCTCTTTGCTTGTCCTCTTCATTCCCATCTATGAGAAGCCCAAGAAGAGACTCTTTACTGGCTTTAAACTGAATAAACTTTGGGGGAAAAAATCCAGCAGAAGGAAGAATACTGAGCTGTTGAAACAAGTGGAAGCTTGCCAACATGAATGCAGTATAGCGAGAGTCTTAGGAAAGATACTGTGGCATGGTTTGTTTCTGGGAAGGGGCAGTGGTCATTATGGCAGCCGATGACAGTCCTTTGAATTCTGACATTTGCCACAATACAGAAGAAAACGGAGTGGAATGTTTAGAATAGAGAAAATGTTTAAAAGAAACCTCAGACCAAGAAGACAACTGGGTTAATAGCTTTGCTGCAGATATGCAGGCAAATGACTTGAAGAGTGTATACGCTCCACTGCTGTGTTTCTCCTGATTACAATTACTGGGAGCTGTCCCAGGGATCATGGGCTGGATTTTAGGATTTTAACTTTAGAAAATCTGTGCCATAAAATTCACAGGGAGATGGTTGTGATGGAGCTGAAAGTAACAGAGCTAATCGAACACTGTTTGCTTCTGGGTCACACCACTGTTCCAAAATCAAAAACACTTAGGTCTTAAAATGAAGCATGTGCATGAGTGGTGTCTTGAAGTAGGCTAACTTAAATCGCTGCAAAAGTGCTTTCTTCAGCCTCACTTCTTACCTAATTATACACAGAATTAAAGTAATGATACAAATTAGTCTTTGAAAGAGTAAACTAAATTAACTTTACAATGACAGGAAGTAGGTGTATAAATAATAATAAACAAATAACATCCAGATCATGAGGATCTTACCTTTCTGATGAAAATTCATCATCAGATCTATAAAGCCAACACAACTACAGCTGCTCATAGCCACTCGCCAAGGAAAAAGGAGTTGACAGTCTGCCCTGAAACTATCCTAGTGACAGAAGTAGTGTTGTGTAAACATAGGCCACACTGTCATACCCTCACTTATCTTTTGGTAATGCTTTAACCTGTGAGGATCCTAATAACCTCAATGCTGTGGAATAAAGTACTAGTGAATGAATATAAGGGGATCTGAATCTCATCCAGTGCTGAGAATTTTGTGAAAAAGTGGCTTTATTGACAGAAACGTCCCCACTCACACACCCTCCTCTCATTTTTCAACCAATTGCCTGCTGTGTTTCAGGGAAGCATATCCAGGAAAGATTATATTATGTGCTTAAGAATTGAGTCAATGGAAGTTGGCATCTGAGCTGGGGCTCTCCTCCATCAGGACCTTGTCCACATTTCTGTTTCTCAGTGCTGCATTTTAGGTCATGGAGTGCTGCAGGAGTAGCTCCATGCTACCCATGCTGCCTTCATGTGGTCCCACACAACCATGCTGCCACAGCAAACTAGGTCCCCACACCCATGACACTTCAGTGACCCTCAGATATGTCAGTACCTCACTGAAGTTATGTCCTTACTGAAGACCCTACTGTAAACAGCATCACGGAAATGGTCCAAGTTAAGCACATTCCTTTCCTCTTTTCTTCCAGGTTCTTTTTACTGTCGATTAAGTCATATTGTCTTATCAAGATACACTTCAGGTCAACGTGGCCCAGCATTGCCATCTGAAAGAAGCCCTCTTGTTCTTCCCCACATGCTCCTTCCTACTCCTGAGCAACATTTCCTCATCCTGGCACGAGAAGTGCACAGCCTCAAGGTAAAACAGATTAGGAAACTGATCTGGCTGAAAATGAACCTGGCAGGAAAAAAATGTCAAAATGTGTCCATTTTCAGCCATATTGGTTCTCCAAATTGGTTCACTGTGTAGCCAATGAACCAGTCGTGCACTGCCAGCACAAGAGACAAAGTGCTACAGAGTGGGAACAGCGGACCTGGCCCAGGGGACAGGAAAGGACGGGTCCTTCAGCAGCAGCTGCCCTGGCTTGTGCTTGTGTTCGCTGAACTGCAGCCGCTGTGATCCAGCCTACAACATGTCCCCACAAACAGTTGTGCTAGCACAGCTGAGGGGAGGTGAGAGGGCTTTGGAGTCAGGGCTTAGGGGCTTCTTTAGATGGCTCCGCAGTCAAGAGTAAGCCTTGTGAAACAGCTTTCAAAACAGTACCAGCTATCTCCAAAGAAATATCTTTTTGATGAGTTGAAAATCAAAATTCTTATTGTTGGTTGGTTGTAGTAAGGAAAACTTTCTTTTCTCCTTCTGCAGAGTTACTAGGTGTACTCCCAGGGCATTACCTATGTTCCATGGACCGAGATCCCCAGTACATGATACAAGTAATCTCTGATGATGATGATAATGGAAGAAGAGAGTATAAATTCGATGAGGAAACTCTGCCAACCTAAACCAGCTTTGTAGTTTTCAGATGCAACATTCTTTGGCATAAATTGTGTTTAGCCACACTTCTCTTCTTTAAAAATAACTGCTGCCTTCTCCAGAGTTGCTTGCATTTCTCTGTGGCTGGTGTAGTGTCAAAGTTCCCTTTCAGTCTTTATAGTTCATTCTCTTTCCCTTTGAAATCTCTCACTAACCATTTCTTGTACCTGCACTCCAACATTTCAGCGTGTTCACTGCCTCGCTTTCTTATACATATTTCAGAGCTGGTAAGCAGCAGTGGAATTCCCTAGGAGGGGGCCGATCCGGAGAAATGCCAAAAGCCATAGCAATAAAATAAAAATAACAACAAAAACCAACAGGGTATTATAGATGTTCAACACTATTCAGAATCAGATACTTAGCTTATGAATTGTGGCAAGTTTTGCAGCCGCCTGCGCAGTCTAAAGCAACCCTGCAAAAACTGTATGTAATGCAATAAAATGGTTATTCTTATTAGCTGATGTAAGAGCGTAGGGATCTCTGCCAAGAACTATGGACCTTACATGTGGTCCTTTGATAAATATCTTTGTATGTGCTTGGTATTAACAAAAGCATTACCATCTGTTTACCTTGCACTAACACACATCACATTTTTGCACAAATCCTAGCTTGTATTGCATAAGCCTAAGCTAGGCACTGTATCCATCAGAATGGGTGACAAAGGTTTAAATCAAGCAGGCCGTGTTTCAGCACGTTATTCATAAAACTAGGTCATGGGATAAATGTACTGTTGGAACACAGCTTTATACTAATTTTCCCAGTAAGATGCATCATAAATATTAACTGTCCTGAACACATATACACAGGCTCACGGCCTTGGCTCCAGGCCCTTCACATGGAAGCCGGAGAATGAGCTCTGACTTAAGGTAGTGAGAATGTGAGGAAGTCTGAATTATCATCAATAATAGATTCTTTGCTGCCTCAAGCTTTTTCAGCCCAACAGTAACACAGCACTGCACATGGGAGCCTAGCACCGTGAAGCCTGGTCCTGCAACACCTCACTGAGAGCAACAGTGTTTAATAAGGCTACGTGGGACTAAGGATTGTTTGCCTTAATGTGCTGCCCCTTTAGCAAGTATGATCAGAGTGCTCTTTTCAAGCAGGCTCTTAAACTTACACAAACTTGTGCTGTTTTACTATCTCCAGTGGGCTCAGGAACACACAGCCTCCCCTCCTCCCCCAAACACTCGCTCACTCACACACACACTCCATTGTACTATTATCTCTAATGCAGTTTTCAGCTCGGTTGTGCTATCTGAAGCAGGTATGTCTGCGCACAGTACGTCTCCTACGCTGCAGGAACTTCCAGAAACAATAGTGTAGCAATATCTAATTATTTACAGCAGCAGCGCAAAGAAGGAGATTAAGATTATTTGTGATCATGGGTACGCATCCTTCTTTCCATTCTCATGGTATTTCCTGCCTGAGTGAAAGGAGGAAGAACCAGAAATCCACTGAGAATGTCTGTCTCTAAATTTTTTCAGTCTCAAGAAGTATAGCCAATAATAACAGTATTCAGAGTGCTTTTCCCCGATAATTTTCAATGTGCCTCACAAAGAGGGATAAGAATAATGATCCTTATTTTATAGACTATAACACAACCAACAAAAGAGCCGAGAATGGAACCCAGATAGCTTGCCCTTTCCTCTGGGCTTTGCTATTGTCTAAGGATTAGGACCCACATTCAGGATAACACCTCAACCACATGCCTGACTTCAAGCATTTGCTTAAGACGCATTGATTTAAGCACATGCTCAAAATTAGGCATATTCTTAAATATGTTCCCTAACCGGGGCTTAAATAACCATCCAGTCTTCTGGGTGCATATTCAGATAAGACCAGATTTTATTTAAACTCAGGAAGAGGAGGAAGAACAGACTGGGTGCAGCTGTTTTGCCCTTAAGTCATCCTGGTAGAGGTTCCCATATTGCAATTAAAAACTATATAGTGTTCTTAGCTATTGCCAACAAAGTAAGCAAAGCTAATGGAATCTCACCAGAAGGAAAAAATGATGGTGCCAAATGTCACCCAAACTGACTGAACTTTCAAAATCACCAGCATTTCCCAATGTTGCTTTCCTAGATTTCCCTGTGGGAATTACGAAACCTTGCAGCTGAAACTGGAGCGGCAGCAAAAGAAAACTCAGCACACGGCCAACTCCCACCTGCTAGTTCTTCTGTGAATCAGAGAAACCTCTTGCTTACTCAAAGAACAATTTGTCGGCAATACCTCCACAGTAACAATATTTACCTACTCTTAAGTATATTAATAAATTCTTCCTGTTTACCTACACTTAATAACGCTCCTCTTTTTTTGCCTAATTTTGCTCTAAACTTTTCTTACTTTTTATTGATCTAACAGCCAGAATTTTGTACTTCTGTCTTGATGAAGTGCTTACAGAGGACCATTACGGAGAACTGGTGAAACTCACGAAATTTGATTTCTGAATTTGAAACTTTCAAACTATTTCACAAAGAAAAATCTCTTCCCCGCATTTACTGCCCTGGAATTTTTAGTCTGGGGCACTCCACTTCAAGGCAGCGATGGCTCCAATCAAGCCAATGCTTTATATGCTGCTCAGCTGGAAGGAAAAGAATCCTTTGCAACAAACACATTTCAGATGTGTGCCCAAGCCTTTGCTAAGCGACATATTCCAAATTCCCATTGAAATTACAGAGTGAAACTTAGGGCAAGGTAATTTGCTATCTCACCCACTTCCTTATTGTTAGCCACCTTATTCTGTTTGTTTCCTTCCATTCTGCCACGGAAAAAAAAAGGAATTTAGGGATCTTTTTTCTCAGTTTAGCAGCCCAAATCTACTGGAATTGCAATTTTATACATCCAAAATGAGACAAAGTTAGGGCCAAATCAATGAAATATGGCCCTCTGAGTAAGCTGATGATATCTGATGGCATTGTGCAGATATTGCATATAATATATGTCTATATATGATATGTAATATAACTATTAATATCTAGTCAGATATATTAATAATAAACAAACATAAGAAAAGTGTCAAACCCAAATTAGACATAGACGCCATCACGCTGGCACCCTGCAAGCAAAGATCAGGAGACTCTCCATCCCCAGGAAGTTTCTCACTGTCCCCCACTGATTCCATTACATTTTCTGACCTATGTGCAAGGGTATTCTGGTCTTTTAGACAGCACTTTCTTTGGGCTCTTTACATTCCATATACTGTGCTCTGTAAAGATCACCACTGAGGTTCAAACACTGGTGACATGTTACTGAAGGAGAAAAAAAATCGCAACAGTGAGACCAAGCCAAACTTATTTTGGAAAGTTCACTTGGCTTTTAACTGACCACAAAAGTAATCGAGGGTTAAATCTTCTGTCTCATTCAGACCTACAAATGGTGTAAAGGGAGAGAAGTTTAATTCATCAGCCACAGAACAAGTAGTAAGTTAGCATGCTGCATTAAAGACAGATTAAGTATTTCAAATCTGATTCTTTTGCTTGGTGAAAACATCCCTTTTAGCTAATGTGTATGACTGATTGTCATGACAAATTTTATAAATATTGCCAGGGTGAATACAGAACATATCTGTCTCAAAAGCATCTCTATTGCAATAATGCAATCAAAAAGTTTGATGTAATGTGATGATTTTATTATAATGTCTATGATGTTTTGGCCCCATAACATGAAGCTGTTCCTTTTTTTCACTCTTATTTGCATATAGACATACACAGTGTGAAGTGGGATATAATGAAAGACCATATACAGGGCACCTAAATGAATACTGAGTAATTTCCTTTTACTATTAGGTGAGAAAAATCCTAGTTATCAAGACCTTTTTGTAGAGACTTCAGGATCAGCCAGTACATATGCCTGTGCCTCTTTATAAGCTGTTGAATAGCGCAGCTGAAACCAAAGGAAATATTTATCATTTGGAAGTTAGATGCACGTTTAAGACTTTTGCTGCCTTTGCAAAGAAGTGCTATTGAAAAATGTTTTGGCAATAGTAAACTCAGAACAGGATAGTCCTAGCGAGTAAGTAAGTGGGCAGGAATATATTAGCACACAGTGAGAAATGACAGAAAGGTCTTAGCCATATCCACAGCTTGAGAAATTCCAATCCCTGTAATAGAGCCATGCTGATTTCTACCAATTAAAGATCTGGCCCTTTATTTTCTTTTTGATATATTTTCCCCTAACACATATACAATACTTTCCCAAAGGTAAAAGCGGCTTCAAAGCGTTTTTAGAGGAACATTAAAGAAAAGGAAGTTGTAACAGTGACTGCCATTATTTTATCTTGGACTTTACTGCAATTAAAAAGAATATAAAATGTTGTTGCTACCCTGGACACATACTTTTACATTTTTAGCCTTGGAAAAACACAGAGTCTGACTCCTTGTGTCAGAGTAAGGGCCTCCGCACATTGTCCCTGCATTACGCTTTTTGATCCTGTTAAAAAATGTTACCCTGTGCAGCTCCACGCATCAAAGGAACGCTTGTACACACTGGGATCTGTTTCAGCCCTTAGGCAATGAGACCAAAAGACCCTTCTCATAAATTCTAATTCAAAAGTTTTTAGTTATCAAGAGGAAGTTTCCAATTGCTCTCTCACATGTGGGAAAATATGTAAGCTACTGAGAGGACCTTTTGTCTGCGACTTTAATGGGGGCAATTTGCAAGGGGGAGTGCAAAGGTTCTAATATGCAGTGTGCACAGACAGTAAGCAGGCACATACTTGGTATTTAATGAAGTTCCATGAATCATTAGCCATACAATAACCATAGGGTTCTATAAATCACCTGCAAAGATTTTTAGGCCAATAAGTTGAGCAGCACAGTGGCAGAGTGGAGCACCTCAAGGAGACCGGGAAAGCAAGAGGAGGAAGGAAAAGAAAAAGATAAAAGGGGAACACACGATGTATTATCTCATAGCTGGCCTGCCAATCCAAAATTAAATCCCGTTGTTTTAACTTGTTGGCTTTACAGGAAAAGAGGGCAATAAAATGAAACTTGTCCTAATAAAAAACACTAGGATTTGCAAGAGGAAAATGTAGCTGGAAGATCACATGTATTTTAGCATTTGAACTGGAAACTATGGGTGAGGGAACACTCAATTTTCTTTCTTTTCTTTCTTTTTTTTTTTTTCTTTTTCTTTGTTAATTCACCCTGCTGATGAAACAGCCCTTCTGGAATTCCTTTCCTTTAAAAACATCAACCCGTATCTGTACAGCTAAACAAAAGCTTGATTCTTTCCAATTAACAAAAATGTAAATGTCATTTGCAAGACAGACTCTCATGAGTGGTTTTCTTACGCTGCAGTACATTCTAGTAACATATAACTCTGTACCTAACCTGAAAAGACTGAATTTTTGCTGTAATTATGCAGGAAACAAACTTCCTACTCTGTGTTTAAAAGTCAGAATGGCCACAATCCTCTGCTGAAGCCAAGATCCATTTTAGTTGGTGAGGAGGCCAGAGAGCAGATTCTCTTGATTGCTGAAGTCCCTGTCGAAACACGCTAAAGCAGAGCAGTGGCATCTCACTCCTCTCATACTCATGTATATTCTGAGGTGCCACACAGTAAGAAGGCCCCCCGGTTCATTTATTATTCTTTCTTTATATTTGTAGTCTTGGAAAGACATGGAAAGAGATGACACTGGCACTGGCAACTGGCAATGCCGTGTATTAGGACAAGCAAAAAAAAAAATCGTATGTGGGATTGCCAACTGTATCCTGGGCTGCATCAAAAGAAGCGTGGCCAGTAGGTCAAGGGAGGTGGTTCTTCCCTTCTACTCCGCTCTGGTGAGACCCCACCTGCAGCAGTAAGTCCAGCTCTGGGGTCTTCAGCATAAGAAGGACATGGAGCTGTTGGAGTGAGTCCAGAGGAGGGCCACGAAGATGATCAGAGGGCTGGAGCACCTGTCCTGTGAAGACAGGCTGAGAGAGTTGGAGCTCTTCAGCCTGGAGAAGAGAAGGCTCTGGGGAGACCTTATGGCAGACTTCCAGTACCTGAAGGGGGCTTGTGAAAAAGATGGGGACAAACTTCTTAGCAGGGCCTGTAGCGACAGGGCAAGGGGTAATGGTTTTAAACTAAAAGAGGATAGATTCAGACTAGAAATAAGGAAAAGCTTTTTTACGATGAGGGTGGTGAAATTCACCCAATTCATACCCAGTGGAAGGACACGGGGAAAAACATTTTAACACGTCATTTTCATTTGCCCTTCAGTGAAAGCTGGAGCCTAAGCCAGTCAGACCCCCAGTCTAACCACAACACAGGCCCCCCTCAACTAACAGGATAAATTAAGAATCAGAGACAACACTGCACCTTTAGCTCAACTCCCACATTTTGTCTGCGTTTTCCCTCTCACTCCTGTTTGAAGACTGGTTATAAAATGCAAATGGCAGCAATGAGTTCCCAAGGTGGCATCCTGCCTGACTTGCCTGCAGCTTGCTGGTGGGTGAGATAAAAGGAGGTGGCAGCACCCTGTTAATTCATTTACCTTTAAATACCACCACTACAAGCTAGTATAGTCAATAGTTTCCAGCTAGTCCCTCACGATCATTTGTCCACATCACAATAAAACCACCACACAGCATGCTTGCCTGTCTCTGCCCAGGAGAGGCCCCAGTACTAAAACAGCAGGGAGGCTGCAGGTAAAGAATCCAAATAAATTAGCGGAGCAGTATGTCTAGAGTGCTTGCCTGCCTGCGCTGTGCCAGGATCTAACTTTGGTTTAGTTTTCCATCCAATCCATCACGTCAGGTACCGGGGTAAGGGTAAAGGGGGGAAAGATGGGCAGGGAACTTGGAAAGAAAACTGAGTGTAGGAAAGCTAGAAGATAGGTACTGTCATAACCATCGCAAGACTTACTACAAGACATAAAAGAGCCTTTTATTGTGACTATTCTCCATCCTGAAAGTGATACGGCTAACAGTAAAACAACAAACCCACCAGTGTGATTCCTAAGCTGAGAACAATTTAAGAAGCTTGGTTTGAAAGAATAATTACTAAATTTTAATTCACACAAGATATTCCAAGTTATAAAGTAAAAATAGCATAACAACCCCCACAAACACTTCTTATGATACAGCTGCAAAGAACAGACTGCTAAGCAACTCAAAATTTTTACAAGTTTGATAAAATTTTAAATAGCTATAATTCATCAACACAATTGCCACGTTTCCATTTTTTAAGTTTATTTGCTGAAAATGACGCCCATTGAGTAAGAAAGCGCTCTTCTTGGGCAGCTTTTAAAGTTGATATTCAAAGCTGAACTTTAACCTGAGGGAAATAACTATTTCATTGACTCTGGGGCGGTGGGGAGGGAAGGGAGGACTGAAAGGAGGGGGAATATTTGAGAGGAATAACATCAGGCAAACTCAAACTGCAGTATTTTCACATGAATTTAGATGGAAAATATTTATCAGTTTTACCCAGTCCTAGTTCTGCCCATAATTCAACCAGTCTTGTCTTGTGATAATCCCTTCTCCTTTCACTGAAAGGAGAGGTACTTAATCACTTAGTGCAGATAGATTGCTAGGAGGTTTAATTAAAACAACTTATTTTAAGTGATCTTAAACAAGAGGTAAATGTATTTATTGTTCTAACATTTGGGGTGGTTCAGGATGGAGTGGAGGAATAACAACCTCTTGGTACTTGGTATCGGATTGCTTCTTTTATGAGCCATACGGTAGTGATTAGGAAGCTCAGTACCTAAAAGTTTGCCATACAGCACTGAAGTGCACTGTTCGGATTTTTTTCCATGTTTCTAAGATTCTGCTCCCCAACTTCAATGCAGAAGACAGCAGTAGGTTGCATGTGATAATGTTTATGACCAAAGTCATTGGTAGTGCAATGTCACTTCTTTGCAGGGAGCTTCCACTTCCGACTCTTGCAGAGGAAGGTGTGTGCACGTCTGTGTGTGGGCAAGCCGATGCATGTGTGCTCATCGATGTCTTTCTAGACTGATGGCCTGAAATAATACCTGCACATCCAAACACCTCCTGTTGCCAAGGGTATTCTGATCCATCTCCTAATGTTGCAACTGATCTGAATTTGAATTTCAATAACAAGCTAAGCTAAATGTCTGGATCAGAACCCCCTCTCTGTTGCACATTTGCAAACATTTGCATTCAGATCTGGACCCAAACTTGCTAACCTTGCCCAATCCTGATTTCAGTGTCTGGCATTTCTTGCACTGAATTATGCCAACACATGCACAAAAGCAACCTGGAAATTCAAAGCAGGTATAGAATATAACAGGTCATTTTTCTGTTAAACCACAAAAAAGCAGAACTCCTAAGTCAAACTATCAGCAACGTCAAAAGATACAAAGAAATAAGATGATCCCCATTATACTCAGTTACTTGTATATAAGAGGATTTTTTTTCCAGATGAGATTTCCAGGCTAAGAAACAGTGCTTACTTAAGTCCATTTATTGTGAGTATTTCAGTACTATGCCTTGGATGTTTAAGGGATGTATTTGTGTTGGGGAATGAATGAAGGAACATATACAGCTTTCTCTGTGGAAGAACTTCAGCTGAGATGGTTGGATAAATCTGGGCCTCAAAACAGCCCCTTGAAAAATTCCCACTGATTTCACTGGGACAAGGATTTCACCTTGTTCACTCATCTGGATGCTTCAGTTATTGCCAGTTCTGCTGTGATAATCCTTGCAGATGAAGGGAGGAACTCTAATTTGTAGCATTTAATAATACAGCAACACAGTGGCTGAAACTAGCTTCAGTGTCTGAGTCAGTTAAGCCTGAATTTAAACACTTAAAGACTGTGTATTTTGAGTGTGCTCCAAGTCTTGCTCATGCCGAAATTGTATGACACAAGCCATGCTAAGATGTCAGCTTCAGCTAAGCGCTAGAATGCAGTGTAGTATGAAGAAAGCCTGGACTTGTACTAGTCCTTAGCCCAAGATCAGTTGCACGCATGCCTGGGGACATCGGTCCCCATGGCAGTATCCTGTGGTCAGCACTGGGCAAACAAGTCAGCAATGGGGCCATGACGCCACGTGGGGCAGGGTCAGTAGGACACATAAGGCTATGCTGATCCCACTGCCAGGGTGTCTGCAGGTGCTTGAATAAGGAGCCTTCACCCAGCCCTGCTCCACCAGGATGCCTGTCTCCAGGCCTTTCTCTGACCAACTACGTTTTCTTTCGGTGCTGCGTCACAGCTACGTGCAGGATCCGCAAGCCAGCAGCGTGCCAGCCTCCGCACTCGCAAACAACTGTGGAGGGAAATGCAGCCTACCCTTTCGAGAGCAGCAGGAGCCTAGGGCACATACCTCTGCCCAGCTGGCAATCTGGTGCCATCCCAAGGAGACCTGAGCAGGGACACCAACTTTAAACAATCTCCCAAACAGTTATTGCCATTTTTGCATTTTTCCAAGATAAAAGGGGCACTTCAGACCTGGGAAGTTAAAGGTTTGTATTAAAAATCGACTGTCTGCCTTGAAAATTATGGAGCTTGACAGATGGAGGATGAAAGGCTGCAACAGAAGAAAAACATAGGCCACCACCCTTGACACTGCTGACCACCCCGTTGCTGACAGCTTCTTCCCACAGCCTCACTCTCTAAAGCGCTTCCCGCTTTAAGGAAATGTATCAGAACACAGGAGTTTATCTGCCCTGACCTCTACCCCCAAACTGAACCCTCTTTCATGTTAATTCTCTTCACAAAACCCACCGCATGTAAGGTCCCTGCAGTGCTTTGGCTTATTTGGTTCTCATTATTTGTTGTTGTTGGTGGTGGTTGTTGCTGTTATATTATAGCAGATGAAGCACTGATCAAGAAATTCTTGAAGCACGTTAAATATGAGGATTGGTTTGCTGCTTTCGATGGGTTTAACTTGGAGAGCAAGACACATGCTGTTACTAGAAAAGCTTTCAAGAAATAAGAGCAGATGAGAGTTTTATTTCTAAATGTTTCAAATCAAGACAAAAGAACAAACGTCCGTGATAGGAAGACTGACAGGATTCCTCTGCTAGAAGCATATACTTGGGTTACCCATTTAGGTGGTACCTTTCCACACTTACAGCTCAACAGTTCAGAAGCAATGTATTTCAGGGCCTGATAACACAAGTAATACAAATCAGAGTCTGTCTATTCATAATTCAGCTTAGGTTCTCCCCAAAACAAGACAGGCATTAGGGAAATGAGCTAAAACGAGGGAAATACTATATTCACACAGACAGTAATATCTGGAATCACTTTTTCCAGCAGACCACAAGGGCTCTGATGCTGAACTATTTTAGCCTGTTTCCATTCTTTTGTTGAAAAAAATAATGTTCCGAACAACACCCCAAAACTTTACAAGGGAACTTAAGAAGGGCACTGTAGTGTAATTTTAAATTCATCTAGCAGTTCTCGTGACAGTATAAGTGAGGTCACAGCACAGCTGAAGAAAATTCATTTTTAAATATGAATGAATGCTTACAAGACTTTTTTTTTTTTCTTTTTCCCCAGAGTTGAATTTCTACAGATGATTCTCCTCCGTTGCTGATGCTTAGAAGATACAGACAAATCTGGGAGTGGGGGGAGGGACCCTCACACTGAACAGGAAGAACTGAAATAATAATTAAGATACCAGATTGTAGCACAGGAAAGGAGAATGTAATTCCTGGCTTTGCCCTAGTTTTCTGTGTGACCTAGAGCTACTCCTCAAAGGGACTGGGAGCAGTAGCTGGCACCGTGGGAAGAAGCCACAAGCAGGGCGACCTGCACAGCGCCTGGGCTGAATTAAGCATCTCAGTGTTCTTGAAATAGCCGGGAGGCCACTGGCTAATGTGATGTGCTGGACAGGGAAGTATTTTAAACCCAACTTTTTGGTAGGGAGGGGTCTAGAAATCCCAATCCAAGCTGCATTGAACAGATGTCAGATCAGGATGTTTGCCCAAAACCCTCTCCCAAATATATACAGCTACATTTCTTCCTATCAAAAACCAAAACAAACAAAGCATAAAGCAAGCAATAACAGAAAACAGAGCAGAGTTTACTCTCACAGGCCAGTTAGATGATATGGCTGAGCTAATCTAAAGCATCCCTGGTGCCGAAAGGGAACAATTCTTCTCCCTTTTCTCCTTCCTCCTTACTTCCTTCTTGCTCCAGTCCCTCCACTCTGCTGCTTGTGTCAGCTCTAGAGCTCATCTGACTGGACAGTGAGAGACTCAATTCACTAACCCAGTGAAAACCTGATCCATCAAAACATAGTTTTCTGCAAGATTAGTGAGTTAAATTGCTCAGCATGTGGTCAGATGAAAGCAGAACCTGCATGAGACAGGGGCTAGGATCAGGGCTGGAGCATGAGGGAGCACTTGGCTGTTGGAGAAGGTAGCCTGTGCCTCTGATACAGGATGAGCAATACAGATTTTATTGCCACCTTTAACTCAAGTTTGTTCAAACACGAGCATAGATATATTGGAGTATGGGTCCTAAGCTTCTATTTTTACTTCATTTTGCTCAATCTCCAGTGCCAACACATTGCTGTGACTCTCTAACTACCCTGTCCCAGTCAGGGGAGAAGTTGCCACATTGCACATGGAACATTAGTGATTACAACTGCAGCATATAGTAAAAAATGGGCACCAGTGGCAGAGTTAGCAATCACTGACACTGTGAGCTCGGAGCTCATTCCCATCTCAAGACACTATGTTGTAGTATATATTTTCACAGGACCTGATGGAGAGGCTGAAGAGTCATCATTCCTATCACAGATATGTCCAAGCTGACGTTCAAAGTCACATCCTGAATCTCTCTCCATCTGTTCTGGAGTGGAGAGATAACATCTGCATTTTATCCAAGAATTGTTTCTTTTCCAGTGCTTGGTGTAGGGACTGGAAGTCCAGTCTTCTCCCCCTCTAAATAAATGCTGTCACTACAAGGCTATGTGCAGCAGTTATTTGAAATACATCTCCTGCTTTCCAGGTTAAAAACCAACTCAATGGGCTGTGGGCTGAAGGGAGGGGTTTCTGCATAGAAATGCAGGCCTCTAGGGAGTTTAGGTCAGGCTGCAGCTGAAGAGGGATTTTGAGAATCTACATTTTCAACTTACCGAGGGAACCGAGCATTTAAACACTTGGGCTGCCCGTCCTGTCAAACTACCACTTTGTTATACAACATAAGAGAAATCTGACTCCTGTTGTTTCTCAAAGTAATTATTGTCATTGTGATTTTACACTGTAAAAGGACACGGTGCTTAAGGAATGATGGTCTACACATGCAAAAGGGTTGTTTTTCTTTAAAGACGCTGCATAAAAATTTATCGCTGTTCAGCACAACGTGTCATTTGGACACAGGACCACCAGGGTGATGGAGCTGTTTTTCTTCTCCATTCATCCATTTTTAAATCCATCACTTACTATAAAATGAACAGATGCTATTAACACTTCAGTGGATTTGTGCGGAAACTGTGATTCATTCTTAGCAGCAAGTTAATATAAACACATGAAATTACCTTCAGTCTGCTTTCCAAGCCCTAAGAGAACTCACAGAGTAAAAAAAGATATTTTTGCAGAAGATTCTTCTGGTTGCATACCCATAATAACTGTCTAATTTAAACATGGATGCCAGTTGCTTGTAACTGAATACCTAATGTGCCTTTTGCTATGGGATAAGGGGCTATAAACATTGGACTGAGTCATGATGATATTTACAGTGGTATAGACGTGAAGTAATTACACCGGGTAGGAATGAAGATGGAATCCTTCATTAACTGAAGCCTGGAGCAGGTAGGTATTTTTACACCTATATTCAGAGAAATAAACTGAAGCATAAGCTTAGCCTAAGTTAGTGAAAGAGTGACATAAATGGCAAGAAATCTTTTGAATCCCAAACACCAGACAATTTTACAGCCAGGAATTTGTAAATACCATAGGAAAAAAAAAGTAGAAGCCAGTATTCAGATAGGCACTGGAACAAGCGGATCTTTTCTAAACTATTTTGACTTTTGTACTCATTCTAATGTCTAATTTATGCTCTGTAAGGCATACTTAGAGGAGACAGGTGGCTTTACTTGTGGTTAAAGTCTGGGACACCCTGCCAAGTTTGTTTAATCCCAGCTCTGCAAAGTTTCCTCTATGGCGTTGGTCAAGTCATGTTGTCAGTCAGATCCCTACCTGTGAAAATGAGCCTAATAACATCATTTACTCTCTCTATGGCACCTTTTAGATTATTCATGTGTTTTTCAGGGTAAGAAAACACCTACCACATCTCAGTAAGCACCAAAGAGCCCTCTCTTTAACTGCAGGCTCTAGGCTTTTCTGTGATACAGATAACTATGACTTAGAATAATTGTTTTGGGGCGATGTTAATTATTCTGCCACAGCATATTATCAGAAGTAGAGACAACTGGTAATTACTGTGTCAAAAAATGCAGATGAATGAAAACCCACTTTATGGGTGTATGTATTCAACATGATATTGTTTGAAGATTTCTTTCTCAGAGCTCTACTGTATGCTGGGGCCAAAACCAAATGAAAAAGATTCTAAAATAGCTGATAGCCTGGTGGCTGAGGCATTCATCTGTAATGCTGGAAAAAAACAAGGGAAGACTTGAGTCTGGATCACCCATCCCCTAAGTAACTGGTCCAACCAGCACCAGGTCATTTTTCAGCATTGTGTTGTCTTTTGCAGTGAAAAAAATCCAAAATATCTTGATTTTGTCCTGCTAAAAGAACAGAATACTTTTTGAAGCTTTAAAACTTTGACTGGATGGAAAATCACCTCCTCTCATCTCTTGATTACAACTGCAACTCCCTAACACAGTCCAAGTCTAAAATCCCTTGTGTTTGTGTCTGGCCACTGGAAATATCACAGGTATGAAAAAATTTCATGCAATTATGCGATTCAGAGCACTTCCCAGACTTTTGCTCTTTTCTCTTAATTGTCAGGTTCTGTTCAAATACATGAAGTCTGTAGCTCTTTCCTTTGTGTGAATAGCTTTCTCAATCCCTATACAACTTAATATTCTGTTGCCCTATTAAGCTAGCCATGCAGAAAACGGTTTCTAGCCAAATAATAGGAATAGCAAACGTATGAACTCTATACCTCAATGAGGTGTTAACTTCAAAGCCTTGTTATTTGGGAGTTGGGGCCATTTAAATGCTGACATTATTAGGCAAGGAAGTCTAAGAAACAAGCACTCAGTGGGAGTCAAAGATCTTTTTAAAAAGCATTTTCTTTATGCTCATCACACCCAATTCATTTAGGATGGGCTCCTGTTCTATGCCTACACGTTTCCTAATTAAGACTTCTTTCCTTGCCACAATGTTTAGGTTAGAAGGAATCTGAGGCTCTCCATGTACCCCCTTCATGATTGGCATATTTTTTTCTTTCCCCTCTCCCATCTCCTTGGTTGTAATTACATTACAGTGGCTTATCTCTCCATCAAAGGATGGGTAAGTGGTCCCTTTATAAAAGTGCTCTGAGCAGCTGTTGGCCAGTCAGGGAACACTGAGGCCTGACCAGAGCTACGCTCTCCCCAAAGGGCTTATCTATATTGTGCCGCATTGAATGCAATGTGAATCGGTGTAGACAAGAACAAATAGCATTCAGCACATGTCAGCTAAGTGCAGTTTTAGCCTGGCCTCATCAGTGTTTAATCATGATTAGCTGACATGCACAGTTGATTGTGGTCTTCACCAGCCAACATATTGTGACCAGTATTACGTCAATTACTTAGTACAAAATTACATTCAGACATGATTAAAACCTGCCATTTGTATAACTTCGTAGAGACCCAGCAACACAAATTTGCCTCTTTGAGACCTAGGCAGCAAAGGCTCACGTTGAGGTTTGAGCATGATTCTTGTCACAGAATGATGCAAAGTCTCCAGACTATCTACTCACACGGCGACAGCAGGACACGACTCTTACACATGTAGGTATCTCAGTCTAGCTGTAAACTAGGTTTGAGTGCTGAAAGCGATGAGGTCAGAGTACCACAGGCTTCAGCTGTCAAACAGGCAAATATTTGTTCATGGTTTCAGGTAGGTTATATCATTTGTAGCTTACCCAAAGCCCAAGGTGTTGCAGCTTTCCTGCTACCAAAAGCCATGTTAGCTAAAGCAGTGCATATTGCAATGACACGTCTGACTACAGCTTAGGTACAACCTAGGAAAGAAGGTGCTAATTGAGGCCCTGCCGTGAACTGTCTCAGTCCTGCTGGGAGAAAAAGTGGTATTTATATTCTCAGTAATATGAAATAATACTCCTTTATTCCTTAAATTCTCACATTACAAACATTTAAATAAGACCTGCACAGACACACACAGAATGAGCCCTATATTTGCAGCAGTAGTTCCACACAGGCTCCTTAACAGGTCTCACTGGAGGTGCCCATTCATGTACATGCTCTCAGCTTCGCATTTTCCCCATTCAAGTACAATTCCAGCTTCAGTTCCAAAAGTAATATACTCTTGGCTAAACGCTCTGCTGATACTAATGTACTCAAAACCTTTCTGTATACTCAGCATCTTTCCTTAACTGAATATCCACATCCAACTCATCAATGGTAAATGTTTTTTACTTCTTTTGATTATTTCTAGAAATCATGTGTATGCATGGCACCAGGGGAGTGACAGAAATGATACCACGTATCTATCTGGCCCAAATCACTTGCAGGGATTTAATAGGGGTAACCATGGTAGGCAGTTGCTAGCTTTTCAGCTGGAATCAGAAGCCCCATTCTATTTTTGCGCCCTATAACAACATAGCCAATGTATGTATTATCCATCTGAGAAAGAAAATGTCCTATGGGCCCTTCTGCATCTGCTGAGCTTGCATGTTATGGGGTCGATGGAAGATCACCTCTTCTAATGGTGCCTGCTCCTCCTAATGCAAAGACATGTGGTTTGGGAACAAAAGGCATTATTCAGTGCCTGGAAGCAGAACACTGGCATCTGTGTTTTATAGACTATTTGAAGCTTGAGATTTTTAGGGGTCAGCAGCCTCCTCAGCCTTTGTGTTCATTTTGCCGGCACCCCTTGGGCAGGACAGCTACAACAGGAACGGTCTTTTTAAAACCTGGAGATCCTCAGGCTCCCAGAACCAACAGTTACTGTGTGCAGGAAAATTCTAAGTCATGTACATTCGAGACCACATCTGGAGTGAAATATATTTACTGTAAGCACCCCAACCACACTGAGGCAATGTTTAAAAGCTACAATATCTTCAACCAAAACACCATGAATCAATCATCTGCTCTTTGTATTTTTTCCTTCCTAACACAGCAGATTGCTAAAATATCCATGCATACATTTTCTTTCATAATCTTCCTCTTCCTCCCAGCCTGAATCTGAGGAGCAGGAAAGTGTAATATGCAAACTCAGAAATATTTGTTATATTTGGATGTCTGACTATAGCTCCCAGTTGTGGTATCGTTGGATGATTCCAGGCAAAGAGAAGCAAGCTGCTCACCAAAGTTAAAATCTGGCACCAAGTTTCCTTTTGCTTATTTTGGTATAAAGGAGGAATTTCTCCTCTCTAGTCAGTGGAGTTGTACCATGGGGGTAAATTAGAGGAGAGCAACCCTTCTGTGAGTAATAATCAGCAATGAGAAAAGAAAACCCTGCGGGAGGTGAATATGAATTGGGTAATTTGAGAAAAATAAAATAGCCTACAGGAATAAACCAAAGCTATTTTGTTAAAAATAAATAAGACTAAAACTGTCCTTACTTGGTCTAGGACTATCAGGTCTAAAGCCTGCTGAATTCAATAGAGAAACTCCTACCGCTTTCAACAAACTTTTGAATTGCTGGGTAAGAAGCCTAAAGAGCCTTTCCTGCTAATGTGCTGAGCAACTTCATCCTCCTCTTTCATTGCCTTTCTCCTGCCCAGTGGTGGGCAGGATCCCTAGAACCTGTGTGTGGATAAGGTGCCAGTTGCACAAACGGTTTTGAAAAGTAGACATTAGGAAAAGAGCCACAAGATGAACTGAAAAATACAATACCAGGAAACAGCATTATAAACTTAACAAAAAGACAGTTAGGGGAAAAAAAAAGTGGGAAACAGAAAATGCACTAGGCAGATCATCGGCGTAGCAGCCATAGGGATACCTGGAATTTGAAGCGAAACAACTCCAGACTAAAGAGTCGAGTCTGCATTTCAATTATTAAGTATTAGGCCCTGTATCCTCATCACCTCAGTATTGACTGCTGCGATATTATATTATAAGGGGTCTCACCCTGCCTCGTTTAGATCAGGGTTATGCTCACGTTACTGTTTTAGATATGGGTTAACATATCAAGTGATTCAAGAGAAATGTTAAAATCAATATAGTATATTTTTCCTAAATATCTGCATTATTTCTGACAAGAGTTAATCCAAGGAATGTCTATAGCCTGCAGTACAGAGTGGGTAATGAAGGTGATCATGAAGTACCCTCATATGAAGGATTTCTGGGTTTATAAACTCTGGTTTGATTATTCCTGTTTTACAGAAGGGTCACTGAGGCAAAGGGACTGCTCTTGTTCCGACAGAAATGAAGCCTCCAAGAAAGTCATAACTAAGCACACTGCTCTTGAAACACCGCTGATGCTTTATCATTAGCTCAGACTTCCTCCCAAAAGATGTGGTTATTTAAACAGTCAGTTAGGGTTTGTCTGCATTCATTTTAGCTCTGCTTTTAAATACGTCCGCCTCTGCAGCCAGAGCGTACAACCCCTCCAGCGCCATGATGAACACATTTACACCAGTACGCTGGTTATTTACTGGAGAACTTATTAAAATAAGAGGTACCTTTTCAGTGTTATAATTGCTTCCAAACTAAGAGCCGTGCTAGCCAGCTCTGTAATTGCAGAGCTAACTGGAAGAGTCAAATCAGTGCAAAAAATTAAGGGCAGGCTGGGTCTTAGTTCTATGAGACTGTCTCATCCTGGTTTTAACTGACTTTCCCTCTTGCTGAGTCCTGTCCCCAACAGTGCCTCCTGTTGTTAAGGGTTGCACTGAACTGCGCTATCAGCAAACCTTCAAGCCTTACAAAGAAAGAGAGAACATGAATTAGCTGAAATAAAAGACCTTGGCCAGATTGCTTTGTTGGATAAAGCACCTTTGTTGTAAGTATGTGGGAAAGGAGAGTCCAACCACAGCTCATCCAGATTCCTTAGACACACACGCCCAGTGATATGTATTTGTGAATATTTTCCACATTTATATCTGCTAACCAAAGTAACCAGTTTTTACTTGTTTAATTACTGCTGAAGAAAGAGGAACTGTCAGTGCTTTAAGAGTTATGCCAAAGCACAGGGTGGGTTCTCTCTGATTCATATGCTGCATGGCTACAGAAACCAAGACCCAGCATCAGGAATGCCAAGCAGTTAAAAAAGAAGCAAAAGCAGCCGTCCAGCCCTACAACATATTTTTAATCTAACTCTCTCATTAAATTAATGTTATTCCTGACTTTCCCAGCAATTTATCAGTGTATCGGCCATTTTATTAAAACACAAGGAAACAGGAAGACCTTTGGGGGGTAAAAGTATGGGCCCTAACAGACTGTGTTAGGCTAATGAAGTTTTATTCCTCTTATTTTTCAAATACAGCAAATGAATGAAAGTCATCCCATCACTGACTCTCTCTCTTTAGCTTCATTGCTACATGACGTTACCACAGGAGGTAGCTTAAATAAATATATACGATCATTTTCAAAATGGAAAAAGTCACTCGTACTTTGCACACAGAAAGGCATGAAGATGACCCATAAGCCTTTCTGAAAATCACCGCCATCACTAAAAAAAAGCCCCAAACCCTCACAGTCCAGGTAATTATTAAGAAACTTGGTAGAATTTGGTCCTTCCATTCCCACTGAAGACATAAGTTGATGGAAGAGCAAGGTGAGGATGCCAGCTGCCTCCTCTATATGTCCAGAAACTCGTCCTAGATCTCACAGCAAGAGTGGGAGATGATATACAATAAGAAAGAAAATTTGGGGTATTATTCCATGGACATTTGAATGGATTAGTACCAGAGTGGAAAATATGCTTTAGTAAAGCTCCATAACATTATTACCATAATAACATCTGCACCTGGCTCTATGAGTACATACATCACATTATAAGGAGATACAAGGAAAGCAGACACGTCTAGGTGCACGAGTGCAGCGTTTAGCCTTTAGCTGAATTTGCACGGTGATCCTGAACACTTCCAGAGGCCTGAACTTCTGCCCATATGTATTGTTCCCATGCTTGTTATCTCTGTCTATTATTAGACTATGCCATTTAACCTCTTTGCTCAGTTTTTCCATCTGCAAAATGCAGAGAGTAATATTTACCTTTCTTGCAGAAAAGTTTTGGGATTAGAGAGATGAGAGTGCTGCCTCTCACCATGGTCTGAGTGGGAAAAATACTAGACAGATGCATGAAACAAGGTCAAGATTTTGATGTAGGATGGTCACTACTTCATGCACTCTGGAATGAAGGACTGACTGGTGGACAGGAAAAGACAGACACTTCTCCTGGGACCTACAAAAAGTACCTGTCTAAACCTAGAGATTTCACATCTAGAACCACACATTTGATACCCCTTTATAAGCCCTCCTGCAATTTACTCGTCACCTTATCCAAGACAGGTAAATTAACATAATTACAACCATCTCACATTTGGGAATTGTGGGACGCGGCAAAGAAGTGGCTCATTGTCACCAGCAGCCTTACAGTTCAGACCTTTCTGACGGGTAAATCACTTGTCAGAAAACACTGACTCAAGCTATAGTTTCCTAGTGTAGGTTTCAACCCAAGACCCTGAGATTAGCCAAGTGTCCCTGAGGTTATTCTGAGGTAAATCAGGAATTGTCTTATTTATTTGAGTGAAATTATATTGCTGAAACTGTGTTAAATGAGAAGGGTTTAGTTCTACACATCTTGCACCTTGCAAGCTCAAGTAGACAGTCTAGACAGTGTATTTTATGCCGTGCTGACATGTATATAGAGTAACAGTTGAAGCAAGAAGCTTCATACCCATGATTCAAGGAGGAACAAGAAGGACAGTGTTTGGGTATGTTTGTTACGTCTTCAGACTGTATTGGTGGTGCCAGTATGAGTTTCCCGGGGCCAGGTTCTAAAAGCAGTTGTGCCCTTGTGAATTTAAAGTGACTCCCCTGGAGTCAATTATCCCAGGCTTTCCCATTATCCTTACAGTTAGAGCCAAAATGATGTTGCCACAGTTGTGTTCACAACTAGTAAGTAAATGGCTGTGTTCAGAACAACATGATTATTGCTATTTCTACTGTAATTGCAGCTTTTGGGGGCTGCATTACTTACCATTCAGAAAAAAAGTAATATGTATTAATAAACTCATAGTTGAGGAGCTGGAGAACACCCAGAAACAAGTAAAGGCACAGAGAAGCCAATATTAGAGAAGCGGCCCAAGTTCTGAAAGTGACTTTTGCTTCATAACAGCTCCTACCCGGTAGAAAAACTGCACTGTCAGTGGGAGGAAAGATTAGGTAACTTTCATCACCAGAAAGGTCATCCCAGAGAAAATTGCTGTCTAGGGGACTGCTGAGGAGAATCCAGTCCTTTTCCTGCCCTGAGCGTATCAGGTTTTGAAGGTTTTGTGCAAGGCTTGAAACAATTTCCACTGCTAAATGTAAACAAGGCTTTCAGATAGTCCTGTGATGTCGAGATGTAAAGACCAAATGAGATCCGTTTACACAAGCAAAATGCATATTTAAATAAAAAGCAGCCACCATCAAAAATGTTTTAAAAAATGCTGTTTTGGTTAATGCAACATACTGTATTTCTGCCAACAAAGGCAGTTTCTGATCAGGACACGCCGTGTTTTCCTCTGGAGATTTTGCAGGCAGGGTGGTCTTCCATGAGGGACGGGAAAGGGCTTAGTTAACATTACACATCTTTCATATATGCAGACTGGTAAATGTAAGGCATTACAGCTGTGCAGTTTGTCACCAGAAACTAAGCTGAAGGGAGTCTAAATACAGGAGACTGACAAGAATATGACCTAGTCACTCTCAACACCTTTTATTCTCCCCCTTCGTAATAAAGCAACTTCTCTTGTATTTGTGCAGCCAGAACTACTCGGACTTTAGAGGCAGTGGTCAGACGGTAAAGACAGGGAAAAAAGGGATAGTACAAAAAATACCATAGTAAGAGATTTATTATTTCCCATAGACTACAAAAGAAGACTGCAGCCCCATTATGCTACATTGTGTTTATTTTGATAGGAAAAAGCTTTGGCACTGGAAAGACCACACTTTGTACCACAAAGAACAAAATCCATTTTGGAGGCAGGAGCTGCTCTAAAGACCTCAGCTTCCCCTTTCTTTACAGATGCCTGTGGAAATCAACTGTATGTACAGGAGAGGAGTAGCTGGCAAATCAAGTTGACTTCACCGGGACAACATATTGCTTCTATTTAAGAAAGCATCCTCGATCAGTGCATGTTTAAATCCAGTGAGACCTGAGCACATGCTTAAAGTTAAACATATGCTGAAGTCTTTTCCTGAAACAGATACATGTGAGGAAACACTTATCAGTTGGAATATGGTATTCATTCTCTGGTTCATCCCCTCTTTTCCTCCTAGAATTTCTAGAGTTTGAAATGTAAAGAATCCAAAAGAATCCATCTAAGTTAATAGGGAGATGTTTATGTAATTGTATGTATATAGCAGCTACAAAGAACCTATTTTCATTTCGTAAACACAAGACGTACAATATTCACCTTCTAGGTTAAACAATTTACTAAGACCACTTGTTTTTATATTGACTGATCTTTAAAAAATCTGCAAGTTGGAAATTGTGTGCCTCTCTTTGAGAGGTGAAGCAAAGTAATTGAGCCATAATGTCTCACAGATACTAATTCCAAGAAAATAGTACATCTATCATCCATATTATTAACATTATTATCAATAGCAGTGTTTTCCATCCTGTGTAAAGGAAGCACTTGGAACAGAGCATGGATGTAAGACCATTATACCATTAGCACCATTCTCCTTTACTTCTGTGATTAAAACTAAAAGGACTCAGGAAACCTGTTTCTCAGAGTTCTTGAATTCTAAAGGTTTTAGCTGTAAAAATTCAGCTCATGAAAAAAGGAATCACTTAGGAAAAGATGTCATCATTTTTATTCATCTCAGCCAAAGCTTACTCTGAAAGAATTTCCATTGAAATAAATGGGATTGTTCATAAAGTCAAGTCTATTCAGTATATATGCAAGTGAAAGAATGTTGCATGCAACTTAGAAGCATTTTCCTGCTCACTTATTCCCAAGTTACAACAGAGTCAATATGGCCACATCAATTTTCAAGCAGTGGCAGGATCACAACTTGCAGTGCTGCTCCAAAAGCACATGCTTTTAACAGCTCCAGCTAAGATGGGATCTCCAGCAAGTGAGATCAGCATATGACTTAGCACCTCTAAGAGCACAGCTGGACACATTGTTCAGGCCATGGCTAATTCCAGGTAAGAGTTTGTGACCCTTCTCATTCTTGCAGCGATTGTGTCACCATCACTCTTCCCTTCCAGTTCCTCAGATTTGCCACATCTTTTGGCAGAATCTGGTTCCAGTTTGGGGGTTAAGGGAATGAATGAAGTGGTTGGGATAGACAGGAACAGTAACCTGAATCAGCAGCAGCTGAGGCAGCACTTCTGACCACGCATTGAACCTGAGAAGCAGCACTCGAGTCACACACCAGCTCGTCAGCTTGTATAACTAGCTGTCTGTGATCCAGCTGAGTGCATTATCAAACAAAGCTACTTCTCCCATCCGTTACTGTGGTCAGTGTCTATGAGGAGGAGGAATATACAGCCTCATCACAAACTAGGATGATGCCATTTAAGGCTGAGGCATCACTGCAATGTCACAGATATAGAGAGAGAGTAATGATTTATAGTTCGTATGCAAACCCTAGAACCATCAATAGGGTTATAAAACCAGATGTTCAACAGTTACACCAAAATTTTGCTCACCTGTGAACCCTAATTCAGTCTCTCTGTGACATGATCAAATCTCATCATTTTCTAGCCCCAGCCCCATTCACCCCATCTCTATAAGGACCATGCTCATGCCATAATGACCTCCATAACCCATGCTTAGCCCTTTGCACCTCAGGCCTGCTCTTTCAAATATGTGACTTCATTACTCTGCCAGGCATATGTGCTGCATGTGGGACAGAAAAGCCCAAAATCTTGTCACTGCACAAGAGTAATCTGCTTTTAGAACTTGACTTTATTAGGCATATATTTATACCAGATAGCCTACTTGACACCACTGACCATGAAAATCTTCCTTGAATTTCTTTCTAAAATGCCTAAATTGCTGAGGATTGTACCAAGTAATTAATGCCCAAATTCTAAAATTAAACAATTCAAAAGTCTATGTTACAAAAACTTTTGGTGATAGTACCTTTGGAAGATTAGAGAAATAAACCACAGCTACAACCTGCTCACCTAGAACAGTCTCAATATACCACTCCTATAACACAAAGACACTCAAAAAGAACATGTTCATTAAAATTTCTTGGAGGAAACTTCCCAAACTGCTACAGAAAATGCCAAGATTTTGGGATACCCATTCAAAACATAAGATAGAGAATACGAAGAGTTATTGCAGTGTGGAATTGCTCTATATCTCTTTCAAACAGCAGGGGAGTGCAGTACTTTCTCTGAGATGCAACAGATATAAACGGGGCCTTTAGAGGGATCACAGAAATTTCATTTGCTGGTGCAGCAAAGATTGCAGTCTCCTTGCAGTCCCCATCTTTCTCTTCTTCTCATTCAGATACTTAAAACTCAGGGTGGAAGACAGGGTAAACTCTAAGTATAAAAGGTACCAAAGTGTAAGGCAGTAAAGAATGCCAGTGGGGAAAACTTATGGTTGGAAATCCTTGGGATTCTGTAAGCCTTACACACCAACTACTCGTGATAACTAAGGAGGCACTCACAGGAAGAGGAAAGTCGTGTTTAATGCACGGTACTACAAAAAAAGTTAAGGTAAGAGCACAGCAAACTAAAACTTTGGGCCTGTTTTTGAGAACCACAGAACTTGACTTTGAGAATGAAAATGCAGGGGCTGTCCTAAGTACCTTCAAGAAGAATTGGGAGGCCCTGATTCTGCAAAGACTGATGCACATGTTTAACGTTACACCCTTGAATACCCCATTGATTTCAAATTCCTTGCAGGAATAAAACAGAGGATAAAACATCGTTTATCTCGGGAGTGAGTGAAGCCAACAAAAAATGCATTGCTATTTTCTTTATAAGTATGTCCTTATTTTTGTCATGGTACTTAATAAACCATTTGCTTTTGAAGTATGTGCATCTCATTTCCATATTTCATAAGCCATAGATATTTATCATATGGTGTTTTGTTGATTTTTTTCCTAGTGCTATTTCAGAAAACTAAACTTGAAACATAGTTTCTGCAATAAAATTTCCCCCTCTGGATAGTATATTTAAAAGAACAAAAGAATAAAGAAGTCTGATTCTCAAATTTGCTGAGACTGCTGTCATTACTAAATGAATCAACTAATTGCATGCTGAAAAACATTCTTATAAGGAAGGTATCCAAATGCTAATATCCCCTACTCTTTAGTGGGAATGGGTAATGTTAACGTTCTGCTACACTAACTGATCTGAAATAGCAATGTAAATTGATAAAACCAATCCAAACTGATCTGATTTGGTTCCCTTATTTTTTTCTAAAGGGTGGAAATTTTTTTCTGCTTTTTTTCCTGACTCATGAAAGACACCAGACAGTGATGTGGATGATGTGGTGAAAGCTCCAAAAGAAAAAAAATCTACTTAAGTCAAGGAGTAGGGGAAGTGGTCACTCTGCGAGGTCATTTTCCTGTGAGACTCTGTGACAGCTGGAGAAAATTAACCAAAATATCTGCATTCCAGAGAGGTATAAAAAGAAGAAAGAAAGGGAGGGGAGGGGTCAAATGTCTTGTGGAAACCTGTAGGAACAGCAATGGCATTTTCTATATGGGCTCGCTCAATCTGGTTTCCTGACAAAATTCTACAAAAATAGGAGGAGATTTTTAAAGTCTAAGAGGGTAGTCAGGCAGCCAGCTCCTTTAAAAGTCAGCAGGACATTCATTAAATTTGAACAGATTAGCTGTATTGGATCTTTTCTCTGATGCTGGCACAGGGACCACACAGAAATCCTATTCCTAACACTTTATTACCATTTAAAGCTTTACAGATCAGTCACGCTTCCGAAGTGGCAGAACTAGGAAGACAGCGATAATACCAAGGTAATCAGACAGATTCTTTGGTTTCCATGTTTGTAATTTTCAAAGAAATAGCCAGTGAATGACAAATTTGTTTCTACACTAGTTCTGAATCCAATATTGTTTTGCAATAAAATCAAATCAACATTTTTCAAACATTTTCAAAATTAATTTGTATTCTCTTAAAAAATCCCATCGGTTTTCCTGTCAGGTGACTCTATTTCTCCCTGGTCAGAACCAAACTCGAACTTTAAAGGCCAAATCCTGTCAAAATTAGTGTATTTTTGTGGAACATTTTGACTCTGCTAAAGCTGAATATTAATTGAAGCCATACCTTCCTCCTTCAGAACACTTCCATCCCGATGGATCTTCTGATCATTTCAGACTACTCTGCAAATGAGAAAACAGAAAACAAAGTCTCTTTGAGATGAAGCAGCTTGCTGTTGTAGTTTCAAGCAATGAAAGGAGAAATCAATTCATGCATAAGGGATTCTGAGGTAACAAAACTGCCCAAGTCTATCTGCAAATCCACCGTCAGGAACTCCTTCAGTGTGAATAAGATGGACAGAAGGACGCAGGCAGGACTTGGTAGACGACTCCCATAAGTAGAAGTAGGGATGCACATTAAAGGGACTCAAAAGCAGAATTAATATTTATTTTCAGGCTCCCAGCCATTACAGTTGAGGTAAAGATTTTAAAACAGCACTGGGCAACTAAATGAGAGCCAGATATTCAGACCAGTCTATATCCATGACCTCCCACTGCAAGATATAGAGCCAGGTTTCCTTCTGAAAATCCATCTACCTCTTTAGCTTTATTGGAAGGCTGAGTTTTTCAAAAAGTCATGTGCTAAAATGATAAACCTTTGTGCTAAAATGATAAAACAAGGTCCTGCATGTGGGTTGGGGCAATCCCAAGCACAAATACAGGCTGGGCGGAGAATGGATTGAGAGCAGCCCTGAGGAGAAGGACTTGGGGGTGATGGTTGACGAGAAGCTCAACATGAGCCGGCAGTGTGTGCTTGCAGCCCAGAAGGCCAACTGTGTCCTGGGCTTCATCAAAAGAAGCGTGGCCAGCAGGTTGAGGGAGGTGATTCTGCCCTTTTACTCCGCTCTCGTAAGACCCCACCTGGAGTACTGCGTTCAGCTCTGGGGCCCCCAACAGAAGAAGGACATGGAGATGTTGGAGCAAGTCCAGAGGAGGGCCACGAAGGTGATCAGAGGGCTGGAGCACCTCTCCTGTGAAGACAGGCTGAGAGAGTTGGAGCTCTTCAGCCTGGAGAAGAGAAGGCTCCGGGGAGACCCTCATAGCAGCCTTCCAGTATCTGAAGAGGGCCTACAGGAAAGCTGGAGAGGGGCTTTTTACAAGGGCAAGTAGTGACAGGATGAGGGGGAATGGTTTTAAACTGAAAGAGGGGAGATTTAGATTAATTATTAGGAAGAAATTCTTGACTGTGAGGGTGGTGAGACACTGGCCCAGGTTGCCCAGAGAAGTTGTGTCTTCCCCCTCCCTGGCAGTGTTTAAGGCCAGGCTGGATGAGGCTTTGAGCAACCTGGTCTAGAGGAAAGGTGTCCCTGCCTGTGGCAGCGGGGTTGGAACTAGATGATCTTTAAGGTCCCTTCCAACCCAAACCATTCTATGATTCTAAAAATGCTGAAAAAAAGGCAGAAAGACAGATAAATGCTACAAGCAGTTTAAGACATTACAATCCTGTGCCAGATTATCTACAAGTGGAGAAGCAACTACTTCATATCTTCAACAAAGCTACGTATTGTGATATGATCTGGACGTCCCCATTCACAGATTTCACATTCATTACCTCAAGGATAGAATAGCATAGCTTTAAGTTAACAAAAGCAGCATCCTTGGAGAATGTTGCAGAAGGATTTCATGTGATCTCCAAAACCTAACTCAGCAACATTATATACCTTCCATCGCAAAATACCACCAGGGTCTATTCCTCATAGCTTGACCATTTTGTTTTAAGTCTTTGTCCACAGTTAGCACAATGTCGCTACTCCTCATTTAACCTAATTTTCTCAGGCAGTGCGTCTGTTTTGTGGAGTGAAAAGAAAACAATATCTGATGAGGGAAGACAGATTTGTTTATTTTTTTTCTAAAAATTTATTTTGACTTGCCCATCGTCTCCTTTCCTTTTTCCTTCAGATGATAAATAGCTGTGAAGGAAGGAAGAGAGCTACAAACAGAGGAAAAATAAAAGGATGTAGAAAATTGCATTGCTAACCCCATTTAGTGCTAACCCCATGCTGTATTGCTTTGGAATCTTGTATAGATATTGCCCAGGTAGCTCAAAAAAAAAAAACCAAACCCAACCTATTGAGAGAACAGATAATGGTTTAAAATAAGCATAAGATGGTCCAAAAATCATACCTAAACCCAAAGTTAACCAATTTAAAACTCAGTTAACTTTAAAGCACATTGCATTAACTTCCTTTTTAAAGGAAGTATTTCATTCTTATACTTCTGTTTTATTTTTTAAATGGACCAGAAGCAGAAGTTTTAAATGTCATGTGAAGCCTTGTTCTTATAAGATTACTACTTGAGTTTTACCTCAGTGAGATTCAGAGAACTTCAGATAATCTCTTTGTTATCTGAACCAAAATGCTGAACTTCTTTTGAGAATTACTCATATCCCTATCTTTGCCAGACACCTTTTTTTATCCATTACTGCCTCTAGGCCTCTCCCCACACTGGGGATTTTCTTGACCTGACCATGACTATGCTTATTCCTGCCATGAGAATGCCAAGTTTGTCAGAGTAGCTTTCCTGGGTACTCTAACCACTTATTGCTGTTCACAAGGAAGGAAAAAGAAAACAATTCATGAGAAGCTTACTAGTACTCGCCATATTTCTATCTCAGTATTTTTATTGTGGTTAATTTGATTAATTTTTAAAAGGTAAATATTGAAATATGTCTATTGACATCCTATGATCTGTGGTTGTTTATCTATGGAGGACAAATCCTTTCCTCCACCCAAAGCCAAAATTAACAGGTCTTGTACAGGCAAGTCCCAAATTGGTTGAGAGTGATGGATTTCTCACCACAGGCTGCAGAGCCATCCTACACCTGTCACTGCAGTCGAGGTATGATTTTTTGCAAAGATGCTATGTCTCATGTAAAATCTTCAGACATAGTAGCTGTCAGCCTTGACTGAAGCAGTGTCAGCTTAGCAACATTTTACTTTTGCATTCTTTATTAATAGGAGGAGAAAGACGTGATTTAATGTTATAAGAAGATATTTATTTGGCCCGTTTATCTACCTTGACTTTGAGACTGCTAATCATGTTGCAGTCTGTTAGAAACTGGATAATCTGACTTCTTAAACATAATTCAGGGAGCCATTTTCAAATTAGCCCATTTTAATTAGAGGACAACGTATGCAAAAACCCTTCAAACAGTTTTAGTAAGGTGTGTGATATCTTCATACCAGATATCTGCAAGTACAAAATTATGTGAGATTATTAAAAAAAAAATCACAGAGTAATTCACTAACCAGTCTCCTTACTCTTCACTGAATTCTGTATTTGAAAATATACTTTCTCAAACAAAAATAATTTGTAGAGAATCAGCTGACAATATATATACCAAAATCAGTAATACAGTGTTCTGCTCAGGAAAAGAAATACTTTTATGATTCAAATCTATATATTAATAACCAAATATATTAGTCTGAGAATATGTATTTGATAGAATCATGGACACTAATGTTGAAGCTGTATGAATCTGTGAACTGTACTGTCTGCAGCATAGTTGAAAACTGAAAAAAACATATCGTTAAAAGTTACCATGTTCATCTTACTGGGTGATGTTCTGGTGCTTTCAGGTAAGAGCTTTCCTCAGCATAAACATATTTCCCCTGCATTACCATTTAAAGAAAGGATAACAATCCTTTGAATTATTTTCTGCTACTAGGAAGGTGAGTAGGTTATAACTATTTTTGTTTCACAGATCAATCTCCGTGGCTTTGCATACAGGGTAGACTTAAAATGTTAGCATTAGCAATTTACACCCACTTGCTGCCCATAAATGACTTCCAAGGTTCAAGGCAGTGGATTGTAAAACTGCTGACTTCACTGCTGGAGCACTAAAGAAGAGAAGAAACTAGATGAGACAGAGCAAGTCCTAAATGCCTTCCATAATTAACAAACATGGCAAGACAAGTTATGAAAAACAAAGGAAGACTGGACAGATTTATGCTTGAAGTCTGGTACTTTTGAAAGTCTGTCCAACTACAAAAGTCTCTTTTGATCTACATTAATTGAAAGCACTTAAAATTCAATCACACATTTACGGCCACATGTTTAAAACTGACTCCTAATCTTGCATCTGTCACCCACTGGTCAGACTGGAATGCCTTCCTTCTGCATCCAGCTTACAAATGACACAAGTCTAATGACAGTCGTCTTTAGTTCCAGCTGTAGAGTCTCATACTTGTGGCATAAGAAGTCCCTAAATTCAGTCCTAAGTAGTGTCCACAATGATAGTCATCACGTATCTCCAGCAGTTCATGACAACATCCACTTGTGGAAACGATAAGCCATCTGCAGATAAAGACACTTGTCCTGGTTTGGTTTCTCAGGGTAGTAAGAACATGATCCAACTTGGTATGACACACTGCTTGGCGAGCTGATCTGAGATGGAGAGAGCAGCATCTCTATTTTTCTTAGAAAGTAGGAGAGCAATGGAAAAGGGTTCACAGTTTGAAGTGGCAGGTGGTCAGCAAAATCAAACCACAACACATGTGGCTGTGAAGGGACACAGTAAGCCTCTCTTTTGACCAGCTATGGGAAAGAAGAAGAAGGAGGAAGTCAAGGAGCCACACTAATACCCAATGTTGCTCTTGGATTAAAACCTGCAATGCAAACCTTATGTACTACTAGACAACAGGACTCCATCTAATGTCACAGGAACTAGCAAATCAGAGAACTGCTTGCCTAGATCCACTAATCTGCACCAACACTGATTGCAGGAGCAACATTCAAGCCCAGCTTTGAATCTTTTCACAAGTCAAACCACTTGTGTTAATACATTCAAGTTTCATGGACCCCCTACCCTTTTAGTTCCACCCAAACACCAAAAGATTAAAAAAATCTGCTTGAATATTTCATTACGTTATGTATGAGGAAGAGCTCTGTTAAAGGGCTTGCACCATTGTACTGTCTTGACTAATAGTTTGTGTGACGTGCATAAGGAAGACCAGATATTTGCACCCATTATATTTAAGGATTTTTTTGCCCAAGGACAACTTGTAAAATCCATTAACATGAATTGTGTCTGAGCTGATGAGGAAAAAAAGAAAACACTGAATCCAGACCTTCAATATTTTATTGGTGTTTCTGAACTTTTATTAGCTGTACTTGCTTCCATAAAATCAATTTAATAAGGGGAGCAATGTTTTGGTAACGCATCAAAAGCAGTTCTTCTCTTCAAAGGGCATCTTTTTCACTCAATCTCTTCTCTAAAGACAGTGACATTAGTTTTGTAAATTAATAAACAGGCCAGCATCTGAGGACTGCATGAAGCCTCCATCACCCCTTATTGTGCTTTCTCTTCTGACCCCACTTTCCAGTGCAGGGCCCTCATCTCGACAACAATACCCTGAAAGCCTGTGTGGCACTCTGGGATCACACTTGAAAAGGCCTTTGGCTGAGGCTGGCTTTCAAGAAGGGGGGACAATTGGCAAGAAGCCTGTGGCTATTCATGCAGAACAGGCAGTGAAAAATGCCTGAAGTCAGTTTCAGGGGTGGGCAATGCCCAAAAAAGAAAGCCCACATAACATGAATGGCTGCTGCTAGGAGACTAAAACCAAAGGCATGCTACTAGCAGGCCTCCATGTGCCGACATCAATGGGTTCATCCTATCCCTATTAGGGGCCTAAAATGATGGAGAAACATGAGAAGGGACTATAAGCAGGAAAGGAAAATAATACCAAAGTACACAACGGTCAATGCTTATATTGTTATACTAAACACTCAGGAGAAGGAAATAATATTTTCTATGTTTAGTACCTTTTCTGTTAACAATAGTTGCATTGGTTAAAAAATCTAATAAGCAAAATAATTACGGTACATTTTCTTGGAGGAGGAAAGCTGTGCACTTTGATAATTAGTTATTTCTCATGCACATAATTAAGCATGATTATAAAAACATATTGGAAAAGCCAAGCCTGAGTTAGACTTGCTCTAGACCTGGTGCTGGATCGGCTCCAGTCCCCTGGATATGTGCGCACAAGTCCAGTTCGGTTCCAAACCCAGCAGCACTGGTCAGAGGGAAACAGGAGGTCCATGTGTTTTTTAAAGGAAACCACTATATTGCACCACAAAAGCATTTCAGTGGCATACAAATGACCCAAACCTCAACTATGCTTAGGGTTAGCAAGCCTGAGGGGTTCTGTCTGCAGTGCAGATCCTGTGCGGCAAAAGGCCTCCGGGTCCAAAAAGTTAACTGTGAGGAATTTACCTCACTTATAAAGTCACCAGATAGTTCTGGTTTTTTCTTTTATAAAATACAGCTAAAAAAATCATATTCTCCTACTAATATTTCACACCGGAACACCCTAGCATGGACTGATGGGCTCTTTGGAAAGAAAGGAGACTGTCATTACCCTCATACTTAATTTCAGCAGCATTCTGAAATCGACACACCGGTTTCTTTAGAAACAACCCATCTTCTCTGAAATCCTTTCCACTTCAGTACAGATGTTGGCTCTTGGCTAGCAAAAACCTTGAAAAAAATGAATTACAATGTCTAGTCATGTTTGGATTTATTTCTAGGCATGATCTCAGTTCTTAAAAAATGATCGTGTTATTTAGTTTATGAGTAATAATGTCTGACTAAAAAGGTATAAAATACAATATGATACTATAATAAAGTGATTTATTTCAAGCGGTGATGTTTATTATTCAGTGTGGAAGTTCAAGAAACCTCCCCTTCTTGCATTTTCACTTATCTATTCCCCAAGGCTGAATTTCCAATAATTTTTGAGTTTGGTAACAACCTTTTTCCTTTGCGCACTTAGGGCTAACTCTGTACCCTCTGCTGAAAGGAAAGTAAGATCCTCCTTACTGCTGTGCTCGGCTCTACACAAGGTGTAGGAAGAGAGTAGCAGCTACCTGCCAAAAGTGGCCAGAGAGGGGAGAGCAGTGGGAGGTACCCTCAGATCTCCATCTCATTTAGTTGCTGGTTAGGGTAAGTACCCAATATTATTTGAGATTAATCTAGACTACAGTGTTAGACTGAATCTATTCCACTCCAAACAGCAGGAATTTTACTGTCTAGGATTTGAGTTTAGCTTGCATAGCACTGAAAATTCTTACCAGTCTGTGTGTTGTAAGGGGTGTTTTCACCGTTTCTCCTATCTGTTTGTATTAACACATTCAATATATTCAGCACACATCAGATTTAACAACAGAAAAAATATTTGAATGTTTCAGGTTTTTCAGGATTTTTCAATGGATTTTTAACGCAATCTCTGTCAATCGAAGGAGGATCTTTCTGGCTTTGGGAGTTGTGAAAACAGCCTTCCAAAACCTGAAGAAATATATCTTTTTTTTTAAATTTGTGAGATCTGAAAGGAGAGGGGTGGGTGGTCTTAGCCCTTCAGAAGGTCTGTGATCCTCTGACCTATTAGACCATTAGTTCACCTAACCTAACCAATAGCTATTCAAGTCTAAGAGTACAAAGAAAGGTGGTAATAAAAATAAATTATTAAACAAAAGGAACAGAAATAAACAGTTCAAGGTTTTTCTTCTCCTGTGAAATCCAAAAAGTCTATAGGCTATTCCATTCTATCTATTCAGCCAAGATGCCTACTTGATCTTGCCAAGAAAAAGTAAGATTAAACTACCATGGGTACCAAATGGGTACTCAACTACAGGAATATGGTGCAGTACTGACATTTAAAGTATGTGCTGTGTGTACACTCTTAAACCAGCTGCTCATTTGTTTGATGTTTAGCCACCGTTTTCTGCTTAGGCCAAGGGATTTTGCATACTGAAGCCACAATTCCTAAGTAATAATCATTTAACTGCAAATACCAAGACTGTTGGGAAGAGAGCAGAAGTCACACATGGATCCCCTGGCTGGTCTACAGGGGCTGCTCTTGTACGTGTCTCCCAACTTCAACTTCCCGCAGAACAAATTGTAGCTCTCAGAATTCTGGCCAAGGGTCTGTAAAGCAGAGTCTCATGTAACTTGCTGTTTCCTTGCCATTGAAAACATTGAGGAAAAGCAATACATTGCACTGTGTCGAACTTATCATCAGGTTTGGCCCCCTCTGTTTTTTTCTTTTTTTTTTTTATTCCAAAGAGCATTCTCTAAACATCTCATAACAGCAACCAGAGCCAGACACCATGTGGAAAATGAGAATATCCTCCTAATACATAAACTGTTAGACAGCACTTGCTCTCTATTTGAAAACCAGAAATAAGATGATTTTTCAGTCAAATAGCAAACATCCACAGTGAAATCTTTACTGGGGTTTTGAGGCTAGGGAAAGACTCCCAAGTCTGATTAGAAAGCATAACTACTAAGGAAGAAATATCTTGGCTGAGGCATTGGACTGGAGATTCTGCCCATGTTTTCAGATCCTCTTCATGCTCTTGTGTAGTCCACTTAATCCCTCTGCTAATCCTCCTGGTTCCTCTGTGCAGTATAGATATAATAATATTCTTGTCTCACTGTTTGCCTTTTAAGCACTCAGTGAGGGAGTATGTCTTAATATGTGTTTATGAAGCACTTTGCACAAAAAGACTGTCAGAAACTACTAAAATGCAAAGCATAAGTATTGCATATTCTCACAAACATTCCTTTTCCTCCCTTTCAATCCCGCTCTCAGTTCCTTATTTCTAATAGTCTGTTAGTATTTTGCCAGTTACCGGATAAGGGGCTGATCTCTCTGGTGGTTGGTGCGAGCAATGTAGCTTATGCTAGTGGTGTCCATGGAACAAGCAGCCTTCTGCAGCAGCTTCACACAGGTTGCACAACAGACGTAGACCTGTATATGCCACCAGTTCAACCACAGAAAAGATGCTGTCGAAATACCTAGCTATAGTGTTGGCCCTAGTGATGGTAACAATGGACTGTATTTCACCTAACATGTCATTACGAACCCATCTAAATTGCCTGCAACTTTATTTTATAACCACGGCTGCACAGTAGTTTTATTTAGAAGATCGATACATGAAATGCCAACCTCTAGCTATTTTCTACTCCCCTTTGGATTCAAACAAACACCATAGCATGTTTTTCTGAGTGTAACCATAGTACTCGCCACATTTCCTAGGTTGTTTGGTCTTTTCTTGGAGAGTCTCATTGCTATCATTTTTTTTTACAGCTGGCTACAGGCCTGGAAAAAAAAAACTGAGCTAAGCTTCAGGCCAAGACAAAATATTACAAAAAATAAGCTAAGAGTTGTCTGCCCACTGAATCTATTCCAGTGGTCCTTTACTAAATTAAATGTGCTGAATTGATGTCAGCGGAAGTATTACCTCAGAAATGAAGGTAGGACTGGGCTTACCTTGTCAATAAGGGCTTAAAATCTTACTCTTGGCTGAATAAAATCAGCGCTGTGAAGACTAAGAATCCAAATCAGGAAGAAATGTTATTGCTTCAGTAAGAAATAGTGACAAAAATGTACACAAAACTGGATTTTGGGACATATTTGAAAATTGATTTGATAAATGGCCATATAGAAAGATTCTGAATACAGTGTCAGCACACTTTGATAGTGGTTAAAACCAGACTGGAGGTACAGCATTGCTAATTACTGCTAAGCACCAGTATTGGAACATGGTTAATATTTTTCCTTTTCTATTTGAATTAAAGATAGGGCAAGTTGAGGATGTCCATGTTTGGCCAGGAATTTGGTAGGCACTCCCCCTCTGACCTCACATAAATTTGATTTGTCTGTACCAGAACTGGGACAAATTTTGTGCTGACATCATACTTCATGTCAAGCAACTTCATTTATATTAGTGGGCTTACAGAGAACATTCTTCATCATAGCCTTTAATCATTGCTTTCTGTTGGAAAAAATAACAATGTGTTGAAATGCATTTCTATGTGTTTGCAAGTGTACGATGCATTTTGGTAGGATTTCCTGCAAACAGGTTACCCTGATCTTGACAATCCACCCAGAGTTTAAACCACTCTCAGTTTATCTCAGATTCTCCCTTACTGTAAACTAGCTGAATCCAGAAGCAGGGCACAGGGCAAGGCAGATGCTAACAGGCGAGCGAAGGCCAAGTTAGCACAGGGGTACACTCAGGCTAACCACAATATAGACAGTGGCAAGCCATATACAGCCACATTCTCAGGCTCTGGAAAGCAAAACAAACGTCCAAATGCTGTGGAACAAACATGGGCCCATAAAGTCCAGACTGAATGAAACAGAGCTCAGTGCAAACATAGTCCAAAGGCAGTGGAAAGCAAACTCAGGCAAATAAACTCCATGCTCTGTGAAAGAGAGCACAGATAGACACACTCCAAGCACAAGTAGCAAAGCCAACAGAGACAAATATAGTCTAAACTTAATGAAGCAGATAAATGAAACAGTAGCTGTCTCATTCTCCAAAATCTGAGCAACTTACTCCAAAATCACCAAGCTGGAGCAACCATGGTTCTCTGACAGGCAAGCTATGGTGTTACCTTCCCTTCTCATATCCTTCATGCCTTCCACACATTCAGTGTGGTAGACTTACTCTTTACTCTTCAATGATCCACAGTAACTGCTGTGGATCAAATGCTTTCAAATTTTTGCTTTCCTTCAGCAAAATTTAAAGACTTTGGGTATTTCAAGGCAACCTTAAAATGGACCAAGGAGACTTACTCAAATATGTTTATACAGTTTCTTTTTGCACATCTATAATGTTGCTTCACAGCGAATGAGAGACAACGGAGACTAAATAGCAATCAACACATATATAAAAAACAATGACGAGCAGAGAAAAAGGGAAGCTAAAAACATCAGAGACATTTCTGTGCCTGAGAGATACATAACTAATATGAAGGTAATTTCTGAAGTATTTAAGAACCTGAGAAAGCTTCCAATGGTTAAAGTTTTTTGAAGAAGATAACACTGTTAGTGATGCAGATGTGATAAACATCCAGTAAATATTCCTATCCCATACTGGAATAAAAAAGGAGAAACTACTTTTTTCACTTGAGGATGATAAAGTACTTCCCAGTCTGTTGGTAACCGTACAGGCTGGTAAAGACCATCAATTACTGATACGTACTTTAAACCTGGCAGCCCATAGATCTGGCCCCAAACAGTCCTAAAGACCTGCCTGAAGAAAATCTGTGGCATGTTTTTAATGTATCTTGGAAGACCAGGGAGATTCCAATGAAATACAAGAGTGCTATGTTCAATAAGGGCAGGCAGGATGACACAGGCAGCACCAGGTCAGTAGGACTGACCTCCGTCTTGGGTAAAATAATGAATCAGTTGATGCAGGAGTCAACTAAGAAGGAAAAAGAATTCATGTCATTCAACGTATTTAACAGCAAATAGGTCATGTCAGACAAACCTGATTTCATTCTCAATGGAGATTACTAGTAATTCTGTAGAGGTAATATACAGTACCACACTGTGGTTAAAAGCAGTGTCACCCAGTGACAATAAAGCACGTGTTAAAAGAATTAAGAAGAGGCTAAGTACTCCTTTTATTTTAATCCGTCAATGAGGAATCACAATTGACCTGTGGCATTTTAGGGGATTCCCCCCATGGCCAGTCCTTTTCAATGTTTTTATCAATGTTTTGAAATACTTTTTATCATTTGTTAAAAACAAAACGAAACAAAACAAACCCACCTTGTATCTCCAGCAAAGAACACAACATTTGGACTGAAAAACCTGGAGCAAGGGTAAGCATGGCCCATTTGACCAAATAAAATGTTACCTCTATTTGAAAAAATAATAGACAGAGGTAAAAACTGGTGACCTGAAATGTGGAAAGCAGTGCTGCTTGTATAATATCTAGATAGGTCTTGCATTCTGCCTTGCTCAGTAGCCCTTGCATGATGGATACAAATATATTGTGCCAGTAAAAACTTCAATTGTTTTACATGAAACTCAATTACCAGCTTCATCTACCAGCTTATTGTGCTTTCAGGAGTTTCCTCCCATGCTCACTTTGCCAGTTTCCACTAGATTCAGAATAACTTAGTTGTTCTTAAACAGCAGAGTAAATGCAATCTATCCTAAGGGATCTATTCTACCTTTCACCTACTAGAGCAAAAGAAATACAAAGCCAAAGTAACTAAAACCCATCAATGCTCCCCAAAATAATGATTTTAAAAACCCCAACAACTTTTTAATTCTTTTCTGTTCTTTTCTATGCTAGCTAGATATCATTTTGCTTATTCCAGGAAAAGATGTTTGAGTAGAAACTTCAAAGCAATTTTATTTTCTACTTGTGCTTTACTTTACCATAACAGTTTTATTACTTGCAGTCTCTTTCTGAGTGCAGTTCCCTGCCACCCCTTTTGTTTTCTTTGCAAGCACCATGTGCTCTGTAGCAGAGCTCGGTTCATATTTTATACTTAAGTTTCATGGCAAACTGAAAAAAATTGCTGTTGTCTCTATTGATTTAAAGTTGTAATTATAATGCAAGTCATACATTACTTGATAATGTATGATAAACCAGGTCCTCAGCTGATGGAAATTAGGACAGCTCCACTGTTGAGCTGTGCCAACTATATGCATTGAAGGATGAACACATCAATGGAAATCAAAAGGCAGTGCTGCTTGTTGTGGTATTAATAATCAACTAGCTTTGGTTTTCTCTTAAAATAATCATTAGCTAACACGCTATTTTGTTTCCTCTAATTGAGAAAATACAATAGAAAAAGAAATCTGGTAGCTGGTAACAGACCTACCAACATAGATATAAAACTGAAGTTTTTTTGACTGGGTATCTTTACATTCACTGAGCCAATCTTCCCCTTTCAGTTCCCCACTTAAATGCAGGGTGGTTGAATGATCTAGATAATGGGAAATGCATGTAATAATCACACGTAACAACTGGGAAAAATACATTTCCTTTTGTATAATCTGAAAGCCTGAATTTTATTGAAAACAGAGAAAAAGAATTGCTATCTTCCTGCTTATGGCAAAAGGGTATCCTAGACACTAATCTGTAAGTAATAGACACGTCCATGCAATGAATGCATCAGTGAATTTTCTAGGTATGTTCCTACCTATATATTCAGTTATCACATACAAACAATAATCAATTGATACCCTGCCCTGACTACTGAGGCATATATTGCTCCCAGCCTTATAGTCTCAGAAAATAAAACGAAAGAAAAAATCTTGTGGCTTATCTATGCTCATTGGTCTCATAGCCTTTTGTGTTTGATCTTTGATTTGTATTTATGAACAATAATCATAAATAATCCTCTTGGAGAAATGCTTGAAGTTCCATCAGAAAGTTAGAGGAGAATAATTGGATGAGTTATGCAGTACAGTAATACAAACAGTTCCCAAACTTGCAACACCAGTGACAAGTAAACCACCATAACATGGGCATAGGCACCATTCCTAGAAAAGCCCGTTAAGCAAAGCCTCTAAGCAATCTCAATGCTCCAGCATCTGCTAGGTGTGGAAATGAAGGGTGGCTGCATGCTGTCAGAAGTGCTTTGCCCTTGCAGTCCAGTGAATAGTAATACAGAAAGCAAAAGGAAAACATGTTCACTGTTCCCCATCCAAAGTTGCCTCTTTTTATAGAAAGAGATCTCAGGGCTCAAATTTTCCAAGCACAAGGACAGAAATTCACAAAAGCAGGTAAAAGATGAGCTCTTTCACAACCTTTCTTACCATGGGAGCTACCTACCAAGCTTTGTGTGTCAGGAAGAAAGGGATAAACTCTTGGCTTTCCTATTGAGACTATTTCATGAGGCCAAAAAACGAAGACAGATTCCTGTCCAGGATTAGGACATTGTCTAAGAGAAAAGAGACCTATCATTTGCTTATGTTCAGTTACTTCTCATCCAACAACTGTTCATTATAAACTGTGGGAACAGCCACAAGTGCAGGAACGCAGGAACTAGAACCCAGGACCTCTCCACAGTTGCCAGCCCAGGACCCCAGTTAGTCATTAGTACACCTTCTCTCAGCCTCTCTAATCCAGCAAATTCATAAGGCTTTTCTACACAGCAGAATGGCTTCAATAGGAGGGATAAAAAGTGCTCCCTGCTCCAAGTAGGTTTTAGAGGTTAGGGGATCCTCAGGGCACTTGGGCCATATGGGCCTGAAACCCAGCCAAGAGAACAGGGAACGGGCTATTCATATTCTGGGGTTGTGAATACTGCATAAAAAGGTTTGGCAGCACTTTCTTGGCTATACTTTAAAAGAAAGGAATGATCTCCACGGTAGTTTCCAAGAAAATGACATAAGTATCTTATTCCAGGAAAGGTTTCAGGGAAATACCTCGCTGCAGCTCACAGTTAGGCACTTAAACCCAGGAGAAGGAGCTGTAGAATTGAAGTCATTTCCTACTGACCAGCAAAGGAGTCTCTCTTCTCAGGGCACTCACTACCACGAGGCCCAGTCTGAGACAGTTCACTTTCCTCATTCATTTTATGAGGAACAGAGATGCCTAATTCAGGGTTCTGGATTACACACTCGAAAGCAGATTCATAAAAGCTGCAGTAGAATAAAACAAACCAGCAAGTGCCAAAATCTGAAAGACCTGGCTCTGAGGACAACAGTCAGACATAAAAGGACCAAACAACGGGCTATATTCAGTGGCACGTTGTCCACAAGAAATACACAAGAAGTAACACCAGCACAAGTGTAATTGAATGCACAACTTGAGATGAGCAAAGGATGCTGGTTTGTCGGAGAGCTCAGAAATGCGATGCCTGTATGTACGTACACACAGGCAGAAGTGTCAAAGCAAGTCTATGCTCCATTCCCATGGGGCATATTATCACCATCTGGGAGATGATTGATATTTATTTGTCTAGCTTATGCACACACACCAGCGCTGCATTTTAGATGAAGTCTCTCAAGTTAAATAGTAAAAGGAACAATAAGACAACCTGCTGACAACTCCAGCTCAGACTAAAAGAAACAGCCAGGAATCTCACAGCTTAGAAGTAACTCAAAACAGTTATTCACCCATACATTTTCACTTCAGCGATAAAACGGCATGTTTCGCTGTTTATATACCACTTAACTTCGTAGGGATGTGGACCGCATTTTCATTGTGTAGACTTAAAGTGCATCAGGCAAATAGAAAGGCCTCATACATTATCTGGAAAAAGGAAGGGTAAAACTGAGCCCCTATTTTGACCTTCATGTTTTTTGTTCCACTTAAACCAAATGAGTTTGGCCCACAAAATTTTGTAGCAGCTGTGAGGTTCTGCAGTTAGTTTATATAAGCTTTACTGAGTTTATGCTTGGAGAGTGCTGAGTGGTTAGGGGGATACTACACACTAAACTCTTGCCTCTTTTGGGAAAAAGTGTATTAAGCTGTCATTTTTGTGTGCATAAATAGGAAATGTTGAATCAACTTCTGACTTTCTAGACATCTCATTTGTTTTTCAGCTACATTTTTTTTTTTGAGGTTTGATAATTTACTTAGTAACTTTGAACATTTGCAGGAAGAAAGCCACTGAAATGCCATTCTGCCCATTTACTTGGGAGCCCTGTTGATGGAAGGTACAGATGGCATGCATATGTAAAGAAACTGGGAGATGCAAAGTTTTGCAGGAACCTACTCCTCCTCTGCTTGCCGAAAGCATGGAAAATGTTACTTATCAGAATTTCAACTGGAATTATTATATAAAATGATGTCTCCTATCTATTAACTTCTTCCAAAAATCACAAAGCAAGATATGATAATATTGTGTTTTCTAATGTCTTGGTAATGTTTATTTCCATAGATGTCCTAAAACCTGTCTCAATCCCAAATTCCAGATGCCGACCAAGAAGGGTCACATATTGGAAAGTACCTTCACTGTACTAAGAAATCCTAGTCCATCACCGTTAGTAAATATTTACCATTCTTAGACAACAAATTACACTCCATCAGCTAAAGCACTTGACAAAGATGGTGGGACAGCTTCTCTGTTGTCTACAACACTGTGTAGTCTTTTAATGTACCACAAACATCTACTGAAATCCCACAATCAAAATCAGATACATAATTCGGTGCATCTTCCTTGTGTGGTGCAAATGACTAAGCAGGACACGAGGCAACACAGAGCTGTGTTGGTGGGTAAAATGCTCAATATTTTTCTGGTGTAACTCCATCTTTTTCAACTGAGTTGCACTTGAATAAAGCCTTACTAATATAGTGGTGAGACAGACCTGGTATATCTACTGTACTTTGTCTCTATGATTACAGCTTAAAAGATCTGCTTCAAGTAAAAGAGACGTTTCGATTACATATGTCAGCATATGAAACCACCGTTTTTTTCTTATGGGTGGCAATTATTTCATTCTTGAAGATTACTCTGTTATGCACCTATCCAAATGAATATATTGCATTTAAATATTAGCAGTGACTCCTGGACCACTAACAACTACAGAATCCCAGATGATGAAAAGTTGGAAATATATATTTTTACAAATCCTTTTTGTGGTTGGTATCTTTAATAATGCCAAATGATTTACCAGTGTCTCTTAAGAGTACAGCAGTAAAGACTCCCATCTGTTAAAAGGCTGATCCAGTTTGTTCTCAACTTTTTTGAGTCAGTTTATTACCATCTGGGAGTAGTTCTCAGCCTGGTGGATCTTCAACAAGTAAGGGCTTGTTGGATTTTTTTAAATGTAGGAATAGATCTTTCAAGAATGGTTAGGATTTGAACCAAGCAAAGACTACAGACACTTTCTTCTTTTTGTAGCTTAAAATTCCTTTTCTAAAATTTTAACAGCCTGGAAAAAACTGGGAAAATATGAAAGCTCTATGTAGAAGATTTAAACTGAATCAGAATCTAGCCTTTATTGCCCAGGCGTTCACCTTCCACTTTTGTTTTCACAAAACCATACAGTTTTGTTTTTCCAGAAAGCACAGGAAGTGACTGTGTCAAAATGCAACCAGACAGCTCTTCTTGTGACACGACTGATGCCAAGCAGGGCTTCATTGCAGCCTCGGACAAGTGGAGGCCTATGGAGATTCCAGTTTCTCTACTCCTCACAGCTTCTCCCAGGCACTACGTTGGCCTGGGCATGCTTCCCACCACCATCAGCAGGTTACTTCCTCCTGAGACAATCTGTACCAACAGTTTAAGCCCATGTTACCAGTCTGCAAAGTTGGAAAATGTTTCTACAGGAGCAGATTCAGGACAGAAAGTAGCTAAAGGAGTATGAGAGATGAGAAGGGTAGGTAGGGAAGGCAGAGAGGAGGATATGGAAGAATTTTACATGGTTGATAAAGGTTATGGGGTTCCCAGCAGTGAGAAGAAATGGGAGATGAGACTGGGCAATGGATTTTTTCACCAAGAAAAAAATCTACACACAGCAAGTTTATTACATTCTTCAGTAATAGCTTGGAACAACACGTGTGAGGAACATCTGAATAACCACATAAGCTTTTCTTAAAAACCTTCAACCTGTTCATTCCTCTATTCCTTATCTCTTTGAAGTTTTCATTAGCTGCATACTTTCTTTCATATTTGCTATTTCAAAGTTATATTAAAATACATTCAAACTAATGTCCTGGCCTAGTCCACTGGTGAATATTCAACTGCAGCAAGCAAAGATTTCTCTCCCTGAGACCAAACACTTAAAAACAAGGCAGGTACATGGATCTCTCAGTCCTGGCTTCAGTTTGCACCACAGCAGCCAGCTGTTTCAACTGACAGAGAGTCAAGCCATCATCTCCCAAACCACAAACATACTACATCTTTTTCAGAGTGAAATAAGAGACGTGTTTCCTTTTGACAGTTTGGGGAACAGGTGGGGAAAATTATAGTGTCATTCTGAGCATTTTCTTTTGGGCTAATGATTACATAGTGTCTATGCTCTTACAGCTTTTGTGAACACTATCAACAGACCTAACACTTTGCTTTCTTTTATTAACCATGAAGAACAGAGGCTTTATGTGGAAAACAGAAGCCTTGAATTTCATTGCATGGAAGAATGTGCTATTTTCGTATTAATTCCACATTTTACCCACTTTCCATTTACGTTGATCCTGAGGAACTTTGGAGATGAAAGCCTGAAAGCCACTGCAGAGTCTATGCATTGGAGAATGTCATGGCCTGGTCTTAATGCATGTAGGCAGCAAACTGCACCCTGCTGACACAAGAATCTCCACATGTAAATGGCATTAATGTCTTGTGTCTGAGTTTTGCTTTCTTTTTGTAAAAAAACAATATTTAAAAATCTACAGCTAGAATAAAATACCATAAATCAGTAATCTTCCTTGATACTGGCCAGCTGATACAGGGTGAGAATCTAGCCAACAGGTTTATTCACTTCATCTAGTATTTGTTCATTATTAAAATGATGCTCTCCGTCATACTGCTACTACTCTGATTTTTATTCATTCTATTCTCACCAAAATCTCATTATGTATTTCCATGAGAAAACACAAAGCATACAAGTACACAGATGTGCCCAAGCGTAAAACACCACTTTTGCACTCAAAGCAACCTTAATTTCAAGATTTGAATCTTTCTTCCTAGGGCACTGATTTTGCTCATCTTCCCGATATGCAGTCTGCATTCTTTTTCCTGTCTGGTCCAAATCTCAGTCCTCAGCCTTAATTGCTTGGTGTATTTCTAACTCAAAACTTGCAAGCTGATGAGCGAAAAAAACCCACTCAGTGCCTTACAGAAGGTGTGTTTGGTAGGCTGCCAGGTCAGTTCTTTACACTGTAAAGACCTTGGGGTTGGGGCCATATCTCCGTTTATGTTTGCGAATAATCAAAGACATGTACAGCACTCCGGGTCTGATCCTGTATATCATAACATCAGTGGTGTGGGACCAGATGCTATATGAACAAATGGGAATCTGTTGCATTCATATAGTGCCTTTTTTCCAAGGAACTCAAAGCACTTTACAATCTTTAAGCCTCACCACATGCCTGTGGGGTACAGCAGGGTAAGCAGGCCTGTAGCATTCTTTATAGAGCCAAGTACATTTATTCAAATGTAGCTGAATAATAATAATGCAACCATGACCTTCCATGACACTTACGTTCCTCAGGAACAATGAAACTGTCAGCCACAAGGGTGAGACTCATGAGTCTGGGTGACAAAACTTTTTCGGCAGCTGGCCCACGAATGTAGAACTCACTTCCGTAATAGATTAGGATGACCACGAACTTCACCGCCTCCAATGCAAAATGCAAAACTTACTTCTTCAATTTAGTTTTCCCAAACAAATAAGTAAAACAACCTTGATGGAAAACAAGAACCCTTCTATAGGGTTTTGTGAGTCATGCTACAGAGTTTAACAGACAATTGCTGCTCCACTACAGGATCTGTTTATCATGCTTCAAAAAAACCCTGTTTCAAGGATTTCATTCTTAAATAGCTTCTGGAGATTTTTAGTTAATTTAAATGGAGAATGATTATAGTCTTAAATTTACTTTTACAGAATTACTTTTGCAGGGGTGAAGTGGTGGCGAAGAAAGGCATTAACCTTAATTTCTTCAAAATACATTTTTCTACACTGTTATGAACGTGTGTATACTGCAAAGTAATATACTTGTTTCCAATCCAATAATAAAAGTGGAGGAGACATTTAACAAAGACCACTCCCTTCAGGAACATGAAAACAAATGAAAACCAACCTGCAGGATATTATTTGGAAGCTAAGACACCAGACTCCTTCTCTGGGAGTAGTATGAACTTTGGAAACCTGAGGGTCAGAGCTACAGTTATCTATGAAAAAAATCTACGCAATATTGATTAACATTGACACTTCAGGTAACACTGTCATCACATATATAGGAATGGCATGTCACCACATGAGTGCTTCAAACCGGCCATCTCTCAGAGATGGATGTTAAAATAAAAATTGCATTTAATGTGCCAATCACTGTGTAATGTGTAATGTGTAATGTGTAATGCTGCTTTGCTTTCCAACTGGTTTACTGTCTTCCAGAGACAACTTAGAGTATTAAACTGAGCAGAAACAACACTATTCCTCACACAAATGTCTTTGTCCTCCACTCTGGTTTTGCTAAGATGCCATTTTCCCCCCTTGTTTCCCAGTCTCCTTACTCTTTAGCAAGCACTCTTCCATCCCCTTATGTTCCCCCTGTGCATATAGTAAGGCTGGAGTTGCCACAGTCTCCTTAATGTCTAATCCTTTAACACTGGGAGAGCATTGTATTGCAGCCCTAATGCAAGGATGAATTCTGGAATGTGGAGCCTGGAGAGAGGCTTATAGAATACGAAAGAAAGAAAAAGGGAAGAGGAAAAAGGAATTGAGAAGAGAAAGAAGTCAAAACCACACATGGGACAGAAGGAAAAAAAGGGGATTAGGTGACAATATCCGACTGCACTGAAGGGTCAGGAGAATTAAGCTTCAGAGCAGCTTGCTCAATGTGTGCTGGGATAAAAAGACTCTGATATGAATGGAGGTGGTTCAAGTGCAGGCACATTGTGGAATGCAATAGGAGTCTGCTAGGGAACATTTAAGAGAGTTGTGCACCACTTTCATGTAGCAAATAATATATATTGTTTGCTGGGCAAAGATCTGAGCCTCCCTGTCACTTTTACAAGGTTGTTACAGAGCAACTAGAAATACAAGAATGGAATGAAATGGAATAGTATTACACTAAATGAAATAATAAATCAAATAAACAATCTGAGCATGTGCTTCTAAGATTTATTATTGCATATGATGTTTATATTGAATATAAACTTAAAGCAATAGATCCCTATCCAAAGAAAATCAGCACACTTGACATCAATGGAGTTAGATTTGTTTTTAACAAATATTTCAGAGCCTGATTTTTAATATCTAGTTGCACTGCATATGCAACTAAATGTATAATCTTTTCATCAGGCCAGCTTTACATGCAGTTATTGATCTTTCTAAGCCATGTAGGTGCTGTATCTTGAAGGACACCGAGTCATTACGATTTTCATATGTAATGAGAGTACTTCTATACAACTCAATTGTTTGACTGAAAAATTACAGATACTTTAACTTCCCATGTAGTTTATTTTCAATGTCTTATTTATTTATTCACTTATTGCAGACAAAAAACTTAGAGACAGCCTAAAAATGACAGCATGGTCACTTTATAAACAACAATTCTCTACATCTTCCTGCAACATGGGCATTGGACGTTAAGATAGCTGGAATCTGAGAAAAAGCCCTCTGTCCTTCTGACACGCTTTTTACCCCAACATGGCTTCCTAATATAAGATGAAATAACAGCCTCATCTCAGTCTGGCATGACTATCCGTCTATGAAGCAGAGAGAAAATTGAGAAACATGAGAGATGGAAGAAACAAGTCATGAATAATAAAAGAAAGTGATCCTTAAGTATGTAAAGAGAATTCATTCAAGTCAACCATCTGGCACAGGGCACATCCTGCAGAGAGAGCAGCCACGGAAAAATGACAAAGTCAGTTCAGTTAATATTTCCCAAGAAGACACCACAGGAGACAAAGCTAGAGTAGAGCGCCACATCCAAGTGACTGATGTTAAAAACAATTTCATATTGGTATGAAACATACCAGTCCCTAGTGTCTGCTTCAGACAGATTCAAAGAACTCAGGTACTTTAGAGAAAACAAAAATGCTTTCTGCTCACTCATAATATGATTGTCTTTCCTTTGCTGCAGAGAGGTTTGGGGAACCTTGCATAAGTAAACCTGAAGGTGTCTGTGTATGTGACTTATATGCACTTTGTTTTGTTTTTAAAATAGAAGGGAGAACATAACTCATGCCAAAACAAAAACAAAACAAAACCCAACCCAACCCAAAAACACACCACCCCTACAGAAAAAACAGAAAAACTTGCTTGGATTGGAGTGAGTAGGACACGTTTCCTTCCTCCTCCCCAGTGGCAACACCTATGACCTGACCCAAGACTTGACCTTGAAGCTGAGAAAAGAAGAAAAAAGACAGGGTTTTCAGGGTTCGTGACAGCATCTTTAGAAAGATATATGCCTGTGCGTAGGCATTATGGAAGTATAGTGTCATTTCTTCCCTGGAGACACAGATGTGAAAGTGTTGTCGATGTATATTTTCAACTATTACTTTCCTCTGACAAAGGACAGAAAAAATGTTTCCAGTGAATTCAATGACAATATTTATATTGACTTCAGTGGAACTGGAGTTTTACTCCAGGTTTCTAAATATATCACAAGAGTTCACAGTCATATCAGCAATTCCTCCCCCATCATCCATATCCTTAAAAATACATATATTTCCTTCATTTCCTGCATCCTCTTTGAGTTAGCTGCTTGTCCCGTTATAGTACAAGCCAGCTGAGAGCTAGGCCCCAGAGCCTCGAAATCAAAACAACAGCAACACATTCTGTAGTCTGCTGTCTGCAGGGTATGTCTGACTAAGCCGGGAGTGATGTAGGAGCTGAAGAATCCGCTGCCTCGTGCAAGCGGGCAGCGTGGCTGGGCATGGTCCTGCGCTGCTACGTAATGTGCTCTCCTGATCTCTCGCTGTGTATGTACACAGACACAAACTATCCTGCCTGAATGGAGCCAAAATATTCCTCTCAAATAATACAAGAAAAACAAAAGTATAATTTTGCATGTTGGGGTTTTTTTCCTTCACAAGCCCCTCCCAAAGAGATAGCTATCTTAGAGCTAGCTTTTTGCATCACACACACTCCTGCCCTCATCCCTTCTCCCTCCTCCTTTTCCTCCTCAAACACACATACTCTATTAATAATAAAAGGTTTGGAGAAGAAGGGGGAAGAAAGAGAAAGATCTTCTTTTAAAGGAACACTAAAACCAAAGGGCAGTATTACTCATCCTCATTCAGAGTCACACTATAGGTAGAAGAAGCTGGCAGGAAAGAACAGAAATCGCTTTCTTTTCTACCCTCACACATTTGGGCTTCCTGCATTAGACTAGCACAAAACTGTAGTCTTGACAGCTCAGATGACAGAGAAACTGTTCCACCAAACCTCCCGAATGCTGCTTCCTCAGAGGGGCCAAGTTTGTCAGCAGAGTTGAACTGAGACATGAGGAGACCATGGAGGGACGTAAGCAGTGAAAAGCAATCTACAAATGCAGGACCTCTAAGCTACAGTGTCTCTCCTCATCGTCCACCTGCTAACACGGTGCAGCTCTTTTCCATCCCTTATTTCTGGTCTGTGTCTAGAACAAACAATCAAGCCTTAAATAACATTTGTCTGACTTGCCTTTGAACTTAACCCAAATGAAACTTGTAAGAGTTCAAATCAAGTTCAGGTAGAATTTTGCTCTCATTTTCAGTAAATCACAGTGCCAGCTGGAGCCAAAGGTAGCAAAATCCATGAGGAGAAGACTAATTTTATATTGCTGTTATCAGAAGGAAGATACTCTCAGAATCTCAAGCAGTAGCTCATTATTAGCTACCTGAGCTCATTCTGCAAGTGAGACTGCCTGGGCAGTCCAATAAGATTGGACAATATCTAGACTGTTGTGTTCGTGTCTAAGCCACAGTAAATCATGTAGTCTAGTCATAGCACTTTTAAAACCCCTTTCTCCATACAAGTTTTCCCTTAGTAGACAAGACATAATGTAAATTGCAATAACTTCAAACTATTTTGAGACGTTATAAAGCATAACATGGTTTTGCATGATTTTGCCCCACGGAAATCTCAACCCGTGCCTAGGAATCAAGCTCATGTTTCTTATTAAAAAAGCATGGGAAGATAGAAGAGAACAGCTGATCAAAAAATTTGCCTTCTGTCAGGCAGAGGTAGGCAGTAATTATTTTTGGTGAAGAACCATTGGTTCCTTTTGGCTACAGGGCTCAGTGGATGCTTGCCCTCGCATTTTTCTGAAGCAGTTATCTTTAATTCAGGCCTCTTAATCATAGCCAGCAAGAGAGAAAGCAGTGTGATGCTCAGTCGGTTTGTGGTGCATCTACCAGCAAGTTGATTACGTGTATTTCCTTCTCAGTGGTACATATCTCTTCCTGTGACAATATTCAGTCTTTTCTTTCCGTATTGCCCTTGAGTACATGAAAGCAACATGCACATTCAGTACCCCCAGACCAACTGAAAACAATCGTTTAAGAAGAGAAAGTGTCATCTTGACAGCTGAAAATGAGCACTTGGTCCAGAGGTAAAAAAATCTATTTTCTAAAAAACTCAGAGGTTGAAATTTAGGGCAGAGCCCAAGCTGCATACTACCTTTCTCTGTTCCTGTATGTCCCACAGGTAACCCAGCCACTGGCAACAGTACCTGTGAGAATCACAGGCCCGTGCTCACTCCTCAAACAGCCCTTGCCCAAGTGAATGCCTGGAATCAGACCAACTATTGTTTCCTTCACATTCAGCACCACTGCTGAAGCATGAAGGAAACTCCCACCCTCGTCCTCCCCTCCTCACCCTCCTTCCCCTCCCCCTCCACCCACACACAGAGATGTGAGAAAGTAAGCAGATCAAATGAAAGCAGTGAGAAACGATGTTTCTTCATTTCGCTTTGCACTGCCATCTATCTCCCACCGCAGCACTGGCAAAGAACAAGGCAGGGGTTTCCTGGCTTATAACTGATGGTCATCTGCCACAGACTTCTATCTCTGCGTATTTTTCCACCTTTGAGCATCCAAGAATTAGAGAAATGAAAGATGAAAGTCCTGGTTCATAAGTAATCTCGTGAATACCCCCTGTTAAGGGCAGGGTTGTGCCCTACCTCCTTCAGCGTACGGCACATTTTCAAAAGGCATTGCTGGACTTAAACTTCCAAAACTCTGATCACAAGTGAATCTCAAGTTCAAGAGTGCTTTGGTACCCACAATCACAGGGCGGAAAAAGAGAGTAGTATTCACAATCAATTGATATAAAATTCCCAAAGAAAATGCCTGTTATCTTAAGGGTATGAAACATCTAAACCAATACTGGTTTTTGGAAAATGCTAGCCCAATCAGTAGTTTGTTAGAATAGCATTGTTTTGTGAAGCATCTGTCACTTTATTGGAGTGTATCACTCACATGACAATTGCACTTATATTTGAACAATTAAAATAAAATTGATTTAGAAGTAGAATCCTAATCAATATGCTCCATAGTGTCATGCAGACAGCTTTGGAAGACGGCATATATCATTCATTTCTCAGGCCTTGTTTTTCTATAGGCTTCAAAATTCCCTCATCAAAAGGGCTTCATAGTGGAGGTATAAATAAGATAATGCAGAAAGTTGTGTTATATGGGCAGAAACTGGAAAAGTCAATGTCTTTTAAACAAAGGGACCAACCAACAAGTGATTCAGCTCCAAACAAAATTCAGTAAAAGATCAGTGCTCTGTACTGAACCTAACGGGAGGGTATAGTGAAGACAAAGTCAGGCTCTCCTCACAGGTGCCTGTGGTTCAGATGAGAGGCAGGGGGCACAAGGTGCAACACAGGAATTTCAGACAAGATAAAAGACAACAACTTTTTACCAGAAGGGTGCAGGAGCCCAGAGAGGCTGGCAACTCTCCACCCTTGGAGAGATTAAAAACTCAACAAGCCTCTGAGCATCTTGCTCTAATGGGACCTGCTCTGAGCAGGAGGTGGGATTAGATGAGTAGAGGTGCCTTCCCGCTGACATCCTCTGTTGCTCTCAGATTCTGTTGCTGAAGGCTTACATTGGGCACTGGTAGATTGACTGCACATGAAATTTTGTTCTAATTGCAAATGGTGAAGAAAAGTTAATGAATTAATAATAAATCTAGTATATTATATAAAATAAATAACAATGAATGTGTAACAAAATATTGTGGAATTTGCAAATTATAAGTTTGCTTTTAACTCTTGCACATAATCATACTACTGATGTGCTTATAATCCCCGCTACTCAGGTTTTGCATGTTCCTAACATCTACTGAGATACCTGTTCATAAAGTTCACTGTGAAGGTTTTAGTCGTTTTCATCTTTGTAACAGAACAAGGTTTGTTTGGGGTTTGTTGATCTTTTTTTTCCACAGCATAACCCAAAATGAACCTCAGATCAAAGTCACTCTATTCTGTTCTGAATACCATGCCCTTCACTGCAGTGCCTGAGAGCCTTCCAGTAATATATTACACAATGTGATTAACAACTGTCACGTGTTGTTTGTTTCTCATCATCTCCCCAGGGATAAACTCAGTCTAAGCCTTTCAGTGGTGGGAGTTTTTGCTTGGTTTCGTTTTGAAATATATGAGAATGATCTGGCAAATGAATATTGCCAGGTCATTTTCACTAAGTGCAAGATTGAACACTCTTCCATGTTACTGTTTCACAGGGAGATAAGAAGCTAAGATACATGCTATTTAATACAAAATTTGAGGAAAAATTGCCGTGACAAGGTTTAATTGGCAGTTCACAAAGAAATTAAATCTATGATCCAATATGCCCAGAGGCATTGATACTGCGATGTGCTGAGGATCTTTTGACTGGTACTACATATCCTGACCTCTCATTGGCCCAAAAGGCGTCAAGGCTATTGCAGAGCAAATCAGTAATTCATAGGATTTGACTTACAGGGAGAACAGGTAACACTAAGGTGAAGTCAACAGATGGACTTGGTTGGAATATCTCCCCATGAATAGAATACGTTCCTGAAGGAAAGGTAACCACCAGAAAACTTCATCATGAGCAAAACCTGCTAAATGTGCTCACTTTCCCGGAGAGCACCATCCCAAACCAACAAGCAGCTCTTATTCTCTCTGTACGAAAGATATGTGACTTAGATGTGGTGAAGATAATGCAATGGCTTCTGCTCACGGACAATTCAAGTCAGTACGAGTCAGATATGCTCATTAAATCAGGAAAGAATCTTGGCAGAATAAACAAAAAGACCAATTCAGGCATTTTCTGCACAGTTTTAATGTAGATTTTTCTCCATCTTGGCATATACCCCCTGTCACCTCTCCACCATCTTTTCTGTGTAGCCCCAAGGGCCATTAATCCAGCTTTGAAGACAGCGCTTTCTTTCACAACCCAAACAACTGCCTCAGCATGTCTAAATAAGTAGTGCTTTCATTTTTAAAAATATAATATTCCACACTAGGTTAAATCATTCATTCACACTAACTTAATTATTTACATGGAATTTATCACATATAAATCCCCAAAATCCAGAACTACAAAAGAGTCGGAGTTCTCCTCATTTCACAGATGGGAGAAATAGGAGCTGATGTTAAAGGATACTCGTTCAAATCAGTTAGTGCGACAAGTCCTAAGAAAGAAACATAACTGAATGTCTCAGGTGCTTCTCCTATACAGTTTGACTGAAAGGAAAACTATCCTGCACACTATAGAGTGACACAGAAATATCAGAAGTAGGCCAGCTGATTCCAGTAAAAGGTAGGAAGAAAACAAATCACAGTAATCTGAAGAGTTGCTCTGCCTCAGCAAGGTAAATTTGGTTAATGAAATTTGTGGTGCATCTATAAACTTGTGCAGAGCAACTGAGCTTTGAGACTCCAGTCTGGTAGTGCAAGGCAGAAAAAGTAAGTCAGGGCAGAGAGAGTGTTAGGCCCAAGATCTCCCGAGTTATGTCCGACTTTTTGAGTCATGTTGCCTAATGCAAATCTGTGAAATAAAATTAACAGGCCTGGTTGAAGCTTTATGTCTTTGGATGAAGCCCAGTTTCAAATGTAGAAATTCAGATTTCAAATTCCTATTTAACAGAATTGTGGACTCACGTTTCCTACAAACAAATATCATTGCTGATAAACTCTGTTGTAATATTTTACAACAAATATCATTGCTGATAAACTCTGGGTTTGGAGAGGAAATGTACATCATTTTTGCCTGATACTATCACCTCAGCATCAAAGATGTACATCCTCCTCTCTCCACCTCATCTAACTCCCATGCCGCTTGGAAACGATAGAAAAAGATTCTGAAGTAGGAAAACTGTCTCTCTGATGTACAGCTTAGGATCAGAATCAAATTATTCAAGCTGCTAACAGTAGGATAAAAAACCTACCATCAAAATGTAAATATTAAAAAACATCCTGTCATCCATATAAAGATAAATTTAGAAGTACCTGAAGTCCCATGAGTAGCTGTCCCAATGAGCCTGTATTTGTCATAACAATATGGCAACAGTTTGAAATAAACTCAGATTTTGTTTTTAGAATTGTATCAGAACTATTTTTTGCCAGATGAGTAAGAAACCAAGATAGTGATTTCATTCATTATTTGTGCTTCAAACTACAAACCTCAAACTTGAGTAGACCTGGTTCCAAGCAATTTTTTTACCAGGTTTTTTTTTAATTAACTTTTTTTTAAAATATTTTTTTACGTAACTTAATTATTAATTTTTCTACAGTTCTCTGCATGGATGACAATTTGTGTTTACACCCTAACAAAAATATCTGATGCTCTGTCAAAGCAAATCAATCTTCACTCTCTCTTTAGATACTAATGATGCCATCAATAAAAGATCTCATCATAAACAAATGTTCTGCACAAAATGGTATGCATAATGGTATGACCCCTAAGGATGCAGGGCATGTCATTTTGAATTTATTTAATCTCTGGGAGCCCTGTACAAAGCTAACTTTTGAGTCTTTGGAGTCTCAAGCAAAACAAGATCATAGTGCCCCATACAGAGTCAGAAACAGAAGAGCTTGCACCTGCAAGAGCCCCTTCTTCACATTGTTGTTTGCTGGGGCTGCTTGTTTCAGTGTTTCCTCCCCACAACACTGCCCCTGAGGTGGCAATTCTCTCATTGGGAGGTAAGCCGAGGAACAGCTCGGTTGTTCTTGCCTGCTGACACAGTTTCAAGAGCTGAGGTCTCCTTTCATGCTCCCAAGTCTGAGGGAATCTGTTTCATATACACCACTTGCTGAACTTGCTATCAGAGTATGTGTTTAATAAATTACTTAAATCCTACCAGACGGTTGCAAAAGCATTTTTCAATGCTGGCCACAGGGAACAGAGGACTTTGGTTTTCTATAGATCCTTTTATACTTAAGGAACCCCCAAGTGCTTTAGCATGCATTGATTCATATCCTGGCATGTGCAGTGACTGAGAAGATAAGCAGAATGGTCAGCAGAAATGCAGCAGTGGCCAAGGACTTTCTTTTGACGTGAACTGCCTACATGTGGAAGTGTTAGCAAAAGATGTCCCAAAGAGGTAAAAATCTAAGCAGAAATACTGACAGAAAAACACGTCCATGAAAGCAAAGAGAAGAAATGCTGGTTTGGACAAGAAACAAACCTCTCCAGCCTCAAAGATTTGAATGTTGGTTTGTTTGTTTGTTTCTCCTTTTGGCCTAGAAAAATTCATTCTTTGGTTTCCAAATTTTCAAGTAAAAGGTGAAGCTGTGTAGGTTTCACGGTATTTTCTACGAAAAATGTCAGTTAGTCAAAAACCTTATGCTCCACTCAAAATCAATTCTGACCACCCTTGTGTGATACTAGGAAATTCAAAGGAAGATTTGGGCTCCTGGTGGATATTTGCATTCCAGATGAAGCAGTATGAAAATACAAAAGATAATGAGTGGGAAGAATCACTTTTATGATAAGCCAAGAGGGAAGAGTACCTCTAAGTCATGCAGGGTCTCAAAAGTGAAAGACTGGGTTGAAGGTAGAGTTTCTGAAGGGCTCAAAGACAGTAGCTGTGGGCAGACTGGCGAGTTAAGTGTATGATATTAGAGGAAGAATTATGCATACTATTGAGGGAACTAAGAAATTCAGTACTCAAAGACTAAAAAGAGAGGGTGCAGTAGTCAGAACATGAACAGATAATAGTTTTTCTTTCAAAAGAGCTCTGTACAGAGAGGAAAAAAGCAGTATTTTGGGCATGTTGTTTAATACCATCCTTAAATTCACTTTTTCCACAATCAAAAGCAGGAAAACAGAAGTATTTTATTAATATAGAACAGGAATCACACTTGAAAATGCAAGAGGTATTGAACATTGAATGTACTGATGGGAGTATAATCAGAGCATTCTTCTGCAATTAATTTCTGAGGAGAGACCAGGGTATGAAAAATATATCTGGTATGTATCCCCAAAGGAGAACAACAGAACGATTCCTCAAGGCTCTTCATTTCTATAGAAACTCAGTGTAAAACTACGAGGACTTTTAAGTGTGCATTTTAAAAGAAATTTCCCATCATTTCGGTAGCTTAATAATAACTGAAGTAAGCTGAGGTTCCGAAGCGTGGTGCGCCTTTCTAACCTTCACACAGCACATCAGCAGGGAGATGGACCAGATCAGAGGCATTGTGACTCCCAGCTGTGATCACTAGTTATCAGCAATTTACAGACCAAACCTATTCAGACTGATGAGGGCTTTCTGTACCCTGGGCTCTGGTTTTAGGATTTGGCTCACAGAGCCCAGCTAGTGAGGGTTTAATTGCATAAGCATTTGCAAACACTGCTATTGTGCAGTGAAACATCATGACAGTTATAAATAGTACAGAGAGAAATTAAAGATACAGAAGTTGAAAACCTGTGTCTTGCAGGCTTCCACATACCTTCTCCTGGATATAGAATTTAAGAACCAAAACAATTCAGGGTCAAATGTTTCAGGTTGACCTCTATAGCAGTGCCCCTTTTGAACACTTTTCCTTCTGCCTGCTACAAAGGTTAAAGAGTAGGAAATGCCCATTATTGTTTGACCTTGTGTCACAGAGACATTTTAAGGCCCAAATGTGTAGTTATTTTTAGTTCATGCTATTATTTTGAAGCCAGGCACAAGCGAACAAACTCAGAAAACTTCACAAAGAAAGACAATGTAAAATGGTGTCCAGCATTATCTTCCCTTTCAGCTTGACAGGAATATTTGTCTTGATACTAAGAGTTAGTCCCGTGCTTCCTCAAGGAATGTTGAATAACTTCCGCTCACGTTACACAAGCGCCTGTCTGTATATCACTTTCCTGTGTGGCCACTTGGCTGCAATGCATACAAAGGCTTTGTAATCCTCAGTTCTATTATTGTTTCCTAAGGATGCATCCTGCTGGAAAAACAGCAAAGGAAGGGAAACAGTATCTAGCATTATTTCCTAATTAAAGTGTTTGCATCATTCAAAGTCTATGATGAGTTCCTTCCTTTTTTCTCCTTCCCTTCTTGTTTACAAAAATCAGGAGATACAAAAAGACAGCAGGAGAGAGACACAGTGAACCAGATCCTAATCTCTAGCACAAAAGGTAATGGAGCTTTTCCAGATTTTTACCAGCATCCTGAGGATCAAATTCTTGTCAACTTGCTACTGTAGCCTTGCTGAGGACAATATTCTGTGCAGACATGTAAGCTTCACTAAAATAATTTAACTTCTGGAGTTTTAAAACTGGAGATATGGGAAACCTATTTATAGTGGTTGGGACAGTTTGGAACAAGGCTCAGTTCTGGATCCAAGCTTTCCCTATATTCAGAATTGTTTATTTGTGTTTCTGTCTGGTGTTTACAGAGATGGGACTGAGCCATGAGGCTCACATCCAGAGCTGAGCTTCCCCAGAGTTTGGGTATGTTTGATCCAATGTCTAGATTTGGGCCCGCCTCCAATAAATAGGTCAGCCTTGATGAACAGTGGTCGCTCTTGGCTTTATAACCTATGCATCTGAGAATATGGGATTTCATATCTGCCAAACACTCAACAAACATTAACTGCTGAATACTGACACCAACCCTGAACCATCAGTCTTAAATGTAAGGACTCCCACTCCCCACTTCAAAAATAGCAACGCCGAGGGGCAGAGACATGACACAGTACTCTGAGGTCGCAGAGCAGCTCAGCAGCACTAGGGAGAACCCTGGGACCCCTGGCTTTGCATCCTGGGCTCTGACTGCTGGACTAGGCTACCTCTCCAAAAAGAAAGTAATGCAAAACCAAGTAACTATGCAAAATAAAACCCTTCCAGAAGACTCCAGGTAAGTCTCCTTGAGAGTTAAAACTGGAACAAATTTGGCATATCAACTGTTTACAGAGGCAGTTGTCTAAAAACTCAAGTCTTTGACCCAGATTACTTCCAGAAATTAGGCCTTACTTACAAGTTATGTTGATGCATATTTTATTTATCAATATTATTTATTCAGTGAATGCGTTACGGTAAAGCCAGAGAGAATTATTCCAAATAAATACAAAAAAAAATGTTGGGAGATACAGGGCAGGAAGATTCATTCTGAAGGCAGAAGTGTCCCAACAGAAACTCTGTTAATAACATACCAGCATGCAACAGTGAAATTCTCCATACAGTCAGCTCAGATACCAAAATCTGTCTAGATGTTCTGCTGGAGCTAACATTCTTCCCTGCAAACATGATGTCACTAGTGCAAGTAGCATTTCAAAACAGAAACGTGCTACAGGTTCACACAGTTTGGCAAACGATGCAGGTCATCAACTACCACACTGGCGACCGCAACCGCAGTAAACACAGATAAATGAGATGAGTCAGATGGAGGTGTTCAAACCTAACCAGTCTGATCACAACTTGGAGGACTTTCAGCCATTACTAATCCAGCTGTCGAGTGACCTCTCTAGGGGCCTCCGTCTCCCTTCGGCCAGAATAGTCCTCTTGGCTCTGGCGAAGTTGCTCCTGATTCACGTTCACCCAACTGAGCGTAGGATCAGGCTTTTGTCTTTGCACGCGTCATTCATAACCCACAACTAAGAGGTGATCGCCTGAAGAATGGGTCAGAGTACTGAGTGTCTGTCTATGGAGAGAGAGGTTATATACAACTTTGCTCTGTTTGTTCCTGTCTGAGTCTGAAATACTTCAACCTTACTCCTACAGCCAGACAGACTTTGAGCTGCATATTTTCCTTCTTGTGTACCCACTGCCTTACAGTTCTTTACAACGATGAACTTAAGATCTCTTTTGGACAAATTTACTGTTCTATGAAGCACAAATAATTCATCCTTGTACATTTACATTCATAACCACTACTGACTGGGAAAATTTATCACACTTTCAACAGGGCCAAAACCCACATATTGTGCAATTGCTAATTTTATTAAGCTATGCTTTAGACACCTATCAATGTGTACATTGGGACAGAACCTGGAATTTCTGTAGCCTCAGTGTATGCATGTTGTTAACGCGGGGTAGAATCTTTCTGGGATAAAACATGCTGTCAGGTGAAATTATAAACTCTAAAATTTAATAAGCTGTGCTGCAAAGATGAACAGTGAAGACCTGATTCCATGATTCTCACCATGTTCACTAGAGCATGGAAAAATATGTATGTTTTTCCATGTTTTAAGGATTCCCTGACAACCTGAGAGTTTACAGCTGTTGCTAAGGCTACTGTGCAAAAGCTGTGAACAAGTCAGAAACTGTGGCAAGAATTACTTTCATTCTTCAGGAAAAACGTCAATTGTTTTTAAACTGACAGCCAGCTCAAGTTGATCAGTAACTGGTACTCCAAACCTTGCAACAGCTCTCAGCGAGAAGCAGCTTAGAGCTTACAACACCCTGCACAGTGTGTAAAGTCAATACTCAGAAGAGATTAGTTTTTCGGTGATCCCAAGCTCTGCAGAAGGCAGCGAAATAGCTCTAACTCCATTATCACACATATAGAAGTTAGGAAGAGTACTTCAATATGAAAGTAAGAATTCTCTCCAAGTGGTATTAAGATCACTGGAAAGGGCACCACTGATTTCTGTGGGTGTTTTGGGTTATATATCAAGATAATTCAGGCTGCCATGTAATGACTCTGACCTGCATTCCTTCTAATAAGCATTCCCCTAGCTGTGATCTAGGAGCATGGGTGCTCTAGAAGACATTGAAAGCCAGCCTACAAAATTACTGATATCTGTATACGTACATATCTATAGAGAGAGATACATACACACATATATACACAATCCCACTAGATGGCTAATATGAGAAGTTATAAAGAGATAGCCGAAGCTTTTTTTTATTTGGTTGCGGAAGAAAAGTATTATGGTAACACTGTATATGGGGATCCACTTTTTCCCCCCAGAAAAGTTTAGGTGGCTCTTAGTTTAAAAAAAGTCAAGTTGCTCTGCTGCAATATATACAAGTGAGAGACAAACATTAGCATTGTCCCTGCATTCACCTGAATGCACATTTCAAAGGATCACCTATAAACCATTCTTTCTGCTCCACTGAATGTTGCTGAAAAAACATGTGGCCATAAAGGAAGCTAAAATGGATGTAAAAGAAAGAAATTAGATATGTAAAGAAGTCATTTAAAGAAGATGAGCGTAACCAGTGTGCTAATAGGAAAACACAGATGGACAAATAGAAATTAATAACCACAAACTCTTCCATTATGAAAAATATATGATTACTGTTATTCCTGTGGGGAAGAGGTTCCAGCAGACAGAAGTACAAGTCTGCTTTCCCTGCCATCTGAGACAGACAGAAAAGCAGGGAAAGGGCAGTACTAGAGCATCAGCAATAACTGCTGCAGCTGCAAGAAGTTATAAAAAAAACCTCCCCATCTAATAGTCCCAATCCTAGCAACAATTTCCTCCTTTTTTTTTTCTTTTCCAGTTGTCTTTACCACTTGCTGGTTGTTGGCAAAGTTAGTAGACATTTACAAAAATGAAGAAAAAAAAAAAACATAACAAAAAACAAAAACACACTCATCTCAAAGTCTTCAGACTACTTTAGAGCCTGATCTAAAGCCCATTGAAGTCAATGGAAGGACTCCCTGGAGGGAGGATGAGAGAGAGAACAAACCACACGTGACAGATGTTAGTCATGTTGCTTAACTCACTACTGGGAAACACTCCGATGCTACAGCAGAAAAGAGGGTATGAGAAGTGATCTGGACTAGGAAGCAATACAATAGAAAATGTTCTCCATTTAGGCCCAAAATTTTAATGGAAGACTAAAGGGAGAGTAGACCCCCCACCCCCCCCAAAAAAAAAAAGTGGTGGGCTTTTGTAAAAAATGAGATGCTGATTATTGTGCAGCTGAAGAATCAATCAGTGTGAAAATATGTAAACTGGCTCAATCTAAAACCTGTGTTGGAGTTTTTCAGAGAAATAAAGTATATTTATTATAGTTAGCAGTAGTAAGCTTTCCACAGACTTGGTCAAAAGCCAGTGGTCAGATCCTTGTCAGATCAGTGCTGAAAAATATTATCTTTGAAATATCTGAATGTCCACGTTTCCCAAAGATTAAAACTGTGTTGCCTATTTCACCGCTGAAAGAATAGCACCACTGCAATAATCAATTATCATTACATTAATACAAGAACAGAAAACTGATACAGTATCATGGACAGTGAAAACAATGGGGGAAAAGTAAATAGTCTGTGCAACGCTACTTAAAAATCTAGAAAGGTATATCTAGAAAGCTCTCTGAAGTAGTCTCTTCTCAAATGAAGTACATTGTGCTGCCATTGAAAAGCATTTAAAAATGAGCTGACAACTAAAAGAAAACTTTCCTTACCTGAAGAAAAGAAGAACCATGTGGACTAACATACAGGAAGCACGAGGATCAGCAAGAAATCCCAGGAAGAGCCCTGGCTGAGGTGAGCTGGTGTGTAGTGATAACCAGCTACAGTTGTCATTGCACCAATGACAACTGAAAAAAACCATCCTGACCCTGCAGACCACAAAGCAAAGGCCTCACTGGCAAAGGCCTCTCAGCTAGCTTAGTCAGCTCAGTCTTTGCCCTGTGCTGACATGCTCACACTGTGTGTGTCTAGCTCTACTCCATCCTAGCTCAGGCATCGCTGAACACCACGTCACGCCAGTCGGTAAGGTGTCCTTGCTGACACAGAAGCGCACAGCCAGACATCTAGGTTAAAGCCTCAGGTCTCTCCTACTGTCTTAATGACTTTATTGTGGTGCATTAAGCAAAAACATTATGAAAGGCCAAAGTAGTTTTACAGCTGTTTCAGACGTGCACTTTACCTGCACTTGAGAGCATATTCAGGTCCGATCCTACGCTCAGTGTCCTATGGATCTAATGCATGAGTACTCTAGTGCATTATTTTCTAGTTATATTAATCCTCTGTGGTTAAGGGCTTATTAACTTAGTGTGCTGAGGATTTACTAACAGTTTGAATGAATGCCACTGGCATCAGTACGCACGGGTATCAGCAGAGGTAATGACACTGTAGCTCCCAGTTTCATGACCACGACATGCCCACACGTAAGGAACCTTCCTCTCCAGCCCACCCCACCTGCAGCATTCACTCACCCAACTGGCCCATCCTCACCAGCTACCAGGTGGTCACAGCTTGTGCAGAGACACCTACTCACAGCTCGGGTCAGCGCCTCCACGCTGCTGGTTACTGGAGTTAACCGCTACAGGCAGGAACTGATTTGTGCCACAGGGTGTCTGCACAAAGGCACAGAATGACTTCCAGTAACTGTGTGGAAATACTTACCCCGTAGCTTTAAAAGCAACTTCACATAGGAACGGAGAAGCTGCCTTCATCTACCATCTGGAAGTGGTTTGCGTACCACCAATGGTATGCATATCACAGTTTGGGAACCCCTGTTTTATACCAAGAGTCTTACTAAGGGTTTCTCCGGCTGCCATACAGCTGCTGTAAAGGCTTTTCACCCTGCTCTGTACCAAGCGATGATGAAGACCCTTCAGAGCAGCTGTATAACTCTGTGAAACCTCGTATCTCATGAATAACAATTTAAACCTGCCTTAAGCTCCATTGGATTGAAGGCTGATCTAACTGATTTATATCTGACTAACAGAAAAGACAAACAGATTCCCAGCATTTCTGAGTCTCTTCTTATGTCATTAAAGCAAGGAAAATTATTTCCTCTGAGGCATACTGGAGAAGAAATCCATTAGCAGTTACAAAGGGGAGCTGAATGTTATTGTCACATCCAAACAGCTATAACAGTCTTTAATTCTACTTCTATTGCTTTAAGACAGAAACATGGGGTTTTTTATGAGCATGTTACTAGGGTGTCCCTTAATTGTTACCTTCTTACTGCAATTATATTGCATAAAATTTAAAACTAATAAAACAAATGCATTTAATATTTAATAACAATCCCAAAGCAATAGTGTGTCCGTTTGCTGCCCACTTATGACTCTTACACAATGCAAATGTTGAGCCTATAATTTATAGCAAATAAATTCCTTTTGATATTACCTTTTTAGTAACTGGGACGGGTAAGAAGTGCTTGAGGACAGGATTTAAACTGAAAGGAGAGCTACAGGAAACAGTTGATTCATCCAGGAAACTGTCTGTCAAGTGAGCCATGAGGCACAGCGGGGTACGCATTGTTGTCACCATTGCGTGCCCTGGGTGCCCTGTGGCACACCGGGTGCCAGGCGGAGTGTCCTCAGCCACCCAAAGCCTGTCGTTATGGAGGTGCTTGGCCTGGAGTGGTCCTTTTGACAAATATTTGTTTGCAAGTGGGGGTTTTGAAGGGAAAATATAACAAAAACAACAAGTCTTTACTCTTGCATTCAATTTTTATTGAATATTTCCTCTCATTTGGGACTTAGGATTTATTTGCCTCTATTAAATTATTTTAATGGGATTTATTTCACATGTAAGTATTTCTACTTATTTTAGAGGAGAGTAGAAAATGGATGGATTAAGGGAGGGCATTGAGGCCTCCCAAGGTATGCAAAGTTCTAAAATAAAATAAAGGTGACTAACAAACTTACATTTGAAGAATGTGCAGGATAAATTTATTACAAAAGCATAACCAATATGTACTTTGCTATACAGGAAATGGATGGGTATTTTCATTCAGTGGACCTGATCTTTCAGACCTTGCTCCTATGCACCATCCCTGCTAAACAGCTCCAGGCAATTAAACTCCTGATCCCTCATTCTGACTATCCACCTGTCTGATCATCCTCTGACTTTCTTACTCACTGGTGTTAAAGAATCACAGGCAAAGGTGAGAAGAAAAGGAGGAGAAAAGCACTCTTGTCAATCAGACAAAAAAGACCCATTCATTTACTACTATTCATCTTGGTGGTAAGGAAAAACATACGTACATACATGTAGCTGTCTGTAAGAAGTAAAGGAAGGAGCCTTACAGTTCATTAATTATGGACCTATGGCCATAAGGACCTTAGCAGCATATCACTTAGGTTATATTACAATGAGCTGGTGTTCAGCCTGAGCCACAGCAGCTTTAGAAAGACTTTCTAAAAATAATCTATATATTTAGCAAAGTGTCAGGAAAGAAACCGTGTGGCTTGTGAGTAGAAATGCAGGGCTCATGACTGTAAATATAAACACTATTTTTGAACATCTGCATTTATTGTTAGACAACATCTGCTTGTTTACATGGGCATCTGTATCAGGTGAGGAATGTCTATTTAGTGTTAGCAGGTTTTAAATTTGGGTACTTTGGGACTTAGCTTATTTTGATTAATCTGTTTAGCTACTATTATGCTAATATGCATATGAGGGTGGCGCACACAATTTCAAACAAATTCAGACTAGCTCACGTAATCGTATTTTTAATGTCTTATACTTATTATTTTGCAACTATTTATGATGCACATCATCCCAGTTTTCAGCTCAAGTTCTAAATTCTTTGTTTGCCCATACTTCAAAAGTATGAAGTTATGTTTCACAGAAGAAAAGTCATGCATGGTATTCAGAGTTTTATGTGAAGGCTAATGAAGTTAATGAAAAAAAAAGATCTATTCCTTTCAATGGATTTTGCATCCTGTTTTTTAAACCTGACAGAAGATTCTGGGAATCCTTGATTTTCTGCTCCTTTATCTCTCCCTTTTGCAGTCTTCAGCAGGTCACTTCAATGTTCATTGCCTTTAATCTGCCTCAGGCAGATGTAGAGGGACTGCCTGTTTTCAAGGTTTTAGCTCACTGGTAAAAAGCTACTCGATGATGGATTCATGTACAAAAAGTGACAGTGTAAATGAAACACTAAGAAAAGCAAAAGAGTTGCTAACATTAAGAGTTTGATGTGCCAAAACATGACCTCTCCAAGGCAACTTGAATTATATCTAGTCCATAGAGTTATAACTTTATGTATTCACTATATATACTTTCATAAAAGTTAATGGTGAGTGAACTGGCATGAAAAAAGTATGTAACAACCCAAGAAAAGTCCACCAAATCCAACCACAAGCAAAGGCTTTTTTTTAAAAAAAAAAAAATTCATGAAAGTTTGGTATTTTTCATTGTATCCTGTTTGTTCTGGGTTCCCTCTAGAAGGAGCAGTGCCAAGATACTATGAGAAAGGCTGTTCTTGTTCTATTTGCAGCCCAGCTAGAAGCAGGAAGTACCATAAATCTTGCAAGAAAGTCTGTTCTGCCAGCGGGGCTGATTCTGAAGTTAACCCAAGTTGTGTCATAGCCTTCAACAAGGATCCAGTCAGGCTGAATCATCGCATTTATAGAAACCAAAGAGCTTCACAACGGTTTGAATAAAAATCAGGAAAGTGTCTGAGCACTGATCATAGGTCCCCAGATCAGATTCACCGAGCAGCGTGTAAAACAGGGACATGGTCAGTACTAGTGACACTGAAATCCAGTTCCTGGTCAGTCTGAAGGAAGGAGTCAGAGGCAAAGCACTGGGGACTTCAGAGAGAAATGACAGAAGTTGAGTACAACTTAATTCAGGTCTGAGTCCCGTTTACTGGAAAATGTATTTAGGATAGATTTTTGGATAGTTTTTGTTTCTTTAAAAAAAGCTATCCTGCTGTATAGATCAATTATACAATATTCAAGATTGCTAAGCTGCATTAATCCAAGGTTTGAACCTTGGAGAGTTATATAGATTGTTCCCCACTATGTAGCTTGTTTCCCATGTGTTGGCCCACCAAGAATGAAATTAAAGAGCAATCAGACCCTTCGTGGTGGAAGGAAGTTTTATTTCCAGAAATGTATGCTCATTTTGGACAATCAAGCCTGCTTCTCACGCATCTGCTCTTATTACACATGTTAGCTGTGGTCTATTTGTCTTGCTATGTGAATGCATATGTTTGGAAGCATATTCTCAGTCAATGCGATGAAAATTTCCGATATGTTAACGCAGGAGGAACAATTCAAGTATCATTTACACACTTTTGAATTCAGATTAAATATAAATGAAAGAAAATCAATGCAGAAAATCAATGCAGCTTTTGGCTGAAAATGAACATAGGTCACGCTGGCAGGGCCTCAGGGTAGAAATAAGCAGCAAATTGTTTCTCTGCCCTTGAAAACATCACCAAAACCCCTTTAAGGAAAAACTCCAGTAATCTCTCAACAATTTCCACTCCCCCGAAAACAACCGTCCCTGCCACCTCTACCTCCAAACACCACCACAAAAATAATCACATAGCAAATGACTCCATGGTTGGATGTCATCCTAAACTGTAAGAGATTCAAGTTCAAGTAGCTACTCTACCATTTTCTTCTTGACTCTCCCTCCCTCTCTGAAATACAAAACCCAGTGGTATTCTGGAAAGAGGAGAACCTTTCTTTATTCACCTATCAGAAATTACATTCTTATGTTACAAGATTTCTCCTGAATAAATCATCAGAATTGGTGCATTCCCACAACTCTACCAACGAGTACTGTGTTTAGCGCCATTATGCCACAGGATTTCTTGTCAGCTCTAATCACAAGGAATTTTGATGTGTATAATCTAGACCCTTCTAAACTACCCAGAGGTAAAAAAATGAAACATCTGAGACCATAAAGATTTCCTGCATTCACCATGACAAACGCATTTGTAGAAAACTGAGCACCCTACACACCTCCCAGGCTATGTCTATATCAATAAACTAAGTAGGACCAGAGCACAGACACAAGCCTGGTCTGTGGTTATACACACCATTGTTAGCCTACTCACAAACATGGTTTTGGCTCTTGCCAACTGCTATTTTCCCAGATTTGCTTAAGCATGATCTGAGGGACAACAAACGTCACCAATTGTTTCCACCAGGCACCGTGGCCAAGGTAACTCAGCTTTTCGGGAAGGGAGAAGGGTGAGTTTAACCATATGGATGAGTCATGTCATGTTCTTTGATCTCCAGGCTAAAGAATCATCCACGGCTCATCGTATTACGCTACAGACATAATCTTGACAGTCTGAATTGAGAAGAAATCTGCATGCTTCATTATCTCTCTGTGATTCTCCCATGTCTTCTCTTGAATGTGTTGGTGGGACTTCTGGGATGACTCTGGCAGATTCCAGTTTAAAAAGCACTGGAAGTTGCCCATTTTCTTATGGAAAAAGTGAATCATCAAGGGTTCTAATGTAAGTCTAATTCAGGCAGAGAGACAAGGGGATATTTCCAGAACTTTGACCTTCACTTCCGGATGCAGAAGCAATACATTGTCTTTCACTAACATTTTATATCCAACACTCCAAAGGACTTAAATACTGGAGACAGAGAACACCTCTGTGACGTGGTTTGGCCCATGCCATTATCCCCATTCTACAGAGAGGAAAACTGTGTCACAACTGGTGAAATACTTTTCCAAGGCGTTTCAGTACAGTAGTTGCATTGCTGAAAACAGGATGCATGAATCACAAATCTTAGACTCCTGTTTGTGTAATAAAGAGATGCTTATTTGAATTTTGTAGAACAATAGGTTGGTGCCACAGAACGGCATGTACTTCCCAAAGTTACCTGAGCTAGGGGTGGCTGGGACTGGCGTGTCCACACAACACACCACAGCACCAGATCGGAGAGCTAACCCTGCTCTGATGGCAATACAGCTGTGACAGCACACCTGGGTCATAAACTCTACCTCTCAACACCGGACAGCAGGGGGCTGAAAAGTTCGATACTTCAGCACACAAGGTCACCAGGCCAAAGTTTTTTTATGGATTTAGCCCTCAAAACAGGATTTAATAGCACGCAGTAAATAAGGCCTTGGGCCACACATGGAACAATGAAGATAAAACAAACTACTGAATAGCTGCTCATTAAGAGTGCTCTGAACATCCTGTGCACAGAGGTAGAGAGCTCTGCGGAAAAAATAGTATGTGATCGGATAATTAAAAAATGAATCATAATGAATTACACAGGCAACCTTAATTAGGGCAGTTCCTAACTTTTCCATGCTTTTCTTTGTGACATCAAAATGTCCTTTCAATGTCATTTTTCTGTGCACAGTATAGAGCTCTGCTCAGTTACGCACTAAAGGCCATAGCAATCTTTGTGTTGCAAAGTCACATCAGGTTTCCCTTAGAGGTCTTTTCTCTACAAGTCATTTGGTTCTTTTCTTATCCACACCAGCTTTGCGATGATGAAACCCTGCAATCTTTAAGAAGAATTGCTTTGATTACTCAAGAGCAAGAGCAGATTCAAACCCTGTGTCTTTAAGAACTGTCAGAAGGAAAAGACAGAACAGCAGAAATACTAGTTGTACAACTCAGCTCTTACGGCTACATCAGCTTATAACCATACTGGATTCCAGCACATCCGTGGGAAAGTATTTATTTTACCTGTAGGTATAATTGTAAGCAATAAAAACAGTTCAAACCTTGCCAGAAAGGGTGTGAATTTCTAAAAAGAAGGAAAAACTCTGAATTCCAATACCTGAGCAAACAAGTTAGAATAAAAGAAAAAAAAGTAAATGAAACAGCGTTGCCAAAACAATGAAGTTATGATTTGCCAACAGCTGGATTGCACTTTCACTTATTAATGCTGCAAAAAAGACTCTGACTTCTGAGCACATTTTTTTTCATCCAATAATTCTTTTGTCAAGTGCAAAGGATGTGTAGAAAGGAAAAAAAAAAAGTAGTAGTGGAAGCTTTGAAAACCAAAATAACTCCCCATCTCTTTTCTCTTGGAAGCCATTTCACCAGTTTGGCAATAAAGAAAAAGCATGTCTTGCCAGCTTAAAAAATATTGACTCCCTGAAATCAGCTGCACAGAGGAGGTAGGAAAAGAGAATAAAGCTCTCCAAAAGCACACACAGACAGTTAAAACCATACTCTGCCATCTTTTGGTCTACCTTGCCAACTAAAAGCTACGGTTTACTGTCTGAGACCAGGGACACAAATGCTGGAAGTGATGTTTGTCTTACAGCCAGCTTGTGACAATTGAATTTGATTGCAATCTTACTCTGTGTCATCCCCAGGTTGTCATGTCATGTAAAGCCTCACAGGTATAGCACAAAATGAATGAGCAATTTGACTCTTTTGGCTCATAACTTGAATTTATATGAATACATTTTTAACAAAATCTAGCCAGACAAAGGTTTCCATTGGCAAGTTCTTGCATTTCCTCGTGCACCACAAAACTAGCCTTCCTGACAACTCTCATTTCCAGCCCTGAGTGAAACCAGAACATGCATGAAAAGCAAACTAGGTGGGGGAACAAAGTTAATCAACTTCAGAAGCCCTTCCAGAAGCCTGTTTTATAGGATGGCTTAGGACAGGTGTTATTTCAACTAAGTATGTTCAACTAAGCCCCAGTATCACGGCTTGATAGGGAATTAGACTACCTAAAAATGTTACTAATTTCCACCTGCCAAATGTTCAGCCTTCAACCTTACACTGATACCTTCTTGATCGGGTCTGTACAGCTCTGTACTCACCTCCGCCTTCCTTCAGCTTCTCAGCTGTGCTTAGTTTTTCACATGGAGTTGGCTTCTGCTTCTTTGTCTCTCATAATCTGCTAAATCTCTTCTATACTTTGACACAATCTGGTTTGCAGCTAGTTCTCAACTGTACTTGCAGGGCTTTTTAGACAATATTGGAAATCCTAGAGATACTGCCTCTCTCCTACTGAGGCTCTGCATTGTTGTATATGCACCTGCTTCGTTCTGCTGTGCACCTAGGCAAATGCAAGGTTTCTCTTTTATGCCAGTTAGCCCCTTAAATCTGAAGGCAGAAAATTGTGCCATTTTAGACCAGAAGGTCTGGCAATGGTGGAACTCGTAATGGCAGCAACAATAATGTCTGGCCAAAACACTCCTTTCATTAGATTTGGCAGAGTTGGCCATATTTGAAAGGTATAATGCAGCAGGGTCTCTATAAAATCCATCATACAAGGAAAAAACAGCTGAACTTTAAAAACTAGATGCATTTGTACTTGGCAACATTGGTTTTCTGATTGTTTTCTAATGGCAAAGACTAAACAAGATGGCTGCGGCAGTGCAAAGGAGACAACTGAAACTGAAGGCTAAAACAAAAAACCTATAGACAACTCCACAATAAAGACAATTTCCATGCAAACTGCAACTGTTGAATTTCAGGCCTTTCAGCTGTCTATCTGCTTAAAAGCTTTTTATTCAGCAAACAATTTACTTTGTAACAAACCTAGGCCTGGAAAATTTCTGCCCAAAACATGCTTCTTTCACAGAATCAGAAATTAGCTGATGACTTAATAGCAACACTTACTACTAAGCATTATAATAAGGAAGTATTTTATGTACTTGCCTCGCATTCTACCAAAGAGAGATGTGACACTTGCACTGTTCTTATATCACACATATCATGGATCAAAAGTTTGCCAGTAAGATTCCCAAATGGTGGTGTTCTCTGGCCTTTGAGAAAAGCTAAAAGGCCCCAAAGAATTAATAACGAAAACTAGTGGTTAGCATTCATGAGAAAAACAGATAAGTGAAATTTAGCTTAGAAACTGAGGCTTATATGTCCAGAGAAAGATAGTTTAAGAGAGATGTTTAGGGATGAGTAGCAAACCAATGTATGAATAATAGCCAATACAGAAAGTTCACAGTTCTTTTCAGCATATTTGGGAACTTACTGCCACAGAAATAACAGATAGAAACAAAGGAAGATGCAGTCATTTTCACAATAGTACTTTGAGGGGTGGAAAAAAGACCGATGCCCTCTGAATTTTTGTTTCAAAAGTCCTGTTCCAGTCATACCAAAATCCACAGTATTAATTCTCCAGATACCACTAGCAAGATGATCTGGAAGAAGTCTGGAAATACCAGCACTAAATTTGGGACCTGGAAGACAGATGAAGTAAGAAAAAAACCTCAAGGTCTCAGATACCGAGGGTTAAAATATCTTGGCAAAACCTTAAGTATAGCAGATAGGTATATAAGAGCTGCAGAATGGCCATCTGGTTCAGCATCCTGTCTTCAACAATGGCCATAAGCAGACCTCATGTGTAAGTTAAGCACAGGGGCAAACATATACGATACTTTCTTTGAGTACTTTCCCAGTCTGTAATTATTTTAAGCTCAAATATTTCCTGAGCTTGGTGTGGCCATTTAGTAACCTTCAATAGAGCTGTCCCTTCCAGGTATTTGCCCTGTCCCCCCTTAAAGCCACGCAGAAGGTTTTTGCATCCAAAGCATCTGTTGGCAGGAAGTCTACTTCCAGAAGTCTACTTTCCTTTGTTCTGAACATGATTCCTGCTAACTTAATTTGACAGCCCCTAGTTCTTGTGCTGTTAAGAGACAGCAACCAGTAACCACTCACCCATGACACTCGTGAGTTGTAGACCTCTATCAGATCCCACCTTGCTCATTTATTTTCTGAACTGAAGAATCCCAAGATCTTAGGTCATTCTTGCTGCCCTTTTCTGGGCCATTTGTGGTTTTTGGCTTTGTTTCTTACTTTTGCAGTAGAGGGACCAGCACTGCACATGGTATTCAAGATCTGGGTGATGTATGGGTTTGCAGAATGACATAGTGGCAACTTTTCAACACTCCAGGGCAACAGCCCACCCTGGGACAAGAAGTGAGAAGAAACTATTGAAACTGCAGGAGAAAGGGAAGGGTACAACTCTCGCTGTAACAGTGGCTATAGAAGTATCTGTTCATACTGTAATGATCTGAACCTCAGTTGAGCAACAGCCTGAACATTAACCAATAATATTACAAAATACATTTTGAAACTTTGGTGAACAAACCCAATCTGATCCTTGCCACTGCTGATCTATTCAAAGGTATAATCTACCCCCAAAAGAACACATTACTCAACCTACAGAACTGGCCCTTTCTCTACAGATCTTTTGCGGTGGCAGTGCTCACACTTTTCCAGTACTTAGAAACTTCCAGAAACTACCTGGAGTGGCAATATGTGCACGGTTGTACCTATCATGTTCACCATTATAAATAAATGTGGTTCTCTGGGACTCAAGTCAGTTTTTGTGTTTGTGCCTAGTCTTACCACCACAACAGGCAAAAACACCTAAAGTTTGACATTTCTGCTGACCTTCCTCACACCATGACTACAATTTTGCTTTTTGCTTGGCAGTTTTTCAATTCAGGTGTTATGGTCTGATGAACTTACCAACAGCAAGCACAAAGAAGAACTCAGTAACCAGAGTTAAGATTGTGAAAGGCTTTTTATGCACTTGAAAGTGTCCCCCTAAAGAGCCTATATTCCTGTAAGCTTTCTGCAGAATGATTGCCTATAATTATTTTTCTCATCTTTAAATGCATTTACATTACACTGCAACAACAATTGGCACATATGAACAGCAGATTGTCTGTGTTTTTGATTAGTGTGGCAGCAACATCTCCTTTGTTTTTCAGTCCTGTGCTAAATGAAACATCTTCCACAGACACAAATCTCCACAATGATTAATCATGAAGCATCCCATATGGATACTGATATCCCACATGCTTTAAATGAGGCTGGGTGGGAAATCCTCTGCTTCACTCATCTCTCAACCCAACAAACTGCCGGAAGGTACCCACAGATTTGGTCCCCTCTGGTTATAACCTCACTGCAGAACTGGTTGAGGCCAGGTTAACTGTAGAAACCTTTGCTGGTATAGTACTAATCATCTGGTGGTGTCATTTTTTAATTTAGTTTTTCCATACGGACAAAAGCCCTAAGTGCAGTTATACTCATACAGAGCTATTTGTGCTGAAGTAGCTTATTTCAGACGGACCTGATGCAAGCCAAACCATTTAAAAGTGTTTTTCAATAGTATAAACTGCACTTTCATTGTAAGAGCTTAGTATGTGACAGCAAGCTTTGGCTGTGCTGCACGCAAACCCGTTCAGCATTCTGTGGAGTACTGCAGTGTGGAACCTTCCTGTGATACAACTGAACCGCACTTGGGTTTATATTTTGCATGAATAGTTTCACCACATACTCCAGAGGAGTAATCTGAAGCACAAACCATTCCATAATGCAATATATTGAGCACAATACACTAGCCAAAATCAGCTCTAAAATAAATAGCCACCTCTTGATTGACGTAATAGAGGTCTATTTTCTCATACTATTACTAGCTTGGCTCTCTCCACTTATTTAACTTCAACTCAGAAAGTGCATTAAGACTCCAATGTCCATTTTCTAAATGGAAATAGAAGCAGCTTCTTCCTATCTACACACATAAATTAAAACACCAGAAGTACAGCACAGTATTACTTTATAACTGTGCCTCAGTCTGAGGTATAGGTTCAGTTTTGACTTGATTTTTCCTTCTCCCACACATATTTACTGTCCCACTTCATCAAAATCAATTATTGATGACAGACTGCTTAATCGGTCAGTGACTCTCACAGTATTTCTTTCATCTCATGACCTGCTACGGTTTTAATATTGTTCCACAGCTGGGCCTCTGCTGTCATAGCATATGATAAGAATACCAGGCTTTTGAGTTTCAGCAGGCAGAGCGTTATGAGCTAGTTCTTAGACACATTGTACTCCTTACTGAAGCCCCCTGGAATAAAGCTGGCTCCAGGGGTGGCTTCTTTTGCTATTGTTTTCTGCCATTCAGGAAGAGTGTCAATGAACCAAGGTCTAACTATTTGTTGGACATATAGATTCAAATATTGGTAAAAATTAATCCATATCTTAATGTCCCTCCAGGACTAGGGATAATTAGCTTATATTATTATGGTGGTGTTGGCCCTTACTGGGACATTCCAGTCGTGACTCTCTTAACCTAAAGATTTCAGCAGCTTCTGGCAGTTCTGTACTTGCAAGGTGCCAGAAACAGTAACAAACAAAAAACCTAAGAGATAATATTTTCCTTTCTCTGTGAGATTCCTGTCGCAGTGTGCTCTCCATCCAAAGGCCTCAAAGGGCTAGGTAGAAAGATAGACAGAGAAGATTGTTTCAGTAAAGGACTTTGAAGGATCAGCTCTTGCAGCGATTCATCTATGAGGATGACAAAAGGCTCCTAGCAGCACAAAACATGCAGAACACTGTGGGGGCACATTAAGACTGGCTGTAACGAACTTCTCAGTACTGGTCACCCGCACCTGGGTAACTGGAATCAAACTTCTTAAGATGAGTGTTCAGATGAACACCAGTGTTTTTGAATGGAGGTTTTTTCAAAATTAAATATTCACACTGTGGTATCTGTATATTCAGTTTTCATTTGCAAATAAAAATACAGCAGGTATAAAACTGCCAGCTTAAATTTTGTGGCATTGATGAAGACATTCAGTTTGCTCTTTATTAGCATTTATAAACATTGTTTTCTGTTACTTATTTTTTCAAAAGGTAACCAGGTGCCTACCTAGTTTGTGGGCTAGATATTAAGCTACATGAGTATAATTCAAGAGTCACTCTACTGACCTCACTGGAATATTTCTCAATTCACTATGTTAACTGAGAGGATGAGCAAAGCATAACATGTGTTATTCAGAGGCTTCACAGAGTTCCTGAACCAAAGAATCAGGCAATTCTTCACCAAGTTAGGTCTAAGGAGAGCCAAGTGGACCGCGTTTCTTTATACAGTTTTCTTCACACAATTCCGTTTATTGGTCTTGAACTAATGGTGCTTTACTATTAATAAATATGCAAAGTGGGACCAATTGAATTAAACCCAAAAACCTAAGCTACTCTGCTGTGAGCCAGTACATTGCAGATGCTGAGGCATGAGCCAGAAGACAGCTATACTTGCCTGGTTCACTAGAAGATTCTGGTGTGGGCTCCATTATAAACCAATATAAGATTAAAGAAAAAGAAAACCAAACCTTAACATAAATCCATCTGAAAGCAAACTTATCAATGCTGGGGAGACAGTGATTTACACTAACATTCAATTTTAGAGACTAAAGCATCCCATCTGAGCAACAAACAAAAAATTAACCTATTGTTAACAATTTTCTCCTTCGTTATTTAAAACAGAAGCATTCACATAATTCAAAAGCGTATCAAACATGCTATTTTTTTAATCACTGCAAACTGCAAAACCAGGACTTTAAACCATCCTTAAACCACAGCGGGGGTTTTACCACTGCTCATTGAAAACAACAGTCCGACCCACAAAGTAAAATTCTAACATATCTGTGATTTGTTTTGTATTTAACTGAAGCTTCGCACAGAAACAGCTCTGAAAAACGGTGCCAGCAAATAGCATTTAAATCTTCCGTCTTACACAACGTGGAAGTCTGCCTGCATCAATGACGTTATTTCAGATTTATCAGTTTCCTTTGGTCCATGTTTGAACTCCCGTCTCTTCCCACCCCCATAGTGGGTTCCAGCTCTGCACAGCAATTTCTCTCTAGCTGTGCAAAGGTAGCAGCTTCTGGCAGACAAAGGTCCAGCTGAGACATGAAACAAAATCACCACCAAGTATTTCAAAGTCAACGCTACTTTCATCTGAAAAGGAAACCATGCCTTCTATCGTAATTATTTTGCTGTGGTTCTGCCTACTGCTTAAAGACTATCAGAAAAAGTAAGAAGTCTTATAAATTACTAAGCAAACTGAGTTTCTGAATTACTGCATTCTTTGAGATATCTGAAGAGTCTCAAGAAAAGCTACCTTCTCATTTCTGGACTTTCTGGAGTATGGGTGGAAAGCAGCAGGTAATTTTGCCAGAGGAGTTAACATCTTGAAACTGAAACTTAATAAGTATTGAAGGAAAATTCCTAGCACAGTGATCAGCTGGATCCTCAACTGCAATTGGTATCAGATTGTCTGGCACTGAATTTTTTGCCAGGGCATTGGAAAAAAAAAAGCCAACTGTGGCATTACTGCTGCTCCTTTTGCTACACACATCCTGACTCACCTGTACTCTGAGAGCATGAGCTACCTGACTAGTTAGGTCTGGGAAGGGTAAAGTACTGAAAGATACTCACGGATCAGAAGGGAGCACTGTGATCCTTCATCCTGATGTCCTATGTAAGGAAAACTATAGAGCTCAACCCACTGATTTTTGCAGTGGAAAGAATTGTTTTTCCCTGCTATCTGGGAAAATATTATCAGACCTTGTGTTAATAACAACAGTAATCATATTATTATTTATTAATGCTACTGACTAGCTAATTGAAGGCAGCTTTGTATGTCTGTACCAACTAAAAATTCAGTAAATTTTATTTTCTTTCAAAACAACAACTTAACCCTCATGTCACTGGAGTATTGGGGCCTTAGGACAGATATGTAATTACTGGTAGCACCACACCAGTTGAGATCAGGGCAGTGGATTGGGCAGCCATTGGGGAACTATCAGTTTCCATGCCACCAGCACAGACAAGACCACCAAGGAAGCATAGATAAACATGGAGGAAGGCTGAGGACTGTGCTGGAAACTAGGACTGAGCTTTGCATCTAACTGTTCCAGATAAGATGTTGTTTAGGTGTAACAAGACATAGCCGTATGCAGAAAACACATATTGCAATGGCTGCAGACAGGATCTGAATGCCTTCTTCTACTGGAAGATATTAAAATTCATTAAATGCAGAGTTATCCCATAGATAGTAACAAATAAACCATGGTACAAATTTAGACACAACGCTAACTTCAGATCTCACTGTGAGGTATATGGCTTTATGTAACCTTGCACTTTCAGTTGCTTACTTTTCAGTTTACTCTTCTGTTAAAACCATCATTGTCTGCAACATGCACTATAAAATGTGCTCTAGCCAAATTTTGGGTAGGAGAAGAGTTCTCCTCCATTTCCTATCCTTCTTTCCAAGTTTCCCTCTGCCATCCCTGTGTTTATCCTGATGTCCTTTTTCTCCCTGACGTTGCCAGTTTGAATGGTTAGCCCCCTGTTATGAACAGAATGTTATGATAACCTTTTGTATTTGACAGAATCGAAAATGGATTTAAACAAAAATCCCACCAATATTTGTAACAGCATTAAATATTACGCCAAGTCTCAACAGCACAAATTGAAAAGGATGGACAGATAGTGCAGGCAAGCAACTGAGAAAACCACATGCCTTGTCAAACAAGCTCAGTCTATCTGGTAGAATGACACCAGCCTGCTCACAATTACCCTAAATACACAGCTTAATCTACCTCAAGTCTTGTGAAAGAAAAAAAAAGCCTGACCTTTGAGCTTTGTAGCAGTCACAAATAATAAGGATGAACTACAGAATAACTTCATTTTGTCCAGATAATTACATACGGTCCTCTTCACAGCAAGTCCTACCTTATTTTAGAAAGGAAATTTGAAGTCTGGTAGCTGTAATTTAAAGGAAAACTGAACACCACTCACTAGGAGGGTCAGACACCACTTTGCTGGAAACACAGAAGCAGTATCAGTCACGCCGTTCTGAATGCCACTGACTCTTCCTTTCCATATACAGCTAAAAAGCAGAAGAAAGAGAGAGAGACTGAAGAAAGCAAGGCTGTTAATATCCTGAAGATAATTTCTCAAACATTTATAGGTTTTTCATTATCTGAATCTAAGGTCCTGTCTTGTCAAGAGGTGATTCAAGGAGAAGAAAGAGTTTTATTATAGAAGAAGGATGTCCACACGTGAAATTTTCTTACTGTTCTTTAAACCCACTCTGCTAAAAGTAATTTGCAAGACTAGCCAAGTCCCTTAACACATAGTACTTTCCTAAATGAAAAATAGGGCACTCATGACCACTGGCTTTTCTCCTGAATTCCTGGAAGATATTTTCTTGTTGCCCCCAAGAGTTATAACTAGACTTCCCACTTAGTGCAACCTTTTGTACACTGGCAAAAGATAATGTTGAGGGGAATACTGAAGGCTAATGGCCCACACGTGAGTGAAATCAGGGAAATCACATATCACTTCAGAGACTGTGTCTTCGGTGAAAATCTCTGAGGGTGGCAATGTCTTTGTGAGACCACCCTTACAGCATGTAGTATCTGTAAGGTCTTCATGACTTTGGTCTTCAGAGTCTATAGATCAACAAATCGCTCAGGTGGGCAGCACAAATTAAACACTGTTTAAAAAAGGTATGGTATGGGAGAAGAATGAATAAAAGAGACCAGTATCCTGGGGAATCTCTGGTTGAAAGAAGACAGAGAGCAGTGCTAAGAACTAGAACCACTAAATTGGTGTGAGAATTCAGTTAAACTTAAGAAATATGAATATGTCATCCTGGGAAAGATATGAATCACAAACAGGAGGCCATCAGCCTCAGGGAACCTGACAATTCCCATGATTCGAACATTTGCTGTTATCAAAGCCTATGGAAGTAGTTGGATAGTGAATGCTACCTATCCCTTGGCAAGAAGATAGCCCACCACTGTCTCTCATTATCACTGGTGTGTGTAAAGGCAAATGGGAATACTCTTCCAACAAATCTTTGTTCTCAGACATCATGCTTTTATTTTTCCATTAGAATTGTCTTTAAAAATAGTAAGAGGAATAGTGGGAACAAACACCAAAAAATGTAAAGTAGGGAAAGGATTTACTGCTTGTGGCATTCTTTCACTAATAAACCATAACTGCAAATTCAGTTACTCTTAATAGCAAAATTAGGTTCTTACCTGTTACTTTTTGCCATTCACATGACCTTTAGTCATTGGAACTGGAATTGACTTGTGTGGGTGTAGTTTGGTATGAGAATTGAAGGCTCTCATAATTCTCAAACACACCTACATTGATGTAAGAGCTGCTTAGTGTTTCAATGGAAAAAAGAAAAGATAAGTAAATCTTGATAATGTAAATAGTGTTCAAACCTTAGAGATCATTTCCTGAATAAGCGGAGTAAACTAGGTCAGGGGGGTGGGAGGGAAGACTTAAAACAGATTTTTCTACTAGGATTTCAGAAAGCAATTTAAAAATATGTACAGATTGACAAAATTTGCTATTTAATATGAACTGGGGATGCTGTCATGATAGACATACAGATCGACTGATCAGTCCTGTCAGGACCTGTGACAGTGCTAGGAGCTGATCAGGGAAACTGTCAAATTCTTGCTTTTTCCTTCAACACTCGATGTAAACAGGATTATGGTATGATATTCTTTTCCTGAACATTCTCAGAAGTCTCACTATCTCTGCTCACCCCCAAAACTACAAGGTTTTGCATTTATCAGATAGTGGTGCGATTTTTTTAAGCTTTCCTTTGTGAGGCTTCTTCGTTATCACAAGCTGAGAGCATGCACTTAGACTGATGATGAGGAACAAGCCTCCCAGGCAAATCTGAGTTAGCACACAAGCTCTGGAGCATTTCTTCATCCATATAATTTCCCCATTACTAGGGACAGTTTAATATGTGCCTTTATACCAGTTTCAGAACAGTGGGGGTTTTTTGTACGTTTGTTAAAACTAACCTCACAAAGATAATACTATGGCAGTAGGCTCCTCTGATGCCTATTGCAATGAAGGGAACCCTACTAGCTTTTCCTGTGTAAGACTGGGAAAAACTTTTCCACATAAGATTTGTTTTGTTTTGGTAGTGAAATCTGAAGAAAAGGAAAAAAAAGTCAGTCCAAAATCAGCTTGATCCAAATCACATTTTCCTCCCAGAAATGAAAAAGGGTCTTCCCATCGTACCCACACACAAACTTAAAACTGTTTGAAAACAAAAATAACACTTGTTTACTCTTCCCTCAAGTGCCTGTGTACAATAAAAGATTTGGAGATGAGAGATGATCAAGAAGATAATCAGATGAGTTGTTATTTGTTCAGCAGGTGGGAGACACAGATTCAGGTCCCTCCTCTTGGTGAAGGTTTGAAGCCACACTTCCCACCTGAACGTCTTGAGTTAGGTGAGCTACTTTCACATATCTAAGAGTAAACCACAATACCTCCAAGAGGTTCAAACTCCTGATCTGAATTTGGGAAATTACACCATCCTCTCACTAACCTTTCCCTCTCTCGGCATTTCTGCAGTGTGTCCATCCCAGAACAAGAGGTGAGTATCTTTCCTAACCAGAAGCAATCAAACAGGCAGGCATCTGAATTATCTCCTCCTTCTATGTGTTTCCTGCTGCTCCAATAACGAATGTGTGCTGGAGCTGAGTGCTCCAGTAACTGGCACCAGGCAAGCCAGTCCAACATTGTTACCAGAGGATCAGAGCAGGAATTAAATTATGATTCACAATATGGGCATATGAGTAAATTATCCTGAGGGTGTGAATTTATTTACATGTTGGCTTCCCAGCATCAAGTTAATGGTGTGTCTGGACCCACAGAGTCATGGTTGTGGATGTCCTTCCACATCACTGCGGTGCTGGGGAGTAGTGCCCGTTTGGTCTCCTCATTGCTTCAGTCGACCGAAGTGCTGGCTCAGAGGCAAAACTCACAGGGAAGGATTAAAGAATCACAACCACCTTCTTAATGAGATTTCATTTCCCTAATGCAATGACTTGTTTTAATATTGCTAGTCCTCCAACCTTTCAAAGAGCCCCCAGAACAAACAGTCTAGGTCAAAGTAAAGAGAACAAATAATAATTTAGACTTCCGAAAAACGTGGGCATTTAAATCTCATTTTCAAAAGCCAGTTAGACTGTAACTGAACAGTCTGAAAAAGGAACTGTTGTTGCCAGCAGGGAGGAGCACACATCATACCTAATGCTACCTCACGTCGATGCTGGTCTTCCCATATTTCCTTTACAGTCAGTGGAGAGAGGCAGCCTCTTCCCAAGATCAACTGAGAGCACCTTGGTGAGGTGGCTGAAGGACCACTTCTCATCCATATTTCTGAAAACTACTTTTTAAAAATTTTTTAAACCTAAACCTCTCAAAAATGCTCACTAAATCATCCCAACCTTCCTCACGCATGAGCAAAATTCCTCTTTATATTTACACTTTGCTTATCCTCTTTAATGCTTGAGCATCCTCTTTGAGACTTTAACATCCAGTAACAAAATGTGTGAAGCAAAACATTCAAGGCTTTGTATTTGGTCTACATAAAGAGTTCAACTTTCCTCAACTTTAAGGAGGAATCTGTCATAATAATGCATACAAAAGGCAAATACCATTTATCAGTAGCAATTAGATATTTCTGGAATGCAGTCATATTTCTCCACATTAGTGTTCATTCCAAGGTGTGGTTTATTCTCTATAGAGAGGATGAGACCCTATACAATCTTTTTGAGATGAGAAATGTGTTTACAAACCAGTATGTTGGCTACACTTCCTGCTACTGACACCAGATTTGGAAAAAGGGATCTTAGTAGCAGAGTAAACACACAGCAGTTTACTCCCAGAGACTTGGGTTTAAATTCTTACTCAATAATAAGGAAAACTAAACGTGATACCCTCCATCCTAGTCAGCGCAAGTTATTTATCATCACCGACCCATCAAAAATTTAGTGCAGCAGCCAACACTCATCTGGCAGGAAAAGCCTTAGTCTAGAGTAACTGGAGACTTGCCTGTCAGCAAGAGAAGCACGTACACCGCCTGTCTGTTATACTAGTATGGTTTATTTTTCAGAGCATCAATATAATTTATATACTTAATTTTGTTAATATCATCAAAGAATGAAAATATATGAAAGTTGAAATTATTAAAATAGATCTGCCTGGAAAATAGGAAGATTTTTTTTTCCACTACAGAAAACAATGACATGTTTTTTTCCTCAGAAAGAAAAGCTGACATTTCAGAGACCATGGGGATATTCCTGCTGTGCATTATACCAGCAGTCTTCTTTGGACAGGGCTCTGGGACAGGACTTCATCCTCCACACACTACCATCTCCATGCCTGACCAGGGGAGATGGTGCAGGGATCCAAGGATCACTGTGTGTCTTTAGAAATGACACCTCCTGGGGTGTCTCACCCATAAGGGAGTAATGAGATGAGACACAGCAGGACTGTTAACTCTTTCACAGCACTACAGTGGTTGAATGAAGGGCATCCAATACTTCCATTTTCAGAATTCTGTTTTTAACAAAATTATAAATGCATTTCCATTTGAAAGAATTCACTTTTCCAAAGCCTGACAAAACAAACAGTTCCAACAACAACAAAAAAATCAATTTGGTTTAATTGCTTACACTTCCCATGTCATCTCACAGAACTGAAAAGCACCAGCAACTCTCCTCGTCAGTTCCATTTCAACCCTGTCACTGGTGCTGCAAAATCAGATCCGCAAGAGAAATACTTTTATAAATCAGTGACTAAATGCTTCCATGAGATTTTTCCCCGGCCTTATCTTAAAAGGGTAATGTGTGACTGGCAACACTAAGGAAGGAATTCTTGTTATTGTCCTTAGGCTAGGCACTCTTCTGGCAGCTACAGAATAAATTTAGCCTAACCATAAACTTCAGTAACTATAAGCAACAGGCATTATCTCTACTGAAAACATAGTGTTGCTCTGCAAGTTTATTAATGAGCAGACATTTTCAGTTAATTTTTCAGTAAGCTATTTCTGACTGACCAGACTTTGGAGAACTGAAAGGGAGTTTATAGGCGTACAAAGCAGAAAAAAACGATCTTACTTCATCTGCTGGTGGCTGGGTTTTTTGTCAAATGTATATAGCTAAAGAGCTTTAGAAAAGCTGGAAATTACTGTTTTCACCTTCTTTGCTTGGATAGCCATCAAACATTTTTTATTTTTAGCATCAAAGTGGCTGAAAAGGCATTGTTAGAAAGAATGGGCTCTCTCTCTCGGCTCATGCAATAAACTTCAGGGAGGGGGCTTAACTTCAGAGACTGTTCTGAAAAAATGTTTTTTCATTCCAAACCCAGCTCAGCAAACTTCAAGTGTTTATTCTGTTTCCTCAAAGCTTGTGGTCTTATTTAATTGTACAATATGTTTTTATATATATGATTCGGTTCCTGTGGATCTAATCAGAGGAGGACAGCGATAGTATCTTCTAAGAACGTAATGACCACTCTGGGTCAGACCAAAGCTATACGTAGCCCCATATCCTGTCCCCAGCAGTTGTCACTGGAGGATGCTTAGCCAGAGTATAAAAAACAGGGCATGTAGAAAGCTATTTTTTTCCCCCCCCGGTTTCCTCTCAATTTCTGGAAATTAACGATGCAGGGACTTCCTGAATCAGATGCTACTCTGGATTACTGTGCTTAATAGCTATCTTATGCCGTTGTATTGCTGATAAGCAAGTCTATGATTGCTGCTTACTTTGTGTTCTGTGCAGCCTGTTTGGTCCTGGCCTCCTTATCACCTCTCTAGCTTGTTTCTTGAATCATGTATTGGCATCTGATGCCATAAAAAAACATCCTTCAGAGGTATCGATCTTCGAAGAGCAGATCAACAGCACAAGTGTTATAAAGTTATTTGCAGAAACCCATTACAAGTGATTTATTCTTTTATAGCACTGTCTAGAAATTACATATGCACACCCTATTTAAGGCACTGAATCAGGAAACAAGTGATCTGGGCCAAGACCGCAAAATTAGGAACAAAACCCAGGCTCTTCAGTCTTTACATATGCACTTTACAGATCCTACAGAATTTTGTGGCCAAATAAATTCTTGCACCTGGCAGCAACGAAATATAAAGATTCAGGCTACTCTGTCCTGAAGTCACTGAGTAAGGCAACCATCTATTTCTTGTACCCCCAGCACAGCCAGCGCCTCTGGACATAGCCTCATTTGCAACTGGTTGGGGAACTCTGTGTTCTTTTAGAATAGGGTTTGCTAAAGCATCCCCCATGATCAGCTCTTGTGCTTCTGTAAGACCAACTAAAAGCAGCAAGGTGATAGTGCCTGCTGTCAGATGCACTTCTGTGTTTGACACTTCTCTGCCTTCTCACAACGAGTCGCATAAAGAATCATCCGGCTTTGAGCTAGTTTCACAAACTTCAAACAAAAGACAATCCTGGAAGCAGAAGTCTCATTAGCACTTAACATTTACATTACTAATCTGCAGATGGTACTAACATTAATTAATTAATCTCAGTGGGTGAAATTCAGCCCCAATAAACCTCTGATGACTTTTGAGGATAACTGCCAGAGAGAAATTTAGCCTATGATTTTTTTCCTCTCTCCTTTCAGCAATCCTGCTTACTCCTACACTTGGAGCATTTTGTATTTCCCACCCTGTCAGTGGCACACCTTTTGGCAGAAGCAGATTTCATGATGTGTCTGATGGCTGTATTCAGCCAAATCCTGCCCTCCATAGCAGCCATGTAGCCCCAGTGATTTCCTGGGTATAACCCATGGCACGTATTTGGCCCACTGTGTACCAAAGGGAAGAATGAACCTACTAGGAAAACAAGAATAAACCTCTTCTAGCTTGCTCAGTTCTACCTTAAAGTTTAGAAACTTCTGCAATTCCTAATCCACATTTCTCTGGAAGTAAAATACAAACAACAATTTTGCCTCATTTCTTCCATTTCAGCAGCTCACTCTTTTTAAATGTCACAGACAGAATCAGTGTCACTCATATAAGAAATTTTAAAGTAAAACTTAGAAAATGCTTTCTTTTAATGCTCAAACCTGCAGCAAATATAAACCATTGTAAATGAAACCTAATTTGCTAACATGCAGTGCTAATTTGATTACTCTAGATAAAGGTCTTAGTGGGACCAATTGGCACTTGCTGCAGTGTGAAACTAGAAGGATAATTTGCTAAGAGAAAAGTGCAAGCTCTCTTTGGCACCCTGAAATGTGTTCAGTTGGTTTTGTGCTTTTGCATTTGAGTGAGTACTCCAGCACAAATTGGGCACAATTAGCAGCACATTTTAAAAAATACAGCTCAGTTCTGGTGCTAATTTGTCCTTGCAATAACACCAATTTCCCCTGTATTTACACTCAGTAAGCGTACAGAGGCTAACACAGAGGAAAGCTTTGGACAATTCTCATTTGTATAGCACAGAGCAAATAATTCTTTGTGCCCCATGTGAAATGAGTCGAAGATCTCAGCCCACTTTCCAGAGAACATGTGTCTACATCACAAAATCTGCCACCACAAGTTGGCACTAATTGGCAGTCTCAGCAAAGTGGCAAAGGAATGAATGGCCCCTGGATACCGAACTAACATTTTTCCCCTACAGGTGGTCTTTTCAAGTCGGAATTGAGACGTACATTGTTTGGGCAAGGTGAAGTTTGTACTGCTGGTACATGTTTTGTTGATTCATAGAAGATTTCAGTGTACAGCGAGCTTTTTCATGAGCGTTACATTCACACTATTAAAAAAATAAACAAAAACCTTAAATTGTACTAAAAAACAACAAAACAAATTCCAGCTGTCCCTATTTTTCCCCCACTTTGCCGCCTCGAAATCCTTAGTATATTCAAAGGCACGACCAAATCTTTTCAGTTCTCTTCAGCATATATTGATGAAACAGCTCCCTTAGATCTGATACCAAACCAAAAGCTTAGGATGCCAGCTGCTTTTAGCAGGGTCCTGACTCTACAGACTTTATTCACATATAGCCCCCATTTGTGCCATTTTCTAGGCCTTGTTCAAAACCCACTGATATCAGTGGGAAGTCCCCAAAACTCCACTAAGCTTTAGAAAAAGTCCTTTGGTGAGAGGGGGGTTGAGGAGTTCAATCTGCATAGTACTGTCACAGAAAAAAATATCGGAGATGCTTTGATTAGGGAGTATAATTACACTTATAGGGAAAAGAAATTGGATATTAAAGAGGCTCTTCAGAATGACTGAAAATTAAATCCAGATAAAGCAAAAGAGAAATAAGTTATCTCTTTTTCCTTTTTTAACCATAGCAATCAACTAATGAAACAAGCTTCCAAAGGAAACACAGAAGTCCCTGTATGTTGACATCTTCAGCTCAAGATCAGATGCTTGTCCAGAAGATGTGATTCAGTTATCTTCAAGGACTGACTGAAATGTTATGGTATTTATTATATAAGCTCAAACTACATGATTTAGTTTAATTATCTATCCTGTAATTATTTTATGCATTTTTAGATATGTTTTCAAAACACATCGTGTACTGTAAGATGAGTTGATTATTTTTTTGTCATACCCTTCTCTGAAACTTCCAACTACTGTTTGCTTGATTGTATTTTCTGGCAGGAACTTTTCCCCCTTTTCAGAGGCTTGTAAATGTGAACAAATACTGAACAGCAGAGTGGTGTGTGTCGTAGTTTCTAAAATGGAACAGATTTTCACCAAACTGAGAAGCAGCACTTACTATTCAAGGGAAGAGAGGCTTCATTCTCCTCTTCTGATTCAGCCACTGGCCCTCTTAACATGACAGGTAACAAGCACAAATCAGTGGTTGTGGGTTTCAGCCAGTGCAAACGTGTTTGTCAGGAACTGGACTGAAACCATCTATCTCATTTCACATAGGCTGGCACACAGCAAGTGGACACAGTTTTTCAGTGCTAACAACTCAGCCATAGGTAGGTATAAGCCCAAATTCTTATCTTGCACTGATGGCAAAGAGAAACAGAATGTTTATTCTGTTCCTATGGGAAGGGATCTTTTTTCTGCCACTATTCATAAGCACATAAAGCCACCTGAGCTCTGACAGCCCTCCCCCATTCATTCATTCAAACCGAGTAGGAATGAGGATTAACAATCTGTAAATCATAGCAGATAAAATCCTGCATGGTGCTGGCTCTGAAGCAGCCTAGCTTCTGAACTGTGACTCTCAGGTGTCAGATCTTGGTCTCTGCTTGCAGTTTATCCACTCAAACAGTCCTTCAGACTGCCTTAAGACCAGATGCCAAAGGAGAAGTTATCATACTTTTATGAATAATCACCATCTAATGAACAAAAAGGTGTTTCTGGGCTTCTCTTGAAGAATAGCTTTTCAGATTATCCAAAATGAATTTTAAACTGCCTGGCCTTTTTATAGGATGTAAAAGGGGACTTCTTTATGCAGTTCTTGTGTTGTCCACTTATCTTAAAGATGCAATTTGACATCATCACAAATCATCCCAGAAAAACTTTGACCTGTAACTCTCATGTAGTTTCACTCAAGCTTTGTCTCCAAACTAAGTAGAGAGATTGGAAGAAAACAAACCTTGGTTGTTCACAAGTGCAACATATACCATAAGAACCTGCTTTGTGGCCCTGACAATCTTTGTTCTACACGTGCCAGGTCAGCCTGTTAAACCAAGTCAGCTACTGCACCATTCCCAGCTTGAAGGCACGGTCTCACCGAGATCTGCTGTTAATGGTTAAAGACTTGTACCCTCAGTCACTGAGCCTAGTCTTGTGGGTATGAGCCATTATTTCTATACACACTGGAAGGAAACTGATACCAGTAGGGCAGGTGATCAGATCCAGAAAGGTAAGGACTGATCTTGCTGTAAGGACTACTGCAAGAGCTTCAGTAACTATGGCTTTCACCGTGAATGGAGTTTAAAGACAAAATATCGTTTTCTCACCTATTAATAAATCCAAACAATACCCTGTCCTTTGATACTTCCCACAGCATACATGACTGATCCCACATTCCTAGAACTTTACTCCTTTTCATTCCACTTTGCCTTATCCCCTAGGTACAGAAATGGAAGAATCCCCTCTAGAAAGAAGATAGTTATCCTGATGAAACAAGACAACATTTGGCACACTCACCTTTTGCACCATGCTTTGAAGAAGCATAGAGCTACAGATTGCAAGTGCTGAGTATTTCTGTTATTATTGCTCTTGGGCCAAATTCACAAGACACCCTGTTTGGCAATTAATTTGGCTATTGAGACTCTAACCCCTGGTTGTCCTCAGGCTGCTATGAAAGGAGCATTAAAAGGAGAAACCAAAACAAATACCACCTTGGAGAGAGAACAGACTGTAAGAATGAGGTGGGAGATTCAACTAACTGAAGCCGGGGAGGTCCAGCTTCATGGTGTTGCAGGGCTCTTTCAGCTGCTACCATGCACTGACTTCTCCTACCTGTCAAATTAATTTCTCTCCTTTTTGATGTGTAATTCCAAAATGCTACGCAGAACAGCTACTGAATGAATGTTGTGTTTTGTAACAAGTCAGTCCAGTCTGTGCTCTTCCCCTTCCCCTAGGCCCTACCTGTCTTGTAAACAAGCCAGATATTAGACACGGTAACAGGCTCTGTTGACTGATGTGTGCGTTGAAATTAGAGCTTTGCTTACTGCTACCACTTCTATTTGTTTTACATGATTTGGAAAAAAATCACTAAATACATTTGGATAGCAGGTCAGGCCAGTAAGCAGTATTTATTTATTTCTGTCCTGTGGAAAGGTCTGGCTGAATAAGAAACTCACAGCAGGGGTGATTTGGCTAGTATGGGCAACCAAGTTGCATTTGCTTCTTCCAGTTATTTTATCCCAAACTATTTAGAAACAAGCTCAGTCTCTGGAGGTTTGTATTTTACAGCATCCCAAGAATGTTGTTGACAGTTTGTTTGTCGGTAATAATGGAAAGATCTTATTTAAAACAAAAATAAAACACTAAGCTAAAGTAAAAAGCCATATTTTAAGATGACAGATGTTACCTGCTATCATAGCTGTGACTGACTTCCATTAGAAAAAAAGAAAATGACAATAAGAGCTGAAAAACAAGACTGCAGAATCCTCCCTCATTTCATGTCAAACCCCTAGGTGCTGGGTATCGTGAAGATGTATTACCATAAATCAAAGCTAATACCACTAGCCAGATGGCTCAAATTTGTGTACTAAGCGTTAGGCACTAACAGAGCACAACAGTCTGTTGTCTTTCCACAGGAAGGTTCTCAGTTTTGAGCACCTAATTAGTCTAAAATTAATGAGACCCAAGCTGAACATTTTTCCACACAAAAGTGAACGTATGCAGAAACAGGCCAAAGTCCCTCTCTGAATTAGAGCAGCGATGGCACTGAAACAGGCAGGAGGAAGTTGTCTGAGGGAACAGTACGGACAAGAGCCCGCACAGACAACTGATGCAGGCAGGTTAAGAGAAAGAAAGAAGTAAAGAACAGTCATTGGAGAAGAGAAACTGTCCATCTTCAAAGTTTACTTGGGAAGCTGCTGCACGGTCAGCTTGTCACAAACAGTCCAGACGGATGGAATAAATATTTTACAGGTGGCATATTTTACATGATGCTTACATTTAACTGAATCTTCTGTTACAGCAGTCCTTCAGAGACTTAGAGACAGGGACACCTAATTTGTGGATCCCAAACGAGCTTAAATAGCAAACCACTCTGCCCTGCTAAGAAGCTGACAATTTTTCTCAGGAGTAGTATTTGATGGGAACTTTGCTGGTAAAAACGCTGACACCTAACCCATTAGGCAGCAGACTTTCTGGACTGCGCTGATGACACAGATACTAAATTCCACTTCATTTCCACTTCCTTCAGGCACCCAAGACTTTTTTTTTTGCAGATTGGGGCCTCAGCTATTTAATGGGCCACAAGCCAAAAAGGTTCTGTAAAATACAGAATCTTTTTTTGGTTCCTTTTTCCTCCAGAGAGCAAGCTTCATCCACTGAGACGTGCTAGGCACTTTGGCAATGCTGAGATCTGGGGCACTGCAATAATGCTTAATCCCATTACTAATGCTTATTTTAGAATCTGCTTGTCCTTAAAGACATGATAGCGATCTTAATTATTGTCTCCAACATGTATTTGCCTGAAATAATTATTATACTTCATTCCTATAGAGACAATGAGATAAAACTCTAATTTCATTTTATTGGCCCTTCTATCCGTCAAGAAATGAGTTTCTTGTGAGAGCTTTGAAGTAGTCCCCTCCACGGATTAAACCCCTTGAAAGTACAAGAGCAGAAGGGCGGGGTGTGGGGGAATTGAAATAATTTACATCCCAGCAGACATGTAATGGGAATCAACAATGCAACTAGACCTACATGATGGTTGAGAGGAAAACGTTGAGACATGCTATTCAGCATGAAAAAAGTCTGTTTAGCTGCAGCTTTTAGCTCAGGAGACAGCCAAGGGCTGCACTAAGTGAGAGGAAAGAAGCAGCAAAAAGGAGCTTCCTTAATCATATTTAAAAAAAAAAAACAAAAAAAAAAAAAGAAAAAGCTTTACTGGATAAAAGAACATCAGATGCTTAACTGTCACTTCAGCTCAGGCTCACAGCATCAGTGTCAATATTATACAATGTGTAGGAATAGATAGCACAAACTCCATCTAAGCAGCAACTAGATTTCATGTTAGATCTACATAGGATATTCGCTCCAGATCTCCCCAAAATATGAAAAGCATTATGCTCTGAATTTTGTTACAAACAAAATTTCAGCCACATTTTTCCCAAAAGACAGAGCTGTAAACTTGACTGCTGAGGCTGGTTTATGTGTTCACTTCCAAGTGAATACAGGCCAATCTCCTTTCTTTTTTTAAATTTCAAACAAGGTAGAAAAGAAAACCTATCCATTAAAGGGAAAACTTTGAGCACGAGAATTACACAAGCTGAGATCACAGTAGCAAGGCTCAGTATACAGCTGTGTGCAAGGATGGATCCCACGCAATCCTTGGAGCTGTCTCTTGGGATATGAGGAACAGTTAGGGCTAGTCTTGTAACGCCTTCTATAAAGCTAGTGCTTTCCCACAGAAAGGAATGGTATCTTAGGTTTTTAGGAACTTGATAGTAATGGGTGCTCAGCATCCTGCCCTGGAGCCGACAGAACAATTACACATACTCTGAACTTTAAGTTTATGAGCAACTCAATTGATCTAAAATTTAATCATGTCTTTAACTCTTGCATCTGACTGGAACCAAGCGAGCTGAGGCCCTTGCTGATTGGAAGCTATATGGTTAGAAAACTTTTAAATATAGATTAGCACACTTCAAAGAAAGAAAGATAAGAAAAGCATGTAAAGAACCTGCCCAAAACTTCAGTATGTTCAGAACACAGCTTTTCCAGTGCTGGGCCATATGTAGCACATGTGGCATAAAAAGCAACCCTTCCTATCCACCTGCCCATCATGGCTGTAGCTGTAAAACACTTATATTCTTTTCTGTATGCTGCATATTTAAATTTGAGTGTCTAATATCCGTGCAAGCAGCTGTCATTTTTTTTGAGGCACAGAGGTAGAGACACAAAGACTGTGCATTACCTCTTCCCCCCCACACACACATAGACTTTTGCTCTTTCTGCCTTCTGGCCTTAATGATTCTAAAATAAAGATCTCTCTGTCTGACAGCAAGTGGCTGCTCTTTTTAGTGAGCCTTCCCACTGTACTGCAGCCTCGATACTACTGTGCTGTAAGAAAAGTATATTCACTTCTTCCAAATGCAACCTAGAAAGCCCAAACAGTGGGAAACCTCCTACTTGGTATCATGCCAAAGAAAGCTTGAAGAGAAAAATGGCAGCGTACAGACAATGGTACAGACGGTGTTGGTCAGAAAAATACTATATATGATTAGATTATCACAAGAAATGCAATGCAAACGGTAATCACATGTATGTCACCAGTGCTAAATATGTGTCAGAGGCCTCCCGTATGGAGAGAGTCCAGCTGATATTGACAAGATTTTGTGCTTCAGTTGTTGATTGAAAGGTTTCAGTCCAGCTTAAAGGTATGTGCTGACACCTGCATTGTATTTTTTGTAAGGAAAGGCTCATATCCTCCATAAAAATGATCTTAATCATGCAGACAGCAGAAAGCTCAGGGTTCTACACCCCACAGGTCTAACAGCTACTCTTTCTATATGGTCTCTCACTGGCCTCAGGAATGTTGTGCAGCAATTTTCTAAGCTTGCATTTTGCAGATGCTAAACTTGCACACACCAGCCTGGTGCAAGAGGAACATATGGTCCTATGAAACTATCCAGTTCTTAAAAACCAAAATATATGCTGATAGTAACTTCCTCTTTGCTGATTAATATTCTTTAAAATTCTCAGCACTTTTTAATCCTGTGATGAAAAGTACCTTTTCTGTTGCTGGGTGAAGACCAAAAGGCAGACTTGGTCTTACAGCTCTGCAGCATTGATGGGAGACGATGGCTTTTGTAATATCAATGCATAAGAAATCACACCATTGCATTTAGAAAAAGATCAACAACATTGTTCAGGTGATTCAGACCACAGGGGCCAGACCAGCTGCCTGCTGGGGTTCTGCCGGGCAACCACCCTGGGTCATGACTTCCTATAGAAGCAATTGTCTCATTTTGTTAGGAAGTAACAAGTCATGCAAAATCACATGCTATATAATGTGGTTTCAGAAGAAGTGCCAGTATTGTAAAATTAATAAAACAATGGATAGAAAAAAGTAGAACTACATCAGTCAAATTTCAAATCCCTCTATGATCACTGTTGGCAGCAGGTTTGCAGATACAAGAGACTTTTCCCCTTACTAACATTCAGGGGTTTCAAGTCTTACAAAAAAGGGATCCTACCGTTACATCAGAACCAGGGGATAAAATTTAGAAACAGCCGTGGGACCAGACCTGGTGTCTTCCCTCCCTCAAATGATTGTCCTCACCACGGATTTATGAAGCAACAGCTCTGACATATGTCAGCTATAAAAACGAGACTTGTGCCAGAGTTTGAAGACACTACTCCCCTCTGCTGTTGGCTCTCCACCTGTGCCATGTTCCCACCCTCTGGGCAGAGCCAGGAGAACGAACCTCCACTGGCACTTCAGCCACTGCTGTTCATAGCTTTGCACCTTGGCCCAGACTGTTGTTAAAGGGGGCAAGCGCAGATGTGCATCTGGTCTGTTGTCCTGGATAGGGAGGATGAACCTCTGCTGTGGTTTAGGCACAGTGGAAGGTAGGACAAACTGACACCTTAAACGTCCCAGTAGAATTAACATCGGATTTTCTTGGTACAGGCAATCTCTCTTTTGTGTGCAAATTTTCACATATCTCACGGGAGGTGAAATGACTTTCTTACCCACAGCCAGACATTCAAATAACAAATGCAAAAGCTGGTCGTCCCCACCGTTCATTACCAGGAAAAGATCTGTGCTGGTATGAATAACGTCTGGTGTCGCAGTACTGGGTTTATGGTAGTTTAGGCCCAGCTAAGCAAATATGAATAGAAACCATTGCAAACTGCTCACATGATACTAAGTTTGAAACTTAGGAAACCCCCAGCTAAGTTAAATGCATTGTCGAAGATTTTCCTCATAGCCCATCTGGTACCGCCTGGGGAAATCCTATATAGTACCCACAGAAATACTTAAGGAGTAACCAGAAATGTTTGAGTGCTTTCTTCCCTCCCCTATCCCACCAGAGCAGAAAAGGGAGTGGAAGTTCAGCCGACACTTTTATTTCTGTGCTGTTACATAATTGCATCGTGCCTTTGCAGAGTTCCTCCCGCTTTCAGCATGATCAAACCTATTTGTAGGCTGGGAAACTGAGACAGAGAAAAGGTATGTGACTTGCTCAGGGCTACGCAGCAGACGAATGGCGGAGGTGGGAGGAGAACTTACAGGTCCCGACAGAGCCGCTGCTGAACCCCGACAAGGCTCCACATTCCTGCCATTCTTTGCACATACTTTTTAAAACCTGAAATGTTGCTGCATCACAGGCTGACCATCCAACTCCATACACCACCTGCTTCCTGATGATCGCTTTGCCATCCAGGGTGCACAAACACACACTGTAGCTATTTCTTGCCTTTGTTTCCAGATTATTTAAGATTTCTGGAAATCACTCCCAGCATATTCACTGACCAGTGATTTTTCTTTTTGGTAGCCTTCCCTAACCACAGACCTCATTTAAGCGTCATCGACTGAGTCTCCTATTCTTTTAAAATTCTGCAGTAGATTCCATTTACTAATACTAACAGGAAATCCCATGAATCTGCCTCATGCCCTTTCACTGACTTCACAAATCCAATTGATACAGATAGAGCCAATTTCTGAAACTGCAGCTGTCCACACTTACAAAGCTCTGACTGTTAGATAAGAAAGTGCCAGCTGGAACAAGAAGTTTCTCCTACTACTAGATGCCACACTCTTAGCCAAGCGGGCAGCTGTCAGCTTGGGTGGCAGCAAAGCTGCATAAATGGGAAACCCTTAGATATCCAGTCCCTTATGCTCACCCTAAAGTAATTGAAAAGTCCCACAACAGGAAAAGTGAGCAAAGCTCAGTCCCAGAAGAATGCAATTGCACTTGCCTCTGAGTTTCCAATTCCCCCTACGTAACATCGCATCCCTTATGGACCATAGGAGCTGGAGCCCGAGGAGGGTGCAATACTTGGTCTAAAAAGCTATGCTGGCCCCTCTTTTGATCTGAGAAGGGCCATGGTCTCAGCTTCACTGAAAGAGAAGCTAAAGGCCTCTTCAAATCCGATCAGCGTTAGGCACTTCACAAAGTTAACACATGGTTTTATGATGATTTTCACTGCTGGTTTTAAATCTTGCATGAGTTTTAATCTGCATATGATTACAGATCCCAAGACGTTTTAATAAACAGATGCTAGGCACTAAACTGGGATGGGAGGGAATGTGCATAGTGGTTGGCTCCACCACCCTCAAGCCAGCTGAGTCAAAGAGGGAACATGGATCATCTTCCACTGTGTGGGGTCGGCAGAAAATAGCTTGCCCCAGCCCAACCTCCCCATGCCAGGAGACAGTGAAGGAAAGTCAAGACAAAGGCTCACCCCAAGGAGTCCCCGAGCTAGGGCTATTGAGGCATCACCCCCAACTTGAGGCTGAATATACTATCAGAATATAATTGGATATGCATTTGCTGCTGATACCAATAGCACTGCATGCTATACCTGGGAAGTGGATTTCAGAGAAGTGAAACAGGCGTTCAGTTTCAGCAGAGGTGGGCCTAATCCTTTGTCCTCCACGGTTACTCCATGTTGTGGCTCTGCTATGTGCCACCAAGTCTTTCTGCAGGCTATGGCTGTTGGTGACCTGGCTGAGTATCAGGAAAACAATTTAACAATCCTTCGTGGATCCCTATTTCACCTACCCTCCCTTGGTCAGTATGTGAATAAGCATAACAAGTGTGAAAATAACATGTTATTGATGATACTTCAACAGATTCCATCAACCGCTTCCTACTGGATTCCTGTTTTAGAACCAATGACACAACATGGCTCATTGCTTTTCACTGGGGGAAGGAAGCAGGACTTGGCTGGTTTGAGGCACCACAGTGAGGCAAAGCACAGAGGTCCTATTTCCCCAGACACTCAGTGCTTCTCTGCTTTTTCCCACTGCTTCCCTTTGGCAAATAGGATAAATATGACAGTGAAAGAGGCTCTCCAGCTCTTTAAATGAACTCTCCACAGAGCCACTGAAAACAACTCCAGAAGAAAATTTCTGTGGAACACCCTCCTTACATTGGAGATATTTAATGATTGATTGATTTGTGAGGTTATTGAATCTCATTTGATTCAAAAGACATAAGAAATACTGTCAAATATTTTGCAAGACTGTACATCTTCAGCAAACCTTTAAAAGTACAAGGAACTTCTTATTTTTCCTCTTAAGTAACATAGCTGCCTCTTGGAAAGTGTTTATATGCCCGTCCATTCAGTTTTGCAGTTTTCCTATTTCTGAATCCTTCATCTACTTTTCTGGAGATATCTCAGTGCCAGTCTCTCTCTCCTCCCTCATCCTCACATCAACCACTGAGAGAGAATTTTTAAATGGGTTTGCAAGTCTTACCTTACAGACTTCCTTGAGATTTTTAATCTTTTTAACATTCCTCCTAAAAAAGGACCTTTTCAAAAGCATCTTTTCCACTTGATAAATAGCATCAGTTGAATACTTTCACGAAAAAGAATAGAAATTCTTCAGTGCCTTAGGATAAGTTGGGAAGAATATTAAACCAGTAGTCTTTAATAACTTTGAATTATCCATGGGAAGCTCTGGTATCAGCATGAAAATAACAAAGTGATTTGATCTACTACAACAGATAGATAGACAGACAGGTAGGTCTGTCTCATTAGGTTTCAGAGATCTTAAGTCACTAAGAAGAATGGGCAGTCCATACATCTGATTCTACAGCCCCCAATTCATAAAAGCACTGAAAAATCCATAAATATCTATATATAAAAATAGTTCTCTGTTTAAACAAAGAAAATTTGTTTTAAAAAAGTGAAATACTGCATAAACACATTTGTGTATGTATTTTGGCACCCATAATTGTATATTCCGTTTGCTCTTTATCCTCACACTCTTCTTTACTATGATTTCCTGAATGGGAAAAGGATCTTCAGAAAAAAGGTAAGAGAAAAAATAAACAAATAAATAAATAGAAATTAAAGCCCAAACAGTAAATACAATACTCAGTGCTTTTTTTTTTTTTTTTTTAACAGAAACTTTATATATGGATCCATGCAAGTTACGTGCATGGAAAGTAGACTGTGGCTTTGTGGGCTTCTTAATATAAATATCCCTGACATTAAAATTACTATTCTAGAAGGCTTTGTGGAAGGATAGGAAAAAAGCTCCTCGTATGCAGACCTATGTAAACTGTTTAATAACTAGGGAGAGAGTTTTTGGATAGAAGCTTTCTTCCCCACCCCCCCACCCTTTGCAGACTTCTGTCTCGTTTTGTACAACTGATTTGTTGTGTTGTTTCAGAGGGGGCAGCTGAGCAATCCGTTTCACTGCCTCCCTTTCCCATGGAACAAATCCCCCCCAGCCCTCCTGCTGCATCCTGACAGAGATTGTAGGCCTTTCTTTGCTGAATTCTTTCAATAATGCTGTAAATGCAACATTAGGAGAAACAATTAGGATTAAAGGGAGCTGCTTCTATATGCCAGATCTGCTTAATAACTTAATTAAATAAACAGAAATATAATTATAATGTAAATATTTCCTTTCTTTAATTCCTAGACATCCTGAGAGAGAGAATGTTGCCGAAATGATATAAAATTATTGAAAACCTTTTCAGTTCCTCCACACTTAAAAACCATTTCACTGTCTTCCCACGCCTACCCACTTGTAATATTCCACTTTTAAGATTTCAGAACCATCCATCAGACAGAGAAAAATGCATCCTTGGAAATGAATACCCCAGATAGTCAAAAGTGTGTATAATTGAAAAGGAACCATGAGGAGTAAATTGCTCTGTAATTTATAACTGCAGATTTCCTTCCTCAAATTATTTTCATTCAGCAGTTTTCTCTGAGAACTTTTACAGTTTCAAATGTTTTTGAAAAAATGCAAGAGGCACTCGGATCATATTGTCTTTTGGCACGTACGCAGCCACTCAGAGACGATGACCCCACCTTATGGCTTTACATTGAATAAACTCTAATGGCTTCAATACATTTACTCATAATTTACATCAGATCAGCTGAGACCAGGGTTAAACTTATCATCAAAAGATTATTCCTGCTCTATTTTCACAGGGGAATTTTCTTTGGCTTCACCACACAAAATTCTGAAAACAACCTGTTACTCCCAGTTGTTTAGAAAGAAGAATAAAAATCTCATCAGTGACAGTGATACAATCCTGAAACAACACCACATGTAATACCACCCTGGGTCAAGCATTACGAAAAATTTCTCTAAACTAGTAAGAGTAATAATAAAAAGTTTCTTTCAAATTAGGAATAAAACTCCTATGACTAGCTGGATATGACTGCCGATTACAGTGATTTTAGCTTTGTTCTTTATCTACCAGAACTGCTAAAAGTAAAAGCCAGAGTGTAAATGTACAAACCCACCTAATGCTGACCCCTGACTAACACCAGCTTGAGTTTCTTGGGGACTCTTCACGGAGAAGCCTCCAAGAGCTCCTGGACCTAAGCAAGATGCTCAAAAATTCTCAGGCAATGAAAGAAACAGCAATTTACAGTTGCAATAATTATGGCCAAAGCAGATTTTCTGGCAATGTCTTCCTTTGTTTCACAGTCCAGACCCATGTTTTCCATTTGATAGTCTCTATCCCACACTTTTTCATATATGCATTTGACTTAACTTCATATGCCACAAAACCTGCAGTAATTTTCTGTCTGATGTCTCCTGTGATTGCCTGAGATCCACATTTGGCCTAGTGACCTCCTACATCAATTCAACACACACTGTAATACACGGCACCAGCAAAAGGTTATGCCATTAACTACGTTTCTCGGCTGCAGAATGCAAGACACGGGTGGGTATTGTGCATTTAGGAAGAAGCACAGAAGATGACTTCATACCATACTTTGGAAGGAGGACGTAAAAGAGTTCAGGCAGCTAATGCTGATAGAGGGAAGGACAAGCTACGCTCCATGAAAGGAAGGAAGATCATAGGTTACTGCTGAAGTTCACATGACCTGTTTGATAAAGCTGCAGCAACCACATTCCTCTAGCAGTAGTTAGCACACACAAGAACGCATGGGAGAGAGCTCTCAGCTGGCAAACGCTCCAGCAACAGCTCCCCCTCACTGCTTCTGTAAGAGGCCAAGCTTTGTCCCGTGGTCACACAGCCTGTCAGCTTTCACAGAGCAAAAAACTTCCTTTTAGGATCAGTTCATAGCATGCCCTTGTTTATCCTTACTATTGTTATTATCACATAATGCCCAAATGTGCCATTCAGAGCCTCAACGCTCATATGCCAACTGCTGTACAAACACGCAGGGAGTCATGACCTGTGCAACGAGAAATCCGCCTTCTTGCTTCTGCTGTGTTTCCATGTGGAGGCACCTCAGCCCCAGCTGAAGTCCTGAGAGCTCTACACGGAGCCAAGCTGCAGGTTTGGGGGTTAATTAGAGATTACAGACGCACCAAAAGGGGCTATGGAAGAAATGAAACAAAATGGATTAAACTCAGTGTTGATACAGACTAGTAGCATGCATAACTTTATGGCTGCTAAGTGGTTTAAGATCAAAAAAAAAAAAAAACTTCATAGAAAACATGCTTATTCACAATTCCCTGTTCCTTTAACATTGACCTCCTTGTCTTCAGAAAAAGTGACCCTGGGCTCACTGCCATTGTTGCTTGCATCTTTCCCCTCTTCAGACCTATTCTTGTTTCTACTTAATGCTCTTAATTCCTTAAAAATAAAAGTTTATATTTATCTATATAGTTATACACACATATTCCGCTCAATTTCCTCAGGATATGACTCTTCCATGCTGCATAAACTTCCTTCCCTGGACTTCTCTAGCTCTATCATTCTTTTTGCTAATGTCCAGGGTGCAGCTGTCAGGGGCAGGAAGCCCCAGACTCTCCTGCTCATGCACAGATTGATCAAGGTCAGGAAAAGGGTAGCCAGTACCTGCTGCCTTCTACTCTGCCTCCCACCCTCTCAGACTTTTCGCATCAAAACAAACAAGTCCTTAAATAGCCTGGTGACCTTTCAAATGCAGAAACCAATGAAGCAGTTGGTGTAGTAATGTACAACCCATTTCTGGCAAGGACATCAATTTATTGCCCTCCCAGAGACGGCAGAAGGCTGAGTAATGGGCAGAGGAAACTCTGGTGACAACCCCTAACACATAAAAACTGCAGTGAGTAATTGTGGTGTTGAGGTTTCTTCTATAAGAAGGCTTCAAGGGATAAAATGGATATGCCTGAATATTGCAGTTGCTATATTATTTAAAATAATTAATTAAAAATGAGATTAGATAAGAAGCAACTTATCTACATTATATATACAACCTGTTCAGCACTCTTAATTTCTAAAGGTTTGCAGATACATGCTTAGATTAGAAACTGGAATTTGTTTTTTCCTTAATCAATTTTGCTTTAACTTGGAATAGAGGACTAGAGAATGAATATAACAAATATGAAATTGTGCATGTTCTCACTCATTCTGTCAACATATTATGCACAGAAGAAAAAAAAACCAACAAAAAATACTTCATGGTTGTTGGTGTTTCTCCTCAGGTTTCTAAAGGTTGCTTTTTGGAAACCCCCATAACAAGACTAGGAGAAACCGATGCTGAAAAGATAACTGAGAGAAGGAAATTTTATGAACTGATCTGGAGAAAAAGGATAACATAACTATGCTGACTGCAGAGAGGCTGAGGCACGAAGAGCTGCGTGAAATTCAAAAGAATCATCTTAAATCTAAGTGCTCATCAAAATGTCTCACATAAATGAATCATCATGGTTTCTGAAGGGTGAAAAATTGCTGTTCAGTAGAACTGGGTTTGAACTATGAAAAGGTGAACTGGAACTGAAATGACCTTTCCCACGCTAAAGAAAATGCTTACATCCTGCTTGGCCAGTTTTAGAGAAAGAAGTCAGCTACAACGTTTGGATGTAGAACCAAAATTCATCAGAGTCAGGGGTTCTCTACTCCAAGGCCTTTGTTGAAACCTGTTTCTGTAGATACATGTTTATACTCACATGACAAAACAACATGAATAAGCATACCAAAGACAGATTTTGAAAGGTGTCTTCAACTCCCCATCCATTTCAGATGCAATCCATGGGCATTAGAAACAGCACTTTGCAGGATTTGACCCACCTTGAGCAAATACCACTGAGAAAATAAAGAACAAAATCTGTAATTTCTATCAAACTATAATTAGCTGCATTTCCTTTTGTAATCTCAAAACCCTAAGCAGCATGCAACCTTGTCATTGGAGCAATGGGATAATTATTATAGCACGAAACTGTTAAAAGAAAAAATGTCCTCTATTTCCCTTTGATGTTGAAAGAAGAATAATTCATTCAAAGACATGCAAAAATTAGTGGAATTTAAAATCCCAAACAAATGTAGTCTAGTCTCGTCAGATACAGTGTGCCTTTTATAAGACATTTCCTAGCTTGCCCAACCACAATGGAGCCCCCACAGCTTTTTCAGATCTACTCTCCAGGGTAGTTAGATTATCCTAGAGTACAGCAGAATAATTAAGCCACACCAATTAAAATGGACGTGACTTAAAGGGCTCTTTTCTAAGCATTGCTCTCTATCAACTGGCGCACTCCAAGCCATGCAGAACATAAAAGTAACATTGCATCTTAAAAAAAAAAAAAAAGGAGGGAGAGGACTTCAGGATGAGATTGTATCTTAAAGACCATTCCACTGCCAAAACCCTTCTGAACTAGACAAATGTGTGTTTTTCCTTTGGACATAAGGTCAGTCATACAATTATGAGACTGTTGCCTTATAATTAGCAGAAGTCTCCAGCAAACTAACCTACTCTTTAAGATTACATCAGCCCAGTGAACTAGTACCTCTTCAGCAGTGCCACAATGGGTTGACACTGGCCATTTGATTGCCCAGACTTTTCCCTTCAGCCCTCGTGGATACCGATCTCTCAAATTCTAGGGCAATTTATAATTTGTAGCAAGTGTATGATTGTCATTAGTAGAATGAAAACCCTTAAAACAGGGCCCATTCCTTTCTAGCACATTCCACATTCAGCAAGTAATAATATTACAAATATTCTGTTTCCATTGGGACAAATGTTTTTGTAATATGAGTTACAACTCCAGTGCTTGCCTTCTGATGATGATTTTTAAATTATTTTTTTAATTATGCCTGGGATCCTAATTTGCTGTTATGCTAATCTATTTCTTATCATGTGTGTCTGTCTATAACTGCAACCTTGCAATGACAACTGCTGAAAGGACAAGGTCTGAATGAGCTACCTCAATCATTGTTTAGCACTGGGGCATAAAGCCTAGCTCAGGCTAACCCCTCCATATATTCCTGCTTCTCAGGAAGGGTTTTCAGCTGCTGTCATGTTCCACGTGCTCCAGTGACTGCAGCTTGGACTCACCTCCTTTACCTCCTCGTACACCCCTCATCAGTGTAACATTTGCCCTGAGCTCACAGAAATTCCACGACTTAGCCTACCTTTGGTCTTAGTTGCAGAAAGCAGGGTTGGAGAGCTTCAGTGAATTGTGGGTTTGGCATATAAAAACCGGCAGACAAGTATATTTGACCCCCACTATTCAAAGACCCAGTTCTTCTTTGATGCTGGTGGCCTTCCTGGGCACTTTTTAATATTATATACAAGACTGATGATATTGTTCATCTTCTCTTTTTTTTTTTGTCTTTCTTATAAACCTAAGTTTCTTAAGTCTTAATAACTTGCTGGTTTGTTTTCAAATCTGCAAACATAATCCCTGGTATAAACACCCGCAAATTACTTATTACATTGGAATTTCAATGCAATTATTAGTGTATGAGTGCTTACATAATTGTCACTTCCTAGTATATTAGTCTCTTAAAAGCCTACTGAACTGATATTCATAATATTTCTCCACCATTCCAAAAATATCTAATGTTGTCATAATTTACAATAGACTGCCCCAAAAGCCCTGAGCTTTTATGCTAACGGTTTTTCTCTAATTCCCATTTGGAATGCCATTCCATCTCTACCACGTACCTTTAAAGATGCATCAGAGCTACAGATTCTGTTCTAGGATTACAGAAACTAATCACCTCCTAATTCTGAGAGTTAAGAGTAAGAAATATTTAAATTAGATCAAGATCAGTATCTCTACCATTCATTTTTTGTCAGATATGTATTTACATCTGACCCAGAGAGCTTTCAATCTTACAAATTCATTATCTGAGCAAAACAGGTACAATTTATTTTCCTAAATTAAAATATGAAAGCACAACTGGGCTTCAGAGTTCCACCTTCAGAGTTACCACCTGGGAAGGTACTAGCACACCATCAGTATGACTGCGGTGTGCATGGACCACATGTATCTTATATAGAAGTTGTGTCTGCCTGGCTCTATTTTAATCCATACCACATTATGGCATTATATCCCCCTTTCCAGCACTCAGTGGAAATGCACAGCTGCCCTCGTGCTTGTTAAGCACTTGTATGTTGTGGCTTACCAAAACACGGAATCTCCAGCTGAAGTGGCAATGGATTTTTAGTTTTGTTTTCCATTGATAACTCTCTGATTAACTGATCAAATAATTAGTTCTCTGTGAAGGAATGACATGGTTCATATGTGTAGGACATTGGATAAAAATATCCCCTGCTGAAATGGCATACAAGGTCGTAGAGATGTTTAGCACTTAGCACATTTGTCCCAACGAGGTGCAATGACAAAACAGGCATCGGTACTGGGATCATGCTTTGAGTCAGTTGGGTATTTATTTCTTCTCATAGAATAGCCACACTGCTTGTGCTGAGAATTATGGGCTCTAGTCTGTCTTTCAAGCCAGCGGTATTTCTAGACTCTGTCAGAATTTTCCTATGTAATCTTGGGTAAATCTCTTGACATTTTGTCTGTCCAGTTGTACAGGTAAGTTACCACTCAGTGGCCAACTTGTCCATTCAGAGGTGAGATGAAGCTTACTCAGCTGATACTTATTGAGTATTCTGAGGTCTGTTGATGGAGAGGATCATGCTTGGTATTGGAAACACTGTCATACTTTAACTGTGGAAGATTTAAATTTTGGAAAATGCAGAACTAAAAAGGGGGGGGAGAGGGAGTAAAGCTGTCCCTTAAAAATTTCCTTTCTTTTCAGTTTAGGCCTGCAGGTGACATGGTTGCACTTAGAAGTTAGCTCATTGACCAAAGTCATCCAAGCACCATTAACTGCAGTGGAGGCTTGTGATTTGAGACCAGCCATTGCTATGGATTCTGAGGATCATCTGATTCCCTCTAAGAGGCTCCTCCACTATTTCATAATTAAATTTTCCAGACCTCACTAAATAGGACAGCATGACTAGAATGAAGGTAATACACAGCATATGTATTCTGAAAGCATAAAACAACAGCAGAGTTCCCTCTGAGAGATAGCCATGAATAAAGGACATTAATTATATTAAACATTAACTTGCTTTTACAACATCTTTGTTTGAGTAACTTTCATGTTCACGACCCTCTGGTTAACACGTATCTGACTACTTTATTCATCTGATATTCATTACGGTAGGCAATCATTCTTCTTATATTTATGGTCACTCAGGCTACGTCTACAGTTGCGCACTAAACAGTACCAGTATTCCTTCCCTGGCCTTTACATCAACTAGTGCTGTTTGGCCACTCCCGTACTATTAAACCTTTTCACTCTCCAAAATAATCTGGCCACTTCCAGTTGCCTACTAGGAATAGCCCATGGCTCTTCATATCTCTCTGGCTTGCACAGGAATTGTCTAGAGCACAAGTTTGCCCAAACCATGCCGGGGGCTGTTCCAACAATGTAACGCTACAGGAAACCAGGAATGTTGACCAGCTCTGTGCTATTTCCTAGTAGACATAAGCTCTGTGACACCTTCCCCCCTTACAAAATGCATATCCTTTATTCATCCAAATTGTTCCATCAAAAATAACACACAGTCATTAGTAAAAATTACTTGCATCAGCTTTTCAAGTGTATGTTCATTAGCATTCAAGTTCAAGTTAGAGGCATGCTTTTGAAGGAACCTCCTACTTCAAATGTCCCCAGTTACCACACTTCATTTCCCATCACATGTCAGACTAAGAGCAGGGACTCACTTCCTTTCAGCCAAAGCAAAAATGGAAGGGCATTAATGCTGTCCAACCTGTAGTGGACATACAGCCCACAAAACTGGTCCCACCCATAGCCAGTCGAAAGTCAAACGTGCACAGCTTGGTCCTGAGCACCAGCCGTTTTGCTCTGTAGATCTGCTCCTGTCATGTTGCACTACATGCTAACACAGACATCGCCTTCATTTGCAGGTCTCTCGCATGAAAGCCTGTGTACTAACTGCTCTCAGGCCCCGTGGACTGGTATCACCCCAGTGAGAACACTGGAACTGCACAGATAAGCAGATCAGACTTTATGAGCTGGAAGTCATTTAGTCACTTCAGGGAAGAGAAAGACCACTCTGAATGAAGCCTGTAGTGCCCTCTACTTAGACTCCCTCTTCAGAACAGACTAGGTTCAATTCCTCTATCGCTACAACTTGTTCCACACCAGACTAAAAAGTTAATGCTGGTCTTCAGTATAACTTCTCCTGATTGCAAATGAATGAGTTCCACCGTTATCAGAGGCAACTGCCACCCAAGCTACAAACTCTGCATTTGGCTGATTATAAACTCCTCCTGCATTTTGATTTGCAAAGTAAAAAAAAAAAAAAAGACTTGCAAACAGTCATTTATAAATAAGCTCAGGACTGGACCCTGCCAATACACATATTCAATGCATATAGTGTTACCTATTATATTTTATATAATAGCCATTTCTTTGCAGGTGGAGGCAAGGGGTAGTTGCAAGTATGCTTGACACTTCCAAGTTTATATGTCTTAAATTGACTTTAGATTTCTTTGCTTTCTATAGTACATATTTTCAGAATTTTTGGATCTGATTCAGCTTGTTCTGCTGAACAAAACAGTTTCACTGCTCTAAGACTGGAGGAACACAGTGGTGAATCAGACCCTTTATTTGACTCCAATGGCTTACTATCAGGCCTACTGCAAACTACCTATTGAAAGCATGACAGCAAGCACTATGCTCTATAGTAAGCATTTGTAGTATCATGCTCTAAGTATAGGCCATATGAAGAGGTCTTTTGTTCAAGAAAGCAAACTGTACACTGTTTAGTAAGCCACACTCCAAATATAGTATCGATAAAGCACGGCTAAAATCAACTATTGCCTCAACAGGCATTCACAGATTTTGTCTGAATTAAGCACGCTTGAATCTCTGGGCTACAATGCATCCACTCAGTTCTTACACAGACAGTTCATGCAGGAATAGAGTAGGCTGGGACGGGGTATCGGGCAATGCACAAGAACTTGAGGCTCCAAGTGGGGAAGAAAAAATTAGAAAAAAACAAAATAAAAATAAACCATATGGAATCCACACTCAGATGCCTTTAAAACAACCACAAACATTCTTGCTGCCTCAAGCTGCAAATGTCGTGAAACAATTACTGGGCTGGAGGACTTCAAAGGTTCACTGAGAGCAGCAGTTTTATTTTTCAATCAAACACAGGAATAGGGCTTTTTTCCTCCCTCCCTCTCTCGCTCTCTCCTTTTTTTTTCTGAATGAAACAGCACCCAGGCTTCCTGATTTCAAAAACTCTGTTCCGCTTCGCTTGACCACTCCGTAACCTTAAGAGAAGCTGAAAAACTTCAAAACGAAACTGTGAGTCATACGGAACGAAAAAGACATTCTTATATTTCATTAAGGCTGAAAACTGCTGCATTCCTTGTTTGTAAAATTTACATGAATGAGCTTTAAGAGCTTGCAGCTGAATGCTGGGTAAAGCTTGAACTTCCATAAACTCCTATTTACTTAATCATTGATTCTAGAAGGTGACTGGCAGTTATTCGCAAGGGTTTGCAGATTCATAACGCACCATGCACAGAAACAACTGGGCTCCTTCTTGCCACTGACTAGCCTATTTAAACCTTTTTTTCTTTTTTTTTTTTTCTTTCTGAAGGATCTTTGCACTTTTATTTTATGCTTTCATTTCAAAAAGGCAACGGTTTAACCTCAGTTTCCTTGCAAGAGCTTTTGGCAAAGGCTGCAGTGTGCGGTGGTGCTCACCTAGAGCATTGGTTCACTGGTGGAAGTAGCTGTGCTTAACACCACGTTTTCTGATGGCTGAAAACACAGGGCATGTTTGGCAGAACAGATGTACGCCCAGCTGTCCAAATTCTGTGGTGTGCAAGGAGCACAACTCCCCACAACCGGGCGAATCCAGGCTGCTCCAGGAGGCTGGATCCCAAAGGGTTAAGTTGGCACTGACCCCTCGGTAGAGAGTCATGCACACCAAAATCATGCAGAAATAACATGCTGCCCCCTTTGAAGAGAACTGAGTCAGATTGTTAAAAATGAAACTGACTCATTGTAGAAACAGTGGTCACTGGAATGGCATCTCCACAACTGCTGCGGTAAGAGAGGAAGCTGCCTGACCGCAACTGCCTTTGTGCTTATTCTAGCTGTTTAAGTTCTAAAAACCACAAAACCCCATTTGAAATTCCACTGTATAGCAAGGTTTGTGTAATGAGGTTACAATTCATAATAGGATCATTGAAAACTGAAACAAGCAGCATTAATATGTGGACTGCCTGCAACAAGCTAGCAGCAGCGTGATGATGTCATTTTTAATTAAAAGTCTGTCTCTGTTTGATACGCTAAAAAAGAGTGCAAATCAGGGAATATGCGCTGATCCCATCCATAGGGAAAGACTGTCAAGCAGCATAGTGGTATCACAGAGCACCCTGCGAGCCATATGGCATGGCTTTAATGGAACTAATTCCCACGTACTCTGCTTGTGTCACGCGTATCAGGATTCTGCTCCCACACTGAAAAGACATTAGTCAGGAAAAGGGGGAGGGGAGGCTCAGTGATACCCAGCATCGTGTCCTTTATCATGTGGCATCCCGTAAATGCAACTGCAGCAGTGCTGAGATCAAGCGGAAACAGGCTGCAGCTTCATGCAAGAGGACAGATCCTTCATTCGTGTAAGTCAGTGTAACTCCTTTGACTACGCCAACTTAAGGAAAGCAAGTCTAGGCCTTTTAGCAGATGTGAGTGACCAGCCCTATGAAATATTAATTCAAAACGGCTGGTACTCGTAGAGCTATTTACTCACCCAGTATTGCATTTTCACCCAAGACTGAGTGACACGGAAAACAAGAGATACTCATCCATAGAAAGCTTACCTTTTAAGATCAGATGCTGCCAAGTACTCAGCACTATTGATTCCCTTTCAGCCTTGTGATTTCCTTAAGGCAATTAAGACCAACTCTGGACTTCAGTAGAAACAGAATACATTCCTGTGAGTGTCAGTGGCTGCTGAACACATTCTGCACCTCATAAAGATCAGGTACTAAGGCCCCAGTCAGCTCATCCTTAGTTCTCTGATGTACCTTTTTGACTAGAGAGATTCGTCTTAGTCAGCTAGATAAGAATTATAAGACGTTAGTAGAAGTGAAGCATGTCACAACTTGGGTGAAACAGTAGAAGAAAGATGACCAGGAAAAAGTTTACACTTCAATTAACTGCCATTTCCATGTCTTACAAATATCTCAGAGTTAACTTTGCCATCTATTTAGAATTTTATTTTTGGATTTTTCCATCCTAAATTACTGGGTTTGGGTCCAAGTCATGAAGACTACTGCGTGAACAATCTTTATGCCAAACTGGTCTGCAGACTTGCATTAAACCAACAAGATTTATGTTTCCCTTCTAACATTTCAGTGTAAAGTTCGATGTAAGGATATACGTGGATCTCTGAAAAACATTAAGAGTTGACCATGATCAGAAAACAAACTTGGGAATCATTAGCTTAAGGTTTTGACATTAGGTCTTAGTTTTATAGACCCCTGCCCTCACTTAGGATATACGTTGCCATTAACATCAGGGATATTTAGCTGGGAACTTCATTTGGACTAGTAGTTTTATTTCACCCGGTACTTTAAGCCCCGCCACCAGTTCTTCACAAAATGAAAGGATGGAGAAGTCTATATCCTGTCCTAGGTGCCTGCAGGCCTGCAAAAATCTTCCTTACTTCCTATTAAAAACTAGAGAGATTTTCAAAAGGTTTCAGCTTTAGCCTAACTAGGAAATGCTCGGGCATTTCAGTGCTAAGCACCTGGAACAATTCTGCTCTCCGAGCACAGTCCTACAGGATTCCTTTTTGCCAGACAGAAACAAACAGGACATCTCTCACTGAGGCAGCTCCTCTTTTAAAATCCCCTGTGTGTGTGCATGTGGCTGCAAGCACACACACATGTATGAAAGGGAGAGGGTGTGTATAACCAACTTACGAAGCCAGTGGGAGGGAAGTATTACCATAGGATTGGACCCCACATGTTTAATTTTCACAGAGACTTAGAATGAAGTATGCTACATCAGGTCTAAGATAGCAGTATTCAAATTCTTATTGACCCCAATCACTTTAAGCCTATTGAATGCTCTACTCCATATATAAGGTTTAAGTTGCAGTTGTAGAACGTTTCTTGTTGATACTGAATGCAATATGTTTTTTGAAGAAATAGTATTTCCTTCTTGGACCACAATGAGCAAGTCCAGGGTCAGACAAATCAAGCGTGGTAGAACAGGTTGCAGTGTAAAGGGCTCATAGGGTCACACAGAATTTTGCTATTCAGCTCAAGAAACTTGGCTGTTTGTCAGGGAATACAAAAGAACCTATTTTCTTATGCTAATAATTGACATAATTCCATATATTCATTACTGTGAAGCCAAAATTTATCGACTAAAAAAAATAAATTTATCTATCCTATAAAAAACAGATCATTATTCCTACAAACTTTATCCACTGAATTACAGCCAGATCCCCAATAAAGAAGAGCTTTCAAATTTGTTCTCTTGTATGGAAAAATATTGGTTGGAAAATTAAACGTAAAGCTGTTCTCAGTGAATGTTAATCTATAAATAAAACGCTGAAGATCCTTAACATCAGTATAAATTTTCCCACCCCTGTTCAATCTTGCCTTACCTTGGAGGCATATTAAGAAATGAAACTGCCAGGATGTTTCTGCATGATACCCTTTTTGTCTGTTTCACAGCTAGAAAGTGAAAGGCTCAGCAGGTTAAATACCAGCAGGGTAAAGTATTTTATTCAGATATCAGTTGCAAAGATCGGGGGAGGAGGGGGAACGCAGTGAGGCCTTTCAGCCTACAGTGCCATGGGAGAAGAAAAACGAGACAGCAGAAGTGTGTGGTAACACAAAAAGAATGTTATCTCAGCGGAGGGGAAAATACTTTCAAATGCATAATTGCAAACACATACCCTCAGCAGCTAACCCAGAGCTCTCTCAGACTGCAGAGCTAAGAGTTTGGAAAGTGGCCAAAGTATCAGTTTTATTTGAGAGATCAAAGTGATGAAAGAGAGAGAAAGAATAGCATCAAATATGATTGATAAAAAGTATTGCTTTCTTTGATTGGTTTCTGCTCCCCCTCCCTTTTCCACCTCATTCTTCTCCCAAGTTCACTAAGAAGAATGTCAGATCTGTGCTACATCTAGTAACACATGCTTGCATGTGAGATGTGCCTATAGGAAAACACCTGCTTACTACACATACCTGCTTAAACTCATTATGGACACAGGATTCCTACTCGCTGCAGGTAACTGCTGTTAGCTATAATACAATTATTTGTAAGACTTCACAGCTTGCACACACAGGTATTGTTTCACGTTATCATATTTGGTTGCTTTGCACAATCTTCCTCATGCTGCTGAGCATCTACATGGTTACTCCCGTGGATTTACAGGGACTCTGACCTGTGCGATTTGATGCTCTCATTATTTCTGGTGCATAATTATCCTATAGCCTCTCTTTATTGTGCACACCATCTTTATACAAATATACTGAGGAAGATAAAAGGTTTATGATGGTAACACAGTTGAGTTTATGGTTCCTTTCACACAGTTGAGAGTATGTTACCTTAAGCATAGACAAACGGGACAAAGACCTTAGAACTAAAGGGCACTTTCACATTTGACGAATACAAACCATTACTAAATGCTCACAGGAATCACAGCTGATGGGCAGGCGTAAGGCGATGCTTAGGCCCATGTATTTAACAACATATACAGGCCAGGACCTGCAAATGGGATACACAGTCACTTTATATGTGCGTACATACTGCAAAATCAGTTCTTTGCATCGGGACTTTGCAGGTTGTGGAGATGACATTTAGTAGAACCACTTACATGAGCAAGAGTTTATTACAGAATAAAAGACAGATCTCACCACAGCAATTCAGAGAAAGAAGCCTGTGGAGATTACTGGTGAGTAATGAGATGGGAAGAAAAAATTGAAAAAGGTAAGAGTTCTAAAGCAGTACTAAGAAAAAGAGAAATTTTACAGAGAAGGGACAAGGCAGCTGCGAGCCATGACAGGCACTAGAAGGAGGGTGGACAGAGGAGAGGGAAACCACAGCAAAAGGGAAAGCAAAAAAAACAGGCCTGAGAAGATTTGAAAGGTAACTAGAAATGACCGTAACTAGACCAAGATATTGTAGGTCTTTCTGTGGTAAAGATGAGCAAAAATTCACCATAATTCAAGAGGGACACACAGCCACGGTGATGAAATTGGCCATTAAAGCAGACCAAGAAGATACAAAAGACCAGGTAGGATATGACCAAGTAATAGATATTTTAGCAACAAGGAAAGGGGGCTTTTTTTTAAGGAAGGAAAAATGATCCGCAATAGTGGAGTTGAGCAACTCCCTTATGGATTTGATAAACTCAGTCTTAACAAGCTGTGGTTGTGAGCCTGGTTCATTAATCATTCAGCCATCTAGCTAATCCTGCATCCAATATCTCAAAGTCTGCAATAATCAGATGGTATCTTGGTAAGCCTGAACCACTGGGCAAACAGCAGATCAGGGGGTGCATGATGAATACATCGCACTATATAACTCTGCAAGGAAAACAGGAGATGGAGGCATAAGGACATGTAGGACGAGTGGAATCACAAGGTAAATCTGTAGCTTGGAAGTGGAAAATGCTAGAAGGAGGACATAGACCAGAGGACAGGGAAACTGTAAGGACAGGGTAATGTACGTGTGATTAGGAGAGATGCAGAAGTCTGAGATAAAAGGGAAGGGGCAGGCAGATCATGAAGGAGAAGGACAAGAGAAGGTCTAAAAACAGCTCCAGTAACAGCTTGTGTCATTGTTGCAGCTTCTAATTTTTTTTTTTTTTTTTTTTTTTTAAACCACATATCACCACAGCAGGGCCAAATCAGGCGTGCTGTAAAAGGAGGAGGATGTACAACAGTTCAGACCACACTGGGCATTACTGATTTGACAGATGACTAAACTCTTCCTTTCTTCTTTTGCCCACTCCACTAAATTCTCCCCCAGGTCTCTCCCTACCATCCATCCACCTGTACTGGTATGTACAAGGATTTGTAAGCAAGCTGACAAGTCAAGTGTCTCCCAAGATGAAATGACACAGAAAAATATGTAGGTAAATGTGATGGAGCCATCACTTTTGGGATGAATCCAGCCAAGTTCGTTGTTTTCTCTCTTGGTCCCTGTGGCGTTTAAACAACATCTTTTCATTTCCAAGCACTAATTAGCCCCCACAACACTCCATGAGATAACTAAGCAATTAGTATTACCTCCATTTAACATGGACGAAAATTGAGACGAATAGATGGAACAATTTAACTACACCTCAGGGAGAGTTAATTCCCAAAGGAAGGATTTAGATGAGACGAGTTCTTAGCAACGTTCTTTGACCATAGTAATCGATAGTATTGCTGTTCCTACCCGAGTACCTCAAAGCAAGAGAGGTAACTGTCATAACATTTTAGGGCTGTACCTATTCTTCATCCATTTTACACCCTACAGTTAATTGGAACAAATTATTGACACAACTGAAAACTGTACAACTCTCAGGGCCTTTATCAGTAGCCCATTACTCTCTTTTCTGAAAAGCAGGCTCAAACTGTAAAACCTATGAAGTTCATTTAAAATGAATAGAGCAGAAAGAAACAAATGGACAGTGGACAAGAAGAACAATAACAAGTATGAGGAAACAAGCAAGGATCATACTGAAATCCAGAGAGAAAGATCAAGTTATTTCAGAAACTGAGTTTAAATGAACAAAAAGCATAGGGAACTAATGTGAGAGGAACCACGCAATGAAGAGCAAACCAGGGCTGTAAGCTGCAGGGAAATCCAAGCTAATCCAGAACGCAGCACATGTACACTTAACAGCTCCAAAGCTGTGAGACAGCAGGATACCACATACCCTTAGCTCCCTTGAGAGTTAGTTAACCTACTGGTTTCAAAGTCTAGCAACCGCAGTTACAAAGCAATAATGCAGTAACGCCTGCAAAGCACATAATAGTATGTGGTACTTACCACCACATAGTTTCAGCCTAACAAACAAGTGCTGTACCCAAGCAGGTATGTAGAGAAGTCAGACCAGTAAGAAGTACGTAATTACAGCTAGAATTCAACCACCTTCTTTATTAAACTGTGCTATCCACCAGCTTTTGATGAAGGGGATGATGCCTCTCATTTCCACAGAGCTTTGCGTATAATTGCTAACTGGTTTTCATATACCCTTCTTACTGGGTAAGAAGTACAGTGAAAATGAGGCAGATTTCCCTGCAAATATGAAAGGAGGTTGCAATCAGAACATGGAATATTATAGCCCCTGTACCTTGTCCAAGTCAACCTTGCTAACCTGTAAGTGCCCATTTTTTGCCTGTGCAGCCTGTGGCATTCTTCTAATTTCAGTGGCAAGAAATGGCCTAACAGTGTGTTAAATCCACCTCGCATTGCTCACATGAATAGCCTTCACACATGCCTCCAAAACAGTAGCAAATGTACAATGAAAAGCTTTTGATTAAGAACAGGTATTTGGTAAGTCTTCCACTCCTCTCCTGTCTGTGCAAGAAACCTAGGCACAGAACATGGAGTACCGTTTAGCAGAAAGCGTTACATTTTTTGGGTTCTCTTTGGGGCTTGCTGTGTAAAGAAACAGTGACTGGTGTGTAGCATGTTGCTGAAAACAGGTAAATCTTTATGTTGCACCTCAGAGCTCTGAGAGCCAACTAAGAGATGTTATGGTTGAATAAAACTTAAATTTTCAGTTTGCTTTTTAAAAGGAATGACTCATTATTTTGCCTGGCAGTAACTTTAGTGGCAGAGCAACATGCTCTCTAATACTGAAAAAAACCCCAAAGAAACACCACCAAAGAAAAAAGGAATGACACATGTAATATGACGATGATTCAGCAGAGGCTGGTGGTGTGGGCTGCCAGCTGAATATCTTGTGAGATATTTCATTGGCTAAACCTAAAATTATTACGGTAGAAAGATAAATGGTACTCACGCTGTTTCTGAGAGATTTTTCTGTCTCTTACTTAGATGATATGCACATGATCACAGGTTGGTAACTGCCCGTGAAACACATGCTGGTGAACTCAGAGATTTATCATTTTCTCTGAGAGGAAAAAAAGTCACCCATTAGTTTTATAAATATAACCAGGAAGCAGCTTTGTGCACTTAAAAGAAATCAGCAACAGCCTCTGCACCTCAGAGATTAATTCTGGATGACGTTTCAGGCACATAAGGTCCAGTAAAGTTGATCCCCGCCTGAAGAACACAAGATCATTTACTCCTTGAACAATAGGCAGGGAGGCTGAAATGCAAACCTTATCTCGTTTTGAAAATGGCTTGAATGGTTGAGACTAAACAGCAGAGGCTGTAGCAGCCCTAAAATTCAGGATGTGCACTGTCTAGGTTTCTTTTTTAGATCTGAACCCTCATTTAGGACAAATAAATTCTTATTAGAACTGGTTTTAGGAGTTTATTAAATAACTACTTATCCAAAGCTGTCCTATGTCTTTCATCCTGTTCTAGCCTTCCTTTGACACATTAATAAACATCATTGCAATTTCCAGATTGTTGCAAAAGTCCATTTCAGATGGATTGCAGACATTCATTTACTTAAGAAATGAGCTTGGAACTATCAGTTCAACTAATTCAAAGTGGAAGCAGTATGTAAAGGTGATGTCCTATCTGAGTAAATAAAAAAAAAAACCCCACAACTAAAGATCTATGGGGCTTTACTGGTAGTGCCTGCAAAGGACTTTAATAAGGGCAGGGTTTAGCTTGCAAATAATTGCCCCCCCCCCTCCCCCCGAATGACCCCTTGAAAGTTTGTAGGTAGAAGCCACAGGTGCAAATATTTATATAGACAACTACATCAAATTGTGGCAGCTAATAAATTAGTATAAATCATCATCTAGTCAGAAAAAAAAAATCATAGACAGAAAAAAAATTGTAAAATTAATTGTTTGCAACTTACAGTTCCTCTGTGACTGTGTAGCCACCCAGATACTTTACCCATACTAGCTGTGCTAAGTGCCTACAGAAAGTGTTGACTGAGCACTCTGAAAGGCTTTCACTGGAAAGCCAGCTTTGCAGGAGGTTTATTTTCACAAGAAATGTAGAGGCATTTTGGGCCAGCCCTTTTAAAAATGCTCAGGCACTCTAGAATTTACAAAAATTTCCACAACATGGTCCCTCTGTGACAGCTCCAGCCTTTCGGATGCATTAACATTTCAGATTACTCCCATTACTTTAAAATACCCTCCTGTGAATTAGCACACTGAGATGGGAATCACTTTACTGACATTTCACATGTGTTTGCCTAATACTGCCATAGTCGCAATTCAAGTCTTGAAGCCCTTGTCAGTTTGACAAGAAGAAATAAATAAATTAAAAAATCTCTGAGTAGCTTCACATCGATCTCCTTTAGAAACACCCAAAGGTGTTTGAGACGTCTTTCCAAGCAAAAAGGAGTTCCTTGGAATAAACAGTCTGTGAAGGAGAAAGAACAAGTGTCTTAGGCAGAAAGAGAACTACATTTAGCTGAGATGAAACAAATGTGTCCTGTGAAACAGGAAGAAAAGGGGAGGGGGGCAGTGGAGAGGGCAGCAGACAACTCTGACTTGCTCGCTCTTTCCAGGCTTTGTATTTATTTCTGTCATGGATCTGAAAAGGCAGGCAGCAGACTTTGTAGAAGCGCCTTATGAAATGGGGTAAATAATGGACCCCAGATGCCCTTGTTTCCTTCATTATTCAGTCTAGGCCTTCAAAGCTGTTTTGCAGTGTGAGGTATCAGAGGGAGGTAGAGTGTTCTGTTAACAAGATTTCAATGAGCTTTGGAAGCAGGTCCAGGGAAGCTGCTGGAAATGTTTCAGCCATACAGTACTTTTGTGCTTTTCTGACCCGTATGTAGTGAGAAAACATGGGACAGAGGGTGCCTTGATTTTTAAGAAAACATCATCTAAACAATATGTAAACAACAACAGCAAAGCTTTGTACGTGTGTGATCCCGTTAATCCAGCATTCTCAAAGCATCTAAAATACATCAAATCATTAAGCCCAACAACACTGCTTCAAACTGAAGCACAGACACTTTAGAAGATGTTTTAAAACAGCACAGTGAGCAACTGGCCAGCCAGGGCCATGAAACCAGGCATTCGGTCTCCTACTTTCCCCGACTCCTTCCCCTGTCCCTGCTATGAAGGCAGCACTGCCTGCCCGCTTAGCAACAAAATATGGACAAAATATATTTTACTTTTGCTTTGAGACCCACCCTAGACATTCTCTGTGCATATTTCTAAGATTCCTCATGATTCATCATCAACCAAGAGCCACGTGAACCCAACTGACAGATCCAAATTCTTTACTTTTTGGATAGGTTTAGCATTGCCTGGCAGTTCAAATCCAGCCTCCATGGATCACACCCGTTGCTAGTAACTACATATGTTTCCCTCTGCTTTTTCTCTTTTCCTTCCTCACTGACATTAACATTTAAAAGCTGAACCGTGTCTCAGAAAGCTTTTTCAAAAAAAGAGATTCCTGGCTATTTCAAGTCGCCATTCTTCCTTTAGCTTTTGCTTTCTCCATTGTTGACACCAGCCGCTCTATATTTACTCTGACATTACATCCTGTACGTGGGGTACGTACGGCTCTGTACACTCAGATGTTTCCGAGTCACTTAGGGTATAAGGGTGTATTGTGCACCGCATCCTTTCTGTGTCTTAACACTTTCTTGAGTGTGCAACCTGATCTTAAAAAAACACAATGGCACCACCTAAAGGACATAGTATGTATATAGGAAGACTTATTAGGTGCATCGGCAGCAAACTCTTAGTCTACCATGTGCCTGTGTGCGCGTGTACGCACATGTGCTTTTGACAACACTGAGCCCTATGGTGGCAATTTTCATTTGCTCAGGAATCAGTGCAGCACAAAGCTTATTCATGATTATAAAATCATGCATATAGAAAAAGACATCCATATTTTTATAGCTCCTCTGATAAGACTGTAAGAGAAGAGACAACTGTTAAAGCAGCTGCCTTTTTCTCTGCACCCAAAAGGAATGTAACAGGCATGCCTAATATAACAATTTGAGCAGTTTTAAGGAAGATTAAATATAGGAAGAAACATTCTTGCCAACAGAATGGCAAGACAATGTAATCCATATAAATCTCTCACCAAAAAAATGTGTGTTAGAATACAAGAAATTAAAAAGGGATAGGAGATCCTTTCATTCCTGTGTATCTAGGTAATACAGCAGCATATATACCACCATGTATCTTACTATATGTTATGCAACGGTCCTAAGTTCCCAGAAGAATGGGGGAGTTTTTAAGAACAAGTTTAACTTGTTCTCCTTTCTCAGCATCAGTCATAGCTTTCATAGTTCATTCTTACAGATCATTTTTGTGAAAGCATGAAGTGCTTTCACAACTGAGGACAGGCGTAACAAAGGCTCTTCCTAACAAATATTTGAGGGTTTGAACACTTGGAATGTACATTTTTCCAAAACAAAACAAATGCAAGCAACTTCAAGGCTAATACAAGCAAGAGTCTACTAGTGGTTACAGTTCCAGGTTATATATTCATCTGACTTGCTCCAGTTACAATGGCAAAACTGAGAAGAAAAAAAAATCCGATTCTTTGAAACTATGTTTGTTTGTAAATATACCAGAGAGGGAGAGTTATGCATGGCAACTAATTTTCAAATGGTTATAACAGTGGCCATACAACACCGTTCTGTGCTTTGGTTTTAAAAGGGGACGACTTTGATTCTGTGATTCTGTGACTAAGACACAATCAGTTGCCTGACAAAGGACATTAAAGATATTTTGAGGGGTATTGACTGGTTCAAAATGTTGTTAATGAGTTCTGGATACTCTCACTTGACAATCTAAAGTCATTACCATAGGATACATGTGCAAAGACGTTTAATTGCTTCAATTTGGTTACTAGTTGGCGATACTGCATGAGAAAAACTGCTTCTTGATAGCTGAGGAGGGAGGCCAAGGACTGACTGGGCACAAAGAACAAACTACTTCCTACCCCCCAGGTCAGGATGCAGGCACATTGGTAGAACTGGGTGGGGAACTGCAAGCTGTAATTGCCTGTTCACTTCATAAATAGGAGACTTTGGTCTCACAGAGAGCAAAATAAGAAGCAAATATATTTCAAGGCTTGTATTTTAAACACTGTTTTTCAGAATAAAATTAAAGCAGAGCCTTTATAAATATTTAATATGCCAGTTGTGCAAGAAGGATGTGCCAACCTTACATATAGCCGTTAGGGGCCAGATATTCAGAAGAACTCAATTGCCCACGTGCATCTCCAAATCAGATGACTGGATTCCCTGAAGCACTAAGCCTCCAGCAGAAGTTTTGATTGTTTTGGCATTTCCTTTAGGAGTTGAACTGGAAGTAGACAACAACTGCTGAGTGCTCAGCTCCTTGAAAAACCTGGCCTGGAGATTAATAGCTATGCAGCGCTTAGCATACTGATTGCCTTTTACTCAGTGACTCTCATAGTTTACAGCATTAGTTGCTTAAGCCCAGCCATAGCTTTTGGGAAGCTGGCCACTAGTTTTCCCACTTTATAGATGAAAAAACAAAGGCAAAAGTACCTGTTCTAACAATAACTCTAGAGTAAAAGCTATCACTGACCCAGATTTCCCATCTCCTGTATTTCCATTAAAAAGTTGCAGTAGAAAGGCAAATATTTACAAGATAGCAACAACCTCAAGGCCCCAGGTAAGACTGTAAACACACGTAACTGAGGCACATACAAACAAGAGAGAAAGATCTGCCATTCCCTACATGAATTTGAAGATCCATGCTCATTCTCAGGAGAGACTCTGTATTGATAACCTCTGTCTGCGTAAGTATTCTGACCCTTTAGTACATCCCTGTCTGAAGAGGAACTTGACATTATTAATGGAAAAACCCAATGAAAATTTTGTGAAGGATGTGGTGGGTGGCGAACCTTCCATATAGGTGGGAAAACAGTGGGCAGTTGTGGTGTGATGTGCATCTTTTTGGAGAGCATTAAAAGGAAAATGTCAAACCTTCTAAACCTTCAGCTATTCCCTGCCACAGCCCATAAAAAGAATTCCTGCTACATCCCCCAACCATGGTTTTCGTAATGCTAAAGGGCAGCCAATCAACTTACAAAAACTTTTAAAGGGGACCATAAAACCATTCCTTTCATTTCAGTTAGAAATGAGGCAGACAGTTCATAAAAAAGTGGTTACCTCAAAACCCAGGGATACCTGCCAACCTCCGGGTGGGATGGACATTATTGTGCCAGTGCATTATGTATTCATTTCTGACAGAGTGGCTATAAAAGCCCATCAATTCAAATTGCCTTGTGAGGAATTTAGCTCAACATAAGTTAAGACTCCCTTATGCAACAGTCATCGCCTTAGTGATCGGTTCTTTAACTCTTTCCATAATTGTCAACTCAGCAGCAGCTACAACGCCAAGCCTAGCAGTTTTTCTAAAGCCAGTATCCTGTTAAAGTCTGTAGGATTTCGACTGAGTGGAGACCCCAGGATTTGGTTTTCAAGTTATGTCTTGGAGTGCAAGATGTGCAAAGCTGGCACTGCATCATTCAGTGGAAAAGTGGAGAGGGCTAAAAAAAAAAAAAGTAATTAAAATGAACTGCTGTAGTCCTTGAGATCAAATGTTCAGAGAAAAGCCTTGAAAATGTTTATTCTCTCAGATTAGATGGAATTCTAAGCAGTGTTTATTGGAGAGAAGAGATGGAGTGTGCTATGGCTTATTCTTGCTTCCTGTATCCGCCTTTCTCTTAAAAGTGCTAAGTAGCAAGGCTGCAGGGATTACGGTGCCGAGGGAATTCTTGCCACTTTCCTTCTCTCTCTCTATTTAAACATGACAACTCTTGGCAGGCCTCGGTCACATTGTTTGTGTAGCCAGGACAAGAGGGTGGAATTCTGGAACACGTTCCAGCCCACATTCCGGATTTTCATATAAACTAGCCCCTTATTTTAAACACACGCCTCTGTGAATTACCTTTGTGTTGCTATGCCATTTGAAAATCTGTTTCAAACACTCCTTGTAAATTAAAATCTGATTCAGCTTGAATTCCAATCAAGGTATTTCTTCATGGTAAATAATCTTCTAAAAAGACTGATTTTGTAGAAAAAAAAAATATTAAGCAGGGGGAGGGTGGTGGAAGAGGGAGGAGAAATAGCTCAAAGTCAGCCAGGGAATATGGAATCTTTCCTCTAAATTAACAATAAGAATAATTGCATATGTTGATTGCATAACAATTTATACAACTGGACTTTATTGCTTATATTGTCAGAAGACTGACCTTCCCTTTTGTGAGTGCAATTTGCATATCTACCTTTTTTGCACACTCAAGTAACAGGCAAAATTTCAGCAGTCATTTGCCTAATAATTGGATGTGTTAATTTGCAGCTAAAAAAAGTACAAAATGAAGGTCAAACTGAGACAGTCGGAAATTCAGCCCCTGCTTTCTCTTACTGAGCTGATTGTTGCACGAAGATCAACATTGCTCAATCTGGTGTGTGTACTTTCAGCTCAATAAGTGCTTTCATTCATCATTCACAACTTGCTTTATTATGAAAGCTGAACTATATCTTTAACATAAACCACACTTCCTTTGTCCTGAATGAGAGATCTGCCTGGGCACACTGGAGAACAGGCTCGTTGTTGATGCAATGTTATCACATGCACTGAGGCCAGTATCTTACATCTTAAAGCCCACAGCAAAAACTACCTATGTAGAACAAACTTCCTATGTAGAACAAACTACTCAAGTAGAACATTTTTAATTAAGTGATGGAGGTAAAGGAGCTCTTTCTCCACCAGTGGCACCAGGTTTAACAATCCATTTGTCACACAAATGTTTCTGCATCTTCTTTCATGAAGCTGCTGATGCATATTAGGACCTACACTCCCTGCAGGCACAGCCTTCCTGGATACCATCTGCATACCTTATTAGAAACTCATTAACTGGCACTGGCGTAACTTCAGCTTTACACTTGCCTGCCTACCTAACACTTTTTTGTTAGTTTCTGTGTCACTTTACTTCCCTTCAATTCACGTTCTTTTGACTGCTTTTCCATCCTTAGATAGTGTTTGGGAAGGGTGTTGTGTTCTGTGTTCAGATACTTCCTAACTCTCTAAGGGAAAAAGTCAGAAATAACAACAACAAAACATGGATGTTACAAGTTACCACTTCATTTCCCTGTTAGCTTGTAACTATTACAGTAGGGAAAGGCAACAAAATCAAGCTGTCAGAAAGTAGGGTAGAACAGGAGAATAGGGAGCTTGAGAGGAAAGAAATAACAAAGTGAAAAAGTTGAAAGACAAGGAAGAACCTACTTACATTTGTCACCGACAAGCACCTTTTGTGAGTCTGAAGGCTGCCTAACGAAGTTAGAATAAGTTTAAGAAATGCCTGTACTGTCCATATGTAGAGCATGGATTTCATCCCACTGTATTTCACAAGCCACTTCTGACAACTGAGATAAGATATGTCAACACTCTTGGCTTGTAGAGTTTTTCACTCTTTTAGCACATCAAATGCATTTTACATCTTAGCAAGATCTCTTCTTCCTACTCCCCTGCAAACATTGATACATTTTTGTGAAGGTTAGCTGGAAGTGATATTAAACACAGGACTGTATCATGAGAGAGAAGAATGACTGAAGAGTCATGCTTTGAGGGTCCCTTCTCACTATGAAGCCAAAGGAGCCTGTCCTGGTTCTTGAACCAAAAAATGCAAGAGGCATTGAGGTATCCGCTGTTTTCCAAGCTAGTGCTGCTTGGTTACCGTCCATCCAAAGAGCCCTCCTGCACAGTATCATAGCGTGAGTGCTAAGTGATAGCCTGAGACAACAAGTCACACGTGTACTGCCATACTGAATAATACCCATGTGCTCTTATCTCTCCTTCTCCTTTCGTCCACTGCTGAGAAACCATTAACACACTCAGAGCTCTCAGACGGAGAACAACAGCAAAGGGGTATGTGGATTTCAGGTGACCTCCTGGACTCTCAGCTGATGATTAGCAGACACTCAAGCAAACTTGCCTTGTTAGCCAAGAGCAGCTTCATAGCCACTGACTGACCCAGCCTACGTATATCCCATCTGTTTCTCCAGAGGAGACCTTCTATTCTTCACCTGGCTTGGGTAACTCTGGTATTAGCAAGATTGTGAATGGAAGGCAGCCCCAGGGCAAGCACGTACACTCATTTCCAAGCATAGAATGAGAACAAACAGTTTCTGAAAATAAAAGAATGAACAGGACTATAATTTTAGGAAAACAGAAAACACCTTGTAAAAGAAAGCAAAGGTAAAAGAAACGGGTATGGAAAATTTGGAACCATCTCTAGCTAACTGTAGCAACCTACAAAAAAACCCCAATAATCAAATATGCAAGTTCACAGGATAAAGTGGTTATTAATTTTCCAGTTTTTGCAACTGATAGCCAATAAATGTCTTTGTAAAATTTTAACAATATGTACAAATCTTAGGCATTTGAGCACCTCCTTAGAGGTATCTTGGATAACATTAAGTGGTAAATAAAGCCCTGAATTCTGGTTATCTTCCTTACCAAGTCTGAGGGTTTCACAGAATGTGGGTTTTCTTTAATTCTTCAGCATTAAAAAAACCCAGGAACTTCCCCTTTAAAGGGTGACTGATTTCTGGTATCATACTATTTTAATACACTTCTATTAGTAAAATTTCAGCATCTTCAGAAATTAACAGAGTACGCTGTTTACACCCAAGACCCTCAACACCAGAAGTATCATAAGCCAGCTGCAGAAGACTGCAAGTCCATCCCACAGGTCTTAAAATACTAAAACTGTTGTTTTCTCTTTGTCACCATAGCTATATTGTAAGTGCAGTAGCAACAGCACTTTTCTAATAACAAATTCCATATAAATGGAAAACACACAAAGTACACAGAAGCTAAGAATAATCCACCCTCGGCATGCAGGTATGCTAATTTTCTCAATAAGACTAGAATTATAAAATTGGCAGTTCCTATAAGCAAGCATTTATCTAATAGGAAGCTGTTTGTGTTGAGTGGGTAAGAATTTGCATTTCAATTTTCTGAATGTATATTTGTGTTTCGTCATACGTTTGGCATCAACGTATAATTAAGCTAATTTCAGTAATCAAATGGCAAGAACTATCATGTTTAAAAGGATAGCAAAAGCTGTGAAAGATTCATGATAGCAGAGTTCATTAAAAATGAATTTAAGTCCTATGTAGAGCCCCCTGCAAAGATTAATTTCTGTTATATGCCCAAAGGTTACAGGCAATTTATGCCCTATTTAAGTCATATTCCACAGTACATTTACATCCAGTCCTTTGCAGTGCTGGTTTAAAATTAAACCAGACACCCAAGGACTTTTCATTTTAACTTAAAGAGTTAATGTAATGCTTTGAAAAATGGTGGAATAACCATCACTGGAAGATTTTAAAAGCAAAGGAGAAAAACATCTGCCAGGAAAGACGGAGGTATAATTGATCCTGCCTTGGGGCAGAGGGATGGATTAGAAGATCTTTTGAGGTTTCTTCCAATCCTATTCTTCTATTCCAAGGTGTGGAGATGAGGAAAACAAAGAATCATAGAAAATGTCTGAACAACAGGAGGAAAAGTAATTGTGTAATTGAGACCAAACTGTTAACAGATTGCAACTTCTATGTTACATTGGGATTAGAATTAGTAATATATAATAGTACAGATAAAAAGATTAAAAAAAAGCAAGGGAAACCAGAATTCAGAAACCTGTTGTGGAATTAAAGGCAAATGTTTGTTTGCCTTACAGGCCTTGTACATCACCTCCCAGAAGCTTAGCTTTGTTTTGAAAATGAGCCTGCGTTTGCTTGAGCACATCCAGCCTCAGGAAAAGGAAAAACAAGTCATGCATTTTATAGCTACACCTTCAAAGTGGGCATAATCCCAGGCACAAATGATAGATTATATTCAAGTACAGGCCCAAGCATAAAAGCCATGTCGGAAAACTGAGGCTATACCATGCACCAATCAGCTCCTTTTGCAGCAATTTATGCTCCCGCCTATTTTCTCAATCACAGAGGAAAGGTAAGAAGGCATTCTTTTGAAAATTAGATTCTTAAACCTATTCAGCTCCAACACTATTGCTTTCCTGCAAAGCAAAGGGGACAAAGCCAACTTTCCCTCAGGAAGGGCAAGCATGAAGCACTTCGTGTGTCTAGAGCTAACTTCTCAGGAATTCTTTCTGGTTTATTTTCCTTTATTAAATGATTTGGTATGATCATTGTGCAATCAACCTTTATTTCCTGGTACTGGAAATTCTTTTCCTCTCTCTCCATTTGTAATCCCAATGTATCTCAAAGGTTTAAATATTGTGAATTTGCGCTGTTTGTAATTCAAATTAGCCAAGCTCATGGTTTTTTTTAAGAGTAAGAAATTCAACAGCCTGTCTTGCCTTTGCTGATATTACTGCACTCAGGTCCCAGCAGAGAGCCAGTTTTAAAACAAAACGTTTCGTATTCTTATAAAGAAGATCTTGCAGTTATTTGATGCCATTTTGAGAAGAGGGATGTGAGAACCAAGCAAAACTATACATTAAAAAGGCAAACTCAGAAATGCAGCATATAGAGTGTTACCTTAGAGCACTGCGGATACTAAGATATTTTTTCCATCTATTCCATATGATATTAAGAGTTTGTATCAAGGGGATGCAGAGGCTCAAGGGAATGCCCTTTAAGAATGAGAGCAGAAGTTTAGAAGACAGATTCCATTCCTGACTTGGTCACCAGTTCCTTTGGGACAAATCGTTTAATGTTATGAAACATTAACATTTTGAAAACTGCTGTGCTTGTACTCCCTAAGAAGTATGGCTGACCTGAAAGTGAAGAGTAAACATAAATTATATGATAATCAGTAGCTATAGATTTGGTGTGATGTAATTTTAGAAAACAATGGTTTTCTGCAGTCTTTTTTGAGATCCTAGAAAATGTGTGCAATTAAGGAATGTGCAAGAGAGTTTACGAAGACAAGACAACTATGCAGAGCCTTATACAAGTGGAGATACAATGATCCTGACTGAAATACAGGTAAACACGACTGAGAAGGAAGGCACAAAGGTGACTTTGAGATGTCCTATTTAAAGATGCCCTATAGATCAACTTCACATTTCCCACAAGACCATTAAAATAGTCAGAAATGGTAGCAGAGTACACAGATTTCCCAGTTAGAGGCTTAGTCTGCTGCCCCAAAGGCTACACTGAAAGCAATGAGGAGGACAGTGGCAGGGACTCTGAATCGTCCAAAGTTCATGTACCAAGAGCATCCTCTTATGGTTAAGAAGGACTTGCACAGATGCTGTAAAGTTGAGAATCAGGGAATTGAAGCACAAATGTATTCTGCATGTGGTTTATCTATGCACTTTTCAATTGTTCTTCGCTGTTATCTAGTCTCTCTCCAACGATAAGGAAATATAAACAGAAGTAAAACAACTTGCCAGCATTTTCCTTCTTTTGAAACAGCTACCACTATGATACCTCCAAATCTATAACAAAGTTATAGATTTTTCCTTTCTTTTTAACTGTACCAGGTGGCATTATTCAACAAATGCAGAAAGGCCAAGAACAAAGCATCCATACTGCACTAAATATCTCTCCTTGCCTTTCCTATCTTCATTTATTTTAGCTTATCCCTGCTGTTTTTACATGCACTCTGTTTGTGTAGAAAACAGGCACTGGGATTCTGGACAGAGAATGTCTAGGCCACAGAAATTTCATAATCTGACCAAAAAAGTGAAACTGGCAATGTAGTCACAGCTTCTCTCTCCATCTGCCTAATGCCTACCATGAAAAATAGGGGGAGAGAGAGGACATCATATTAAGGGATATATTATTGTAGGAATCAAAGGTTGTGGCTAAAATTGTCCAGCAAACAGAAGTCTAAACTGTAAACTGGTCAAGAAAGAGAGGCTCATAAACCTTTTCTGTTGGTTGTAAAGTGGAGACGAGTAGTTATTGGCTAGGTGCTCTGCACAGCTGTAAAGTGTGAGGGACTTGGAAGGCATTGTGACTTAGACACTAAGGGATTGAATGTGACTGCATAGTAGTGAATAACTTGTTTGTCGTTCATGTGAATAAAATGTGGAAGTAGATCGATGCTTTTCTTCATAATATGGGTTCTCTACTAAGCACAGTAAATCTCCGTCTTACTACAATAGTGTGAGATCATTCATGCCATTAGTTTCAATGAGACTGACTCTATACTGCATGCAGTTTGCTGTTCTCTTTCCTCAATATAACAAAGCCTGAGAGTGCCAGCTGCCTCTTGAGTCTTAAAAAGAAAGAAAGAGAGAGACTTTTATTTACCATGATTTTGATTGGTTAATTTCACTCTATTATTTTGTTGCTTCCTCCCATATGAAAAAATGCGTTGTCGTTCAAATTAACACACACAAGAAAGCCCGCTCAGTTAGCATGCAAAACATAAATTACCAGCTTGTAATGACACTTCGAACATGTAGCATAACAACACCATCAGCCTCAGTTTTTACTCCAAATGTCACAGATTTTATCCTTTTGCAGCTGGGGCTATAATCACAATCCCATCTGCTGAGCTTTAGTTGAGCCGTACATGCACACAGCAATTGGGTTTTATGAGTGTAGTATTATAATTATTGTAGTACATGGTTGGCACACGAATGAAAGTCATAGTTCCGCCATCTATAGATAGGACTAAGTTGTAAAGATAACTGCATAACAGAGGAATTTTCAAACCATTTTAATGACCTTCTGGCTTTAGTGCTATATAATTTAATACAGCCATGCTGTTGGCACTCCTATGGAAAAAGCTGCGTCAGCACACTTACCATGGACCCTCATCCCCTCCCTGCACTGCCATAGCTGGTGTTGCATCTTGCCCATTAAAATGTAGCTGCGTGCTAGAACTTTGCAAATCGGGTGCCAAATTAGAATGCATTTTGTTGAGAAATCAGAGCAGGGGGAAGGCAGTTGAGATAGCAGGCAAATCAAAGACGAAAAAGATTATGGTGCCCACGTTTGAATACATCTCAGTGAGTGCATAACCACAGATCTGGTCTTAAAATACAGACTGAACATGTTCAAATAAAAGACATCCAAATTCAGAGGGCATATTCAAATGCATTGGTCCATACACTTGTGTTTCAGATGCTTCCGCAAAGTGTTTCTTGAGACTCCGCTCAGTAACATGAACAGAAAGTTGCCTGTTGGCTGCTTACATGCACGTTTAGTTAAAAAAAATAGGAGGTGAGACAAAACGTACAGAAAGCCCAAGAAGTCTTACTTTGAGAAAACAACCTGTTGCATCCTCACATTGGGACTGCCTGGTTAAACTTGGTCAAGTCATTAAATCTCTCAATACCACAAATTACTCAGCTGTAAAGCAAAGCTAAGAGTATACAGCTACCTCAGACGCAGCGATGAAGTGGTTAATGTGCAGAAAACACATTGTTTGTGTTATGTATGCTGTGTATTTATATTGTTTCTGATCTCTCATAAGGACTTCAGCAAAACTGGGGAATTAACATGGGGACCTGGCACTAGTCTGACTACCCGAAGTGCTTGGGAGTGAGCAACAACAATCCATCTGTTCAATTACCAGCACAACAAAGCCAGCATTACGTAAGACTACAGTAATCTATAGGCTTATTAGGAACCTGGTTCCAGAGGTTGTTATATGCAACATTACGGTGCTATATAAATGCATATTAATAACAGTATACAGTTTAGCAGCTTGGCACACGTGTTAGCTTTGAAAATGTGTATATTTTTCCAATAAACTGTCATGGCAGATTTCTCAAAATTGATATAGCCTTCTCAGTTTGAAAAAAATGAAAAATCAGCTGTTAAAAAAAACCCCTAGATACACATTTGCCTAGTATGCTGGAACAGCATCTCCTGGGTAAATAACTCATGTTTTTTGACATTAGTACACGTTCCAAAGTATGTATTTACCTGATGGACCATAACAGCCCTGAAGGAGCCTGTCTAGTCTACTGGGTAATATCTGATGGATTTTTTTACAATTAGTATGCATGCCACTAAGCATCCTAAATCACATAAATAGTGTACCTTTAAAGAAGCCAAAATATAAATTTAGACAATCCAAAACACACAATGATTTGGACCACAATGCATGGGCAAGCTAAATAGTTTAGGGTTTGTAAAATAAAAGCAAGGACAGATAGATATTTTATACTTAGTTCCACTGTAACACGAGCTGGCATTTTGAAAAAAATGAGCTGAATTCTATGCTGGTGCCAGAGACAGCTACCAAAAATATTTCACAGGGTTTTGCAATAACTACTCACTTAATCCATTGGAAAGAGCAGAACGCAAAAGTAGTCTCAGAGAACTTCGCCACTGTGGTCTCCTGTTTCTATGTAGCATTGGTCTTATGTCGTATGGGCCAACAACGTTCATAACACCATACCACATGCTGAAGAGGTAAGGTACCTGGGGTGATTTCACCTTGATGAACACTAATAGCACAAGACTTGCCTCATTTCTAAATGATCTCAAACAAGGATGAATTTCACCTTTGTCAAGTAACACAGAGAGGCAAGGAAGGAAGAGGCCCTTGTAAGATGCTCGTGCTTTCCTCTTTGTCAGAAGAAGTTTGAAGGGAAGGGGACAACCATTATCATTCTTTACAATGCTTACATTTACCACGGAAAGAGTTCGTAGTTAAAAAAAAAAACCTTAAAAGGGTGTAACCTTTTCCTTTAATTATTGGCTTGTATCTTTGTGCTTCGCATACTGTTGCAGAGTTGTCTAAAAAAATGGTCAGCTAGATAGAATCTGCGGGCTTTATTTTTGTTAATAGTGAAATAAAATCACTTCAGAACATTTTTTGTGTTAAGAATTTTGTAGAAAGCCCCATGGGATGTGTGCCCTTCCACCCTTCAGGCAGCTATTTGTATCATACGCCTTCATGACTTTCAGGTAAACATACCATAGTCGTCACTGCCATCAGCATCTCAAATTGTACTTGGAGTGTAAAGTATTATCAGCACTTGCATATAAAGTACTACTATGTGTGCAGTTGATGACTATATGCCAATCTATGGTCTGTGCTCCATTTAATTTCCACTTAAATCCTGATTGAGAATCCAGAACAGGCTTTATGCCTTCTTTAAGATCTATTGGAGGTGTCAACTTTATCCAAGGAATACAAATATACCACACATTCAAACTTTTTACCATATCCCTAATAACCAGAAAGCTAAGTGGGATTCATTGGGTATATAACAAAATAAACAATCGGTGAATGGGAATGATGTTAACAGTGACAGGCTTTTTCTAACTTGTTTTCCTTAGGTAATGAGGACACTTTGCTACTATTACTAAAGCCCCACTATGGCTATGCAACGCTTCCAGTTAAATGCAACGGCAGACAACGAGCCACAAGAGATGCTTGACCGCACATCTACATGTCTCTCTTCCCCAAGGTTCCCAGGCCTGAAATGCAGAGTAGTTATTGATCTTCAGCCTGAAAAGTGAGCCAACAACCTCTATGCCTCGATTCATGCTCCAGAACATACCTTTGTATAGGTTTACAGGCCTAACCTCAGTTAACTAGCACTCAGTTAATAAAATTTCTATGTAAGTCTTTAATAGACATCTTCTTGAATTTCATTATAATTTTCATTTTCATCACTGTATATTAGACATTAGTTCTAAGCTTCTGTGTTTTTCAGAAAGAACTACTGGCTGCTTCAGTTACTAGAACTGCTGATAGTGAAGTCAAGACCTAGCACATCATATCACACAACTTTACAAGAAGCTCATTAATTTGAGGGAAAAAGGGATGTTTATAAAAGGTTCATCTTAGGAAAAAGATGTCTATAAAAGTCTCATCTTAGGAAAAAAACTTTCAAAATACCTAATTCTTATTAACCGTATGAATATCTCCAAATTTACACTGAAGAACCAACCAAACATCTATATTTCCTTTAAAATAAACTACCAGTCTCATAAGTTGTGAGTAATTTATCAGGAAGGAATATAACTGGTGTGCTACTCATGCTTTATTACCTTGCAAGACAAATTTTCACTGTTCAAAACTGGGATGAATCCTTTCTGCTATGCCCTTCTCAGCTGTCACTGACTTTTGGACTTCTAGATTGTAAACTCCTGAAGTAAGAGGCATGTCGTTCAGAGTATTCAGAATCTACCCACAAACAACAATACAGTATCTGGAATCATCATTTTGAGACTGAGAATTGAGAAACTCAAAGAGCAAATGATTATTCAAAAAAATAATTGTGAATTTAGGGATACTTGTACAGTGCTACTTCTACAGCACATATTACCTATTCTCAGCATTTATAACTGTATGTGCACATACATTTATTTATAATTAGCCAATTATCACTGTTGCCCCTGTTGAATGTAAAAAAGTTTGGTTTATTTTTCATTTATACATCATGCCCCCCCCCCCCCTTTTTTTTAAAACAGCTAAAAATGAAGCTTCTTCAATCTTTTGTATTTGGAGCATTTCTTTGAAAATAGGTATCAAAATTAGCCATATTTTTTAAAAGCTGGCATCAAAGTATCAAAGTGGTTTTCTTCCTTTTTTTTTTTTTTTTTTTTTTTGTTTGAGTTTTTTTAATTAAGCCAGGAAAAGAAGGCTGCACAGTAGGAAAAAGAATTGCTTCAGGACTTTTTTCAATATATTCATGGAAAAATTCATCAAAACAAAACCCATGAATAACAGATATATAACTGCAGTACAATATTGGCTATGTATATCTCATTCCTCTGGGTGCCTGAAGAACAGCATGAATAAACTTCAGCTACTGTAACACACAGTGGAAAAATGAATTTGAATGTAAGGCTCCTTTATGACTGGAAACTATTACCTCTAGGTTTCATTTAAATAGGTCCCTAAATGCAAGTAAGAGGCCGTTTCCATATGTAAGGACTTCACTGGACAAAGGCTAACTGGACTGACCATTTAGTGTAACCTGCCACATATGACAAAGTACTTCCTCCTGGATACTGGGGAGAAGGGACGTTTGCCAGTTTGCCATTGGCCTGTGTCGGGCTTATGAAGTTGCAGTTGATTTTGCTAGACATCCCTCCTCTCTCCAACAGGCATTTGTAAGCAGACACATTGTCAAGGTTTTCATGCTGCTTCAAAAAAAAACAAACCTAAAATAAACAGGACTATGAGCTTCAGCACAGGAGAGTCCATGTGCATGTGTATATTCATGAACTCTACAGCTGCACCCTTGCAATACAAATACCTGCAGACAGGTAGCAGGGAAATTATGATTCACATCAGTTTCAGTCACAGCGGTGTACTAGTGAGACAGAAATAAGGACAAAAGCTGACGTCTCAGTTTATAATTGTAATCAAGTCTTGTTTCTGGAGACTTCATTAACACAATACCTTTTAAAATCAAACAGCAATTCTTTTGATAATTAGTACTTTTAGATCAGTAGGGGTTTTTTTGATGAGTGTTAGATTTGGTTGGGTTTAAGCTATGGTATTTGATTCATCTACTTTCCTCCTTCACAGAATGTTTCAAAATTCGAAGAACCCCATAAGTGAAAAGTGATAGCCCTCTCAAGCTAAGAGCACATATATTTTTTGTCAATGAAAACTGTGTCACACTCTCCAGCTCCACATGATCATAATTAGTCTGAGCAGATTGATACCATACAATTTTCACCCTGACAAAGACATTTTCGAAGGTAGTTCTCTGAAGCTGGGATACCAGTACAAATATTTCTGCTTATCAAGCAAAGCTACCAGCTGGTCCATTGCAATTCAAACCTACAAGAAGGTTTGCTCAAGAGAGTGTCAGTAGAGTGTTCTGCAACACATTACAGGTTTTCAGTTGTTTTCTTAATACAGCATATTGCCATTGTTCACTCTGAATTCAGAAAAATTGCCATCAGTCTTAATTTACAGCACATTATTATTATTTGCTTATCAACTGATCATTTAGATCATTTTTTCATCATCTCAAATTCTCCATGTTAGTAAAAGAACTGCTGGATGAAAGAAGATCTTACAGCTACTACACAAAACTGGGACTCAGGGAGTGTTCCCAGTTTGTGCCAGAGATTTCCTGTGTCATCTTCAATAGTTCACATAACATCCCTCCTACAGAACCCTTGTGAGGATTCACTAACATTTGAAAGAATCTTTTTTCCTCTAAGTAGGAAGCTGCTATAAAACAGTTGACATTCTAAGTTAATTCTTTTTTTTTTTTTCTTTTTTTTTTTTACATTACGGTACATGAGATGCATCGTTTTCTCACACTGGAAGAGAGCACTGCAAGGTCTCAGATTCTATTTTAATGACAACTCCTACACCAATTCAAATTGTTACCCACATTAAATTCTTAATGCAGACTAACTCAGCTACAGATGGAAGAATGAAACAAAAGAAGAATTTGGGCATTTAAGTTAATATTATAAGAAAGTTAAATTCACCAATATACATGTGATGTTTATCCAGAGAAAAAATAAAGACCATTAAAGAACACTCCAGGCTAGTGTCAGGAATAGGCTGGCTATTTTTTTACTTCCCCCCACCCCCCCCCCCCCCCTAAAAATTATTCCAAACAATCTTCTCCCAAAAGACTAAAAGTAAGTTGAAAAGCATACAAGTTCATGGAGTTCTTTACCAGTAAGATGGTCAAATGAATACCCTTTTATGTGGAAAGAATATTATTCCTTGTGGTGAGTACTTTTAATAAACTAACTACTGTCCACTTGATATCAAGGAAAGATTCTCACCACTTAGTGCTATGCTCTTTGCATATCTTTGTGCCACAGCTAAATATAACAGAGATAAGGGGAAAAAAAACCCACCAAAGTTTTCATGTGTGATTTCCCCTCACCGTCTTTCCTGTCCCTCATTAATAGCCTCCATTGTTTATCTTAATCTACTCTAATACACGAACTCATCTGAAAGACAGGTATGGAAGAAAGCAGCAATTTACTTGTAACTCAACCAGCTGCCTGCAGCAAAATCACATAACTACATTTCAGAGAACAATCTGGTTGGGGAGGGGGGGTGGGGAGAGATCAGGAGAGAGCAAGTGAGAAATTGTATGCTAAGGTAACACACTCTCCCCTCCTTGTGGTCTCAAAATGTTCTTGCTATCTGAATGCATAGATTTGAATCTCATGCAGGTCTTCATTTTAGGCTAAGTCTGCCCTCAAAGAGGTGTGAATCTAATAGAGTTGCTAATAGAATGCAATTATATAGCAGAATTGTTTCTGCAAGGCACATTTGTAAGTTCATATATAAGAGGAAGGAAGCTGCTTGCAAGACACGTTTCTTAAAGACCAACAAATAAGTACATCTGGTATAGTTTGCAAGAGCAATTGCCAGATATTATATCATTAAGAAATAGTTTTTCACCATGAGATTTGCATGGACAATAGATCCTTTAATCTCTAAGCTGATGTCGAGATCTTGGTAGCTGGCATAGATATTCAAATAAGTTATGTAAAGCAAGTTTAAGGGTTTAAGCCAGTTCCCATTGGCTATCATCCATATTAACAGTGAAAGTGGCTTTTGGCATCAACCTGAGCAAAAAGACCAAGGTGATAATGATTGACCTTCTCCTGCTCACAGCATGCTGAACAACACTAGCAAGTGCAAAAACTAATACCAATGCTGGCAAGCAAAGGGCATGGGACATATACAGTGTTCATTTCATCATTTTCAATTACAAAACATTTATTTATTTAGTACCTTGTATCAGAATTACGTTAGCCCATGTTAATTATCCTTTTACTTTACATTTTATTTGATTATTTTGTGGCTGCAGGGCTGAAGAAGGAGGCGAGATCCCTGGTCTACAGAACTTGCACATATAGTATAGCTAGGAAAGGAATATAGGAAGGGAAAGCTAAGCAAGCAGGGCAATGTTTGATACATGACAGATTAGTCCCATGGGTTAAAGCATTTGTTTTAGCTGTAGGTAAACACCTCAGTACAGGAAACACCAAAGTTCACAATGACACCAGTGCTTTTTCTAAGTAGCCTGGCCAAGCACATGTGTGTTAGTGGTATAGGAAACTGCAGTAGGAAACAGAGATGAACAAGGTTATTTAGGGTAAACAGTAGGAAGAACCTATTAAATAACTCACCAAATGGTAGTGAATTAATTCCAGCACATCAGCCATAATGCAGGCACTAGAAATCTACCAGCGTAGTCAGAAAATAAAGACAGCAGATACTAAGAAACAAACAACATTCCCTGCTAAACAGTCCATGATGTGCCCACAGGTCAAACACAGCAACTGTGGTTTCCCCATCTTATAAAATGTAGAATGGAAAAAGAAAAGTAACAGTTATGATCAAGGGTAAGGAACAGCTTCCACACAGTGAATAACATAATAGTCTAGGAGTCCTCAGCCTGGAAAACAGGTAATTACGAGGGACGTGTGGTTAAGGTCTCTAAAATCATGACTGGCATGGAAAAGGTAAACAGCAAAAAATTACTTCCTGTAGCTACCAATACAAGAACTAGGAAGAACAAATGAAGCTTGCAGATGACAAATGTAAGGTGAACAAAAGGAGGTATTTCTTCATACAGTGTGTTTAAGCTGGGGAATTCCTTACCATAGGACCAAACTGAAGCTAAGGGTTTACACGTGTTCAAAAAAATGAGTGGAAACATTTGCAAAAGAACAATTCGCGAAAGAAAAATTCAAATACTTGTTTCTGTGGCTCAGGAGAGCATTCTGAAAGAGTATCACTATTACACTTACCATGTTCTTTTTCTCTTCCCTAAGCATCCACTATCAGATCCAGTGTACTTCACTAGGTGCACCTCTGCTCCAACTCTGCACATCCACTTGTATGTCGTAAATATCTGAAATTTAGACATTTGAATTTCAACACCTTAAATACATGCTGGAGCATTTGAATAGATTAAAACCAAAGCTTGGAACTTCTTTAACTCCCATAAGTTTCAACTAATGCATCAAGGCCTTTCTAGGAGGTATTACGGTAATGTGTCTTTAAGGTAAAAAAAAAAAAGTTGAATTTTTACAGCACACTTGATATAATGAATGGGGCTTCATGAAATGTTGGTATTTTGGTATGGTTGATGACCCAATAAATAAGTAAAATCAGTTCCATTCAAAGAAAATTTTACATTTGTTGCTTTCTTCTGGTAAAACAAAGACCAAAATGTTTGTGCTTCAAATGTCACATTCCACAAAAGATATTATGTTCAGTCCATTGTAAAAAAAGCAAAGAAAATTAGTAGCTTTGCTAGTCAAACCCTTAAACAACAGCAGTTCAGTGCATTCATCAGTTCTGTGATGAAAACACTCAGGTCTGAGGAAATCCACTTTCAAGTCTCTCCTCTAGCCCATCAGATCCTAAACTCAGGGGACCTGCACCCCAGCCAAACGCCTTCACTTGCTGTGTTTTCCCATTGTAACTCTATTAGCAGCAACTGTGGTAGGTGTTCCACATCTGTCCTGCAGCAAACCCCAACCCCAACTGAATTTTCACTGGTTGTACTTTTTAACCTTCAGAACAATGATGACTCCACTAGGGACAACATTTAAGGAACTGCTGCTCCATAGCGCTCTGGAAGTGAGGATGATTGACAGTGAGAAGGAAAGAAATTCCAATTTTTCATATTGATACTGATCTACTTTAAATATTTAGGTTATGGGATAAAAGTTAAAATTTGCAACTCCTTAATGAGCATCATTGTAAAAAGACACATATTCCTTCTTAAAAATACACAGTGTTTCCTTGATAATTTATTATTTACAATGAAACAAACTTAAAAGGAAGAATCAAGTATGCCTCAACCCCAAGCACCCCCTATTTGGTGGTCAACTGCACTGCTAAAGATCAAACTCATTTCCCTCGTCCAGCTTGATTCCAGTGAATTGAACCATGACCTCCCATTTGCCAAAACCATTTCCTAAACACTAACCATCGGTATTTGATTTCACTTACAAATGAATTTTTTGTTAGGCAAATGGATCGCTGAATCTCTTCTACTATGTTAGAGATAAAAATTGTCAACCCAAGCTTTGTGCATCCTAATACAATGAACGTCAGTGTTAATGAGACCAGGAAACTCTATGCATGTTCTGGATTACTGCAATTCCCGTTCAGCAGCTTCACATAATTTCTCAGATTCAAACAACCAAATTCATTATGTGGCTCTATTCATAAAACCCTGCTGTACTTCCTACTGGTCAACAACTCAATAACTTGGGACCTGATGATAAGATACTGATTAAAAGAACTCTGGTCAGATCTGCGTGAGCAGTTTGTATGCTAGACAAAAAGGAAATGCAATAGTCAAAGAAGTCCTTGCAGATACTTCTGTCCCTGCCCCACCTATGGATAATAAGATCCTGGGAGGACTGGTAACAATTAGTTTAATAGGAAGCAGGAGAAACAATTGCTATTGCTCCACCTCCTAAACTACTGCATTACAATGTGGTTCTCAGTATCTGGAGTGTTTCACAGATATATTGTTTATTTATTTAAGTCATGATTAAAGCAAAACATTCTATAAAACTATAATAGTGGGTGAGAGAAGGCAGCCTGTTCTCTTTTCCTCAGAGTAAGGATATCCTCAAAATAACTGAATATCCTTAATCAATGCATTAAATGGACGTTCACAGAAATTCATTGCAAGGCTCCATTTTCTATTCCTCTCTTTTTGGGCACAGGCTCTGATAGAGAAGATCAATACATTGCAAGCAAATCCCGAATCATGGGCTTTAAAGATAAGGAGAAGCGATTCCTCTGGTCTCGTTGAAACACACACACACAAGCTGGGGAAAGACCAGCGTACACAAATAGTTAAGGACATGATAATCAGCATACTCTTGAAAAGAAGACACATAGCTCACACGATGCTAGATGCTATAGTCTCTGTCACACAGAGCACCCCTTTCCTGGTAGTTCCACTGGGGTCTGCTGGAAGCAGGTCTCAGTCCTGGCTTGTGGAGCTGGGAGACTGTCACAGCACTACAGGCTGCAAGACTTCAACGAATTTAAACAGACTAGATTTTACTCTAAGCTTTTCTTCCTGCAGGCTACGCACAAACCTTTATCTGAGTTCCCACCACACCTCTGCCTGGGAATAGTTAGCTTTCCCTCAGGGTCATTTGTTACAGAGTCCCTGCTTTATGTATACAAACACCCACACCTTCATTATACTTCTGCTTTATTTTCCTCCTAGGCTTGCAGTTCATTCTGTCCTAGTGATAAGGACAAGGCATAAGGTGCTTCAGGATGATTATACAATTCAGACCAGGAGCAATGCAAAATCCAGTCGTTAGCAGAAGTGTTGGGTAACACAGCCACGCAACCCCCTGGTAGCACTGTAACTCCTCCCTATCCATGATCCCTCTCTTGGGCCACGTGCACCTTGTTAAATAGAGATACCATAGTCTCACTGGGGAAGCCTGTATCCAACTCGGGTGATTAGCTGTCCCCCAACTAACCCTATCTTGCGCTTTCCAAGCCTGTTAGTCAAAGTGCGGTTAAGTCTTTTACTCAACATAGTCAAAAGTATTCATGACAATAACAGATGCAATGGTCATGCATTCCCAGATCATAGAATCATAGAATGGTTTGGGTTGGAAGGGACCTTAAAGATCATCTAGTTCCAACTCCCCTGCCACAGGCAGGGACACTTTTCCTCTAGACCAGGTTGGTCAAAGCCTCATCCAACCTGGCCTTGAACACTGCCAGGGAGGGGGCAGACACAACTTCTCTGGGCAACCTGTTCCAGTGCCTCACCACCCTCACAGGAAAGAATTTCTTCCTAATATCTAATGTAAATCTCCCCTCTTTCAGTTTAAAACCGTTCCCCCTCGTCCTGTCACTACTTGCCCTTGTAAAAAGTCCCTTTCCCGCTTTCCTGTAGGCCCCCTTCAGACACTGCAAGGCTGCTATGAGGTCTCCCCGGAGCCTTCTCTTCTCCAGGCTGAAGAGCCCCAACTCTCTCAGCCTGTCTTCATAGGAAAGGTGCTCCAGCCCTCTGATCATCTTCGTAGCCCTCAGCAGCTGTTAGATTTCCTTCTGTGCTACATCAGGTCACATTAGCCAAAGTCAGGAACACTACTTTCAATACTACTGAAAATTTTCCCCACAAACTTTAAAGAGCTATTAGCTTTAAACACAGACTAGAATGATCTATGGCAAGATAGTCCATGAAAAGCATGTGTTCAGTGACAGTAAGCCAAAGAGAACATGAATCACAGCAGAAGCTAGTTGCTGTATTTCAGTCACCTCCAGCAACCCAAATACAGAAGACAGGAATTGTGTCACCCAGGAACAAATTTTCTTCCTGAGAATTTGGGCAGTTCTACTCAGAGACCTTTTTTTTTTGATGCATAGAAGAAGAAAAGGTGAATTGACAAGCAAGCACAGCTGTCCCATGCAGTCTGTCAAAGTTCAGTTGCTGGGCTACAGCAATAGAAGGAAAGGTCATCACATGTATGACAGTTATGCAGAGCTTCAAGACTTTAAATAGAAAAGAGTTTATGTAACCCTGGTGCCCAAGTGCTTCCTCATGACAGTCTCACCCAGCCAAACCATCATGATGTAGTTAGGAAATGTTACCTGTTATGTTTAAGGGGTTCTTTTATTTGCATTGCAATTATATCAACAAGCAAGGCAGAACTGTAGCCCTTGATGGTGTGTTTATGTTTTGTAACAGGAGATGTAATCACCAAATTTATTTTCATGCTATGGTTATACTATAGCTATAGTATAACTGAGAAATTTTCATTCTACCAACCAACATAGCAATTGGAAGTTTCTGTTGATTTTCTACAGTGCCATTTAGAAGACAGCATAGTTGGATTTCACAAGATTGAAATTTACCAAAAATTTAAGGTGATAGCAGTAATTCATTCATTTCATATAACTGTATAATAATTCATTGTGTTTTAGGGGGAATTCTGCTTTTTTGTCAGCTGAAAATCAAGCTCTTCTCCCTGCAAAACTAACATAACAGATGCCTAAAATAATATCTACCGTGTTCAGATGAGAAGTGCATATCTCCATGGTTTTAGTGTTCAAAAATTATTTTCGGGAGGTATGTTCAGAATTTTCATGTGGAAGTACCTTATCACTATAATGAGATTAAATAATTGAGAAATTCACCCTGGAACCAAAGCAAACTGGAGAGTTTACATATCCACTTGAACTGAAATAGTGTATTTCACAAACTAGATGAATCCTTCAGTCACCGTTAAAGACTCTGTCGCTGTACAAATGAATAACCAGACAGGCCTTACACTGACCAGTGGGTTCAGTGCAACAGCTCTTTTCTCAGAGCTGTTCATATACCCACTGCTTCAGTAAAATCATGAATGGATGCCTGACGTCTACCACTCACCCAGAGCATGGTAGCTCAGTCATGCCTAGTATGTGCAAACATTACTATTCTAGCTGCAAACTGCACTACTCACTTTATAGTCTTTGTAGAGAATATTTCTTCCATCCCACTTGAGGCATCACTTGAGAAAGACTGACCATGTCAAACTATTTGCCAAAACTGATATCCCCATTTCAGTTGGGGATACCAAAAATAATAGGAGAGCTGCTCTGAGCAGCTCACCAGAGGTTGCCCGTATACAGCATAATCCTCAGGATGCCTAAAATTATCATTGCTGGCTTTGTGTCACACATTACCTTGCTCGTTCTGTGAGGGCAAGTCTGTAAGAATTGGGACTCTCACCAGATCTTCAGCCCTTCCAGATACTCTTGTGGAAGCTACCAATTTCAGCACCAGACCTTGAGTCTGTTTTAGGATGGGGATATAGCCAACGTATTTTGGACTCAGTGCAGCTGTTTATTAAATCTATAATCAAAAAAGGGATGGGATCATTATGATATTATGATATGACAGAGAGAACAGGAAAATGATTCCTGAAGCACTGAACATACTGATCACTGTGGGAAAGACATCTAAAGAGCATTTTCCTGATGAAAAACGGTTTTAAGCTCTTTGTGAGCATCTTCAGCTCTCCAGTGAATTCACAATGTTAAGAGGTTCTCTATCGTTGAAATATACATCCATTTCACTGGAAGTAAAAAAAGATATGACAGACTTAAGCATAAAAATGTAAGGGCACAGACAATTATATCACTGTAGTTCTGGATGTTAGCTTTTTCTCAGGAATGGTTGAGGTAGTCACTCAGACTCAGCTAAGGTAAGCATTTTATCCCTGCTGCAGTCTAGGGCAGGGGGGCTAGGAAGGAGAGGGAGGAGAGGACACTGACAGTTTATCAATTTCATGGGTCATCAAGAAATCAAAGCTCAGTCCACAGCAACATGCGTAAGAAAAACCTCTGCCTTTATACAGAAGAAAGTAATTGGTAACTACTGACTGTAAAAAAAGTTTGGCAAACTTGAGAACTGTCTTTACAGTATTCTTTGCATACCTTACATTTGTTGAATGGTTTCCAAAACTAAAGCTTTCCCATGGGAAGGCAAAGAAACAATAGCAATTTCTTCTGAATGAAACTCTTCTAAAGCCAAAGAGTAAACATACAGTATGTGACCTGAAAGTTTGCTTTTAACTGTACAAGTGGCTAATTACATAACTAATCAAAATACCTTCAAAAGGAATTCCTAAGGGAAGATTGAAGGGGGGAAAAGAAAAAGGAAAGGGGGGAAAAGAAAAAGGAAAGGGGGGAAAAGAAAAAGGAAAGGGGGGAAAAGAAAAGGAAAGGGGGGAAAAGAAAAAGGAAAGGGGGGAAAAGAAAAAGGAAAGGGGGGAAAAGAAAAAGGAAAGGGGGGAAAAGAAAATGGAAAGGGGGGAAAAGAAAAAGGAAAGGGGGGAAAAGAAAAAGGAAAGGGGGGAAAAGAAAAAGGAAAGGGGGGAAAAGAAAAAGGAAAGGGGGGAAAAGAAAAAGGAAAGGGGGGAAAAGAAAAAGGAAAGGGGGGAAAAGAAAAAGGAAAGGGGGAAAAGAAAAAGGAAAGGGGGGAAAAGAAAAAGGAAAGGGGGGAAAAGAAAAAGGAAAGGGGGGAAAAGAAAAAGGAAAGGGGGGAAGTTCTGTCTTTTTTAGGCACCTGTATTACAGGCAGAAAGGAAATATTTTGTGCTTAGTCTGTGTAAGTGTCCATTTATATGACAGTTTAACAAAACTGTCCATCTCTGTGCAAAAAACGTTGCAGGCTCAGGTGTCGCAGTGGTGTTCGACCACCTGGTGTACTGAAGGCAGGGCTAGCTCAGGTGTTCCCTGGCCACTGCTGGCAGGGCTGACCTCTGGGTTTCTGTGTGCAGAAGGAAATAGAGGGGAAAATGCACCTCATCGCTTTAGGAATGTCCAGAAAAAGGTACAAGGAATCTGAAAGCCAGGCAGAAAATGCTTCGCAGGTAGAAAAGCCTTCACTGGAGGCTATGGCAGGCTGAAGATATGCAGGAGAGAAGCCAGGAAACTGTTTTGAAACAGGGATCCTCTTTTAAACCCTTTTAGATCCTCCTGATCAGAGAGATCCATCTGAAGTTTATTTACCGACTGCCAAAAGAGACAAATTCAGCTGTCTGAGACACAGCTCAAGGAACTTCATCCTGCTGCAGAAGAGGTGCTGGCACATGCAGTGTTAGAAGCATGGCCACTGCCTGATCATCCCTGAGAGCAGGAGACCACCGAAGATCAAGCACAGCCCCTGGTTTGGCTCAGGCCAGCCCAGCAGCTGCCCCGGGAGAGCAGGAGGAGAGGCCCTGGAGTTTGCCTCACGCTGCTTCATCTCCCGCTCCCAGGCTGAAGCAGTGATACATGGGGAGAGCTCTCTGCAAAGTGAGGCCAGGGAGAAACCTGGAGGATCTTAACAACTCCTTCTGGTTTAAAACACAATAATTGCTCTGGTCAAGGAGTATAGTTATTTAAGGAATTCTGCAGGAAAGTGCACCCGATAAATTGGTCCAAAAATCCATCTGTGTCACAGCGTGGTATGGAAGGAGATCAGCATTAAACTACATCTGCTCACTTCTGAACAGATCAACCTCTGCTATGCAAGAGACACGCAGCTTTGGAGACAGCACCTCCCAAAGGCAGTTGTACAAAAGCAGTCCAGTAATTTCACATTACAACAGCTAAAACAAGCCTCAAAGCAAATGTTATCTATAGTGCTGACAGCAAGCTGAAATTAACAGCTGAGAAAATTGTTTTTCATATTTAGACAAATTTCCAAGGAACTACAGAGAATGAGTTCAACTAGAGTTAGACAATTTTGTTCATTATAATGAAAACTCAACTAATTTTCCACTAAGAATTAAAAATATCCTATTTTTGATCATTACATCTCCAGAACAGCAAGCTGAACAGTAGAGATTCCAGCCTTAAATGAAATAAATCGATCTCTAGTTATTAAAGTCCATGTTTTGATATGGGACAGTTATTTACTAACGAGTAAGTGCATTTAAAATCCTACCTAATGCATTTCCCTCATCAAATCTCCTTCGGTTTATTTCAGCAACTAGCTGATCATGTCATATTTAGCTGGAAAATATACAGCTCTGAAAAAATACGAGGAGAAACCTGGAGATGTACAGTATAATTATGAAGAGAGACTTGCCAGTACCTCCAACATCACTTGCCAATATCAATATTCATAATGAACTGCATTTTCCCCATATGCTTCCACTTGTGGCCAAAAAAAAAATTGTGTTAGAACCAGTTTATGTCCCAAAAATCAGTCTCCTAGACTCATCCTCCCACCCGCAGCCCAAGTAGGTCTCTATTATATGTCTGTCTTTCTAAGTAAATCTCTGAACTCTGGGTTAACTAGCAGACATTCCACATTTTCTGACATCATTCTGACTTTTGCATCAACTATATTTCCTGCTAGAGAAAAAAAGAATAATTTGGGAAATACTTTTGTTGTCCAGACAACTTTTAGTATTGAATGCCCAACCTGCAAATATCTGATTTTTCTGAAGTTCTCATTTCCAAGTAATGGAAGGGGCTGCTTGCAGCATCTCCAGATGCTTCTTTTTGCAAAATGCTGCGATGCATGTAGTTATCCTTTTCCTACTGCATCTGAAAAACCGTTCTGAGTCATGTTCTCTTCTGATGCTGAAATAGACTTTGCTTCTCTGCTAGAATATAATTTTTTGCTCTGCTGAGTATCACGCTCTGAACCAAGAATGAATGAGCAACAGAATCTCAACACTGTAAATCAAAGTGGACTACTTGCAAGTGGAGAAGGCCTTTAGCAAAAGCCTGGGAAAATTCCTCTGCCTTTAATGGGCCTTGAATTTCACCAGTTTTTGTTTCTAGCATGGTGCTCAGTTCCTCTGAATTAAACGAGCCACTTAACTTCAGAAGTATGCAAGAGTTTTGAATATTTAACTCGAAAGATTTGCTTTCATGGTTGTAACAGTATTGTGTGTGCGCCCACGCGTGTTTTACCTCTTGGAGCCTATCCACAAGAACGAAGGTAGACATACTGAAATTGTAAACAAGGAACTGCAAAAATATACTGTCTGTACTACAGCCCTGTATACCTCTGCTTCTCTCAAAGTAACCCACTGCATGTTCTTAGCCATGGGTCCATATTATCTGCAGCCTCTTCACTGATTTTTTGGGGAATTACTACGCAATTAAGTGTCCAATTCATCTTCCCTCTCCAGCGTCTGAACTTACTGATGTGAGATAAACTTTATCAGAATCCATGCTGACCTTTCTTTCTTTTGAACTAGGAAACATTGATTAACTTGTAAGTTATGTAGCAGTGGGACAACTTAAATAACACCCTTTTTGGTACTTTGTTTCCTGCTGACTGGCTATTTCAGCACCTGTAACTCCTTAAAACCAAGCTCAGCTAAAGCCAAGAGAATTACAAGAGCTATAATTTGGCTTATTTCCCTCTTGTTTCAACTCATGGAAATGGAGCATCTAACCTGAATAGTAAGAAAAAGATGATTTTCTTCCAAGCTGATCTCGGTTTAAGCTGTCAGCCACTCCCTGACAATTGCTATTAGCAGCTAGTCAGATCAAAGTGACAAACTGAAGCATGGCTAGCCACGTGTCAGAAAGCAAGCAGGTTACTGGGGTCATTATAGGCAGAACTTTAAGGAAATCTTAGGGTTCACAAGAGGAAGGTACTCCAGGAATGGAAAACAGTATAAAAATCACAGTCCTAATGCACAAACAACAAAGCCTTGTGTAGATAAGTTAATGAAGCTCATACATTGACTTAATTTTATAAATTGTATTATAGTGCCATAATTGTACAAAAAAAAGCAGAAGAAAGCATCCATACACATAATCAGCATCTATAGCTGTGCAGTCACATAACGTTCCACTAATTCAGATTCCAAGACACAAATTAACAGTTCGTATTTGTGAGTGTCATATTGATTACATTTTCTTCATCACCCCCACCCCAGGTAACTCTGCTAATTTTTTTTCTACATACAGAAGAGTTCTTAGAAAATTGATTTAGTGACTAGGTCCAGCTATCAGGTACCTACTTTTATGAGGTGCTTATCAAAGGCCTGACCTGCTGGATCTTCCCAGACAGCTCCAAATTATCAAAATCATAAAGGGTAATTTACTTGCAGTCCCAGAGAAGGGCAGCAGGATTTCTCCCCCAGCCTTGCAGTATGATCTAAAACTGCTTACGATCTCCATTTTATATCCTACTCAGAACCAGGGATTCCAATAGCTCAACAACAGCCAAAATCTGTAAAGAAACCTCAGCTCATACTATTTTACTGAAGAACTGGTGCGGCTGTTCACAGCATCACAGGTCCTTCAGCAATCTCTTGTGTTAGAATGGAGCCAGGTTGACACAAGAGCTAAGAGGACCCAAGCACAAGCAGCTGTAGCTGCCATTATAAAATGCTTCAGCAGATTTACATGCAAGTTATTGATTCTTAAGTGTTACACTCAGGGTCACTGTAAACTGTGTTACCATTTCTCACAGTGCCCGCTGCTGCAAGTTTATTTTTAAAGAATTCTCTTGTCTTGCGCAGTTCAGCCATTTCTACCCTTTTGCCTTGCAGCCCTGCCTAGTTACAGAGTTCAAGAGATAATTTCTTCCTAAGAAATAAGGTCAGAGTGAATAATGCTACTAGTGTTATTTATGTATGGATAATACATTCCGTGAATGTTTTCATCAAAATGATTTCAAAATGTTGTTTTGATATTCCCATTTCTCTAATGAGCAGTGTCTCGTGTTCGCAACTAAAACATAAAACAGTGCAACATGTACAGAAGCTTTTGTAGTGCCGGCATCACAGCTAACAGGAATTAGTACAAGCACATTCTTTTTTTGTGAAATTACATTTTTAGAGTTCAATGGCCCTTATTATATCTCAAAGCAAGATGAAACTTCTCATGATTAACCATGTGCATGATATGACAGCAGAATCAAAAAGAGGTCAGTTATCTACATCCAGTAGGTTCACCCCATCACTGTAATTACAATTTTTTCTGAGGGTGGGTCAGGGGAATGGGGTGATGACGGAGGTAAAAGAGAGGGCAAAATCTTGCCACAAAAGTTATTAGACCTTCTAAACTATTGCAAATATTTTTGCAGCGTACATGTCAAGCTAGCCACAGCAGCATCCTCTGCTTCCCAACTACAAAATGACAAATTTCAGAAGTAGATCTTCCATTGAATTCTGAATTTTACCTGTGCCTACAGAAGAGTACATTAGGTGACTAATGTGGTAGGTTTGGGATAGGTGACCAGTCAAGTCTTTTCCATTACTGACTTAGTGAGTTTTCATGTCTTTCTTCAAAAGGATCATGTACTATTTTATAAAATGGTTACCTATAAATCCTTATTAGTGTACTAGGCATTGAGGGCAAAAGAACTGCCATAAGCCTAGAAACTAGAAGAAAAAGACTCATTCTAGGCATTGCTTGCTTGCCATGACACAGATTTTATAAGTTAATCTTTCTTTCTTTATTTCCCCAGTTACATGATGGGCAAAATAAATTACATTTGCAGGGTCCTTTGAAGTATTTTAGTTCCTATCTGACAGCATGCATATCTGTTTAAGTGTGAATACTAACAATGTTTATTACAAAGCTATAAAAGAAGCAAAATAAAGCGTTTACTAATGTATTTACTAGTGCTGCTGTAGCACTCAACATCTTCAGGGCGGCCAGGTTCCAATTCTGTTTTGCTCTGCACAAACAAAAGGTCTTTACCCTGAAGATTTTTCCAACTGTGACCAAAACCATAGCTCCTTAGTGCATATTTTGTTTATCATCAGGTATGCTTTTATATTCATATACTTTTCTATAACCACATGTAGCTTTAAAACAGAGTTTGTACTGGGCACAATCCTAGAATTCTTCTTCCTCTCAGAAGTACCTGGGAGAGATGGTTCCTCCACTCAACATTTCCCAGGTTATGAGCTTTCACTTGGATAGAAAAACAGAATTTACTCCCCAGTGGCCAATCCAACTAGTCTCCCTGCATTCACTACTGGTCATGAGTGTACATAAAAGCCATAATAGATACCAATGAATATTCTACTTGTCAGTCTGTACTGTAAAAGTCTAGAATAGATTTGACATTAGGTCTAATCCCCACTCTTGAACTCTATCAAAGGACTGGTACGTTTTGGCTGGGCAAAGCAATGAACATCTTCTCCCTACTAAATTCTTACTGAAGTCAAGTTTATGTAAAATGATTTAAGTTCAGGTAAAACCTCAGTGGCGTTTTTCTTTCTTGAGTAGGAACCACATTACCTGGATCATTTGTGCTAGTTCAAAACCTTATCATACTCTCTTGCAATGTAGAAAAACTTTGCCTTCTACCAATAATATTCTGGCAAGACTTGGATGCAAGAGAGTCTAATTTAATTAGTCGTAATGGAAAGAGCTGCTTCTAGACTCACAGATGCACTACTAGACAAAGGCTTACCTATTAGCTAGAATGCACAGCCCAAATAGTAAAGAGGCAGAGACTGTGTTGTCAACACAAGCAGAAGGATGGTGAGGTATTTTGTTTGCACACAGCTCTGAAACTTAGAGAGGCTGAGAAAGTACTTTATACACCACATATCACTCAATCAAATAAGCTGAAAGTTGCACATCTTTCTGGCCCTCGCAGTGTTCAGTTTGCTGAAAGGCACCTGGTATGTTTGTACACAGGTGAAAGTCACTTTAAATATTTGTTCTCGATTAGGTATTTTTTTTTTTATATCACCATCTGCACCAATATGACTCACCCATTCATAAACTTTCTTTGAGAAGGCAGGGGAGTTATTGGTGCATATATCAATCATTCCAGCTTTATGTATTGAAAGCTTCTTCACTTCTTATTGCCACCCAGGCATTCAGGGCGTTAACCATTCAAACTCAGAGAGATCCAAAACTATAAAAGAAAGCAAACCTGTGCATTTTTAATGGAAGAATGTAAGCAAGAGCTGCTGCTGAGTGACATGAACCAAAAATAAAAATACAGATGACTAAGCACACACTTGCCAAACAACTTCTAAGACCAATTTAAGAATTGAACACACCACTGCCAAAGCTTTGAACTAGAGGAAGCAGATGCTTTTGCTGCTGTGACATGCATTTCCACCCAGCAGGTAGACTGAATGAAATCCGGTCTCATCAGGTCACTAACAAGGATTCAGGGCTAACAGCAGATTGGGCTAAGCCAGCAATAACAACACTTTTACATATGATTTCCTGATACATGGAAGTTAGATATTTCCGCTATTTCATCTTCTATTTTTCTTAGGACAAACTGCTGAAAACTAAATTGCAATGGAATGCAGACATCTATTCTGATACACAATAGTTTATTGAAATAAACTGCACAGGAAACATTCCTTCCCTGTATGTATGTATGATTACCACCACGTGAAGTGACCAGTGTGTGCACAGGCAAAGGCAAAGATACTTTGATTAATAAAAGTAAAGGTGATGCAGGTAGAATTAATTCCTGGTAAAATAATAGTCCCTTCAAAGTCCACTTAGAAGAATTATTGTTGTCAATATGATGAATTTGTTTGGTTTATTACCATCATATGTTTTCAGAGAGTCAAATCTTTAGATGTTTATGTCTTGGCAAAAGCAAAAGCCAAAGCAAGGCCTATGAAGCTCAGAGTCAGGTCTGTGTGAATTAAACCAAAAATTTTTCTTTCTAACATGAACAAATATATTTGCTACAGCAGTAGCAACAGAGGGGAAAGTCTGCTTGGGAAAAAAAATAGTACACTTTCCACAAGATCTCTGTTTCATCAAGAAATTGTTCATGCTACAGTCAGTTTCCATTTCTCTGTCTTTCTCCCCAGAGGTCCCTAATGTCAACCACAGGCTGCTTCTGGTCACTTTGCCAAGGGAAAGCTTTGTGTGGCATTGATGGCTGGAAAGGCACAGATTGAGAACAGTGTGCAAATACATGGAATATAAGACTATCATGACAGTAATAGTGTATTTTAAACTCAGGGTTCCCCAGGGTATTGCATCAGTAACTCAGCTGAGACACTGAACCAAGAGAAGAATTCTCATATTGTTTAACTATTTGTTATAAAACAGCAAATAGTTGAAAAGGGAGAAGACATTTTGATTAAGGCTCCTCATCAATTAAACCTTAAAGCCAAAAGCTCCCCATATGAGCCCACTGACCTCACAGATGCATATGTAGGTTTTGATGCCTTCAGAGGGGAGAGAAGTCAGGTAGAGCAGCACAAGTGCAGGGACCCTGCTCAGCCTGCACAGACAGTCCTGCTGGAGAGAAACATCTGCCCTGTCCCACCGACATGGCAGCTGGTTCCCCCTGAGCACCAGCCAGGCACAGCAATGGCAGCTCCATGCTCTCTGCAGACCAAGCACAGGAGGAGATGGTTGGCTGTTGGGGCACCGTTTGCTCTCCAAAGAGCTGTTCTCCATCTTAGCTTTGAAAAAGGCAAGAGGCAGTTTCCTGTAGTGCTTCAGAAACAGCTTGTGTCCCAGTAGTGCTACACATACACTTCAGCAACTCCTGCTGACACAGGATCACAGGATCGTTTAGGTTGGAAGGGACCTCTTGAGATCATCTAGTCTTACCCCTGTGTTCACTTCATTCACTTCCTCATGGAAGTACCACAGACCCACGCATACAGAACCACACAAAATTACTATCTCCAGGTGGGGAGTTTATATTTTTAAAAGGTATCCATTTACCAGTGCTGAAACAGTAACTGAAATACATCCACAGCCTTCTCACACATAAGGTAATAATAGGTAGTAGGTAATAATTACCTATTACCTTTAAATATAGGTAAGACACATAAGCACACATCTTACCTATATTTAAAGTCATTTAAACCTACAGATGAATTAAAAATTACCCATTCCAGTGTGCAGAAGCTCATCAGGAGAGAGGGGGTCCTGTTTATTCAAGTGCACATCTCAGATGCATCTTAAAATCAACTGAAAATGTGACAGTAAGTCTGTGATGGGAGCATTAGTTACCTGGAACAGACAGGCTGGATATAATTCAAATATTGGCTAGCATTTTAATAGCTCTTAGCAGCAAAGCAGTAACCAAGACCAACCCAAAATGCTGGAGACAAGCTGAGTTTGAAGGCATTCCAGCCACGCAGTGATGTGCGGTGCTTACAACCAGCAACAGGCACATGAATGACTATGGATGTTCATTTGCTCTTGTATTTCCACTTGTTGCTTATCTGTCAGAGGTTTCTCCAGCTTATGCATGGGCTACAGAATACCATTCTATCTTAGATAAATGTCTTTCTCATGAGAGATACCTGGTTTTCCTAAGCAAGAGACACTCAAATTTCAACTGAAGTCAGGGAGAACAACGGCGGCTGTTCATCATTTCTGAAAGATAAATTGAGGACTTCTCAGAGGTCACAGAAATATTTTAAAAGTCAGATTTACTGTCTGTTCTCAGACTCAGTAACACAGTAAGCAAAAGGGATTATATATTAATATTCCACATTCAAAAGAGGCTAATTTCATTATAGGGCTGCATTGCGTTCTGTGCACAATTCAATAAACTGTGGTTGTGCATTAATGAAATATTGAAGAGGAAATGAAAAGTATATTCAGTCAAGTTTCATTTTCATGAAAGCATAAGTATAGACAAGAGGGAATATAACTAGTACACATTGGAAGCCTTCATTATTTAAGTTGCATGTAAGCACTCCTTTCATCAACAAAAACTAAAGAAAGGAGAATTATGCCACAGATCACTTTTATTTTTCTTCAAAATTAGATAGCAAAGATAGCGGACTAGAATTTATTAATAAGTGAAAGGAGGCCTTAAAAATCTGAAGAAATAATAAACTGATCCGCCCAGCTGTAACTCCTCCAAGTTATTCTGTCTCAATCCAAACACCTTCAGCACTGGTCCTCTAAAAAGACCTTTTCAATCTTTCCTTGCCTTTTACAATACACCAGTGTTGCTCAATTCATTTAAGGCTTAATTCATGAATAAGAAACCACATTTACTCTGCTCTCCTGCTTGGGATCTATCACACAGCTGTGATGAAAGGGCCTCGATTCAGAAGTTGCCAGGAAGCTAGGTCACAGTGGTACAGGGTCAAAGTTTAGGCCAATACAATGAAGCCACAAAAATTTGAGTAATACGCACTTCTCATCACAATACATGGGAGCTCACACTTACCGAGTCCCACAAAATATTCCTTACAGATCCCAAAGGTCTCATTAAAGAGAGAATATGAACAGAGACTGTGGGCATCAAGTATTTCTCACCCTTGGCTGAAACTGCTGGGGTGGGGAAAAAAGGAGATGGCAATTGTAGGAGAATGTAAAGCAGAGCACTGTCCATTCTCCAGTTCTACGTGGCTGCTGACCAGAACAAATAATGATTTTCCTCATCTGAATCTTAAGAAACACTTTGGGGATCACATGCATGTTGCACAATGTTTAGGGAGAGGGGAAAAGGAAAGCACACTCCAGTCTTGGACAGGAGGGGTTGTGAGCAGCTCCCAAAGCCCACTCATGATGCTCAGGAACACTAAAAGCATCTGTGTGCCTGCCTCAGATGGGTAGCAGCCCCCCTCAGTATGCAGTTCACATACAGCTTTACCTTCACAAGAAAAAGAAACATTCAGCAGGGAGAAAAAAAAAAAAAAAAATCCTTTAACTTTCCAAAACATAAAACATTGGAACAGAGTGTTTGCATCTTACAGAGTGTTTGCTATGAAATTCTCAACTGCCAAATGAAATGCATCAGTGCAAAAAATAGCAGAGAAATACCAAAAGATGCCATCATGTCCAGAACCGCAAGCATTTCCTTGTATTCACGATCCCCATAGCTAGACAGGGAGGTTCCTCCACCCAGTGTGACTGTAACTTCCCTTATAGAAATACCACGCGCGCTCTGAGTAAAGCATTGAATGTGGTTTTTAATGCTGATGATTCAGCTCAGAAGTGGCACACAAACAGCCAGGCTCACTGGAGCTTCATTCTGCATTTGCAAGCAGCAGCCAGAGACCCTGGGAGTATCCCCTACAATTGTTAACCAAATGGGAAGATCCCCCTTCATCCTTTTCAAGCTCGAGCCATTACACAAATCATCACCTTCTCTCGCCAAAGCAAGTTTCTGCACTGAGTAAGATGAAATTTGCAGCTGAATGAGAAACTTTTGGTTACAAAATGATGAGCACAGTTCCAGCGGCAATAGGGCTGTCCCTACCTACACCTGCTGCTGCTGCTTTTGGAAGGCTAGGCTTGATCCTTCTGCAGAACTACGCCCAGTGCACACTGAAGACGTGAAAATGAAATCTTGGTGCTCCTTGATCAAGGGAATAACTGGTGAGCATTGCTTAATGCAAAACTTATCAGCTTATCTAATGGTATCGTACCCCAGTTCCCATTCTCTTTCTCCTCCTTATCCATGTCACAGTCTTTTTACTTAGGAGTGTAGAAACCTCACCCTGGCAAAACACCAATTCTCTTTGCAGTCACAACACTTTCTTGTTTCCCCTTGTGTCATCTAGCTCCTCCTTAGCCTTCATATCCAAGCATCCCCAGATACCAGGCTCCTTATTGCAATCCTGCTTCTGTCTCCAAGCCCACATCTTTCCTCAGACCTTTCTTAACTCTCCCATTGGTTTCTCATCATATTGTTCTTGCCCAAATTGTTTTAGCCTTCACTAAACATTGCTGCTTTTCCTTAGTTGCATCTCTAATCCATTAAACTAACATTCAGATTCTGGTTTTCACCTCTGTTCCCAGTCTCTTTGTCCCATCTGCAGTCCAATCAGTTTGTTCCTTTATATTGTGCAGGAATAACTCTGTAAGAGCAAAGAAAATAAAAACTCCCTGTACGGTTGTCCACGTTTAACATGGGACACAGCAATCTAGGATTGCAATTAGATCTAGGAAGATCCCATTCAGCTCTGGACTTGAAGAGTCCAAACACATTTTGCATACTTCAAGGAATGCACTAATGGCAGTATCACAAGTCTCTAATAAGCACATCCAAATTATGACTTGGGGTTTTTTGACCAAGACTTAAAAAACATGTTCCATTCACAGGAATGGCAGGGGGGGGGAGGGGGAAAAATCTTTCACAGAAAGTCCACAATCCTGCCAAATTTTAGATACTAAATTCAATCCAAGCTTCAAGCATTAGCACACTTAATGAACCAAAATAAGATGATCAGAGTATTTTTGACATGGGTGACCAAAATGTAATTTTGTTCTCATTCTGAGAAACATCTGGACTCTTACTGTAACATCCCTAAAAATTAGCCTAAGGTTGTTACTCCAAACAGAAACCACAGGCAACAAATCATACTGTTCTCTGCTCAGGCAAAAAATTACAAATGAGCTAACAATAAAACAATTGATAATTACTAGCTTTTCTTTAATGAGGGTTTTCAAAAGCCCTAAAGACAGTCAAGTTTCATAATGCCCTTGGAATGGATCGTACATCAGATAAATATTGTTGGGAGAGATCTTCAAAAGCATAAAGGTTATCAGAGTAAACAGCTCCCCAAGAAATCCAGTGGAAAGAAGGAAGTCATGCACAGGAAAGAGGTAAGTCCTGCAAGCAGTCCTTCAGCGAATTTATGAGACTGGAAATTTTGGAATCTCTTACCTGAGCTGTCACCTTACTGCTGGTGCCTGAATGTCACTCACACCTCAGCTTTGGATATGACATATACCATCATCCAAAATCCTGTTCTGCACTAACACCCACCGAAGACCTCAGTCTTGACAGGGCTGAAGAATTCAGCCCATGTGTCATGGCCAAGCCTAGCCTGAGTCCAGACATTATGTCTTCTTTTGCCCACCTGGATTGAGAAGCTTCCATTTGGTGGGTTTCCTCAAGTTGTTCCTAATATACACTGCAAGATCACATCTCTCTAGATTCATTTGCAGTGGTTACCATTTAGTTTTAAAACAAGAGGAAGAGAAACTGCAGTACCAATAACCTGGATACATTTAATAAATGAGTTTATTTGCCACAATATTTATCTTAAAGGTAATAACACAGAAGAAACCAGACAGAAAAAAAGAGAAGACAGAAGACAGCAGAAGGCCAGATTTCCAATCTTCTATTTTATCCATTGGAAAAACCCCAAACATTTCTTCCTAACTATAATCCTGGTCCCAGTTCTCCCTTTAGCAGTTCATCCTAAACAGAAATTGCATGTTTCCACATTGTTTAATCCTGCCCTGTCCCAGAGATAGTTCTTGAGTTTTGTCACCCTTCACAACAGCTGCTTTTTCTTAAGTTATCCGAAAGGTGAAAGGAGGAGACAGAGAGAGCGTGGAAACAGTGCTATTTAGAACTGTCTTTTGGCTTTGGCCAAACATCATGCATGAGAGTAGGAAACGAGGAGACACGATGGGGTGAAGGTTCTTGAGTGTTTACAATTAAACACCCAAACCACAAGATATTTATTATTTCATCCTTGACGTGCAAATTTTAGGAATCCAAAATAGAGCTTTCAAAGACCTTTTTATACGCCAGGGAATTATGGTTTATAGTTTTGATCTAAAAAGTAAAATCACCTTACTCTAAATGTATGCACTGACAGTTCTATCAGTCTATTAAATTCTGCAGAGTGTTTTAAAAACTGTTGGAAGAAACACCATTTCCATTCCATTGCATACATTTATGGAGTAGTTTTTATAAACTTTACAGATGCTCATTCTTATTATTTCAGTAGAACTTGCCCATGACTGCACGGTGCTCACACTGTACCTGGAACCTGCTCCACCCTTCCATGTTCCTTGACAGTCGTCTAAGAATCTCCTAAATTCCCACAGAGAGATAAAGTGGACACTAATACATAAAGGGAGAAAGGAACTATTTCCCATGGCTGGGACTGCCGTTTCTGGTATGATTTATTTCTTCATGTCAATAAACAGCAATTTCTTGCTGCAGCCAGAATTTGAAATAGCAGAGGGAACTGGAGGACTTGCCTGTTTCTAAGAACATCAAGGATTAGGTCAATTGAAAGGCTGAGAGAAGGTTCTGTGAAGAAGCTGCTTGGCAGCAGCCTGTCATATCGGTCATCGAGAATGCAGCTCTCCAGCTCCTAGCACTACATTTGCACGCACACACAAATTAAATTAAATATGCCAAAAGAATACTGTGATACCGTATAATACGCACCATAAATTTTAGATGTAATTGCTTCCTATAACCATGTTTGCCTTAACACTGTAAATACGGAAGGGTGTAACCTTTAAACAGGTCCTTATCAGTTAACTGTATAGAAATAAGAAACAGTTGGCAAGTTTTTAAATGTATTGACTCAGCAGTTTATTACAAGAGATGACTTGGCTGCACTGAAAGAAAAGACTGCAGAAAAAGACGAGAGAGTTCTCTGTAGGCAGTTGGCTCTCACTTATGCTCTTTTTAAGACCCTACATACCAAATTTAAATGTGTGTGAGGAAAACTATAATAAATCTGCTTCCCCCCCTCTTTATACTGAAATACTGAATTATTTATGCAGTATCTGCTTTCCAGATTTCTGAGTATCAGTGAAGTTTTTGCCAAAAAAAAAAAGTATATATATAAAATCTCAAAACATCACTGTTTTATACTGGTCAAAGCATAGGGTACACTGTAACAAAACACAGCTTATCATCTGGTGTGCCTGATCTCACAAAAAGCGCATGTGGGCATTTCCACTGAATTAAACAAGACCATTCACTTGACTAGTTGCTTATGCAAGACTAGACTTTTAAGTTTTTATACACAAGACTTAAATGAATGTCATTTTACAAGGGAATCTGAAGCAAATGGTGATTCATTGATCATAGACAAGTGGAACATATGGTCCTGGCTAAAGACCATAAGGAACAAAGAATAGGAGAAAGAGTGCTTGTCCCTTTATAATCAGGAGAGTTTCACTGACACGGAGAAAACAGCAGAGTACAAAATCAAGTAGAAGAATGATATTTTATTTACAGAAATTAGTATTTCCATCCTCACTTTATCCTCACCATTGTTTCTAAACTGCTGATCATAAAAAACAACCAATACTGAGCTTTTTATCAATTATTACTAGACTGTAGAGCTGAAGTCTTGGGTACCTTACTTTCTGGAAACACCTCAACTGTCCCAGAACTGTTCTGTCTGGCAGCACGTGCTTAACCGAGTCAAAATGCCACAAATGACCTCATTCTTCAGCATTTTCCTTTCAATGAAGTAGGGTTATTTACAGCAAAGGAATTTGCCCTGGATTTGGCTGCAACTAATTCCTCTATTTTGCTAATATTTCTGTTATAAAATAAAAATTATACCTGCCTTAATTGGGTGCCACTCCCCCGGCTTCAGAGAAGCTACACTGTGGCTGAGTTTGGCTACACACAGCCTTTCCCCCTTTACGTCACAACCCTAACTTCTGTTACCTACATTTTTACTGGTTTACCTCCTAACTTGTTTTAACTTTAACCTATTAAGACTTATTCACACCTTTTTTACACTTATTTTTCCTACTTCTAATGCAGCAATTCAATGCTGTCTGCCTATCTACCTTTTCCCAGCTGAAATAACCTTACTGTTCACCTCTCTAAATTAACAGTACTTAGGAATGTAATTCACAATCTATAGAGACAGCTTATGATGATATATTATAATTCATAGAATCACTTTCCTGAACAAAGGGTGTTCAGTTGCCTTTAAACAGAGCTGAGTAAAATCAGTATGTTCTACTCAGAGTTGGGTTACTCTTTAAGTGTTAGGGGATGTTGGCCTGACTCACACTGTTCTTAACCATCTCTAAAAATCACTGATTGAAGCCTGCAAAACATTAAACCAGGTTTAATTTCAGTCCAAATCCTTGAAGAAACCATGGTTCAAGGTAATGCTCAAGTTATCCTATGGACTCCATCACACAATCACATTTTGACCTAAATGGTTTACAAACTGTTAAGTACAGCTTGAATTCCACATCCAAATTTGAACTAGAAACAGACATACTTCCCTCTGTGGCATCTTCGTAACGGGTTTACAAACTGCAGCACTAGTAAAGTCACAGAAAGGAAGCTATGGGAACTTGGACAGCACATGAGGGAGATGGAAAACTGAGGCAGCAAGGAAGAACAGTAAAACCATGACATGGCTAAACAGAACCAATTATATACTAAGTGTTTCTAGCTAGGAAAAAGGAAAGAATCTAACAGGAAAATCTGGATTTATTGTAACACTTTGATCAACAGCAATGATAGGAAACATCTTACAAGAGTTTTGCAATATTGAACTCAATAGATTTTGAAAAAACAAAGAAACCACCCAACCATCAGTCTGTAACCTATATAGATAAAGCCAGCATTCTACCATTTAATTAGAGCCTTTGAAGCCACGCACCTTTGATCTGAGCCAGGCGATAAATGTGTTATATTTTAAATGGATTACTATATGTTCTGTTTAACACAATGGTAGGTTTGAGCCAGCACAGTCTTGGTGTAATGAGGAAATAACCTGAATGGAACGGCCACAAAAAGTAGAGGCATCTGCTCTGCTCCTTTCAAACGTACAGGCGCCTGGCTGCCTAAAAATTTCTAAAGAGTCATGACAAATAACATCTAACCAACCCAGGGAATGAGGGACGGCACACATACTATTTGCAGAATAAAACTCTTGCCATTGCATTCTCAAGTACCAATGTGAGGAAGTATGGCTTGTAAATGTTTTCCAGTGCAACCAGAGAGGACTCAAAGATAACAAATCTTGTAAAGTTGCCCAGAGAAGTTGTGGATGCCCTCTCCTTTGAGCAACCCGGTCTAGTGGAAGGTGTCCCTGCCCATGGCAGGAGGGCTGGAACTGGATGATCTTTAATGACCCTCCCAACCCAAACCATTCTATGGTTCTACGAAGGACCTAATGCAGGCCCTAATTTCAAAGGCAATACTGTTGTCCTGAATTTGACCACCTGATGTTTTTCTGAGCACATCAGATTTCCCCAGCTCTAATAAGAACAACTGTCAGACACTTCCAGTTCTCCAATTTGGAACTCAACCCGCTACACTGGAATGGTTTTGAATCCCTTAATTTATCATAAACCTTATCCAGAGATGTTTCAGTGTTTAAGAACAAACTGGTTGGATCTAAATGTATTCTAAACTGTTCTCACAATACTTGTGCATTTTTTATTCTACTTCCTACTCAGAGTAATCAGCAGTTTGTTTGTGTTTCTAGTTTTAATGGAAAGAATGTTATGACTGGGCGAATCTGAAGACAATAAAAGCAGAAGATAGACAAGGGTACTTCAAAATATTATTCACAATATTACAATGTTAGGTGTACAAAGCTTAAAAAAACCCAGCAACTTACTTTCTGTTCTGATGCCCTAGGTCTGATTTTATGGCCCTCCCTAGAATCTCATACACCAGTAAATATGACACTCTTCTTTTATCTCTTACACCTGCCACTATAAACTACTCTAAGCTATTAAGTCTCTGTGAGCTGTTTCCTAGTATCAGTGCCTTTCTCTGCAAACCAGCATAGTACATTTACCCACCTAAAATTTAACAAGCAGGCTGTAAAGGAGTGATAATAAATGTACATTAATATGAAATAATTGTCCACAATGACAGGTTAGTGTCATACGTGTTAATAATACTATACAAACTGCCACTCAAACCATAAAACTGCTAAAGTGGAAGAAGCAAACAAAAAACAGTGATTATCAATAGCCCAGTGAAAGGTATCAACTGCAGGGAACTATGGAAATGTGAACCCAGTGTGCTAATTCCAATATTTAAAATACTTGGGCTGAATGCCAGTTAGGTTTTTTTTGTTGCTAGTGAAATGGACATTGGGGGGGAGGAGAATAAAAAAAATACAACTAACTTTTCTTCCTAATTGTATTTCTCAATGTTGTCACTGTTTAGAGGCTGACTGAAACACTCTCATTGTTGAAGAAGACTCCTCATGGAACAAAGGAGCTGTACAAAATTCCCCTTCTGGTCTGTCTTTGGCCCCACACTCCCTATTTGATATGGAGTGCAGGAACTTTTGGTGGATGCACTATTTTCTCCTATTGTACATCTCCTCCTGCAGAATAAAATGCTTTCTGAAAGAGCTGTTGGTCTACAATACACAACTCCTGAAGCTGCTGTATTAGAATACAGTAACAATTTAGTCATATAAGAGTAAAGTTATCATATTCTCATTTTATGAAGAAGTTTATTTAGCAAACAAATGTGATCCATAAAATGTTACCATCAGAATAAAGGTCATGTGAAAAAGTAGAATATGGAGTTATTAATATAGTTATTTTCATACCTACAAGCCACTGCCAATACTTATTCAGTAAAGTGGACTTTGTAATCAGCACATTGTGGATAGCTTTTAGCTTAACTAAACAATAAATGCCTCTGATCTGGCATTTTTTCCTTATTTTATACTGGGAACAGCATACAAAAGCTTAAACTCAACCAAGATGAGTATATTTTCCATTGCTGCTAATTTATACCTAATTCTGTCCTCAATTATTTTTCTCAGACTAAGCGAATTCAACTAGTTTCTTTGTAATTGAATATTAAATATCCCCTAATAATTGCATTTAACAGTAATGTTTGTATTTTGGGGAAAAAAACCCATACGTTCCTAATCTAGGTCCTGGGCCTTGAAGATGTTATGAACTGGCTGGAGCAGCCTTCAGAATGTTCACAACAGGACAATCCTTCCTTCCTCCTCTTCCTAGATAACCACTGTGAAGCACAAGGGTTCAGCACTCCTTTGGGGCTGAATGAATTATTCACATGGGATCTTTCAATAGGTACAGGAGAAAAAAAAAGAGCAGCTCATTCTGTTTTCTCAACAGCACAGGGTCTGATAAAGTCAGGTGCTCAACAACTCCTACAAGCAGCTGAGCACCACTAGATACAAGCATCTAAAAAGCACAACTGAGAAGGGACTATTTTTAGTTTGCCTCCATTCATAGTCCCATCACCGAGAGCTTGGCAGCTGGTCTTGTTTTTTGCAGGTATATTGATTGTAAGGTCTAGAGACTCCAGGCAAGGTGCGTAACTACTATGTTATATCGATACTGCATGTGCCTTCAAAATACAAACTGTTAAGTAACAATTATTTGACCCTGTACCAGCAAAGATTATGGCCTTTAAAAAAAAATACACTGCAATAGTGCAGAAACAGCTCATAAAATTAGTTCTTTTTTCCTCTTTCATACCTCATATTGCTACATTTTTACTACATGAGTTCTGAAAATCTTGCATAGTTCAGCAGTGACTAGATTTCCACTAATGGGATTTGGACACGTATTCCAGCCCTTTCATCAGCAATAAGGAAACTGAATGTTCTCTGTTAACCAGCTCAGCACAGTCATTATTTAACTCGCAGACAATGTATGGCAGCAAAGTTTAAATTTTCAACCTTGAGAAGGCGGCAAGCTTTGCTAGCTGATCCTGCTGAAGGCAGGCAGAAGTCTCTGTAGAGAAGAAATGGCAGAAAAACTTAATCTTCTAATGAAAAAAATTTCAATAAATCTGACTTACTGCTGAAGCCACAAATAAGGAAAACCCCTAGACTGCATCCTAAATTATAGACAGAGCGTTACACAGCAGAAAGATAACAGGAAAAGTTGTAGGACACATTTAAACTCCTCCAGGCTAACGGAGTTAAACAACAGCAACAGAGCAATAGCGCATCAGCTCCATCCCTTTCTTTGGGCACGCTTCACCATCAATAGCAAGGATAGGCATTAAGAACAGAGTAACTCAAACTGCTCTGCACTGCAGGGAGGTCCCTTTATCTTGGGCAGTTCTCACACCAGACAGTACCAAACATAAAAGTGAGAGAGAAAGAGGTATCAGCTCACGCTAGGTTGCAGTGGAAGTGCTCTTTGAATACATCTTCCTGATCTCTGCTACAGCACATAACTGCAAGTTTTTAGTTGGAGACATAAATATAGATACATCCACATATATTGTCATTCAGAGACACTATTTGATACCAAGCAATAAAATCAATGTTGTCAGAACAGCAAGACAGAATGATCTAAGTGTCTGCAATAGGATGTTTAAATTCTAATACACTTGAATGTAGAATTTTTATTTCAGCCTCCAGAAAGTATTTTGCTACAAAGCCACAACAGGCCACTGGTTTGTACAGTTGTATTTGTACTCCGACGTTGCACAAGGAAGAGGAGACCTATATAATGTCACAAACTAAAAAAGCTAAATTTGATAATGTGCAAAGGGTTTGATTTGCTTTTATTTTAAGAGAAGTTCCCTACTTCTGCTCAAACAGAGCAGATGGGGCATACCACTTAGAAATACAAAGAAATCAACACAGGCTGAGGGAGGCAGCATTCCTAATCAAATGTCAATTTATGTTTCTGCAACAGGAGAAAGTAGCACTGATAGGTAGGTCTGGGCCCACTCAGAAAAGACACAGCTGCTTAATCAGGACAATAATACAGACCAAAACAGCAAAATGAATTGCTTTTAATTCTTTATAGAGTTGGTTCTTTTATTGTAAACCTTGTGCAACTGCCTGGCTTTGAACATGTCAATGTTAACACATTAGAAAGAAAATTTTGTATTTGAGGAACTGAACAGACTAGGAAGTTGCTAGGAAATGAAGGTTACATGCAAAATCACTGTTGATTTGTACTTTAGATGTGTTTCTGCTTGGTCAGCCACCACCAAACATCAATTAAATCTCCTTTGAGTAGCACACCAAACACTATCTCCTTTAAAGTTAAACACACTTCTCTCCACAAAATTTCAAAGACAAGTCCCAAGCCATGGGGCAACGTGGAGGTGGCTGCAGTAGCCTCCAAAAAAAGGCTGGGAGTGTGCCAGCTGTGACTCCCAGCATCCTGTCACCTGAGAGCACAAGCCATATTTCGGTGTGTGGCAAAACCAGTTATTCAGGCTCTCAAGCAGAACAGTTTGTGTATGAAGACATTTTGCAAATATATGTCATGTCTTATCTATAAGTCAGGTTTAGTAGTAGGAGTATAGAGCCAGGGATTCTCCATTCAAACACGGGCTCAGTCAAAGCCTTGCCAAGCTACTTAAACTACTTTTTGCTTTTTTTAATACTATCATTAATACTCAGATTTTTTATGATCTTACAAGATATTCTGGTAATGTTACATTAGCCTCAAGTGTACAGAAGCATGAAAACTTTCATTATTGCTAAAAGTTAAGTATATTTTTAAACTATGAGAATGCCAACAAGGAGCTGGATAAACAAACACATACCTTTGCAAAAGCCATGCTGATTCGGTCATATCCCAAAGCAGTTCCACACTGTATGCCATAATGGCATAAATCATACACTCCCAGCATAACTAAAATTCAATACCAATTCGCTGAGTAAAGGAGGGATTGTGCACTGGACTACAGGCAGCTTGACCAAATGCTTTTCAGGATCCATTTCACAGTTGGAAAAACAGACAAGGAAAATATTTTTTTCAAGGTCATGCAGTATCAGAGACTGAACTAGATTTTCAGAGGTCTCCCCTAAACCACAGCTAGCACTTAGAAACTTTTCTTAGCCTGTACTACTGGGTATGAGTCTTCAAGCTACCTCTGTCCCTCCTTCAGAGCAGGCAACTCAACCTTCCTTTCACTCTCCCCTAGCCTCACCTTTCCAGAGAGGAAGCAATTAGGAACATACTTATTACCAATGATTGGAAATAATTACCAGGTGAGATTACTTTCTACAAAGAACCTGATTGCCTTAGCATGCCCAAATACAGCCAGCACAAAGAGCTTGTAGTTCAGTAATTCCAGTTTTCTATCTGTAATGCAAATCAACACAATACATAACACCCAAGTTACTCCCGTGCATTTCACTTGTTTTGTTCGTTCCCCTTGAAGTGAATTCTCTCACCCTAATGCTAAAGCAGTCAAAACAATAAATGCTGCAAGTCAGCTTTAAAGAGAATGGGGCACCTCTCCTCACAAATTGGGTGCCATATGGATTCCCTTCATGAATATGGGATTTCCTTTTAAAGTCACTGAATGCTTTCAGCATTTAATGGCTAGTGCTACTGCTGCTCAGGTTCCTTTTGTGATTTGTACCCCAGGGACACAGAGCGCAATGCATTACCAGCTTTTTTCCTTATTTTTCACCCCCAGTTATCAATCTGTGTAAATAAGATGCACAGCATCCGCTAGTTAATAAACAAACTCTCACTTTGATTACACTTTCAGTTTCCAAGCGCAGAGCTGACTAACTACAAAGAATAAATATGTTTGGGGTTTCAGTGCTGGCCTTGGAAGATTGTGCACAAATACATGATTCATATCCGATCCTGAACATTAACACTTTCCTTATGACTCATACATACAGTTAAACAATAAAACAGAGCGCTCATTGAAGTTTTGTTTAGCATGCATGAAGCACCTATTATTAATATTTTTCAATTTAATTGTTTAACAATGTCGATCCTATTATTAGCTGCAAGGAGGGGATGTTTCCACTTCTATCTTGAAATAAATACATGCTTTTGAATTTACTCTGACATATTTAGAATCTTTCAGCAACAGCTCAGAAAATAAATAAGAAAAAGTCATTAAGCACTGTATGGAGCTGGGTACGTACCTTACCATGTACCCATAGTGCAATATTTGCATCGATAGAAGGCGATTGCTCTGTATCTCTCTCTCTATAGAACATGATGTGTACAACATACTGATCAACACACCATTTCCTCACATTGTTTTCCTCTCCGAAGTGAAGGATAAAACAGAAAATATGGCCTTCCTCACACAATAGAGTCTTTAGGTCTTCTATCTGGTCCCTACATATTAGGCTGTTCACTGTAATACAATTCCCGGATAAATTAAAACGAGTGACTGGCAAATCTGAAACCCGTTAAGAATTCAAGTTCAGCTAAAAAAAAACTCTGAGGGATTATTTTTAAAACGTTATCCTTCACAATTCAGTTTTCTTTTAAAGATTGCTAAATCATCGTAATTGGGGACCATTTACAGTGCCACTGCAAAAAAAACAGTTTCAGCTCAGCACACAGAATCATATTGTAACATAGATACACATTCAGGTAAAATGTAAGATTTTTATCTCCAGTTTAAGCTTGCAGGTTACTTTCCTATCTTAGGACATTTATGTCTGTCTCAAGTGTGTATTCTGTTGCCTATATGCAGCTTTCAAACCAGTTTTACAAATCTGCTCATGTCTTTATGCAAACTATTTATAAACAACTACAGAAGTAAGTGTTCCACTGCAGACAGAGCTTTTCAGTTTGCTAGATCAAGCTTTTCCAAAGGATAAATTCTTCTAAAATACTAGAGGACAAATTCAGGAAATATACTGATGACATGGGAACATATTCTGCATATGTTCTTCTTGTCAGTAACCCATCAACTGATGAGTAAGAACCTCCTGGGCTTCATCCTAACCCCACTGAAGGTATTAACAAAATATTCACCCTATGGTTGCAAAACTGACTTTAAATTCAGAGCTTGGCTCTACCATGAGAATGCTTTCACTTTACCCACTAATACTGTGTAATTTCTAAATGCTTCCTGACAATTCATGTTCCTCACCGGTTGTGGAGCTGTGGTCTCGGACACATTGCCTTCAGAAGCTGACCTTGCAGAGGCAGAAACAGTGATTTGCTGGTGTTGACAAAGCCTTTCTGCCACAGCCGCTGCCCTTGCATCTGCGAATGCTGTTTCAGCATGGCTGAGCAAGGACAGAAAAGAAGGGGGAGTTACTCACAAGCAGACACAAGTACCAGTCATTGCCCCCACATGGCTAATAATTCAATCCCAGAAAACTACACTTCAGTTAAAATAATGTTATCAGTTTAGCTCTGACCCACTAACAGGCAGAAAATAGAAAATACTGCCGTGTCAGGATGGAGCACTATCCCCAGTTTCCCTCTCACATTTTCAAAGACATAAAGGGAAAGGAAATGGTGCCCATGCTTCCCGTGTTTACTCTGGGGCTCAAACCTGCTTCCAGTCATCACATGTGGTTGAGAGGGCCACAACCAGGCCCCACTTGTCTGCTACTGACCCCTTCCCCTCGCCTCTCACCCCCGGCCATGCCTCTACCTACCCAGGAGAGATGCCTCAGAAGCGCGGCCATCGAGCGGCACGCCATGGCACATACCTGCATGCCGGGTACCTGCTGCGGCCGGGACTCCCCAGGGACCCCAGGCCATGGTGCCTGGTGGACGCCTGCCTATCAGCCGGGGTCCCAGCAGTGGCCTCCTTGGGAGCCCTGTGGGCACAGGCTGCCATCACCCCTCCTCCATTTACCTCAGAAAGGTACTGGTGGAGTTCCCACCTATGCAACTTAACAGCAGCAAGGGCTGCCACTCGTGGCCACCCTGAGGGGGGGCTGCCTGTCCCTGACCCCTGGGAGTGCTCACCTTTAGCCCTCACTAAGTGTTGCATTTTCATTAGAGCAAAGTCTAAAAGCCTCCCCTGAGCCAGGGTCTGAGGGAACAGGTACCTCAGGCAGTGCTTGCAAGAGCCCTGCCTCAGATGGCATCATTTGTTTATCCACTGTACTACCAGGCCTGGACACGGCCACCATCTTAAGCATGGCAGGCAGCATACCCACTCAGCACCACGCCACTGTGATTTCAGACAGGCCTCTGCGCTACTTAACAACAGCCACAAAGTTTTTACATGTTCCTCTGTTCCAGATTGCCTTGTGAAACACAAGCTAGCAGCAGGTTTCACCGTGCAGCTCTTATCTCAGCACCAGATGACCGAAAAAACTGAAGGGAAATATGAGCAGGGGAAGCATTTATTCATGTTTTCGTGTGCTGCTTGTTGCTAGGAAAAATATTTCCTTAGTATCTCTATGGGCTCTGCAAGTCAGCATCGGTGGAGCTCTGCTGGCTGCCAGAGAATATAAAACAGCAAATGTCAGGAAAAAAATAGGAAGAAGTAGTAAAGCTTTGAGAATGTGCCTCATAATGAATGTCTGTCCCCTCAGTACTGCCCCCCACATGATCAATAAATAGATATACACACCTTCTTTCTTTGCTGGAACAAATCTTGAGAGCTTCTTCCCAAGGTAGTTTATCTAAGCTATATTATTTTTCTGTCTTTTTTTTTTTTTTTAGAAGCTTGAAAGCAGTTATTTGTGTCAGGGCAGCACATGGTGGAGGAAAGCCCTTGTTCACCGACTGCTGAGCAGAAGGGCCTGAGTCTGAAATGGGCAGAAGAGAAATGGCGGGAAGGGGCCCTGAGGGGCAGAGCAGCCCGTCCCCAGCGGCAGCCGGGCCCAGGCCTCTCACCTCACCGCCCTTGTGCCTCCAGTGGCACTTCTAGTCATAAATGGTACCACATGCCCCAGAGAGAAAGGCTGAAAAAACCCTCTGGTCTGGGCACCCCATGCAGCTCTGAACCCTGCCTGCCATTTCAACTGAATATCGAGGCCTTTCTCATATCCACGCAGCTGAGGCTGGTGACGGCATCACGGTGTTTCAACCTTTCCAGAGGCCAAAGGATAACTCATTTCCTAGGCCAGCTATTCAGCCCTCTTTCTGCTAACAGCTGGGTCTGATGACGATGATGAAGGGCTGGGGGGTGGAGAGTTTGGAGCTGGTTATCCCTGAATTTGCTTCATACTGGCCACAGAACAATTCAGTGTATCTGCTGGAGCTGGATGTTTAACCCTCATTAAACAGTTTCCAGTCCCCACTGATCATCCTCCAAATTGTCCTGTGGCTGCTGCCATCACTGACTGCTGTTTAAGTCCTCACATGGTGCTCTTTGAATTTTCAGTTTTTCACAATAAAGTGGTCTTCCCCGCTCTCTTTGCATTGTTTTATAAGCCATTTGTTTTTAAGTAAGACTCTTTTTTCCCACAAAAAGAAAGAGCAAGACTTTGTCTGAATACAAATCCCATGCCCAACAGTGTGCTGACATTTGTGCACAAAGATGTGCTTTCCAGTTTATTCTATTGTGCTTTACTTTTTTCTTTTTTCTTTTTTTTTTTTTTAGAGTTCAATGGAAAGTTTGGACGATTCCAGGCGAGTATCCGTTAACAACACCATCACAGAAATAGCCTGAAAAAACAAAAATACATCTCCGTGTTGCCACAGGAATTATGCGGTGTTGGTTTCTTAGTTTTGCTGCTTTTAACATAAGTGATCTCAAAAAAAAAAAAAAGACAAGACATCTTTTATGGCTGATAAGCAGAGATAAAACTCAGGTGTGGCACCAGCAGCTGTACTTTTCTCCACCTGGGCATATTAATGCAAGTGCAGGATTTCTGCTCTCTGAATCCCCTCTTTTCAGAGCTCACCATTGGGATGAGCAAGCAGCTCCTGTTGCAGCAGGTACCAGTGTCCACCAAGCGTCCGTGGCCCCATTTGTAGCGGTATGATTCCAGCTACGAGTCCTAGCTGATGTCCAGGAAGGGCTGGGCACCCAGGAGGATTTAAGAATCTGAATACTTCCGTTGATCTAGACTTAAATTCCCACTGGCAAACTAATTGCCAAGTTGTTACCTGACCACACGGGGTTTGCCCCAGAGCATCCCCAGACAAAAGGCTGGAGCATTAACCCACGGCGCCATCTAGCTCCCACTAAAGGAATATTTTCAATAGCTCTTTTCCCACGTTATTCTGACTCAAACCTTTTCTAATATTTCACACAGAAACACAGAAGATGATATCAATGAGGAAAAATGAATATTATTGTTCTCACTTCTTGACCTCCTAGGGGCCAACAGAACCAGATTGTGGCAAGTCGCCTTGTAGTCCCTCCTGCACCTCTTGGTGGATCTTTTCTTTCGCCAGGAACAGCAAGTGGCTTGACCCAAATGTGGGCAGCAAACCATAAGCCCCCCTTAACCTTACTTCCCCAAGTACCTCTCACTCTCTGTCCCCACAGCCTGCATCACAGCTCTGGGCCACCTGGGCCACCATTCTGTGAAGGACAATGGCCGGCACCAGCTGTTTCAGGGGAATGTGCAAGCAAGTTGACACTATGAAAGCAAAGACAAAAATCATTGCAACACGGCTTTGATTTCTACTAATTACATGTACCACATAGAGCGTATGTAATCTAATTTTTTTCTAGTGATGTCCACCATGGTTAAGCCAAGCATTTCCCATCTAAAAATATTACAGATTATTGGCAGATTTCAGATATATGAGAATTCAGACTTGTTTCATATAAGGAAACAAAATCTGAAGGCTGCCTTTCTCCTGTCTGATTATCCTTCACTCACCAGGCTCTCAGCCTTTGAGCCTGTTTATTAAATAGGAAGACCTCTGTGGCTTTCACTAAAAATTATAAGACATGAGGATCTGCTTGTAGCCCCAAAGCAGAGAGAATGCAGGCTGAAATCTCCCAAGGCAGGAAATTCTTGAAAGCAGTGAGACAACAACTGTATAATCACAGGTAATATGCAAGAAAAAGATCAAATCCAAAACTCCGACTCAAGCCTGCAGGACATTTGCCAACCTGCAAGTTAGGCTCCAGTGATGTATGGAATATATTTGCTCTGAGTCTATGCTCTGCTCTGTGCCAGAAGCTTTTAAACCATCTTTACAAATATGTTCCCATCTTTTGCCAAGTGAATATACAGTCTTTTTCCCTCACGTTGGTATCTACAGTTCTTCTTACTAACTTCATGATTTCTGAGGGTTTATTTACTCTTGAATATTCTCAAATATTTTTGTGGTGTCCACCAAACGTACATGTTTTCTTATTTTAGCAAAACAAGTATTATTTGCATATTTACTTTGCACATATGTTTTACAAAATTACCAACAAAATTGCTTAAAAATGCTTCAGTGGTATATTAGCTCTGTGGATTGGCAGACTATTCTGCTTTACTGCATTTCTCTGCAATTAGTTGTTTCTCTGCTCTCCTCTGCCTCCACTCCATGTCCCATGCGATCCCTTCTCCTCCCACATAGCTGCCGTGCTTTGTGTCATCAACAGTGGTGACTTTCATACGCCTGGCCTGTTCTCTCTGCTGTAACCCTTTTAATGTTATACATCATTCCTTTACATTTTCCTAGGTCTCACAAGACATCTCTTTTTCTGCAACCACTCTCTTGCAGACACAGTCTTCCCTAGCTATGGTTATTCCTCCAGGTTTCTAGTTCTATGACCAAAATGCAAATGTTCATGCACTCTAGCCAGACCTCCTCAATCCATGCCACTCCAGACTATGCTAGACCACAGGGTAAGTGTGTGCTGCAAGTGCAGCTCCTGCCGTCCGCGGGGAAAGGTGGTATTAGGTCCCAATAACCTGATGACATGGCCAGGGTATGCAACCACCTTGAATCTGTGAGTCCCTCAATAAAGACAGCAACTCTAACGTTCTTTTGGTCTTATTCCTCATCCTTTCTGTTACAAACGACTTTGTAGGGTGAAATGCAGGCCCTCTTCTCTGGCTTTAAGCAATGACATTTGATAACACAGCTCAAGTCTGAAAGGAGATGAAGCAAGACCAGTTGTCACACAACTGCAGGATGTTGATCCCATGCAAAATCCCACATCCAAGAAGAATGGACAGGAATGTCCCTGCAACTACTTCTGTTTATCATTTTTAGTGCAGTCAAGTACTGCCCTGGTGTTTGTCAACATCTAGGCTTGAGTGCTTGTCAAATATGAATAAAGAGGATTCCTGCTTTTTCAGGGGTCGCAGCTGCACACAAAGTAAAAAGTAAAATTAAAAACAATGACTTTTGCTAAGGAATGCAGGAAATGTTGTGATGTATTTTCATTGTAACCACTTGAAAGCAGAATTGCTGTGGAAATAAAACAACTCCAAATACGCTGAACTTGCTGACTCAGTTGATCCAGAAAAAAAATTACAAGTCAGCAATTCCAAGCAACAGCAGTACCAAGTGTGTTCTGTATCTGCAGTACTGATGTAATGTGCATTGCGACATCATATTTCCCTGAACACTGCACTTATGAGTTTGACGAACCACAGCTTTTAGACAAAGTTGAGGATTGCAAATTACATAACATGGTTTTACTTTATAGCTTAGACTGTTAGATGTTGGACCCACCCAACTCCTTAAGGAACAGGGCATTTAAAGGGAGCAATTTCCTCCAACTTCCTTCTGACCCTAATCCGAGGCAGATATCACATTTAAAACAAGCACAGGTCTACCCAGTCCTCCTAATATATCCAGAATTATCAGCATTACAGCATTTTCTATTCAAAACAGCTTATGCAAATAATTTTCTATTGCCATATGCAAACGATTGAATCACTTTTTGCTATTTGATAATTTTTCAAACAATTTCCTAATTTTTATGGGCACCTTATAAGCAAAATATTAAGATAAAAGTGGGCACATCTTCACTTTAAATTTTCCATTTAATGTTCTGATTTAAAAGTGTCCATAAGAAATTATATAGCAGCTGTTAAAAGCCTCTTAACAAAGAGAGGATGTATTCTAAGAGGGAAAACCACTTAGAAGTTACAATTTTAAGCAATTCATTGGAGTCTGTACTCTACACCTATGTATGTTAGGTGAGAGAACAAAGTGACGCACAGGGGGAAGAGGTTATGATTCAAACTGGAGATGGGTTAGGGATTCTTTATTCCAGCTCCTGCTACTTCAGGAAAACACAGGAAACAGCTACGTTTGTCATTTTTGAGTGGCGGAAGTTGAGAGCAGAAAGTGAATTTAGGCATCTTAATTAATGTAAAAAGTATCCAGCACATGGAACTGTCTCCATGAGGAGAATCAGAAAACCAAGGCAAAAAAAGCAAATTACCCTTTAAAAGACAAGAGAGAGGCCTAAACAGTACGTGGATAAATACAAAATGAATATAAATAGAAAATATAAACATAAAAAAGCAAAAGCTTCTCCAATTATCTGGTTTATATGCCTTTTTCTTCCTTAGCTGTTTCTACTCATTTTCTCTATTTCATAGAAAATGTGGACAATAGCTGAACTTGTCTGGTCTATGGAAGGACAACAGAAGAAAAAGTTATGAGAAAATTGTGGAATAATAGTGCCTGCTTTAGTATTATAGTGCATTTCCACAACCCTGAAGCTGTACACACCGCTGTTTGGAAGTTTAATAATCAGGAAGCGTGACACCATATAATCGATTTATGCCAAATACTAATATAAGCTATTTTTAAGGAAGGTAATCTTATTTAAAATGGGAGTTGTAGGGCTCATTTTCTGTTTTGCTCATTATATTTAGCAACTGTGAAATATAAAGTATGCAGAAATGAAATACAGAAACCCCTCTGGACTTTTTTTTCCCCCTTTGTTTCATCCTTCTGATGCTCACACCTTGCTGCTTCTGCTGATGAAAATCATGGAAAAGGGCTTCATTCACCACTACCAAAATCCGAAGACTTCAAGATTTTTTTTTTGTGGTCTGATGAAGTTAGCCACTCTGGAAAAGTCTGGCCTTACTTTCTACTGTTCTTTTCTCATATAAATATTTCCCCATAATGTCAGAAAACCTTGACACTGCTCTGCTACAAGAATAGGGCAAGAAGTATCAACGTACTTTGAAAAAGCAGAGAGCACACAGAATGCCACCAGGATTAAAAGAATGCTACAAAATATGAGAGTCCACTTCTTAGAAAAGCTGTGCTTATGCTAGACCAGTGCCTCTAGCCTTTGTTTTCCCAGAAAATTGCCATGACCTTGTAACCAGCAGAATGCAATAGCTTGGTTATTCTCATAAAAAGCGAGCTTTAATAATGGTGCTTATGCTCCCTGAAGAGTATTTCTGGATACTAGACACTAATATTTTGTTTTTCTACTGACAGTCCAGAACAGTGCCAGGAGAGCCATGATTCTAACCCGCAAAACTGCACACTGAGTTGTTGCAATATATCACCCATGAGCAGCTGACAGACCAAGTATTACGTGTGGAGGTTATGCGGCCACGCAATTGGACTCAGGTTGGCTGTGGTCTCTGCAAAGGGAAAGGAACGTTCATCAGAAAAATAAGATGAAAATCAGCAGCAGAATTACTCGTGACTGAAGAGCTCTCCAGCTCCAGCTATGATTTACATGCTCTTCTCTATACAGCTGGGCTAGTCACTCCCCCTCACTTTCGCTGAAGAATACATCACTGAGCAAGTGGTTTCATGTAATAATAATGACTATTAATGCTGATACAGTTATTTTATTTCATAAGCTCAGGAATAACTGTGTTCAAACTTGTTTCTCTTAAAATAATGAAAGCAAACTTGAAACGTCCCGCACTTCTAATTCTTTGCATGACCGTGACCTTGTCTTCAAGCCCTGAAATACAAGACAGTTTAAGCTAGAAGTGGCTCCAAGAGAAAAATAAAGACTGAAACAAGAATACATTAATTCAAGTGACATTTAGGTCAGTACAATCGTTGGTTCACTCAGAAGAAACCAATTTAAAGTCCAAGAAAGCAATAAACATTAGTGGCAAAAGGCAGCTCCAAGCTAGCACTGTGAAAAGAAAGAGAAATCACTGCTGTAGAATCTTTGTTTCTTCTTATTTCAAGTAAGAGATTGAGGACAGAGAAGCTTGTAAAATTATTATTATTTATTTATTTCTCACACAATAGGTACCTTAAACTGGTGCTGCAGCATGGACGCTTAGCACCTTTTTTTACCCTTGTTTTTGTCCTTAAGTGGCCCAAGAGGAGTTATCTTCTGGTACTGAGGCGTTACATTTAATTTACATAGATCACAACCTCAGGCCTGAAGCTCATTTTCATAGGCAAAAATCAGAAACCTGTTAACTTGTATTTTGTTTTGTTTCTCTGCAGGTTAATTTACTCAGCTGGAGACAGCTCGCCCATCCTGATATGGTACCTGCGTGAATAGAAAGAAAGTAATGAAAGAATTCCTGTGGTTTGGGTCAGTAAATAAAACAAAGTCTTCTGGTGATTGTGGTTTCTGCACTTAACAATGTGCTGTCCATCCTTGCTATTGCAGCTCTTGGTTAAGTCTTATATAAACTAAACCCTCTTTCTCAAAGGTATACATAAATACTTCCACTTAGTTAAACGGCTGTGAAGATGGCAGAATTCACAGAACATTTTGGCATGTAACCAATACACGTGGTAATATGGCTACAGAAGATCTAGCCAGGTACTGTAACTAGATTGTGGATTTCTAGCTGCCACAATTATTTCTGGCTGTGCTTTTGTACAATATGTACACCTGTAACTTTCTCCACTCTTACATGGGTGGAAGCATCCAGAAACTCCTTTGAGCATGGGTTGTTCCTGAGATGTCCCACTTAGAGAACAGCAGAAGAACCTGGGCATGAGCATGGAACAGCGTTATAACTACTTGCGTGTTGGATTTCTGGAACTGAACCTGTGTCACTGCGAGTTCAAACCATTCCAAAATTTAATTATATTCTTTTTACTGATTGTGTCTTAAGAATGACCGGCCAATTTGATTTTCACTCCAGCTGATTATTCCCAGATGCTTTAGATTTTATTCAAAATGGTAGTTAAACATAGTAACATGTACTCCTGCTTTCTTCTTGCAGTATCAGCCAATAGTCAGCCAACAAGACATTGCAAACCCAATCATAAAGAGTACGTGAAATTCAAGCTTTGAAAAAATTCTCTTACTATAATGAAGAAAATTGTCTTCACAGTTTTCTTTGTGTGAGAATTATAGCACAAGGAAGATAAAAACATCATATTGAATAAAATGTCTATGCAAGCTAATTTTCCAAAAGTAGACATTTGAAGAAAGTGAGAACAAGAAAACAAAGGGATTCTCAGGAAAATTTTAAATGCAACAGCTGAGGTTATATATGTGCACTGGCATTTCTCTGAGAATGGATATTTGTACCTGTATGCTCCTTCATGCAAGTAGGCTCAAGGGGAAAATGCAGCTACTTGAAGGCATTCTGTGTCTAGAGGTACCATTGGAAAGAGAAACATCAATAATGGATTTTTTTAATGGACTTCTAGAGTCCAAGAGAGCTTCAGAAAGCTATCAAAAATTACAAAACTTCAGTGTTCATAGAAGAGACAGATTCTCATATCCGTATGCCTGTGGCATAATAGCAGCTGTAATTCCTACAGCCTCATTTTATCAGGGACAATGAAACTAAAGTTTGGCTCAAAGGAACCAAAACCCACCATTCTCAATCTCGGTGTTTAGATTTAGCCTCCTTAATCCATCTTTAAGCACTTAAAATGCAATAGTGTGCTTTTTAAATTGCTGAGACCCTGCATCTCCCACTGACTCGGGCAGGATTTGGATGGGCTAGACACTTGGAAAGTTAATTTGATGAGGGTGCTCAGATGTTGATCTAATTTTGAAAGTGTTTACAAAATACCTACTTCTTGATCTTTTGGCAACTGAACCAATGTAAAGAGAGGAAATACAGATTCCACTGAGACAAGGCTTGTATTTCACTATTGTAGTCACCAAGTATCCTTCCAATGAATTAATAGCTAATATGCTGCAGATTATCACTCAATGAAAACTTTGTAAAGACAAACATTGTATTCTTTGGAAAAGAAGTGATGAAAAATGAAACTACTTTTCTTAGCACAGAAAAGCAAAAAATCACCTACATCAGAAATGTTGAAAGCAAATCAAACAAAGGATGCACTATGCTGAGGGACATCAAGCCATGTACATTCTGCAAAAAATGCTTAGATAATAGACAATTCTGACAATTGAGCCTTTGTTCTCAAAGCAAGAAAAATCAACTTGGATTTACATTTTTGAATGGGTTGGTTTGATCTGAGTGCAGAGGCAATGACAGTCACTCAGAGTACGAGACCTTTAATATTAGCCGACAGGTTTTAGTCATAGGTAAGATTTGTAACCAAGACTACAGCATAAACAGTAAAATTAAAGTGCAAAATAATTGATCTGCAAAATACATATGTATATGCTTAACTCAAAGGATATGTGTAGTTTTGCTTAAACACTTTGCTAGGTTAGATCTTATTTGAAATGTAAATAAGTTCAGTGTTCCTAACACATCTCAGGAGGAAGACTGAAAACAGGGGAAATAGATACAAAGTCTTTCTCAGAGACCATATTTCCTAATTCATCTTCTCAGTAAAGCCGTCATGACAGTATAGAAGTCTCTTACTCTGTTGCAGTGGTTCTCAGGTGCTGCCACGTGTACTAGCCCCAGCTGCTCAGTTTTATGACTGCTCTTCCACACTTCCCTTACATTTGGCAAAGGTGAATCCCTTAAGCGTCACTCCCACCTCTTTGCTTCAAACAGCACACAAATGCCATAAGGAGTGGTTGCTTGTTTCAAGTCTGGAAACCTGGAGCAGGTTAAAATGCACACAACAAAACTGGAGGCAACCAGATAGTGCAAAATCTGAAGCCCAAATTCAGGAAAACATTTAAACTAATGGTGGCTTTAAGCTTGCCAACACGAAGCACATCCAGAAGTGCTTTCATGAATAGCAATACAATAAGACAAGTACTTTCCTAACTGCAACTGAAGTCTGTTAAGTGCTGACAACAGCACTGAATATTTACCTCTCTCTGATTTACTATACAACCCTTTTTCAGCTACCGTTGTCAGAAAGAGCTCAAAAAGTTGGGAAAAAAAGAATAAGATGATTCTTCCCATGGTAGTTATGCAGAAAGTCCTGTAACATCTGACTCACCTTCTGGTTTTAACTGTTTGTGACCAAAACACCTAACTTCACTGACTTCAGTGTGACCTTAAACATCTGTCTTAATGAATTAAGGCTTATGTTAGGGATCAGCAAATCTCAGAAGTTTCAGAATTCAGATCAGATCAGATTTGGGTAGGAATTCCAACTATGTGACAATGAATCATGTCAAACCTTCGATTTATAAACCTGGAATTTCACTCTCTTACCAGTTCACAAGACCTCAAGAGATATCTCTCCAGCTCATAGGAATCCAAGGTGGTGGGTACAAAAATCAAAGAGCAGAATTCCATCTATTCTAGTGGGAGACTGTACTGTTAAAAAACAAGGTTTTGCACCATACGTGGCATTTGGGCTCTGCTCTTCCAATTCCTTGAGTAAGAAGCAGCTGTGAGCAGAAATCTGTTGCATACTAACACAAATCTGACTGCATGCAGAACAGAGAAATGAGCCAGGGACCTCCACGCTGGGTGGAAATCTGCATCTGCTACATCACCCATGTGAGAGAGCATGGGTAACTTATGAGGCTGTTCACCATGTTCGACCTTGTGCTTACAAACCCTCTGCATCAGCCCTCCAGAGGGCTCAGACCCTCAGCAGAGCAAGGCAGCAGCCCTAGCCCTGCCCTGTTTCACTTGTGCGTCCAAGAAGTGACCACACCTCCGTTAACACTGTGTGGCTTCTTTCAACGCAGAAAGTGTAGAGTGGAGAGAGTCACCTGAGTCATTTGGAGATGGTCTCCTTGTGACAAAGGGGAAACCCTGGGCAGGCTGGGAAACCATGCAGGCCAGCGCTGCTGAACTGGGCTGGAGAGTTTGGTCCCATAGCATTGATCTGATCACTTGTAGGAATTTTATCTTTGCAGGAAAAAAAAAAAAAAAAAAACAAAAAAAAAAAAAAGAAAAAGACAGCTATAAGCTGTAGTCTGCATTTAAAAGTTTTGCCAGTGTAGCAGCTTCTGTGAGAAGATGTGATTTTGGCAGGCGTAACTGCAACAATATAATTCGTATGTATTTCATGCACTCAAATATAGTGTTATCTGGTCCAAGCGCTTTTCCTTAGGGCACAATTTTGTTTCCCAGTCTTGCTGGTTTATAGCAACACTGGCAAACTTCAGAGTCAACATATTTCGAGGCAAAACACTTTCTGCTCAGAAAAAAAAATTATATAAAAATATTTTTGAGGTGTTCTTACACCTTGGTCTTTCCTGGGACTGGAAAAAGGAATATTATCTACCTGTTCTTAAGCTAAATTTCTCCTCTCCTCTTAGTGCCAGCCTTCTTCTGGATGTTCTGCAGCTCACGGAAAAAAGCTGCAGAGGCGACAGGCTAACAGCATTTGTTTACTGTGGATCTCCCTTTGAAGAGTGATTACAACAACATCATTCTGCATATCCGGAGGGTGGATTCCTTATCTCCCTGAAGGAGGAGGAGAACAATCACATATTTGATAAGTTCAAACAAAAGCGCGCACAATTATAGGAAGTGAAATGTTTGCTAAAAGAGGGTAGTTTATACAAAACCCATTTTTATAACCTCATATATATATTTATTTCATGACAGCTTTCAGGAGCAATGTTCTGTAACTCTACAATATCTCTGTTTTGTGGTGGCACATGAAACATTTTCCATTTGAAAACTGACACCGAAGGGGAAACACTCTGCAGAAAGCAGTCATTGCAATAACTTTGCTCAGTTCACCCTCACCCACTTGGCACTCCAAGGCAATGAGGTGTAGGTAAATCCGTACAGGCTGCCTTTCCACGGGGAGGAACAGCGGTGAGGAGGCCACGGGCAGGAGAGGCACTCTCTTCCACACCAGCTCTGGCAGAGACCTGCTGTTCCAGGCCCCCTGCTCTGCCTTCTGCTACTGCCCCAAAGCAGCAAGGGTGCCCAGGAATAAAAGTGACAGGCAGTTTGTTGTGTTGTGGAGGCTGCACTCTCCTGCCACGAAGGGTCAGGGTGGCGTGGCTGCAGGTATGCAAGAGGCACTGCTGACAAATACGCTCACATACGCCAGGCATCGTATTCCAAAGGCAGAGCCCTTTACCAAAGTCATCCACCTCTAAAAAGGATATTCACAGAGGCAGATCAATTTGGCACGTGACAGTCACAGAATCAGTCCCAATGAGCCATATCACACTACGCACAAACACACAGCACCAAAATGGCAGGTGTGCATGGGACTGGTGATCTGAATGTTTGCATTATGGAGGACAGAGGAATTTCTTCCTGATGCCAGAAATGAGAAGAGAAAGGAGATTTTGATTCTGTCCTTACCAGTTTCCAAAAAACTTGTAACAACTCTGTGTTTTAGAAAGACAACTTGTCTGTGTCTGTTTCCTTTCAGCAAAAATGTATTAACTTGTAGTAAGGATTAAGCCAATCTGTAGTCTAACAAAGAATGTTTTCCATTTTATTGTGTTGGGAGCCTTTTTAACCAATTTTGGAACATCTTACTAGAAATATCCCTCCTTTTTTTTTCTAGATAAACCTGAAAAAACATTACTCTGATTTGATCAAATTAATTTTCTCCAGGAGATAATCTGTAAAATTAGACCAACGCCTCTCACATACCATAGTGACACTCAGAGGCATACTTTATTATAATCTGTGAAGCTTTTAGATAGCTTTAGAAATAAGGCAACACAGTGGTGAAAACTAAGATCAGTCATTCATATACACGCATACATTGTGTATCAGGAAAACGTGAAGTGAGCAGTTAAAGTGGGCGTAGAGGGCTATCAGTGAAGAATAACAGCTTGTATTTTCCTGGAAAGCCAGACGTGAAGTGCAGGACAACAGCAAAGCAGACTGTGAGTAGATGCTTCACCAGTTTGCATCAGCACACAAACTGTTAAACATCAAAAAAAAACCCAAATGGAAATCTCACGCCACTGTGTTTTCAGATGAGATTGTAGTTACTTGCCATCTCTCATCAGGTCAGAGAAGAAAAAAGTCTCTACAACAAACATTTGAAAATGCTAAATTAAGTTTGGTTTGGACATAGGGTGAAAACAAGCAAGCAAACATATGCAAAAATAGCTTCTTTTCTTGCTACTCAAAGTTTTCCCCTTACTCTTCTACTGCCTTTTCCATCATGAACTATTGTCACTTTTGTTTTGTTCTTTTCACATCAGACACAGTCCTGAGAGAGGCTGCAAACTGTCCTCTTGCTGGATTTGGTGGGAGGTTGATGTGCAGGGACCTACATGAGTCAGCTGCAAATAACGAGGTTAGGTTATGCCCTCTTATTTTTAAGGGTGATTAATCTAGACCAGAACTGAAGCACTTTGGTGAGGCTGAATAATGGTGTCTATGCTGCGGTTCTCCATGGTGTTCCTGCTCTGGACAGGAGGCAGTCTCACAATTCACTGATCAGTCCCCAAAGACAGTATTCAGGTATCATAATAAGAGGATCAAGATGAGAGGTACAATACAAGATTACAAATTTGACATGAGTCAACTCAACAGATATTTGTGTAAATATGGTAGCTTAAAACTAAATCAATGAAAGGCAGATCCCTGTATATTCTTCTGTAGACAAAACTAAGAGGTTACAGCAAGTTGTCAAGTTCACTGGCAAATACAGAATAAAGCTGTTATACACTTTATTGTCCACACCATTCAAGAAACCAGTAAAGATTTTAGATCATTTCCACATTACGTTTCTGTTGGAAAACTTCATAAAACATATGATATGCTAATTGAAATATCATAACGAGAGAGGCTTTAGAGTGTTTTGAATCCATTAAACGTCTTGGGAGGGGTCAGCCTTTTAGCTGGCGCATATGAGCTAAATGAGACTGGTAATTCTGTTATCTGAGTGTAAGAAAAAAAAAATCTATAAATGTTCTGAAAGGAAAAAAAAAAATACAAAAAATGTTTCCTACCTGGATTGCCTAAGGAAGACTTTCTTGGTATTATCTGTAACTTTTTTTTTAAGGCTATCCTCTAGCCTGAAAATCCAGATTCCAGGAGGAGTGAGAAAGGGTTTCAGGATTAGATTGTAGTGTTAATATACAAAAGAGTGCTAGTAAAGTTAAAGATATAGCCATAACACAGTGCATCTCAGTACAGTGTTTTTATACTACAGTTGTAGTGGTATAAAGACTCTTTAGGCATGTATAGATCAATCTAGTCAAAAGAGAAAAAAAGTTACACGGGGCTTATTTGGATCTGTATATACTTTAGATCTGCATTAATGTTGTACCCGTGTTTAGCGCTTTGAGAAGAAAAAAGGCTGATGACAGCAGTTGTTCAGCGAACACAAAAAGAATGTATATCTCAGACTTTGTTCAGCCCTCACTGTCACTGCTCTTTCATTACGTAGGAGAACTGGGAGCCTTTCAGACTGAACAACAGTCCTATGTCCTGTCCACACATCATCACCGAGACCTGATGCTCTCATCGTTTGCGCAGGAGATGAGGAAGTTAACCCAAGGATCCTGGCCAGATTCTCTACTGGGAAACAGCTCTGTAACACTGCCTTCAGAGGCGTTCCCCACATCTGACATCTTATTGTGTAAAGGTAGTCTTAGGTACACAAGTCTTTTGGTTCATTTCTGGTGAAAGACTTGTACAATTGTATAAAAGCATATACGTGCATCCTTATCAATACTATACTGCTTCAGACGAACAGCTTAGAGAAAATTTCTGTAGATAAAAACTCCCATAAAGACAATGGCAAAATTAGTATACATTTAGATTAAGGCTTCCAATCCTGTAAATGCTACTCTCTTAAAACCGTAATTACGTACGGGTTTACCGTGGTAAATATGTGTTTATTTTTCCGCGTGCGCAGAAGGGTTTAAAGGTTTGCAGATGAATATTTCTGCAAATAGAAATAGGAATTGCCACCTTCCTGCTTGGAACATTTAAAGCATTGCAATCAGTGTACACCACTCATGGTACTGACCAGTTTATTGCCTTAGTATTACACCATATGAAAAAAAAGATTCTAAGGGCTATTATCCTGGACCCTAAAGATTTGTGTGCACATGAAAAATGGCCGTACATGTTCACCGAACCAAAGCCAAAAAAAAAAAAGACTAGTTTAGAAACAAGTATTTCTTTTGCTGGAAAACTTCCATTTCTCTTTTTGACGTAATGCACAAGTGACTGCTATGGAAATGTAATGCTGGGGTTCAGTCATGATCCTACTGTGATAAAAGGCAAAATAGTCTTTGACTTCCAGACATGTAAGTTATTTTTCTGAACTCATCAGAAGATTCAGAAAGTGAAGATATATGTTGCATTCTAAGGCAAGTATATCCATTTTCTTCAAAGCCATGTACAACTACCTGAAACAGAGACACCTTTCTTAGCTAATTTATGCAGGGTAACTGAGAAAATAGTGCACAGTACACACTTGTATTGATTCTTGTCCCTCAGTATGTATAGATCCAAATAGTATATTCGCTTCCAAGTTTTCAAAGTTAATGATTTACTTGTGGTTTCTGTAAATATGAAAGATATTACTGCCTTTCCCAGAAAGGATAAAGAATTCTCTCCGGTTGCCTTTTGTTATGCAACATTCTGCAATCCTCCTCTGCAGGAAAGCGTAACATCAACTTCTGCAAGGTATAATTGCATGGAGTGTGGAAGAGAACACAATCCAGTAAACTCACCCAGAGATTATATTTGCTTGTTTTCCCTTCCGTAGACAAGGTTTCCATCAAGAGGAGCTTCGGCATTCGAGAGGCTGTTAGAATAAATTAAGGGACAGAAGTGTCATCTGGTTAACACTCTTAAGTAAAAGCAAAAGCAGAGTCACAGACATGAAAGAGATCACAGATATCCTACTATTTATGATGTGATTGTAAAGTGTAAAGTGTGCTACAATCCTAAGGCAATACATGTTAATTACCCTCAGCAGATCTCCGATGTTGTAAAAGTAATTGCTAAGATCTTTTCTGCATTGCTGATAACTATATCTATCCCAGCTTGGTTTGTTTGTTTTAAATTGCATTCTTATAAGCAACAGGAACTCTCGACAATAAAAAAAAATATGTTTCTACAGAATTATAAAGTTTAAAACATTGGAACATATCCAATGGGCCCTTAGCTCTGCTCAAAAGAAGACAGCAATCTTGCTGGGGCAAAAGTCCACAAATGTGTGCATTAGGTTTGACCCTGTGCTATCAGCAGCACAGAAAAGTTTTTCCTCTGAGCCTCCACGAGAGCAAGAACAAGCCTATAGTCTATCATCAAGAGCACTCTAAGCCTATAAAATATATATAGACAAAACCTCACAGGTATGGTTTTGGTGTTTATGAGCAAGCTCCCAGCTGCAGAGGTGAGGTGCGTATAGTTGGCTACATACCTGCAAGACTGGGCACAATCACTTAAGAGAGCCAACGTTCCAGACAGGCAGAAGTTTATGCTGGGCCCCAGCTGTGCTTACTTGCATGACTCCCAGAATTAATAAGTTACCCCAAAGCATATCCTATTCCCCATGTCCTTAGGAGTAGGTCAAAACTCCTCCTATCCCTGCAGGAGATCTAGTTTGGGAGAGGTTAGAGTCAGGTTGGCTCAGGTACAAAAGACTTAACATTTTCTTCTTGATATAATGAACACCTGAACATATGCAAAAAAATATACAAATAAAATAACCTTATCACACTTATCATAAAGCACTGGAAAAACTGGGTTGATAGGCTTCACTATTATGCAAATAAAGAATGGGTCAGAAAGAATGAAAATGGAGGTTTTGGAAAACAAGAGTTGTTTAGAAAGTAAGATGAACTAGTAGTTTTAAGGAAAAACTTCACTATTAATTGTTATCTCTTAGTTAGCAATCATCCAGTGACTGTTATGCACCACCCATCAAGTAATCCCACAGCTAAGGTGAATTGCCTTTCTATCATTGCTAGGTTTGGGCAAAGGAATTTTGTGAATACTCTGGATAACTTGTGAAAGAGACTTTTTGTCCCAATAACTGATAGTTGTGACCTCATCATATTCTACTTGAATGCATTTCAGAAGAGCAGAAGTAAATAGAAATGGGCTTGAGAAAAATCTACCCCCTCTCCCAAAAAAAAAAAGCAAGTGTTGACATTGATCTCATTGTTACATCCTAGTTAGACCCAAAAAGTGGCACAAAAGAAGGAGCCATAATATATTTAATATTTCTCATTGAAGAACAAGAGAAAGCACATCACCATTAATTGTATTACAGGCAGGAATGCCACTGACTTATTCTGAGTTTAAGCCTGTAGAGCAAGATCTTGCAAAGTACGGAACTATTTGTTGGAAAAGGAGCAGGTACCCAGAGATCTTTGTCATAGACAGAGCTACATAAATTCAAATCAAATACAGAACAAATCTCTGCAGTATCTGCTGAAGTAAGATGAGTTTGTGGCAGCTCAGACAGTTCTGAGAATATTTAGGTGACCCAGTTTCAAACAAAAGGATTTATGGGAATGAAGCAAATACTACATATTTCCAGTACTGTCAGACAGAGAAGCACATCCAAGAGGCAGGATTCCCCAAACCTTTCTGTACAGTCCTGCCACACAAGCAGTTCAGCTAACCAGAAAAGGACATCGCATTCTTCTTTGCACATGCAATTAAATTGTGCGAATCTAAGGAGAGCATATTGCATTTAAACAATGAAGTCAGCCAATAAATCTTATGGTTGTCTAACTCTTCTAGGACTGCAACCTCAGCCCATGCCTCTAAATAAATTAGGATGTTCATCATGAACTCCTGAGACCAGAGCCAATAACAGTCCTTCTATAGAGTGACTCCACTGATTTTAGTCATGTTACTTTTAGCTTACTCTGGCATGAGCGGAATACCCATCCCATGGACTATATATAACCATCGACGTGAATAGCAATCTGCTTATGGGCTTTAGAATACTTGCTGGCCCCTGGCCACAACCACAAGAACCAAGAATTTCAGAAGTAATCACAGCTCCTCCTCTGCTGTCGCTCAGTGCAAGTAGGAAGGAAATTGCTTTTAACGTATATATTTAAACAAGCTTAGTTGCATTAATTAGTTCTCCTATTCGCTTTAGTTCTTGTTATTCCTTTTCAGAAGAGGATTGGCTGTAACTAACTCTGTGTTTTTAAGCGAATGAACCCCTGTGACCACTTGGTCCTCTACTTTTTCTGTTTGTTCACAGCCGAGCCATTCAGTATGGACCTGCAGCACCCTCAGAATTCCTAAGAAAACCGTGAGTCATCTCCTCATGGCTCCTAGGAGGGCTGTACCGCTGGGTATTACTGCCACCTAGTTTTCAATTATTATTATTATTACCCAGACTTTTGCATCCTCCATGGTAAAAAAGTATATACATAAAACCCGAAAATTTTTGTTCTAGTCATATGTGATACGTATCCTGTGATGTATTTAAACAGTGCAAAATTGTGCATGATAAACTGTTACTGAACAAACCCACATGCATCTAGATGCAATCTTGAAATGCATGTTAAGGATATATAATTGTCAACCCCAAATATGAACACACTGAAAATCCAGCACAAATTTGCTATGCAGGGTCAAAACAAGAGCCAAGTTTGCAGCATCATAGAAGTCTGGAGATCTACAGTTGATCTTTGCCAGCTGACACTGAATCTAAGAACTTTTATTATGGACCTTTTAATTGACAAATAAAGCTTTCCCACTTAACATAGGTGCTGTACCAAAATCCTGCAGAAAGGCCTTGCAATACAAGCCTCCTCAGAGAGATAACATGTATTTTTCATTTTGATATGTACAAAGAGAACCTTTCTATTGAGACAGACTTTTTTAGACCAAGATAGGAACTAAAAGCTTAGCAATAGAACAGAGAGAAATGTGGAGAACAATTAAAGCAATTTCTGAAACCTCATATAAATTCCCTTTCGAGGTCTGAGAAAGGAACTGCTAAGATTCTCCATTCTGGTGACCTTTTTGCTTTTATGCTGGTTCTGTGGTTTCTGACTCTGACTAGGAGTGCCTGTGGGAACCCGTGAAAGCTGGAAGTTAAATTCAGAACCCAACTGAGCAACCTTTCACAAGACGTGAAATAATAAATATATTGCCACAGGCAGGTTCTGGTTTTGGAAAAAAATTTTTAAATGCCCATAACTGAAATTTCTTATAACTGTTAGAGCTGGGACTCTGTTATGCCAAGACAGAGTTACATGTTTTATAATCTATCCAGCGCAATTCTACTAAAGTAGATGAGGAAAAAGTCTGTCCTTTGCTGCATCTGAATTTAGACCATTCTTTTAACAAATAGCATGGCAAAAATTAGGCCATTTCATTGTGTTTGTGTGTAGTAATCACGCCCAAAAGCTGCTCAATAAATCTCATAAATGAGCCTGAATTCTCCTTCATGGAAGTGAAAGATTTGTGCGACAATTTTTCATGGCAGCGAGAGCAAGTACTGATGTTGTCAGTCTTTATTTTTACCAAAAGAGCTGTAATGACTGAAAGGAAAACAAGATGTTTGTGAATTTCAGGCATGATGCAACCTGAGGAATGTCCCACGCTGGACGGGTTGACAAGGCGTGATTCTGAAGTAGGCTTTTTAAGACAACACTGAGACATCTATACTGACGCAGGTTGAGAGGCCGCAGATGTCTCCAAACACTCTCCCTTTTTTTTTTTTTAAATGTTATTGAAAGACGAAATTCTATTTGAACTCAGGTCCTAGGCCCCTGGGCTTGAAAACCATATTGTGCACCCCCCACCGTGCTCAGGTTAAGTTCATTCAAACTATTTTATGCAGCTACAGTATGGATCACACTCAGTTTTCCTTTTTTCCCCTAACAGGTTTGTTTCTGGTCATAAATTCTCAATCAGTGGGCAAGCCACATTGTACGATTTAGAAAATAGTGTAGTTAAAACATGTTTAAAGTCAAAAGAAAAAGGATCTGACAATGGGGCATTGTCCCCTTTTGCAGAACTGAAGTGCACCTTCTTTGATTCAGTAACCTTGCTGCACTTTGGTATGAAATTGCCCCTTTTTCCATCAAACTTGCATTTAAAGTGCCTCATTAGCATGTCTCACTGGATCAGTAAAGATTCTGCTAACCCAACACTCGTTTCAGTCAAGCCACCATGGTTTTTCTATCTGTTTAACATCTAAAACTCCTTGACAAAGTTCCTTTTTAAATTTACTCCTTTTGTTTCTCCTTGGTTTTTCTGCAAAGATCTTTAAACTTCGATGTACTCCGAGATGACTCCTGAACAAAAATCATGTCTAGCCCAGCTAGTAAATCTAGCCTCCATTCAATGGGATTAAATAAGTGCTTCACGGCTATTGTAAAAGCCTCTAAAAAGGATCTTGCATCTTTAAGAGTTTCCTACAATAAATTAAACACATCTCACCCATTGTAAAAGGAGGAAAAAAAAAAATAAAAGACTTGATCCAGCACAGGGGAGTCACTGTAGACCCACAGTGATGCCATACTTCTAGTACCAAAACACCCACAGATAACAGAGCCTAAACTGACAGCAACAGGCAATGGGAGCAGAATTGTATTTCTTTAGGAATTCAGCCTTGGCCTTCACGTCAGTAAAACATGGCCAGCAAAATAAAATAAATATATAACAGATTAAAAATCTGTAATTGTATGGTTATTAAAAAGGAACATGGCAGGATTTTAGCTTGAATTTGCAGTACCCCAGCCAGGAAATTCCTGTTTCTTTTCTAATATGTAAGATCTCAGGCCCAATGTTCAGATTCATTGTAGCATCTGAGCATTGCTTAAATACACACACACGAGTAACCCTACTGATATAAACACTAGTGCCCTGCTTAAAGTTAAGTTCATGTTTAAACTCAGAGCCAACACATTTATCCAAACCTCTAGATCTTTCTGCTCATTTCTGAACTGAAATAGAGAAATCTTAAGCTCCTTTAACCATAAGGATGATTGAAAGAAACAATTGGTGCAAAAAAAAAAAAATCTGTGCAGAGAACTCTCTTAAAAGAGCACCTGAGTTTACCGTAAGGTCTTGTAGGCTGATAAGTGGCTACAAACCACTGCATCAACTGTGTCACTCTGACCTAAATTAACACTCATTCCCCTCAATGGCCACTGAATTATGTATCTGAAAAATTATTCTCCCTTGATGAGTGTTGAAGGGCCTACCTGAAGTGAACTGGCATTTCAAAGACGTGTTCAGAACACAGGAAAAAAACCTGCCAGCATCATTGGGCACCAGTTTAGCAAATTTGCTGTAGCAAAGAATGTATTCAATAAATTCCAAAATATCTTTTAATTCTTATATGAAGACAAAGCCCTTCATTGTATTCATTCCAATAATTTGTAATGCCATTGTCTGTATTGCTGAAGTTCTGTGTGGTTTATGGCAGTTGTGTTTAACCTCCTGGGTATCTGTAAGGATAGAAGAAAAAAGAAAAATGAAAACTATTTGCTTGTTTCTTTGCTCCCTTTAAAGACTTGGTCATTTGTCTGCGTTCTAAAAATGGACACCTGCAAGACGAGTCTTGTTTTCCCTCGTTTATGTCACACATATCAAGTTGTAACAACAGGCATCCAAAAGAGACCTTCACGAATACTTACTGACTGGCAGCTGAATGTCAAGAGAAAGGCAGCCTAAGTAGCAACATCATTATTTCTAAAGCTAGTAGAAAAACTTCATAAAATCTATTATTCAAGTACTAATTTTCTTTAAACACCTAGTAGAACCCTCAAAATATTTGAAAATTTCCAACACTCTATAAACTAACAGAAAGCAGCACACTGTTTTATTAAAAGTACTCACTTTTTTAGATTGATATTATTTTAATTATTTAGTTCTCATTATTATTAGTATGGACAGATTAATACTAATACTGCTGGTACTATTGTTGCTATTATTACATGTAATACAGGGTAGGAAATACCAAAACAGCCATGTCTCTACGACAGCACAGCCCCAGCAAGACAAACTGGCTGCTACTGCCACAGGAGATGAGTGTGTCCAGGACAGCAGCAGCTGGTGGAAGGCTGCTTCATCCCAAGAGCATCCGTCACTGCCCCTCTCTTTCCCTTACCCTGCTAACAAGTGAGGTACGGCTGACTCTTCACTTTCATCTGCACTGCTGGGAAGCCATGAGAAAACCATAGACAAATAATCGGCAAATATAGCTTTCTTCTAGGGATGGTTGGTGTATAAAAATAACTTTATCCTTCCAAAACAGCACAGAAAGTCACACTATTCATTGTCGGCATCTCGGTCTGTATCGTCAGGCACCCACAAAATGACCTAGGAGTCCAGAGTTTGCTGCTGCTCAGTTTCCAGGACCAAGAAGAGCAGCCATAAGACTACACTTTTTATAGAGTCAGTCACTCCCCAGGTCAGATCATCTACCTATAAAGGGGAAAAAAATGTAACCCAACTAGTTCAATTTTTTTCTTAACACCACACGGCTAATCAACCATGGAGTATTAGCTGGATACTCTATATCCTGAGCGTAAATACAATGTAAGCAGTGAAAGAATAGAGAGCAATTTCCTCATTAGCAGTGATTAAAGAAGACTGAAACAAAGTGCCTTGAGTTCGCTAGCCAAGAAAACACGGAAGCACAGAAGGAAGCGCTTCTTGTACAAACCAGGCAGGAGAGAAGATTGCTATCTCCTCTCCCCACTCCCTCTTGCTTGAACCCACCATAGTTTACTAGTATTATTATCCAAGCATTAAGGTAAACTTACTTTGCTTTGTGCTTTCCTGGTGTACGTGATGTGATGCTGTTGTCCCTGAGGTCTGTCAATATTCCAGCTAAGCTGAGAGCACAATCAGTCATATTCAGTCACTTTTCCTGTCCCTCAAGCTGGACAGAGTTTGCAGAGCTGGCAATTACGGCACAACTTTGTGACCCTTTCCTGTGCAGTCACTCTCGTGAGCCTTGTCATCTGAGTGTCCCCCTTGCAGGGACCCTGCTTCCACAGAAGTCATTCAGAACTAGAACTGGTATCAATTTTCACAGCTTTGTTGGAGGCTATTGGTATTTTCTGATAGTTCCCGACAGTATCTTTTGCTGTACAGTAACTACCCCTCACAAGTTTCAAAGCTTGAAAAAAGTTCAAACCCAGAAAACTTTAGCTGGTTCACAATATAATCGTGCTATTTCTAAGCCAGTCTCATCCTTTCTGAAGGTCTAACTCACAAATTTTGAGCCGCTTGTGTTTGCAATATTCAATCAAACATCAGCTGATGCGCTTTGATCCAAAGTAAAACAAACATATTCAGTTCACCGGTGGTAAAGCCTTTTCTTTAAACCTAAAGCATCTACAAGTCAATATTTTTACAATATTAGTTGAGAAATATTAAAATATTATATATTGATAAATATTATATATTAATACATAATCTGCAATATTTGGTATCGATATTAGTTATTAACTTCCAGCAGTAACAGTCATACAGATTATCTGTTTGGGTTTGATGTTTATTACAAGTCTGGAGTTTGGAAAAATTCACTGAGCATGGAAATTTTTGGTGAAATGGGGTTCCCAGCTAATCCCCAAGGTTCAGTGTAATCTAAGGAAAGCAATGGCCATGAGATACCTCACATAACTATTTTAACATCCTTACTCAAAAGAATTCTCCATAAAGATTAAATTAATGTAATGATAGATGAGGAAAAAATTTCTTCCTAGGCCCTGAAAGCATTACTTATTTTAAAACAGGTTAAAAAGCTACCTTGCACTTGAGGATAAACAAGCCAATGCCTTGTAGAAGTAGGACAGGACATTCAGATTAAAGTCAACCAGCAGAAATCCCTCCTGAACAACCTGACAGACATTCTGAAGGGGTGTCATCAGCCCTGCAACAGAATTATACAGACAGTAAAATAATCCCTGGATTTGCAAAGCCTTCAAATGTTCAGGTCCAAAACCAACAGGCAGCTAGCTGTGAGATGCCCAGAAGAGAGAAAATAGGTGGAAATCTCATAAATTCATCTTACAATAAATTATTCTCCTGTTCTGCAACAGCTTGTAGTCATCCACTGGCCAGGCTGCATCCATCCATCATCTCTCACACTTTGCTGGAAGCTCTTTAGAGCAGGGACCATTTTTTGCTCTATGTTTTAGGGCAGTTGCAATGTTACACCAAAAACTGTAACAACAGAGCAAGGTGTTGCCGTGTGTAATTAACAAAGCATTTTACTCATGGCTAAATGTCAGTTCTTCATGTTTCACAAAGTAGGAAAAAGGGGGAAAATTAAATGTGTCTGACCAAGTTTTAACTACTGCAAAAATTAGTCAAAAAGCTCAGACCTACCAGGTAGGTATTCTCCATAGGCAATGAAGGGAAGACATGTTTCTAAAGAAGGATTCACATTATCCAACAACAGATGTCTAAAGTATTTATAAATTGCTGTATTTAAGTTATTACTGATCTTCTGACAGTCATTCTGTCACTTCCTCACCACTCACAGTGACACAATGGTAGACAACTAGTCCAAACCAAAAGCTTTAAATTGCAAATCTCTAAATTGTGAAATAGTACTACAAGCTACAGAGCCTCTTTCGAATACAGTGGGCTACTCTTCATCCTGCTGCTCTCTCTTGGTTGCTGCGCTCACCCACTTTCGACACAGACCTTGCAGACCCTTCTGCAGCTAACCCTGTTCACAAGGTTAGCTGTCACAGAATCACAGAATCAGCCAGGTTGGAAGAGACCTCTGGGATCATCGAGTCCAACCGTTGCCCTGACATCACCCTGTCAACTAGACCATGGCACTAAGTACCATGTCCAGTCTGTTCTTAAACACACGAGTCACATCCACCCTACCTCACTCTGCAGGAAACAAAAGCTGTATTTTCCTTAGTATGGCAGGACACTGCAGTTTACCATCCTGACCTGAAGACAGACGCTCTTCCTTCTGGCAGCCTCTTACAGCAATTACCAACAGAACAAAGTAATAGGAAATGGTTTGCCTTTTTTTTTTTTCTTTTTATTCCACTGGGTATGTCAAGGACAAGCTTTCCTGCTCTTGCCTTTTTATAGCTGATAACTTCCATGGCCACAAATTCTACAGATGAGAAGGAAATGCAAAGCTGTTTGCCAAAAGCCAGTAAGCATGAACAAAAAAAAAGAAAAAAAAAAGAGAAAATAATAAAATAGAAAGGAACTTGATGCCTTGTAACAACAGAAAGCTGAAGACGCTGGAAAATTCACAAGCCTCCACAGTCCATCTTATGCTGGCATTAAGGGTCAAATACTGTGCACAGTAGTAATTCAGTCAGTTCAGAGACCAAGTTACAGGAAGAAAGTATTAAAATATGGGCAGTTGCTTTTGGTTCCAAAATGAAAAAAGCTGAATCAAATCTCGGTTTCATTTCTTCTGAATTTTTAAGTCTGATTTCTTCCAATCTCAGCCAGAAAAGACTTCAAAGCACTGTTACAAAATTACAGCAGCCACTTAGAGAAGTTGATCATTCAAAAAAACATCACTTTCATGATATTTTAACATGAAAGAGAGGCAGCCTGTCATGAGGGACCTCAAGAAAACCAGAAGAATTGCAAATTGAAAGGAACCAGTTAATCTTCAGTTGTAACTTTTCTTTCTCTTTTCTGTGTGTAGGATGGGATAATAATGAACTATAGTACCTTATTCCTCTCTCAGCCGTAGTACAGGGAATCACATTTTCACCACGGGTCTTTAACACAGGTGTAACTTGCTGAAAGTCCCAGAGTGTAAAAAGTTAATTAATTTAGTCAACATGTAAGAAACAGGCACATACAAAAACCCATTTGATAAATTAGGGCTACATTTTCTTTCTACTGTCTTTCCTATTGCTCCAAAAAGCCATTACCTTTTCCTTACTTCAGTCACTAACCATTTCCACAACATTCACAAGAGTTGTTGAGTAATAATAACTGCTGCAAGAAAATCTTTGTGTTGCAGCTGTGTGTGCATCCGAACTCATCATTCAAAGGAAATAATTGCTACGGAGTACTTCATCTCCATGTTTTCCGTACTATTTTTTGATTCCACTTGCTAAATAATTTTTAAAAAATGATGAAATATCCTTTGGGCAGGGAAAAAGGCTTTGTCTCTTTTCCATAGAGCACTTGTAATCATGTAAGTGCTGTAGAAAAAAAATGATAACTGAATTTCCCTTATTTCAAGTCCACTTTGGAAATGATATACCAGAAAGAACAGGAAATCCTGTTCCTGAAATGCAGATGTCACAGTGGTAGAATACAGCTCCTATAAACACAGGACACTGAACAAGATTTCAGGACAAAAGTTAAGATCAGAACAATCAAGTAAAATATACAGAGGGATTAATTGCTACGACAAATTCATCCATAAAGCTGAAATTCACAAGTGACACACCAGCTCCTGAGGAAAGAGAGATCAGCAATACAGGTCCTGAATGCAAAGTATTTGTCTGGCTGTTAAGCAGAAAAACAAATTACTTTTTAATAGAAAACGCAAATGTAAAACATGCAAAAATTAAAGTTCCACTTTGGATTTGCCAGTTAATTATTAAGTCAATTAATAAACCAGGAGGTAGAATCTCTCTGTAGTGAAATATTAATTTTAGTCCCTGTTATACTTGATGACACCCTAATTCCACACCAGATATGTGCACTCAATAAATAAATCTCAGTTATGTGCAGGTGAGAATTCTGTAGGAAGAGACCATTAAAACTATAGCCAAGCATACCTAAAGTTATACAAGTGCTATTTCACGGCCCAATGAAAAAAGAATATGGTGTACCCTAAACCGTCTTCCCTGAAGAAGCGGGTTGATCAGGCAACGCCATCTTCCAGTTTGGGGTCATGGATTTGAAGCAGCCTGTACCAGATTGCTCGTGACCAAATGTTGTTCCCAACTGACAAGTCCTTCACTCATCTACTTGAAAAAAAGTTGAAAGCCTCCGTTTTCTTCCTAATGGACAGGTGTTCCCCTGACACAAAACACCAACCCATCGTTACATTCAGTTGCTAACTGGAATCCTTCTGGGTAGTTTCAAAGGAAGACAATGGGTGGAAATGACCATGGAAAGTTAATGACTCTTCCAGCCCCACAGATGGTCACTCTAACTCATAACTCCGCGAAATTGTCTAAAACTCTGTTATTCAATTAGAACCAAAAACCTAGAAAATCTCCGCATGAACAGTAAATTAGACATGAGTTTGCCATGGGATAAAGTAGAAAAAAGGACAACGACTTTTTGATACTTACCTAGGCAGGAAGAAGGCATTTGATCATACCACAGAGCAGGGCTTTAATAGCTACCACAGGACTTTCATGCAGTAACATTTGAATTTTATATTCACTTTTTATACGCTTCACCACCAACAAAATCTTGTCTTACTGGAAGTTGTTCAGAGAAGTGAAATAAAAATCATAATTAAGGTGGTTTGATAAGAGAAGTCTTAATAACTAAATTTACATACTTTGATTCAGTAAATTCCTCATTATTACATATTTATATCATTTCCATATCTTTTAAAACAATCAGTGTTGTAATCACATTTCCTAATATTCAAAGAGTAAAATCACCAAGGATAAATAATTTAATATACTGAACACAGATGAATAGCATTCATGCGTCAAATACTGACATGACAACAAGATCTTTGTAACAGCACTGCTATCTCCCTCAGGAACATGACACAGCAACTGTTAGGACAAACTTTTCAAAACCACGTGCATGATTAAACAGCCCAATCTCAGTTTCAAGAGAGACCAAAGAGCCCAGAATCACGTTTATAAAGATTTTGCAGTACTGGGTACTTAGCTCTCGTTGATTTTAGTGGGTTAAAAACTACCAGTTCAATGTTTATAGGTATTTAGATATCTGAAGTTATCAAGAGAGTCCTGTTACACCGAATGAGATCTAAGCACCTAACCTGTTTAGATATTTCTGAAAATGCTGCTAAATGCCCAGTAAGCGTTTCTGAAATATTTCATAATATTGGTACAGACTTGTATAGACAGGGAATAGACCAGAAGACCTACCATTTTGAGACCATTTCTTTTATTCTGTGAGACCAAGATGCATATAAAGAGGCAATTATTTTTACTGCTGTCAAGTTAACCTCTTAAAAATAGAAAGCAGAGACTTGGTGAACTTGAAAGAAAAACAAACTAGTTAATCAGACACAGTAGAATTATTCCTGTATGAAGGTAGTGGACTGAAGAAAAATCAGGTTTTGCTCATCCATTTTTCAGAAGAAAGGATTGAACTCGCTTTTCTTGGTGAAATTTAAAGATATCCCCGTTCATTAGACTCCAGCCATATTCCTCTGAGGTGTGTTTCCATCTTTGTTGCTAAATTCTGCTTCCTGAGAGAGATTGATTTAAATTTAAACTCAATACACTAGACACCCTTTTTATTTTCAATGGTGTCATTGTTTTTGTTCTGCACTTTAAGCTGCCTGACCTGAAATTAGCAATCATACTGCCCAGTTAAGAAAAAAGAGTGACTGTACAATGGAAAATGTTGCTGAGGGTCTGCTTCTGTTGCCAAGCTGTATCTAAAATCATTTCTTGATCAAGGTCCAGCCCATTTTATTTTTATCTCTTTCATAACAAAAGAGAAACAACTTGGCAGAAGTCTGCAAACTATTGGTGGAATGACAGAATAGCTACCGGGTACCAGAGTACCTGGCAAGACATACAAGTGTTCCCAGACACGACTATCAGGAGCATGTAAATAAAAACATAATTTACACATAGCACTGCCACAGCCTGAGTGCTTTTTAAATCCATCTCTGAAGCTGCATCCATTTGTCCCTGGCTCAACTGCGGACAAATGAGAAGCAAAGAACAACATTGTTGTTGCTGGCAGAATACAGAATTCCAAGTCCCTCAATTTGCAGGTCACAATAAGCATCACAACCAGAAGGTGAAGGAGGAAGTTCTGAGTCATGGGAACACAGTAAACAGCAAAACTCATCATCTTGTCTAAAGAAGTAATATCGCAAAAGTAAAATTAAGAACATTTCCCTTACTGTTAATTTGGCCCAGACTTGTCTGGAAACTGAATAAGCACACAAGATGGCAAATGGCGATATACGCCCAGGACCAACCTGTTAGACATGACTTACTTCATCACAGGCTGAAGGTTTCCAGACATCAGTCCAAAAATGCATCAGAAATTTTCCTTCCCAAATCCAGGTTTGCTGCCCAGAGCTTTGGTTGACTTTATACAATAGTGCAAGTTACTGCCCATCACGATCAGAACTGTGATCTAGATCCCTGTCAGCATCCTTCTGCATCTATTTGTTTATTATGAACACAAATCAGTAAAACCCGAATAGTTTCCCAATAAAGCAGGGGGTAAAAATAAACAAACAAAAAACCCCGACAACTGTGAGAGGGAATGTGACAATACTGTTCAACTTAGATCTCTGAAGTCAGTGTTCTTAACAGCAAATCTGTTCCTGACAGGTTCGAGAGGCCACAGGCCGATTTATTTTATTCATTAATTTTTCTTTGAAGACTAAGAAAGAAAAGTTCTTTTAATATAACAACAGCTCAAGGTATACAGTGTATGTTTTCTTATCATCACTTTGCACATTCCATATCTGTCCATATCTCCACTCCTCAAGATTTCCTCTCAAGGAGGATTACTCTGCTTTGACTTCCCTCACATTCCCAGGTTTTATACATTAGTTTCATTCTCAGTATTTAAATGGGAACTCTTACATTGATAGAGATGCAGTTATTTGATTCAATCAGTAGCGACTGTACATCTAAGTGCCTTCACATATGCAAGAGTCGAAGATACTATACCTAGGTGTTTGTATCTAGACACAAAACAACCACAGTTACATTCACACAATACACACACTTTCTATGTGTACGACTGAAATCCACACATCAGATTGCACAACCTTTGTCAATACGACTTCATTATGGTGTTTTACCATCTTTTCTATATTAAGTGAATTAATATATACTATTCTGGCCTTATTTGAACACTTCACTTGGTAGGCCTACATGTCTTGAAGAACCGCAGTTTCCAAAGTAGCAGCTGAAAGAGATTAAAGTCTTTCCCTCCTCTACAAATTTCTATCCACTACCTTCCACTTCCCAGCAGAGAGTACAAAAGAGTGATATGCATTTCAGGAGCAATGACAGTTTTAAGGTCTGGTACGGCACACTGTCTTCAAATTAGAAAAGCAAACTTCTAGTTGATTAGCCTCATATATATATAGCACAAGCACCTGACTTCATCTGGCTAGTAAATGTCACTGACTCAAAATGCTTTAGAGTCAAGTTCTGGTCTTCACAGTCTATTGAATCAGGCTGTTAACAAAGGACCAGCTAGTTTGACAGGTAGAGTGACAGGAAAATATGTGTTTTAGAGACCTAAACCAGTTCTCAAGAAGTTGTTCCTAAAATATGCCCTGTAACAAAATAAAAAAGCAATGACAAGCTGAGGAATTGTATTGGGATTTTTGGAGTACCATGAATAATGTATCACATACATAAACCCTTAACTCCAACCTGGTAAAATTTTATATCACACAAAGCTACCTGAGCCCTTGCACGTGTGTGCGCACACACACACAAATACCAGGGCAGAGGTATATAGACAAATTTTTATGACCTCCCTTCAAAAACCTATATTCGGGGAAGATTTGTAGAAAGAACCAGAGCCCGAGCAAGGAACAGCAGAGATACAGACAGGGAAGAACAGTGTGATGTGGGAAAACAAGAGCAGTTCATTGGGAGGTGCAGGCACCGGAGCAGGAGGAAGAACGCGAATGATGCCTAGGTCAAAGGAGAGAGCAGTGCAGCTGCTCCAGCTGCTCCAGCTACTCTGGAGGAGCTCCGAGTGAATCAACAGTCCATAAGCAGCATCATCCAGCAAATTCACTCATGCACAGTGTCCGACTCGTGCAAGAGCTACCTTTGTAAGCACTATCTCTAGGGTGTTTCCACCACACTCCAGAGGAAAAAATTATTCACACCATCTTGAAGTGAAAGCAAGGAGGTTTGGTATAATGGGAAAGGTGTGGGGAAGAGTTCAAAATCACATTTAATCCTTAATTTAATTAATTTAATTAATGAGTTTTGCTAAGAGATAATTTGGCATATTGAAAAAACTCTATGACAAACAGTCCTGTTCCTACTTTTCTGTCCTGGCAAATCAGGTTTGTATTTAACTCCATTGCTTGCCAATATTTTATGGGAATGAATATCTGACCTCTGTGTCAGTATGTCTAAAATACAGCATGAAAACTAGTCTTAAATGAACCCTTTCAGTGAAAACCAAACAAGTAGTTACCTGCATTAAACAGATAAAGACAAAATATAGAAAACTGATTACAGGTTAAAAGTAGTCCAGATAGGCAGGTACACTTGTTTTTTCACGAAACACAAATAGATCACAGTCAGAGAAGGAAGTATTCCATTTCTGTTGACTCAATCTATTAATTAAAGTAAATATAAATATTTTAAGTCCCAGTCAATTCATCTATTTTTGGCCTAGAAATGAGTAATTATCTTGTTTGTGACTAATCTCAGTAGAAAATTTATGAGGGGCAAGGGCCACTTCGGAAACACATGGTCTAATGTGAGTACTCAAGACTGTACTAGAGGTATTTTTCTGCTTGCAAAGAGCAGTTTACAATTATTACCCTTTTCCAACTAAAAAGGAGTGGAAAGGATTCAGGCCTCTCAAATTATATCTGACTTCGTTTCTAATCCTACACAACCTTCAGATTATTTCATATCTTCCTCCTTTCTCTGCCACAACCTAATAATCATTTCACGCACAAAGACTCACAAATCTCACGTGTGCTGTTAGCTTCAAAATAGGGAGAAACAGAGAGGCAATTTTTCCTCTCAGTTCTCACCAAGATCCTGGTATTATCCTGATTCAAGGAAATGCTTTAGTTTAAGTCTGACATCACGTATATGGTTAGGTGCTGTGTGTATCACGTGGAGACAAAGGTTTGAGACCAATTTAATCTACAGTAACAAAATTAAGGAGGTAAGTACCTGCACTAAGTGAGAAGATCAGTCTTTCCATGACACAAGTTCACATAGGTAACTTTACAGTGCATATTAACCAAATAGTTTCCAGACACATGAATTTCATGGAGCTTTCCAATGATTCTGGGGGTGGAAAAATATGTTCCATTTTGGAGTATATTCTGTCTGTGCCATAGTGCCTGCAGTAGCCAATACTTTTTATACATCTACATGTAGATCAAAGCATTCATCTCCAACAAGCGTGGCCATTGACATCTACAGAGGTGTTCCAAGTTACTCCAAAAGAGGTGTCTGAACATTTTCCATAGGTATTTGAACAGAGTAAACTATGATCTCATACAAAAATAGCATTAAGAAAAAGTTAAGCCACAGCCATACAGCAAAGCAGAACATTTAGCTCAGAAAAAAATCCTCCCTTCAACCAAGGTAACTCCTTTTTCAGTATTACCTACAAGGTCAGCTTCAGTAAGCTGCAAAGTACACACTCAATAGCCAGAATTTTGCAAGCCTTTCCTGGAAAGTATAGTAGTGCACCTGGGAGATTCATGTATCAGACGTTCCCTGTTTGCACTGTCTGTGATCTTGAGAGCTTTGATTCATGTATCACAGGATTTGTACTAAATCCAGCTGTTGGAAGCATAATGAAATTTATACGTTAAACCTATTCTATATGTTAAAACTATTCTCCAAAAAAAGTTATGGCAGCCCAGAAAAATGGACTGGCAGGAATTTGCCAACTGTATATTTTACTAAACTTCAGGGCTTTGTATAAATGGGTGGTGTGTCATAAGGCTCACCAATGTCAACACATCTGCAGTCAGGACAATATTCCCCTGTGCACTCTGTCCTTGTTAGATACAGTTATAACAGCCTGATAATAAGCATAACCCGGATTTACCAAATGTATTCAGTCTTCATCCGGAATGCTTGGCAGGGATCAGAGCATGATAGCTGTTAACTATTAATGAATTATCCAAGGATGCAAGGCAAATAAAAAGATTTTCGATAAAATCCTGATTCTCTTAAAGACCGGGGTTGTTTCCATTGGTTTTGACAGAGTTGAGATTTCACTCCTGATACCTGTCTTAAAAAAAAAAAATAGTCAAAATAAATGATAGACAGCACAGTGCTGGGAGGTTGAGAAGAGATCATAGCAAACCCAGAGACAGAACTACATGGTTATGCAAGCTTATTATGAAACATCACTATGTTTTTTCAAAGCAAATAAAATCATTACCAAAAATAGGAGTGGAATAAAGCGTCAATGACTGTATTATCCCATTTCATAAAAGGGAACACAAAGACTCACAAATCATATGTGCACTGTGTTAGCTTCAAAACAGGGAGAAACCGAGAGGTTTGTGTTCACAGGGGTTTGCATCAATGTCTTGGTTTTGTGAAAACCAGATGACTTTGCAGCTGAAGAAGGAATTTAAGAAGGAAATTTAGAAGCTGAATTCCTGAGAAGGAATTTAAGAAGGATTAGGTAAGAATTCACCCTGGACAGTGAATTGTGAAAATATAACCTCAACTGACTTTGGCCCAAGGTCAGTTAGCAAGACCCTTTACCACAAGAGGGTTAGGATTTTGAACTGTTGAGTTCTGACCCCCAAGCCCCACCTTCAAAATTTCAAAATACTAGGTAGTCTCTAGATGCTGCAAAGATCATCTACCTGCCCTGCTTGTGTCCTTGCGTAGGATGGAGGAAACCAAGTTCTGCGCATCACTGATAATTTATTTTTTCCCCCAAAGCAGAAGAGGAGAGGGAAGAACACAGAGAGGCTTGGTGAGCATCACCAAACTCCAACCCAGAATTGTTCATCGAGGTCTGAGTTTCCCTATTGTGGTTACGCCAAGATTTATTAAAGCACAGCATGTGTTCACTTATTTCTATCCAAAATGAACTGAAAAGGCACTTTGCATCTGCCCTCAGGAAAAAAAAAGTTTGCTTATTTGGCAAACTTTGTTTAAAAATCTGTTTCTTCCAAGGTTTGTCTCTTTAGTTCTTTTTGTTCTTTTGATTGGGGTTTTGGGGGCTTTTTTGGATCCGTACATGGGTGTGTAGCTTTCTTCCCCTCCTGTACCTCTCTTCCTCCATCTGTTGACCTCACTTTAGCACATAGTTTCCCACTTACTTTGCCAAAAATGTATAAAACTTGGGGCGTCTGCTCCGATTTCTTTGTGACTTGTAACTGTATCATTAAACTAACATTTGCTCCGTTAGAAAGAAGTCCCTGTAACTTTAATTAGGCTCTTCTGTTCCATTTGCTCTTGCGCAGTTGCAAGCGTGAAGTAATGCTTCCACATGGAAATGATAGGGAATGGTCTTTATTATAAACAAGCTGTGTGAAAAGCCAGAAACCTCAGTACTCAGTTTCTCACAGTACCTAGTACTATACTTTCTGCATACAAGATGTTTTCCGATGCAAAATAATATTTTCCTTATCTTGTTTTTCCACCAAAGCCCCCCTCTCTCCCTCTACCACCCCTGAATTCTGCTATTCTGTGGACAAGCATACTCCAAATCCTCTCAGAGGCTCAGGAAAAAAGGCCATTCCTTGAAAATTCAGTTTTCTAGCCATGGATACGGACCACACAGCAGTTCACTAGTCCCCTCATTTTCACGGTTAAATCTGGGGTCTCTAACGCTACTCCGCTGCATATCAAGAGTTGGATTAATATCTTGAAAAAGAAAGATTTTATCAGTTAGATTCTCCTGCATCAGAAGCACTAATACAGGTAGGCAATAATAATATTTATGTATGAAGCAACACTACATGATTAGTTTGGAAACAAGTTTCCATAAGTCCAAAAAGAAAATGATACTGAAATAAGGAAACATCACTTGTATCAGAATTAGAAATCATTTTTCCTTATTAAAAGCGATTCTTTACTAAATACAGTACGCACAGGTAGACCCAGAGGATATAATATTTTCCACCACTGCAGGCAACTCCCTGTTATCGCAGCAGTTGCACACAAGAGATCATGCAGTATTTCAGGGAACGTTCTTTGAAATAAGATCTAGTTATTTTTGTTGATTTATATCTATCTCAGTTAACATATCTCCTTTGAGAAGGAGGGTTTACAAGCTAGGCAGGTTGACATAAGAATATGGCGTTGTTTTACCTTTTAAACGGGATGAGAACTGTGGTGTTTCCTCTTCTACTCTGTGATTCCTTCTCATTACAACATCATTCCTTATTCACATTTTTTGTTTATATGCATTCAGCAGGTGTTATTAATGTCCTGCAATAAAGCCATAATCATTACAAGGTGTTCCCTTCCATTGCCATATACTTAAAGAACATTTTAACCCACAGGACTTGCTTAAGGTCGTAGCTGATTCAAAAAACAGAAGCCAAATCTCCCAAATCCTAATCCTTTGTTTTGATCATAATAATCAGTGTTGGCAGATGGATTTTCCCAGTATTCCCCACAATTTCTCAAACACAGTATGAATCGAGAGGTTCATCTCTGAAGAGCTTACCCCCTGAAAGAACAGCAGACAGAATAACCAAAAGATCCATTTACAAATATGCCAGGCAGGCAATGACTGAGCACCCAGCAATCCTGAGAAAGGGTTTCATTAGAAAATTCCCAGGTAGCCTGAACAAAGGCGGGAGAACGTATCTGTGGCAAAACCAGGATAACTGTAAAATCCTGCCTCTGAATTCATTGTTTCTTGAAGAGAAAATATCTCATTTCGTTGATCCTTAGAGTAAAACATACCTCAGTAGAGAAGTATCTAGAGATCACTCTGAAGCGGCCATCGTTCTGGAGTATAGCCCCATCAACTCAGAGATCCAAGATGTGTCTAAAGGACATGACAACCAACCACATACCATTTCACCCCAAGACTAGCACTGAGTATATCTATGCTGGATCCCACAGAAAGGTACATTCTGCAGAATTGCTCCTCCGCTGTGTTCAGATTTAAACATCACACAAAGCAGAAACTCAGATGATGTGGTTTCCCGGTCCTGGGGAATGTGGGGCTCTTACAACCAGGTGGCCTTGGAGGTAATCTCCAACCATGATCCCTCCCAGCTCCAGGCACTCCAAGGGCAACCCTGCCAGCATCCAGCTTTACAAGCAGGGAGTAAAGCAGTAAGCACAGAAGATAACAGAGACACTGTCATGCCAGGAGATTTCTTTTGGACACCGAAAAGGTTCTAGTAGCCACCTTTGCCACTGTAAAATTCACAGACTATAAAACAACCATGACACCTCAAAATTACTGAGCAAACGGTAATGAAATTAGTTCACTTTGCTCAGTATTCAGTCATGAGTCTGGGTGCCAAGGTATCTCCAGGTATCTCTTATGTCCTCCCTAGAAATAGAGATTACTTAGGACAAATGGATAGATGTTGCCTTCTGACATACAGAAACTGATTTTGTTTTTAAATAAATAAAAATGCGATCTCTTTAAATGAGTATGAAAAGTATATATTATCAAACCACATGAGCTTCCCTCTAAAGTCCTCACACACACACAAAAAAAGAGAAAAACACAATAGGCTAATTTCTAAACAAAGGGTTGTGCGTTTTCCCATTTTAAACCGTTTATAGAATCTGAAATCCAGTCAAACTATACTGAGAGTGAGAAACAAGGGCTTTCAAATCCATGCCTCTTCCTTCAAGCGTGCCTTTCACCATCTAAGAAAATCCCAAACAATAACAACAAACTGAAAAGCCTAAACTTTTGGCTAAGTTTCGAGCTGCTAATTTTGTCTGTCATGAGCTGCTATTGTCAGTCTGAGGGAGGGATTGTTCCCAACTTTAAAAAAAAAAAAAAGTAGAAGATGCAAAAAATACTCAAAGTAACATCTGTGTTTTCTGATTTTATTAAAGCATTTTGTCTTTGTTATACAGAAATAACAAAACACTGAGCCCTTCCCATCAGTATTCATGACGTCTGCCTTTTCATACAAAACCCTCTGAAAGCAAATTCCCTCTGGAAAAAAAAAAATACTTTCCTTATAAAAAAACAGATTGTGAGACAGATGATTGCATTGTTTAATCAAATTTCCATCTGAAAACTCTTTTCCTAGTTTTAGATTTAGCTCACCCAGTAAGGCACAGGCACTAGGAAGCACGTGGAAGTATAAAGTAGCAGCTCCTCCATTTTATTATCTCCCTTGAGCTTGGCAATTGGCAAATGAAAAAGAAAGTGTGGAACAAAAGTGGTGGACATAAATTAAGCCCTGCTTTTTAAAGTTCAAACTGAATTTTCTTTATTTTTCTACAGCTGTCAGATAAGCAGGGGAAAACCACTAATGCATGTTTAATATATAAAAACTCATAATGTTCAGTAGTACGACCTCCATTGGGGACATTAGTTCAGGCCAGTGAACTTGGAGCAAGCCAAGTGTGGAAATGTGGAACTGGGCCAGTGACCCCCACCAGCGCCTGTCATATCTGCTGAAAGCAAACTTGTCAAATATAGAAGGGGCAGAAGGAGGACAAGGGTATCCTTAAACCAGGGAGCAGCAACAAAGCAAAGATGCCCATCATCTATTCACAGTTGTCTGTTGTTCAGTAATGGCTCTGGCCGTCTCAGGAACAAAAAGTCTGGTTATAGCCTCAACCTTTCAACCTTGGCCAGTCTGGGGGCCTTTCATTTCACAGGCTCCCCAAAGCTGATGAATGATGGTAAAGCTATGATATGCTCCTTGCTGTTATCATCTCTTCAAATGTACTCGGTGCCAAGCAGAAGAGGAATAGAGTATTCCCAGGACCGCTAGCCTGCCATAATAAAAGAGCCACTGTTCTTCCCCTTCAGCTACAAAACCAATCTTTACAAATAGTTGATTGGTTGTATTAATAGTAATTCCTTAGGCTTTTTTTTTAATAAATAAAATAATTTTAAATATCTGCCTTACATCCCAACACTGGTTTTAATTTACTCAGTGAGTACTTCTCCTTGAGCTTTGGCTGTGGCCTGCTTGCTTTCTGTTCCCTCTGTTTCATTTACTCGCTTTTATTCCTCAGAAAAACGAGATGCAACTGCAGGGGAAAATCCACCATAAGCATGTAATTTCACAGACTGGGAACCAGTTAAACCCCTGTCATTGCCAACAGAAGACAGAGAACCTACACCGACATTGTAAAAAGAGCAAGAAATTTGTAGGATACATTGAGCTCTCATATCAGCAAGCCTTAATGACCTCATTTATTATTTACATTGCTGTTACTGAGAAGAAAAAGTGACACTCCGCAGTGGCTGAAGGTGTTTGGTACGCAGTGGTAAGGGTACACTTTAATGCCTCGGAGCTGACACCGTGCTCTGCGTGCAGTGGGTGCGTAAAGTTCCCACGACAAATCCTGAACTACCAAAGTCGTGGACTCCACTGGATGCCCTGCATCTCACGGAGATCCCTTCCCCCTGTCAAAAGCAGCATCTTCTGCCTGGTCAGCAGCACCCTGCCTCTGCTAGGTATAGTGAAGTCCAGCTTTCGACAAGCTCAAAGCTCCTTCACTTTTCCTGGGATCAGGTGCTGCTATCCTTGAACACCACCACACTGTAGCATCTTGTCTCTTCGTTAGAAAAGCCTTGGAAAGCACAATATGACTCTAGCTCATCCCCATACTTCTCCCCTTCCCCTAACTGTCACAGCATCACATCCTTACATTCCTATTCTTCGGTGTTTATTTCCCATTTTCAATGTATTGCTTTCATGACTATTCTGTTATTTTTAATTCTCCTTTTGAAAAAAAATCTGTTGCAAGTAATATGTTGCAAGTTAGTTACCTGATTCTCTCTTCAGCAAGATAGCAGTGGCTGTTCTGTGAAAGCAGATCTCTGGGGGCTGTTTTTACCTATGACTCCTGATAGTTACCTGTCCTGCCTATCTAGCCACACATCAGCAATTTTATCCAGTATGAATTAGGCTTACTCACTGGGGAATGCCAGAGTTCTGCTTGTTTAACACAAGTCTGCTGGTGCTTAACATTTCCAGCTCAATAATATCAAATTATATTTTCTGTTTTGGAGGGTCTATGCAAAAGAAAGTTTGATTGCAAAAGAGAAGACATAATTTTATTCTCTTCAATATTAATCCCTATAAATCAGATGAGACGCCTGATGCTTCTTGCTATAGAAAGCCCTCTTTGAATATGTCCCCAGTATCTTACACCATACTGTGCAGACTGCTTACCTGTTTGGTTTTGAACATGTTTTCTTATCCTAAAGATAAGGTTATAATGTGATGATTTTCAGACTTCTTGTGTCATGTTCCTAAAAGATAACTTCTTAAGAGATTCCTTTCCAGGCTAGGTATTTTTAAGAGAAAGACAAAAGATTTTAATTTAATTTCTCATTTTGTTTGTTCTATTGCATGAGAACTTGAGATAAGTAAACTTTAGTGTTCTGAATGAACTGCACTCTACCAAAACATATATCCACAGTATTTGCAAACACAAACTTGAGCAAAATACATACTATCACGTATAACTTCTGGCTTCAGTCCTAGAGAGGTAGGTGAGGCAAAAAAAACAGGCTAATGTACCTAAGAATAGATTATCAATGCAGACTTTTAAGTAAATTATTTGTATGTGAGTGCCTCCTCTGGAGTTAACTTTACACACCTGAGAGTAGCCACAGTTCTGCATCAGTGCTGAACTCTCCTGCTGGGATATCTGAGGGCAGAGGCTCAATTCTGCAGTAAACTGAGCTATTCTATACATGGACATTGGAAGAAGGTGGGTTTTTTTTTCTTCCAAACACCAAGGAAGAACTATGGAAAGATACTAAAGAATTAATACTATTTATATGACAACCAGAATTTAAAGTTAATAGATGTTAACAGTCAATGAGGTGTGTTAACTCTATCTTTTTCTGTATCAAACACAACAGTTAAAACCTAGCATCGCACCAGAGTCTCACACCAAGCATCGTGTCATCTAAGTGGTGTTACCTTTTCAATAAACTCCAGAGCCAAACAAAAAAAAATATCTATGACTATAGACCAACCATTACCACAGCAATATTTTATACTACAAAAATGGGGAGAAGTAATTTCAGAGGTGCACAAGTGATATATTCCTTATATACTACGTTATTTCCCCACAGTAACCAAGTCTACTGAATGACAAAGAGGAAATCAGAGGTGACCCCAACTAATGAGCATAATCTGTATTTTTAGGAAAATTCTGGGAATGTAATTAACAAAGAAAAAATCATCTTGTAAATGAAAACCCTTAAAGTAAACTGTGTGGACCATGGTTGTCCTTCTGCCTCGTTCCTGCTTCCTACTTTAAAATAAGAAGGGGTAATTATTGAGTACTGTCAAAATACTCACAGCTTCATAAACCCTGGGGATTATTTCATTGCAGACAGACTAGTGAGATGGACCTTAATCTGCCACCATTGCCTCTGAGATCCATGAGCCTGTTGTGGACTCTCTGAAAAAATAAGCCACAAGACGACCAGTTTCCAACCACGTGCTTCCAGTCGGGTCTCGTAACATTATTATGAAGCTTAGCTTATTATTTATCATTGTTATTATTATGTATATTATTTAGTATACTTATTATGAAGCTTACAGATAGTACTGAGAACATTTAGAGGATCCTGAGATGGAAGACAATTGGTTGGAGAAGTGGACTACAACTGGCAATTGGAGCTGGAGAACAGACTGAGCCAGATGTGGCCTGCAGTTCAAACACAATAGCTACAACTAACTGTGCACATGGACTTTTTGGGTGCTAACATGTCAGACACAGGTACAAACTGAGAGTATAAGCAGACTTTCTGAGACTGAGCTGTCACATGGGCACAGGACTCAGGCTAAGTCTACCAAAACATACCTAGGGTGATAAACAGGAGTTGAGAACTGACAGAACTGGAACAGATTAGAGAACATGGGCCAAAAGTGAAGCTGCAAGATGGACAGCTGTCAAATTGGTCCAAGACAACTGTAATGCAGTTCCCACCAGAGCCAAGCTTGGAGGCTCCTTGCTGTTGATAAATACCCACAAACCTGTTCCCTGTGTGTGTGTGTGTTGCGTACACACGCGCTACAATTTGCTGTTATGACCAGAATCTCTGCAGGTTGACTAGTCTGGGCACTGCATGTAAAACTTCAAGCCATGTTGATGAACCTGTGGTTGTCTCAGAGTACAATAGGTGGGAGTTTTAATTATATATATATATAGCTTGCTTTTTTTAAACGTAGGAAGTTACAAACTAATTTATGGAAGCCTTTAAATAAAGAGGTGTTAAAAAGATGTCAAGATCAAGTTCTCAGAATTCAGAAAGCCTGAAAAGCCAGAATTAAGGCTGGCCACACAACCTTAATTGAACTCTCTGTATGACTGGATCTGTATGAGAAAACCATCTATCCCATTGGTGAGCCTCTAGCCCTCTCATTTATTACTCACCTTCCAGCTGGTCAGGCTGCAATCCTGAGTCTTCAGCGCTCAGTTCAAGCTCCTTCCTGAGTGGGTCTGTCTTGTCAACTGAATGAAGCAAAGCCCCTACAGAAAAGCCATGCATGATCACGCCATTAAAGACTGCATCGTATTACACCTACACAAGTGGAGCCAATTCAACAGGCAACCAAGCTCAAGCCTGGCATTTCTTAAAGCCTAAACGCTTGGGTTTGGCACTTTATAGTTAACACTGGTTTGAGTATATAGCAGCATAAATGCATATTCCACAGCTCTGTCAAGCTCTAAGAGGCATCCCTTTGGAGGGAGAAAATTCTTTGACCACACAAGCTCCTGTCACACAGCTGGGGTACTGTGGAGTACTTGGCTCCATTTCACGAACCGTATGTGTGTGTGCGCCCTCATTTTCCTTTGTGTTTTTGGCTCTGCCATCCAAAGGGTCAGAGTGCATTACTGAACCTCATGAAAACCTCCCCACATCTGGGCAGTAATCTCTTCCCTTTTACTGCTTGTAATACAGATAAGAAAACAGTGGTTTACTCCATTTAAAGGTCACAATGTGAGCGAGCAGCACACCCAGAGATGGGACTCCCTTTCCCTCATCTATGAATTATAGACAGCACTGTTTGGAAGGTTTAGCGATATTCTTTTAGCAGATCACATTCCCCCACACCCTTCTCTACTCCCCCTTAGATTTGTTTTCAGTTTACTTTTCTGCTTGTTATTTTTGGGGAGGGAGGTGGGAAGTGCTTGTTTGTGGAGCGTTTGGCTAGGCCGGTTGCATACTCAAGTCATTTCCCATTACACTGATACTAAACATTCCTATAAACCCTAATGCCTTTTCCTATTATGTTCCTAGCTCACTGACTCCAGGTTTTACTCTAGAAGCTACTTCCTTTCTGTGCTACCTGTTTATCCTAACTGAAGACCTCACCAGCTTTCAAGATGACCCTGGAGATAAACATTTAAAATACAAGACAAAATATGGCATATTCTCAGGGTTTCAACAAAATAGATGAAATTCAAATGGCTTCTCACAGCAGTGTTTTATGAAGGCTCGTATCTCAAAAATGCTGCAATACTTGATTTAACTCTATCCCTAGCAAAAGTTACTTAATTCTTTTTTCCTGCAAAGTTATCTTTCTTGATTATTTTTAAAGTTTGGTTCTGTATCTGATGCAATATATTACTTTTTTTAAAAAAAAGACACATTTATAGGTCCATTTCACTGTCAAATTTTAATTGCTTGTAAATCGGTTTGTCTTTTATTTTATGTTATATATTGACAATCAATTATCTAATAAGAACAAGAATATATATCTGTAGTGTAAATGGTTTGATACAGTCAGAGTTTCTCCACATATGACCAAGTCTTTGTTATGTCTCTTAACGTATCAGCACCGCTCTGTGGTGTTTGTTAAGAAAAAAGACGTATCCCTTAGTTGGAATTTTATAAATTGTCTGCCCTTTTTGGATGTACAACCACTGTTTGGATGAGATCTGCCTACCTCAGGCATGTTAAGCAGCTCCGAAAACACTTCAGATCTCTTGTATGTCAGCAATTCAAATCCTAAAGATGTAGTTTTTCTTTCTGAGCTCCAACTCCTTATTTTGTGTCTCTTTGCTTCTCCCCTGTACCACAAACATGTATCTCATTAGACTACGTAACATCCATGTTTAATTATCCTTAGCAGACTAAAATTTGCCAGTTTCCATATGGCTGATCTGTTCAATCTGCCAGGTTTTTCATGATTTATTCAGAAAAAAAAATGGCAATTTACAAAAACAAATTCTTTGTTTCCCCACAGAAAGACCAGTTTCTATTCTCTGAGCCAAAAAACTAGAACCAAACAATATGTACAACAGAAGCAGATGTAGCTATTATAGTGTGGCCTGGTGCTTTGAGAAAAGGGACAGCATGAGTAAAATTAATGCATTAATACATTTACTTCAATGTGTTTAACCTTTTCTACTTAACATCACTCATGTGATTCTTTCAAGTGTAAAAAAATTTAAACTTCTTCACCCCTGCTTGCTGGTCTGCTGTCCCATTACTGGAACCCAGCATTGTCATGAGTAGAAAAAGGAAAACATGGAGAGCACACATTTCTAAATATAGTCAGCAGGAGCTTTCGGCTTGTAAGCAACAATCTCTGTTGTTGTCAAGTTCAGCATTAAACCAATGGATCTATTTTGTATCAATACACTTTAATTGGTTTTCTGGATGACATCTCCACAGAATAATGCCAGGATCAGTAGTGAGTACCAGGGCTGTATTAGCAGAGTAAACATTAAGTTATTATGTCCCTTTCAGAGAGCACAAAAGTTACTCTAGCTTGAAGCCATATGGCCTAGAAGCATGTTGACATATCTCTGCAATAAAGGGTTATGTTACAGAAGGGACCATGTCAAGGAGATCAGAAAAGCTGGATCGACTACTTGACCAGTGTCACATCACTGAACCCGGCGTAAAGAGCTCGAACAAAATGACATGAACTCATCTGCGACCACTGTCTAGGAGCGGAGACCTTTAACAATGGCAGCACCTGCCAGATCGCCGTTCTCCTCCCCAATAAAGTCACCAACAGCCCCCTCACTGTTCTGTCATGTGCCTGGCACAAGGCCCCTATTGTTACCAGCCACTCTCACTCCAATAATTTCTCCTCTAAATGACACTGCACCACCACAGGTCATTTCAAGGGGACTGAAAAGAAAGATTTTGCATCTGTTTTGAGTTGTAGGCACCAAGGGGGAGGGGGCTCGAAACCCCTTGATAGCTGGCAAATGGTAATAGCAAAATGTCTCTATTGTTTGTGTCTGAACAAACAACCATACTACATGAGAGTTTTTATTGTCCTCAAGGCAATCTGCCACGAATGCTCCCCTTCGCCCATACTCTACAAAGAGATGGGGGGGGTGGGGGTGGGAATCACCACAATAGTTACAGTTAGGAAACCTTAGTGAGAGTTTAATGACCAGCTACCAACTAATGGATGGTGAGTAACATATGGCAGAGCTTGGCCTCTTCACATATTGATTAAAAATAATTTAAAATTTAAAGCCAAGTTTATTTGACAAGGTTCCAGCTTCTCAGCGGCCACTTAACAATCTGAATAAATCTGAAGGGGAAAAGCTTAAATTCGAACCCAAGGCAAAGCAGAACAAATTCATTGTCACATTACATAATTGAATCTATTACGTTCACTCGAGATTAACAGCCAACACTTAACGATTTTCTCCCTCTACCTAAAATATTTGCTGATGTAAACAGCAAAGCAACTCTTTGTAATGTTTGGTAACGTTTTTAGAGTGCTTTTATTAGACCCTCTTTATTAAACACAAACATTAATGGCCATCATTTAGACCCGTTAGTCACATTTTAGCCACATAATATTATTTTATGCAACAGAATGATTCTACTCTTATGGCCTCGAAGAAGCACTCAAGTTAAATGGTCATATTTTTATACACATCATGTTGTCCTTTTCTAGCGTGATGAATGTCAGAAGCTGGAGCACTTGAGATAATTGTTCCTGCTGAATGGATTTAAATAAAGTCTAACTAGATTACTTTTTATTTGCTTTCAAAACCAGCTACACACACTAGAAAATAGATCAGATAACAGCGTAGAAATTACAGTACCTGTCTCTACCAAGAATCAGATGTGCAGCTAAGAAGATTCCAAGCAAATGAAAGGAACAAAAAAATGCTGGTACTGATTTTCAAATGGTGATTATTTGGAAAAGGAAAAGGGAAGTGTTCCCTAGAGCCCAGCTATACACACAGTAAGGATCTGGATAAAGACTTTGGATATTTGGCAACAAACATAAATTGGTGGGTGAAACACTCGGTATCGAGAGGTCTGTGATCTGCTCCCGATTCAGGCGCTGAACTGCTCAAGAACCTTAGCTGTGTCACCTCGTCTCTGGCTTCTCTCTTTTTGCAGTGGCTGCTGCAAAATGTTCTGATCTTTGCCAAGGCTCTACCTGTTGAATTAGCACGTAGACAAAAGTGTTACCAAAAAGAGGGTTCAGAGCTGAGACTTTCACTGGTCTTCAGCCCCGCTATGAACATGTCCCTTACATGACAAAGGCAAACAGCAGGTTTTAAAAAGTTAAAAATTTGTCTTTTGGAGAATGTTACACCCCAAGTACTCCAGAGAACACCATGGATAACCTAAAGTAGCAGTGAGCCAAAGTATCCGCAGGATTTCCACAAGTTACCATGGATCAGCTGAACTAGCATAAACTGCAGCATGCAGGGAGCAGCACAAATACTGACAGCAGCACTGACCACCCAGTACCTGCAAACTGTTGTCAGAAGGCACAGCAACACCCAGCAGCAGTGCTGGGAACTGCTTTTTCAGGTGCAAAGAAACGGCAGGTAACGGAGGGGAGGTGTTCGAAAGCACAGCACTGATGACATGATGGCATATATAAAAGGATAATGGCAGAAATTATGGGGAAAGAAACCTCATGTCCCTTTTCCAAGTAGTAGCAGCAGCAGCAGTGTGGAAGTAGGCAGCCCAAGGCTGGAGATGCAGTTTGGCTCTTAACCAAGAGGTCAGTTGATTACACGTTTTAGAAAAGTGACTTTAAAATACTTTAATAGGTTTCACTTGATTACATCTGCTTATTTCTCTTAACGGAATTACTAAAATACTCATTAAGAACTCAGTTTATTTCTAGAGCTTTTCTACTATGCCAGCACATCAGGACATAACAGAACTTTGAAAGGGATTAAGGTACACACTGATGGAGACAGAAATAGAGCCCCTAAACTGCCACAGGAGTTGAGACCTAACTTGTTTAAATGCTTTTAAAAGAACAACAACATAAAAGCACTGGATACCAAAGCACAACCCTCAAGCACCTGTGCATGTGTCAAAATCTGTGTAGCGCCCATGCATTATTAACTGTAGAGTGCTCCTCGGAGATAACAAAGAATGATTGTTGCATTTTACTGCTTGGAAACAGGAATGCAGCAAGAGATTTTTCCGAGGTCAAACAGGAAAACTTGTGTCAACACCAGGATTAGAAGTAAGATCATCTGGCTTCCAGCTCCATAAAATCATCCTTCCTCTCCAAAAAAAATTACTTTTCTAATAATAAAAGCCACTACAGGAAGGGGTGGTCTTCTCTTTCTGTCTGTTAACTTCAGAAATATAAGGAATGATCAGCTCTGGTTCTCCCTGCATTTGGACTTCCTAGATGCTTCCTGAACACAGCCAACACACACTGAACGCAGGAAAGAAGTTAGTGGCTTCATTCTCATCTCATTCCTTCCTCTCCATGCTCCCAAACAGCAAGCAACACAAATCAGGATTTGAATCAAACTAATCCTTGGCACACTCACTTGTCTTTTAGGTATCTCTGTGGAATCTGACCACATCCCAGTCTTTAGTGTATTTTCCAAATCTACAAGGCGGGAAGCACTGTTGTCCATCAAGAGATGGGCAACAAAGGTACAGACTGGTAACTTGCTAAAAATCAGATGTGAAGGTAGGTTTTCGAAAGTAGTTTCCTGAATCAAGGCTAGTGCTTTGCCTGTTGGATCCTCCCTCATCTCAAGAGGCTGAAGGAGGTAACTGGGACTCGATGTGGATGCCAGGATCATCTTGTATTAAACTCATATTGGCCAAGTCTAAAACAACAAATATATACAAATTTGGGGCATTATCAATTAATTTTGGTATTTATTGCATATTCAGTATAGAATATGTTATATACGATTGATTGATTTTCATACTTATGATAACGTAAGTGTGCCACATTGGCATGAACATGCAAAAACTTCTGCAGGACTGTAGCCACCGTGTAAGCTTTCTAGCAGACCATGGGTATTCACTAAATGTCCACTGAAATTATTTTCTGGACACTGTCATACCAAACATTTTATAAATCTGGGATTTTTAAAACAGAATAAAACTGAAGAGCTTGTAGAATGTACATAAATGACTTCCACAGAAAATATGCTCAGAACATCAAGTGTATCATCATGTCTTCCCATGCAATTGTATATTGCCCATAAACATCTTTAGGGTTTATGTGTACACACATGATCTCTGAACTATTTGTCATTAAAGTTAATTAAAATCTCCTGTCTGAAGAGAAAAATAATATGACCTGGGAGTGCATTTGGAAGCCATTATGGATGGTCCTTGTGCTCTATGGTAGGGCACATTGCAGCTGATATAGCCCAAGTGCGGAGGAGCAGAGAAATGCATGACACTGAAGAAGGGCAAGGGAAGGCAGAGGAGAAGGGCTGCAGCCGTTGCACTTCTCAAGGACCTCGGGTCTTTCTGCCCAGCATCAGCATGCTAGAAGTTTCATCATGGCAAGTACTCTCCGAGAGAAAAGAAAAGATGGATTAAGAAATCCTCAGTGAACAAGTCCCATCCTGCAGCTTACTGAGCACTGTGAAGATCTTCTGCCTAGGAAGGAGAGGAGAGCACTCAGCACTTCCCAGGGAAAGTCAGGGAAGCACAGGCATTTGCATAACATTTGTAAAAAACTGCTTCTGCCGCAGAGATTTTAGGGCCACGGAGGACTTCCTCCGCCCTTCCATGCCCCCCTTCTCCCAGCAGGTCAAGTAAAAGTCTGCTGCCCTGAGCTATCTTTCTTAGCAATCTGATTAACATATGGACACACTCAGGCTTACTAAAAACAGGAAATCAATTTGAAAGGCAAGACAAATATTATTTGCTTTCTTCCCATCTGCTGTGATACGTGAACACGCCTGCTTTCAGCAGTGATACGGGGTTATTGATTTAGGATATTTATAGCAGATATGCCGTTATCAGGCCAGCTATCAAAGGGCTGTAGGAAAGGCTGTTTGACCCTACAGGCTATTTAAATATGTAGTCGCTTAAAAAAAGTCAGATTTTCTTATTCAAGTTGACAGCAATACTATTTCATGTCACGCCTAAAGATATCATTTCCTGCTTTGCCATCTACTTCTGTTTGATTGCAAGTCAAATTAAATGTAATTGTTAAAGGTCTCTCCTGTCTGCATGGTGACCCCAATGCATTTCCAGGCTACTGCTTTGACTCTCTGGGTCTGCAAAAAGCTGGTTTTCACAGCACCATGGCCTTTTTAACCATAATCAGGCTGAGTGAATTTGCTAGAGGGAGCACAGAAAGCCAGAGGACCCTTTATCATAAGCACAGGCTGTCTTTTAAACAGATGAGTTTAAGGAATCTATATATAAATAAGCAAACCAAATAATTCTGAAGGGTTGACAGATAATTATCTAAAAAGAGATAGCACAGTGTGCTCCCAGGGATAGCCTGGTCCAAAATGTGAAATATTGGACTGGATTGCTGCTGAGAGTATATAAGCAATATCTTTCATAATAATCAATCCATAAACACTTCTCCACGTTGCTCAAGCGTTACAAGAAAAACCCCAAGTTGTCAGGAGGGTTTGTTTTGCAATGTGAAGCAAATTAACAATAGCCTGTGCTCATCCAGAGCTCCATATAGCAACGTGAGGCTCTGTCACGGGATGTGGTCCACATACACATATCACAGCGTCTCCCACAACTATAAGCTAAGACGTACACTACCTTACACAAGGCTTATATCCATCTGGTCAAGAAGCAAAGAATATTAAATATATGTCCCATAAAGACAGATTGGATTTAGGACACTCTATACTTATAGGGAAATCCTCAAGACTGACCCGTATTTTCCAAAACTTCTGCAAGCATGAATTCACGTCCAGGAAAATGAAATTTTCCTAATTTGCTGATCCTTCACATCTCTCACATGGTTAATGGTTCATACTACATATTTTCTGAGATGCAGGTGGAACACTATATTTCCCCTTTCTTAACTCTTTCCAAGAACTGTCAAGTGTTGCCATTTAACTTGTCTTCACCAACGCAGAATTATTGTTTCAGACTCTTTGCAAACTCAGGCAGACATCCACACTTTGGTTTCCTTCACATTGAGAACAGCTTGCCTTTGACAATGCAATTGGGAACTTGTTTATTTGAATGAAGTCTGACTGGAAAACTACTGAAACTACTACCATTGCTTTTCCTGGGTAGTGGCATCTCCCAGGAGGTGTGCTCCACAGTTCAGGTACCCTTTAAAACCAGTGCCGTTCTTGCCATTAGCCAGAATAGAGAGTAACTGTATTTGGAATACCCCCTTACACATGAGCCAGACTCCAGTCCCTGCTCTGCCATTTTCCTGAGCACCCAGCCCATCACCTCATGGAAGGTCCTACTCTTAGGAGAACAAGCACCTTTAGGAATAAATCAGTATGACTGATGCTTCTGGAAGTACTGAGCTGTTTATGTGATCATCTGTTGACCCTTTCAGTCCTGTTTCTCTGTCTTTTTAAGTAGGAAATAACTGGAGAAAATTGCAAGGTACTGGAATATAAACTACAAATTAATATACGTTAGTTATTAAGTAAAGCATTCAATAACAATCATTTGTGAATCTGTAATTATGGGTAGAAATTAGATATTGAACAAGTATTTCATATGTCATGCAGATAAAGCACTGAGCTGAGACACGGGAGACCTGTATGTGGTTCTTGCTTCTACCAAGGACTTCCCACTGTCATTTAATTTGCCTGTTAGGGTTGTCTGTTAGGTGTAGGTGACTTTCTTAAAGAGACCTTCACACAAGAATGAGGGGGAGTAGCTAAGAGAAGGTTGTCTCCAGGGATTCAGAAGGGACCAAGGTCAAAGAGGATGGGGAAAGGCAGAGTAATGGTAGCTATTTGCAGCAATGGAGAGAAGCACTGGTTTTCAAAGCCACATGGCTTGAGGTAATTCGAGCAGAAACTGAAGTTTAGGAAGCAATTCTGTGCCTAGCGTCTGAAGAAGCTACAAGGTAATGACAAAGATTTGGTTTAGTTTCAGTTGATGCATGACATCACTTCAGTGAACTCCCTTCTGCAGCAGATGATAACTGGCTAGCAAACATCTGGCTACAGTTTTAGGGAAGTCCAAGAAGGAGGAATTGAACTAGCAGCAGGGTATGAAATCAGCTGGGGTAATATCACGTTATAATGTTACTCAGATGCAACAGGGACTGTTGTAAGTCACTGACTGAGCAGCACCCTGGCAGGACAATTCCAACTCTGTGCACAGTGTGTTTCTAAACATCCAAGGCTTGTGCTGGGAGTTAATCACCGCATAGACCCTGCGTTGGCTGCCTGCCTAGAAATGAATTTCAACTTCTTCCAATTTTCACTGTCAGTTTCTTCCGTCTTTCACCTACCAAGGCATCTTGCTATCCCCTCATGCACAAGAGGGTGCGAAGGATTGCAGTCTTTTCTAATAACAAGCGTAAGTCACAGAATTAATTTTCAGCGGCGGGTAACCCTCGTGTCTCAAAGGCTCTAACACATTATCACGGGAGCAGCTTCTCCTGACCGGAAGCAGCATATAATAGGAAATCCTGACATCTGGAAGAGCACATCTGGCAACCATAACATTTCCAAACTTGCTAAGAGTCCTTGTCAGCCTTTTACACCAAATTATTACCAACTTCCTTGTGTCATGTTCTTTCTTTACAAGGTGTGCCCGTATCACTCACATTTATCCCACTGAGCCGCATCAATTATATAGTAATCACCTGTTTATCTGAGGCACAGTGAAACTTTTAAGATATTCCTGGTGCTGTTGAAAAGTCAAGAAGTTTACAGTGAGTTTCTTCCCAGTTGTTCAGAATTATATGGCTGATGAAAATATCCAGCCCAAGCTAATAAAAAGAGCACAGGAAGGAACATAAAATCTTCTGATTCAGGCCTTAAGACAAGCACTGCCTACAGGGGATAGGAAGAAGCCCCCATGTATATTCAGATCTACTTGACATGAGGTTTCTCGCACGTTTTTCTGGAGCATTCTGGGGTTGCTGCTGTCAAGCATAACATGACATGCCCATAAAGGGATACCTTTGATACTTTTAAGCACAACAAGACAATCGTTCACACATAGAAGAATAAATTCACAGGAAAAAAAGGATGTCTCTAAACAGTTGCAGAGTTTACCAAAACAATGTGGCAATCAAAAAAAACCCACCACGTTTCTGCAGCCCTTTTACCAAAGTGAGTTGCTTTGGTCTTCAAAAGCACCTCATTTGCTAAATTGATGTGACTTTTCTCTGTTCAAGTGCTTTCTCGTGACATTTTCCACTTCTCAAACCAAGCTTCTCCCCTCCTGGCCCTACAGCTCTGTACCAATGTAACTCAGAGACTACCATCACACAAGGGCTTGGATCTCTCATCCAGCCTGCTCTTCACTGCCTTCCAAACATGTCTTTGCATTCATTGCTGCTCTATCTTGCCAGCACTTTGCAACTGGAACTGTACCTCTGTACTTGCTGATAAACACCTAGCACGTTTGTTGGCAAATAGCTGATATATAAAAAAACACATAGAAATGATGTCTCCATTGTCTTGTGCACAACAACAAAACATATTGTTATTGCTCCAAACTTATATCAAAATGTGCCAAATCATAATGCTTTTTGCCAGATTTTTTTTGCACTCTTATTTAATCAAGCTTTCTGTTAAGCCAAGAACAAAGTAGAATGCGAAACTAGATGTCCTCATGCCTCGTGTAACAAAAATTATTTTTTCTAGATGGACTTAGTTGAGACAAAAGGAGTCATATTTACAATATTCTGTGCATCTGTGTAAGTCTCAACGAAAGTTACAATAAGTATGTGATGTTGATTGTTGACTCGCAGAGCCCTGAACTGACTAAATGTTTGGATTTCACGCTGCAACCCCAGGTAATTCTCCTCACACATTACCTTCAAGTATCCATGCCTTGACATCCCTAGAAATACCAAAGATACTTTCCCTAACTCACTGTGTGTTCCCTGTACAGACAGAGGGCATTTCACAGGAGTCGGTGGAACAGAAACATAAACAAACCCCGGTGCCCTGGTTAGGCCTCCCAACAGGAATGCCAAACACCTCCCCCTGCTCTCTGTCACTGATACCTCCATCCCCATGGGTCACTGCTGGTGGCCACAGCTTTTAATCACATGCTGGGCCTCCAATGATTTATCACCTCTTAATAGTTTTTGTGTTGAAGATTCCCAGTTGGCAGCTCAGCTCCCTTTACCCCCAACATGTAGCATTACCCAAGAGCATCAAAACCAGAGCAGGAAAACATACTGTCCATGTGGAAGCAGAATTAATGCTGCTTAAGAAAACTATCTGTTACTGACAGGCGTTTTTAGCAAATAGTGACACCGTAAAAGGTTTTAGGAATTATGTAAAGGCTATAAAGACCTGAAATCTAGTATAGTGTTTCCAACAGATTGCACGGCTATCTGTTGTCCTCTGCATAGTGCATTTAAAAACCAGTCAGTCTTGCTTTTGATAAATTCTTGCTGTGAGATTCAGTTTAGTTTTCAGCCCCAAGTTGCTTCAGTGGAACTTCCTTCCAACTTATAGTGAACAGAAACGCTGTGCACAGGGAAAACTCCAGCACTTACAGTGTCAGCAAGTGATGTGACATTTCTGATCTCGGTACATAACCAAGATTTGTCTCATAGGGAAACACTGATGCAGCATTTTTCACCCACAGGTCTCAAAAGTTTCCTGCACTTACCTCCATTTCAAAGCTGAGCTGACTTTCCAGTTCACAGAGTAGGACACTGCCCAAACCAGGGTTAACGCCAAGCTTCCTTAGTCCCCAGCAAAAAGGGTCTGCGACAGACCTAGACATCTCTCAGGAACAAATAAACTTCTTCCCCTTGATCAGAGTCATTGGGAAGTAACAGTTATAATTCCACTTTGAACAAAGAATAAGCAGCTTCAGTCCACACCAACTCCTCGCACCTGTGTCTCGATTCCAGCAGGAAGGGATTCGTCCCACTCAGGTGGCAATAATCGCTGCAGGTGGGGGTGCTGGCGTGATGAGGACAATGTTGGTCCAGCTCCTCCTCTGTTGGAGTTTGTCTGATGGATCTAAACAATCCATCTAGCTCATTTTTCTCTAAAACAAAGAAGTAGACACACTTTAGCTGTGGGTTCTGAACACAGTTAACCTACGCATTGTGCACAGGAGCCATGTTATTTCAGTCACTGAATGGAGGGGTTTAACCATTTATTAATCCCTATATAGGAACAGGTCATGTTTCACTCCTGCTGCTCTCCCTCACACCTCTAATGCTACTCAGTGGTTTAATCAAAGATACATAATGCTAGTAATAAATTTCAGTGACAAGTTTATACTCAGAAAACCTGCAAACAAAGGCCAAAAAGCAAAGAAGTCCAACTTGTCAGTCAAGTGGCTTGGAGGGAAATTATCTGGCACGTGAGGGAGGGCTCCCCTTACCCAGGAGGAGGACACAGTTTCAAGCATGTCACTCCTCCCTTCCCACCCAGCTCTCACGCTCGTGGAAAGCGGGGTGACGGCAGGGAAAATGGGGATGGAGACATGTTCAGGTCTCATCCCAGCATAGAGCTGTGATGGAACTGGGGACACACTGACATAAGAGTTGAGAAATACCTGCAGATGCCACATTTTAAGTATAGCTTTAGCGTCTGCCAACATTTTGGAGGTTCTTTACTCATATGACACAAGCAGCAATTGTACAAATAAGGTGTATTCTTGATACATTTAAACATAATTTCCATGGCCTTAGTTTCAATGACACTGAGCACTCATAGCCATAAACAAAATCATTCCATTCTTGGCGATTATCGTCTCTAAAAATAAGACTCTCTGTTCTATGTAAAGTTATTATCTGTAAAACAATAACTCAGCATGTATCTAAAGACATCTAAATACAAACATGATTTAATTCATAAAACACAACCTGCAGCACTACCTTACAAACAAAGGTGCCCATACACAACACATAACTTACCCAGGAAAAAAGGCAATCCACGTCTAACACAGGGTTACAATACAGGCTGCTTTCTCACATCCAGGCGTGCACATCACAGTGTTTCTCATCACTGGTGGATCAATTTACAGAGGCAGGGAAGGATAATAACTAAAGACGATTGTTCAACTTAATTGCTAGCACACGGTATATAAATAGCATTTTTGCCTTATGTCATAGAACTCTCGCTGCCCTACATGGTAACGGGTCCTTAACAAATAGGTGTGTGTGAGAACGAGGGCAGGCCAGAACCCTTATAAAGCAAATTGCTTCTTTCTTACAGTCTTACCACTTGCCGTAGGCTGTGATAGAAGTGCTAAAATCTAAAGCTAATAGACAGGAGGTTTGTCTATTGCATTGTACAGACCATAGAAGAATTTCCTGCATATGACACTGAAGGCAGAGTGCACAAAATTTCCTCTGAAGTCGCAGGGAGCATTGAACAGACCCTCCTCTGTATTAGCCTTTTTCTTGCATATCTGTGTTTCGAATTTTAACACAACTATGAAAGAAACAACACCAATAACTTTGCCAATTGGGCATTCAAATGTCAGAGACAAAGGAAGGTTTGGTAAGGAGATGAGTTTGCTGTGGGCAATGGCTGTGTCAGACAGGCAATGACATCACTCCCTGTGCTGTCTCCATCCCGATTTTCCAGAACAGGATTACAGTGATGACAGATTCCATTCCAAAACTCCCAGGCAGCTCTTTACATAGATGTTAGCAGAACAAAAGCATTACACGAGATTTCCTCTCTCCATCAAGCAGCATTTGATGTTCTCTAATCCTCACCTTGGGAAAAGCATTCGAGAACCATATGGACTTGCTGAAATCACACAGGATGTCCTGTCTCGTAGCTAAAACTCATGAGTTAAGGAACCTCCGCAGGGCAGAGAAAGTAAGTTGTGTCTTTTAGTTCCAAGAAGAGGGCAGGGATACCCCACAAAGTTATGCACATCACTGTCAGGTGCAATTGCTACTCATTCCATAGAAGATTATTCTAGTGACTTAATGGGGCATAATGAGGAGCAGAAAAAAGCATCAACACTATCTGCTGTGTTAGAGAATTGCTCAGAAGCCAGAAATAAGTGACAAAAATTAAAAAATTTCTTCTACTTTCATGTTTAAAAAGTCAGTCCTCCACTTTTACAGAATTTTGACCATAGCTGTTTGACTACGGAAGTGTAGGAAGTCACAGCACTTGACATTTGGATGGAAGCTTTCATTTAAAATTAATAACCAGCATTTTCATGCATTTTAACCAAAACCAACCCAGTAGTTAAGAATTTATGTGTTCATTTAATCTAGTTCCCTTTTCTAATGCAATTATCTATTGACTTTTAGCATTGGCAGGAAGCTATTCAAGTAATATTTTTACTTTGTATAGAAACTCAATCTTATTTGTGTCTATTACCAATCACATCATCTTAAATAACATCATCAGCATCAATTGTCTGCAGTCTACTCTGTCACTCTTAGCCTGAGTAGAAATCTTTTCTTCTCCTTCACAGAATGATATCCAATGAGCAAAGGAGCAGTTTAAGTCATATTTTTAAAATGTGATGCATGCAATTGTGCACACATTTATCCCATTTTCATGCTCTGTATATTAAAGGAATGATCAGGAGATAAAAGCAAATAGAAATAATAGCACACATTCTTTTAGATTTACCATTTTTTAAAAATACCCTTAAAATGTTACAGCTCTATCTTTTTCTCAGCCTTCCACACTCATACACCTCTCCATTGGTATTTAGTTAATGGAAAATCAAAGGAAGTTTAACAGGTGTTATTGTAAAGAACCCTTTACACTTGAGAGAATGGCTTCACGGCCATTATCTAAGTATGTCTTGTGGTTTGGAGCCACACTTGAAAGTTTATGTTTCTCACATTACCCAGCGCTTCATTCCCTGCACCAGCCTCCGTTTTATTAACGCCAGTGAGGACAAGCCATATGTTTCAGACATGAACTCACATGAAAACATCTCCTAATTCAGAGCTACCAATTGATTCAGGCCCATCTCTTCTTGTTGTATAATTCTTTTGTCCCCTGTTGTATTCTGGGTGGATTCTGGTATTTCTGCAGTGTGATGAAGTGAATTTAGATTAAGAGCACAGGTACTGGCATGCTGCCCGCCCCAAGTGACTCAGGCACCTTCTGCTTTGTTACAGTGACCTCCCAAGTGCCCAGGATTTATCTGTGCAGACAACACAATCATAATTCACCAAAAAGTGCAGGGAACAAGCAGTGTATCAGAAAAGTTTTTTACTTTGAACTGCAAGCAAAGGGTTGTAATATGAAAGTATTACATTGCCTGGCATTAACAGGCACGTCACTGTGAGCAAAAACAGTTTCACATCTTGGGTAGTTCAAGAAGCAGACAAATACCGTGACTGTCTTTTCCTTCTTGATGTCCTTGTATAATTGATCTTGAGCTAGGGACTTTGCATTCCAGCAGAAGCCTGGATTAAAAACCTAGACCAACAACAGTCAACCATCAATCTTGAGGCCATCAATCCTACCTGCAACCAGTTGTATCAGCCATCAGCTATTTAGTAACTCTAAGTCTCAGACAGAGAGATCATCTTTCAAAGAGAATAAATGCTCAGTGCATATCCCCATTCATTCCTCCTATTCTTTTGCTAATTCCCATCTATTACTCCCTCAGCACTTGCAGTGAAATCTCATGTTCATTGCTTCAGTCATATTTATACAACCCATTACTAAGCATCAGAGAAGAACTAATTGCTTGCTTTTTCCAGATACAATTTCCTACAAGAATTTAACAGTGAATTTTCCAAAAATATTGCAGATCAGAACGCAACGATTAATAACACCTTCAGCATACATCCATAACTGTTTGCTTCTCAGTTATATTGATTTCTCCTTACACCGTTCCTGAAATGCAACGTGGCACCAGGGGCAGCAGCGTTAAGTGTACCCTCGCTATAAGGGTTCTTTCTCACTGCTGCAGCAGTGTAAAATGAGAGGTTAGTTAATATAAAGGAGACAAAGGCCTTATATTCAAAAAGGTACCTCTGCATAAGATCCTCTTCTTCAAAAATTTTAAAGTTTGTTTTTCTGTATCTGAAAATACTATAATTTCAAATACATATATTTTACTAAGCAAACATTCCAAACTTGCATTGAAATCCTCTTTCTGCTATACTCTAGTTCTCAAAATATTCCATTCTGTGACCCCTTTAGCACCACAGACTGCCTCACCCAACAAGACAGCGTCTCTACACACACAACATCCATAAAATAAAAAATGGCAAAATGCTCTTGGGCACCTAGCACATCTACCAAGACAGCCATGACAGTTCCATCTTCACCTGAATAATAGTAGTCTCTAAGTTAGGAAAGTCATGGGATTCATTTACAAGGATATGACCATGCGATAGGTTTGCACGTGGCATAATTAGTGCAGCTGCTTCAGTGTTATAGCAGACATGCTGATTTACAGCAGAGAATAGAACAGGTTGACGGCTCCTCCACTGCACAGGCAAAATTACGTTTCGCTGCCAAAGTACTGGTATAGTTATACACATAATCAACAATTTTGCCCTCATCTTTCTGCCAACAAAGCTCAATTTCTCGGAGCAAGCGACAGTGAGCGCACACCCTGCAGCCCTGGGGACTGCTCTTGCCCCTTGGCTGCAGCAGACCTTGCCCACGCAGAATTGCATCGTCGGCTGCAGGTTTCTGCCTCCAGCCCAGCCAAGGGGTGACAGGACATGCAAGAGAAACACTGCAAGGAGCTCAAACTGCTGTCACCGGCAGTAGCAGGGAAGCACAGGACAGGCAGACTTGGGGCAGTCTGTACCCTGCAGGGACTCCCAGGCTTCCTGAACCAGCTTTTCACTGCTGCTGACCTGCACGCCGCGGAGGGCAGGGGAAGAGCTGGAGCAGGGCACTGCTGAGAAAGGGCTCAGCCCTGGCAGGATGCTGTGCTCTTCTTGATACCCTTGTCTTTCAGTCAGTTATGCTGCATTCATGCACAGACCACAGAGCAGAAGAAGGGATCATAGAATCATAGAATGGTTTGGGTCGGAAGGGACCCCAAAGATCATCTAGCTCCAACCCCTCTGCCACGGGCAGGGACACATTCCACCAGACCAGGTGGCTCAAAGCCCCATCCAACCTGGCCCTAAACACTGCCAGGGAGGGGGCATCTTCTTCCAGCTTCTCTGGACAACCTGAGCCAGTGTCTCACCACCCTCACAGGAAAGAACTTCTTCCCAATATCTAATCTAAATCTACCCTCTTTCCATTTAAAACCATTCCCTCTCATCCTATCACTACATGCCCTTGTAAAAAGCCCCTCTCTTGCTTTCATGTAGGCCCCCTTCAGGTACCGGAAGGCTGCTAGAAGGTCTCCTTGGAGTCTTCTCTTCTCCAGGCTGAACAGCCCCAACTCTCTTAGCCTGTCTTCATAGGAGAGGTGCTCCAGCCCTCTCATCATCTTCGTGGCCCTCCTCTGGACTCGCTCCAACAGCTCTGTGTCCTTCCTATGTTGGGGGCCCCAGAGCTGGATGTAGTACTGTAGGTGGGGTCTCATGAGAGTGGAGTAGAGGGGCAGAATCACCTCCCTCGACCTGCTGGCCACGCTGCTTTTGATGCAGCCCAGGATATGGTTGGCTTTCTGGGCTGCAAGCCCAGATGGATGCCCATCGCTGGGTTTTTTCACCGCCCCTCTTCCAGCTACCGCTCCCAGGCAACTCCCTGCTTCACCTAATGCCCAAAAGCAGCCCCATCAACAGGGTTTCTGGCTGCGGTTGAGTTAGGATTGCAAAAGTCAGCATGGATTTCTGTTCCTCTCTTTGTACTGATGGAAGAAAGATACCATTAAACTTTCCTGTGATGAGATAGATTCTCTCCAGTCAACTGGTCACGAGTGTATTATCCAATGCATATATTTAGAACATCAACATACAGCATACATGGCCTGCTGTACTTCCTAAATAATTATATTACTCAAGCTAATTTTCTTAATTGTTTAGGTAAAATTTTCCAATTGTTAGCACTCCTCTGGGGTTTTCCCATTGGAATTCTTGTTCCTAAAGAGCAACAATAGACTAAAGGAACTTTTATTACTCTGGGACTGGTCATTAACATTGTCACATTGTTTTTTCTTCTTTTCAGATAATGATTACAGGCTCTAGAATGTTACTTCTTTTTTTTCAAGTACATTACACTGAAGATCTTCATGACGACAATTTCCAGGGAATACACAACACTTATTTTAATTAGCTTATGATTTTTCATGATTTTTCGCTTAGTGCACCTTGTTGAACAATTCCCCTAAAAGCACGCCAGAAGGCACTGGCAGTGCAGGGAACAGTACCTGGGTCTCCCACTCACCACCTTGCCACCACCTGAATGCATCTTCTTCGCTCTCAAGAGAAGAGATACCAGACTGCACTCCTTCTGGCAGGCACAACACCCCTGTCTTCATCCTGCAATTCAGTAAATTGACACACAGACCAATAATAAATCAAAATGCCTGAAATGAATCACACCACATTCAGACCTCTAACTACATTTCTAAGGCATCAGGTTCACAACACTTTGTTAAAGCTAACAAATTACTTCAAGAGATGCTTTAACTTTTTATAAATTGAAATCAATTTGTTCAAGCCCATTAGAGATGCAGTTTTCAAAGGCGAGGAAGATAATCTGGTGTCTAATCATGTCAAAAGAGTGAAAGCTTACAGATCCCTCTTTAAATTCCTAGTCTACCCAGTCATATGCTTAGCCAGAAATAGCAACACTGGAGTAAAAAAGTATAAGTTATTTGAAGTTTTTTCTAATATAATAAAGCAAATTATTTTTTTTTAAATATAAACAGCACACATTTTCTGTCTAGCTTTACTTTAAAAGCATTTCAAATGCACAATTAAGATACTAAGCATGGGCCCAACTGTGTTGTTAGGAATTTAAGTGTGCCGGTACAGACAAATCATCGGTGCTTAACAGTTCTGCCTTTAAAATCATCATAATATGACTTCAGAGCACAGCAAAAAGCTAAAAAAAGATTTTAAGAGCTGGAAAATTACTTTTCTTTCCAGACTGTTCAGAGTACTGTACATTCATTGTACTTTTGAAAGCAATGTGACTTGTGAAACTGGCAACTTTCCCATCCATAGAGTCTCAGAGATGTTTATAGCACATGATATTTTAATTGCCTGATGACAAAATTATTTGGAACTATATCAGTTTCACAATGCATTTGCTTCATATTTTAAACAAAAAGTATGAGGTTTGAATAACACTAAGGTCTGGATATAAGCCCAAGAAAACAACACAAACGTTAGGGAAAGGTGTCCATAATCCATCAACCCTTAATGCATCCATGAACCTATATGCATAAGCTTAGGTGTTGCTAGGGATTCAAGCTGGCCCATAACCATCCAGGTGCTAGAGAGAGGCATCACGGGTGAAATCCAGGGTCCCTCATTAGGGCCTGAAGTTTATTCTAGGCTGTGTCTTCTTAAGGGTGGTCTTCTCAAGGGAGCAGACGCTGCCAGGGACCAGCATTTCTTTTTTCTGGTGAACAAAACTGTGCTGGCTTCTAAACAACTACTGTTGTTTAAAATATGGAGCTACTGAAAAGAAGACAGAGTTACTCAAGAAAGGTATTGAGTCATTTTACAGTCAAATTACAATAATATGGTCTGATTTGCATAAACCAGGCCACAGAATTTCATCCAACAGACAAACTGATTTTTGTACCTACACGGAGAAATGCTTATCAAGCAGAGTCTCTCCCTAAACCCACAGGACACTGATTATATCTGAATGGGGTGTCTGCTGCCTTTTGAGCCTTCTGAGCAAAGTTTGCCATCTTTGTTTTGATACAAAACCCTCAAATGGCTTTGTGAGACTGACTTTGACACTACATTGCATTCATAAACCTGAACTCTTCTGCTTTATAGAAACACTAATGGACATGACTGTGTAGACAAACTCCTGCAGTTTTGGAGTTCGTGCCTCTATAAGCCCATAAATATAGATAATCCAATCTGTTAACCACCTAATCAACAGGTTTGCTGTTAATATCCCACCTTTTTAACAGGTGGTCAGGAAAGTTGACTAGCTTGGTGAGTACATTCAGCAGAGAAGGAAAAAGAAAAACATTTTAGTGATTACATTTTGTTGCAGCTTTTTAATTGGGAAGCTCCTTCCATTTGCTACGTTTTTGCTTGTTTTCTTTTTTAATTATCTTACCAGGGCATGTAAGTAAATTTACAGGACAAATGAAAGTTAAAAATAAGGAAAAAAAAGTCTCTTCAATACAGTCCACAGTTTTAGACTCTTGAAAGTGTTTATACAGTATCTTGTATGTGCAAAGGCTAATTTCATGAGCTAATGGGTTTTTTTATTTTACAAAGCACACATAATACACACAGTAGTTAATAGATGCACAGCTCAAGACATCTGATCAAAGTCCTATTAACTGCACTTGGTGTCTTGCAAATTTAGGTTCTGCTGAAATACCTGAAAGCAAATCCTTTTATGAATATGAACTTATTTATAGCAGCTGAAGTTCTAACCTGTGGATGAGTCTCCCATAATCGTTTGTATATAGGAAAAACATGAGCCCCACTCCTAAACTGGGATTTTACTCGAATGCTGTTGCGGAAAAGGAGTTACACCCATGCTCCTTACCATATTAGAGAACATGCTTTGTAAATGGCGACTGACCCTTAACTGTACCGACACTAGTAGGTGTCACCATAATTTATCCCCTAATGGGATTTCCTCTCTCTGTGACTTCCCTAGGTCTGTGGCCTTGTTTGTCAGTTCAGTAGTGCTTGTAACTAAACACGCACATATATTCCACAACGTACGTCACATCCTTACAAGGAGCGAGGGCAGCCAGACACCCTGAAATATGGAATGTGCATTAGCAAGCATGGTCCATAAAATTTCAAAGCCTGAGATCTTTTCACAGCCTGACAGATTTTCCCATATAGCTTTCCACATTCCTGGTGTAACCCAATACAGGCACTGCAGGCTCAATGATAAACAGAGACTCCTTCAGGAAGGCTTGGGAAAGTGGAGCCTCAGAATATTACCCTTTTCTCTAGCTATTCCACAAGTGACTGTTAAGGCTGCGTGGCCCATTTTTTCAACTCAGTAGAAGACAGGCAGAAAAAGTGAGAATGGGACAAAACAAGTAAATAAAAATGGCTATTAATGAACTATCACTACCCTTGAACACTATCTCTTATGGAAAATAAAAATACTTCAGTACTTTCCAATCCTGGAAAAAAAAGAAGCAGCATTTTGGCAGATAACATGATTTAATACTGCTTTTGCATTAGGTGCATCGGTAAATTTTATTATAGAAGGTGGGTAGTAATACCTGCAAACCATGAGAAGAGTGAAAGCACATTTCTACTACTTGACTCACTTCTATTTCTTCTATTTACCAGCTGTGTGCTTGCCAGCTATAGCTTATACATACATTCATTGCAGCCCCAGCCGCAAGCAATGTGTGTGCAACACAGACAAGCACTCAGAAGACGAGAGTCTCGCCATGGCCGGAACACACTCTCTGAGCCAGGCTCCCAGCAGCAGTCAAACCGCACAGAAAGAGCGCAGAGCGGAGCCGAGGCAGGTACACACTGCCGGCGCTCCCCAGACCATGAGCCTGGCTATCCTCCAGGTCAAACCCCAGGGTAAAGTGGAGCATCCTCAGAGCTGTTCTGCTTTACATCAGCTGTCAGTGACTTAGGGCTAGTGCAGTTTTCAGGCATTGTTGGGATGTTTTGATCATAGTTCCTTGCTTATAGCTTTGCACCCTATGTAGCATACGAACTGTTACGGCAACAGAGTGACAGCAAAGGATTACCTTGCCCATAGACTGTCCTTCGTGGTGTAGATCCAGCAGACCAGTGCAAACTGACCACAGCATAGCCAAGAGCCAGGGCCAGGATGACTAACAACAACCATCCGAGCAGCCACGGCACGTAGTAAGAGTGCAAAGTACAAAGGATTTTCAAACAAAATAATACATAGTATACCACAGCCAATATATCATGCCCATGTTAGAGCTGGAAAAGCAAGCTTCAGCTGGCAATGTTTTCAATAGCTGTTGTGATCAAAAGAGGGAGCACATAGTTCCCCATCTTACAAAACCTGTCGTGCCTGTTATTCAAAATTATCTATTAAGAGATACGTGCAACCATATTTCTGACCATGGATTTGGGCAAAACACTGAACTGGATCACACTTTCATCAGCTGTTATTCTTGTTTATGACTGGACAGCAAAATCAGATAGTATTGCCTCTGTTCCTCATCACACGACTATGTGACACAAACAGGGAAGATTTCAAGATTGCTGAACACTATTTCCAGGTTAGATCTTTAGGCAGCCATAATCTGCAGATTATTTTTAAGATTCCTGCTGCCTTTGGTGGTAAAATAACGTTTGCAGGAAATAGACTGAAATGCTGTGAATGTCATTTAAAAAATTGTCATGTTCTTTAGCACCCATTTAATTTTAACTTGCATGAAAATGGAGAAAATTAATGTTTCATTAATTATTAGATAGCAAGTACAATTCTTCACATACCCATAGTATGAGGTCAAGATTCTAAATGGCTAACCCAAAATTCTGATATTTAGTACAAACCATAGTTATGTCAACATTTGATTTAATCTGGGAAGTTATATCCCCTTTTTTAAAAAAAAAAGAATAAAAAGAAGGAATATCTCATCCCTCCTACGTATGGTTCCTGTTCTGGGTCAGAAAAAATCCCACTACCATCAGCAACACAACACTGTTGTGAGAGGTTATTCACCTCTGGTACACATAACTGCCTAAAACACAGCCTGTGGTATATTATGATTTCCACTGATAGAAGTAAATATCAGGAAGTAACTGACAATTCAGATCATCTTTTTCAGTGATTTTGCTCACATAAGGAATGCAATGAGCCATCAATCAGTTGCATAAGAACTGACAGGATTTCCAGCTCTCCTCTAAATGACATCAGTGTAATCTGAAGACAAGGAAAACAATATATTCAAGGGAGGTTCCTCCCTTTCCACACACAACACTAGGCTGCAGCATTAATCCCAACTTGTGAGGTATCTCCTGGAGATACACCTCCCAGGCAGTGGGCTGAGGGAGAGCTTGAAAGGAACCAGTGCCCCAGTTCTCCTGAAGAAAGGTTAATATTTAAAAGAAAAAAAAAGTCATCCTTTTACTTCACAAAGACATCTTTCCAATTTTGATCTAGAGAGAGTGATAGTGTTTAGCACAGCTAAAAATTCACATGGGATAGTGTCAGACTCTCATTTTAGCAAGATGGAGTAGAGATCTGGACTTGGTCTGCCAAATTCTAGGTGGCTGCATGAAGGAGGGCATTAACCACTCCAGAGCCCTGAGGCACAGCTGGGCTTTCTTATTTTGAGCTTGAATTTCAGGTTGGAACCAAAGAAATCTTTCCAAACAAAAATTTTTATGAAAACTTTTCCACCTTCTGAATTTGACAGATTAGTGTCTTCCTCTTTGAAAGCTTCTGGCATCCATAGACACAATAACTCTCACATTTTCATGCATCCTTTCAAAGCGCAACGCGGCTCTCGCAGTCACTTACCTCCCGGTTTGATTTGCATGGACACAACTTGTTTCCTGCGTGCAGAGCTGCTGATCCTGAGCTGTGCTGCCACAGAACGACAAAGCTCGAAGGAAAGGAAGGCATTTCTTTATTGTGTCCCTCTCCTCTCTTGGTAAGTGCTCAGATGAGTTCTGTTACAGGCCACTGGACAAGATAGTATAAAATTCATACAATTCATTAGCAAAGAGCAGAGAAACACTGACTCCATTGTAGTACTCTTTGGAGGCTATAAACTTCAGTAGCACAGTACATACAACAGGATCTAATGTTTTCAGAGTGCGAGGTACTACAACAGAAATAGTATTAAATACAAATTTTTTCTTCTTGCACACGCATATACCCATGCATGGCTCAACACAGAAGAGCACCAGTCTGAATCACACAGGCATTGCTGGCACATAAATAATCATCGTTGTATTTAGGAGAGATCTTACAGCTCCCAACACTGGTCTTTGAAAATTTTTTTAAGTAATAGAAAGAAATATTATCGCAGGCTGTCCAACCTATGCCACAGCCTGTAAATGGTAAATATGTATTTGTACATATAATTATATCAAAAGGTTATACATTTCAGGGCCATTATATACTGCTGAACTTCTCTTCTTGTTGATAATATTACAGTAACACTTACATGACAGAAACTGAATTCATCACTGATACTCAAGCACTATTTTGCACCAAAAGTAAATTTAGCTGTTTTTCTGGTGGAGAACTACACTTTGAATAACTCTACATTTTTGGAATCCAGCCTGAAACCTCAAAACTTTTCCCAAATGAAACTATGTTCATAAAAATCTCAAACTCATCAGCACAGAAGTTACACATACTCTTAGTTAGAGAAAAACACAATGAGTAGTATTTGGGGGAGATTAATTCCCCCAAACACACCAGAAATGTGGTAAGCACCTTTATCTTCATGTTCAGTAAATCTTTTCCTGTCTTAATCATTCTTCTGTGATTGAAATAAATTTGAAACAGCATTTTTTGAAGTAATCCACTACTTGAACTTTCCAATTAATTAACGAGAGCCATGAAAACGCCTCACTATAATTTTAAAATCATCTGTGGTCACAGAAGCTAACCAAGCTAACCAAGCTAACATGCACACAGTCTCCACCAGCGGTTGAAGATCAAGCTGCAGAACAGGTGATGCCACCATGTGGAGCCTTGACTGCTAAATGAGGTCAACTGACAGGCATTATTCTGAATTAGGAGGACAAAATGGAAAGAAGAGCCAAGGTCAGAGATGAAGCTTTGGGAGGCCGAACAGCAGCATCATGGGCAAACTCCTTTTGTGCTTGAAAACATGAAGAATTTGACATCTGACCTCTCCTGGGAGAAACCCAAGCAACATCTCCAAAGTAGGCAGTGAAGCATGGAAATGCACTATACACACAACAAAGAACAGATAAACTAATACGCATTGGAAACACCGATAAACGGGTGCTTCCTGGACAACTTTGAGAAACCCCAAAAGATTTGTGCTATGAGAAACAGTACTTATATATACCATGAGAAGTTCCAAAATACAACTGAGACTGCTCCTAAATCCCCAGATTTCACAGCTCTGTCTTGCATCTTTTTACAATTTCTCAACCCACTTCTCTATAAGACTTAGCTACAAAGCTGATTCTTCTATCAAGCAACATTAATGTTCCCCTTCTCCTGTTTATCCAGGTGGGCAGCATTTTCTACTGTGCCCACCTGTGGCCAAACAGGCCATTTATATTTTAAAAGAGCAGTTAATGAACACTTCCCCATTATTATGGCTGATAAGGGCCAAAGCCCAGAAGCAAAGATGGAAACATTCATTACAGGCATACCCACTGCAAGGAATGGATCTCAATAACATCAAGGTTAATCCAGAATGACTGTTTACTCTACTCGAGCTAAGTCTGGTGAAACAGGAAGGTTTGTTTACAAACAGATAACTGCCTAAGTAGCTATTTTTCATTCAGTAGATTTGTGCTTTGCTTGTGCACTCACAGTGTGGTTACAACCACATTGCTATAAGCATCCTTCAAAGCAATTTATGTCCCATTTTAACCTTCATCCATTGAATGCAAGGTGAGCATCTTTAGCTCCTCAAGGTGAGCATCTTTAGCTCCTCTGAAAATCAGCTTGGGTTCCTGAATTCTGAAACAAACAGTATTTGAACGTTTGGATGCCTCTTTAAGTGAACGTATCAAGTCAATAAAATAATCTGAGTTGTATCTGAGGTCCTTGCCTGCCTTTGGACCAGAAGCCCAGCAAAAAGCAAACAATCGAACTCCATTATCTAGGGCTCTGATGAAGCAGACTTCAAAATGGAAGGCTTTTGGAAGTGACTGGATTTCCTGTACCAATATTTTCAGTAGTGGCTTCTTCTGTTAATTGTATATGACTCAGGGGAAGGTGGAGGGAAAAGACTTGGCTGACCTGAGACTACTAACAATGAATCCTGTCACACAGATTTTATTTTAAAATTTCCCTTCACTGCATTGTAAATGCTCCCATGCAGACTGAGGAGAGGTAAGTAGGTTTTTTTCCTTTTTTTCAAGTACAGTTGGCAGCGGATCCTACTCATGGTCAGTTGCTTGGCAACAAAACAAGTTTCTCTGGCTACAAAATAAATATTCCACATCTGAAATATTTGAGAAAACACTGTTTTTCCTAACTACATTCCATAGTACTTGGGCCACAGGATTTCCCAGAATAGTCTAAAATGTTAACAGGGTTACACAAAGGACGACCTCCAATTATCGCTCCAAGACAGATACAGATATGTCTTCCTACACAACACTGTTCACATATTCTTAAAATAGTATGTTAAATCTACTCCCTGGTCTGGAGTTCATGTAAAGTAGTTTAACTGCCTAGGAACAAATTAGCTAACTGGATCCTGCGCCCTTTTAAATGTAGGCGTGGTGGGAGACATTTTGCAGGGACTAAAAATCTGGAAGTCACTATATTCAGTCTGAGATGCATGCCAAAGAAAGCATGTGTAAAGAAAGAGCCAGTGAGCGCAGACATAAAATCAGATATCTCATCGACTACCAGCGCCACAGAGGTATGCTACTGGAAGTACCTGCTCTGAGGTGGGTATAGAAAGTGTTGAAATCACATGTCCTCAGGTAGCTCATAATTCTCACTGCCATTTTTCTCTTCATCCTTTTAGCACGACACTGCTTTGTTGAGGACATGGGCAGTAGAAGCCAGTTCTTCCAACTCTCTGAAAGCATTTGTCCTGTTGACCAATTCTAAATAATATAATGGGCAGATTCTTATTTTTCAGATGCAAAGAGAGTGTATCCTGGACCAGTAGAGAAGAAACCTGCAGAATCAGCTAACTGCACCATTTCCCATCATGATCAACAGTAGATGTCTAAGAAGAGACTAAGAATAGGACAAGCATATAGCAATGCTTCTTTAATATCCTCTTCAGCTTTCAACACTCTGTAGCACAAGGATTTCCTGAGTTTAATAGCCCTTGATGAATCCTTCTTCCATTATTTTGTCTTAATACAAAGACTAGGGAGGAGAAATATCTATTTCTAGATTCTATTATTTGTTAATAATTCCCAGAATACATCAGTAATTATTTGGGTTTTTTATAACCTAGTGGCAAAGAAAAATTTATTCTTGAAAGAACAAAAGAGAGATTATCCACCTCATAAGTATCAACTAGAAACTCTAATGGACAGTTTTAAGGCTGCCAATTCTCAAAGGGGAGGCAGTCAGGAAAACTGTTTCTTAAGTCACATAGGCCAGTCCCAAGTTGAAGTATTCCTTTAAATACAGGACCTGGGCTCCAAACACACCTGGGCCTTTCCAAAAAAAGGATTTAAACATGTACCACTGACACGCAGTCTAGGGATCTAAGGCCAACATGCAAAACCAAAAATCTCCCACGCGTACCTAAATGCTATGGATGTCTCTAGTCTACATAGATTTCCCTTATTTTTTTTTCTTCTGCATACACACAAAGCACTTGCATCTCAGTGCTGGAAGCTCCACATCTATCACACAGTCAAGTGTGAACAGAATCTAGAAACTAAGCGGTACTAGACATATCTGGCCACTCATCTCGTTTCAGTAGCCATGTTAAGCGCCCACTAGCAGCTTAGAGAGAAGCAACTATTAATTTCTTCTATGACATGTGGAGAGAAAAAGTTATTTTCCCTCCATTTTGTTATACTCATTTGCCACGTAGATTATTTTTCCAAGGTATTCCTGCCACATTGAGTGGGCAGGATGGACAGCGCTTGCCTAATGAGTTCTCATGTTTTCTTCATTATCAGTACTTGGTCCCCTGTGCAAGAATAATTAATTTCGTCCTGAATGTCCTTTAATGTTTACATGTTTTGCAGATGTTTATTAACATTTTTGTTGTATCCACATTATTATTGTATTTTGCAATAAGAAACCAAAGTACTGAAGAATTACTCTTTTTACATCTATTTATTTTAGATGTTTCACTTCAGATCCTCAGACTTTGAATTCTCGGAGTACCAGTTTATTTGTTAAACTGGTACTAGGTTATTTGTTAAACTGACAATCTGCAGGTGTAGTGCTTGGCACATAAGCATATGAGACCCAGGATCTCCAGGTAAGCAGCCAAAAAGCAAAGAAAACATATCTCTAAGTGATTTCACTCAGAACTCAATGACAGGCAAAGACAGAATTAATTTCCTCATCCCTGCACTCAAAACTTTAGTCTTCCTAAAGCTCTGTCTTTCATACTCCATCTTTCCATTTCTGGAACATTCAAAGCATTGCTCCTGCAAGCTTCAATCCCAGAGCATGTCATCCTGTGCAATAAACAAGCAAAAGAACCTGTGCAAAAGTGCAGTTTAAGACTGTATCATAATACTCAGGGAGCAGCACAAAAATTGCACGTAAAGCCTTAATTTTATCACTGTCTTAACCTCAGCGCTCAGCTTTGTTGCATCCTATTAATACGGCCCTGTAGATGCTCAGCATACAATGCTACACTGACACTTCGGTGTTTCACCAACAAAATGGGAGTATATACAGATCCAGAGCACTTTATGCTGGAGGATGAGTGGTAGATGGGATGGAGGAATTTTTGACAGTTAAGTTACACAGAAATTTGCTGACAGACAAAAACCATTGAAGCTTGAGTCCCAGGATTTATATCAACATTTTAAAAGGAGAGAGGTCCAGCAGATATTTTATCCAGTTCTTATTCCTTTGACAGTTCCCTGGACTTCTTGTTCCAGGTCAAATCACTTTGCTCAGTAAGTCTTAGCCTCCCAACTTCAGCCTTGTCATGTATTTCAGACTCCACTTTTGTCCTCTCTGCTAGCCCAAACTATCCTAATTTCATACAGTCTGTCTCCTACTTCAGCCTGGTGTTCAGTAAACCACTCACCCACTTCTACGTAGGTTTTGCTTTCAGCCCCTTTATCCAGCCACAGTGTCCATGTTCTCACTGGCTGTTTTCATTTCAGCATCATTCCCTGCTTCTTTCCAGCTCTCCCTGCTGTATTGTTGTTCCTTATCAGCTCTGTACACACAGCCTCCCTCAATTCCTTCCTAGTATCCCATTATTTCTCTACCCCAGTCCCTTTGCCTGAAGAGCCCTTGCCTCTCACCACCAACCCAGTGGCTCCTGTCCACCGTCTTTATTGCTCACTCATAGTGACAGTCTTCCTACACAGTGCAGTCCAGCTCACTTTTCATCAACTATGCATGGCCCACTTTCCCTCTCTACCTAAAACCTCATTATAATTTCTTGGTTTTCTGCCAATTTCCTTATCCTCATTTCCCCACATCAGACTTCTTCTTGTCCCCCTTGAATGTGAAGTAGGTAGTTACGTAATTTCCTTCATGTGAACAAGAGTTACATATCCCTGACAGAGAGGGGGAGAATCATCTCCCAGAATGGGACAACTACATCTTTTCAGAGAAAAATATTGCCAATAATTTTTTAGTGTGGGTAGAACAATGTATTTTTCTCTAGTCTTGTTCTTGGAAGATGTTAAAACTGTTCTGGCTGAAAATTTCTGAAGAGAAATCAGCCTGAGGCAGACACCCAGTGCAACACGGAAAAATTTAGTTTGAAAAGCTACTTTGACAAAGTTGTGAACAGCTGAAAATAGGCCTTTAGGACTGGAAGTGCCTGGCAGCCTTAGTAATGCTTTTACTCACTCTGCCTGTAGTGAGAGTCAAAGGGCCTCCCTACAAGGTCACCCACTTTGGTGACAATCAAGCATAAACCAACTGTATTTTATGGAGTAACTCTGGGTTCCTGCTAACATAACCGAGACAAGACTTCTGCCATTTAATTGTCCAACAATTTGATGCTTACATGAATCCTGATAGAGAGATCCTAACAATACTTTTCCCTGGGGCTGTGCCATGGAATATGAACGTGGGTAGCAGAGCTGGTTACAAGATTTCCCCTGAGCCTGTTTATGATGTGGCAGTTCATTGTAAACAGTTGGTGGACAAGCCACTGGGCCCCCAGCTGTTCAGAGTTTTTCTGCAAGAGTCAACATAATTGTAGCCCTACTTGTATCTTCAGCTTCTCCACTCTGAAGTTTGCTGTAAAGGACCTACCTAAAGTAATTGGACCACCTGTTGCATCGCCAGATCCGTTTAAGGGAGCCCTTCTGCGGTTTGGTTTACATGGTTTGACAGTAATTGTTTAAGTGGATGCCATTGTAAGGGCACTGCAAAATAAAATTGTAGAATTATTTTAATCAATAAATATAATTACATGCTCCCGAGACCATGAGCTTATCTGTAATTAGTTCCCCATACCATAAAGCAGTCCATAATGCCAACTTTTTGCACATTACAAGATGTCAGACAGAAATTACATTTGCAGATGACAGGAATCAATTGAGCTTTTACAGCTTAGAGAGATTTTGAGCCCTGGCAAAAAAAAAAAAGTATCAATTGTGAAACTCAAGAATGGATATTTGTTTTGGGAGCAAATTTGGTTATACTGGTACCATTGGTACTAGGAAAACAGTCATCATAAATTAACACAGCCCTAACATATACCAATGCAAATGGCATTTTGCAACTTCCGTTACTTAAGCAGCTAAATCCATAATTTTTCTTTCAGAACTACACAAGATTGAGTAGCTTGATGTGGGAAAGGATGTCATCATAAGATATTCAAATATTAACATTCCCATATGAAAATATATGCACACACACATGCCTATACACACATCCACACACATATCTGTACGTCCTTACTGCCAAGTGTGTATAGCCAAAGTTCACAAACTCTTTACATTTATAAACTGACTCTAATACTACCTGTAAGGCAGACCTTCATTGTAACGCTCTTATGCAGGAGGAAATTCAGACATAGAAGTTACGATCACCTTCCTAAGGTACTCACTCACAAAATGAGAAACAGTACTCACGTACTGACTCCTACACTTTTGTTCAAATCATTGGCTAAAACCAAAACAAAGCACAATCATATAAACATAAAAAACATACAGTTACAATATCACAGTAACACTTCTGCATCCATACATCTATATCTATAAATATAAATATATTTTTTATATATACAGACTACTACATAAGCAAAAAAATATATCAAGAAATTGTTTCACACAAAGGACAATTTTTATGAGTAACAGTGGAGTATTAGAGAGTTTTTTTAACTGCATTACAAGTGGCTTATAAGCTTCTGTAATTACACCTGCTCTTAGTAGTGCCTCCAGGTCAATGTTAGTTGTTGATTACGATGGTACTGTTGTATCAAACACAGGGTGAGAAAATCCTGTAGTTAAGTCTGTTGGCAAAGTCACAAAAATTTGATTTTCCAAAAATAAATCAGAACAGAATCTAACCCCATCTTAGAGGTTCTTTGGTATAATGTCTTAAAGCAAAAAGTGGGTTTCCTTCCCAATAGATTACATGGTAATTTTGGTCACTGTCTAGCATGTTAATGACATAAATTAACAAATACACACAGCATATATATATATGTAGTGGATTTTAATCTATGTATATAAAATATAATTAATTTTATATTAGTAAGGATGTTAATATCATCACAGTATTTAGCTATTATTTTTATATTTCTTTACATGTACCTTTGTTTCATGTCTTCAAAGGAGGCTCCACACTGCAATCTGCATTCACACTTCCATGGCTCAAAACTGTCATTAAACACATACTTATTTAAACACAAAATCAGTGGGGCATAAATATCTTCTTAAATACCTAAATGAAACTGAATGTATTTTAAAAGACTCTGAAGTGATTTCCAGTCAAGTCCATTCAAATCCCATTGAAATATGGGCTTCAAGATGGATCTTAAATAAACTACAACTACTTGACATGAAGCAGTCATTCTCCAAAAATCTTTTCTTCTGCTGAACTCCATCAGTAAACAGAAAGTAACTTGTAAGCACAGGCACAATTTGATTTTTACATCTGAAAAAAATTGATTGCAATTTAAAAATATTATCTTTACATTATATTTTCCTGAAGGAAAAAAATACAGTTAAATCGGAGCATAACAGGATAAAACCAATCAATCTGTGACAAAATTTCTAATAAGCATAAAGATACCACGGGCTTTCAGATGCCAGAAGAGTTGTTTGAGGATACTTCAGAAAGCACAAAGCAGGGCCAAACGCACCATTTGTGGTGAAAGATAACTTCGACCTTCATCATGGCTACTTCAGGCAGAAGGTAGGTCAGAAGGTAGCTCCAGGTGAGCTCCCTCCAAATGAACAGAACAATTCTGGTTTGAATTCTGACTCCACACACCAACCCTTGGGAATAAAGGATGCTGCCTATCAGCGCCAGAGGCTCCCCACACTCCAGATGAGCTGGCCTCGCTTTTTTTGGGGGGCAGCAAGAAGCCCCCTCCAGCTGTTACAGAGCCTCAAGGAATGCTCCCCACACCAGCTCTATGCTTTGCTATGTGAGTAGGGCCCAGGTGTACCCCAGGGATGTGGTTGCTCAGTGTAGCAGCTCACACGTACAACCTATAACGACTAGAGGACAATGCCAACCAAAGCACAGCCAGCCCAGCTGGTTTATCCCCACGGCACAGTCCAGCAGAGACACGGCCTTGCGGCCAAGCTTAGTCAAGACACATTAGCACAGACTAGAGTGAACAGAGCCATATTTCTTTCATCTGTAGAGCTAGTGTTATCTCTCAATTCAGGTGTCTCTGCACAGTGATCACACCAGGAAATATTAGCAGACACTTTCACATCATACCAGACCAACAATTAAAGGGCCTAGATTTTTGTTATCTCCATGAAAAGAGAAAGGGCAAATGCCTATGGGAATAAAGAGGAAGATCCTCCTTTTCTTTATGCTTTGCACTCCTGGAAGTGTGATAGCCCTAATTTTGTAATGACAGCATAAGCAGGACAGCCTCTGTGTTGAAAAGGTCCTGCAGCACTGGATAAAAGCAATATGAATCCACAGAAATTAACCAAGATGCTATTAAAATTACTTTGAATGGATAAGGAGCTTAGTAGGTAACAAGACCCCAATGAATTCTTTAGTAAAAATATTTTTTTAATTCAATTAATTAAATGGGTCTCAAAACTTCAATGTTTAATAAACTCCTTATGGTTCCAACCAGTTTTACCTGCATAGGATACAGAGCAGTATTATGCCAAACATTGGCCAGATCATTCTTATAATCAGAGTGAAATTCATGTAACTCACCTATGGTCCAAATCAAATTATTTAAATAGACAAATACCAACAGAACCAGCCCACTGACAAACTGTTCCCCAGCTCTGGCCAGTGATGAGTTTTGGGACAGGGGTTGTCTACAGGATAGGTACCTACTATTCACTAAGTCTACCAATCCGTAAGTTCACTCAGTACCGGCCCTCTTTCTCCCCATAGTCAATAAGGGGAATGGTTATGACATCTCAGGCATGACGACGTCCTGGTGATTCCCCACTGACTGTGCCACGGAGATCAATGAAAATTTGGCCTGTGTAAGAGCATGGTCCATAACAAGACCACGCTCTCTGATTTACATGGAAGACTTAAGATGCTGCTCTGCAGGGTTAAAGGAATCAACGCTGTGAATTCCATACCCATGCCAGTTCCATATATCACCAAATGTTCAAGGCATTAACCCACAACTTCACCTGTACCATTTCTCATTGCATCCACATTTTTAAACAATTAATATGAATATGACACTGTCAAATACAATTTCAATATAATCCTTTCAAATAAAGGATTAGAAGACTTGTTTCTTAAAGCCACTATCAATTTATCTACAAGCTTTGTTTTGCATACAGCAGCTAAGAATAGCGATGATTAACTGAAAGAAGAAAAATGGATCACTGCGCTTGTTTTTCCAGTTACTTATTATCAAGGGTATGTCTGCACATCAAGTAGACAACATTTCATTTTCCTTTTGTGGTCTGCTGGTGCTGGAAAACAAAAAATAAAAGACAGAATCATCATTAACATTAAGAACTACAGAAATGGACAAGGGGGTTAGTTAAATCTACATTTAATTTATTGTCATCTGGCTAGATTGCAAGTCGGTGACATGCATCTTCAGACCTCGCAGACTGTTTTGTAGATTGGTCATCCACCATAAATAAAATCTGAGGCTGAAAACAATTGACCTGACATTTACCCTGTTCCACAGCATAAACACACATGTCTGAATTTTAGGAGGCTTCAAAAGACAAAGTTATAAGGGCTGATTAACAGTTACTAATGAGACAGGCCTGTAGGAGTGTGTGAGTCATGAATGGGCCAGAAACTCTTTATGGGAATGTTGTAGGTTTTTACCTAGGCTGAACTCTGATATCATGTGAGCTACCAAGAGATACAGAAGCCAGTTCATGAAGTGGCAACTTTCAATTTTACATGACATAGAAAATTATCCACCCAAATAGGCGTATAGCTACCTCCTCCACAAGGAAGAAGAGAAGAGTTTTAGTGGTTGGAGACTCCTTCCTAAAGGGATCTGAGGGCCCAATATGCAGAGCTGACCCCCATCACAGGGAGGTCTGCAGCCTGCCTGGAGCCCGAATCAGGGATATCACCAGGCAACTCCCCAACCTGGTGAAGGCCACAGACTACTACCCCCTGCTCATCTTCCAGACAGGTGGGGAAGAAGCTGCATCCCGTAGTCTGAGGGGGATGAAGAAAGACTACAAGGCCCTAGGACGGTGGGTGAAAGAGTCTGGGGCACAAGTTGTTTTCTCCTCCCTCCTTCCATTTTCAGGTGATGACGTGGGATGGAATAGTAGGATTCTCTCTATTAACGCCTGGCTACGAGACTGGTGCTACAGGCAGGGCTTTGGGTTCTTTGATAATGGCTGGTTTTATAAGACAACAGGCGTGACAGTGATACATGGGAAAGGTTTATGTCGTAGGGGCAAAAGGGTTCTGGGACAGGAATTAGCAGGGCTCATTCGGAGAGCTTTAAACTAGATTCGAAGGGGGATGGGGTGGTAGCTGGGCTTGCACCACTGGGGCAATGCTCTAGTGTTGAGGTAGACCAGGAGGCCCCCCATCCCCCTGGGCTGAAATCAGGGGGTGAATCTGGGATGAAATCGGTGTGCCCAGCTCGCTCCCTGAAATGCCTGTACACCAATGCACGCAGCATGGGGAATAAGCAGGAGGAGTTAGAAATCCGTGTTCGGTCGGGGGTCTATGATCTAGTGGCAATTACAGAGACTTGGTGGGACGCCTCGCATGACTGGAATGTGGTCATGGATGGCTATGTCCTGTTCAGGAAAGACAGGCCGCTAAGGAGAGGTGGTGGAGCTGCTCTTTATGTGAGTGAGCAGCTAGAATGTATTGAGTTCTGTCCAGAGGCAGATCAGGAGCAAGTTGAGAGTTTGTGGGTGCGAATTAAGGGGCAGGCTGGCAGGGGTGATACTATTGTGGGTGTCTATTACAGGCCACCTGATCAGGATGAGGAGGGTGATGAGGCCTTCTACAGGCAGCTGAGAGCAGTCTCGCAATTACAGGGCCTGGTTGTCATAGGGGATTTCAACTACCCTGATATTTGCTGGGAGGCCTACTCAGCCAGCCATCCTCAGTCCAGGAGGTTCCTCCAGTGCGTTGATGATAACTTTCTGATGCAAATGGTGGATGAGCCAACTAGGAGAGGAGCGCTGCTGGATCTGATCCTCACTAACAAGGAGGGTCTGGTTGAAGAGGTGAAGGTTGAGGGCAGCCTTGGTTGTAGCGACCATGAGATGATAGAGTTCAGGATCTCATGTGGCAGGAACAGAATAGCTAGCAGAATCACAACCCTGAACTTCAGGAGGGCCAACTTTGGCCTTTTCAAGCAATTGCTAGGGGAAATCCCATGGGACAGGGTACTAGAAGGTAAGGGGGCCCAAGATAGTTGGTTAGCGTTCAAGGACTGCTTCTTCCGAGCTCAAGATCAGAGCATCCCAACAGGTAGGAAGTCAAGGAAGGGTACCAGGAGACCTGCATGGTTAAACAGGGAACTGCTGGGCAAACTCAAGTGGAAGAAGAAGGTGTACAGATCGTGGAAGGAGGGGCTGGCCACTTGGGAGGAGTATAAGTCTGTTGTCAGAGGATGTAGGGAGGCAACTAGGAAAGCTAAGGCCTCCTTGGAATTAAACCTTGCAAGAGAGGTCAAGGACAACAGAAAGGGCTTCTTCAAATACATTGCAGGTAAAACCAACACTAGAGGCAATGTAGGCCCACTGATGAATGAGGTGGGGGTCCTGGAGACAGAGGATAAAAAGAAGGCGGAGTTACTGAATGCCTTCTTTGCCTCTGTCTATACTGTTGGAGGCTGTCCTGAGGAGCCCTGGACCCCTGCGGCCTCAGAAGAAGTCAGGATAGAGGAGGAATCTGTCTTGGTTGATGAGGGCTGGGTCAGGGACCAATTAAGCAACCTGGACATCCATAAATCCATGGGCCCTGATGGGATGCATCCGCAGGTGCTGAGGGAGCTGGCGGAAGTCATTGCTAGGCCACTCTCCATCATCTTTGCTAAGTCGTGGGCAACGGGAGAGGTGCCTGAGGACTGGAGGAAAGCGAATGTCACTCCAGTCTTCAAAAAAGGCAATAAGGAGGAACCGGGTAACTATAGACCAGTCAGCCTCACCTCCATCCCTGGAAAGGTGATGGAGCAACTTGTTCTTGGTGCTGTCTCTAGGCACATCAAGGATAAGGGGATCATTAGGGGCACTCAGCATGGCTTCACCAACGGGAAGTCTTGCTCAACCAACTTGATAGCCTTTTATGAGGATGTTACCCGGTGGATAGATGATGGTGAAGCTGTGGATGTGGTCTATCTCGATTTCAGTAAAGCGTTTGACACGGTCTCCCACAGCATCCTCGCAGCTAAACTGGGGAAGTGTGGTCTGGATGATCGGGTAGTGAGGTGGATTGTGAACTGGCTGAAGGAAAGAAGCCAGAGAGTAGTGGTCAGCGGGACAGAGTCCAGTTGGAGGTCTGTGTCTAGCGGAGTTCCGCAAGGGTCGGTTCTGGGACCAGTTCTATTCAATATATTCATTAATGACTTGGATGAGGGATTAGAGTGCACTGTCAGCAAGTTCGCTGATGACACAAAACTGGGAGGAGTGGCTGATGTGCCGGAAGGCTGCGCAGCCATTCAGAGAGACCTGGACAGGCTGGAGAGTTGGGCGGGGAGAAATTTAATGAAATATAACAAGGGCAAGTGTAGAGTCCTGCATCTGGGCAAGAACAACCCCATGTACCAGTACAAGTTGGGGACAGAGCTGTTGGAGACCAGCGTAGGGGAAAGGGACCTGGGGGTTCTAGTGGACAACAGGATGACCATGAGCCAGCAGTGTGCCCTTGTGGCCAAGAAGGCCAATGGCATCCTGGGGTGTATTAGAAGGGGTGTGGTCAGCAGGTCAAGAGAGGTTCTCCTCCCCCTCTACTCTGCCCTGGAGAGGCCGCATCTGGAGTATTGTGTCCAGTTCTGGGCCCCTCAGTTCAAGAAGGACAGGGAACTGCTAGAGAGAGTCCAGCGCAGAGCCACGAAGATGATTAAGGGAGTGGAACATCTCCCTTATGAGGAGAGGCTGAGGGAGCTGGGTCTCTTTAGCTTAGAGAAGAGGAGACTGAGGGGTGACCTCATTAATGTTTATAAATATGTAAAGGGCAAGTGTCAAGAGGATGGAGCCAGGCTCTTCTCAGTGACATCCCTTGACAGGACAAGGGGCAATGGGTGCAAGCTGGAGCACAGGAGGTTCCACTTAAATTTGAGGAAAAACTTCTTTACTGTAAGGGTGACTGAACACTGGAACAGGCTGCCCAGAGAGGTTGTGGAGTCTCCTTCTCTGGAGACATTCAAAACCCACCTGGACGCGTTCCTGTGTGATATGGTCTAGGCAATCCTGCCCCGGCAGGGGGATTGGACTAGATGATCTTTCGAGGTCCCTTCCAATCCCTAACATTCTGTGATTCTGTGATTCTGTGAAAAAGGACTGATTTTTTTTTTTAAAGGTGACTGGGCCAAGGACACTGCGTTTCTCAGGCAAGGCAATACAGTTTTCCTGCTTTTACTGTAGAAAAATTCAGTTCTTAAAAGCAGATGTTAAATTGAGCTGTATATGCAGTAAGATTTTTGTGTGTTTCACTTAGTACAACATCCATTTGAATGCAGATAGTTCACTTGGAACAACTTATTTCATTTTGCAAGAGGAGTTAACCAAAAATCGTAAGTCGCTATGGCCTTGGGCAAGTAGTCAAATCCTTCAGTGTCCCAGTAAGCTCCTTATTAAAGGCCAGAAATGAAGGTACCTTGCAGGGCTCGGGAGTCAAAACTCACTGCAAGCCATGCTGTCATGTGCCCCCACCCCTTGTTGCTGCTGAAGCACAGCTAGAGTCCGTCAGACAATCTCCGTGGCACAGATCTGTGTTTCATGGAACAGACTATTCCAGTGGTATCCAGCTCATTCTGGTATTCAGATACATCTCTTGCTAAGAAATGTGAATATTCAGTAGGGTATAGTCAGCTAAAAACGTTCAGTCAGCTTCAGATGAGACCGACTGGGAAGAACCACAAGGAATTTGGTAACAAATCAGCCAATTGGGTAAAAATCTGCTCCTGCAAGTCCACAGCACGGCACGTGGATACTGAGCTGTGCCAGCGATCTTCCGCTTCATTCAGGCGCCGTCAGTTGTTGCATCCAGGCAGGCTGTGCAGCTGACACCCTAACGTACAGACCAGCAGTTAGTCCAGCAGGCAGCACGCCATCGCATTTCACGTATCAAGACTGGGCCAGCAATAGGATTCCTTCCAGCTTGTCCAGATCATTTAATTGGCAAAAGTCAACAAGTCTGTTCCCAACAAAAAATTCATGCCCGAGTTTGATAGAAAGTCACTTGACTCAATCAGTTGTCGTTTTTTTCCCCTCTGTCAGCATGAGGCTTTCTGAAGAATCTTCACTCAGTTGCAGTCTCAACAGGTCATTTCTCTCTCATCAGATCCCAAAGTAGAGTCTGCTCTAGCTCCATTTACCTTATCCAGTTCTCCCCATTGTCAATTCAAATCCAACAAGCCTTTTGAAGTCTCTTAGTCCACTTTTCTTGTGTCAGGAAACCTTTGGGACAGTTTATAATCTATATAAGCACTAAGACAGGACCACAAAATGAATCGTATTAATATAATTACAACCAGTAAAATCATCAAAAGGACTGATTCCATATTTAAGCTAGAATAATGAGGTAATGCGAAAAAAATACTCTGGGAGATCTAATTATATAATGCAGTATTCAGTTCTGCACGGCCAGCCCAGCAATTCCTGTAGCATTCCAATCAAAGTGATCTCACTAGCATGTGAGAGAAGAGTCCAGCTGACAGATTTGGGACATGTAACGTACTATTTAGTCAAGAGGCCCCATGTGCTATTCATAAAGAATTAACAACTCTTATATTGACAATGACAGTATTGTCAGAAGACCTTTGGAAGGGGGAAAAAACCTCCATAAACTCCGTCTCTGTGAAGTTGGACTTTTTTTTTTTTTTTGCCCCTTTTTTCCAATGCTGATGTAATCTCCAAACATCTCCAGCAGCAGCTGCTCAGCGAAACCAGGCACCTTCTCCCTAGTCCCTTTCAGCAGCACACGCAGCACTTTCCAGCTCCCTCAAGACAATCAGGGCCTTTCTTTCACCAATTAGCTATCACTTCAAGAGCCCTGCGCTGTCCAACGAGCTCTTAAGAATGGTCTTTGCAGGAAACAACACTGGAGAAGCCTTTTTTCCCCTAGACAAATTAAAAGGGGAAGAAGGGAGGGAGGGGGAGAGACAAAAAGCGCAACAAAACAAATCAGAACACAGAAGCTGTCCAAAACGCGTCGCTCATTTAGTACATCGACAAATGCAGAAATGGCCTCAAGAGCCAATGCCAGAGCAAGGCACACACAAAAAATGCTCCTACTTTCTTTAGGAGATAGTTTGTTTAGTCGAATATGTTAAACAGGTTTCATAGAAAGAAGGGCTCTTGTTACAGCAAGTCTCTGAGCTATATGAACTGAAAGGGAAAGAAACTCCTGGAAGATTATGTTGTATTTCCTTATTTGGCTCCCCAAATGTAAAGCAGCATTATTTGAAGCAGACATTATAGGAAAGAACTCGGTTTAGCTCACTTTAAATATAGATGGATTGATGAAATGAGTAATTACTGGAACTGCTAAGATCTTTTTGAACTTACTCAACTAGCAAGCTCCTTTCCCAAGAAACCGCATTTTCCATCTAAAAAGGAATTAAAGCCTGATTCAGAGATATAAAGCTCTGTGAATTTTACATTTTTTTTTTCCTTTAAAATCAGGGAATAGGTACAGTAATACCTTGAGGTCCCCGTTGATGCCAAGTCCCCATTGGAACACATACAAACTCTAGGACCCAGTTCAAGAAGAAAACAAGGAACTTTTATAGATGTTTAAGTAATACCTTGCCTGGGCCTGGACTTCAGCAACTGGACCTGGACAAGAGGAGTTGTGAAGGCAAAAACGTGAAGGATCAGCAGTAAGTGAAATGACTTGGACAAGGTCCAAGCAATAGCACAGTGTCAGGACTGCTTCCCTGATTTTCCAAACTCTGCATTAAACCAAATGGCATACCAAAACTCTGAGTGTCAGTATTCTCTTACAGTACTATTTTCTGGTCAAATTTGTCCTGATTAGGGTAACCTCGCGAGAGTCAGCACATTGCCTTCTAACAAGGACACCACAAATACATTTACATTACAGTAAAAAAAAAAAATAATAGTCTGTTCCCTTTGATTGACTGTGTATCAGGAGCAAAGCTCCAGGCTTTGTAAACAGTTAAATGGCATGGCAAAGCAAATACTTTAAGGGGTTTCAGGAGTTTGTTCACACTAATGGGTGCTCTTAACTACTACAGGGATTTTTAAATGGAGTTGGAAAGTGTCAGACCTGATCAGACTGCTTAAAAGGAAAGAAAGTCTGATGTATCACCCTGTGTGCATTTATGAAGGAATGTGAATCAACTCAAATTCCTCTGCACAGGAAGGCTCAACCAAGGGACGAGTATACACAATCAGGATTAAGAAGGAGTCTTTGTGGAGGTGCACCAAACAATGAGTGTCTTTTTATACCTACAGACTTCAAAAGATGCTGAGTTTAAAGGGACTACTCCTTTCAACTAGCAAAGATTTTGCTGAAAAAATGCAGTAGGCTGGAGAGAACAAATATATATACATATATATGTTACTAGGGCCACCTCCAGTTATAGGAAAAAGGATTAAAGGGACCCAAAAGGTCTATCAGCTTGCCTTAAAGCAAGATCAACTATGCCATTCCTGACAGCTGTTTCTCTAACCTGTTTTTTTAAGAGACCTACATCCACACAGATGAGAAGAAAGGAAATCTTCATCTCATCTGAAAGGGATTTAAGCAGGAAAAACAGTTTGACAAATTGTTCAGTGGCTCTATCTGCTACAATACAACCACTGTAAGCCCATTGCCAGGGGCTCTACATTACGTACTCACTTGGGCAACTGCCTCATTTTGTAGCTGTAAAGTAATTTATTGGTTGAGGCAACAATATCTGCCTTTTTTTTTCCAGAAAAGCACATCTATGTATATGTGTCTCCTTCGGATGGATGCAATCGCTATACCTGAAAGTGTATCTTTTGTGACAACCATCTTCCTTTACCCTGGTGCAATCCTGCTGTCCATACTCCAGCAGGATTGCTGAAAACCACCACCAGCATTTTACCAATTTCAATATTAGCTAATAGGACTGTCATGTAATACAGCACGTCCTACGCCTTGGCCATCAGCAGTTCAATCTGTTCGGGGTGAGAAGCCCCATGGTTATTTAAGGGCGCATGAGGAACGAATTGGTGGTTCATTCCAGTGCCAAGTGAACAGGTGCCTCCTCCCCGGGCTCACAAGTGGTTCTCAGCTATGCCGTCTCTGGCGTTCCCCGAGAGGTGTCAAAGCCGGAACAGAAACCGCAGAACCCTCGCGCCTGGCGCTGAGCTCTGCTCGGGACAGGCTGACATAAAGCCGGGTAAGCTTCCACGACGGCTGCCTGGTCAATAGCAGTTCTATGGCTCCACATGCCACGGCTGTCAACTTGGCACTCCTCATAGGTACTACATTTATTCACACAAAGGAATACTGCGTCTCAGTTGCTGAAGATGGAAGGATAGTTCTTTCCTGCTTAGATTTCACTTCTTAGAACAGATTTCCTCCCACAGAAAATTAATGGCACAGCATAAGCAAGGCGAGTCTACGTGCCAGATGAAAACATTGTGTGGCCAGATTTTAGAAAATGCAGTTTAAAATGGGTAGCTGTTCTTCCCTCCTTTGCAAAGTATTTTGAGACTGAGTGAGGAAAAGAACTACGTAAAGCCTATATATTGATAATTATTATTTGGATTTTCTCTAATATACTTCTTCACACAACAGATGTTCCTAATGCCTGGCACCGTTTTTAATGATTTGCCTTTTCAAAGAATGTACGTTGTATCACATAAAAGCATCCTCTCTGTTCAGAGTTTATTTTGCAAAAATCGTTTTCCAACTAATCATCTCTCTAGAGAACAACGGCATGATAGAAGAGTATTCCTGACGGGTGATATTTTATTACTAACATATGTTTTCATCACATAAACAACATTATTACCCTCTTCTGCTATAAATATGTATTAAAATCCTCTAATTTGAAACTATTTCCAAGACAAATTCCATATTTTGCTTTTAAATTATCACATGATTAATTGTCCTGGTAATCAGTGCCCTCTGAAGGCTAGTGTAGCAAAAAAAAAAAAGTATGTATTATGCATTCTTGTTGATCTTTAAAATGTAAGGCAACAGAATTCACATCTAATTTCCCAGTTCCAACTATAAAGCAGACTATCTCCTAAAACATCACTACATTCCTAAAATTTTAAAATACCAAGTGAATTTACAAGCAACAAAGCAGACAATATAACGATAATCATAAAACATCCACTGGTATCATCAGTTTGAAATATATCCCAAAACATAAATAAATTAGAATTAAAAAATAGGATATTTGACTTACTGTATTTACCACACATTCAAAAGTCAGGATGTCTACAAAAGAAAACGGCAGAGTTGCATGTGTCGGCATGGCTAACAAGAAGTTCCCGGTTCATTGTCAAGAAAAAAAAGAAAAATTCAAGACCAGCACTTATCTCTCAGAATCGTATGCCTTGTATAGTTATCAGAGTCAAAAAGGCACCTTGCTCCCGTTCACATACGTGAAATCTCCTGAACAAGCATTCTAGATCACACTGAAAACAAAATACCACTTAAAAAGAGTCAGATCAAGGTATTCATAGCTTTAGAGGACAAAATCTGACATTCAAAGTCAATTCCTGCTTCAAATACCTTGTGATAATATGCACATATCAAGATCATTCAATGTTGCCTTGAGTCAAAGGAAAGCAAACACCTGCCCCACTGGTTTTCTACTGGAAAATCCCCAGCAAAGATACTCCTCCCACTACAGTCAGTTTGATATGGCCATTTCCATGATCAAGAAAAACAAGGACAGAAATAAGATACTTCATTTATTACATATTTTTTCTCTTCAGCGTCCATAAAGCCAGAAGTGTTTGTAAAACTCTAGCTCATCCTTAAAGGCCTCACAGTCAAAAGTGAGATTTAAAAGCAAAAAAAGAGCACAGAGCGTAGAAAAACAATAATAAAAATGAGGGAAAAGGACTAGGAGGAAATGAAACAAAAACTTATAAATCAGTCTTAAATGTGATTACCTGAAGAGATCTGTATTTTAAAGAAAAATTGATGAGACCTTCACAGTTCCAGAGCTGTCACTCCATTAACACCTCCATATGCTGCTGTATGCTGCAATGCTCAGCAGCAGATCTCTTACTTCCCTTTCATTTATAGGAATTTCTTACTAGGAGTGTGATCAGAACATGATCTAGAAGTAGAAAAATAGACCACGTATATGCCATGATATTTAATCACATCAATTAATTAAAAGGTTAGTAATATCCAAACCATCCACCTAATGGTGAAAAAACATAAAAATACAAAAATATTTAGTCACTCAAAGGAAAAAAGGCTAGCATAAATATTTAGCATTTATGTTACAAAATTCAGAATACCTTGTTATCAAGCAGTTATTATGTTCATTTCCCTCTTTAGCAGTCAGAGACCCTACACAAGTTGCTAAGCCTTCACACTCAGTTAGATGGATAATTTTTGGTTGGAAAGAGCCTCTGGATTTCTGCTGGGGAAATTAAGAAATTATCACTGAATTCAATCAGACATAATGGATGTAGCCCTAAAGCATCCTTTCTCAGTGCTCTCCTTTCATCAGTGGCTTTTTCTTTTTTTCCACTCAATTCATTGAATTCACGTCAATCTAGTAGAGAATTTTACTATTATTTTTGATAAAACAGTGTTTCAACTGAAACGCCAGTTTTTCAAAACCAGAAATCTGGCAAAACATGCTCCAGCTTTGACAAACTATTTGCCAAGAGCTGCTTTTCAGATCCATAAAATTCAAGATCAGAACAAAACAGACAGACAGATCAAGCTCTTCAAAACACTACACAATCAAGGCACTCATGCATAAAACCATAGTTTCAGTCTCTTGACGAGTGCTGTGGCCACCTATCTTTGGGCGATTCCCGAGTCTCTCATGACTTAAAAGCCTTGCTTCCTTCTCACTGTGTACAAAACCAGACTGGGACCTTCAGAAATGTCACAGGATGAAAACCCAGTTCCCTCTCGTCTGTAACCACATGTCTTCAGCAGATTAAGCACTTACAGAAGGGGGCTGCTACGTGCTACGTCTCCTCTAGTTTCACTCAGGGGATGCTCCTCCTGTGCTCTACCAAAAAGAGATCAGATCAAAACCTGCCGCTGCCTTACAATTAAATTTGGGTTTCCCAGCCACCATTTGTGTTGACAGCATAAGCCAGTATTGACAGAAGTGAACAATGATGCAACTGCCATTTCCACACAAGGTCCAGCACGTGACAAACTTAACTACTAAATAGGAGTTAAAGTTTCTAAAACTTACCATAGGCAAAATGTGCTTTGGCGAACTGCAGATCACGGAAAGAACTCGAAGATGATATCACGCCACCCATAAAATGCAATTATTGAAAAAACCCCTGTTATCCTTTATAAGTGATGGAAGGTAAATACTTCACATGCTGCACTGACACAGCTGCAAACCTTATTTTTCTGTTTAAAAGTGAAATTACATTATCAGAAAGGTATATTTGAAATATTTCTCATAAATGTTTACTTGGAAATTAACAGGATTTGGGAAACTTTGAAGATAGATGATCAAAAATATGATTGCATCCAACAAACTCTTCATTAAATACATGTGTAACTAGAAAAAATTACTTAAGTTTATTTAAAACCATGTGAGTAATAACGAATTATCAGACCTACCATGACCATACTAAATTTAAAAAAAAAAAAAAAAAGGCCTGGGATTGCATGGCTTAGGCTTTATGCTTTGGCTTTGTCTCCTTAATCATTTGCTTTCTTCAGTTTCATTTTCGATAGCCACATAACACTAGATTTACAATAAACACAGACTGATCTGACTATCTATGGGTTTGGAACTTTCCATATTCCAATCTTAACTTTGCATCAGAGACTTTGTGGCCAGACCAGAGTCAGGCATTCAGCAAACTATATTGTGTTTTGAACAAGTTTTTCATTCTACTAACAGGTTATTCTGCTTATTTTTAAAGTCTCTTTGCACACAAAAAGAAGGGGAGCTGGGGCAAAGAAGGAAAGAAAAGAGTCCATTTGAAAAAATTACACTGCTAGATTACAAGAGTTGAAAGCTGGTATGTAACTTTGCTCCGGGTGATCAAACTGCTAATCAGGAATGCTGTCGGGAACAGAATGGAATTCCAAATAAATTAGCCATGTCCGAGAAGCCAATACAACACAGGATTAAGGCTCACAAAGAAAACAAATTTATTCAGCCTACTTTATCAGAATTCTTAATAACGTGTACTAGGTTTTCTCATCGCAGTCTGAGCTCTTCCACTGGAACAGTGTGGAGAAGGAAAAATGAGTCACACTTCATAAATCTCCTACTTGTACAGACACCTAAAAATGTTATATAGAGCAAGACACACAATACCGTTATATATAAATACATATGCGCATCACTGTTACAGTAGAAATTTACATATTTATTTCTCCAAGTTTATTTCCAAGGCACCTGACCAAAGAAAAGACACTACACGCTTTTGTGAAAATGTACAAAGCTGAAGAAAAAGGTTATGACTGCATTGATCTCCACACCAAACTGAGCTTCAATGCCATCATATGTAAACCACTGAATTAAATAACCAACTATGGAAATAAAGCTCTCTCCTGTATGACCTTGCCATCCATCACATTTTTTCTCAAGTTTAAAAAGAAAAATTCTTGTGACCACACACTGCATCAAAGAATACTGTGGCTGAGGTACTGTCTGCAACTCAAATGCGTGTTCTATTTTTGCTTCTGACAGCATCCCAGAGAAACTTTCAGAATAGTTTATGCCAAAATCACAGGAACATTGAAATACGTGCTTAAGTTTTTGTGCTTCCTTTAATTGGGATTTTAATCTTTATCAGACTGCTTTTCTCCATCTATGAAATGGAGATTATAATAGGCTCTTATCTATACAGTCGATTGAAGACAGAACTATGTTTTTTGGAGCATTTTTGTAAAAAAAAAAAAAAAAATTAAAAAGGAGATAAAGTACTCACAAAAAGTATTTCAAACAGAATCTAAGCATGTGCAGCAAAATTGTCCTGTGAGGGAAGCGCATGTGTCATCTTGGTTTCTGAAAAAAAAAAATAAATCACAAACATATTCTAACTTCAAACCATTGTCTAGTACACTTACTCACTGGAAAACAGGAGACTGAATACAGTACCTCTTGCGTTTACATGACTGTCATATTACCTTGAGATTCTGTGCATGTGTATACATGGGTATCCTGTAATAAAATTCATCAAGCAAACCACTACTTGAGTGTGAGTGTTAGAGATTCATTTGTCTGGTGATTCCCAGACGTGCCCTGTTTTCCAGATGACCAAACTGCACCAGCAATTTGATATACACGGTTAGCGTTAGGTATTTTCTAAAGACTTTTTTCCCAGATAAGGGGGACTCCTTGTAACACACCATTTGCACCCCATCCCCTTCCCACAATAAAACAAATGAAATGCTATTTATTATTATCACTGTATTTAGTATCTTATTCAAGCGCTAAAGCACACATTTCTACCAACCATGACTTAGTGTAAGATTTTTTTTTTGTCAAGTGTTTTTTCCTCCCTGTAAGAAGATATTTGCACAAATATGGAAAGAAAAGCATATATGCCCAAATCACCTTTTCTGGAAATGCATCTCCAGAGGGTGAGTCAAATGATGCAAGCCATTGCTGCACCATTGAGACATGTGACTGGAAGGGTTCTGTCTACACCCCAATGCCTCCATTAGAGGCACATAAATAACCATTTGATTTGAGCAAAATATTTTGGAGGAAATGTAAACTATGTTGTTTTCTCAAGAAAATAAACCAAGAAAGCAACAAGCACAAACAAAACTTTTCATGAAGCCCAAGGAAAAGTGTTGATTTTAATTTTTGAAAGGGTCTCTTTAAATAGGAAACAGATTTGTATTATTAACCACTGAAAGAAATGTTTTGATTCAGGGGACAGCAGAAAAGACATTTGTCCAGCTAAAACAATTTGCCAGAGCTTTGGTACACATTCATAAGTAGCTTCAAATCATTTGAGATGACAATTGTGGCAAATGAACTACTGGTCTAAAAAATGTTTCCCTGTTCTAAGCTTGATCTGCCAAACAGTGCCGTATATACTCTATATTAATGGACGATTCATGTGCTCAAGCGAAGCACACGTGCAAGTGCTTGCAGAACTGGGGTGGATTTCTACATTTCCAGAATACAGACGCTGGATTTCTGAGCGAGGAAAAGAGGATGATCGCTGGCAGAGAGCGGCGCTGCTCCGCTTACTCGCTCTTGGCTGATAGTAGGCCAATGAGACGTGTTCTGGATTACCACAATAAACATTGGGCTTTACAAAATAATGTCATAAATTATAGTTTTATCAGCAAGTGCACTCATCTTGTACCCTAAAAACAGTATGCTTCAATTACATTTGAGATTTTTTTCTTTTAAAAAACACACAAAATAAAGCAAGTAGGTGAAAGGTAACTGTATCACTTTACAGACACAAGCTACCCTCTGATTACAACTAATTAAGATATTCAGCAGCCTTAAAACAATACCTTTTTTTAATCAATGAACCCAGACGGCATTCACAGCTTTTTACGATGACAAACGCTCTTTGAAAGAGTTAATAGGCAAAGGTTTGTACTGGCAATGAATAGGGCTACCTTTAATTGATCCAAGAGCCTTAGAGAGCCGTCTTATAGCATGATGATGTATTTGGGTTGCAAATAGGCCAAAATAAGCATAAAGAAAATCTGTAAGACCATGAGACCTTTCATTTTTTTCATTGCGGGGGGGAAAGGGGGGTAACTGCTGGAGAAAATGAGAGAACTATGATGGGGTTATCTTTGTGCTCCAGCACTTAAAATAGATAAAACGACAGAAATTTTGTGGAAAAGAGAGGAAGTGATCAGGCCATAATTCTGAGAATAAACATCAGGATGCATGAAAACGTACAAAACAAGGCTTCTTCAGAAAAAAATAAATAAAAAAAGAGGAGATGACCTAATGGTATAAAGAAACATTGATTAAAGAAATACCCTGAGGGAGAAAGATATTCCATCAGCTTTAACAAACACTGCATGGCCCTGCATTCCCTCTAAACTTCTTAAGCAAGGGGGAGGGGGGAAAAAAAAAAAAGTCTGGAGGCAGTCACATGGATCTATTTATAATTTTTCCCATCATTCTTTGTTCATCTTTTACATGGTTTGGTTCAAGATGTACAGAAAATTTGCACACAAGAAGTGGCTCACAAAATTAAACACGATGGGTTAGTAGTAAGCATTCTTCACTGAGCAGTCAAAGAAGAAACAAAAATTCATTTTTATAAGCAACATAAAATCCATTTAGTCATATTTTTTCTTTATGAGACTGATTATACACTAATGTTACCTAATAATGAAGAAACTAGTCTATCCCTACTTAAACTAGCCTTTCATCATAAACTCAATTTTGTCAGAATCCCTTTCCTCATTTACCAAAAGCTAAACCGATTTTCTTGAACTTTCACCGGTGCAAACTTTATGCCAAGGTAGAATTTTTCTGGAAAGTGAGGCATATCAGACAAGGAAATTCCTAGACTAAAAGACTATTTTAAAATGGAATTACTGTGTAAGCATATTATCAATAACTCAGGAAAAAAAATATCAAATAGAAAGGTCCTGGGGTCTGAGATTTTCTTAAGACACATATATGGGAGGAGCTAGGAAAAAAGTGGACACCACTCCTTAAAAATAAGAAAGCAGAGCAATAACATATCCTTCTCCAATATATGCATCCTGATGCATCAGGAAAAATAAGTCAAGTCCACTTTCAACTCAGAACAGGCGACAGATAAGCTGTTCTCAAATTCCGCTCATCCTGTTCATCCTACTGCCATGAACAAGTCCTCTTCTAGCAGTAACTACACAGAAAAAAATACAAAGTCTCCATTACAGGCCTGGGTGAAAATGAAGAAAAGACTAAACTTACCTCTCTAAGACAAGAGAGCTGACACAGGATGCTTTGAACAACAATACATTCCCGTTAGGAATATTGCCTCCTGCAAGGAGTTTTCCCCTGCGGTACAAAGTTCTGAGGAAAGGAATAGATAAAAACTTCCTGTCATAACTTCAAGACATTTTTCTAATTGAATATTCTAAGCCCACATCACCACAGAATTACCACCATACCAAGGTAAGCACCAGCTGCATCCTTCAAAAAAAAAACCCCTCACTTCAAGGCACAAACATCAGCAGACGAGCAGGAGAACCAGGACACGTGGACATTGGACATGTACTAAGGAAAGTATATGCTCAGCTGGACTGTGCACAGCCTTGCTTACTTCTATGTAAAGAGAGTCAAAATATTGTGCTCTGTTTTGAGTTGTTTTCATTTTTTAAAAAATAATAATAATTTTGAGAAAGTCTTCTCCTTGTTCTATTCACTTTCAATTCAGATTTTTAGAATCTTCCTTTGTAATTCAAAGCCAAAATATTTCCTTCCACTGTATCAGGTTACGTGTAAATTCCAGCTACCATAAGTTTTCTTAAAAAAATCAGGATGTACAAGGAGGTCTTTAAAGGACATCAAGTTCTTGAGGAACACTTTGAAATCAACTGCTTTTTGTGCAGAGGACACTGGATAGGTTGCCCATCCCACTCTCCACAAGAATAGTGAAGCACCACTGTTTTATAAAACAGAAGACAATCACATCAAAAAATAACTGTGTCTAGTAGCTTACTATTCGACAGGAAAAAAAATTGGCCAAACTCTGCTATTACACTTCTAGCTGGTAGGGGTCTGAGAATACAACCAGGATTTCCTCCATAGCCATCAAAGCTGCAGGCAAAGTAACCCCATCAAGGCTCACGTGACAGACGAGTCTTACAAGTACAGAGGAAGCATCGGTGGCTAACTGCATAGGAGGTCTCCTTTCATCACTTGTGCCAAGAGCACCAAACTATGAAACTCAGCCGCCACACCGGTCCCACAGTAGCCATTGAGACCTTGGAGACAGCTAGGGGAAAAAAGTCCCTGAAGAATGACAGGTAAAACCCTGGAACATGAAGGAAGGAAGCGAGAACAGTAACAAATCAGAGAACTAGAGAGGGTTGCCTTTAAGATGCTTGCCTAGGGCCTATCATCAAGATGCTGTTGTATCCTCTTTATCTTACTTTCCACCAAACTGACTCTGATCATAACAGCACCCTCAATAGTGAAGCTTCCCCCAACAAATGGTACAATCAGCCTATTTGTGTGCCACTCTATACTATTAAAGATCATATTTCTACTGCTGCCCTTGTAGAGAGCCTACAGAAAAAGGGACAATATTCAAGTCTCATTCATGCACGTTCAATTTCACTGAAGAACACAGGAGGACAGAAGGGCACTTCTGTGGCAAATACTAGCAAAATTGGAGATATTTTCCTAAATCAAGCCTAAAATGTGTTTATAGGTCTATTTATACAGCGACAAAACACGTCCCACCTGGGAACATGTGTGGGAGCTGTTTATGGAGGGCACACCAACAGAGCACCAGGATGGCCAGAAAGCAAATACGACTGCAGACTGCTGCAAATACAGGGGACACGAGTATATTCCCAGGGGTGTCAGGCTCAAATTTTGAGCTCTGTGAATAAGCAGTGCCACACACTACACACGTATGTCCAGTAATATGTAGGTAATACAGTCTAATGGCAATGTTCCTCTGCACATCAAATTGACTGTCATTGTCATTAAGTTTACTTTGTGCATCTCTTTACAGTCTCAAACTGACCACCAATACCAAAACCGTGAGAATTCTATATACATGAGCTTATCTTTGGCCAAGCAACTACTATACTGATGAGGAACTGAGGCACAGAAAGTCTGAATAGGAATGAATCCAGATTTTTCAAGCAGCATCTATTTTACAGCCACCTCATAAAGTTAATAGCAACAACATATTTTTAAAACCAGTTCACATTTTACTCTTAAAGGAATATTTATATATTTGGTTAATCTTCACCCCTGTGTGCACGTGAACACGCACACCTGGAACAGAAACATAGGGACTTACAGGTGGGGGAAGATGATGCAGAAAGAGAAATGGGTTTTCCAGTGCCAGAGATGGACTCAGCTTCATAGACCAGATCAAAACCCATTACTTTTAGGTCATCAAACCAATGTTCAAGACAAAAGCTTCTCAGGTTCCTTGCAAACAGAAATAACCCACAGTATCCTGAATAATTTATTTTTTTAAAGTAAAATCCAGCAAGTTTTACTTAAAAACTAGTTGAGTCTCTTTGCAAAGCGTGGTGTTTAACTAAGCTTTAATTGTACCCTGTCATCTACAATCCCAGGCCCAAACACGGCACACAGTGAAATAAAACCCACAACGTTTTGCCAAAGGAGGCAGAAGGAGTTTTCATGCTGTAGCAGAAGCAGCAACAGGCGCAGACAAAGTTGTCTTTTCAGCTCCACAAGTATAAATCCTCAGCAACTCCACGTTGATGGAAACCTCACCCTAAAAGCTCGGTGGACTCTCCTCAGCTCAGCTGGGATACTAAGAAAGCAAACTTTGAACCTTTTTTTTCTAAAAATCTGCTTCACAATTCAACATCTTTGGTGTAAATCTTTTAAAAGACTGAGATGGCATCAAGTCAGGGACAGGATGGAGAGAAGTGTGTTTCCGTCCGTGGGGGCACCATTAGGAGGAAGGTTAATAGCCCTGGGCATGCAATCAAATTAAGGTTTGTGCCAGTTTCCCCAGGGTTTCCCTTGCCACCACCAGCTTCCCTAGGCTGGGCAGCTCACCCTCATCTTCCTACCAACGACAGCTCTTAAACAGAAGCACAACAGCCTGCTGGGGAGAAACAGAAAGACAATCACATAATTAACTTATATGGATAAAGTATGAAATAGGCAGAGGGAGGGAGCCTTTGAGTAATTTCTTCGCCTTTGGAGAGATACAAACTTGCTGTACGTGCAGCTAAAAAAGACGGGGAGGGAGCAGGAATTCAGACCTTCCCAACATGTGGATTGCAGCACTGAGGCAGCACCAAGTCTAAACAAGGCTGAAGTTAGCATTCAGAGCACACAGCCCCGCAGAGTATGGGAAAGGGATAGAGCAGCCCAAAGAGCTGGCGCCACTAACTGACGAGCAGAGCGCAAGTGATAAAGATTTACTGCGAGAGAGGAGGAAACAGTCCGCTGGCCCGATTAGAGCTGTGAATACCAAGTTGTTCAGGGAGGATTTTGCAGCTGACTGATCACAGGCTGTCGGAGCAGGCCTCGGACAACAGCTGCAAGGCTTGCTGGGCTGCAGAAACAAAGGGCGCCTAGCACAGTGCAAAGAAAGAGTTGACAGGTTGTTGTTAGCAGTGGCAAATGTGTGAGGTATGTCACTGTGTGTGAGACGGGGTGGGTTGGGTTGGTGGGGAAGAAGGAGGGCAAGAAGCGCAGGCAGCACTCAGAAAAGGGGGGGAGCTGTCGGGGGAGCTCACAGGGACACAGGCTTGGTCAAAGCATTTTCCTAAAATCAGGCCGGTGTTTGTAAGGAGGACAATCACAAGGTCTGTTTACTGCTGCCAAGATGAATTAGCCCATCGTCTCATTTATAGGAGAATCCGGTGGCACAGACTATAAGGTGCACGGCATTAAAGGGACTAATTAGACGATTCCGGCAAATCTGAATTAAGACCCTTTCTTTCTTTGAAAGCTGGAAAGCATTTCTCAGGCCTCTAGTCAGATGGCTTAGGTTTTGTTGGGCTTTCTCTTTCTGTTCTGAGAAGGGATATCTTGTGCAATTCCCTAACTCACAAGGGTCTGCTCTAAATTCTGCTCTGAGCTTCAGGAACAGTTGTTAGGAAGCTGTTGGCATTTACATCATATCTAAAAAGGTCCAAACCAAAATCCCGGATTCTGCAGGAATTCAGCTCCCAGTCCAGGGACAAACTTTGCAGCTGGTCCCTCCTGTTACAGCGGGCTAAACCAGAAGCCCACATGTGAACATACCTGAGCTAAGAGCCTGCAGCTGAATTCTCACTCACACATACAAAACAACCCAGTTTTTTCAAAAGCTGGCTTCTAAACTGACACTTCCCCCCCACCTCCAAATCCAGCGCCTGTAGCCAAATGCTTTTCCCAAGCAACTCTGTGCTTTCTGGAGCCATGGTTCACTGAGCTCGTGAGTGCTGGGTAGGAATGTATCAATGAAACTCCAGAGATGATCAAAGACAGAAGCTGGAGAACAGGAGAACTTACTTTCAGCTCCTGGTTTGGCAAGTTTAGGATTCAGTTCTTGAAATCTGGCAACATTTTACTCCGATTGTGACAAAAACAAAGTGTTACAAACACCTCTGAAGCAATGGTGCATGCTGTTTGCACACAACCACTATATTACAGTGGTCACTATTAAAATGTTTTACAAGCGGTTAAGGTTACCATGGTATTCACAGTATACTAAGAGAAGGGAATACCATGAAAATCACAGAAACATTCAGCACTGCAAGCTGCAAATATCAGGTGTTTCATAGTAATTAGTGACAGTGAAGTACAGGCTTCTTGCTTTTTTACGTATATATCTATTACTAACCAACAAACAGGAGACACTAAGAAATTGCAGTGGCCTTTATAGTATCTGATCAATCATACAAACAAACCCTATTTTGATTTTTCTCTCCTAAATGGTCTCTGGGACCCAGTTACTCTAGTCCCAATGGACAGCACTTGATACCCTGTAAAGGGAATTCAGAACAAGAGGCATTTCAAGGCTTCTAACACAGCTCCTTTCTCCCAAAATATATATATATATAAAAATACCAGCGTGCAGAATACTCCATCTAGGGGCAGAAATGCAACCCAAAATCTCCTTAGCCTCTGCTTTGACATGTGTTAACCTCATTCTACCAGGACTGAGTGCATGAGAAATAATCAGACATTTCACAGAGGTTCCAAATAGTTCTTCCTCAGTATGAGTCTATAGATTTTTACTTTTTATTATTTTAAATACAGAGCTTCCAGCTTGAGTTTCCGCTTAGCGGTGATGAAGAACACAGGCACTACTTTTATGTGTCTACTAGCAACTGGATTATACTTTAAACTACAAATATTACCTTAGGAACAATCTATAAACCTTTGTATCCGTATGCTCAAAGTTTTCAGCTGAATAAGGGTGGCCAGTGAGCTCAACTGCAAAGAATACTGAAATGCCTGAAGGGCTCTTTAGGTAACTATATTTTTGGATATAATTAGACTTCTACTGAACTCAAAGCAAGGTCTGAATTTGACTTCAGGGGGAGCGGAAATGGCTTGTGGCAGAAACATACTTCTGAATACAAATTCTCTCTGTAGCTGGATAATTCACTATCATTTACAGTTAATATTACCACGTAGGATTTTCTCACCAAATGTATTTGAGAGTAATGTATACAGTAAACAGAAGCAACAAATTTGCAGGCTCGGAAAAAAATGAAAAGATATAATAATGCCCATTAACAGTTTTTCTCTTCAGGGAAAAAAAATAATTACAGCAAGTATATCAAGCCCTTCCTCCAATTATATGTTTTCTTTATACAAATCGTTTTCAGCTCACAAGTCCACACTAATTTTCCTTAGTAAGCAATGGGTTACAGCTTGTCCATAATGTTACAGCTTTCCACTGCACTGTGTCTTGCTCTTTGTCTCTCTGGTACAGAGAGCTGCTTCTGAGGCTGGTGTAACACTTTAAGTAATCAAATTACTTCCTACATTTGCTCTCCTAAACACCTACGTTTGATCACCTCCATTCTTCCTGTTCAGCCTCTCAGCTGCAAACTTCATACTTCATAAATGTGAAGGTTAGAATTTTCTAGACACCACTTTAATTTTTCAAATAGCAATCCAATTACTGAGCAAATTGGCACATGTGCCTAGTTACATAGTGACTTGGCACTGCCTCCACTCACTGCTGGCAGTGATGAATGTGTTCCCCCTTAGCCCTCCTCGTCTATCTGCTCCAGCCTCCGAGCCAACACCAGTGACCACATAAGGAGAGTGCCTGGCAGCTGCAAGCCCGAGGTGCCAAGAGGCAGATTGTATTCTGTAGCAGCAGGATCTGGGTCTGTGACTGGCTTCCTGGCTAGTCTTTTGTAAGACCTTTTCCATGGCCTCTAGGTTGGCTCTAATGAAGCCTGTAGAAATGCCTGCAGGGAGCTGGTATAGAAGTGAGTTAAGTCAAAGGTTTAATTTAGTTTCTAAAGTGAAGTGAATGTATATTGGCCTTCTTTTTCCACCCTGTAATTATACTCCTGCCACATTTATGAGAAAATACAGTATTCAGTCAACAATAGGAGTGCATTCCTGGGTATGTCTGCACCGCACATTGGGGCAAAGATCCCCAAGCCAGCCTCAATTAACTTAGCTGCAGAACCAGAAGCAATATAGCTGTGTTTGCTCGGTGTGACACCCGAGCTAATTAACTATGTATGGCAGTAACAGAGCTTTACTGTTTCTGGCACCGAACCTAGTATCCCTGTGTGGTAATCTACTGCAGACGTGCCAGCTCACTTGGAGGTAACCTGAGGGCTCCCTAATCTGATGTTGCCTTGCACTGCAGAGATACACTCAGCAATACTCCAGGGACTGGCAGGAATTTGTTGACCTCTTTACATCATGTGAGAGTGGTGAGGCTAAAGATGTGGTTACAGTAAATCTGGACTGTTCCTCTTCCATCCCATTCACATTCTTTTATTACTCACAACATGATGGTTACAGAGCATCTTTAAGTAATGTGTTAAGCGTCTTGAGCAGCATGCGTCACATGTGCTGCTTTCTAAATTTCTCACTTCCTCCTCCAGGGGCAAAAAGCTGGACAAAGATATTTTAAAGTATTTCTCAAACTTGTGGTTTTCGGGTTTTTTTGTTGTGTTTTTTTTTTTAAAGGAAATTTGGGTCTTAGCCCATAAGCGAACTTCTTTGGACTATTTAGAAAGGCATTTTCAATTATTTCAATGCAGCAGATAAGAACTTTCTCACAACAGGATATTTTTCCCCCATCTGGATTTTTTTGTGATCTCCAAGAATTTAACTTTCTTAAAATAAATGAATACAGGTACCAAAGACCAGAGATGCACTATGATCCCTGTAACACAAACAGGCTTTGGTGAAGGTAACAAATCACAACAACTTGCCAGTATTCCTCTTTTGGAATCCCACCTCAGGCATACCAAGAAGCTACTGGAGAGAATCAGAGTTATTTGTCCAGCAACTTTCTGATGCAGATGGTAGTCCGGAAAATACCTGAGTGGACTCTGAACTGCACACACTGGAATATTTCACCGAGTTTGCTTGCTTGGACTTTACTTATGAGTACAGTTGTTTGTTACTGATGGAATTTTTCCTTTCCCTTTTGATTTTTTTTTTTTCTCTAAACCAGATATGTTGACAGAGGTATGTTATGAGACCTGAGCTGTGACAATTAGATTATATTTAATTAAATTGTCCTTATTTATCATTTAAGAGCTTTATCAGCTGAGCTACCTTTACCAATGTTCATCTTGCTTGAAATCTGTAGGTAGATAGGAAGCCTAAGACCTTCTATTGACTTTCTAGATCACAAAGCTGAGTTGTAGTTCCAAGAACCACTGTAAGGACCTGAGGACTTCCTCTTCCAATCCAATCACTCCAGCTCTCAAGACTGACTTTTCACAAGGCATCAAACACAATGATAAATTTTAACACACGTAACTCTCAGGCTATCCATCAGTACAAACACAACTGTGAAGCAGCAATGGGGATTTTAAGTGTGATACCTGAGTGTGCCATTTTTCCACTATGCTCTCTGCCTCTGCCGCAATTTTGCATGGGTTATTTGGAGTCATTTTCAACAAGCAACACTAAATTCTGCACTGACTGTACTGCTAATATATTTAAAATAATGATTTAAAACAATAGGGGTCTTTATGGACAGTCCCTAGTAAACCTACTAATCTAATCTGTAGAATGGGTCTGTCCATCAGAGCCTAACGAACTGCTCTAGTGACTGCAGTGGCTTACAGACAGACACCTCCAGAAAAGCAAACAACACATTTTGTTTAACAGATTTTAGACTCTGTTCAATAGATCCCTGGGAATCTAAGGCACCAGGATTCTAAGGCACCAGGAAAGGTAAAGTACACACAGTACTGGTAGGCTTCATAATATTATTCAGACGTTTATACCTCTGTATTTCAGTATGTTCAAATGAAGGGTAAAAACCTCAGAGTTGTAGATGATGTGTGGCCTTATTGTCATCTTCAATAACTTCTGCAGGAGCAGGAAACTGAGGTGGAAACTGGATCTGTGTCCTACAGGCCTGTAGCCAGGAGTACAAGAAAGAGTTAGTTATCCAGAAGGGCACATAAGCATGTGCTTCACACTAGGCATGTGAATGTCCCAAACGCATAAAAGCTCACATGCCAAAGTTAGCAACATTGCTGTAGCCAAGCTGTGCTGAGAGCTGAGCATGCACTTAAGAGCTTTGCTGGACAGCAGCCATTTACAGATGTACAATCAGTACAGAGATATGTAGGCAGAGACTTCCTTTAATGGGTCCACTAAACTCTCTTCTTGAAGATACATACTTGGTTATTTTGATTAGCATATTTATAAACCCAAATACTCCTCTTCTGATTACATCTCAGACACTAGCACATGCATCATTTTGCCTGGAGCCCTTAGTTTACCACACTTCTTAAAGATTCAGGGCCAGACAAACAATTACAAAATCAAATGCAAAAAGCAGCAGGAATCTGATAATACAGAACTCTCCCAGTTCCTCTTCTCTTGCTTTACTCTTGATTTGTTTGCTTTGAAGATGCTGATAGGTGCTTGTCTGCATGTAATGATAACTACTAACAGCAGCTTGAGGAATAAGAGAAGAGAAAGTGGAAGAAAAACAACAGGAAAGGCGTTAAGGGCATTAAGTTTTTCTTTCTGGGATGGGCATTAGACATATGCTCGCTATCCCAGTCACAGTGCAATCAAAGCTGTCCTGTGCCACTGCCAAAAACTGCAACAGGTGCCAAGAGATTACAGCATTGGTTAAATCCACTCCTAAGGCACCAGCTCAGGGACTGATCCAAATCCCAGAAGCCAATGAACATCTTTCCCCAGACGTCAACTCTTTTCAAATAGTTCCCTCTGATTTCCAGTGTGATGCTGGGGGAGTTGGGGGAGCCACAAATAAATTCAGCTGCCAGGAGGCAATCCTCTGATTTCGGCACTGCAAGCCTGGCCAGATGCCAAAGCCACGCACAGCCTCACAAACACATTTGTAAGGTAATTAATATTTTATACTCACAACAATAAGAGATCTTCATTCACAAGGAACTATTAAGACAGTTTCTGGTTCCGTTCTCCCCAGCACATTACAATGACAACTCCATGCCAGCAGCAGCCACATGGCCTAAAGGTGCCAAGCTGGCAAGGATATTCCCTCTCAGCATTTGGCATCTAACCCCTTGGCAAACCCCTCAGCAGTTGTGCTTGGCTGCTTTCAGATCCGTCATGTGGTCAGGCTGCTGATAGCATAGGAGGGTGCTGCGTCCTCTGGGCACCATTTCACTTTAACACCTGTCTGATTCAGAGGAATGCGCGCACATGCAGAGCAAGATCCCTGCACAAATCCTCCCAGAGACCCAGAGCACATGCTCCATTTGTTACTGAAAGGGGTCGTTTCCTCAGACCCACAAGTGCTTTCCCCACCCCCCCCCCCCCCCCTTCCCCTTCACATATCTGTATGCAGCCCTTAGAGGGTCCTACATCCTGCCATGCATTCCACATGTGTTGGAGGTTTGCTCTGTGAACCAGGAATACAAAACATAGCCTTTTCGTATATAATGAAATCTCATATTTTACTGTGCTCATATAAAGCCATTTCTTTGTGAATAGGACTTTTTTTTATTTGTGACATTTTAACGATCTACAAATGTTTGGTATAGATGAAAGGAAATGATTATTTCCAGGTCACCTTGCAGTAATACTTTTTGATAGGCACCATAATTCCAATTAAATTGAGTAATAAGGGAGAGGGGAAACCCTTCAAACATTTAAAGTGCCACTGAAGGAGAAATATTTTAAAAGGAATACATAAAAACAAGCATACATCATTTACCACAAGCCACGAAATATCAGAGAGGAGAATAGATAAGAAAATTCAAAGCCCTTTTTCCACTGGGGACTACTCAAAAACACGTGGCTCTTACGACACGCAGACTGTAAGAATATAACCCCGTGCCCCACAGACACCATGCATCCTTCTAGTGAATGCAGCAAGTTTTCATGTTTCATGGGTTGGGTCTGACTTGGGCCACAAACTTAGGGAAACAATCCCGACTCTGGTGCCTCAGAGGTACTTGTCAAAATCACAACCGCCATCCCAAACTTGGCAGACGCAGCTCTCCGGCGGGGCCCAGGAGCGCTACGGCAGAGGTGTAGGTCTGCAGTGAAGCGTGTTGAGACTTTGCACAGCACCTCTCCAAATCTGTGCCTGTCCAAAAGTGCTACAAGCCACCTCACGTTTGCATGAGCAATGGCCTGCACTGATTCAGCCGGTACATTCTGACACTTTTGAGCACGGTTATCTCTGGATCGCACACTCTCTAAAGCCTGTGAAATAAACGCAAGTCTTTGGTTGCTAAGCTCACAGTCACAAAATAACCACTATCGCTCGCTCCAGCGGGAAGGCTCAGTGTACCCATTTCACCCCAAGTGGAACGTACAAATGAAAGCCAGGACTCCTGTGTTCCACTCCAAGCCGTACCGTTTGCCTGTCACGTTGTTACCGCAATTTTTGTTTCGCATCAATCTTATGGCCCACAGACACCAGCCAAGGCCGCCCTGTGCCAGGCAGAGCGCTAGCACAGAACACAAACCCTGCTCGCTGCACGTAACTTTGCACCTATCAGTATTCCTATGTTCAGCCATCCGAGTTATTTTTTGTAAATAAAATAAGGCAATCAAAAGCCAAACAAATGACTACTATGTATTTGAGATCCTCATACTAAAAGTAATACAAGCTTAAACATGACATCGCCATCAGAAGGTCACTAGTCTGCCCACATATAAACTAATAATTTTAAAGTTGTTTGCACAGAAAACAGGATAAAGAGTTTATAAAATTACTCTTCTGCTACTCTACTCTAGCATCAGGTAAGCAACTTATTTTTTGAGGGAGCTGGCTTTGGTTTTGTTTTGTTGGAGGTTTTTTCCTTCTTGAACAGTTCTTCACTATTTATTAGAGGGGAAAAAAAAAAGTTCTCTTCCCCCTTCTCCTCTGAAACACGTGCTTTCTACAGAACACCGGGGCGACATACAGGATGGACACTGGACCACGACAAATTTAAGATCCAGCATCTTGGTGGCTTTCCTGGCCACAAGCCAAACCTTTCTGGAACAGAAAAAAGCTTTTCAATAAGGCGTTTTCAGTAACAAATTCAGTATTTAACACTTGAGAGGTAAGGAAGTATCCCAACTTAAAATGGTTATTCAGTTACATATCAAAATGTTATTTTAGATCATTTTTAGGAGCTTCTGTAATTACATTATTTCCATTTCTTTTTCTCTGTGACCTGGGCAGTTGATTTCATTGTGATTAAAGCACCTGGCCTTTGGAGCAAGGGAGAGGAAAAATAAGTACCAAATAAACATATAAAACTCTCTAGCAACATTCCTGGAATAGTTTGTCTGTAAAGTACATGGCATGTTCAGAACACATGATTTTGTAGTACAAAGATTTTACTGGCTTCACTGCTCAGTGTGGTCATCTCAAATTCATACCAAATAAACCTACCACACCATATCGTGATTTATTTTCCGTCTCTGCACACACATATACTCTTTCTAAAAAGCAAGTTCCCAATTCCTGCGCAAATTCACAAGCTGAACGCGTGTTATATTATCTTCTCTTGAAAATTACAACCTACGAACAGGGCACTATATGTTACTCTTGCCATCCAAAGTGGGAACAAATAAGTACAGGAGTTCAGAAGAGCCAACAAAAGAACAACAGCCAGGCAGGAGGATTTGCCTCTGACAGGTTCCTTGAACCTCCTTTCTGCAGCAACCTGGTGGTCCGTACCGGGAGCAGTCTCAGTTGGACTGAGCCCTGGGATGAATGCACCAGACAGCGTGGCTTGCATACAAGTTACGTGGAAGACCAAGAAAAAAAATTAATGTCAAAGTCAGAAAAGCCTCCAGTTTTAAGTACATATACGTAAACCTTTACATGAACAGAACTGCCAGATGTTTCCTTATCATAATACACTTCCTCTTATTAACATGACTAAATAAATACAACTTACCCAAATCAAATCCTGACCATTTCCCCATTTTAAACTTAATGAATTTTCTCAGGTTTATGCACTTTTTCAGCGTGCAATCTAAAGTTGAGAGCTTCTTCAGGAGAACATGCCTGATTGGGACTTTTTTTTTTTTTAAACTGTTATTGTGCCATGACACAAGGGTAGAACACCGTTTTAAAGGGCTGCTGACTCTGGACAATTTATATGCTAATTTCAGAAATGATTCCTCTTACATTCAATAAGGAGCTAAGGAATGTTCCAAAGGTCTAGACAGACCACACCATTAACAGATTGGGTAAATCAACGCTAATACTGCCCACAGCGTATTACACTGTGTGAACTTTCCTCACTGCACACACTTTACTAATTTTAGTTCCACGTGGTTCCTCAGCTGACTGGCCAAAATATAAGCTACACCAGCTCCCTAAAGCCTCCCTGTGCCCATCTTGACCTTGGACTTGCCTTTAATATTAAACTTGAGGGAAAAACTGAATGGTCACACTTTTTTATCCAGGGTACATTTATAAATGGTTTATAAAGGGTTAACAAATGATTAATAGATTATGAAAATGTTAAAAGTATGGACAGCTATGAACAATAAGGATAGCTGTTACGCACCTAATGCTAAATGATCAGCTATTTAGGAAAGCACAGTGCAGACCCATACATTCTAGCCCAAACCCCATCAGTGTAAAGCCTACCTCTGGCAAACAATTCAAATACCTTCAAACTTGTTTGAGCACTGACAAATCCTCCAGCGTTTATTAGCAGTGTTCTGAGGCTATTATTGTTTTAAAGGACAAGTCAAATCTGGCTCCAAATTTAGACTTTGTACAAACAAGCTGTTATAAAGCCTTAGAATAACAGAAAGATTTCCAGGTTTTATTTTACTTCCAATAAAAATGATCTTTAAACAAATTCTCATGTGGCATATGTAATCCTAACAATGCAGAACCGAAAAACTCAAAATGAAACAAGCATCACTAAATCAAAGTAGAAGGATCATAAAATACTAAGATCAATTGAATTTTTTAAATTCCTTCTGGTTTTATATCTTAACTTACTAGCTAGACTGCCAAAACAAGGCATCGATGCAAAGTGTGATGCTGAGTCTGTGCTTAGTTGTCACAGGAAAAAGAAAAAAAAAATCTCAGTGATGAAACTTTGGTTTTAGAAGCTCACTCAAATCAGTGTCCAGCGTATTTACAGCATCTTGTATATTATCACGACATGACAAGTTCTTGCACTGTCACTTACTGGTAAACTCTAAGGTACTAAATACTATGAGGTACCTTCACATGACAAAAATCTGATTTCTTTTAAACTGAATTAAGAGTTTCTGACGGACTTTGTTTTCTTTATTTCTCCCCCCGCCACCCCTGCCTTTCTACTTAACTGTCTGAGGGTTATACTAAATGCAGGTAACTCACACAATCTCATAATACCTTTCTCAACAGATAATGTAACTTTTTGGGGACACGGAGCTGAATATTAAGTCAAAAGAACACTGGGCATGTGCCTCCTTTCATTGAATTCAACAGCTGAACTTCCACTGAGTGCCAAGGCATTGGATTAGGTATTCTGTTTATAGCACAGGTGCCAGCACACTCTTCCCCCCTCATCACACACACCCCAACTAATCAGTGCACTACAACTTAATTATATCATAGGAACTATCTCTCAGCAAACTACAATCAGTTATGACGTGCAGCCTTCCATAAATCAGTACAAGCAGGACCCCAAGACCTGAAACAGATAATGTATCACACACAGCCAAGAGCACGCTTTGCTGTACATCAGACACCTCAGTCAAATGACTCCTGATAACGATCAATGATGGTAAATTGGCAGCTGAGCTACTGGAAAAATTCCAAACTTCACCTTCCAGCTACAGGAATGAGGAGGGTATATGTGAATGTGATCTCTGGCAGGGAAAGGTACATTGTTTCACTGCTGTGGGAAAAACGCTTAATGCTCAAACATTTCCTTAAAATAAGATTACAATGAAACATTAGAGGTAGCATTATTAACAAGAATCAACTTTCCTGGCTAAATGAAAGAAATAACTCCAAACCCACCTCCAACCTGCAGGAAAAAAAAAAATCTAGCATTTCATGCTCTCACTTTTTTCTGAGCACTTCAGCAGAGGTGAATAGTGCAAAGAGAACAGGCGCTTGTGTGCTTTGGTTTTTGAAACTCAAGAAAGTTCCCAACTTACCTGTTCCTTTTGCCCATCAATGAATGAGGAGAAGATTAACCAAAATTTTGAGGTTAGACTGTAACACTTTTGAGATACCGAAAACAAGAACCCTTACACTCCAAATTTATTTCTGAATGATGAACCTTGTCCAAAAAATAATGTGTCTTTGAAGAGAGACACTAAACACATACAGCTTTAAAAAGGATTTGGGGATCTCAGAAACCAAAGTTGTTGCTGAACTCCACGGCATACAGAAAAACTGAGCTGGCTTCATGATCTTTGTGTCGAAACCATTGCCATAAAATATTCCACTGCCTTACGCCAAGTCAGGACTTCCCCTCAAACCACGAGATATTCCACCACCAACCACGCTGGAGTTTTGCCGTTGCTACCATCGGGGCAGTATCTCACCTTGCGCCACAACACAGGGAGCACTAAGGAGGCACTGTGTACTATAGGAAGCCAGGTTCAAAAAAGTATGTTTCTTGATTATTCTGTCTTTCACGCCTTTCCCAGTACAAGAGTCAAAATCTAGTACAAAGGTAAGAATGTTGCTAAATATCCATACAGATACGCTTCCTGAGAAACCACTATTAAAGTGCATGTGGACAGATGTCTGCTATTGAGCACACGTGTGCGTACATACACATAAATATACATGTAGAAACACCCTACCCTTCTCAAAACACAGAAAAGTGATCCCCAGTCAGCGATCATTCGAAGGCTCTGATTCAGCATTGCCACCCAGTTTAGAGTCACCTTTCTCCCTGGCTTTCTCAGTTTCTTCACCCCAGCTTCATTCCATCATAGTTTACCTCCTGTGCAGGTTCAGCCGTCTCTTTTCCTTCACCAATCCACTTGGTTTGCCTCAGAAGACACCTTATCTCAAAAGAAAAACACACCACTGAAATTACTATTGTTTTATTATATCATTACTTCTCTGTTTGTCCCTTTCCTCATGCTGCCTTTTTAGATTACAGTTTCTTTAGGACGGGGTTTATTTACTGTCCTGTGTACTAATACAACACAGCCCCGGTCTTACCCAGCCTCTAGTCACTACCACAAGAAGCTGAGGACAAAAAGAAACTGCCTTTGCCCTAGGTAAGTGCTCTCCAGAATGACATCAATCATATTTATCCATCTTTGCAAAAGGAACCCCAGAAAGCACATAAACATGCCAAACACTATAGAACCTAAATTATTAATTCTTTTGAAAAGCATTTATTCCAAATAAATTTTATACCATGAATTGTAATCACACTTTCATTCTAGGCCTCTCTAAAATATTAAGTCATGGTAGCAAATTTGTTTTTATTTAAGTCTTGCTCATTTATCTTTTCAGGGTACTTAGGAGTAGTTCATATCTGTTCAGAATCACTCCTTTCTCTGGATACAACTAGGAAAATGTTCAATTTGTAAAAATTGTCCTATGAGAGACCATATTTGGATATAGAAGAATTTCAGAAGACTCGGGAAGACACCCTGAAAATCATTTCTGAATATGTATCATTTCTGAATACGTTCAGCATCTAAATATTTTTTACTGATAATTTTATAGCAACAATTTCCTTCATTTTCTTAGTGGCAAAGCACTTGGAAAATCTGAAAAGCTAGGCTATAGGTATGTTGCCAATCTGCTTTTAGGGTCAGAAAAACCACAGTGACATTCTCTGCTATTTTCATAATACATCACATGTCTGACCAAAGGCCACTGAAACCAGTGGAAATCTCTCAGACTCTTCAGTGGATTTAGAATCAAGAAATAATTCCCTCTTACGCAGAACGGCTCAAAAGCTACTTAACCACAAATTCTGCAGAGTAGTAGATCAATTTCTTCTACCACTCTTAAGAAAGCAGGAACTCAGAATCCCAGCCTTCTAGCTGGGAAAAACGTATTGGGTTATTTCAAGGACTAACCCATTCTGAGATGCCAAAAGGATCTCTTTTCTTTCCCATGAAGCTCAAGTTTCCACCTTTGGCTACGTTCTCAGAATACAAAGTTCTGGTTTTAACCCAACTCAGTAGGGCATGCAACAAGGAGAGGGGCAGAACTTCCCTGAGCATGCACTGAGCACTCAGCCAAGGCTGCCATAGAGAGACATCAGTTTCAGATCAAGATGGACCATTACAGCCACGTTATCTAAACATCTCCCTCACACAGACCAGGAACTACCAGGCAGATCTAAAAAGCTTAAAACTGCACATTCCAGAACAGCATCCACTTGGCAGCTCAGAAATAAAACAATAATGTTTCAGAATGCCATCCTGCTTGAAAAGGGCCATGTGAAGTTTTTGCTGCAAACATTACTCAGACATGGAGAGGATGTACCTCCTAGCTCAGTAGGGTATGCAGCACACATCATGCATTCAGAGTGTTTTAGATCTATGGTTAAAATCTGGCAGGAACAGTTCTTTCAGGAGGGGAGTTTGAGTAGTTTATCCATGAATTTAAGCTAAACTAAGTAGGTGATAAATCCTTCAGGCCTCTGCTGGTGAATTGAGGGAGAGGAAATAGACAAAATGATGGAAACGTTATTTTATGAATAATACATAATTGTTAATTTCCTTTTATTTAAGACCACATGAAATTCCAAAGGTCTGCAGTACACTGGAAAAGAGGCATCAAACCCTGATTTGTAATTGGGCTACCGGCTTACCACTGAATGAGTGTCATGAGTCAGGACTTAAACAAGAACATTCAAGCGGGTGCTGCAATGCCAAACTCCCCCGGGGATGGGCAGGAGCCATTTTCTTCCTCCTCGGGGCGACAGGAGGTGATGATGGTCACCTTGTATCAGCACTAGTGTGGCCAGCAGGACTAGGGCAGGGATCATCCCCCTGTGCTTGGCACTGGTGAGGCCACACCTCGAATCCTGGGTGCAGTTTTGGGCCCCTCACTACAAGAAAGACCTTGAGGTGCTGGAGCAAGTCCAGAGAAGGGCAACGGAGCTGGTGAAGGGTCTGGAGCACAAGTGTGATGAGGAGCGGCTGAGGGACCTGGGGGTGTTTAGCCTGGAGAAAAGGACGCTGAGGGGAGACCTTCTCGCTCTCTACAACTGCCTGAAAGGAAGGTGTAGTGGGGTGGGGGTCGGTCTCTTCTCCCAGGTAACAAGTGACAGGATGAGAGGAAACGGCCTCAAGTTGTGCCAGGGGAGGTTTAGATTGGAGATGAGGAACAATTTCTTTATGGAAAGGGTTGTCAAGCACTGGAACAGGCCACCCAGGGCAGTGGTGGAGTCACCATCCCTGGAGGTGTTTAAAAAACGTCTAGATGTGGCGCTTCAGGACATGGTTTAGTGGGCATGGTGGCATTGGGTCGATGGTTGGACTTGATGATCTTTTAGGTCTTTTCCAACCTTACCAATTCTATGATTCTAAAATATTAAAGAAAAAGAAGCACAGATGCTTCTTTGGGCATCTAAGATCAGAATTTATCTAAAATAAATTTCAGATAAATAATAAAAAATAAATATTATGGCCGAATTCATGGTATTAATGCAACCACATGGATTATCAACAGCTATTTACCACGTGCAGAGGTAACTGTACCACTACCTGCCAACATTATAGCTTGTACTCAGTGTAGATTCAAGCGAATTACTCCACAATTTTTAAATTGCGATTTTCCTGGGAAATCACTTCCACCACGAGGGCAGTACACATACTTGAACACCAAGGCACCTCAAACTGCCAGATGCTACTAGTGCTTATATGGTCACACATACATCGTTTTCCTGTCTACACAGAGATGTCATTTCAGAGTAACTGCATTTTATCTCAAAGAGCTCCAAAAATACAGGAATGCTTTGATGACTTAGGTTGCCCTTCTTCAAAATTACAGTACCTTCTTTCCTCTTTGTTTGCTCAAGAATTTGTGTACAGTCTTTCCTAATTACACAGTCTGAAGCTTTCTAGCCAAAACGAACTTCCATTAAAACAGGCAAGTCACTGAGCCTGAAAATCACCCTTTTAAACACGTGAGGTTTGGATGCACTTTTGCTGAAGCCAAGGCAGATCCAAGGGAACCTTCAGGAATTTCTGCTAGCGTTACTAGCAGATCTAACCTCTGGTTGCAGTCACCGAGGCTGTAGGGACTCCAGGCAGTACTTATCTTACAGATCCCCATGCTATTTTGTCAACATGATGTTTTTATGTCTCCCAGAGATGTGCCCTAAGATAGCATCCTTCACAACAGCCTGCAGAGGTACACATGCAATTATCAGCCTGCAAACTGCCCTTTTCCACCCACTGGAAACAATCAAATATGTTTGACATAGGGAAGCTTAACTGGGAGGAAATGGTGGTTATCCTCTTGAAGTAACCCCTAGGGAAGATGAGAATGTCATTGCAAACTTGTGGGGAAAAGAAAGTTTTTTCCATTGTCAGGATGTAAAATACACACAGGACAATAGGCACTGTGTTTTTTCTGCAAGCAGGTTGACAAAACCCTGAATGGGAAGAAAATGAAAGTCAGAGGCAATTTGTTACAAAAAACTCTTAATTAACTAAGGGTTACAAAGCTCAGATTTAGAGAGCAGACTCCTGAAAGAGACAGAAGCAGCACACAGTCTTGAAAAGGACATGAAATATCAGTACTAAACAGTTATAATGGACTTCTTATAAGCAGCCTTATAAGTTTTTCCAGTATCAGCCTCTTTCCTCAACCAGTGTCTTTGTCCAAAAGAAAATAAGAAAATTCTGCTACATGTACTGCAAACAAAAATATTGACAGGACTCCTATTAGTCACCTTCATTTTCTACCCCCAGTTCTCTTAATCACTGCAGGCTGACATAATCCCAAAGTAGCTTCAAATAAATTCTCTACAGATAAAAAGCTCAGTGTTGTTTCTACCGTCACATTCTCACTGATGACTGCATTCCTAGTACGCACATTAGCGGCAAAGAGAGGTATCAGAAGAGTTTGTACACTTGACCTTCAGTAATATAATTCTGTCATTTCCAGTCTACACCTTAATGTTCTGCATGAGTTCTGCAAAAGTTAACACAAAGCATGAAAGCAAATAATGAAACACTGCACAAGGGGACATTTTCCCCCCGTATAGGCAAATACAAATAAACACAGAGCTGTGTGGATGCAACAATTAGCAAGGGAATTACTTAAGCTAATAAGAGAAAATGGCAGGGATGAACTGGATTCACTATAGTTAATTCACTGCAGATACAACGAACAAGATCATCTAATGTAATAACATCATGACATCTGGTCCAAACACATAGAACGAAGTCTCACTGCCATCATACCATCATCACCATCTTTCCCCATTCCCTGTTTTGTGCCTTCCACCAGGCATCTCCCTTGGCTGTAACATCTACCTCCTAATTGCTCCCTCAGTGATGTGGTAGCTTACATTTCTCACAGAAAGCACATTACATCATTACTAAGAGATATGTGCTCATTTTGACTTAACAAATCAGTGCTGATGCCTCCAAGACTGTCCCTTCTCTCTGTGTTACCATGACAGTTGAGATCACCTGAAACATCTGCACTTGCTCTGATGCTCTGCCCTCTCAGCTTCCCAAACACAGAGGCGCAAACACACAGAGGTAGGGTTTCATCACAAAGGATCAAGTCCAGGTGCACTTGGTGAGGACCGAACTTGTGGAATTTGTTTCCTGCTTTGGGTTTTCCAGAGTTGACCTCTATGCCATGTCTTCTTGCTTGGAATGGGTAAGTAAAACTAAAGAAAACAATAATCAGACTTTCCTACAACTGAACAGGTTTCATTTCACATATTGCTTCTTGCCTACTTTTGTAAGCTTTTCGGGGCAGGGGACATCTGATGCCTTTGACAACTGACGTGTTAACTTCTAATAACTATCTCCAGCACTAATACATACAACCAAAATATTAATATAATTTTAGAGATGTCTTTCTTCAAAGAGTTCCCAACAGTACTCAAAACATGGTGTAAAAACAGGCTTTATTAAGCTCTGCAGGAGCCAAAAGCCCTTATTCCTTGCAGAGGCCATATGCCACCAGTGAACAAGGATTTAAGGCTCCTAGGGAACTGGGATCCAGGAAATGCTGCCTCTTACTGGTACAAGATAATAACTTTTGGAGATGCAGGAGCAAGCACTGAATTCTGGGCTCAGTGAGAGCTTGGAAACAGGGCAGCTCTTCTTCAGAGGCCATACCTTGTTTCTATGGGTTGTGGGCCTTGGCTTCAGCAGGGACTCCCAAATCCAGCTGCGTCCTGAACCAAACAGAAATCAGGGTAGTTGAGAAAAACTCAGCATTACCAAGGCAAGATTTTGAGTCCAGAGCGTAAGGATTTGGTAGCTCACATTCACCTCAGTGCTCAGTAGGAGCTATGAACCAGAAGTCCCTCCCTATTGCAGGGGCATGCAATTCTCAAGCCAGCCTGCCTGAAGTCCATGGGGGCAGTCTCTTATCCTTCAAGTTCCCCAAGCACGGGCATTTGCCCCCAAACTACTTACATGCTTATCTTCAAAATAAAACACGTCTCTGTAGCACAGTATTCCAGTTCAACCTATGCTTCTTGGAGGATTGCTTCCAGCATGAATTGTTAGTGGGACCTCCCAAACACAGCAGAAATTAAAACCTGATGGTGAAATACTTCTCTGCAGTTGCCCATTTTTAAACTTTCTTATTCCCAGGCAAAGCAGCAAATGAAAGATGTCAAATTCCTTTCAATCATTGAGTTTCCACATTCGCAGCGATACTGCCCTTAAAGTATTAGATTGATAGCATTTCCACAGTGGTGACAGCACAATGTGCAGTTAGAAGGTAAGATATTTACTTACAATAGCAGCAACTCACAAACAACTTTGCAACAGCTAGCAAAGTTGTAAATTCATAACGTGTATGATGAAAAGAAAACATGCATGTTTGTATGTAAGCATGCTACAGTGTGTGTCCTCCTTAAGGCCATGAATGACATCATGATGTGTACAGCATCAGCCCTCTCTGGGGCTGTGTCACGGTTTAAAGCTGGGCCGGCTATTAAACCTGTGGCAGATGCTCTCTGTTATTCCCCCCCCCACCTTCCCCCAAAGGGAAAGGGAAAGGGAAAAGGGAGAGAGACTTCCAGGTTGGAAAGTTAAAACAGTTTTAATAAACTATAATAACGGAAAAGAGTATAATAATAATAATTGAAATAATCAAATATATATACAAAACCAAGATTGAGCTCCCCTGAAGTCAGCCACGTCACCACCGGCACTGCAGGGCAGGCTCCAGGAAGGCCCAGGCTGGGCCTAGCAACGGTCGAGAGCTGGATTCAGGGATGCACGGATTGGGATCGGGGGCAGCAGGAAAACAGACGGAGTCCTCCCTGGACACCGGCCATAGCAGAAAGAGAGCGAGACCCTCGTGATCCCCCCCGCTTTATACTGAGAATGACGTGTATGGGATGGAATACCCTTGTTGGTCAATTTTTGGTCACCTGCCCCGTCCGCTCCCCCCTGCAGCTGCGACCCCCCTTTGGCTCTTCACTCGTAAGCACTGAGGAATTCAGCAGTGACCTTGATTTCTCTAAGACTAAGTACAGCAAGAGCCTTACTGCACAACATCCCTACCGGTGCCTCAGCGATAACTACAAACATCGAGCGTTATCAGTCCTGGAAGCAGACACTGTCTGCAAAAACATGCAGCTGGTTTCAGAAAGTGCAGTTACTTAGAGGAGACTTAGCTGAAAGTAAAAATCACTGAAAGGAAAATCGGCCTGCTTTAGGCCAAACCAGGACAGGCTGATGTTAAAGGAAAATACAAAACAAATAAAATCAAATTCTCTATCTCTTCACTGAAATGAACACACCCAAAATACACTTACCTTCTTAGTTCCCAAAAAAGGACAGTGTTTTCAAAGTCCTTCAAGCACCATCCACAGTATCCAAAAAGACTCAATGGAGAGGTCAACTCCTTCCTAAAAGGATAATACTAACTGTCCTGCTTCTCATACTTTTGTTACAAGAGCCAGACACGACTAATAAAAATTATCAGTTTTGGTGAAAGTGGATATTGCTGGCCACATTCACAGACCCACTTGATTCCTTCCAGCAGGAAAGTAATTTAGAACTGTTTCATGGCTTTATTCACACCGGCGCCAAGCTGTATATCTTCAGAACAAGCTTGAACTGTCAGGGATATAGGATCTAATTTGGGAGCTGTTAGTTGTAGTAATCACATTAAAGCTCCTCGCTACTCTGTCACAGAGCTAAAGCCGGCAGATAACACACAGAGATATAGTTTTTATGTGTACATGTACACATATGTTCATACACAAATATATATATATATATATATATACAGGTACATACACACATGCAAACACACTTTTGGAGAGAAATTTCCTGTCTCAAACACAGAGCTCTCTCTCACCGTAGTTACCATTCCGAGATCTCATTTTCAGTTTCCAATATCAAAATCACGCAGAACTACCTTTCTCCTTTATTTTGTGGGATGCCATGGTAAGCAGTAAATGCTCTGCTGCCACCTCATGACTTTTCCTGGTATTGCCCGTTTCCTAAGTCCGTTTCCTCCCACTTGGTAACTAACCAGGTAAAAAAAAAAAGATTCAAGTTCAATTAAAGGCAGCACTTAGGGCTGAAGTACTTTGCATACCTGTGGTGCCTTGGCCTCTGTGGAACATGGGACATCGCCGCCTCTCTTCACCTGTATGCAAATAGCCCCAGTTCTTTTTATCATTCTGCCAACAGAAGAAAACTTTATCTGAATTCCCAGTCACAAAACCATCATTGTGCTCTGGCAGTTAATTTTTACTGGTTTACAATGTACTTTCCTTTATACAAGAGATAACGCCAGCTAGCCACAGCAAACCTTTCACACAGCTGTTATGCTTTATGGTTGATCAAAGCATTGATTTCGCAGTATTGTGTCAATGCCAGACACGCTGATTCCCCTCACTGTTTTCACTCAGGGACTGTTCAGTTCCTTTCTTTGCTCTCTTTACAAAGCCAACTTGTTTTAGTCCTTACTACATCTAAATTAAGTTTGCAATGGTATATAAACACAAGTGGTAGCCCATCAGGTTTAAATGAAAAAGGGAAATGCTGTTACTTATATCTTGAGATTCACCCCGCCTATAATTAAGTCTTCAAACATTTAAACACTTCAGCTTTCCTTGCAGTAAAAATATACATTTGTAGAATGCCGATTTGAAGAAATTCAAGAAACTAGCAAAGACATTTTTGTCAATATGTATTTGCACACAAGAACAAGCTGCTCAGTTCTGAAGAATTTGTCCAGATTGCTAGGGCAGCAACATGTGCATCTGCTCAAATTAGTATAATTTAACATTTGCAAGACCACTTTACACAATGATTTACTTTAAAATATGTTTTACATTTTCAGTTATCAGCTTGAGATGGTATAAAAGACCCTGACTGCTCAACAGATGAATGCTCAGTTGAGACCTTACTGTCACAAAGGAACCACAATTACAGGTTTAAAGGAGGCCCAAAAGTGCTTGATTTATTTTCACATATTTCATTATTATTCCTGTTTTGGCACATAAGATGTAGCGGGATGCCCCTGCCACCAGAACGTACAGGTCCTAGAACATACACTAAAAACCTAAAGAAAGGAAGAATTAACTTTGTTCCCAAGAACAGTCTACAAGAAAACTTGGTCATTGTGTTAAAATTTAGAGCTTATTTTCAAAATGTTTTGTCTACTGCTGCTCTCTGGGGTTCTCAAAGATCAGAGATCATTTTGAGACTCATTAGCAGCTAATGGTATTTAACTATATTTAATTCAGATGGGACAATGAAACTGGATTGGGCAGTTTGTAAGAAGTTTTACTTTCTTACTCTTATATTTTCATACTCCAAGCACAATGCAGAAGTGTCCCAGATACTAACATTTTGGTACAAACAGATGTGTATTACTGATAATTCACTGCCTCAAAACATACCTTCTCATGTTTTGCCATAAAAAACAAAACACGATTGTATTCCAACCCCTTGATTCAGGCCCCAGCACTTAACTATGCTGAGAATGTTCCATTAAGTGCATCCAGAAGTGCTGATCACACAGCCCAACCTGCATGGTCGGAGTCTATAACGGGGTCTTGAACTCCCTCTGCTGGCTACAATCACAAGTAGAGAACTTCAAAAACCCTGTCATGCCCAAGAAGAAAAAAAAAAAAAAGAAGAAAAATAGTATGTAAAAAAATTTACACTCTCCCACCTCCCTGTTCTCCTGCCCACAGCTGGCCTCTCCTCTCCACCTCACTGGACGTGATGGACACCTTCAGTGCTGCTGCTTCCAGGGGAAAGACCGCCCTGGGCTCCTGCCTCTCCCCTGGGCAGGGGAAACAGGCAAGGCTGTCCCTCTACGTGGCTGCACTTGTGCCTAAGCTTTCCAGCATCCAGATGCACCCACACCAGTGTCCTGCTACCAAAGCCTACCAACCTCTGCAAGCTGGTGTCTCAAAGTGAGATCACAGCACCTGAAAGGAAAACTCCTGATCACCCTGCTTACTGCTCCCATGAAGAACCAGTCTGTGACTGGAAAGCTCTGGAGATGAGCCCTGCACAAACTATTTCCTTCTTGAGCAGTGTCAACAGATCACAAAAAGCATGGTATCTGTGATGAGACAACCAGCCTTGATAATGTGAGGACCTTTACAGGAAAAGGTGGGAAAACTGCTGGAAAGAAATCCACCATCATAGCAGCAAATTAAGACATGTTTGCCAAGGACCAAAGTTACAACTTTAGGTCAAACTTACTGCGGAGAATGGTCTATTAGAGGTAACGAAGTGGCAAATGTAGGATTTGGGTTCAGTCCCCACTCCTGAGAGAAATTCTTTTGTTCAAAGTCATTTTGTCTCAGTTCCTTCTCTGGGAAGTGTTCTTTCCTTGTCTTCTTTCCTTTATCTATTTTGACTGCAAGAGAGAAGATTTCTGCCCCAAGGAACTTACAGAGCAGACTTGGTGTCCCCTCAGTGCTTTCTGTGATAGATCACATAACTCAGCTTTTTAAAACTTATTCCAAAAGTATTTTTAGAGCATTATGTCTGACCCACAACAGTCTTCCACAGGAGTATTCATTTCTAAGCCACCATTAAACCAGCTGAGATGATACAGTACAGTTAGAAAGACTGCAGTGCTGTGACCATAACTCTGTCAAATGACTTGAAGCATATATGGCAGAGCAGACAGACTGTGTTAGTCAGAGGGCCTGAGTCCCATTAACCCCACTGGTAAGCCCACCTCTGCAGTAAGGTACTGCCAAATTCAAATGGCAGCATTTTACACATATCTTACTTGAGCCTGAACACCATCACAAGGTACAACACAGACAATCAGATCTAATGATACAACAGTCATGAAAGCATGGGAAGGTATTTACCTCAATCGTATAATGTAACAGTGGAGCCATCACCAAAGGCCATGGAAAAGCAGTGTCAAGGACGGCCATGGGGCACCACAACACCCCTTGATAGTCTCACGTAAGGGCAAAGCCAGTGTAAATTTGCTGGGGGAGAAAGCAACTGTAGCAATGAAATAGCAGAGCTAGATCCTTGCAAATATTCCATCAAGAGTTTTGTGTAAAATGATACAGTACAATGTTCTGTAAAACATTAGTTCTGTTTTCTGGTAAGTCTGTTAGCACACTAACACGCTGGTGGCCACAGAAAATATAGCTGTAAGGTAACGTAGTTGGCACAAATCTTGTAAAATTCCTCCTTACATAATGAAATTGCCTCCCCTCTCAGTGGGCTTCTTACCCTTCTTACCACACACATCTGTGTGATGGGTCACAACCCTTTTTATCTGAATCACCATCTTACCTATATAGGATTTAATTCAACCCTTCCTCATTCAGTAAATTAGATGTGGTCCTCCCCAAACACCTGTTTATGAGTGTCTGATGAAAAGCCAGGTAACACCTCTCTCTGTGCAAATCAGAAATCACACGCATGAAATTTTGGGGCAGAACAGAATATAAGGTGCTCCAGATCTAAATTTCACTGTGGCCACATATACAATGTAGGTGAGTTTTAGAAAATTTAAGCCTGAACCCGAACCTTCAGCCCACGCTTCACTTTCCAATATCTGCACAATTAGGAAGTACATGAGCCTGCTTTACAGATCTCCGGAGGACTATACCAGGGTCACTCAGGAGGCTAGAAAAGAACCAAGGACTTTGGAAAATGTCAGAGGCAAAAGCTTAATAGTCACTGTGGAGGGTCCCAATCACACAGATGTTTCAAACGTGTGCCTAATTTTAAAGTGCCGAGTTTGATGGCAGTAGATATTACAGTGGGCACCAACCCAAGACCAAGTTAAGGAGGAAAGGCTAGGGGACAAAACAGGAGGAAAAACAGAGCATGAAAAACATTTTTTCGTGTGCTCTATTAGTGTATGTAATCTACCCTAGAGAGGCCCCAGCAAGCAAGTTAACTTCAGACCTCAATTACAACATGTGGGCAATTTTATTGCCCAACAAAAAGTATATTAGACATTTATGATCTCATTTTATTAAATTCTCCTACTTATGACGATCACTATTGGGTGTGTATGTGTGCAATGTTAATACAAAAATCTATCCTATATTTGTATATTAACAAGACTAAAAGCTCACCTGCATGGCAGGTGTTGCTGTGGCCACATGCTTGGGTTATGGATTAACCAACTCCTATCACAAACTGGGGTCTATCAACCAAATCTAAAGCAAGAAAGGCAGGTGCTTTTCCTGCTGATCTAGCTGAGGGCTCTGATTGAATTACACCAGGGAAGAACAGCTTTGCTTTCTTCATGAAATCTGAGTAAAGAAAGAGAGGTAACACCTTACACAACAAGGTAAAGCTTAAAGGACAATCTTCTCTTATGGCCCCTTCTGCTGGCTACTTTGATCTAAGTTTTATTGTCTGGGTTTAACACCTTTACCTTTGATTTTACAGAGAACTTAAGAGCTATTTTTCCTATACCAAGCAATTGTTCAAGTCTTTTTAGAGAAACCACCAATTATCCAGGATGCTAGAAACTAAACACTGGTAGTTTTGGTGAAATACAAGATTATTCTCACTGGTATTAAACAGATAAGGGAAGACACATTAAAGACTTAAGTTTTACTTTCTAAGATCATTACTTAATAAAAAAGAGCACTGGCAACAGCTCAGCACATTATGCATAGAACCAATTCATTCCTAAATGCAAGAAGGAGACCTAACATAAAAAAATCATACAGGCTAGACTGGCTTTCCTGCTCATCTCAGTAGGATGCTCGTTGTACAAGGTCATTGTTACACTACCCCTACCCAGTTCAATGCTATAGTGTTACAGTTTTGTATCACACACAAAACAGTAATTCTTTTCTGGAAGCTAACAGGACCCAGTCTGGTTTTAGCTAGAATCCTATACAATAACCCTAACTTTAAGACCACAAGGGATTTTGATTTTTGTGCTTACCTGATGTGACAGCCTGTGTAACATAATCCTTACAATTTGACTCAGTAATTTCTGCATCCAGCCTGGCAACCTCAGGTTGTATTAGAGATTGCATTTCACATTACACAGACACACACCTGCTATACAATAGAATCTGGTCTTAAAAATGCACTCCATTCTCTATTTTGACATGATTTTCCATTCTCTCAAGTGCTGATGATCCTTTGTCAGCAAAATCATACAGGGCAATTGGCCTGTATGTTTTCCAAATTCAATGTGATGTTGCAAGCACGCACCAGCTCTGAGAAGTCAGACCATTCACTCACTTCAAAGAGCAAAACACAAGCAGTACAAAGAAAGATGAGGCTAAAGAAAAACTCAAGCATTCTTGAAGTGAGATTCAGGTCTGACAGAAATGAAAATTGGAGCTGTCAAATAACTGCTGTTTAGGATGGTCATCCTGTATTTTTGTACAGCTACAGTAGTACCTTAATTACTGGAATCTAGCAGTCTGCTTACATTTACTAAACTTCCAGCATATGTGGCAGCCTCAGATCATCCCTACTAAAGAATTGTAAGTCAGAGGGCAAATCACTAATAGTCCTCCCTCCCTTTTTGACAAGGTGGGAAATAAGTAGAGTTAGAAGTTTAGAGGTTCCAGGATTTTTCTGCACTTTTAAAACAAAGCAAACAAAAAAGTTGCATACAAGAATAGGCAGTAGCAAAATTATAAACCACTTGATGTGGAATTGTCAACTTCATCTTATAAACATACAACTGAAGTTCACAGCTGTTGCAAAAAAAAGAAGGCAGTATTGTCTGTTAGCAAAGGCAGTGAGCAGGCACTGCAGCTTTTTTTCTTAACTCTCCCACGGATTTCAAGCTCAGCTGTGGGCAGATCACCAAATATCTCAGCTGATCATCTACAAAATAAGGATAGTAATATTTTCCTATCCCAGCAGGATGTTTTCAGGAAAGTACTTGGGAGGCACTCAAATAATGCAATGATGGGGGCCATGAAAGTATGTGTACAGAACAAAGACAACACCTGCTTAACTAGCTTAATGGAAAAAAGATGATCGAGACTGTTATAATGAACTTGTAGCGTTAAAGAAAAAGACAAGCTGCAATTGTCTTCAACTTAGAGTTCAAAGTTAAAAAATGAAATCAGCATCAGTAAACTGTTTATACAATTATTGTGGAAAAATTCTAAGTATAGGACTAGATATGAAAATCAACGCAAATAAACTACGTAACTGCTGGAATTTTAAGTTCAAGAAGACATTTGAGGTTTTCCTTACAGTGGGTAACATGGGCAATTTATGACAAAACATCATTTTGCTGCCTTTGGCAAACAAGTGCATATATGATGGAGGTAACTGTATACCACAGCTTTTCCTCCAGAATTGCAATTTTAGTTAACTAAGACGCTTTTAAGAAAAACACATACTTATTATGCCTTGTGACTCCATTTTATACACAGTCTTGAAGTTCTTCTCATATTCTTCATGGGAGATAATGACAGGCGGCTCCTCCAATAGTTTGCTGTACACATCACCATGTACTTAGTATTTGAAGAATGCCATCTCAGCCTTGAAGATTTTTCCTGAACATTTTCCCTCATTTTATGCTGGGAAAATAGTAGCTCTACAAACATAGAAAAAGATTTAAGTACAGAATGAAAAATGAAGTTTATGAGTAAGGAAGTCTGACAATCTGGTGTTTATTCCTGAATTAGCAACAGATTTCCCATGACCTTAACTTCTTCATTTAGATACTCCGTGATCTATTATAACTTTAAAAAAAAATGATGGTATCCCTGGAGGATGCAGGAAAGCCCAGTTCCCAGTTCTGAAACACATTAGCCCGCTCTTCTACAAACTGACTGATGATGCTGAGCATGCTTAAGTCTCTGGACCATCTCCTTTTCTCTCCATCAGAGTCTAAGTGCTCAGTTCTCAGTGAAAGGCCTCAGATCTTAAACTGCCTTGGATCCAGTGAAACATCAGACCAATTTCAATTAACATATTTCTCAACAATACAGCATTACCTTTTGTAAGATTTTCTATCTGCTTCTAGGAATTACACAGCACCAGTCCTCTGGTAATAACTTTTAAATTCATTCACCAAACTAATTTTGATAGAAGAGCTAAAGTATCAAAGGTGTTAAGTGTCAAACATTTTGTGACAACTGGTAGCGAGTAGAGCAGAGTGCCCAAATTAAGTGTTCTCTCACCAAGGGAAAGATCAAGTTACCTGCTCTGCTCAGCTTGCCAGTGAGTAAACACAAACTGGGAGTAGGGCAGCATGTTCCTCGTCTTGCCCAAAAAGGTAAGGGATGTACCAATGAGATTAAAGGGAAACCAGCAGAGAGAACTGCATGGAGAACTACAGGGAGATAGTGCACAGACCAGAGGATGGTTATTGAGTATTAGCAACAGAGCACGTACAACTAAATCTCATCTTGCTGTTTACAGTGGGAAGCTGAAGGAGCACATTTGTTTTGCTATCCCTACTTGTAAAATACTTGCACACTGTAAACATTTGTAAGCCATTAGCTAGAACCAACAGCACATGCTGTAACAACAAAAGCTAGGTTTGTTACAGCCATGGGAATTCTCTCCAGTGAAACCACAGAGAGGTAGGCGGGACAGGATCTCAGGGACCCGCAGAGGCATCAGCAAGCAGGGGCAGGTTCACAAACATCCAGATAAAGCTGTAGCAGGTGACTGTCAAACCCTTCCTAAAAGAGCACTCAAGTGAAGGGGAGCCTGCGACCTCCCACAGTACAGTACTCAGAGTTAGGAAGCACCCCTCACTCTAGCAACTCTTTTTGCTGAAATCCAAAATACAACTTGTTCTATAATCAGCACACAAAGATTACACAACAGAAACAGTTTGCTCCTCTCAACCATTTACATATTTGAATATTGTTTAAAAAAAATATTTGCCTGTCCTGTTTGCCTGAACAAGTTATTTCCTTCAAAGTTCTTCCCAAATCACACCTTCCAAATTTCTTAAGACTTCTGTTACTGTCCTATAACAAATGCCTTCCCTCACCTGTTTGTTTTAAAATGCATGGCCCAAAACAGGAATGCTGGGGCCTAAAGCAAAGTACTACTACAAATTACAGCACAGCAGTTTGCTTTTGATCTCTTTCAGATGCTGTTAGTTCATTCAATTTGTAGTACACTAAAAGCTCTGTAATATCTGTCTTCTTACTCCCTATTAAGTTCTTCCAAATATTGTGCTTCTAAACTGTAATAGTCCATATATAGCTCCTGTTTTACTTGGATAATTTTGGCAATTTCCTCCAGTTTATCAAGGTCATTTTGAAACAGTGTCCTATATAGTGAAGTGCTTAGAGTGGGAACAGAAACCAAGTCTTATCCCTCCCACCCCTCCTCTACAAATTATTTCTACCCAGAGTTCACATAACAAATGGCTCTGAATGCTTATAAAGACTGCAGATTAAGTCAAAACCATTTGATTTGTGGAAAACTCCCATCAGTTGAATCGTCTTTTCATTAGACAAAAATCTAGTGAAAGAAAAAAAATCATCAACACCTACATAAAAAAGCAGGCAGACACCTATTTTTATTTTATTTTCAATAAAAAGCCAAGACAGATGGAGTACTGAAATGACTTCATCTGATTAAAGCGATGTTAAACAACAGCAGAAGCCATGGTAATGCTACGTACTGCTCGCAATATAGTTGCAGGTGAAAAGATAAACCATCTAACGAGATAAGAGAGACCTTTACGGCACATTTCAGAGATAACTAATTTATACCCTGCGTCAGTTTCCTATAGGCCCCATTTTTTCTTATAGCTTTGTATATCCCCATGCTTTTGTGCACATTAAAAAAGTATTGGAGGGATGAAAAAGCACCGTTCCCTAAAGCGTGTCAAGACACGTACAATATCACCACAACAAAGACCGGCCAGGAAAGCACACCTCAAGCACTTTATTCACATAAACCCTTGACACCCAAGAGAGTATTTCTTTCTTTCTCTGTAATTTCTATGCCGTTAAGTTATTCTGGCTGCCCTATTTGCAGCTCTGACCGGTAGAAGCTTTTTAAGTTTCTTCATATTTAAGTGTGCTTGTGAGGTTTATCACTGTATTTCTACTGAAAGAATCAAGAACACTTGAATTGCCTCCCTCTTCTCCCTCCACTCCTAAATCTTTAAGTAATACAAATTCGCAGCAAATCAGAAAGGAAAAAACAAATCTGAGGAATCTCAAATTAGCCAGTCTGGTGATTAAAGCCCTCCTTCAGAAGCTAGAAAAATCTGAGCCTGATTTAATAACACAAGATGACCTTCTATTTGCTTTGGCTTTCACATGCTTCACCTAAACATCTGCAACAGCCATAGTCAGAGATGCCAGAAAACTTAAGCCTTTACCTTGACCCAGAATTGATTTTGTTCTGTTCTTAAAAAAACATCTTCTAAACATGAACCTGTTTCAAAAGAATGTCATGGACTGTGCTACATTATGTGCAAAATTGGCCCCGGGCGAAATGCTATGAGAATGCTTATTGCACGGATCTTTTCAGGAAAAAGAGATGAAGGAATAATTAGTTGGCAGACGCAAAGCCTGAAATGCAAATGGAAATGAAGCTGCTCAACACCCTCAGTGCTCAATTCCAATGAAGTTTCACCTTAAAAATTAAGCCTATCAAGTACCCACAGATGATGTTATGCGCCTCTAGAACTGGAGAGTAACAGAGCAGCATACTTTAGGTCCTGCATTTTGAAACCAGGCATTTATGTCCCATCTGCATGTAACCTCTTCCATGGGCCCAGCCTTCAACTAGTAAAGATAATGGGAGCATAGATGCTGAGCACAACAGAAATCAGTAGCAAGGGGGAAGGGAAAAACAAACCACCATTTCAACACCCCAATTATTTTCATATTTTAAGAAGGAGAAGGAACTTTAATAATGCAAACCTCAAATTTTACCCAGTTACATACATTCATTTTCATGATTTATACAATTATTGCATAAGACTTGCAGTCATTTACATCTTCCAGTACAAGAGAAATTAAGTATCATAATTTTGTATCAAATTACAGTTACACTTTCAGTCAATTACACAAGTGTGAAACAAGAACAAGACTAAGAGTGTTCCATGCAGAAAGCCACCTTCACGTTTGTCCAGATGCAAAGACTGCACAATGGAGACATTTGTGATGTTTATGATATCCCACACCAATTTGTGTTGCTTTGGTAGACTGTAATGGAAAGTAATGGCAAAACCAAAAAAAACGCCACTCAAACAGCCCTAAGAGAAAGAAAAAATTAAACTTGCAGGCAGATAAGAACTGGCCATTTCCTTTTTGGCAAGCCAAAGCTACTTCTCCAAGTATTCAGAAAAGTGGAAAACAGAAAATAAATATTTTTCATTAAAAAGGTAAAATAGAGTATTTAACCTCTGTTAACAAGTTTCAATAAATAGGTAGCAGTGGTTAGACCATGCCAGAAGGAGCAGAAACCATCCTGACATAAAACCATACTGAAACAAACAGACCCAAATCCAGAAAAGTTGCGTGCTGATGCCGTTATCTACTTGCTATGATGTGTGTTCTAAGTGCATGACTGAAAATAAGCATGGTAATGCCAGTGAAACCAGTGTGAGTGAGTTACTGGGTGGATTGTTCTGGAACAGAGACAAGAGACTGAACAGAAACAAGAGTATGGCTTAAGAGGTAAGATTACAAAAGTAAAGAAAGATTGCTGGAGTGGCTCAGAGCTCAGTTCAGATTTGTTCTACACATATGCGAGCTACAACACATATTTTGTTCCACAGCACAAGGAGAATATAAGCAAAAGATAAAGAAATAGACAAGAATCACTACGCAACTTCTAAACAGTGAGACAACAACGCAGAAATGCTTTTGAGCTCAAATGCACCCTCATTCCAGATATTTTCCTTCCTTAGGCGGGAAAGAAAGAAAAGACAAATGATGAAAAAAAGAGAAGGAAAGTATACAAGATGACTGCTTGGCACTTTTCAAAAATGTTTTGTTATCTAAAAAAGGATCAAATAACTTATAAATAGTAGCAGTGTTTTGTGGCCAATTACCTCCCCCAAGCCTTTGTCCATGCAGAGGTGATCACAATAACGTCTATTTCAGTGACAAGCATCTCAATGACAAGGCAGCACCCCAAAGGGTATCTTCATTTTTACATATAAAAACAGTAGTTGGGATTGATTCTGTTCTTCATAGTGATTTACTAGTTATGTGACAAAGATTCAAACAAAGCACCTTTTTCAGAGGAATACTAAGGGATAATGAAAAGGACATGGACATGGCTTACCGTTAATTCTCCACTTTAGATTTGTTGACAAAGTCAATTTACCCAAAAAGTATCACCCAGGTGAAAGTTAGTGGTACACAGCATGTGGTCATTAAGCCATAAAAGAATGTGATCTTGCAATACTGGTTGAACAGTTTCAGTTCCCACAGAATGAAAATTTGAACTGCCAAGCACTTTGATTATCCCATTCAACCTTTTTTTCTTCCCCCCTTGAAGTTGGAGACTAGCAGTAATCATGGTGCTACATTCCAGCCAAAGTTCATTCCCCTCAGCTTATTCATGGAATATGATACAGTGTAGAACAGGACTTGGAAGAAAGTAAAAGGAAGAGGTTCACTAAAAAGCAACATGAGAATATTTACTCTAAAGGAGAGCTCAATTTTACCACATTGAAAACCACGAGTGCAATTGCTCCATTCAAAGTTATAACTGCTCTCAGTTACCTGCATGATGCAACCAGCATGAACTCTAGATCAAAACAAAGAAGAGGATGTGCAAAGAAGGCACTCCCTGTTACTAAGCTGAAATTGATTGTGTTCTGAAGTGATTAACTCCTGAAAATTTGGTAAGATATGCTGGTGTCACATATCAATAAAAATAGTGTTTCAACTCTCACTACAAAAAGATTAAGGATGTTGTTCTGGTCCTGCCTAATCCATTCATGAATCATAGGGCATGGCCCTTGCCACACTCCCCTTCCAGAAGAGGCAGTTCCATTTTCTTGTGCTGAAAAAAGTAGCAGGCTTAGTGGTTATGAAGTTCAAGTTTTAAAGTGCACTATTTTAAACACACTTTCCCTTCTTAAAAAAGAAAATAAAACATTCTGATACCAAGTTTATAAAAATAACAGCTGCAATATTCCTCTAAAATTGCAACTTAAAATCAAGTCAAACTAGCAGGATTCAAATCTTTTTCAAAAAAAGATATGAACCAAAAATAAAAAAAAACCTCTTTCTGCAGAGAATTGCCAAGCAACCCCTCACATACCGTCCTACAAGCCTCTTTCCTAAGAGCACCTCACAGAAAATCCACTCAGTTTCTTTCAGCTGACAACCTCAAGAAAACAGAGGTCTAAATAAATCAGTCCTTCCCACCAGTCACCTACATAACTGCAGGTGTGGATGCTGGTGCAGTTTTTCCATCAACTCTTCCTCTGTAGGTTCTTCCAAAACATCTCTACAAAGAAAAAGCATGAGTTGTTAGGGGCAGCAACAGGAACTTCTCAGCATTTGTTTTTGCATTGCACATACTGAGATGTAACGTGTGCTTGTTTCAAGAATGAAACAAGGAATTAAAGTTACAAGAAGTTGATGCTCCCTAAAGATGAATCTACTTGCAAGTGATCCATCCTTTACAGATGTGTCATGGAAACCAGCAGCTGTTTTCCCATAAGAAGCAGGGAAGCAATTTCCTGCACATAGTACAATCCAACTGAAGGTCAGAAGATTTGTTTTCCTGAAAAAACTCCCAAACAAGAACATGTTCCCAATGCTACTATTGAATATCCAATATGCACCAGAAGTTCCACTAGTGCACGATCATCAAGTATCAACTCAACACCCACAATTTCATAATAAGCCAAGAACGTGCATAGTTTTCCTCATCTTCCCTTTTCTTCTCCCTCTCAGCACAGTCATCCCATCCCCCCTCCCCAACACCTCTTCTCCCACCATGCTATGGGCAGAAAGCATATAAAGGTTAGGCTACCAAATCAGCTTAAAGCAAGCTTAACTAAAGCATTTACTGAATTTCAAGCTAACAGATGAAACCATTTGCTTCAGAAGGAGGAAATAAAAGACAAGCCTTTTATCCTCTTGCAGCCAACATACTTTCTTTCAAACAGATGAATGTAAAAAAAAAAACTAGATTGCTTATCAAGCCTAGTTCAACTCACCTGAACATAAGTTCAACTGTCCTCTGGTATTCGATATCTGAAAGAGGCTCTCGATGACAGCGACGGTCCCACTTGTGAATAAAGTTCTGGAACGTAAAAGGAACAGGAAAAAAAATAAAAGCTACTTCTAGTGACATCAGAAAAGAGGTTATATCAGCTCAATATGTTTGGGGGTAAGGTTTGGGAGGGGGGTGAGGTTTGTTTTGAACAGTGACAGAGCAGCGATTTACTTAGGCATCAGCATATATATTGGCTGCAGGTCACTATTTCATTCAAGCTTGCTGTTTAGGAGTTAAATAAGTTTCTCATCACACATTGAAAGAACAGCAGAGCAGAAGACAGCCTTGCTGCCTTCTATTCCTAGCAAGGACTGCCTCCCCAAGATAACTGTGTGAACTACCCACAGGAGTTCACCTGCTTTGATTTTTTTTCCTCTTCAAAAATCCAACAATATATAAACATACTCTTAATCCAGGCATCACAACTTAAACTCAGCTTCTGGTTTTGTCATGTTCATTCACTTTGAATTACTCTGACAGATCAACACCTAGGGAGTAGACAGCTCAGGCAAAAAAAAAAAAAAAGAGGGAAAAAATAGTGACATCCTGCTCTCCTGCTACAGAATGCTACATCTTGGCTCGTACAGCAAACTTTGGCCACAGCCCCGTTGAAGTGAGCAGGTAGAAGACTTCATAGGATTAGCCTCCAGCTAGAACAGAAAGTCTTTTCTGAAACATTTATGGGCAAGACTGAGGCTCAGCATGAGACTCATACCTAAATTTCTGTCTAAAAGTTCACTATTCTGCCTAAAGTAGTAAACTTCAGTTTTCAAAGCAGTCAACAACAACAAGAGCATCTCCAAAAGAAGTTTTCAAAGGTTTTAAGATGGGGTGAAGTGCCCTCTACAGGTACTCAATTTCTTCCATTACTTAAACAAGAAGTCTATGATGATTAACCCAGAGCAGATGGCTGTGATTAATGTTCTCTTCACCATCAAAACTTCAAAAGCTATTTGGATTTGCAGAGAAGTACACATACAAGAGAAACCAGCAGAACAACGTGTTCTTCATGGCACTGCTTAAGTACCTATGTTTCCACAGCTTCTTTAAAAAACTCTACAAGATGATCTCTTCAATATAAGTAATCAGTTCCACTCTTCTAGTGCAGAACTGATTAAGGGTAGTAATTCAGATTTGGGTGGGAAGAAACACAGGACAACCAAATAAAAATCAAATGTAAAATTTGAAGTGCTAACTTCATCTGCTGACAAATCAAGATGCAAAAAGCCTGCAGCTTGAATAACTAATGCTGAAGTTAAATGCTAATGTACAAGAGACAAGCAGCTTTATAATACTTAAAATATTTTCCATCTTTATAAAGACTGAGCTATAATAACAAATGTACACACCAAATGAAATGCAACCAGATTTGTGACAAAGTTGCAAATAAAATATACAACTGTCCAGGAAAAAGAAAATGCTTCCTCAGCATCTTGGGGGAAGGAAGGCAAATAGAAAGATTAAGTACACACACACAAAGCCAACATACTTTTCCCAAAAAGTTGTCAGGGTGCTTTTCATTTCCCACACAAATCAGAACCTGTCTTCAGGATCTAATACCAAATAAACACACTTCCTTACCTCTAGAAGTAAAGCTACGAAGAGATTAACCCAGATGACAGAGGAGATCAACCACCAGGCTACAAAATAGATCTTTGCCCACCTGCAGATCAGATTAATAGACAATAAGTAAAGTAGGCAGTAAATAACCTGAGCCTAAAGTGACCAAAGAGAGCCATGAGATCAGTTTTCCTTGAAAGATAACACTACTACTTTCTTAATGTAAACGGTGGTCTGGAACAAAAAAATAAAAACAAAATCTTAGCCTTTCATTAAATTAGCCAACAGACTCGTTCCCCCCCACTTAACATACCTAATTAAACTCTGAAGGGACAGAAAAGCAGCCTAGTAGAAGTTGTACTGGATCACAGCAAAAGATCCACCTAGGCTAATACCCTCTGAGAGTGATCAAAATCAGAAACACAGGAAAGAGTGCAAAAACATGGCAAAACACCTGTGATGCTACCCCCTAAGTGCTCTCCCAACCTCCAACTATTTGCAGTTCAGAGATTTCTTGAGCTAGAAGTAGCTTTCATTCATTGCAGATCCCAACAGATTTTTCTTTCACGACTTGTCCAGTCTTCACCAGACCACATTAAACATTTATCACATGCAACAGTCTGTAGAAGAGCTTTCCACAGCTTACCTACATGCTGGGTTACCCAGCCAAGGGTCACTGGAACAGCTCAACCCAGAGGCTATCCAGTTCATTCAAACATTCCCATAAAGTAATTAAATACAAATGAAAGATATGTCCAAGGTTATAAGCCTACAAAAAATTGTTCACCCACAGGGAAAATACAGAAGCAGCCCTAAATTAATTACAGCAATTCACTAATATATCACTTCTGTGAGATTGGCTCTACAGCAAGAGCCACTCACTCAATACATGTTGCAAGCCTGACTTAAGTCATTCACTCTTTTTTTGGAACAAGACAACTACCAAGCCAGTTTCCAGTCCCTTCTAAATGTGACCACAAATTTTGTGGCATCCACCAAGTACTAGACCAACCATCAGGTTACATGAGTTAAAGAACAGCCATAAAGTTTATTTCCTATATACCTGAATTGACCCAAAATAAAGGCAAGGAGCACCCCTCTTCCCAGATGGCAGGAACTGTGCTATGTGCATAATCCCTATTCAGCTACCTTATAAGCTAGATATCTATGGGACTTTTTCAGTATTATTAATGCTACTTACGGACTTGAGTATCTTGAAAACGCTTCCAAAAAGACTTGCCAGTTGTTTACCACCATCACATCCCAGAGGGTCACCACTGCTGCCTAAATAACATGAGTAAAACAGAAGCTGAGTGGCTATAGCATACACTTAAGCCGCAGAAAATGAGGGGAAGAGGGACAGATTCCATCAATGATCAGACTCACAGCAAAGTCATCAAAGTTGTTTGGCCAATATTCCAGCTGTTCATAGGTCCCACACTGCAGAGTACTGTTATCATATGTTGTATTAACAGCACTATAAGAGAATTACAGGCTGATGTGAGCATAGCTTTCTACATACTATACCTTAAAAACAAGATTCTTCTGAGTGCCTTGTAGAAAGTTGAGTTTCTCATATGGGCAGAAAACAAGGGAAATAGTTAAGAAAAGTATTTAAGCTACAGCAGGGTAACAATTCAAGCTACAGATTAACGTTCCTGCAAGTTCAATACAGCAAGAAGAAACTGAAGGAGTAACAGACGAAAAAAGTCTGTGTGATTTAACATTAAAAGAAGGGTGGCTCCAAGAAAAAAAAAAAAACACCAACCACAAACAACTCAGAGGTATCAAGTTGCAGATGCTTTTGAAAAATACATTGTTTCTGAGCAGTGATGTTTAGAATGTTACCTGGTATTTCCCAAGGGAACAACAGCACCTTTAAATAGCATGATGCCAGTTATAGCAAATGCATAGAAAACCACCTGGAAGGAATATAAGGAAGTATTAGTTTTGAATATTTCTGTCACTAAATAAGAAAACAGTGCAATTAACATGGAATTCATATCAGTACCATAGACAAAGGAATTTGGTCAAGAACAATGCCTGAAGCTATTAAAGTGAAAATGCTTCTCAATGTTTGTATTACTTAACTGTTTGCTCTTACTTTTTAATATTCTATTTAACTTTCAGTTGTTAAAATGCATTAAATCATTTTAGTTTCTGATCTGTTTTACTTTTCTGTGTTTCAGAACACTAGTATTTAACTATTAACACCACAGAACAGGGACTTAAAAAACAAAACCAAAAAACAGTACCTGTATTTACAAGGACTAATCTAAATACCCAGGGAGCTTTCTGCTAGATTCAGTGAAAACAAGCTTTTACTGAACTTAACTGAAGGACAAAACTAACTCAGTATTTTATATTACATTAGCAAGTTTAAAAATGTTATATTAGTCTATAAATAAAGGTTTCAATAACGAAGGATTTTAGAACTTGTCTTTTACTTTTTAGAAATGCAAAGAGATACCTTTCACAGTCTTCAGCAGTTGCCTAGGTGATTTTGCAATTTTTATCCTAAAAAGATTATTCTAGAAATAATCTACAACTTCACCTCTCTGTGTAAAGAGCCATTTGTCCTAGGATGGCTTGAAACAAGCTGGGTCTTCAAATGAAAATGTCATCAGTCACATTTCTGTATTTTGTTACAAAACAGACCCAAGAGGGAAGTCTGAGAGGAGTACAAGGGAGACTGCCCTGACCTACGAACCACAGCACTTTGAATAACAGTGGAACAAGTTGAAGCTGACATTCCACAGCCTACCAGAAGATGGGGTATCTGGCTTGGCAATAACAAAGTTAATTTTATTCTTTGAAAAAGACATGCCCAAAACATGCACTGCCTGAGAACTCAGCTAACCAGTTACATTGCTTTATCAGCGTGTGTTCCAGGTAAACATCAGGAAAGATGTTTTGCATCCACTGGTAATGGAGTCAGACTTCACTATGGTAGAAGCTCAGTGACAGTTTCTATGTAGGCTCAAGTAAAAGCAAATTAAATTAACAGAAGTAGCAAACACCATGGCAGACTTGCCTCATAATAGGCGCAAAACTACAGTTCACACTCCCAGCACTAAAGGCTGGCAAAATTAGCAAAACTGTAGTCAGCCTTTAGACAGCTTATTACACCAAGTAACGAACTGAGTAATGAAAAGTTTTTCATTATACTAAAGCTGTTCCTACCATATGCAAGATTGGCATTTGGGCTCCTAGGATGTACTTTCACCTGCAAAGGCTAACTTCCCAGTTCATGCACTCCCAAGGTATTTCTTAGTTTCGAGAGTAGCTTCCAGTGGCAAGTGTGATTTGTACAGCACAACAAAGTCGTTACCAGCATAGCTTTGCCCAAACCAGTACCTTTATTTCAAATTGCAACATAAACCTTTCCAAATTGCAACTTAAGGCCCCTCCCCTACAGATAAAAGCAGAGATTAATAATGACAAAAACAGATGTTCTGGGTAAATTGCATGCTAAGTATATAGACCAGAACAACTTTTTAGTCAATACCTAATACATAGCAAATCCTTGGTCTCTAACCTTTACCTCAAATTAAGGTATCCTAAAAAAAAAAAAAAAACAAACCCCACCACCACAAACAACAAAAAAAAGCCACTCATTTGCTGTACCAGGAAGACATCATTGCAAAGCCAGAAACTCAAGTGTTGGGAAATGGAGGATTTATGTAATGGGCATCGTGCATTGGGATCCATCCTTTAATCACATGTTTACAGAGTATATGCTCTACACAGACACACCTAAAACAGGATGGCAGAGGGTTTTAAAAACCATGTCCAGACATGCCATCTCAAGACCTTCTCAACTAAAACCAAATTTAAAGTTGTTTTGCTATTTACTTTAACATAAGCAAGCCAGGCTACTTTTAGCATCACACAAATTTTTATTTAAAACTAGAGTATCCAGCCTGAGGGAAGCACTCTGAGGAAGTTTTAAATAGTCTTTTAAAGGCAATTCTAAAGGAAATGGATAAATGAGGCACTGTCACTGTGTGCAGCCCATAACAAAACAGTTGTTTGTTGCAGCTTTGCAAGACATGCCCTGGAAAAGAACTGGCTGATTAAGGTGAAGTGTTATTGTTAATGGTGATTGTCATTCAAAGAACCTGATTTACTTTGTTGAAGACATACCCTTATTATACTGCTAAGAAGGGAAATCACAATCTTGCATCATGACTTACCACAAGGATTCCTGCAAAGGCTCTCAAGTTTTTTACCAGATCCAGCAATGTAGTAACAACCAAAGCCATGAACTAAAACAAAGCAGAATTTTATATGCATGAAATTCATCACACTTGACACTCTGTCAAACCATTTTTACTAAAAGGACAAAGAAATACCAATGAGGAAAGTGATCTAGATCTAAATGCAGGACATATTTTATATAATCATATTTCCATGAGGTACTTAAGATGAATGAACAATGCTGTAGTCCTTTTCATACACAGAAATTATAGTAAGTTTTAAATACACCTAGGCACTGTGACTTAAAGGGCTATATGCCTAATAAGACCAGAACAGGGAAAACAAAAAAAAAAAAACACCCACACAAGTGTCCCACAGCTCCAGAGTGACTGCTTCCTGTTTGATCCACATCATTTCTAGTCTAGACTTTTCACTGACATTATGACCTCTGATGACATCAGGCAGGTATTTATGGTTTGTTGAACTAAGATACAGGTCTTGCACCTAACACTAATTTGGGCTTAGCTTTCAAGCAAGCCTAAATGCAGGATTATAACAAACAATCGAACAACTCAAAGTGATTTCAGATTCAAGTACAGGTATTCTGGTGGAAATAGCCATACCTGGAGAGTGGAAAGAGGGATTAATTCCAAGTAATCCTTTGTATGACCAAAATGCCTGGCAGTATCTAGTGAAAGCAAGTCTATCACCTCCTGAGTACCAAGTTCTTCAAGGACATCATATTCACTCATCTGATTAAGACTGAAGCACTACACAAGTTGCACAAGTGTTTCTGGATATGTTTGCCCACTTTAGAATACCAGCGTCAATCACAGTGACATCAACAGAACTTCCCTGCCACCTCAACAGAGAAAACCAGCTAAAGAGAGTGAGTTTGTGAGGTCCCATGCAACAGTCTGAGCAGTTAGAGCTGAGTTGTAATCCCACTCAGGTGCAAGAGAATTGCAATCTATATGTTATTCTAGAAGTCTTTAACGTAATTTATACTTTGACCAACAAACAAATCAGAAGCGTGGAGGGATAAACACACACCTTCATATTAGGAATAATCCGCAGGAACCTGAACACAATTAACATGTTCACCAGTCGCACCATATCCCACAGGGATAACAAGCCCATGAACTCAGGTCTCCTAGGAAAGATGAAAGAAAATAACAAATCAGAGAAACAGCCCATGACAGAACACCACAGTTAAATCTACCAGGCTGCAGGTAACTGTAAATTCCCCACAACTTTCAGTTAACATCCATGACATATTAAAAATTTTGGGTGTGTGGGGGAAAAGGTCGCTTTATTTCCTCATGAAAACACTCTTTACAACCTGTGACTGACTAGAACACTGCATCCAGTTTTGGAATCCCCAATACAAGAAAGGGACAAACTGCAGCAAGATCAGCAGAAGGCCAACAAGATGGTCAGGGGCTGATGCACTTGCTCTACAAATAGAAGCTGCAGAATCTGGCTTCTTCAGCCTGGAGAGCACTGCTTCAGGAGGATCTAGCAACAGCCTTCTAATACTTAACAAAGCTGTCCTCCAGAAGACAGAAGCAAGGCTGTTCAGTGGTGTGTAGTAGGAGGGCAAGGGACAGTAGGTGTAAGCTGGAACAGTGGAGGCTCACACTAGATATAAGGAAGAGCTGAAGAACTTGTCAACCATCAGGATGGTAAGACAGAGGCACAAGTTACCCAGCGAGGTTGTGCAAGTCTCTGTCACTGGAGGTTTTCAAGACCCAAATGGATAAAGTTTTGAGTAACTTGCTTTGAGCAGGAGGCTGGACTAGAGACCTCCTGAGGTCCCTTCCAGCCTGAATTAGTCTACATAAAAATCTATGATCTGTAAAAGGAAGTACATTAATTTACCCAGCAGGAATCTCAGCTACAGTAAATTCCAATAACTGATGAAGGAAGCGATCCATCTAGCCTGGGCTCTTAAATGTGCATTTAGTGCTCTTTAAAGTGCATGTTTGTACTAAAATACCTGGGTTAGCGGCCTTCCTTCTGCTGTGGGTGAGGAGGCAAAAAGAGTCCTTTCAGAAAACAAAGCAAAACAAAAATACTGCTATAGCAACATGCTTCAGGAACTTGCAGAAAGATGTGCATTAATCCTTCAGGGTGTGCTTGGCTGAAGTTAAGCTTCAAACAAAGCACTAAGATAACAGCCTTGACAACCTTCTTCCTTATATGTGTATTCTATGGGTGATACACATACACTTCAAATGTCAGCCTGAGTTTTAGCTGACTTCTATATCAGCATACTGGATGCTTCTTTGCTGGAAAGGTGGGCAGGTGTTGGGGGACAAAAGATGCTAACAAAAACACTCCCTAGCAACACAAATGCTAAATGATGATTTGCATCACCAATATATTCAATTCTAATAATAAAATAAATCATTTAAGACAACACTGCATAGAATAATAGTAACATCTTAGTCCTGTCCTGAAGATGTTACATCTACAGACCAAGCATTTACCAACAGCACACACCATAAGCAGCACCAGGTCTCAGAATGACTCATCTGGGTTATAATCTGTTTGCAGTGACTGACACGAAGACCTAACAAGTATTACTGGTGCTTCAAGATACTACTGTAGTGTAAAAAATAGCCTTCGTTCAAGAAGCAAAGGGCAAAAATCAAACCCAAATATAATCAATTATAAGTTAGATCAATAATTAATGCCCTTAGATTGTTGGCAACTAATATTCTTATGGCAACCATCACTTTTGAGTGTGAACATGTGTGTATATTCCCCTGACCCAGCCCAGCCACTGAGCAAAGTACAACAGTTCACAGAGATTACATACCAACCAGGATGAGGAAATCCATACACAGCAAAAGTGGCAATCTCCAAAACCTTTAGTTAGAGAAGAAAAAAAAAGTCAAAACCTTACTTTGTAATTCTGAGCTTCAAAAGTTACCTAAGTTTCTTGACAGGAAACATTTTCAAGAGCTTTAAGCTGCTAATTTGACTCACTTTAAAGCTCTGAAATTGTCATATTTGACTAGGTATTCCCCAAATTAATCCACGTACACACGTATTCCAACAGTGACACATATAAGGACATACAATGAATTATATTAACAGTGAATTTGGCCTCATCTGCCATACGGGTTTCAGGCTTTTACGAAATAATGATGATAATATTCTGCCACTTTTTTTTTTAAAATTCAAAAAGCACAGTGATTTTTAGCTCTGTAACAGAATTCCTTATGTAATTACTCCAAGAGCTGAACATTTCCAAACAACATTAAAAAGGCTGCTTATAAGAAAGCTCACCTTTTCCATCAATTTAAAAAACCTCCCTCCAGAAAGGAGACCATAAGAGAACCATTTGCCACCAAAACATTCAAGCCACTGAAAACCACAACACCGGCCCATGCTATTTAACTCAGCATTTTAGTGTCAAATAAAAAGCAATTCCACTAGCTCTTGCGGTTCCTAATCATACTAGTCAACAAATCCAGGAATACAGAAGTTGAGAAAAAGCTTACCAGCAAAATCACAGTCAGAAGTCCATCAAATCTATTGCTTGGGTATGACAAGTATCTTTTCAAGCCCATTGCTAAGATTTTCAGCAACATTTCCAGCAGATAGTATAGGATGAAGAAGCAGTTGATAGCCTTCCCCCGAAAAATATAAATAATGATTAGAATTATTGACACCTCAGGGAACAGCAATAATGGTAGGAATACTGTTGCATCTTACCCCCAGGAAGAAGTCATCTCTTTCAGACGGCTGCTTATCCGCATCCAGCACCAAAACAACCTTAAACAACAAGAAATATTTTATTAATCCACTGCTTTACTGCTGCACAAAACAGATTTTTAAGCACACAAACAAAACAGTCTTTTACGCTTTGCATAGACCTTTTCAAGCAGCTCAGAAAATATTTTTTAACTGCAGCTATTCTCTCCTAAGACTTTGCATGACTAAAGCATGCCAAACATGGACATCTGCTACAAAAAAGTGGCTATCAGAACAGTGACTAAAGAACAAAAACAGAAATTAAGTTTTTAGCAGGGGAGGGGAAAACAAAAAAAGACCCACCAAACAGAAAAAAAACACCCTTTTACTTACACAGATAGAAACAATGTTGGCAAGGGCTACAACATTCCCCAAGTAGCCAAAGTAGGGATGGCCAAAGGCAAACTGCATTTTCTGCATAAAATTGGATTGGTACTCTGGACTGGGAGGATGCTGAAAAGAACACAAAGGATTTGCTGAGACACAAAGTATAAGCATTGCAATAATGATGCAGGAAAAACACACCCAATGTCAGATTTAAGAAACAGACCTTTTCAAAGTAAAACTTCTCAAGGCCACGTGCTAATTTTGACATTTCAGTAGGAAGGTGTTTTCAGGCTCTGGCTATTAGCAGGAAGAGATCATTTCTGATTAGCAAATGGGTTGACAGATTATGGCACAACACAAGATAATGGCAAAGAACGGAGATAATCCAACCTCTCTCTAACTCCTATTCCTCCTTTCCTTGTAATGAATCTTCCTATCAAACAAAATATACAGAGCCCTCACCTGTTTTGTCTGGCCAAGTCTCTTAAAAATGCTGACAGAACAAACAACTGTGCATTTTGTATATTTACAGTACCTTGCAATCCCAAACTAAAGCTGTAAAAACCCTCAAAGCAATGCCCTTTGGGACTATAATTGCAATCCATGAACAACTTAAAAATCAATGACACTTGATCATGCCTCGTGTTCAACAAGTTGTGAAGTTCGTTTATATGCTTTAGAGCAGAATACTATCACTTATTTTTGCACAAGACCACACTCAACTTACGACACTTTATAAATGACCTTCAGATACATACTTGCTTAATGGCATCTTTGTCTAGTTCTTCAAAGAGCTTCTGAAACTGGGCAGCTGACAGCTGGTCACAGGAGCACATTTTGAGTGACTTCACATGGAAGAGAAACATTCAAATCAACATCTGCAATAGGTGCAACTTCAAACAGTGCCAACACCCTCAGACTATCTTAAAAGTGTAGGAACAGAGATGTAATACAACCTACACCAAGGTATTAGAGTGAGCTTCAGTATTGCTTTGCTTTAACACAAAACTGCCACATGACTCAGATTTGTCTTGCCTTTTCTATTTTCCCTCTCTGGGATCACATGCTGCTTAAGGAGCGTGCTCTTTTGATTACTTGAATTTTTTGTCTCATCTAATATTGCCATTATTATGTTATGATCCAAGGAATGAAGATACTGTGTCAGTTATCACTGTTCTGCAGAAGTTACTACCTTGAAGATGGTAGTATTTTACAAAGTGTAACATGATGAAGACACTTCTACAACATGCTAAACACTAACTGCAACTGTAGCACACATAGCAACAAAAGAAATGGAAAAAATCCACCAGCAACAAGAAGAAAAACTAAAACTTGGATTTGCGAATCTTAACTAACAATGCAATGGACAGTTCAGCATAATTACAGAGCAGGGCGTTTATTTTCAGGCAACTCTACACAACACTTATCCCAGATAACAACGGGAAGCAATACTTGTATGCTTCTTCATTCCACTTCCAACCTTCATACTGGAGCCAGCCAACGGCTGGTGCTATAACCATCAGCTCTGAATTGTCACTTCCTTCTGGCAGAAGATCTTACAATCTGGACTTCCAAATCCTGCTGTAATGTTGTTCTTAAAAAGCAACATTACTTTTACATAGTTTTTCTGAAACCACACCAATAATCTCTACATCTCCTATCAGCGCTGAATAATTTCTCTAATGTCTGAAAACCATGGCATGAACTGCAATATTAATTAAATCTTTAGTTAAGCAAAACCACTAGCGTAGTACAAGTATTAATAGAGGGAGTAGCACAGCTAAAATCCAATTAAAAAAAAAAAAGACATTTTCAAATGATAGAAGGAAGCTGCTATAGACAGCAGTTCTAGACCACAGTGAGAAATGCTTTACTTCCATAGAGAAAGTAAAGCAACCGAAAAAAGTAGCTCTACAAAACAAGAGTTTTCACTACTCTGCACCTCTCTACAGGTGAATGCATTCCTCATCACACCAACCAAAGAAGTAGCAACCTTAAGGTGAAATTTTAAGGTGCTTGTGTGAAGACTCTTTTTGTTCCAAAGACCAAAACACAGACAGACACTGGGCTGGGCTTCCCTTCACGCTCTTAAAGAAAGAGGCGTAAAGAAAGCTGAACTGAAAGCTACTACTCATAGATCAATGCTCTGATTAAGGAAACATCAGTTTCCACAGCTGTCCCATCACAGGGTTTGATAGTCACCAACATAAAACACTAAGAAAATCCAGTTCTTACTCTCATGATTGCTTGCTTGCAGCGAAAATCCATTTCAACTTTCTGCAGCACTCGCAGTAAGGCCCCAACGCTGACATACGACCTATTTAAAAGAAAATAGGATGGGCCCTGAAACAGGTAACTGTCTTGATGGCAAAAACAGCTGTTCCAAATGCATTCCCACCTCTTCCTTTTTTATTTTGAAAAGCAGATAAAATTAGAAGTAGAAATAAAAAGGAAACAGACCCCACAGGAGTTGCAAAGTGTGTTATAAACATCTAGTTAAAGAAAAAATAAAAGAGATGAGGAACAAACTGCCATTTTTCAAGAAGGGATCCTCAGTAAATATACTAAACTAGATGACCAAAAATCTGCTCTTTTCTGCTAGATAATCTACTGTTTCTACATTCTTCACTTACTGTTGTGCATTAGCAGGAGTCTCTTTCAGGGAAGAAAGCACTTCAAATGCAGCCCGGATTCCCAGTCGCCTCCTGAACAGGGAGGACTGAACCGATTTCTGTACAAGTAAACACACCACAGAGGAGACAATTTACTTACACTTGCTCAAAGGAAATCCAACTGGATAATACAAATAAGACCTGCAAATTGTTTGCCCAGCCCTGAGACAGAACCTACTGGGCCATATCTGTTCAACTAAAATATTTTTTTCAGGAACGCAAGATCCTGTTCTCTTTCTCTCACCGTCAAAGTCCCCGTCATTAGCCGCTAGATCTAGTTGTCCAGATACTGGGTCCAACCACAGACACTCCACAGTTTAAAAGGAATATCATGAAGAGTCATGGGCTCAAATCAGCGAAGCCCATTCCTACCAGAAGGACTTGGGGAAGATCAGGGCTACCCGGCTCCTCACACAGTACTATGTCCTATGGTCAGATAATACACTAATCCTCTGGCACACACCCCAGATTTGTGATCAGAGATCAGAACAGGAGATTTCCCTAGGCCTTGCTCCCTTCAAGAACTCCATGTACAAGAAGGAAGGAAGCAAGCAAACAAGTCTCTCCAGTTCAAGTAAACATCCAGGTCATGGTTTATTTTTAATTCTGGACTGCATAGGCACGTGCCTGTTCTGGAGACAATGGCAACAGCAAAGCTTGACTATTCACAGAAATTCCTACTACTGTGCAAAGAGGAGAGTTAGACAGCTTGTCCAGCTCCAGCTTCTTGCCAAAAAGAAGAAAGTCAGAGCCACAGTTTTTCATGCTTCGTTTTTTTCATAGTAATCACTTTCAAACTCAGCTACTTTATTGGGAGTCAGATTATGGCATGCTCTCACATGGGAAAGAGGAAAATGGAGAAAGAAGGGAACAAACCGAGCAGGAGGAAAGGAAAACAAAAATTCCTCTTTGCATATATTATGTTTATACACCTCCTTCCCACAGCAGGGCGGGGGCCATTCCTTCTATGTAATATTGCTTAAGACTTACTATCCAACAAATTTGCCTTCTCTCTGGAGCTCTACTAGAGCAGCTACTATTTTACTTCTCCTCCTAAGCCCTCAACTCCACTCCTCTGAAGGGCTGAATGAACTCTAAAACTATGTAACTAAGGGGAAGGAACTATAAGACTATATGTAAGCAAAGGGGGAAGTAAGTAATGAAAGGACTCTATGACTATATGCAAGTAAGGGGGAATCACACCCAAAGTCAAAGTTGCTGAGTTTCCCCTGCCACCAAACCTGAAAGAAACAGTGGGCATGAGAAAAGACCAGTTGGAATGTACACAAATTGGGAACCACTGTTCATTCCAAGATACAGAGGACATGACCATACTGGCACAAAGGAAAAAAAGCTTCATCTACAGCGCAGAGGTTTAGCTGTCAGACTCCAGTGCTTTTGCACAGCTCTACCCTGACTCAGCTTTACCAAAAACATTGCTGTTGAGCTGTGAAGTTTTACAAAATATGAAAGAGGAAAGTAAAAACAGAGATGAAAGTGAAACTGTTGAAGAAACTGAAAACTCAAGAGAAAAATTTCACCATGAAAGTTACAAAGCTCAAAGAAAAATCTCAAACAGTTTGAAGATCACCTCAGCAAGATCAAGACTCAGCTTGCTCTGGGAAGCAAGAGACTGACAGTTCCCCTTTTGACTGATGACTGCCTGACCAAAGATGCAGTTGTGTGCCATCAGTGATAACCATATTAACACTTAGCCTAGCACTATGTTAATTCTACTAATCTACTATGTGTGTTAACTGCTAAGGAACTGTGGTGCACCTTGGATGTTCTGTATTCATTGTGGGAGATAAATCCAGTTCTGGAGGTCTCTAGCTGCACCCATACAGCCTCTTCCTTCCACCACCTATCCAGTCAGTTACTACTTTTTGGAATAGCAATAGTAAAGTCACAAATTTAGCCTCTTGGATGAAATACAGCTTATTGGAAATAAGAGAGATGATCTTTCATTTGACTTATATTGTCCCTGCTTTCTAAAATACTTTTGCCTCAGCTCATTACAATTCCTCCCAGATAGTGCAGTTGAACAACCTTGTACAGAAAACAAAAGCAATTACACTCTTTCCTGCTAAAGGAATCCAAGCTACGCTCCCAGTTGGAGACTAAACAACTGGTGTACGTAATGCAACAAAACACATTGCACAGTTTGCTAATAAAGCACAAAGAACTTTTAGTGATCAGTTTAATCACCACCACCAATTGCACGCTCCTCGAACAACATGCAGAAGTACACTTGACTTTGCCAGCTTTTACTTCTCTAATACAGACACGTGAACCAGAAGAGGTCATTACACTACACATCAGATTCACATTCCACAAAATGGAGTGGGGAGAATCACATGTGATCAAGCATGATCCAAACGTGAAGATGATTTAGTCAGTGATTCTTTTTTATTGAAGGCTTCTCATGCTGTGCTAGTCAGAGAAATTAAGTGCTAGGATTTGCAACAATAGCTATTTAAATAGTACAGCAGGTTTTCTTCACAGAGACCAAATTTAAGGTACTTGTTCATTTGTCCTTGTTCAGTTCTATAATATTTTGATTATTTTTTTCCTATAATAGTCAAAGTTGCAAATCCACAGTGTACATGGAAGTATACAAGCAGGTAATTTTGTCACAGAAGGGGATCAAGTTACAACAGCATATAAGGGGAAAAGTATCTACATCAAAGAACCTTTAGAATCTTAAAACTGTATCTACAACCAGGATGGGCATACTGCTTTGAAACTTATAACACTCAGGGCTTCCCAGTTTTAAGGTTATGGTAGAACACAAATTAGAAATGCTTTACCCACCAGAAGGTATCCTCGAAACTGGTTGTATATTATTGCTGTAAGCAAGTTCATCAGAAACAGGTTGCCTATTGGAGAAAAAAAGGCAGTAAGAATTACTGAAATACATTTCTGTTTCTCAAAGGAGTTTCAACGTATACAGTAAATCAGTCATAAATTTTAAAAAGGATTAGTTTCCTTGTGTTTGATTTCCAAAATGTTTTTAATGTTTGAATATACTGTAATGTATCCATTCCCCTATGATACATTACTGAAAAAAAAAAACCCCATTCATAAGTGCCTTCCATGAAAATTATCTTGCAAGATACTACACAATAATTGGAAGAAACACAAAAAAGGAGAAATTTATGACTAAACTTTCCTAGAAGAATAAAACACTCTGTAGCTGGTATGCACAAGTGTCAAAGTTAAAGTGCATTTAAATTACTGAAGCCAAGAGGTAACTTACCCAATACAGTGAAGAGTATGAAGAAGATTGAATATGCTCGATTCTTAGAATATGCAGGAATCATCACTGTGTCAGATTTAACAAAAAACGAAATAAGAATTTAATGCCTAAGAAGAAAACTAGAGACCTCTATCAACTTTTGGCAATTGGTAAAAGCTTTTATATAGCTCCACTTCAGAGATGCATATGTAATGACATCAGAGGAAAGGCAAGAATCAAGTTACTAAAGGCATGAAAAATCTTTACATAACCTTCCTCTGGCTGTACTAAGAACCATCAGTTGAAACAGTGGTTATAGTAGTCTGAAGATAATCTTACTGTATTATTCTTTGAAAAGAAAGACAAGAGTTATTTCTGAAAGATTGCTCACCATCAGGATTATTTGCAGTAGTTAGCAGGACCAGCAGCGATGTCAGTGAATCTGGCAAATTCCGGAAATACCTCACCCACTCCTTATCCTGCTGGCCATCCTAGTCAGAGAGATGCTCATTGTTAGAGAAATGCTGAAGAATCACTAAGACTGTCTTACCAAGGAAGGAGCGGGGGGTGGAAATAATAAATAAATCAGTCAATAATCAATTTCTTACACAACCAAATCTACGACATGAAAAAAGCACAAGACAAGCATAGAAATTAGGATAATGTGTAGGAACACAGTGGAATCACTTCACTTATTAACAGCCATTAAAAACATAAGGAAGAACAGCAGGCTAAGACAGACACGGGAGGCTCAATATAGAAGTTATGTCTAGCTAACACCTCAGACCCAAGAAGAACAATAATGTCACAAACAGACAATATAGGATTGTGAATCCACCCTTGATTGATATAAAAAGCATTACCTCTTAGCCTGCAAGAGATATTTGCGTATAAGAGTTAAAAGGACTCCCTAAACATGATTAAAAAAAAAAATAAATAAAAATCACAGACTAATACCATCTTCAGTCTCAACTTGCATTATAAGAATTAGTGTAGAGTAGAAGCTGCTTTCTTTGTTATTCCAGCTCCAGCATGCTGTACCTCAGCGTAGATGGAAACCTAATCACCCCGAATTGTATACTCTAGAACTACGCTCCAGGACATGTCCAAATGTATAATACAATTTGAGGACAATATTAAAATAGATCTTGTCCATACTGAAGAATAGAAACAAAACAGCTTCCTCACTAATGAAGAGCTGCCTCAGTAACTACCGTGTTCCCAAAGGTCGTTGCCTATAGATTATGAGTTCCTCTCCAACACCTACAGCTCTACTAGCATACTCATTGAGTGTGAAATGTGTCTCTAACTTCCCCTTTGACTTCCAAATAGAAAACTTAACATCCTCTGAATTAGTTATTTGCACAGAAGTTACTACCACTACTTGGAGCAGAGGTTTTTCCCTTTCTCCAGTTATCCCCTTACATACTCAGGGGGTTCTGTTTAATTACAGTAAGAACTACACAGGACACAGTCAGACAAGTTTTAGGTTCCTTCAAAAATGTACATGAAGATGTACTTAAAGGACGAGTACAAGGATAGTCCTCATCTTATTTTAGAGGAAATAAATATTTACACAAATAAGAGCACATAATATAAAGCAATACGCTATAACCAGCATTAGTGCATGTTACAGGAGTTGTTGGGCAGATGGAAAACATGCAACTGTTCTGTTTTGAAAAAAACAAAGATTCAAATTGCTACATACAATATCAATGAAAACACCACACAGAGCTTAAACACTGGGGGGAGTGGGGCAAAAAAAAAAATAAAAAAAAAAAAAAATCAGTGCTATAACACCCAAAAAATACTTGCAAATACTTTGCCGACTAAGGTAATCAAAATTATTTTGTGGTTCAGTGGAAACCCCAGATGATCTGCTAAAGCTCTGATGGTATCAGAATTTTCATCAAAAACACACTGGAAGGCTGATCTTGGACCATCCACATATTTATTTTTTGCCCCCAAGTTTAATTAGACAGCTAAAAAAGATGCAGAGTACAAACAATACAAACATGAATGACGCAGCACTGAACAAACAGTCCTTCAATCTGCTGCAGAGCCTGGAAAAATGTACGTCTAGAGGACATAGACAAGACAATGCAAAAATCTAGAGGCATGAGTTCATTACTAAATGTGTTTTTAGAACTTGCTTTCAGTATTTTGCCTTGTTAGATACAATTACTTTGCATGGGTATTGGACTAGCAAATCAAAAAAGGAAAGAAAGACTACTCTCTAATTTGTTATTTTTCACCTAAATGTGTATGAAATTGACTGGTTCAGCTATACAAGTTATATTCCCATCTGCTGGGAAAGCTCATAACTGAAATTAGATGTGACATACAGAGACAATACAAAGATACACATCTATGAAAGGCCTTAAAAAGGACAAAAAAATACTCTGAGTATGATACATTAAGATACAGGAAGTTTAGGAGAGAGAGAACATACCAAGACTACTGGAACACAGAAGTTATTTTAACCACAAAATTTCAAATTTGCTTTTTGGAAGCAGGAAGACAAAAAAAACAACAGAAAAAAAACCACACAGATCAGAAACCAAAACATTGATGTAATGCAGGAAAAAATAGGCTAAAACCTACCAATGCATGGCCGGGGATACCGGTATTGGAAGATAAGAAAACACAGAAGAAACTAAACTTAGCAAAGCTAGATAAGGAAAAGAGAAAACAAATGAGTGATAACATAAACAAAAAAGTGACAAGATTAAGAGCTTAGGACACAGAACAGCATGGAAGGCTTCAACAAAAGCAGAGAAAGTAACTTGAAGGATCAAATTGGAGAATTGTGTAAGGAAGCCTCTTGTATAAACAGAGTCTAAATTTCTCACCTGTGATAATGGCATAAATACCAGTAATATTCAGGCCCATAAACAAAGATGTCAACCACATTTTAGAATGGAACCATCTAACTTCACTCTGAGCAGCAGAGCTAGATTAATAAATTTATATGCCGCAGCTTACAGCAACACTGAAAGATTTCAGTCGTGGAGTAGGAAGGAGTGTTACCACTTAAGAAACAAAGCACAGTCTGGAAAAAATTCTTCACTAAAGGATGAAGAGATCCTAACACTGTTCCGAGGGGCCTTCTCATGCACACTTCCAGAAACAGCACTATGCAAGGATACTATGCACCCATTAAATCGCTCTAAATGGACTTTAAACTCATCCCAGTAAGTTTGACAAGGTAACATGACCTTTCCAGGGGAAACAAGTTTCACTAGTTTGATTATAAAACTAGACATGCAGCAGCTATGCAAGTAAAGAAAAAAACACCGACATCTACCAAAGCATAAATAGAATAGGTTACCTTTGTTCGAGCAAACAGCAGCATGGCAAACATGGTGAAGAGAGACAGATGGACAGCTAGTAGTAGAACAACACTGTTGGAAAGAAAACATATCATATGCATTAATACCAACTGTATCTTATTCTTAATATCCTTTGCTAAAATGCAAAAGGATGCCATATAAAGAAAACCAGGGGTATTTTTAAGAAGCTATATGGAGTTAACAGAGGGTGATCTAAGTTTTGATTCACAATAAGAATCACACTTGTTCAGGACTCCTCAGCACGAGCTTAGACAGTTGTGAGGCCAATGAGATTGTAGCACTTGTTTTTCTAAAGTTAGGACCGTATTTGTATTCTCTGACCAAAATACAACATCTTGGCTTGCATACACCTTTGATTCTCCTGGGATGTGTTAGTTAAAAAGTAACAGGCAAGGACAGTGATTTCTATAAGCTGTACATATACACGACCCCTGTAACAGGAAGAGATCTCTTTCAGAAAGCATCACGCTGTCTGGTTACGATTTCACCACTGGTGTTTCCAGTTCAACGTTTCTAATGACAGTAAAATTTAACGCGTATATGGCTAAAACCATTTAGAAATGAAAAAGTTGAAGTAAAGCACTCTGAAGATGTAAAGAAAGAGGTATCTTGTGTGGCACTCATGACTGGAAGACAAGTACAAGTGTGTCTACCTCTGAGAGGCTACCTTAGAGGCAATACAGCATAGACCTTTGCCCAGATGATGCTTCAGTTCTTCCCTTACAAAATGGCCGTACATAACATATACAGAATTAAAAAAACCCGCTCAACCAACCTCAAAAATCTTATCTGCCACATACAGAGTCACATCACACACATTCTAGAGAAATTTTACAGACTAAAGGAACCAAAAAGCTAATACAACACTCCATCTGTTACTACCTGATCTCACCAACCACTTCGCTAGACCATCAGGAAAGAAGCTACTCAGATGTCACACTCCAGAATATTAATGGTAATGACAGGCTTGCTGTGAAAGGAAGTTTTCTATGCTGTTACCTACCTTGCCATTTCAGGCAATGTGCTGTTGATACTTTTTAATGTTTTCTTCATCATAGAAGAATTCTGAAGGAGAAAGAAAGGACGAAGAATTCTTCTTATTCTCACATACTGCAAAAACCAAAACCACAGATCAGATACTGAGTTCCCAGGAGACTGATGCCACAAATATTTTTAATACAAGTTTGTCAAAAACTACTGATATACATATCAACAAAGTCAACAGTGTAGCATAAAAAGGCTGTCCTCAGAAGCTAAATCTGCCCCACTGAAGTCACAAAGCACGCAAAAGAGATTTTATACACATGGGTGCCTTGTTAAAAGAATGAGAGATTGCTTTAAAACTGCACATTGACATTTCAATAGTCTCATCAGGCCACTAATTATAAACAATCTAACTTCACTGCTGTGTAGACATAACAAAGCAGGTCAAGAGATGGCATTTTCATATTTTCTGCCAAGGTCTATTTCAAGAAGGGAATTAATAGCAAGCCACTTTCAGTAAACACAGATACAGATTTTGAAAAGAAGTGCTTGATTTCACTTTTCAGCCTTTTTCTTTTTATAATAAAGGGCCTGCTAACTACTCAGCATTTTCTGCCTCTGACAAGACTCAAACAGGTGATTGCCTTTATTTTCCTTGACATATATTAAAGCAATTAAGCTGTTTGATTCTTGCATTCAAGACAGTTGCCAGCCTTCAAGTTATTTCTGTGACTTATCACCTACTTCAACTACTTCAGCATCCTGTAGTTTAGAATCAGTCTTCTCAAGGCCACACATAACAGCAAAAAACCTCATGTTCTTCCTCATTATTCCCTCGTTCATACATTCCAGCAGTTCAACTGCTCATTCTACCACTGCTTTGCATGCGATGCTCCTGTTCAAATTATTTGTCCACTATCACATCTAAAGATTTTACAATCACTTCTTCTTTCCAAGACACTTTCCCCATGTTGTAAGCACAATCTTCATCCTAGATAATTAACTACTTTCAGCTGCTTTATATTTATTTGGCTTGAATATGAAAAGGACATATGCAAATTTCTTAGAGTTAGATGCTTGTAAGCTTAAGTGACATGTTCTTTCAACATTTTAAGATCATCTCTTTGATACTACATCACATCCTGGTCAGCAGTGACCAGTGGTCAACTATGACCACTGAAGTACGAACAATTAAACTGTGGGTTACCAATAGTAGCAACTGTATCCAACCTAATCCCAACTAATACAGACAATAATTCGAAATAGGTTTGAAAGTTACCTGTAGAAAACAGATAATGGCTTTGACACAAGAACTTCCACAAGAAGCAAAATTCAAGATTTCTGCCTCATTCACTTCCCAGCATTTTTACCATATTATTTTTTTCTTAATGATGATTGGAAATGAACAATTAATTTCATGCAGATTTATCTCATGGCAGAGAAAACCAATTGGTAGATTGCATTATTACATAAAGGTGGACACTTTTAGAACTGTTTCACAAAACTGACATTCCTTCTCAGGACACAACTGTTTTGAACACAACACAGCTTCATCTTAGCAAGCAGTTGTTAAACTATGCAATTACGGTTCACTTAGACATCACTACATAGACTCTGCCGTTAACTCAAGTTAAGAACATAACTCTCCAACTGTATGACAAAATCAGTCCTATGCAACCAGAGTTTTCTCTGTACTCTGACTGTTGACAGACTATAGCAACAAAGCTTTATTTAATTTTACCAATGAACTCACATCTTATATTAAGAAACAGAATCCCCTGACAAGCTACATTAACCAAACATTTTCTGTGTCTCAGTGTATTATCCAGCTATCAAAGTTGAAAAAATGAACCATCTAACCCTCCTCCCTTAGTTCTCCAATATACCACATACGCCCTGCTGACTACCCCTTTGCAGGTTCTTCTCCTCTGCCACTCTCCACAACGAAGCTGCTGATTGTTTCTGCAGAAAGCAGTTCTTACCTCTGTGCAGAAAAAACTCAGTGATACGACCCAATCAGCAAGGGAAACAATTAAGGTCAGTATATAAGCCACGAGCCATTTATTTTTCCAAAATTCTTCCCATCCAATTAAGTAACTCTGGGGAGGAAAAAAAAATCCAAACAATTTATTTGAACAATAAACTTCAATACCCTAATAAGTCAGCACCAATTGTTTTCCAAGTATTTGTAGTTTTACATCAGTGCTCATAAAGAGCTCCCTGAAATCCAAAAAAAAATACACTGATCAGCTAATTTTTCTACAAGTACTAAATAAGATCAGTAGAAGTGAGAGGTGCACACAGGCCATGCGAGAGGAATCCTTTGAATGCAAGAAAAATGTCCATTTAATAAGCATGCAAAGAGATTTTCCAGAAACAAGTATCCAGAGAAAAGTTCAGTTTCTGATTACTTTTATTTTTTTTTGTTTAAATGAACTGGCATGCATTTGATTATTATATACCCCAATTTTTATAGCCTAATACAAGCAGCTAAGCCAAAATCATTGTATTCTTAGCAAAATTTATTTCGCTTATTCCACACAAACAGGAGTTTATATTTCTTAGGTTTAGGAAACTTAATTTAGGAAATATGCACTTTCTAATTTCTCCTGAAAATAAGGCTTTAATACAGCAAAGCAATCTCATCATGCACATCCAAGATCTGAACAGCAGTTCTAAGACATTTCCCAACATACAAAATGGAGAAAAGCCAAACTGACTAAATCTACTGAGCTGCCCAACACACCCAGTGTTTCATTCAGTACCAGATGAATGTGATGCTCACCTTCACGGAGACATCGACGATGAACACAAGAAAGCAAAGCAGCTCAATGCTTTCTGTTAGGCCACACGGAGGGTTCCACGCAGGAAGGCGGTATCGTACATCTGATGTGACAGTGAGTGAAGAAGGCTCTTCAATGAAAGCCAAAGCCAGGATTATTGTAATGGTTAAACTCAAAATCCTGTTTGGATAGAGATTAAATTAAAAAACAAATGAAAAAAAAAACCATAAAAAAAACCCAAACCTCAAAAAACACCAAACCCACAAAATGAGTCGAAAGAATAACAGAATACTTACAGTAAAGCAATTTTCTTAGAAGTAAACCAAGCTTTATAACATCATATTTAACACAAATGGGTTAGACCACAACACAGCACCTGATTAGCATGCTGTTGCCTGCATTAGAATAACGTAACTGCTGACCACCAAACCACCTTAGGTGGTGTTCTTTTGAAACTAACAGCAGCCAACAACCTTGATACTATTTCACAGGTTTAAAAATAGACACTTGGAAAACTCTTGAACACGCAGTGCTGTTAAATCATGCCAATAGTCCATCCTTGCAACAGTCCTATGGCTCTTCCAAAGAGCCATCTACTTGATCACACTTTCATGTATCTTCTTGCTTTCTACTTCTACCATGTTCACATGTAGTCAACCCACTTGCTTCCTACAGTAAGTTCTTATAAGGATAAAAGCACAATTACCCAATTATTTAACAAAAAAAGAAAGATGAAGAATAATTTTTTACAAAGACTTACTCCTAAACAAAAAAGCAAAAAGATTACCAAGTTCTTACCACTGGCAAGTCCTTGAGTAGTACCATCGATAAAGCCACAGAGATTTGGAGTCCACACGGTGATTTATGGATCGATACTGAAGGCAGAAAGCAAAAAGGATAATTCAGACATTACATTCAGTCTGTCTCAAAGACAAATATCAAGTTACCAAAATAAACCAAGTTCTAATCAACAAAGCTCAAGTCTTGAGACAATTCCAGTTTCACAATAAGATAAATTATTGTACAAGTTATTAATTGTTAAAGTGTCAGTCACTGACGACCATAGCTGTAGCCTACACGCATGCAATGGGAAAGATTTTAGTGAAGTTTTCCTAATCTAAAGGCAACACTGTTGCTCAGATAATCAAACCTTGTGGCAGTCATCTGAAGCAAGCACTATCATCATTACAAATAACAGCATCCGTAATAATTCAGTGCCTATTCTATCTACTCGCCAAAATGGTCCACCCATTTAGTTTACCTTTCCAGCATTCATTCCATTCATGGATCTTCTTTTGTCTTTCTCTTCCAAAAAGCCATAAGATGCAAACAATTTAATTCTGAATATAAGAGACCTCAACCTACATCTTTAAATAAAACATGCTTAAGTTCAAGGCAGTACCCGTGATTCTTCAGAACAGGCCTGCTTTTGCTGAAATCTGCCCAGCCCCTCCTCTGCAGCTGCTCCTGGGCTGCTGTTACTCTGCCTCCACTGAGTATCTGCTTCCAGAAAGGTGTGCACACCGTAAATACATCTGATCCCCACAAATCTCCCAACCAAAACCTATCAGAATGCAGCCAGAGAGCTCCAGAATTGCCCTCCAGCATTCCTGCTGCCTGCGACTAGTAACTGGGAGATAATAGCATCTAGAAACGTGCAGTAACAGCCAGTAAAGGAGAGACAAAGAGAGAATGAAGACTTTCAAAGGCACCAAGTTCAGCTGAAGCAAAAGAGTTCCAGCTTCTCGCTTGAAGCTAGACTTAAACTCTACTAGCTCTTAAACTATGCAAGTAGTCATATTTAGAGGCAAATTACAGGGTTTGTTCAGATGGTTTCTCTTAACAGCAAAGTCAGCCACTCTCTCAAAAAACAAAAAAAACCACCAAAAAAACCCACCAAAGCCACCCCACAAACCAGCATCTCTTTTGACAACCTTGAAGAGAAGACACTATCTATTTCATTGTGTGGAAAAACATGTTTCTCCTAGGGAGAAGCTCACTGAAACTTGCATACCACAGGAATTTGGAATTCTGATTTTGCTTTGTAAATCAAGACAATGCTATGTGGAAGTTGCCTGAACACATAAAAATTTAAAAGCTCTCAGAATGTGTGACAAATATCCAGCACAGGAAGCATAATAGCTAACAAACAAGTTATATTTACCTGTATTGCATCTTCAATAAATACTATGGCTTGGTTTATATAAAGGTCATTATCAGCTCCAGTACCTATGAAGTTAAAAAGAAATAAAAATAATTTGCTGTATTTTGGATAAAGCCTACAGCTTGCTTCTCAGTTAACAGAAGCTCCACAACCATGGTTCTCATGATGACGGGCACCATACACACTCAAAAAGTAAAGAGGCAGCTCCTGCCACATTTGCTTTGTCAGTAGCACCGTGCATTAAATTAAATAAATAATAATAATCTCAAGCACATCATGCATCTTTCTGTGTTTTGTGAAAAGGTTCTCTCTTACATTTATCCTAAGTAGCTACATTATACTAGTAGTTAAATAGCTATCACAAGACTGGGATATTCATATACAGAGACAAGTCCTAAGTAACAGGCATTGTATTTTATGACCCTGCCTCCTCATCAGCCTTGTCTCAAGAAAGTCACCCCTAAGTGAAATGTCAAAAAAACATTTCTATTTAATGGAGCTTAAATCAAATTATTCTTTGACAAAGTGTACAGTCAAGTGAAGCTGGAAAGATCAGACATTACTATTCTAGGCATTTTTACTTTTGCTTAATAAATGTACTGAGGTTTAGATTGATCTCATCCTCTCCAAAACCAACAGAAATCTCCAGTCAGATGAGAACAAAATTAAGTCCTTTTTTTAGTTTCTCCTGAGAGTTATTACTGCCATATCAAACAGATCAGAGTTCGAGACATAGAAAGGGGTGAAAGTACACCAAGTGAAATAAAATATCACCAAATTAGTTACTATGCAACATTTCAAAACCCATTACTAAGAAGTCTATATGAAGATAGATACATAAAGAATAAAGGGCAATCACTTGCATTCACTTGGATTAGGACCTTTGAGTAACTAACCTGGCAATTAAGCCAACAGGAGAGACTAAGGCAATTAAGGCCAAAATGAGGAACCAAAAAAAAAAGGGGGGGGGGGAGAGAAAAAGCTGATGGGGGCTAGAGATACAAAAAATACATTCTAGTGTAACCTTCACACAGAGGGGAAGAGGCCCAAGGAGCACTTCAGACCATCTCCTCCCAAGAGACAACAATCCCAGCATGGGATACAATGACATTGAGTCAGTCCCAGTGAGAGGACAACGTTCTCCAGGCTCCAAAAAATGCCAGAAGCACCTTTGATCTCAGTCCCAGATGATTTTGTGTTCCACATGATTCAGCGGCATCAATTTTCTACAAAGACTGCAAACAGTTTTTAAATGTCACCATTTATCTGGGCATAAGCAACAACACAGTTCTGTACTGATTCTGATAGGAACCACAGCGCAAGAAAGACCGAGCATAAACAGGAGACAAGCTATGCGCGTGCAGTAAAGATCTTATCTTTTTCAAGATGTGACACACCAGTAAGATAAAAATAAAGCTATTTAAGGAACAGTATTAGTTAAAAGGATAGCAAGGACAGCAAAATCTGTAGGTTCTTGAAGCACACAGCAAGCCTAGCATTGATCTCAAGGATTTTGAAAGGGCAGAATCTAAGCAATGGTTCATAATGCAAAACTAAAACAGGGAAATTACCAAGGATGTTTACTTCAGCAATATCAGGTTTAAAAAAAAAAAAAACCACCTCGTTTTCCATGCATACTACCGAGGATATCCAATTTATTCTGCAACTCTTAGTCACAGCAAGTGACACTTAGTCACAAGTGATGATTAAAGTGCTGCTCGGTTTGGGTGTGCAGATCTGTCTCTGACCCCACTGCACTTTTGACACTGAATAAACAGGCAACAAAAAGAGAAGGTCCACTTAAATGATGTGATACCCTGAAAACAGAGAACCTGAGGTCTCCAGAGAAGCCTTCCCTGGGGGAACTGAGCAGTCAGACCTCTAACATGTACTGAGCTAGAGGAAAAACACTTATCAGCATCTTAAAAAAAAAAAATAATAAAAAACAACAACAAAACACCAAGTCTCAGGCTGAAGCAGCGCACGGCTCGCACCCAAGGTCAGGGGTAGCGGCTCAGGGTGTTCAGCCAGGCAGGGCGGCCGCAGCTGGTCCCGCAGAGCCGCCCCGGGCGGAGCCGCTGGAAGCGGCCGCCGCCGAACCGCCGGCAGAGCCCCGCCGAGCCCCGGCCCCCGTCAGGCTGAAGGGTTCCCTTCCCCGCTCCCCGCGCCCGGGAGAGGGCACGCTCTGAGGGAAGGGCGAGAGCGCCGCCGCCCGCCTCAGGCACCGGCTCCCTCAGCACCGCCCGCCAAGCCCGCGGCGCCGGGCCCGGGGCACGCCGCCACCGCCCGCCCCCCGGCACTCACCGCCCTCAGCGGCGGAGCGGGCACCGCCACCCGAATGCCAGAGCCCCCGTCCCGTTCGCCACCTCCGCGGGGGTAACAACGGCTCTGCCTCAGCGCCGGCTCCCGGCTCCATCGGCACCGACCACCGCGCTCCCTCCCTGCCGCCGCCGGGACGGGACGGGGCCGGCGGGCGGGGCGGGAGGGCTCCGCCCGCCCTCAGCGGCCCCGCCCGCTGCACGTGACCGGCTGCCGGGGAGGGCGGGAACGGGGCTCCTCCCGCCGCCCGCCCCGTCTCCCCGGCCGGGTTTGCCGCCGGGAAAAGGCCTCGCTCACGGCGCTGCCCCCTGACAGGCTTCTCCCTCTGGCAGCGAACGGGGCACCGCCTCCGCCCCGGCAGCGCCCGCCACCGCAGGAACGGGGGTTTTTAAGCAGCCGGGGGTTGATGAAAGACGTGACAGTCTCTGGTAAAGCGCGTTGGTTCTTCACCTGAACGGGGCGAGCAGATCCCTGGAGTCGTGTACGATTTAAAAAAAAAAATGTCCCTCATAAATTGCCGCTTTTTCACCTCACGGCAGGTGTAAGCTCGGTGTCCTGGGCTGAGCCTATCTCCAGGCTGGTCACTGCCTCAGGGAGCTGCGGACGGCGCTGCGGGCGGGCTGGGCTTGGGGTTGTTGAGAAAGTAAAAGCGAAATTATTGCTTCCTGCTTGTATTCACATTCTTAGGTAATTCATTTACATCCCTAGTCGCAGAAAGTATTGAATTTGGGTTTAGTCACCTAGGCATCCCGGAAGCTCGCTGATCTTAAGGGTCTTTTCCAACCTAAATGATCCTATGAAATTAGCTTGTGCTACTTTTGACTGCTAAAAGATGCTTCACTTTTGCTACTCTCGTCCTTTCCTTTATACACACTTTCATTGTTCGATTTCATAAAGTTGCAATTTCAAAAAAGTAGATGTCAGGATAATTTGACAGCTACATACTCTTTTCTGCCACATACTGGGAGCTATGGCAGCATGACAATAAACAGGATTAAGTGTATCAATCCCTTGTTTTGGTATTCCGACCTGAGCAGTCAAAGTAGGCCCATGCTATACTCTTTAATTAGCGATGGAGTAGTTTCTGCCTTCAGCTGCACAACTGATGGGTCAAAAATCACAGTTTTACACTGACTTCTTAGTAAAGCCAGGGTCAGATCCAGCCTTTCTGGGGAGCTGAAGATGAAAAGGAAAACCCAATGACACCATCCCTACCATAATAGTAATCACTAGTAAAAAGCGAACATCAGCAGCTACACATTAGAGCTACTTCGCACTCTCAGTAGACAGCAAAGCACTGAAAAAATTGGAGTTATTGTTGGTAACAGTTGAACTAGAGGCACCAGATGGAACAGGTACAGTGAAAATTTCAGGATAGTAAAAGGAAAGTAAGGGTAGGCTGGTAGAATCTGTATTCAGCACTATCAGGTAAGAAATAAAACACAATTTGCACACATGCTGGAAGTGCCATTGCTAAGAAACATGACTGTCCTTTCGCTAAGTGTCTGAAATATTCAGAGGAACCACAGTAACAGGGAGCGCATGTAAACGTATTATTTTTGCTATTACTTTTTATTTGAACAAAAGCAAATATTTCCTTCTTTCTTCTTCTGTGATTGTCAGGAAGGAGAATCAATAACTTCAGGCAGAAAAAAAGAAGTAAGAAGGCTTCAAATGGACAACAGATTCCTGAAATTCTGTTCAAACTCCATTCTCTCCCTCTTGCTGGAACGGGAAGTGGAAGTGCCCATCGGACGGTGAAGGAAGGCAAATATCAGCTGGGGTTCTCCGGCAGATGAACATAAACATCCTTAGTACCAGCAACATCCCCTAAGGTAAGTTAGCTATGTATTTAAACAAATACCATATAATAAACCCACCAAGAACAATGCAGCATCTTTAACTCCAAGTGAATCAACTCTGTCTTTCTGGATTGTGCAAAACGAATGTGGAGAACATGCCCTTTAGCAGACATTTTCCATCAGCACAATGTACAACCATTTTAACAGAAGTCTCGCTTGGTCTAAGCTCCCCTGCTGTTACAGTTACAGCACTGTCTGCCCAGAACCTCAGAAATGCATTTCTAGTTTCCCCTATTAAAAGCGCACTTTTCAAATCAAATTTTAAAAAAAAGCAACAGAAATGGCCAAACATTAAATTCAAAGGACTCAAGTGAAGGAACAAGCCTATCCTTGTACCTCTTTTATTGTTCCACAGCACTGGACACATTTAAAAGATCAGTGAAGTCATGAAGTTAAAATAACTTTTTGCAAACTGTAGGTGGGAAGTGGGTAACGCACTAATTGAGCTCAAAGGAAGCTGGCTTTATGCTTCATTCTGCAATATGCACTCAATTTCCAGCTGGTTTACACCCAGCAAGCTTGATTCCAACAGCAAAGGGATTATGTGGGCAAGTCCAACCACTCACTGATGGCATGGTCAGTGATAGCAGATCACACAGCTCCTGGACAGGTAGCACCAGAGCACACAGGAATAACAACAGTGGCATGAATACCAAACTTGTGTCCTCTCTATTCAAGATACCGTGCATCAGAAGACATTTCTTATTTCAGGTACACCAAGTCACCCGTATGCATCAAAAATGCCAGGAGGGAAAATATACCATGCCAGCTGTATTCAAAATCCTTTAAATACAGCTGAGGATCTTGGAGAGCAATAACCATTAAACAATCCCTGAACATCCCGATGAGGTAGGTATTACTCCTCGCTGAGAAAATTAAGTCAGAGATTTTAAAGTTAATTGTCACAAGTTACACAGCAAGTAGATGCAAAACAAGCAGCTGAACTCTAATTTAGATCCCACTAACAAGGAGATTACCCATCTGCTTCAAGTTTGACATGCTTCCAATACCTTGCTGAATTAGACCTTATGTGGCTATTCAAAACACTGGACCAGTCTGCATAGCCAATGCTAGATAAAGAAAAAACATGTAAAATAAGAATGGAGTCAATTAACATTATAAAATCACAAGTTTATTGCAAAGTTAAATGAGTTTTTCCCCTCAACAGCACATGCCAGAACTGTTAAAATTTTATACTTTGAGCTGAATGTTACTCAAAAATCATATCCAAATTATTAAAACCAAACTTAGTGCTTGTATATGCATACACTTTCACAAAAGACTACCCTACATTTATTTATGATTGATGGTCTTATCCAAATATTTTCAATTAAAGGTAATTAGCTCAACTAGTTGAAGAAAATCCTTAATAAATGATTCTGTAGCCAAACTACAGTTTAAGTATATTTGGAACAAAACAGGGAGTCAATCAAAAAAAAAAAAAACACTTGATTACAAATACAATGGTCATTACAAATGACAATGATCATCTCAACAATTGTTTGGGTTATCTCTGCTCATCAACACAGTATACTCCAGTTTTGAACATGCTGCTTAGCAAATTAATTACCACAGTTAAACAAGACAGCAAATCAGTCCACGTCTTCAACTAGAGAAACTCCTTCCTTTTTTTCTAGCTTGGATACCTGCAAGTTAAAAGGAAACTGATTTAATGGTAAAAATAAGTTTGCATTTCATGTCTCCTGTCTTTTCAGACTTCCATCACAAAACAGTGTAGAGCCCAGAGTTACCAGGAACTGACAGCAGGATACGCTCTAGGGGACAACTGAGCTGAACAGGCTGTTAGTTGCAGTCAAAAGAGAAGGTCAAACTTTCTTCCCGTCCACCCCCTTAACCTCCCCCCAGCTGCAAGCTCTCATCAGTTCCTAGTTTTTTGTCAGTTTGGTGACTTCACTTGGCTGACCAAGGAGTGAGTCAAGCACCAAAGCCATCTCAGAAGCCAGGAGAAACAGGAAAGGAGGCAAGACTGCCCCTTTCAGTGACAGCTGTCAGTTCAGATCAGATCAGGCCATAACCTGGAACCCTGCCTGTAGCAGAGAGCCTAGAATAATTAAAACAAACACGGGAAATGCTTTCCATGCACAGAATCACAGAATCACAGAATGTTAGGGATTGGAAGGGACCTCGAAAGATCATCTAGTCCAATCCCCCTGCCGAAGCAGGATTACCTAGACCATATCACACAGGAACGCGTCCAGGTGGGTTTTGAATGTCTCCAGAGAAGGAGACTCCACAACCTCTCTGGGCAGCCTGTTCCAGTGTTCAGTCACCCTTACAGTAAAGAAGTTTTTCCTCAAATTTAAGTGGAACCTCCTGTGCTCCAGCTTGCACCCATTGCCCCTTGTCCTGTCAAGGGATGTCACTGAGAAGAGCCTGGCTCCATCCTCTTGACACTTGCCCTTTACATATTTATAAACATTAATGAGGTCACCCCTCAGTCTCCTCTTCTCTAAGCTAAAGAGACCCAGCTCCCTCAGCCTCTCCTCATAAGGGAGATGTTCCACCCCCTTAATCATCTTCGTGGCTCTGCGCTGGACTCTCTCTAGCAGTTCCCTGTCCTTCTTGAACTGAGGGGCCCAGAACTGGACACAATACTCCAGATGCGGCCTCACCAGGGCAGAGTAGAGGGGGAGGAGAACCTCTCTCGACCTGCTGACCACACCCCTTCTAATACACCCCAGGATGCCATTGGCCTTCTTGGCCACAAGGGCACACTGCTGGCTCATGGTCATCCTGTTGTCCACTAGGACCCCCAGGTCCCTTTCCCCTACGCTGCTCTGCAACAGGTCTGTCCCCAACTTGTACTGGTACATGGGGTTGTTCTTGCCCAGATGCAGGACTCTACACTTGCCCTTGTTATATTTCATTAAATTTCTCCCCGCCCAACTCTCCAGCCTGTCCAGGTCTCTCTGAATGGCTGCGCAGCCTTCCGGCATCTCAGCCACTCCTCCCAGTTTTGTGTCATCAGCGAACTTGCTGACAGCGCACTCTAATCCCTCATCCAAGTCATTAATGAATATATTGAATAGAACTGGTCCCAGAACCGACCCTTGCGGAACTCCGCTAGACACAGACCTCCAACTGGACTCTGTCCCGCTGACCACTACTCTCTGGCTTCTTTCCTTCAGCCAGTTCACAATCCACCTCACTACCCGATCATCCAGACCACACTTCCTCAGTTTAGCTGCGAGGATGCTGTGGGAGACCGTGTCAAACGCTTTACTGAAATCGAGATAGACCACATCCACAGCTTTACCATCATCTATCCACCGGGTAACATCCTCATAAAAGGCTATCAAGTTGGTTGAGCAAGACTTCCCGTTGGTGAAGCCATGTTGACTGCCCCTAATGATCCCCCTATCCTTGATGTGCCTAGAGACAGCACCAAGAACAAGTTGTTCCATCACCTTTCCGGGGATGGAGGTGAGGCTGACCGGTCTATAGTTACCCGGGTCCTCCTTCTTGCCCTTTTTGAAGACTGGAGTGACATTCGCTTTCCTCCAGTCCTCAGGCACCTCTCCTGTTGCCCATGACTTAGCAAAGATGATGGAGAGTGGCCTAGCAATGACTTCCGCCAGCTCCCTCACACCTCCCACACACACAATTTTATAAAACTGACCTTCACTGTTCTTAAAACTTAAGAAAAGGAATTACCTTATATTAAGCTAAGATGTTGTTAAGACTAACAATATAAATAGTTTCAGAAAGGATTCTACGAACTCATGGAGGATACACCAAGAGCATGAACTAAACACAATGTTCTGCACGTTATGTCTAACTCTGGAAAATTCAGTTTTACGTTTCCCAAATCTATGGGGATATATAGGGAGGGCTGTACTATAAATTCCCTGTTCTTATGTTCTTCCTTCAATATGTGCTACTGGTCGTGAAAGAGACACACAGAGATACTCAGGTTCATAAATCTTTTGGTTTGACCAAATGCAACTGATCTTGTGGTATGACCAGTAAGTACTGGAAAAACCAGAAGACAGACTACAGATACCCAATCCTTGGGGGCAGGTGTGCCAGCTTTCTTCTGAGATATGTCACAGTTCCTTCAAATTATGCCACCTATTAAAATCCCAATGAACATTTTGGCACCTAGAAATCGCTCAAGTGCATGCTCTGACCTCGCCTCCTTTACCTCAGACATAACTCAAAGGCAGAAGCTACAGACAGTGCTATAGGAGTTCCTTGGGTTGCTCTAAACCACTAGACATTTCATAACCCAGGTGGAACCTTTCAGCTAAGTAGAGCTGAATGATGTTAAGACTCCAAGGGCAAATCTGGCAATTCCCAGCAAACGCTATGATCTTAACCTCCTCTTACCCTGTTCCTTCTGCAGCCAATACAGAGCGAATTTCGCACTTAAAAGAGCGGATAATAAACTGGCTTGACTACACTACAAACATCCAAAGTAGAAAAGTACTTTCCACAAATCCAACAGATTTCTCTTTCATTGCCACTCAAAACCGTTTCCTTTCACAAATGAGCTCAAGCTGTAACATGACTCTTCTACAGGAAAACCTGGCATTACCTAACTAAAGGTGTTTTCTGGCAAAACTGTATCATTTAGAGTTTATACCATATTTTCACAGTCCTGTTACTACGCCAGATAACCCTCAAATGCAGATTAAGTCTCAGGAGCATAATTATCAGTGAGACGTTGTCCTAGAGAATGATTCTCTTCAGAATTACAGTTGTGCTGAATATACACAAGAAGTGGAAACTCTTACAGTATTCCCTTTCTTGAATATGTCAGATCTGACTCATTATTGCAAGTCATTATTTTCCAGTCTTGCAAAAAGCTATCTCTAATAATAATGAGTTATCAGTTCAAGTTACTGATGAACTTTATCAGTGCAGGTTACTGTTGCCTACATAACAGGTTCTTCCCCAAACTTGACTCTTAGTTTTCAGGAATAAGTTGCAATGGCTAGTACCTTTGCACAGCACATCTGCTCTTACATGCAAATCTAGTTAAAGAGTGTAACAATATCCTGGATCATTAAAAGATCTTAATCACATTTACTGTAAGCATAAAATAATTACATTTTGGTCCAGACCCTACAAAAATAGTTTACCCAATTCCCACTGAGGCCAAAAGAACTTTTGTCCTGGACTTCAGTGGGAAAAAGTCCAAAACTATGGAAAAAAACCCCATCATACAGACCTACAAAAAAAGCGCTGCATGTGGTAGCTTTTACCCTAGGTTTCAAGGTAATAAAACACTATTACAGCATGTCTGGCATTTCACAGATGAGGGAATTAATATTTTATTAGATATATAAACATATTCTTAAAAGCAACTGAGGTGTAAAATCTCTGGCAGAAAAAACTTCAAGGTGCTAAAATTCTTCAGCCCAGCACTTTTGCCATAAAAAATTGCATTAAAATAACATTGAAGGTGTGACTGAAAACTACAAAAAGCCAAGCACAGTTCCGATAGCTGCTTGAGCCCCTCCGCACCTCACAGTGCTCACAACTAAGCACTGTGCCATTACTGTTGCTGTATTTGAGCAAACACATATGTGTGAGTCAACTGAGCTGAGGTTCAAAAAAGGTATTGTTGTAGAAGCAGGTGGGAGAAGCATTCACAATGAATTGCTGCCTCTTACTGGCTTTTCCCACAAAGATGTAGGTCAAGTCTTAATCCTGCAATTAAACAGATCCTTTCAGACAAGTCCTGAACTGAAACCGAAACACATAATCTTGCTCTCCATAATAGCACAAGATTTCATGAGTATGGGTACACCTATTAGTTTCTGGCCTCTGTACATATATTCTCATTTTTCCTTCTTGCTTTGCTAGCAATATGACAAGCTGTACTTACTAAAGAAAAAAAAAACAGCCTACACTGAAACCAGAGAATTCTTAGCCTCACAGTTATGTGAAAAGAACAATCACAGTTATTTCTGTATTAAATCATTAATCCTAAATGCTAGCTGTCTTTTGCTGGATATTCACTGGAACTGAGCTTGTCCCATTGCGAGGGCTTTAAATATAAAACCATACAAGAAGGAGAGGGCATTTACCTGGTTATCTATACACCTAAATTGCCAGGACCATGTGGTGTTATAAAGGAATGGCCTCAGGTCAAATCGGTTGTCATCTGGACTGTAGTTTTCAGCATGGTAGGAAGGAGTGAGGGTGGTCATTTTATGTCTGTTAATGGAATACATCCTGAAGAAATGCTTAACCTTTGATGCCACCTGGTGTACAAAGAATATAGCTTTTAATCAGATGAAGATTCTTAGTATTTCAAAAATTTAGATGAGAATGTGTTCTAGCTTTACACATCCATTTTCTTCCATTAACATTTACATAAATTATCTGCCACTACTAGTATGAATCACTGTGGATGACCCTACCTGTAAGAGGCATTTAAGACCATTTTCAGACACCACCTCGGTCTCTGCACCTAACATCTACCAATAAGGAAGTGCCTTGTAAGAAATCTAACAGTAAGCACTAGCCTCTGCAATTCAGGTGACAATTTGAACTTTTCCCTTCATGCACAAGAAAAGAACTGCATAACAGCAAAGCAGATACCTCTTTAGTGTAGACAGTCTTTCAAAGCAAGAGCCATTTTCTGTCTCAGAATACATAACCAAAGGCTTCCAAAGTAGTTAGCCATGTATATTTCAGAGAGTAATTTTCCCCTGAAGGTATAGTTCTGAAGTAATTGTTTTCAAATTACCCAATTACTGTTGTAACAGTTTGTAACACAGACAACAAGCTCCATTAATTTAAGAGATGTATACCAGTTTTGCCAGCATATTCTACTACAGTTGTAGAATAATCTCTAAACACAGAACAATTCAGCTATCCCATTCTGTTAAAAGGAACTCTACTCAACCTTTCTCCAAACATACCCTATTTTGGCAAAGACATTACATGATTTGATTTTTTTTTTTTTTAATATTACCTCTCTTGGAGTACAAATTTCCTTCCACATACTAATCAGCTTACAGAACATACTGTATGGTCCAGCCTTGGCAATTTTTCTTAATTTGCCATAGATTGAGAGCTCTGCATATGTCATCCCCATATCTGCCTGAAATCACACACACAGAAAGTCACTGAAAATCTTAACTACGCGACTTGTAATTAATAGTTTTATGGAGCAATTACAATAACCCAGTTTAATCAAGAAAACCCTGAAATGACATTGCCAATGATCAAAGAGACAAAGAAATAGTAATATTATGAGCAGAATAAAAAAAACCCTGGAATCTCTCTGACATGGGAGATTTGAAATTCTTACATGAATATATTTGATTTCGCCACTGAAAACATTTCTTTCCTGCAAAAGATTTGTTCATTGTCCCTTCTAGGTGGCTTAAATTTAGTATATATATCAGTAAGGTAAGGCCAAATCAAGAAAACCACTAATTCTAATTCAGCAACTCTTTGCTTTATCATAAAGTTTTACAATAGCCTACAGTTAAACATCCAACAGCCCTTAGAGGTAGTTGTTAGGCTTACCAGTTCTCTCTCATCCAAGTGGATAGCGAAGAGAAGGGCAGGGGGAGAGGAAGGGCTTTGCCACTAGTCGTTTTAATAGCACTAAGGCCCTGACTGACTCTCTTTTGATATTAAGAAACTTTAAAATAAACTGAATTTCAGAACACCCATCCTTCTAAGTGCCCAAAATATAAAATCATGCAAAAAAAGTTAATATGCTGTTTTGGAAACTTTTGTCAACACAGATAAGGCTGGTCTGAGATACTAATGCCTTGTCAGGGCTTTAAGATTGCTTACAACATGCTTGTCAATAAGCATGGATACACACAAGAGCAAACAACAGCTACTGGTCAAAAAACAAATTTTGGGATAAGGCTTACCAGAGCATTTTAAAGTCACTGCCCATTACCTCATCAGTTTGAGCCACTTGTCCATCCACCAGGGGCTCTAACTCTGCCGTGGGTGGAGCTGACATGATACTGTAAGAAAAAGGTAAAAAGAAAACCATGAATTCTACCCAGTTTAATGAGTCCTAGTTAACAAAGAGTCTGGTTTGTTAAAAATCAAATGCTTCATTCACAACTTTTTCAGGGCATAAGCTGCCAAGTGACTAGATAACTCTAAAGAAGTGGTACTTGCAAGCTGTTCCAGGTTTAAAAAGCAATGCTTTATACAAAAACATAAAGCATCTGGTTCAAACAGTTCCTTCAGTGGAATTAACAACACAAATGGTTACATACATACACACAAAACTCCTAAGACTGGCAGCATTTTCACCACCGAGACAGTTACACTGTGTAAGTGTACACAACCATTTAAAGACAGAAGGATGTGCAGAAGACTTTTCTTTATTAGCATTTCCATTACTGCACCTTAACTCAGTAGAGAAAACCAAACTGTGAAGTCCATAATACGCTGCATACAAATACAGTCAGCAAATATCACGGCTTCACCACTCACCTTCTGAGGGCCGTGAGCTGAAAATTTTCAATGCAATATTGTATGAAGTTCTTCAGATCAGTCTTGCTGATTCCACCAATGGGATTGATATCAGCACTTGAGCAATCATACTTTGTCAAGTAACCTCGGAGACTGAGCAAGAGAGGGAATTTTATATAGTAATAGTAAAGAATAATGTAATGTTAGTATAATATATAACAGTTTATGCTATATAGAATATATATGTCATATAAAGACAGGGAGAAACAGACTGCACATTGTTAACATATTTATATGTAAGGGGCAAACAGGTGTTCAGCTGCAACAGGGTTATCCTAAAGCCATGAAATTGACAGGAGGAAGATGATATTTGAAACAATTATGAACCACTGCAAAACTGCCCATGCTGAGGTAATATATTTGATGCAAAACAATTAAAATACTGTCCTGACCAATTAAAAAAATAAATGCCAAAACACTCACAGAATCAGCACACACTACTCTCCCAGCTTTTGAGGTTATCAGTCTCACAATCTTAAGGGGATTCCTTTAATCTTCAAATGGTCAGCTCTAATAACAGTACTTCAGATTTTTAAAATCTATTTTTCAACTCAAAGTTCACAACTTAATTCCTATTACAGTAATTGAAAATACAACAAATGCCAGATTGGAAAGTTAACCTGGTAACTGCACAGGCAAGCTCTACTGAAAATGGCTAAGGAAGGAACAGCAGTTTATTGGAAAACTATGACAATACTTTGGATAAACTTCTGAAAAATACAGAATTTTCTGTTCAGGCTGATTCAACTATTTTCATTAATTTCACCGCTATCAGTGTATTCTTAGCTTGTTACCTCTTCTGAGTAATAATCTACACTGGGATTTGGTAGAGTTGCAAGGAAATGCAGTGACCTCTTCCCAGTTCACCTGGTTTTAGATTTGTAACTTTAACCCACCTTTCATCCACATTGGCTGATCCGAGCACCAAAAGTCCCCCTGGCATCCCACGAGTCCAAAGTGTCAGCTGAGCAAACAGGTAGGCAAGGACCATTCTTATTCTAGCCTGCAAAGCAAAATGAAAAATAAAGCAAATTTACAAAGCAGAATAATTTCTCCCCAATCATTCTTATTAATCAGTCCCTGAAACAAACCCATAAAGCACAAAATGCAAGAGGGGTAAATGTTAATGCAAGAAGGATGGTCTTATGGAGATGTCAAACACACATAGGGAAGCCAGGTTCAGTATCCTCGACTGCCACAGATTTACATGACTGGGCAAGTTTATTCTACTCTCAATTGTAGAATGGGGAGTAATTGCCATTTTCTACCTCCTACAAGCACTAATAAGGATCCCTGAGAGATGAAGTATGCAGATAAACCATCTGTTTAACATACCCTTTTATGGAATATTAGACTAAAGGGATTTACTTACACAAAATTTGTAAGAAGTTCTCTTTGCTTCTGCCCCCATTCTGAATCACTACTTTTTCTAAGGATGGTAATAATACCAGACTGACCTGAAATGCAGCCTCCAGCTCTAGCCACAAGTGTGTGTGATGTTAAGCAAATCACCAGACTCCTCTGTGACTAAAGTCTACCCCATTGCCAAAAAGCTGATAAAGGATTCAACGTGTGCTTCCAGAGGAAACAGCTGGAGTTCTCCAGCAATAGCAGGGGAAGAAAGATCAAGTTCTCAGCTAACAAAAACTATCAAACATGATAATCAGCATTTAGCCAGAATTAAAGCAGAGTTATGAATAGGCCAAAAAGAAAGCTATCAAGACAACAAAAGGTACAACTGGAGCCAGGGACTAGAAGTCACTAGGCAGCCATGTTTTCTGTGATTCTGTATGATATGGATACCAGCGCTACCCAGGCACAGCACCGATCTGTCTGACACAATGACAATGCATAACTGGAAATGTGTATCTGAGCGGCATTTTATCAGCCTATTGAAGGTTAAGTACCTTCTGATAAAAAAAAAATTATCTTCTACCTTCTAAAACTGAAGACATTTAGGAATTGGAATGGGTAAGCTCGACATCTCACACAGAGCCTTTTAAAGCCTGCTAACATTCACCAGAGGCAAGTCTAGTACACATCAGCAATATCTTTGAGCCTTGACCTGCCACAATCCTACTGGACTCAGACTTGTCTATTAGAATACTTTGCTGCTCATTTTCCTGACCTGGAGGCTTTATGTTGGGATGCTTCTCTAAACACCAATGCTACTGATGAGATACAGGCATGTACTATTTCCTCCTGACTATCCTATGAGATTTTAAAAATCACAAGCAGTAATTATCTTGGTCTTCTCCTGAGTTATCTGGGATTGTAGATTTCTGCTGCAGACAAGCGTTTACTGGAAGCCCATGAATCTTCAGGGACACCCCACAGCACGTTCAGGTTTTCACAGCAATGCTAGTGAAGGGCTCCTTGCTACTTTACCACTTGGAAAAAAAAAAAGGTCTGACCTGATTCAGCCTACATGAAACACACCTGCACATTCTGGATTGACAGGTTTTCTCTGCTGCTCCCTCCGTAGACAGAAAAACGGGGAGTTCGACCTGTCACCATGCTGAAAATTCCCACAATAGCTTTCACAGCCGCATCTATGTTCAGACTGATGTGATAGCTGAGAAGAATTCAAGCAGAAGTGATTCAACTTGTACAATCTGACTACATAGAATAGCATTAAAAAAAGCAGAAAACCCACCCATAAAATGATGTTTTAAGGCTGCTGCCATCTCAGATCTGGTATGAAAAATAACAATTTCCAGAGTCTGTTTCCAAATTTCCTTCACCAAATGCTGCTAAGTTTGCTTCACATTTACACACTTAACTAACAATGTCTGTAATACTCATCCTTAACACACCTACTATTCCTCTCCTATTTTTTCCTGTTTTAGAGTTTGAAAGTTTTATATGAAAGTCTTTGCCAGAACATGATTTTTTTTCCAGCACTTCTCAATTTGTACCTGCCTATTTGCTCAGCCAGAAGTTTAGCCCTGTTGCAAGTATCCTGGGAGGAGTTCTCACTGGCCATATAGCAAGTGGTAAAGATACGCTTGCAAAATTCTCGAGGATCTTCAGGGACATAGGTCTCATCATTCACAATCTTGCGCGCATCAGCCAGCACATCTGCATCTGAGGACAAAGCAAAAGAAACAGAACAAGAGTGGAAATTGTTGCAGTCCTGCTATCCAGGATATGCAGTTTCTTGTATTCCAATTAAGCTTTACACTGTCCCCCATCTGACTCCATCATCTAACTCCCCAAACATATTTCCATATATCAAATAAAAGAATTACTGATTTTGCTCCTAATTCTGAACATGGAAATATTAAATCCTTTTGTTCTATGCCTTAAGAAACTTCATAGAAAATATGATTCAATATGTACAAAGGCTTAGCTAAAGGCATATAGTCTACTTAAAGCCAGTTTAAGAGCTTGAACCATGCCTAACCATGTTTAGTAGTGCTGAATTTAATAGGAGAAAATTCTCATGATAAACCAAAATCCCAAAACTACATCAGCCAACATTTTGAACAATATTGTAGACAGAAACTAGTCTGAGTTCCACATCCAATTCTTAAACCCAAAATGAAAACGATTGAGCCAATTCAAACAACCTGAAGTCTGGATGCACATTTTTGCTGGAATTTCTGAAGAGATACAAAGGATTCCATTAGAACAACTGGGCAAGAGTCTACCATTAATCACCTCTTGCATCTATTGCACCCAGCTTCTATTAACTTGTCCGTAACCATTAGTAGCATGGCTAGCCAGATACACATATCTACTTACTTCCATTCTTGACTGCCAGGCAAACCTGGTGACACATAGAGTACACTATGCAAGCTGTAGCAGAGCTGTCAATTCCACCACTAAGAGGTAGGAGAAATCCTCCCTTGAAAACAGAGCAAGGAAGATGTTCCAAATAGCAAAATTAGAAAAATATATATTGTACCATTCAGAAACATACTCTTGTAAAAAAACTACACGTGCATTGTTCAAATCTGCTTGTATTCTATTGGGAAAAAACAAAAAACAAATCAGACCTAGCAAAGCCTCTTAAACCTTTATCGACTGCATAATCACACAAGTAGCCTGTGTAAACCCTCTGGCTAGAAAAACTTCCATTATGTCTTTATCCTCTAGTAAGACAGAAGAGCTAATAAAAAGGATTAAATTTTTCATATATATTTCACTATTGAACTGAATTACTAGTTCATGTCACTCTGCTTATTTTAAACATTTCCTTACTGAAAAAAACAGCGTTTCAAAGAAAAAAGAAATCCCCTTTATTAGGTAAGCTGGACTGTTACTTTCAAGGAAAGCACGATTCCTAAGCAAAAGGTCTGAAAAGCATCCTGAAGTCACACTTTGCATATGGGTTTTGAGTCTGAATGAGCTACCAGCGAAAAACCTCAAACCTTGCACCTTGGACTAAGATCACTTTGCATTAACAGCAGCATGGGAGAGCAATCTATACTGTCTCTATGGCACAGAAGATGTGTATGCCAAGGCAAAGAACAAAACCAGTTCTTCTTACCTGTTTGCTGCGCCTTAAATAGTCCCAAAGCCAACATGCAGGACCAAGGCTGAAATTACAGAATATGCTTATTCCAAGAGGGTTATGGAATAAGACCTAAGCAAGTCAACATATTTACTGTGCTCTTCCAATGAGATACTTTCTTTACTTAAATAGAAATAAAATTTTATGTTTCTCTCTTTTTTCTTTTTTTTTCCAATAAAAATAATTTTCAAGCAACAGATTCAGTATGTGCTTACCTGATCTCCTCCTCAGGACTATGATGCCTCCACTGGATTGGCATACAAGTAGGTACAGCTACATCATCAGAACATGACAGAGCAAAATTCACTTTTACCCTGGGATAAGGATTCACTTTACTTGCCTAAGCAATAGTAGAGAAGAATTGAGAAGACATCAATTTTAATGTAGCGTATACCTATAAAACATCAGATCTATAGAATACTGTGAAAATCGAGACATGCAAATACTTTTTTAAATCCAATAACTATTCAAGTTTGGCAGAGTTTACAAACACAACCTCTGTAAAGAATTCTTACCGCTAAGTTACGAGATGAAATCTCTGCTCTGTAACTTCGAACATCTTCCAAGTCCAGAGTGGCAACGAGAACCTCCTATGGGAAGGCTTTCAACATTAGATTGATTCTACACAAACTGATAAACAATGTTTGACAGGCCTGGACTACAAAAAATGTTGGGGAAGAAGAATGCATGCAACTTTTTTCAATACAGATTTTTATGCTCACTTCACGAGTCATTTCTGACTCAGTAGAATTACTTACATTACAAAGCGAGCAGAGCTGACTTGCTTCACTGAGTACAGTACAACGCTCATTAACCACAACAAATTTATAGCGCTTGTCAGGTGGCTGAACAATAGGTTCACCATCAGTTGCGGCAAAGGACAAGAGGAAAAGGCAAGAAGCATACTGGGGAAAGAGATGAATTTGGCACATAATGTGAGTAAACCTACAGCTTTGATGACAAAACTACTGAGAAAGGGCTTTTTGAAGTAAAGCTCAACCTATCAAACCTTTTGTCTACCCAACTGGGTCATAATTAGAACACTGCAATCTTTGTCCTTTTTTAATTAGATCAGAGAATATAAATTAACAGGGTCTCTCCTAAACATGGTGATTGCATACACAAACATTTTCATGAAGTTCCTACACTGTGACAGCTCTTCCTCACTCGCAAAAGCAGGAGAGCTACTGTAGATCAGGTCTGGGCAATTTACCTAGGAAAAACCTTGGACCTAGTTGAATAGCATGGTAAAAATATATCTTTTTAGTCTAGAGACATGGGCCTAGTATCTGGAATGTCTGGAAGGTGTTGAGCATAAATGAAGCCGTACTAATTTCAGCTGTAACTAGCAGCTATGGGTTGAATACATTACCACATCATCAAGTGAAAACTGGGATCCTTGTGCAACTGTTTCTCCATTCATCGAAATCATGGCGCAGCCATCGTAATATAGACGATCACCATCACAGCCTTTCTGGTTAGCTAAAATATATATTCCACCATTCTGGGAGGAAAACAAACATGCAGACAAAAAAAAAGCTTTTCAGAATATAGCACCTGACAGAATATTAGAAGACAAAATGTTATTTCTCTGTTCCTGCCCTTCTTATGATCTTCCTCTGTCTTTACATTGTGAATGATTTATGGCTGGGACTCTCTCTTGTCATTTGAAAAAGTACCTTGCATGCGATATACATGACAGAAACAAGTAAGTAAATATAGTAAATGAACTCAATCCCTTTCACACTGCTGGAAGACAGGAATCTTCTGTTATTAGCAAAAAGAGTCATTCCCTTAGCTCAAATAGAGAGGGCTGCGCATCTAAACGGAAATTCCAAATTCAAATAGAGATGGAAAAAAGCAGGAAGATGATGACAGAAGCTGTGTTTCAATATCTGAAGACAAAGTAGATACTGTTAAATATAATCAAACCATGTTAAATTACAATGATAAAGCAGTCGTATAAATTAAACGTTTTTCACAGTTTAATGTTCATTCATTACTTTGTTTTTGTCTCCATCACCATTAGACAGGATTACAGTCTAATAACTAAATGTCTTCCCTTCTTTAAAATAAACAGAACTTTCAAACTAGAAAAACATAGTGTACTTTTTAAGTAAGAAGATGACGGGGAAAAAAAATACAAAGTCTGAGTTTAATTACTGATTTCTATTTCCCCTTCCTGATATGGTTACTGATATTTCTCCAACACAATGTTGCTACGTGAATGAAAACTGGGACAGAAACTGTCATTTTAAGGAAATGAAGGAGGCTTTTGGATGGTTTTCCATATGCCAGGAAAATACTCCCCTCTGTTGACTGAGTTACAGGCTGGCAATGAGCTGCCAATTCAGTACATAAAGCATACAGAGGGAGACTGCTTAGGTACAGATAACTACAGGGAGCAACCACAGCCACTGGTTGGTTGCCCTTTATGCAGAACGTGCATTCAACTATCCCCTTTCAAGCTGGTTGTTCTCTGCACGCAGCGGATTCAACATTTCATATTTCCAATTACTGAAAGTCAGTTACTCTGAATAACTACTTCCTATCCAAGTGCAATTTTTCTTCAATGTTTAATGGAATTAAGATTGAGGACATCAAATACATTTCTGGAGCACAAGCTTCCAGAGCTGGGAGTTATCAAACTGTTTTAAGGTATTCTGACTCTTCTTTATAGATATGTGTGAAAGACAGATTATATAGTTGACATGCCAGTGCAGAACTACATGGTCCCATGCAAAGTTTCTTCTGCAAGTTCCCCCTGCACACACACAAGTAGGTTTGTTTCTCCCCTATTCCCATGAACATACCAAATGGCCTCTCTTCTAGTCTGCTGCTCCACAGACCAGACAGCACTGACCTGCCATCAAGCAGCCTCTGGCATTTGGGGTCACAGAGCTGGAAACAAGTTACAGTGCTTCACATTAGAGCATGATATATAGCAGGGCACCCCAAAGAAGCACAGTCCCCCAGCCAGAGAGCTCTTCCCCTGCAGCTGATTCAATCAGGGAAGGTATTAACAGGTAAGAAAACATGAAACTAACAAGGCCTGTCAAGGCCACCACACTCATAGAAGAAAACGCTATGTCCTGTCAAGAGAGGAGACTGTTCTGAAATAAGGCAAGGTACATAACCAAAAACTTTTTTTTTTAAGTGTATACCTTTGCTGTGGCAGAATTCACCAAATCCACCCGGGTGTGAGCCTTCCGCAGCACATGGTGACTCCCTGAAGAGTTAGTGAAAATTTCCACACCATCAAGTCCCATTTCAATATGAGGGCTGTCAAAGTAAAAGGCAGGAAAAAATTCAGCTGGCAATACTATGTTGTGAATAGTGCAGGTATCATTTAAAACCACTGACAAATAAAACATCTATGTCATTGCCAGTTTTCTGCATGTCTTAGCTCAAACAAGGACAGGACTCTCAAAAACATCTGTTTTTCTTCCATTGCCTGACTTCTGTCAAAGACCAGTAGTGGTTGCAGAGGGCAGAAGGGCTTTTGCTCCTTCTGTTCTAAATTAAATGCCTTCTACTTTATAGAAGCCTCGGTCTCAAAGAGAGAATAAAACACTCTTGGTCTGAAAGGGCAACACTGAGGTACTCTTGTAACGTCAGTTGTCCCATTTTCCTTCTTTCTTAGCAAATCCAAAAGCATAAGCAAACAGAACCACAAGGAGACTTTTACTGCTTTTTCCTTTTTCCAATGTCAAAAGAAAGACATACTAAAAAAATCCCATCTTTGCCTGTCACATACCACTCCTCCTGCAGTTACAAGGAATTGAATGCCTGTAACTGGGAGATCTGGAAAAACATGGGGAACATTTTGTTTATTTTGTGTTAACTGCAACAGGTTTCATGCAACCGTATCTCCACTCCCACCTTGCATCAGACCTTTGTGAACAGGATCTTTGTGGTTGGGAAGAACTTTAAATTGTAACAGGAACTAAAATAACAACAGGAAATATTACTTAAGGGCACTAGGCTTTGCTTTCCCTGAGTGACCTTTTGTTGTTTCCTTCTGCATTATCTTTATGCATTGTCTGATGCTGGTTAAAAAAAAAAGCAGAAGGATTAACCTAACAGCTAAATAGAAAAAAATAAGTGATACATCTCAAAGTGATGCTGCCTAGAAGCCTATGCTCTAGTTTGACAAATATAAGAGAGATAAATTTGTCTGTTAAGCGGAATGCTTTGGAGGAGTTGGTCAAAGACTAAGATAAAACAAATAAATAAAATAAAAAGACCTACTAGTACTCTCAAATTTTTGAGACTAGGTACAGTAAATGGGAATAATATGGGATTATAATTGCTAGACAAAATTGATACTACAAAATTGTTACAAAATAACTGTCACTTTAACTCTAAATCAAGTTACAGAGGTGGATCCAGAGAGGACATTTCAACCTCAGGCTGAACTAAAAGCTGAACTGTAACTGGAATGGGAGCACTACAGTTACCTGTCATTTGTTTTCTCAAGTCACCTTTTTCATTCCACCTCTTTTCTGTATTTCTCTCCTACCTTCTCTTTCAAATTAATTTAGCTTAACCACTTAAAACTTCTTTTCCCGTCCTGTATCTAGCCTAGTGAAATCCTTCCCATGATGTATTTATTGCTCCTAATTATATTTTAGCTTACTGGCACTTTCTGAAAGATATACTACCTGGAAGAATAATAAGCAGATTTTTTCAGACATTTATTTCAGGCAGGTCCAGGGTATGTTTTAGTTTACTGTCATTTCGTCTTCTCCTTTACCTGTTTGGTGCCCAGAGTTCTTCACATATTTCTGCCCCTATGCAGGTGTCTTTGGTTGCTAACACCGCATCCCCAAAAGGAACAGTTTCCTGAGAAAAACCAAGAACATCCTTACACACATGTAATGCAAGAATCTATTCAATTCAAAAAGTTAACTACAAATCTAAAGCAAATGCATAACTTGAATACTCACTTATGTAAAATGACTGACACAATATCAATCACATTACACCTTCCTTCATTTTATACCACGTTTAAGCAAAAAAAAAAAGCTCTAAACTGCAAATTTCACTAGTATTGAGATTCAGTGCTTTGCTTCAGGACAGGACAACTGCTTTTGAATTAAACAATCTACAAAACGGAGACTGTCTTTTGCTGGAAATCACGCTTATGCTTTAGCAGGAAATAACCTGTTTTAGACCCTTCTGAACCAAGAAGGTTAAGGGTTTTTTTTTATTTTTTTACCTTAAAACACATACTCATTTCTAGTTTCAAGCACAGATAAACTCAGTACCAGAACTGTGCAAAATAAGACAATCTTCAAGGTCCTGTACATATAAACAACTGAGGCAAATTGAAAATTTACTTGTTTTGCTGCCAAATACTAACATAAACAAAGTTAAATTCTTCTCTCATTTAACATAACTGAGAACTATCACTGAAACCTATGAATCTGCAACATGACTGACAGCAGAATTTGGTGTACTACAGTTTTATGCCGCAAATCTTATTAATTTAAATTGCTGAATCTGGAAGATGCTAAAGGTAAAAAGAAAAGAAAAAAATCCTTTACAAACTTACCTGTCCAGTCACTTCCTGAATTATCCTGGGTAGAAAATACTCCTCCACGTGCCTAAAGCAGGTTTATAGGTTGTGAATACATCGTTATGTAAATTACAGCACAAAAACTGATTCTAATCTCCACATTGTGTCACCTTTCAACATTGATTAAAGAAATTGTGCTTCAGTTGTACAGGGCTGTGTATGGTTAAAAAAGAAAAAGGACCTTCATACTTTCTGTGAAATTATGAATTAACATTTCTTAACAGAAATATTAAGATTATAAGCTAGCAACACCCCACTTTGCTTCAGAAATGCATGGTAAACAATGCTCCATCCTAGCCATAAACTAGACCTAACAAAGAACACACCATGCAAGTCAAATACCAAATAAAAGTTTCTCTTTTTTGCAGTGTTACGAGGACAGATGCCCAGGGGCTCTCTCAGAAGTACTTTACTGAGACGATCAAGTTAGAACCAGTCCCTGACTACAGGATGAGTGCACGGCATCAGAGATGAGCATCAAGCATATTTTGCAGCATCATAAGGTACGTAGCTTTCATCCTCTGCGTCATTAAAATTCTGACAGAGCTCGTCCATTTCATATTGTTTTCCAGTTTAATATTGAACAGGATGCAGCAACTGAGCAGATAAACACAGGCTCTTCCAATCCTGCATATAGTTAGAAAGCAGACACAAGGAAAATGACACTGCTACACTGGCTGCACGATCATTCAGCCACGCTTTTCCTTCCAGCTCAGCAATTCAGAGTTTGATTGTACTTAATAAGCTTTCTAACTGAGCTTCAATTACATAGCTTAGCTGACTGTCTTGCTGCTCGCTCTGTAGCAGCATTGATGGATTGCTATAGAGACTTCAGTCCTTCTGCTGTGGCTGCAAAGGGCAAGCTGTGTTTTTAATCACAATTTTAACACTAGCTGGCCTACCTTGCTTTGTTCCACGGGGTAAACCATCTAAGTTCCCTGTAGTTTCCTGCATTTGCCAATGATATTTTTGGTCTGATCAGAAGAATTTTTCTTCAAACATAAAACAAATCAGAAAGGGCGAGTTAAGGCCAAACAAGACTAAACAAGAACACCGATTAATACAATACCAACTCTTTTTTTCTGTTACAACGTACATTAAGCAAATAGTACATACAATAATTTTTAAAGTTTCTGTTTGCAGACTTAAGGGCTTTTTTCTAGAGTCTTTCAGAAAGCAGTGGAAATTTAGTTTCTACAAATTCAGAAAAGAAAAAGAGATAATGGAAAACATTAGTTGTCTCTCTAACATTTAGTAGATAGGAAGACAACTCCATTGGTCTGCGTAGCACTGAAGAATCTTTCTTGAAGGCCAAACAGGTCTCTGAAAGGATACACTAATATTTCGTCTCACAAAATGCATAAAGAACTACTTACTTATTTAAAAAGATCACTCGACAATTGTAGCGAACGTTTCTGTGCAGAACAGGCCTGTGAAAACAAGAAGCAAAGTTACCAGTGGCTAAGCTCATTAAAAGAAATTTTAAAAAGCTACACAATCCACTTCACTGCACAAAAACTATTTTTAAGACAACACTTTACACTGTATCACTAAAGGGAACTAAACAAAACAATGTATCAAGTTTTAGCTTCCAATTTTTTAATTCAAATAGTTGTTTGCAAAAATCAGAGTTACTGACCATACTGTCAGTTTCATAAATACCAACTACTACCAGATCACTGCCATGCCTGAGAAACACAACCAGACCAGAAGAATCCCCCTGGCTGGGCTAACTTATTTAATCAAACCTGGCTTCCTATGATACTACCAGGTTAGTTCAAAATAAACCTAGCTTTATGCATTTATATCAATACTAACAAGTAGGTGTACATGTTAATTTTAAGTTAATAATTTATCACTGGTCACTGTCAGCACATGACTTACAATAGATTCTGTGGCTTTGACATACACATATGTTGCTTAAAGATGTCTGCCAGTCAAAGTAAGTTACATTAGCCCTGACATTCCTGAAAGAGAGTCAAGTTTATAAAGCCCTTTGCATTACATATGTCTTCCCCATGGCAATAGGGCCCAGCCATTACAGTTTCCAACAAGTAACTATAATTATCCTATTTCTCTCTTGAAGGGCTCAACCACCAGAAACTTTTGAAAGGATTATCTTTCAGAAAGTGTTTTGCATGTTGCAGTCCTAGTAATGGTAACCAAAAGGGAAAGTAGTGCAGTTCCCAAGATGTGTTTAAAAGTTTGGTGCAGAACCCTCACTATCCAGAAACACAGCAGAGGCAGCATTCCCTAAAGACCTACCCCTTTGTCATCTTTACACAAAAAAAAACTTACATTCCCACATCACAGATAATGTCTTGAGTAGCCGGAGACTCCAAAAGCTTTGCCAGAACTTGAAACGAATGCAAGAGCGTGTCAGACTCATAATAGTGATCTGAGCAGCCATAACCACTGCGTATAAAAACATAAGAAATAAAAAATTTAGCCAACATCAGCACCAGACCCAAGGCACCAGAACTACTTCAGACAAGGAACATCTCATCCACACAGGCAATTTATAGAGGGTGTGCCAAAGCAGTGCTGCCAACATCATCCCTACTGACAGCGTTTAAACCCCCGTGGCATTGCTGGGATATTCCTTTCAAGAGCAGCAGCCTGGGCCTAGGCACAATTCAAAGCACCACAGTTTCTGTGCAGGAAGATTCACTGACACAGGTCAAAAATTATCGGTACCGGTCACATTTCCAAGACAAGAGAACCAATCTGGTGCTTGCAACTACCATGTTTCTCTTTGCCCTGACAGCCGCATGCTTTAAGCAACGCTCTGGGCACTAGAGTACTGACCGTCCTGCGGTCATGAGCTGGGAACGCACCAAACCCAGAACCAACAACGCTCCCTTACCAGATTTCGAGCTCAGGGCCAAGCCGGTACCGGGCTCCTCGGCTCTTTGCGATGTCAATACCTGTGGAAGAGCGTTGGATCAACCACCGGCCGGGCGCTCAGGCCCGGCCCGCCCTGCCCAGGCGGCCCCGGGCTGCCTACGACAGGCACGGCCTGCGCTGCCGCCCCGACGAGACCCCCGCGGAGGGCGGGACGCTTCCCGCTGGCCGGGAGTCGGCAGCGAGCTCCGCAGGGCCGGGGCCGGGCGCCCGCCGAGCAGCCGGTACCGCCGCCCCCCCAACTCACTTCTGAAAATCCTCTCCAGGTTGCCCTCAAAGTCCAGCGCCCACTGGTTGAGGGCGCAGGCGGCCACGGTCACCGCCCGGCCCATGGCGGCCCTGCCGCCTCCCCCGCCGCTTCCGGGGCGGTGCCGGCCCGCTCCTCCCGCCGCCCGCAGCGGAGGGGAGGTGAGGGCAGGGCAGGGCCTCCCTCCGCTTGCCGGGGCTGTCGGGAGCTCCCGCCCCGTGCGCGTAGCGAACGCCGGCTCCGTCGGGAGCTGCTGCCGAGCCCCCGGTGTGGCTCCTCCGGTGGGGTTTTCTGCTGCATCCCCTTACCCGGTTCTGTATCCCCAGAGCCCATAGCCCAGCCCTTTTTCTAGCCCTGCAGCTCCTAAGGGCTGTCCCTCGGAACAGGTTCAGAACATGCGTGCTGAAGGCAGCGGGAGCAGGCTCCGGAGGTTTGCGCCGTCATTCACATTTCAGCACCATCAAGGCAGCTTCAGGGTGCAAACCCCAAAGCAGCCGGGCTGCTCAGAGGCCGGTCTCCTGTCCCGTGTCCCTCACAGATCTGGCTGCCTTCAACCTTCTTACGCACGGGATTCTAAGTTTATTCTCCACTGAACTGTCCCCTTGCACGTCAGTCCCTTTCGTTCAAAACCTTTGTTCTTTTCAGCGATCTCTCCCGCGCGGTGGCCGAATCCAGCCCTCCGAGGCCACCGCTGCCCGTAGCGTCCCTGCTCTGGTGGATGTTCTCACGGGAAGAGCCAAGGACTACGTCTTCCGTGGCTGTTACTTTACGGGCTCAACCCGACCTGCCTTAACCAGCGGTGCTCACCGCTCTTCGCGACCAGACGAGACGCCGCCGCTCCCGCCCCGCTCGCACCGGGCAGGGGGCCGGGACCCCGCGCCCGCCCGCTGCCGCCGCCACGCCCACTCCGGCCCCTCAGCCCATGGGTTGAGCGCGCTCCACCAATGCGGTGGCGCGGAGCCGTGCGGAGCGCGGCGGGGATTGGTCAGGGCGGCGGGGAGGGGGCGCGGCGGGGAGGTGTCGCCGTGAGGAGAGGGGCGCTGCTGCCCCCGCCGCTGTCACTGGGCGAGGTGCGCTACGTTGTGCGGTTGTATCTCTGTGAGAGGAGCCCCGCTGTGGGAACAGCGGCACCGGGCGGGCGCTTCTGGCGAGCTGCCCCTGGTGAGTTGCCCCTGCGCTGTCTCCGGATAGCGGACAGCATCCGCCGGACCGGCGAGCCCGCCCGTGCGCGGGGGGGCTTGGGGTGGTACCTCGTTGAGAGCCGTGTTGGCCCTCGGTAAGGAGCGGGGTGGCGGAGGGGCGAAGCGGGGCTGGAAGGGAGCGTTTGCGGCGCCACCGGCTCGGTAAGCGCCACCTGACTCCGGAGGTTGTTTTTAATTTGCGGGTCCCCTCCCCCGCCCCCGGTAATACTGCCCAAGGTCCCCGTGTCTCGCATGAGGGGCCTGGCGTGCGGGAAGGTGCTGCCCTCCCTGCCTACACGGGTCTGCTGAACCCCTCCTGGGCAGCCTGCTGCTCTGTTCCTCCCCTGTGCAAAACACGGGGCTCTGTGGGATATTGCAGGTTAGCTAGGGATTTTCCTTTAAAATATGTATTCGTGAGCAGAGTCTGCCTTATTTTTGTAGAACAAAATCTAAAAGTGGAGGGGTTTTTGTCACACCGCTATTTCATCACAAGTTCTCCTCTGTAAGTCCAGAGCGTGCTGATTGCCAGACAGGGCTGTGGTGACAGGGCTGGGCCAAGGCCAGGCAGGGCCATCGGGTCAGGGTCAGGCCGGGAGAGGGGAAGCAGAGTCAGTTGCCTCAGGATGGCCGGGCAGGGCCATGAGGATGAGGCCAGGCCAGGCCATTGGCCTGTGCGTCAGGCCTGGGTCAGCAGGACCCATGGCCAGGCAGGGCAGGGCTGGTGGAGCTGGAGAGCAGCACTGCTGTGGTATCACTGGGGCAGGGACTGGTGGGCTGAAGTGGGTCTCCTGGCTGGTGGGCAAGGCTGGTAGTGTCCTCAGGGCCCTGACAATGTGTTATGTTGACGTTTCTGTTTCAGCAGAAATAACTGCTAGTTCTTGGTTTGAGTTAAAACATCAAAGCCTGAAAAGGTACAAAACTCACAACTGTTAGCAAATTCCCCCCTGAATGGCAAACTACAAGACTCCATGTGTTTTAGAGTCTATATTCTCCACAAGACAAAGTTCTGGAAAAATAGCTTTTTCTTTTGGATGGGAGATTAGCTCATGTTCAGTTTATGGGATGATGATCTTAACAAAGCAAGCATTGGGACAAAGCAAAAGAAAGCTGTAACGCTCGTTCCACAGAGAGAATTAGGTGTTGCCTAGTAAATTGTTCTCCATTCCCACAGATGTCTGATTTAGATGAGATTATAAACTGTTGTCTTGTTTTCTTTGTAGCTAATATATATGGAGCAAGGAGTCTGGGGAAAAGTACATAATTTGCCAAGGTCCAGTACATGTAATGTTACAACAGCAGCAATTACTCTAATTAAGAAAGGCAATTAGTTACAAAGCTTTATTTTCAGAGGTTTATAAGAACGTGGCAGAAGTTTTTTCCCTTTGCAGCTCACATGTAAGTAATAAGCCATATATTATACAATGTACCTTAAAAGAAATTTTCAGTTAGCAAGAAGTTTAATAGATTACTTTGCATCACTGTTTTCGTTATGTTTTGCTGAATATAAGATCATAAAGAATGGGGAAAGATGTTTTCCTTCCTACCCTCCTGCTCCAAATTCCTTCTAATCAGAAGGCTATATAACAGTTATTAAAAACTTTTATTTGAGTTTCTCTTCTGTAGAGCCATAAGAATTACTGAGATCCAGCTGGAGTAATACCATGAGTATTTTCTTTCATACAGGACATCATGGGAGCCCATCAGGAGAAAAAACCTTCTGAAGAAAGAAAGCACAAAAGCACCCAGAATGATACTCGAACATCTCAAGGCCAGTGGGGAAGAGCATGGTGAGAGAAGCTGATGACCCTAATTAGTCATTGTATTTCAGATTGGTTCATACTTACTGTTATAGATGCTACATTCCTTTTAAACTTCACGCTATTAATAACAGATTGTTACTATGCCCCTCTGTTGAAAGCTCATGGATAATGAGCTGTAGTAACAGATGCCAAAGAAGAATTCTTCAAGATTTTTTAGATAGAGAGTTTGCCAGATGGCTTGGGTTAAAACACAGCCCTCCTTGGAAAAAAAAAAAGGAAAACAAATAATAAAAATCAGTAGAATATGTAGTTTCTTCAAGGGCTGAACAAAGTATTTCCTGAGATTTGGAAAACAGGCATCCACCTGTGGTATTGCCAGCTGAAATCCCCTGCTGTAGCAAGATTTATGACTCATCTCCCTGTTCTTGGAGTGTTGTGCAAATACCAGTATTGTATTGCGGCTGGAAACAGCCATGGGTGTTTATATGGCTTGGCACCACAGTGTGTGGTAGAGCAAGTTCAACTTCTGGCTGTCCAGGGTCTGTCTTTTCTGCATTTCCAAGTTTTGCATAATATTCTTGTGATTCTGTTACCACTTCCAACTGAACACTCTGCCAGTTAGACCCATGATTGCCATCAAAAACATGAAGGCTGTAAAAAATAATCTGCTTTTTGGAGGGGAGATATTATCTATTCTGTTGCTCTGATGAACTAGCATAGTTTTGTAACAGTTTGTGGTAAAGTATGTAATATGCTAAGTTTTTTGTAGCTATTTGACCCAAAGAAATGTATGTACCCTGAAAACATTTTCAGTTTTCATCTGGTTAGTCTAGAAGGCCCACTGAAAAAATTTCGTGACTTAATCAAACCACTGTTCTAACTGAAAGCTGGGAGAAAAAAAATGCTCTGTTTTGGATTGCAGGGAGGTGGACTGGTTTTCCTTGGCAAGCATCCTTTTCCTGCTCATGTTTGCGCCACTTATCGTATATTACTTCATAATGTCCTGTGACCAGTACCAGTGTTCTCTGATTGATCCACTCATTGACTTGCTCACGGGGAATAAACATCTGTCTGACATATGGAACAAGACTCCTACATTGACCTATAAGGCTGCTGCCATCTATGCCCTTTGGGTCGCTTTCCAGGTATATTATTGAGCTATGATCTAGATGTAGTGGCTGGCTTTTAAAACAGCTGTTTGAGTAATCCTTTTACACAAAGGATAATGGAATGTCACACTGACATTTACTCTTTGGTGTTTCTCGCTTTCCATAGCTTTTTGGAATCCAAATGAAGCTTATGCACTTGAAAAATAAATATGTACGGAATATACCCAAATATTCCTTGTGTGATATTCCTTGTGTGACATATGCCTTGATGTGGTTTTTAAGAAAAAACAACAATATAGCAATGATACTAATTTGTTTTAAATTAATACACAATAAATATATCATAAACTAACACTGCAGAAGGGGTGATATTTTCTATAGACAGACTGTAAAAGAACATTGACGTATGAAATGTAACTTAGATTTGTAAAATATCTTCAGACTTACGAAACTACTCCAGTTTTTTTCCAAGTTGGAAAACAAATTACGTATAATACAGATTAACTTCAAAGTAAAAGGATAAGGGATAAGGACCTGAATCTAGTTCCCAACTGTCCATCCTTCCCACCAAAGGAGGATGACAACCATATATGAAGTACATCTTCAGAATTGTTTAGTAGCTTGGAGGTGTTACTAGTCTAGAATCACAACAGCTAGATCTTGCCATATTTGCTTATCTAACACTTAATTGAAACTGCTGTGTGTTATATTTGGTATGTGTATGAAAGGGATAGTGGTTGGGGGGGTTTTGTCTTGTCTGTTTTCGCTGTTAATACATTCTCTCTCTTCCAGGTGGTTTTGTATCTGTTCATTCCTGACTTCTGCCATAGATTTCTTCCTGGATATGTAGGAGGTATACAAGAAGGTGCTGTCACCCCTGCTGGTAAGTTCTTCCTTAGGATATATGCACACCATACAATCTTTTAAAATTATAGTATTTCTGTACTTGCAATCTTTAATAACCCATATGTATCTGGAGGAAACGTGGACATAAATGCTTTCACATGCCTTGTATGTGCACTTCAAACAAAAAAAAACACCAATCTATGTAATCTTTTAGAATAAATGATAGAATTTCTATCCCTTACTGTTAGTAAAACTTTTGATATGGCAGGCACCATGCTGGCAATGGAAAAATAGAGATTTATAATTTTGGCACATAAAATAAGCAGTGGACTATTTCTAGTATTTGACAATGCAGTTGTACCTGCTGAAGCTTAAGTTAACCCACAAGACTTGAACAAAATGTGTGATGTGAACTAAGCGTGAGAAAGGGTAACTTGTTACCTTTTAGGGGAGACTCCAAGATCACTGATTTGTGAAGTGAGAGTGAAGAGAAAAGCTCAGCCTAACAAAGCTTGATGGGTTACAGCAGCGACTAATGAAACTTTCAGAAAAGCGCCACAAGATATTTAATTGGGAGGGTGAGGAGAGTGATGTCATTTCATGAGCACTTGATTGAGCTTTTATATATTGTATGCACATCCATATTAATAAAAAGCTGTACTAGTGCAATGTCAGTAACATTCAATTTTTTTTCATATTTCAGGTGTAGTGAATCAGTATGAAATCAATGGACTTCAGGCCTGGATCATTACCCATGTGCTTTGGTTTGCAAATGCCTATTACTTCCACTGGTTCTCGCCCACCGTCATTTTTGACAACTGGATTCCTCTCCTGTGGTGTGCCAATATCCTGGGATATGCAGTTTCCACGTTTGCAATGATTAAAGGCTACTTTTTCCCTACCAATGCCAAAGACTGGTATGTGGTTTTTAATAATAAGAGAATAGTAGGTAATTGGACATATACATTGAATGCTACATAAAATAAGTGACAGAATATATTTTGCTGGCACAGATAGGCCAATGTGTGATGTGGTTCTTTGCTTTGTTAGCACCATACTTCATGTTTCATGCTACATGTCGTGTGACTGGCAGCCTCAGTGTCATGGATACATCCATCCTATTTGTAATAAGTAAGGGTGTAGTTAGACTGTTCAAAAGTTATACCAAGAATGAACTAGGGTACCTCTGAAGCTAAAATTTAACTAATGTAATGCCTTGGTTGAGTCAATTTATGTTATCTTGCACAACATTATATGGTTTTATGATTTTTATTATAATTACATGAAGTGAATCTGAAATGTGTGGTCAGAATAGTAATTGCCTGTATTTGTGTATAACTGCGTACATTTCTCACTTTTTATGCCTTCTAGCAAATTCACTGGCAACTTCTTTTACGACTACATGATGGGGATTGAATTTAACCCTCGAATAGGGAAGTGGTTTGATTTCAAGCTATTCTTCAATGGGCGCCCTGGTATTGTAGCCTGGACTCTAATTAACCTTTCCTATGCTGCTAAACAACAGGAGCTGTATGGTCAAGTAACTAACTCCATGATCCTTGTCAATGTCCTTCAGGTAAATTTGGAGGAGGAAAATAAGAAACCAATTTGGAAATAAACTAGTATTAAAGTAGAAAAAACTCCTTGCATTGAAATTGAACTTACACAGTTTTCTCTGACCTGAACAACCTCATTCAGTGATGATGCACTGAGACTCACTTCTTTGGACACTTGTATCCATTCAGGGTGCAACTGTAAATACTCTTCTGTATTCATTCAGAGTGCCACCAGTGGCACGGTCACATCTGCACCAGCAGATTTCAGGGTAAACTTAAATTAAGTGATACTTTTCTGAGCGTATGTTCTGGAAACAGGCATAGCCTGATCTTGAATCCAAAGAGAGCAATGACAAATTCCATGGCTTTAGCTGGAGCGAGATTGGGCAGGTTTTTTTCCTGAGGACAGCACTGCACCTAACTTTTTTTGTGTGTGTGTATGTGTGAGACATGCAGAACTACAGATCTCGCCACATCTGAAAATAGCCAGTCAGGTGCTGTGCTTTCTACTGAAGAGACCCCAAAGTAATAAGTACAGATAATAGTTTGGATTTAATCATTGGTACGTGTAAATGGAAACCCACTCGACAGAAGCTATATTCCCCCTCTCTGTAAGCATACGACTCTTCAGGCTGAAGAGAGGTAGGGGTGGTCAAATGCGAGTACACTTTCTAAGTGTGTGTCCTTAAGTAGCCCACTTGCCTTAGTCATCTTGGTTAATATTGCTTTGCATTACTTATGATTGCTTTATCTATCTAGACGAAGTATAGTTGTGTGATATGTTCCTCTTAATACCATATTTTTGAGGTGTTAGCATAAAAACACGAGTCAGTTTTGAGATCTTATCACAAGACAGCACAGAATGATTAGGCTGATACTGTTAAACAGGATAACTGGTGACAGTGCTCTGTTATTAATGTGAAACTATTCTGTTTCAGGGTATTTATGTTTTGGACTTCTTCTGGAATGAAGCCTGGTATTTGAAAACCATTGATATCTGCCATGATCATTTTGGATGGTATTTGGGCTGGGGAGACTGTGTTTGGTTGCCTTACCTCTATACTTTGCAGGTAAAAATGTTTTACAATACATTTGTGGGCTAAAAGAAAAGAAACTTTCCAGAAACATTCTCCCTAGCAATTTGATTTGTATCTTAAATTGTTTCTAGACAGTTTGAATGTTGAGTAACCATTACAACATCCTTTGTAGCAATTCACTTGTAGGAAGGCTTACTGGCCTTGCACGGAATAGTCATCTTTTCCTCTCCTCCCCTTCTTTTGTGCCCTATTCTGTCACTGTCTATTGTGTCTGTATATCTTTCTAAATTCTTTCAGTCCCTTTTTTGTACTCCTGCTTGTTCAGGGGTTTTTGGTGGGTGGTGACTTGTTTTTTTTCCTTCTGTCCTGGTTTGTTTGCATCCTTGCAGCTTCTCTCTTCTTCTTGTTCCACCTAAAAAATGCAATATGAGAGAGAGAGAGAGAGAAAGAAAACAGGATGCAGTTTTTCTAAACGTTTTCCACAGTTTTACTGGTAGGGTGGATTTTCCTGTTCTTTCTACTCATCTGTTCTGGGTCACTGTAGGTCAAGGAATTAGTCTGGCATCCTGAGCATATATTTAAAGTAAATCACCGATTGTCTCTTTTTCTGCTCCCCAGGGTTTGTATTTGGTTTACCACCCTGTCCAACTGGGCACAGCTAATGCCATAGGGATCTTGATGTTGGGCTTGATTGGCTATTACATCTTCAGAATGACCAACCACCAGAAAGATCTCTTCCGTCGTACAAACGGCAACTGCAAGATATGGGGGAAGAAACCAGAGTATATTGAGTGCTCCTACATGTCTGTGGATGGGACCAAGTACTACAGCAAACTGATGACCTCAGGATTCTGGGGGTGGGCACGGCATTTTAACTACACCGGAGATTTGATGGGCTCCCTGGCCTATTGCCTGGCTTGTGGATTTGAACACATCTTGCCTTACTTCTACATTGTTTATATGACTATTCTGCTAACCCATCGTTGCATTAGGGATGAACACCGTTGTTTCAGCAAATATGGGAAGGACTGGAAGCGCTACACTGCCGCAGTGCCTTACCGGCTCATACCAGGAATATTTTAAGGCTAACACAGAATCCAGGGGAAAGAAAAAGGAAACTTTTTTTTGGAGGTGAAGAGAGTTTATCCACATAGTTAAACTAACAAAAACACTTTGTGAAGGACATTCATACTCTTCTGAAGGAGAAAAAGTGGCTGAACAATAATCCTTGCTGTACTGAAGGAGCGTGCAGGAAGACTGTATTTAAAGTAAATTAAATGAAGCACTGAAATGTCCTGGGTTTTTTACAAGCCTCTCTTACCTGGAACCTTCCCCCCCTCCTCAAAATTAACTTGGAATTGAAGAAAATTGCATGTTTTGAAACTCCTGAAATCTCCCAAAGCTGGGAGGAGCCGTTACCCTTCAGAGTAGCAGGGTTCTGGAACCAGTTTCCAGTGACTTAGGAGAGGAGGAAAATAGTTGTGTGATCTGTTTATGAAAGAAGTTGTATGATGTGATTGCTTGTGACAGTCATAAGATACAGTCAGTAACTCCCCAGAGGAGATTTTATTGTTTGTTACTTTTCAAGAGGTTAACTGGGGAAATGCAGAACTGGGGAACCTGATCCTAAACTGCTGTGTGGGAAGATTGTTATAATCTAATGCAAATGTTTGTGAAAGCTGGTATAAATTGGCATAGCTCAAAAGTGACATTAGTTTACAGCACCTGAGAATATGGTGCATGACCAGCTGAGTGGTTTTTTGATATTGAAACCAAACTTGCTTTGTTGAAGATATTGAGCATACGTTGATTTCTTTAGCGTGGATAGAAAACGTCATTCTCTATCATTTGTATAAAAACATGTTTGTAAAAATTTAAGCAATAAATTCTTGGTTTCAACACAAGTAAAAAATACTGCTAATTTTCCTTTCAGCTATTTCTTTTCTTGTTACATAGTTACCTTTCAAAGTTACTGGATTCAAAAGGAGCTCTACAAAGGGTATAATTCCAAGAGCTAGTTCAAGAATGCATAAAGGAAAAATTAATAAAAAGAAAGAGGGATCGTAGTATTAACCATGCATCTTGTAACAGGCTTGGTAGTTATGTTCAAGCTAAAAGGCTTTTTTTTTTTAATTATTTTTACACATAAATATGCAGTTAGTTTTTGCAGTGAGTAGATAACTGTGTATATTGTTTTTTTGTAGGAGCTGCCAAATGTGCTTATCTTCATGGAAGATTTGAATGAGGTGTGTTGGTGAGTATATTTGTTGGTTTTGTTTCAGTACCCCCTGAAAGGATGGTTTTGGCAGGAGAAAAAGGGTCTCTCCAAACCTAGAAAACAAATATATCTTGTCACTTGGCTTTGTTTCAGAGCTGGATGTACAAGCACGTATAGAGATGCCTTTTTAGAGCAAGTTCTTAAAAACCTAACTGTAGCACCAGCACTATCTGTAGATGTAATAATTGTATCACCATTTTGCAGGGAACAATTTCAATACATTACAGTGTTGTTAATAAGAGAGGAGGAATGATGGCCATAATAACAGCACATTCACTGGCAACAGATGTATTGCTGTGGTAGAACATTTGAACTTTGCACTCCTATGAATGGACTTTTAATACAAATACTGAAATGGGTGTGGGAGGGAAATCAATGCCAATTGCCTTCACGGAAAATATAGCCCAATGCCTTAACAGTTCACTAAGGGGCAATGCTTATAAAATGGTTGATTTGAGAGAACTCGATTCAGAGGAAGGGAAAAGTGAGGTGTGGGCTTCTAAGACTGATGGACCCCAGCAGTCCCTGGCACTGCATTGCTTTAGGCTGCCCCTGACTTTGCTGGAGTAATTGCATAGTTTCTGCTCTCAGCTTCCCTAAAGCAACATACTTGCATCCTTTTCTTCTGTGGCCTTGGAAATTGCCCTGACAGTTTGCTGTTAATGGCAAGGCTATCTAAATATTGCAAGATAATCTGGACTTTAAATCATGGTAGCCTTGCACAGCACACTATGCTCCCTTCTTTTCACTGATAAATCCTGGATGATTAGTGGCAGAAATTGCCCAATTAAGACTAATAAAAATATCAGCACTTTAAAATTGCGGCAATTTCAAGCGAAAGGGCAGTATTGTAACGAGAGCATTACGCATTCAAATGCTTCTTTTAGGCGATTTCTGTTAATCTAATATTGCTCGAAGGATTTTCTGTGCTGTCTGACATTGGAGCACAGAAGCATTTTTATCTGTTTCTTTGATGCAGACTGCTGTTCCTGCTGAGACTACGTTACCCTGCAGATAGTCCAGCTGCCACAACTGAAAACTCTTCGTCAGCCAGATTGTTAAACTCATGGTAGGAAGCAATTAGTCGTAAGACTTTTCAAGCAAGAGGCCCTCACTGGGTTAAATTCACATCCTGTTTGTTATAAGGATGACAGACTCTGCTTCTTCGGGCTTGCCTGCTGTCCATACAGATCTTAATTTTTGTTCCATCCATGTGGCATACAGATTGAGTATATACTGTATGTATACAGGGATCTGCATCTGGCTGGAAAAGAAAGTGCTAATTCCATTCAGGTTTGTATTTCTTATAAAATAAATGATTTTTGAAGAAGCATGAAAAACATTTTTATCTATTCTGTAAGCTTCATCCTAACATAAGCAATGTATAAGCAGTACTCTTAAGCAGTGTCAGACTCATGTTGCCCTTTAAAACTGAACCATTTAAAAGGCTGTCAACTTGCTCATCTTCCGATAGTGATGCCTGGGTCACGTTTTGTGTTGTATGCATGGCAATGCTGTTGAAATTTATTTCTTCCAGAACACACACAAAAAAATCAATATATATTTTGCTTTGAAGGTTTTGTGGGTACATGTACTAGATTAACTTTTGCCCTGATATTTCATATTTATTGATACTATGCTGTCAATATCACCTATCAAGTTTCGAGAGCGTACGTATGCATAACTCATTTAGGCTTTAAACGTGTTCATAAATATGTAAACTCCCTTCTTAAAATCTATACCTCTGAGCAACTTGGTGACTAGTCCAAGAGCTGTGCTTAGGATATAATGAAGTGTGATTGCTCAGTTCCAGTTGTATTCAGACAATATGAATGACAACAGAAGTACATGCTGTTGCCGCATGGTGGCAGCCACAAAGTATTTTCTGCTCTAAATTATCAAAGTTCTGATCCTGTTCTACCCTTAACCTAAAGCTGCACTGGGTTACTTGGTTATTTTAAATAATGCACTATCTTCATTGAAGGTTAAGTGTGATGTGCAGTTGAAAATAAAACTGTGATAGTGTATTTTTCTGCTTCAATTCATACAGGAAAAAAAAAAGCCTAAACGTGTGTCAAATCAAAAGGGGAAAAAAAGCTCCTTTTTTTAATTTTTAGATTACAGATATGGATCTACTTTATGCCAACTGGACAGGTAATGAAATTACTATTTTTTTAAATTACGCTATTCAAGCCTTTTTTTTCCTTAATTATGTAACAAATTTGCAATTCAAGGTAATTTAAAATATACATTTCAGTTCATCTTAACATAGTATAAAAACCAAACCAACCAAACAAAAAAAATCTAAAAAGTGCATATTGCAACAGCCACATCTATTCTCTGTAAAGTATTGTAGAAGGATCAGAGAATGATTACAAGAATAAAACAGAGAAAAGCTCTTCTGAGTAGAGGAAGTGAAAACTGGAAAGAGATTTGTTCAGAATGGAAAAATATAAAAGGGTATTTTTAGTATAAAAAAAGATGATAGAGGTGAGATCCACAGGTAGCAGATTAAAAGAGACCAAGTTGAAAATTGCCTGCATACCACTGTAATTGTTGCTACCAACTGTCTTACTGTCATCGAATACCATATAATCCAAGTGATTTAAGGTTTGTGAGTAGTCTCAGATAATGCAGAAAATCTGTATCAAACTAACTTCTATTTTAACAGACCCTAACTTCTCGCATGCCAAGCTCTCAATCTGGAAAACGCTCTTTTTTTCTTCTTCAGTTTTATTTTTGCGTTTCTGCATTTTTTGGGATCAATTACATTACCCAAGCAGCAAAATGCCTACTAAATCTTTTTGTGGTATTTTAGAATTAACACAAGAGTGTTTCTTCCTAAGCTTCCCCAACATGATTTCTGCATTCAAGTAATATAAAACATTTTGTGATATTGAGCCAAATTAAAGCTGTCAATATTTTATTAGCTAGAGCTGCTTTGGTATCTATTTATGTAGCAGTTCTGCATATGGAAGGAAAATCTGTATTAACCCGTCAACTGGAATTTGATTTTGCATTCATTCTGCAGCATCTTGATTGCTAGCCAAACTTGCAGACTACCAGTAACCACATTTGGTCTTCCACAATAATGCTGGGAAAGCAAGTGGTAGTTTGTTTGGAATAAAGCAATTTTTCCTAGCATACTGTGAGCAGCCTCCAGCAGCCATGTTCAGAATTATTCTTCTCTGGACTTGTTCCAAATACTTTCGTGAAGGAAATCTTTTATATTTGTTTGCATCAGGTTTCTATTATTCACCCACTTTTCAGTAACCACAGAGGACAGCAGATGCCCACAGTGTTCACAACTGCTTCCTTAAGGTACTAGCTTTAACTGAAAAATTCATAGCATTAACAGTTTCATCTGATTTTAAACATCAACAAATAACAGTTGCTTTAGCAACTCTGCCCCTGCTGTACATGCTTTATGATAGATCCTGCTCCCTCCTCTCCCACCCTGCTTTAACCAGTGCAGGGGCAGTCATCAATGAGGCATTGGTGGGGTTTTTTTGACATGTGCTCGGGATTAGGATGATTCTTTGGTAACCTTTCATACTGTAATGTCTGCTTACAATATTATCAGGTGTCAAAATGTTTACAAGCTTTACAAGGACTGGAAACTCCTTCTCATGTTTTAATATCGACTTGTCAGCCTTTGAACTCTCCTCTGGTTCCAAGTGTCCTCTCTGCTCCTCCTCTTGCACAAGGCAGTGCGGGTGGGACAGATTATAACCCAGCTAAATACTTTGCAGGCAAAAGTTTTCAGCTGAACCTGTTTGCTGCTACCTCAGGCACAGTCCCCCCAAGGTTATGCCACTAGAAAAGGAGTTGGTCCTTGTCCTCGACCCTGGACGGGGATCCTACGTGGGACACAAAGCACGAGCCGAATGAGTTTTTCCATGAGTTACTACCTGTGAAAAGGAGAGGAGGAATTTAAGACAGAAGTGAAGAAAACGAGAAGCCGTTGATGTGTGTGTGCAAGCTGAAGCGGCTCTGTGGCAGTCGGGGCAGCTGAGGGACGGCTTTCCTAGGCTCTCCTGTGCGGTGGGCTGCCGACCCGAGCGGCGGCTGCACCCCGGGGCGTCCCTGGTCCCGCGGCCGCCCGGCCCCTGTGTGCCCGGCCCCGGCCCCGCCCCGCGGCGGCGCTGGTGCTCCGGGAGCCGGTAACCAGGAAGCGGGAGCAGGAAGCTGCGGGGGGCGCGCAGCTTCGGGCAGGGAGGATGGCCGGCGGCGGCCTGGCGGTGAGGGGAGGCCCAGGGGCGGCTGCCGGGGAGGGGTGTTGAGGGGGCGGCCCTGGCCTCGGCCCGCCCGGCCGCGGGGAGGTGCCCGGGACCCCCGTGCCCGCCCGCTGGGGCCTGTGGGGGAGGCCGCGGGCCCCGTGGGGCGCTGGTGCGGAGGTGGGCCGGCGGCCTCGGGCTCCTGGGGCGGGCTGGCGGCGGCTGCGAAGGCAGTTAGAGCCGGGGAAAGGCGCCGGGCCGGGTGCGCTTCCCTGGCCGGCTCCCCGCGGGCACAGCTCGGCCCAGGGCTGGAGCAGCCGGAGGGGCGGGTGCCCGGCGGCGGGGCCTGGCCCCGGCCCCCGGCAGCTGCGTCTGACAGAAAATGGAGGCCTGTGTCCTGCCTGGAGTGAGCCTTTCCTAGTGCCGCCCATCTGGTTTTTAGGTGTGTGTGGCCGGTCGTGTGGCTCTCCAGTGCTGTCGTATTTCAAAACCTACTCGAGGACATAGGTTGTCATTCCTAGTGTAGCAGCGTTGCTGTGGGTAAGGGTGTTGTGTTGGGAACCAGCCCTGCAAGGTGTTTAACACCTTTGTAATTTGGCTTGGTGGACCTTAACCATATTGCTTTTGTCCTCCCACGTCCCTGTGCTGAATAAAAGGGTTAGTCTCTTTGTCAGGTTGTTTTAATTGTGCTTTAAATTAACTTCCTTAGTTGTGTTAACGTAACTGGACAAGTATAGCGTGTGCGTCTGGTAAAGAGGGAGATGTGGTGTGCAGTGTATAAATAATGTTTGTTGATGGATGTTTTGTTAACCAACAGTGTAAAAACCATTGCCATGGGCCTCATCGACCTCATATGCACAACTGTCATAGTGCCCACACAGATAAAGATCTACCAGTGCTATCAGGACCATATGCAATAGTTGAAGACCCCAGCACCTATGATATTGTCAAGGCTACACAGTAAGTACATATTCTGTGTGTGCAAAATGTTGAAGTAGTTGGGACTGTCCTCAAATGTGAGCCAGGTTGGATATTTCTACAAAGGAAAATTTTACAGTTCCATTTTCTCCTTGTAGTGAAAGAAGAAAAATCTTAAAGATACTATTGTGAATATTTTTATCATAAACAGTGGTATCTCAACAAGGTTTGTTAGGTAGAAAATTCTACTCATCAAGGCTCAGCCCAACTCTTTTTGCAAGACTTCCATTGAATGCAGTGTGGAGTTTGCTCAAGTAGGAACTGCTGGGTGATGCTTACTGAGATTCTTTTTCTTTAGTATGTGGCTGTCTCTAAACTGGAGAATACTTAACAAATGAATGACACGTTAATTGATATGTTTTTTTCTCATTTAAGGTATGGAATAATAGAGCGATGCAAAGAACTGGTAGAAGCAGGATATGATGTTCGACAACCAGACAAAGAAAATGTGACTCTTCTTCACTGGGCAGCAATAAACAACAGACAGGAGCTGGTTAAGTAAGCTCTAGAGTCCTTGTGAAAGTAACACAAGTATTCTGCCACTGTTATTTATAATCATTTTGTTGCTATTATACTTCAAAGCAAAGGAACATGCTGTTTGAGAAGAAAAGGATAACATTCAAATTTTAACCCAATTACCTTTGCGAAAACGTCACTGAAATGTAAAGTTACCACAGTTCCTTTGTATGTGAAATCATGTAGTACATGAAATCATTAGATTTTCCCAGGTTTGGTTTGTTTTGATTAACAAAGATTAAAGCTGGTTTTATAAGTGCCTCGCTAATTACTGTGGTTTTTTCTTAAACATTTTCTCAAAACAGTCTCCTTTACTGCCAAAATACTCTTGTCCATTTACTTCTCTAGTGATTTTTTTTTTTTATTATAAGCAATATATTTACTACTAGAGCTATGTTATTCTTGGCATAATGTTTTAATATTTTATTATGTCTATTCTTAATCTTCTTATTTTGCTGTTACACAGGTATTATATTTCCAAAGGTGCAATAGTGGATCAGCTAGGTGGAGATTTGAACTCAACTCCGCTTCACTGGGCCATTAGGTATGCTGCTTGCAACTACTAATTGTAAATCTGTTAGTATTGACAGTTATAGTAGCATTTTGTGTAGCACAGCAGTGGTCATCTTAAATCAAATTCTGTGCTATGTTTATTTCATTGAGGTATAAGGAATTTCACAGCATGCCCATGATAATGCTGAAAACTGTTCTCTGATTCCTGGCCGCTTTGCCAGGAATTATGTGTGTATCTGTGTTTTAGTCGCTTGGACTCACATTTTGAAGTTTCCCTAGGGATGAAACAGGACTGTTCAGACTTTGCCTCAGAAGTCCTGCCTTGCAGGGCAAAGAAGACTTGACTGTGTTAGGTCGCTGAATTTAGCTGTTGATACTTATTAGGGCACAGCTTAAGTATGAAAAAGTTGTGGTCATGGTTCCGTCAGACTTCAGCCTGTTCTGGCTAATATGCTTGCAGTTGTTTTAGCTTCTGCGCTAGATTCCCTTGGTGTGCTCTCATAAGACTCAACACTGACAGTCCTGGACTTTAAAGCACAAGCATGTCGCAGTAGGACCAGTGTAAGACATCTTGTTGTTCAGACATGTAGAGAGGTCTTTGGCCTTTGTCCCCGATGGCATAAGCTTTTCCTCTTGGACTCCTTATAGCTGCCACCACAAACATGCAGTGTCTCTTCCTGGGCACCGGTAGCTGTTGGTGCTTGTGTATGTTTAATGACTCTTTGGATCTGCTCTTTCTATATCTGCTCTAGACTACATCTGTTCGACCTGATACAGTTTAAAATCATAAAACTTTGGCTTCTAGGACAGAACTTGAGTAAAGTGATCAAAAGAACAAAGCACTGCTCGTCTGGAAAAAACATAACCTTAAGTAACAATTCAGGGATAATGTCTCCAAGTGTAAATTTTCATGTTGGAAGAGCAGTGCTTTCTTCTGGGCTTAGTCTTCTGCCAAACTTAGATACTTTAGAGAAAGACTGCTCACAGGAGAAATTACTGTAGAATAACCATTGTATTCTAAATTAACAGTTTGCCTTAGACTGCCTTATTAAGGTGTATATTTAATATAATTTTCTGATATAAACTTTTAATTTAAAAAAAGTAATTTCCCAAATAAAAAGACAAGAATCTGAAAGGAAATTTTTGGGGGGGTATCTATGAAAATTAAGGCAATGCTTTCATTAAAGTTTCCAGCTTTTTTGTCATCTCTGTAGTTTCATTTCCTGTATCGTTACAGACAAGGACACCTACCTATGGTCATGTTATTGTTGAAGTGTGGGGCGGATCCCAGCCTTATTGATGGAGAAGGATTCAGCAGCATTCATTTAGCAGTGCTGTTTCAACACATGCCCATTGTAGCTTACCTCATATCAAACGGCCAGGTATGTTGTTGATATCCCAAGTATTGTTGTCTGCTTATGAGTAGCTGCCTGTGTATATGATACATTTCAGAATTAACTGTTTTGTTTTCTAGATGATTAAGCAGGTATTTGACAATTATTTCCCTGGGCCATCAGTTCAGAGAAACTTATATTTTTTGTTTTAATATATGTATATCTTTAATAGTCTCCACTGTTCTTGTCATCCCTGTACAATTCAGAGTGTTTAAGCAGAGTTGTTAAGGCTATGAAGACTTGTGATGCTGTAAAAATAACAACTGGCTTTTAAACCTGATAACAAAAAGCAGTATATGAAGCAGCATATGTACATACGAAGTATTTACTATTTGGTTACAAACTTGTGACTAATAATCTGTGCAATTGTCCGTCAGTTGAAGCGTGCAGAACAGATGATCAGACTAGGTCTGAATTTTTTGTTAGAAATTTTTATATTCTATATTTTCTATAACTTTAAATTGTATCCACTCTAGTTGATGTCTGCTTAGCTTACATCTGAAGCAGGCAGAATTAATGACAAGTGTAAAAATGAGAGGAGAGTTTTTATATGATCTAGACTTTATTTGAAACACTGTGTGTTAAGATTTAAAGATTTGGTAAGTTCATTTTCTTTCTCATAGAGCTCTCTTTAGTAGAGTAACTGACTTCTGGAATGTAGATGTAGATGGTGTATATCACAAACTTAAAGAAGTCTTTAGCCTACCTGTGTTCTACCAAAAATTCCAAGGGATTAAACATTTCTTTTAAGTAAATCTGCTCTAATGTAATGATGGGTGGAGGTGAGGAAGAAGGAAGCCTTCATCGTGAAGAAGAAAGAAGATTAGGTAACACAAGTTAGACGTTTAAATAGTTATGTATTGAGATACACAATCAATCCTTTTCTTGTTTTAATAAACTAGTTTTATGTACTTGGGCATTCTGTTATGTACCTCAGTTTACACAAGGGAGATGATTAACGTTGCTTTCCGAGGTACGTTTTATTTATAGTATTTTTGCACAAAAGAGGACAAGAAATAGGGTTAACACAGTTCCCTTAAAAATATCCTTAGTGGAGACTCTCCCTTAAAAATATCCTTAGTGGAGACTCAGCATATTCTGAAAGGAGTGACATGCAAGACTCATGGGGGGCGGGGGGAATTGTTTAAATGAGCATTTACTTCTTGGCTGGTATAATTTGATTTCTTTCCACTACTGCACTGAAGCTAAACCTGCTGTATACCTCTGAATCTGACCGCCTCTCTGCTTCCTGAAGTCACTGGTAATAATTTGCTTGTTATCTTTTTCTTATACTTAGAACATAGACACAACAAACTTCAATGGACAAACACCTTTAATGTTATCAGCACAAAAAGTGATTGGGTAAGTAGTGAAAAACTTAAAAAGAATCTGTTTTCACGGAATCACAGAATGGTTAAGGGTTAGAAGGGACCTCTGGAGATCATCTAGTCCAACTCCCTGCCAAAGCAGGTTCACCTAGAGCATGCTGCACAGGGTTGCGTCCAGGCGGGTTTTGAATATCTCCAGGGAAGGAGACTCCCCACCCTCCCTGGGCAGCCTGTTCCAGTGCTCTGTCACCCTCACAGTAAAGAAGTTCCTCCTCATATTCAGATGGAACTTCCCATGTTTCAGCTTGTGCCCATATTGTACCCAAGAAACGATGAGGTGAATTTTTCTTATGAAAACTTTTTGTTAGACTGACATTCCATTTTAGTTGTACTAAAATATGCAGTACTTCAGAGATCAGGAGTTATGAAGTAGCTAATTGGATTTAGCAAAGAAAGTAAAAAGAATTTCTAAAAGAAATTTAGGTTTGTGGCTGAACCAGCTGCAGCATTATTGTGCTTTTCCAGAAAAGAAAATAAATGGAGGTGGACACAGTAAAATGCATTTAGAATAAATGAAATGTGGAGATGTAAGCTTATACACAGTGCTGTAGAAAGGTATAATCTGTGTATATACCTCATACTTGTTAAAATGGTACAATAGTCTGGAGAAAACCCTTCTGGGCAGGTCCCGAATTATAAACTTGGATCTATCGTTGATGAGTTTGTTCTGAGACAAGGCATTGTGTGTCTGCTATTATTTCACAGATGGGAACAGTGGTTTTTATAAGGTGTTCAGTGGTGGGCTTGGCAGTCCTAGGTTAGCGGTTGGACTTGATGATCTTAAAGGTCCTTTCCAACCAAAACCATTCTATGATTCTGTTCAAAAATTTAATCTCCAGTATAGATTATCTTCTGTTTATTAACTTTTATACTTTATTTTCATCTAGACCAGAACCCACGAGGTTTCTCTTAAAGTTTAACCCCTCTCTCAATGCTGTAGACAATGTTCAAAAGAATACTGCACTGCATTGGGCAATAACATCAGACAATACTAGTGCAGTGGGTCTGTTGCTGGAAGCTGGTGCTAGCATGGACATAAAAAATGGCAAGGTACAATTTCTTTCATGATACTTCATTCCATGTGGCATGAATGTAAAGAAAAATCTGAGTTCTCTTCCCTCTGGATATCCTTTGGAACAGGGTTTGACTAAGAGCAGGTGTTCTTAGCCTTTCCCAAAAGGAGTTAGCACCTTTCTTGTGGTGTGGCACAAAATATGAATGCAGAGATTCTTTGCCACGTTCACTTAATGAACAGCGAAGCCTTTCAGTCACTCTAAACATAGTTGTGTCCATAGCAGATCCTCCCTTTTTTAGTTTTTCTTTTTTTTTTTGAAAAAGTTGACTGTTTTCTACTTCAAAAAATTGTCGTGAGGAGTAGTGACTTTGGCCAGGCTTTTAAAAATAAGTGTTTTGCTGTCCAGTGAGACTCTTATTAAAGACATACATGTGTATGTCATCCTGTGAAAACCAGTGTTAGACAATGCCTGTTTGTATGTTCAAAAGGGCTGGTCACGTATGAAAGTCTTCGTTGTAATATTTGTAAAAACCGATAGTGAGAAGGTAAATGTTGAAAGTATTGATTCCTGTGACTATATAGGTATGTCTGTACAGTGTAGTTATTCAGGATTTGTGTATTAAGCTGTGCAGCTTTTCCAACTGCCGCTTCTTGTTATGACTCTGAGGATATTGCTGTTTGTTTTAAAAAGTTAACATGAACAAGAAAACTTCCCTTTCAGTAAGCATGTGATATTCTAGCAGACAGTTTAGTGTTCCAGGTTATTGGAGATAGTCCAACAGATAACTCGAATGGACGCAATCTGACTACAAGTATCAGTTTTTAGAACTACAAAGCACTGGATTAAGCAAGTTAAATCTCTGAAGTTAGCTTACCCTTGCCTTAAGGAAAAAAGGAGGGAGGGGGAAGTAACTGCCAAATTATTCTTGTTTTAGCTATATTTATTTCTTGCTTCTGTTAAAAAGGAAAGCATTTCTGTGTTAAGTGCATAAAGAAATAAACATTTCTGTTGTTAAAGGGAGAGACACCACTTGACCTTGCTTATCAAAGTCAGAATCGCTTCATGGTTCATATGGTAAAAGAGGAAGAAAGAATGAGAAGCAGAAGAAATAACAGGTTGCTGAAAATGGTAGAGAAATATGAGGTAATTTCACAAGTAGTAACTAATGGGAATAAAGCTACAGCATGCCATGTTTAGAATAATATGCAACTTTTTTCTAACAAAAGGATCTTCTAAGGTTTCTGAAATTGGGTGCACAAAAGTAAAATTCTTTAAAAGCATGTAGCAGTGGTTTGGGTGGGCGTTTTTGTGTCGTTCCTCCCTGCGCTTTGGTGTGTTCATGTGTCACTTTGTCTTATCTACCTCGAGGCTTTCAGCATTTGTTATTACAAATACTTGAATACTTTTGAAGTAAGTCCTGCTTGAATACTTTGTCATATTTTAACAATAATCATTTTAATAGCTCTTCCTGCTGTTGGCATCTTCCTTGACATTCATGTGGGCCATAGGATACGTGATGAACTTAAATTCTGATTCGTGGCTTTTGAAAGGAGGTCTGCTTCTCTTCCTGATACTTGGGATGGCTCTATTTATGAGGTTGGTGGCTTTTTCTCCCTGTATATGTATTTATTTGTTGTAGATGCCATAAAAGGTATCTAATGCAGGATTCTTTTCAGAGTTCAGTTTCACTTAGCATAAAAAATCCCTCCTGAGAAGTAGTTGCAGAGTGTGTGAGGGATTTAAGTGTTTGTACTTTTTAGAACAACTGTAGAAATGGAATGTCTTTAGGTGTGGAACATAATAGTTTCTCTTCACTGGAAGTTTTGAAAAAAGCCCACTAAACTGTTCAAGCAGCCTATTAGCTAATTTTAACGATAGAGTGTTATTGAAGGTCTGCACCTGGTAGACACGGAGATATCAATTCACCATGCTCAGAAATATGCTTTTTCTTTACTTCTCCTTCTGTCTTGTGACACAGAATGAGTTTTAATGAACCATTCCCTCCCCCTCTGCTCTCCAGAACTCCCGGTGTTATCCTAAGCTGTTTTGCAGGTTTCCTGCTTTCTTCAACAGTTGCTGCAACAGTCAGTATCCATTGAAATGGCAATGCTATCAGCGTGCAAATAGACAGAGACTGCACGTTTCACCCAGTGCTACAGCACTTCTGATATATAGTACTAGGCTGGAACAGAGTGCTCTCCAGTTTTGTTTTTGCATTGTTAACCCCCTGCACATGTAGCTAAAGAATGCTTTTGAGTGACGATTCTTGATTGCTTTAAGAGAGACTTGAAGTATATACTGTGTGTGTGATGTTTTTAAAATAACAAAATGGATAATTTATACTCTATGGAGTTACATTTTAAATACATTTTTTAAAAAATACTTTTTTCTTTTAATATTCTTTTAGGCAATTTGTGGGGCTCAAGAATCTAAGGTATCTACCCACAGCAATTCTACTAAGTTCAGTTTTTTGGATGTTCATGACCTGGTTTTTCTGGTTCGTGCCTGATATCCTTTATACTCAAGAAATGCAATAGAACTCTTCTTACAGTTCCTAATAAATTCAAGCCTGGTCATGCAAATAGTAATGAGCAGTCCCAGCTAATTCCACATGACTGTTAATGGCTGGTAAGATTGGTTTACTTCCATTGGACAGGAGTGAAATAACTTTGAGTTTAATTTAGAATTATATACGGGCTAAAATCTATACCTTCTTTTATCTTTAGCAGATATTTGTGTACAATTCTGAACTATTTCTTATGTTACTGGAATATCAAAATGAAAACATCTTTGTTATAAACCTAATTGTCTCTGTTAGCATCTCCATGTGACTCTAATGTTCCTCATTGAGACTCTCATACAGTAATGTATTTTGGCATGTAGTATAACTAGATAACACATGCATTAATAATAAGTCCCCAGCATCTCTTCTTTCTAAAATGGCAAGGATTGGACAGTTTGTGGTATTTGTGCTTCTGCTTTTAAAAATAACACCCTCCCCCCAAAAAAACAAGGAACAAATTTCTTCATGTCCCTCCAAAATGGATCTTCAGTCTCATATCTTTATTCACAGGTTAAGCTGCATCCTCAGTGTACAGGGCATTAATTTCTACCTTTGGTTTACTTTCTTTGAAGAGGCTTTGCACTGATGAGTACAAAAATGTTCTTGTAGTTTACACTCTCTTTTCAGTGCCCTGCTCTTTTGTTACACGGGGGCATATATTTATTTATTGATTAAGTTTTGTGAAAAGGCCTTTAGGGAGATACTTAGAACTGTAAATAATTTTCTATTAAACCAGCTATAATATATCGCTACACAATTTTAATTGATTTTTAATTACTTCATCCTTTAAGTGGCATTTTCTTTTGTACTGTTCGCAATTAAGATGTCCTTAATAGAATTATGAGGATTAACTTCGATGAACTGATCAAGTGTATGCCTGCTGGCGGTACATGCATATGCTTGTCTAAATGAAAATCATATTACTCAGTGTTGCATTGTGAAGTTCTAAGGTTTTCTTGGTGTCATATAAATGAAAAGAGAAAAAATTCCAACGATAGGGGTTTGAGTCAGACACTTTGCTGGAGACAGTGACCATAGCAATATTCTTGAAATTCTTGAAGGTGTAACCATAGCTTGGCTAGATGGGCAAGTGGATATGGATAGTTTTCCATTTCACTATCCAACCCTTTTTCTCATGAATGTCTTTTCCTTCTGGAACTAGTAACAGATCTGAGTATTATAAAAGTGTTCAGTATTTTAGTTTCCTGTATTTATGTCTGAATGAAAATGCAGCCATCCTAACTAAGGACTACTCTCAGCTCCACAAAACAATAGAAGTGCCAATAGACCAGCAGTATCCACAGGAAATCATTTTGACTTATGCAAGTGCACCCTGCCATTGCATTGTAACAAACACAGCTATAAGACTGTTAATAGGCAGCACCATTATCTCATAATTTATTGTCTTGATTTTAATTAGAGCTACTTTGACGTGTTTTTAGTTCATAAGACAAAACAACCTTGAGGCTTCAGTACTTGACTTTTAAGAATTATTCACGCTGTGGGTTTTATATAGTGGCTGAATGGTCACTGGAGATGGAATCCAGGCTTGGGCTCTGACTGCTCCTTGGTGGCACCATGGACTGTTCTTTAGGAGCCTGAGCTCTCAAGTTCAATGCTTGGATTTAATTGCTATGAAACTTGTCCCTCTCCACATTCCTCTGTTGCTGTATGGAGATAGTTAACCTTGACATGTTTTTGTCCCCCTTTCAGCTGGCATACAGATTTTTAGTCCATAGTGCAAAACTTAAGTTCCTAATGACTGTATATCCTCCCTTGTGTATCATAATAATTTGTCTGCTTGAGAAGTTGCAGCAAACAGTTATATATAAAAAGTACTGAATTTAAGTCTGCTTCTTTGGACTTTGAGAGATGCATTCTCTCCATATACAGTCATTAAAACAGTCAGCCACCGGGTAAAAGCAAAGGGTATGCAAGAAGAAAAATGTCCAATTAGACCAGAAATTTGTCATTTTGTCATCATGTTTTTTCTAGTATATTTGTGAGGGAAGAAGGCTTCCCAGTAGCTGCCCCATTACCTTCAGAAATGTTTAGCAGTGTGTGTGGTTTTTTGAGTGACAGTTCCAGGATGACTGAAGTTGCATTTTTCTATCTAAATTTATTCAGTTGTTTTAGCTGAAACAAACAAGAGAGGGCACTTAGGGGTGTGTGCAGCAGTCAAACAAAACTCACAGCTGCTGGGAGCTTAATAACTATGTATGTCTGATTGGTATTGTTTAAATAATATAGAAAAGCTTCAGAGGGGAAAAAAGAAATTGAATTCATTTTAAATCTGTTAAATATTCAAAGGCAAAAGTCTGCACTCCGCTAGTGAGGATGACAGGGAGCTATATTGTGATGCAGGTTTATACAGGTGTAACAGTCTTCTCTCTAATGCTCAAAGTGGGCAGAATATTCAACTTCTCTGATATGATGGACAGAGAGGATCCTACTATAAAGTGAAAGCAATTATTTTCCTTTTTGTGTGTTGCTTGTAAAATAACATAAACTAATTTTTTAATATCTTGTCTGACAAATAGCAGTGATATGAGAATATATATAAGAATATATTCCTTAACCTGAATATTACATGTAACCAATACAATTATTGAAATTACTGGCATGTTCAGTGTGGTGGGTCTTCTTTATTATTTCTATAAAACTTGGAGAACTGATCCTGGATATATTAAGACTTCAGAAAAAGAAAGAAAAGAGGTAGGTGAAACAAATGGAAGGGCTAACCTGGTGAAACACATAAGTACTTTTGGTTGATTTGTTTGTTGTCATGCACAGCTTTGTTAAACTTGAAAGCAGTAAAATGCTCTTAATTTTTTTTAAGAGTTTTTAGCTCTGTCATTGAACAACATAGATCATAGATTCCTTATCTTCATCATCCTGCCATATGCTTAAGCATCGTGTAAATCATGTGCTATTTCCTAGCTCTGTTATAGAATGGCAAAAAGAAATCACAGCCGATCAGTCAGTAGATAATTTATTATTTGGTCTCCCCAGCCTGCGGATTAAGGAAAGCATTTTGTTTGTGGTCTCTTCACTCTCCATGAGGTTGTATTTCTTCAGATTGCCAGGGAGAATAAACTGCAATTTTAACTTGTTGCCACAGGACTAGTAAACATTGTCTATCTAGTACTCATAAAGGAGCAGTAAATATAGCAGCTCTCCTTATCTCTCTGAAGTCTGGCTGACTATGTGAGAGGTACCTTGTGTCTTAATACCATCTCATTTTTAAGAATATTTCATTCACGTTACTTATTAATTTTGACAACATAGAGATATTTTCTGAATAATCCTGCATGGGTTAAGTTGCATTAGTCTGTTGTGTTTCTCCTGGACCTTTTTAAATAGCAAGTACTTATTCCTCTTGGTGCTTGGCAGTCAGAATGCTTATGAACTGCAAAAGACCTAATATGAAAATCTTCATAAATCACCCTGAAAATGTGATCCAAATGCAAACGTGAACTCCTTTGTCTTTCAGAACATTGTAGCTCTTGCAGAAGCAGGTTGCTTGGATTTCAGAACATTTTGCACATCGTGTCTTGTAAGTGAGGCTTTGGTATTTGTTTTCTCTTTTAACCTGGCTTTTACTCAATACTGCTATAAAAAACTTTTTTCCATATTGCTTGTCATGGAAGTGTTACGTGCACAGTTTGTTCTATATTACTTAGATTTCTTTTTTTCTTTTACGGTGACAAAAGAGATGCCTTGAGATCCTTGGACTCTAATCTTAATAAAATAACTTTATTATTATTATTTCCATCTCTTTTTTTTGTAAAATTAAGATGTATAGTTCTCATCAATGTTTGGTGTTGTGGGGTCTGTTATACAGTAATTGTACAAAATATGATGGTGCCCATGAGATGATGCTCTAAACTTTGAGCAAAATAGAAGCTTTTGCTGTGACTGTATTATTTTCTTTCATCCTCAACCAGGTAAGGAAGCCTTTGAGATCTGTGCATTGCCTTGCTTGTGATGCATGTGTAGCCCGATACGATCAGCATTCTCTGTGGATTGGACAGTGCATAGGTGAGAGTGTTTGTTTTATCAAATTTGAAAATACCACCTATTTTGAAAGTTGCAAAAATAACATTTATCTCCTTAGAGAGAGAGCACACCTGATATAAGAATACACGGTTGATACTGAAGGGGTTACTGATGGGTGCCAGAGGGAAATTAGTTAGATGGCAGAGAGAAAGGAAACTAAAATGATTAAAGGGATGGAGTGGTCACCCTAACAGTAGAGAACAAAAAGTCTGCGACAGTTTTGTTTAAGAAACAGGGGATATGATTGAGGCTTCACTAAATTGAATGCAGAACTGTTATTTGCCAAGCACATCATACTAGAACTAGGGGAGACTCAGTGAAAATAGCAACTGGATTTAAAACTGGTAAAGAAAAAATGTCTTTACATGGCAGGTAGTGACATTTTGGAGCTTGCTGCTCTAAGGGTTTGCAGATACAGGCAGTATCAGAGGTTCAGAAAGGCACTGGGCAAACTTTTGGACAATGAGCCCAAAAGTAAATACTGAAAGAACTAGACAAGTATGCACACTCTGACATTGTAGTGCAGTAGGTGCAGATGAGGAGAATGAGCTCTAGAAAGCAGCCAGGCTCGTTTGTCCTCCTGAGCTAATGCTGCTTGTTGTCGCTGTTAGAGGCAGTACGCTGGAGCAGCAGGACCACTGAGATAACCCCATAGGGTGTTTTTCATGTTCTTATGTTCTTTGAGAAACACCTTTCTTCCTTTCTGTCTCATTACCAGTGATGCTCAAGATAGAAAGGTTAGAGCTTTACATCTGTAGCAATATGGTTTTAGTATATTCTTTTGCCAATAGCTTTTTTGTAATGTTAAATACTTGGAAATGTTTTTACAGTGTTTGCTATTTACAAGGTGGTGAGATATCCTTCTGATGCATTGTTTCAAAGCTTTGAACAATGCTGATTGTATTTTAAAGAAAAAATAATTGTATATATTCATGTAACAGTTTCTTTAACAGAAGTCTGGGGGTTTTTATGCGTATGTTTTTTGCAATTCTGAAGCACACAAAGGTCAAACAATTAAATTGAATAGCTTAGATTTTTTCAGTCATATGAGACAGCAGTAGTGTGCACGGGGAGAGTTGTGGTTGCATAATTAGTCCTCATCTAGCTAAAACAGCTGAAGGCATGCTCTGAAGAACAGACAAATCCTGGTTGACTTTATCAGAATTAATTTATTATATAAATTGGGGTGGTTTACAGGAGAAAGTTGAGAAAGAGATCAGCCTTGTCAAACTGTCTTAAGGATAGCAGAGGTAATAATAAGAACTGATTTTGATTCTTTTTATTCCTATTAACTTAAAGGGAAATGCAAATGCTGCTGAATTTTAAAATGTCAAACTTTTTTTTTTTCCTTGCCTCAAATACAGGCGTTGGGAACCATCGTTATTACCTATTGTTCCTGTGTTTCCTAGCTATGACTGGTGTCTGGCTGCTTTATGGAACTCTTCTGTGTATGTATCCATGAGTTTATTTTAATTTAGCTTTCAAGGATGCGTGTGTATGGTCTTTATTTTTCAGCTTTTAATTTTCAGCAAGTGTAATTATACCTGTGTAAGTGATACTGTATTTCATCAATGATGTTATTTTGTAGTTCTGTCTTTAAATGAAAATATGTCATATCTGAGTCTTTGGTCAAATATCTGATTATGTTTGTGTTGAGTAGAAACTAAGATACAGCTCTAGTGGGATGTCCATTGCAAAATACAATATCAGAAAGTGGTTTTGTTAGAGATGAAATGGGGAAGCCATGTGGAGGAGGGTCAGGTTACAGGTTCTAGTCTGGATACCCTTCACTGCAGTAGAAAATTAGTTCGTAAATACGTTATTGCAAAGGCTTTGTAGATTTTGTTATTTGGAGATATCTATATTGAACATTTGAGAAAGTTTATTTTTATTTTTAATGTAGTGATAACTTTGAAAAGAGGAGAACTGTATATCTCACTAATAAATCCAAACTGTTCTTTTGGAAAACTAAGAAATTTCTTGGAGGACAGAGGAGAGCCCTTATAATGTGGGTCCTGAGGATGAATTAACATAGCACTAACCTTTTAAATAAAAAGCAGAGGGAGTTCATTTTATTTTATATTACTTCACATTATATTGAAATGAGTCAATATTCAACATAGAGTGAAGTGAACCAGCTATGGCAGTGGAGACACAGGACACGTGTACATGAGTTACTTCCCTGTGATTCAGTGGTGGTCTTACATATGCAAAAAGCATATTATTTTCTCCATTTCCTGTGTGTGAAGGAACATGAGAGGAAAATCTCTTTATTGTTCTACTGACGTAGAGGCAAAAAAAAGTTGCTCTGCTTTTTAGTTGCTTGGGGTTTTTTTATAGATTAAAGACATATGTGGTAGGCTTTAAGTATCTCTTAAGAAATCTGTAGCAGCTGGACATTGCAGTTTATGTCTATGTAATAGTGGTGAAATACTGCTTTCTTGACACTGTCACCATAACATCTTCTTTTGTTGATGATGGTGTTTGAGATAAATGATAAATTCTTGTCCTAAAATTACAAATGAGCATGAAGCAAAATTTCAGAAGTCTTGACAATGAGAGATGGTGATTTATTTCAGTATCACTAGCTAACTTTAAAAAAGTGCCTAGCCAGTGCCTTGAATGCTCCTACCATGAATTATGAACACATAATGTAAAGATTATGCAGCCAGAGTAGCAAGCAGTCATGTATCGATGTGGATGCTTTTAAGTGGGAACGTGATATATTAAACATGGTATTTCTAGAGCATATTGCTATGTAATATTCATTCTATGCAAATAATCTTTGTTCAGTTCTTAAGTGGCCTATACTAAAAATGTCATTAACTGATTATACATCTTGTCAGATTGGTCAAACCATTGCCCAACAAGTTATCATCAAGATGGAGCGTGGATGTACTTCACACAGATAATGGATTGTTCTCCCTGGGTTTCCTACATCTTCGCAGTCGCCTGTTTTCATACTCTATGGGCTTCATTGTGGCTAACTGTTCAGCTTTATCAGGTATCATTTTGCTTCAGTTTATTTTTTTGCTCTCTTAAAAAGTCATCATATTAAAACTTTTCCCTAGATGATTTGCTCTCATAAAAACTTTGTGCCTGCTTTCCTTGACTAATTAGTGTCACATCTAGGTGCTTTTCTTAAATCTCATGGCAGTCCCTTAAGTTTCGTGGGTACTTCTGCACTCAGCATTCATGTTAACAGTAGGATCACAGTCTGCAAATCATTCCTATAACTGAGTTCTGGGTATACTACTTATCAAAAATTCCAAACCTATAAAAAGATATATTTAAAGGCAAGAAACTTATTTGACTGATAGAACTGGTAATACTGCCTCCAAAATGGCACAAAAGCTCAAGAGCACAATTAGTCCTGAATTGAAAATTCTGTGGCAGAGCTCAGCAGTGTGACATTGGACTGTATTAAATCCCATTGCTACAATAAAAACATATGACCTGCATTCTGTCCTGATGAGGACTGTCAAATTTCTTGTTTATGTTTTTCTCAGAGCTTGGCTATGCAAACAAGATTGAGAAGAGCTGTCTTAAACCAGCTAGGAAACAGCTTGTTTAGCAGCTTTTAGGAAAGATGTGTCATTTGAATATGTGTTAAGCATACTGAGCTAAAGACTTGTTTTACATCTTGTTTAAAAAAAAAAATCCACAATTTTAACTGTATACTGCTAGATTTCTGTAATGTCCAAGACACTGAGATATCACTGTACTCGGCACTGGTGAGGCCGCACCTTGAGTACTGTGTCCAGTTCTGGGCCCCGCACTTCAAGAAAGATGTTGAGGTGTTGGAGCGAGTCCAGAGGAGGGCGACCAAGCTGGTGAAGGGTCTGGAGGGTCTGACCTACGAGGAACGGCTGAGGGAGCTGGGGTTGTTTAGCCTGGAGAAGAGGAGGCTCAGAGGTGACCTTATTGCAGTCTACAACTACCTGAAGGGAGGTTGTAGTGAAGTGGGAGTTGGCCTCTTCTCCCGGGCAACTAGCGATAGGACAAGAGGGCACAGCCTCAAGCTTCGCCAGGGGAGGTTCAGGTTGGACATCAGGAAGAATTTCTTTACAAAAAGGGTTATTAGACCTTGGAAGGGGCTGCCCAGGGCGGTGGTGGAGTCACTATCTCTGGATGTGTTTAAGAAAAGACTGGACATGGCACTTAGTGCCATGGTCTAGTTGACATGGTGGTGTAGGGGCAGCGGTTGGACTCGATGATCCCTGAGGTCCCTTCCAACCTGGTTGATTCTGTGATTCTGTGATCATGCTGGGAAAAAAAAAAGGATCTGGGTAGGATATTGACAGTTAACTACTGTGTTTCATACATAGTCATTTGTAAATGTACAGCTTTATGATATTTAGCATGTCATTCAGCGAAGCAACCTTTCAACCATTTATAAGGGCTTATAAGATTTATGTTGATAAAAAAAAAAAAAGAAAATGGAAAAAGGAATAGGTGAGCAAAAATGCAGAAAAAAAACATACATCTCATTGTGAAACTCAGTGAAAGAAGACATGGAATCAAGAAAATGAAAAAGTTATTGTGAGTCTGACATCTACTTCACCTTTTTTGCTAAGCTACTTCGTCTTTTTTGGGGGATGTTTTTCTACCAATTTGTGTGGTAGAATATAGACAAAACCTGAGGAGACAGATGCTTAACTGCTATAGATCTTATACTTCTACAGACATCTGTAAGAGTACAGTCTTTACAGTCATCCCAATTAAGCTTGCCTTCTCCATGGAAGCGTTAATGTTACAGCTTGCTGTGTTCTGTTATAGTCCAAGTGACATTTAAAAACATACTTTCCAGTCATTAATTATGGCAGTAGTTATTTATTTGTCAGATATGGCCAGCCTGTTCCCCTCCCTTCCTCCCTCCCTCCCTTCTTCCCTTTTCAATAGTATCTTTTGGTGTCACCAGAATTTTAATTCGTGATGGTCATGCTTTAACCATTACTTAATTTTCCTTTCTGTAAGATTGCATTCTTGGGATTGACCTTGCATGAGAGAATGAACCTCCTGATGCAGAGAAAATCTTCTAAGCATCCTGTTTCGCTCTGGAGAACTCCATACAAGTGAGTATTAATGAATAGTGTATTTTAAGCATGTATCTTTTCAGTACAACCAATAAACTACAAAAAAGTGACGTTTCACTTTTAAGGAAAGTGACATTTCACTCAGTAAGGAAGCTGAGAGTTTAAAAAAAAAAGGGAGAACTTCCCTTGCTTCACTACTTCATAAATGCAAACAAATGGTGGTCCATGGATATCCTAGTCATGCCTGTTATGAGTGGTGCTATGAGGAGGAAGTGGACCTCATTTTCCTTGCTGAGAACTTCCTTTGCTCTAGGAAATAAATAGCCAGCATAAGAGCTACTGGGGTTCTTTCTGCATGGCTGTGTGTATAGGGCAAAGATGCGCCAAAATCAGTCCGTAGCTCTAATCAGTAGATGCTGTTTTAGGGGTGAGGGATGTTGTCCTTTAATTTGTTTATCAGTCTCTATGTCTGTTCTGTAGGTTCAGAAAGAGAATTAAGCTATGAACTGGCCCCTTTCTGACTTCTCTTGCAGTATTTTAGCTCAATAGGGAAATTAGTACCAAGGTTTCCCTGTTATACTAGGAATCCATGTGTGTTAACAGATGAGATCTTATTAAGTACTAACTTTTAAATATTTGAGTTGAACTTAATCTACTCTCACTGTTAAATGTAATACAGGTTGTAAATGTCCAACAAAGGAATAATGCTCGATGTAGAACTGTTCTTACATTTCTTCTCCCAGAGCTGTCTTCATTGACAGCTTTCTATCTTAAGTACTGTCTCACAGTGAATGTGTATTTTTGATGCCTGCAGTCTTCTTTTGCTAGGTTTATTAATTGATATTTCTCTCATTTTCAGTCTTGGATGCTTCCAGAATCTTGCAGACTTTTTTCAGTGCAGTTGCTTTGGTATGTTCAAACCCAATGTAGTCGACTGGACCAAGCAATACAACCTTTTTCATCTGGCAAAGGAGAAAAATGTTCATTCTGTATGAAGTTTTACTTAATTTCTAAAACTGTTGAGCTGAAAGCTAAATAAAACTGGATATTTTGTTAATTTTTCCAAATTCTTCTGAAGTTGCTTGTTTTTATTTTTATTATTGTTTTAAATATTAAACCTATCTTGCATAAGCTACAGCAGGTTTGTATACGAAACAGTCACTGTATGTCTGTGTATATACAGTTTCAGCTGAAACTATTTGAAATTTTATGTGATGAGATGACACTAAGAATATATTTTTTTAAAGGTAAGTTTTTAGGGCAGAATTTCAAAACCTCGTTGGTACCCTTTGCTTTATTTTGCAGATAATAAAAGAAAATTACATTTGAAAATTAAGGGGAATGTTCATATTTAAAAATTTAATATTACAATTACCCTGTAATTTTATAGCTTATGTTGTGAAAAACTCTATTAAGTCTTTGTATTTGGAGGGTTTACATGTAATAAAATAGAGCTTTCATACTTCTAAGTGTATTTTCACAGACTGAAATAGATGCAAGGGATATGTGACCAGTGAGGTATTTAAGAACACGTAAGCACAAAACTATAAGAAAAAGCCTAACTCTTTGCCTTGTATTTTGCACGTATATATGCACTGTTAGTATATATGAAAATGGGTAAGTTGATGAAGGAAAATAGCAATGTATGTAAAAAGAGGGAATTGTTCCCAGCTGTTCCTCATGAAACATGTTCTAGGGAACCATGTTCCCCAGAAAAGGCTACAATGTCAGCCTGGAGTGGCTGGCTGGGCAGTGTGGTTTTGAATATAAGTCAAAGTAGATAATAACAAAGACCAGCAGGGAAACAGATCAAGATCAGAAAATTAAATACCGTCTAGAACTGACAACATAAGAGTAAAGTAGTGTAATGAAACAGATTTCTTGTAGTTAGGAAATGGGGGATTTCGTACATGTCAGTGAAATGGATTTATCTGTGACATTGTAGAACATAAAGCACGAGCAAATTCAAGTAAAAATAATGTGAAGCAATATTAGTACTTTATTGTAGCTTGAAAACTTACAATTACAAAACTTACAACACTGTATTCTAAGAAAATGTTGTTTTTCTTCAGAAATATCTCCCTTTGAGAGACAGAATTTCAAATCCTTTTTAATTGTCTCAAAGTGAATAACATCTACTTTGCCATAACATGAAATGCCAAAATGTTCAAAACGCCACTAGCAGATTGGTAGAAATACAGACGACAACATTCTGAATGAAGGAAAATACAGCCTACATGGGAACACTCTGACCCTTGCACTCCATAAGGTATCTCTGTCTTAATGGGACGGTATGCTGAGCCTTTAAAATTCCAGTCCAAAGTGTGGTAAATACTAGTTTAAGAAGTAATAATGTTCCATGAGGTTTTTTTGTCTTTATTTACTGTAAAACAAACATGAATCTAGTTTTATCACTGTACCTTTTTAAGCTATTCTAAGAATTTTTTAAGATACAAGCTCACAAGTTTTTCCTGCAAGGTGGAAAACATTGAACAAATGCCCTAGGTTCTTAGCAATATGTGATGTTTAATGTTTTACTTGACAACTATCACTTGTTGGCATCAACAGCAATTTGAGTCTGCTGCATCCATTTCTTCTCATTCGCACTCTTTCTTTTCCACTTGAGTGAGGCCACCGAACCCAATTCCTTTGGGACCGAAATTTTTTGCATAGCAAACTGCAAAAGAGGGAGGTAGGTAAATAGTATTCTGAATCCTTCCATATAGAAGTAAATTACTTTTGGTTTTAGTACTACTTGCAAACTTCCAATAGCATCTTTCTCAGAAGTGTCGACAGGTTCTAATAGTGAAAATGGAATCACATATTTGAATTAAACAAAAGTCACATCTGATCTTCTCCAAAAAAAAAAAAATAAGAAACTGTATGTACTTAAGATCTACATAACATTTTCATTAAAGCTACTTTCCTGTCTGAAAATACTCAGTAAAACTTGGTCTGTGTGAGTAATACAGACTGAGTAACAAATCAGAGATTTTCAAAGGAGGTTAAAAGAACTAGAGCGTAGTCCATAAACTATTGATGGTACTTTAAACCATTCCATTCTAACTTTATATTGCTAAGTATGTGCATAGTTATTTATCACAATTCTGCTAAGGAAGGAGTAATGGTCAGCATATTTCTCCAAATAGGCTGATTTGATCACTTGCCATTGTCATACTGCACGTAAAGTCACAGAACTTAAGTAGTATTCTTTAGGATTCTCTCAGAAGTTTAGCCTAGGATATAAAAACTTTGCATATTTTTCCCTTTAAGCTATTTCTAAGAGCCAAGTGAAGTCTGAATTTTCTTGATCTGAGAACATCTGGATGTATAATTCAATATGAATGCATTATCTTCTGTACTACCAATATAGTGGAAGTATCTTCTCTTACTGGGAGGCAGTCCATTTAGTACCATGACCTTAAACAGATGACCTTTGAAGATCTGCATCTTTGTGGTTTGGTTTGGTTTGGTTTGGTGGGGTGTTTTTTGAGTGAGAGAGATTATGCAGGCACAAGAGTCTGCCCAGCAGGTATGGCCAGTGTTCCTGTTAGAAGGTCTGAGGACAGATGTGAGAGGATGTCATATTTGTAGAAAAACTACAACTTTAAAAATTAAATGTTAATAGTAAAAGATGCAACTGCAATGTTACCATAGCTCTTTCCTTTGCTTTCAGAAAGTTGTTAAAAAAAGCTAAATGAAATTTCATGAAATTTTTAAGCATGTGACAAGGTAAATCATGATGGCGATACTAGGTCTAAAAATACTAATTTTGGATTGACTCAATATCCCAGTTCAGCGCAGGACAGTCCTTACCTTTACAGTAGAGCTCTCCATCTTTGTCTGTGACGTTCGTCGATTCTAAACTCTTTCCACAAATAGCACAGCGGAAGCACGTCTTATGCCAAGGCTGAGGAAATTAGACAATTCATTGCACGTTACAGAAAGTGCACAGCCAGCAGATACAAGAAACAAAGAGCTATTGCTTTTTGTGGTGTGAAAAGGTTAAAATTGTTTTGCTGGTCTTATGGCTTCCATTTTCAGTCATTCTAAATTGGTCATTTTTCAATTACTTTATTATCCCTTATCAAGCTCTTACCCTAGTGACTTTGTTATTAATGGAGGTCTAGTAAAAAGCAGGGAGCTATAAATACTACTCTTGTTTTGGCCACTTCTTTGATGTGTGGAGATAATATTCTAGTGAGAGTTCCTAGAGCAGAGAGCTAGCATGTCATGTGAGACAGGCTTTTGTTTTTCTGGTCACTGGATCTCTTTAATATATCTGCAGTTGCTGCTAGAAATAGATGTTTAAATTATAAATATCCCCAGAGACAGCAGTAGAATAACAGTGGTAGAAGAGCCAGCCTGTGCAGAGGCCAGGAGCTGTTCTTCTGACATCAACAAGATGCAAAAAGTTGAAGGCGGCTTAGAAAAAGCACATGGGTTTACACCTAAAGGTACATGGGACTCTCTGGCAATTTGCTAATTCATACTCATGTTTTCCTCATCGAGACTATGGGTAAACATTTAAAAGATCAAGGACCTATTAGCTATCACCATGATAAAAGTGTGTTTTGTTTCTAGTGCTGTAGTAACTACTTACTTTTCCTCCTCCCATGATCTTCTCTGCAGCGTACACCGATTTGCCACAACGGGGGCATTTATCCACATCTACCACCTTCTTGGCGAACTTTGAAGGATTAGTTGGTGTAGAAGGGCGAGCGGACTTTGGGGACCCCCTAAACCAGAAATTTTCAGTGTTTTAAAATATTGCTTAAAATGTTCTCTTCATTCTAGAAATACGATTTAATGATTTTTTTTTTTTTTTTAGTAAGGGATAAAAAATACTAAATTGCTGGTCTTAGACATGCAAAAGGGGGGAAAAAAGAGAAAAAGTCTATTGAATTCTGTGTTGTGTGATTGAAAAGCTGATACTGTAACTGCTGATGTTACCTGTTTTGGACTGAGTACAGCAGCCATATGCAGAAAATATATTTAATGAAAAGTGAAAGGAAAAAATCATTTTGTTTTATTGAGAGGCAAGAGGAAAAACACAAGCAAAAGACCTCTGTGTCCTTTGTAACTGGCTATCTGCTGGCGCTCAGTAGCGAGGGGAAAAAAAACGTTAGATTTTGCATGCAGTTGTGTCATTAGTCACTGTAACATTGGGACAGGGAACTGGGGTTCTTCGCTGGCCTGGGCTCAAAAGCACATCAGGAAAGTAGCTTTGCGTTGTATTTCTGGGCTCTGTGCTTTATGTCTTTGTGCTTAAAGCCTTTCACAGAATGACTTTTGAATTACCGGATTGTTGGACTGCAACAGGTCATTAAATCTACAGGACGTGATGGTTTGTGATACAGAACTCTGCCCATAATGGATTCATACCTTACAGGGAGCTACAGTTAAATACATTATTTAAGCTTTTATTTCCTGCACAGCATATTGGTTAATTGGCTTCCTTATAGTAATACCAGAAGAAAGCATTGTTGATTTGGAAATGTGCGTCTTTGAGAATTGTAGAAAAATACAATAAAAATGTACTGTCAGAGATAATTATGTGCAGCTGAGGCTTCTGGAAGATGGTATCCCATTAGAATTCCTTTGTTCAAACAAGTTCTCAGTGTGTTTGTGAGTGTTATTCGAGCCACAGGGAGGACTTAGAAATGTTATTTCCCTCATTGAGAGGAGAGTTAACAGTATGTGGCAGTGTGATTATTTCTTTGACAGTAAAACCTAAGTGTATTTTAGCCTCTGATAGGAAAAAAAAATATATATTCTTATGTTCTATGGTGAATGTGACTTTACCATGTGCTACTAATGGCAAATTACAATTGCAGTGAATATTTACATCTGTGGTGGCATATAAAGGCTGCTTCTACAGAGTAATTGCCTGTTGAAGGAGGAGATAATTAATAAAGAGGGCTTAAAGAGACTGGATGTCATTAAAAACTGGTAAATTACTGTGTCCACTGAAGGAAAGGTTGTAGGAAAAGCCTGCTCTGCTACTTAGGCTAGATGTTGTTATGGAAACAGCATAAAATATCTAAAATACCCTGCTAAGTGACATGTAGTACCAGAAAAAGGTGCTGTCAGTGGGATTTAACTCACTGTTGCAGATTCAAGCCCAGATGGTCACCAGTATCAGTGCTGAGACATCCTGCCCCTTGTCCGAAGCCAATGCCTTTGGGACCATATTTTCTCCCGTAACAAGTTTTGCAGTAGATTTCAGATTCATGAGCTGCTACCGTGGTACTGTCCAGAGCTTTTCTGCAACCCACTGAAAACGGGAAAAAGAGAGGCACGGATGAACATTTGCATTTTCAAATTGCAATTTATGTGGTTCAGAATAATTACAATTAGTTTTTTGTTTATCTTTAAAAATACAGGAAAAGGAGGGTGTTAGCCTGAAGTCTGTATAAAACTTCCCTGGGCTGGTGCTAAAGTAGCTGTGCAGGCACGCAGCATGCTCTTTTGCCACTCTAAAGTTATATTCTAACCCTAGGAAAATCATGGGCTTGTTGAGACTATTTGTCTACATCGGTGAAGCTTAAGATGGATTGGAGATCATCATCTTAAACTCCCAAATATTAAAAAAAGTGGAGGTTGCAGGGGTGTTGACTCTACCATGCATGTGCACCTTTCAGAATAGTCACTCCCAGTCTGCAGCAGCTTTCTCATCTCAGCCCACACTACTTTAACGTGGCATGTTTCTGAAAGAGGCTGTAATGTACATACCATGTCCGGACAGAGTCAAGCAGGGCATGTGTTTTTATTTATCTGTTTGAGCTGTGGTGCAAGGCGAAGCAACGATCCCAAATAACTGGTTGTCTCGGCTCTGTTAGGCTTCCTCCAGGATGGCAAAAGTACAACTATAGCCGTTCCAAAAGCAGAGACCTCTCCCTAGTCCTGTTCGTTACAGAGAAATACTGCTTGGCTCAGCTCTCTGGGGAAGGTCTGGGAGGCTTTTGGACAGAAGCTGCCATAGGAATGCCCAACACGCATGATGGAATACAAGTTCTATCCTCTGCGGCACTACTTTAACCCCAGCCTCGACTTGGAAGGACCAAAAGTTGCTGAGTGCTAACAGCTGCTTATTTGGGGTTCTCAATAAGCAAGTATCCATGTTTTGAGAAACACAGGCTACCCCTAGAGCTATCTAACCTAGAGCATTGCTGAGGCTGGTCTCATGTGTGGTTATTCTCATCGAGTGGCTGTGGAAGCTAAATTACTCTGCTCTCTCCACAGTTCTTTCCTCATCTGAAACCTGGTCAGCATTTAGAGACTGAATTCTGTTACTGGTCCAGTACATCTCCTTGCTGCTTATGTGTGGAAACTGGACAATAACGAATGGGAAAAAAATAGTAGCTACAATCCTCATCTACTCAGTGACTGCACGTGCTGCACTGTTTTGGGAACTCAGCATGAGACAGCCCCCACCCCATCGAGAGAGGATGAAGCTTTCAGCTGGGAGTGCCTATAGAAACAAATCAGGGTTTTGTAGTGTTCTTAAAAATTAAAATTTCAACACTTCTTACAAATTTCTCACTGTGGAGTTTCCTTCTCTGGAGATATTCAAAACCCGCCTGGACGCGACCTTGTGCAACATGCTCTAGGTGAGCCTGCTTTGGCAGGGGGTTGGACTAGATGATCTCCAGAGGTCCCTTCCAACCCTTAACCGTTCTGTGATAGGGGAAAAAAGTATAGGGAAAAACTTGTTCACTTCCCTTGAACAAGTGCATGGCCCACAGAGGGGATTCCAGTCATGCATGGGCTATTGATAGCTTGGAAAATAACGTTGCTTAGCTCAGGTAAGCAACAGAAACCTGTGAAATACACAAATATTGAAAATGGTTGGAAGTTCAAGCTCTAGAAGAGCTACCTGAGTGTTTGATTAGTCCCTTTTCCCCTCCATGTTTATGCTAACTGTCCTACTGTCAGTCTAAAATTCATCCACATCAGAGAATTTAAGCTGATACTGGAACCTCCGCAGCTTTAATTCTATCACTGTGCTGCATAGAGGGGAATATAATTTGCAAGGACCTTTACAGTTAATATAAATCAGACGAGGGGCTTCTGTAAATGTGTGAACCTGATCTCATCGTGCTACAGTCCCTTCTGCTTTGAGATGATAATTATGTTTGCTGAGGGAGTTAAGGGATGATGGAAACTCTAGCAGTAGATAAAGTGTTTCTATTTCTGGCACCCTAGGGGTAGAGTATCAATTCACAACAGATGGAGCAAAAGCCCTTGAAGTGCTATTGTTGAAATAACTTTTGAGACCTGTCATCTGCCAGCAGATACTGTTCACCAGCCGCACTAAGAGGTTTCAGGTTGATGGCGTGAGATCCTGCCAAATGTCCGTCACAGCTGCGGTTTAAGTGAAGGCTGGCAGGGAAACAAGGTACGTGAACAGCAGTCTGCACGGGCAGGAGGGCTTGGTGGAAAGAAGTTTCTCTCTCCTAATGTCTGTAGGGAAAAACTATGGAGTGGAGAGAGTGTGATTTATAGCTTAGCGTGTCTGGTTCTTACTGTGTTCGCAGGTTGGTTTGAATTGTTTATAATTTTGCCCAAATTGAACTTTTTGGTTGAAAACTACTGGTGTATTTTGTGTGTCTGGGCAAATATAATGTAAAATATAAAATATATTATAAATATATTTAATATAAAAATATATAAAAGCTCATCTAAATAGGTTAACTGTTTCTATACCTGAGATTAAGGTCGGGGAAGATGTTTTTTGGTTTTGTTGTTGAGAAATGAAATCCTATAATTTGTTCATTGAAAAGCCCATGAACATGATACATTATACTGACTCGTCCTGAGCTGCTGATTAGTGTGTGTGAATCATGGGAAAAGTAAAGCTAATTAACATACCTGTCATATGTCAACTTTAGATTTTGACCTTAAACATGATTCTGCTGGGAATACCTTTTTTAGTATCCAACCTATTAATAATTTAGATCAGACTTACGTCTACAAGGGGCAAATAAAATTAAAAAAAACCAAATATACCAAAAACCCCCAACCAACCAACCAAAAAACAAAACCCCACAAAAAAGCAAACAAACAGTTGGCAGAGCTAATGTATGTGTGTTGTTTATCATGAATCACTAAAAAAAAAATCAGTTATGCTAAGAATGAAGCTTAAGCTTGTTCCAGTATTAGGCAGGAGAGAAATATTAATACCTATGCCCTATTAGGACAGCTGTTTATTTTTTATTAGACACTGAAGAGTCTACTCAGTTGTCATCTTCTGTCATATCTTTTCTAGCATTTGGTGAAGCACAAGTGTGAGTTAAAGCTTTTCTCATCATTACCACATTCATGTCCTTCTCCCTGTAGTTCTCTGATATCTAGTGTTACTTGGCAGCACATGGAGGCAGTGAGAAGTCTCTAGTTTTCATAACACTGAGATTTCTACCATTCTGTAAGAAAGGGCTGAAGGTGTCAATTAACTGAAAACTTTTTGAGGGAATTCTTTCTTACTCAGTCTTTTAGGACTTGCAGGACTCTACTCTCAGGAGAAAGGCAAAGATGACTCCAGTGTGTCCTTTGGGGTGATTCAGCATAGCACTGTACTGTGTCATCTAAGCGTGTTGTATCAGTCTCACGTCTCCAAATGAGAATTCTCTATCCATCCAGGAAAAGAGAGTGAAAAATTGGATTCAATGGCTTCTAAGCTGTCATGCTGGAATTCGTACTGCAAAGGTACTAAATCTCAAGCATTGTCTGCAAAATAAACTATTTAATTATCTTTAGTTCTCATCAAATTCTTTACTCACTCCACAAAGGGCAAACAGAGCTGGATTGATACCTTCCATCTAGCTTTTCAGGTGCTAGCTCATCTGCAGAGAAAGCAAAATTCCTGGAAGCTATCTGCCAAATATTACAGAGGTGTGTGGAGTAAAGGAGTAAGTGAAATGGGACTATATGAAATACGAGGAACGAGGAGACTGAGGTACTTGCAGGGTGTTGGTGGGAGATTTTGATGACACCGGTAACGTCTTGCAGCTTTTCTGTGTGAAATTAAATAATGTTAGGCTTCACCATAAAATTATCCTCTCCTATAATATCCTAATGAGACATACTTCTGTTTGTTTAGTTCTTGTAGACTTTTAAAATTGAAACAAACCCGTGATATGCCACGTTGTGGGACAGAAGGTAGGGTTCTGGGAGTTGGACCTAGATACTGTGATTCTGCAGCACTCTGGTGTCCCTAACAATAATCATCCAATGTGTGTTTGGAAAAAGAAAAGCCAGGAGCCTGAGAGGCAGATTGCTCGGGGTAAAGGGCTAGAAAAGTGGCCTTGATTATTATGAGCTGCTATGAAGTGGCAAACTGGCATTTCAGAAAAGTGGCTGCTGCTTTGAAAGCAGATACGGTCATTTTCCATTCTTCCGTTACCAAAAGGATGGGAAACAGATTTCATCTTTAGCTCTCTAGAGAGTGTCGGACCAGAATCAGTCTCACTGTGCTGTACTTTAGTAGGATGATTAACATTTGACTGCCCTGTACTTCAGACTTTCCCAGAAGGAAGAAGCATAAGCTTTGCAAAACTTTCCTTGTGTGAAATTCACTCTGATGCTGGTTGCTTCTCCTGTCTTGTACGTTGCTTAGGGTGGTTGAAGTCTGCTGTAGGTGTCCCGTGAGCAAACACGTTGAATTGGGGAAACTATGGAGCTGCTTTATTGCATGCGAAGTAATATAAGAGTAAATTTACTAGCTTTAATGGAAGATTTATACAGGGCTATGGGAATACAATGAAATTAAACCAGTGTAACCCAGCTTACTGCAGAGGAAGCACGTCTTGTGAAAACTCCTTCCATTGCACTGGATTTCCTCAGCGTGGTACACCGTCTTTTCACAGGCACCACATTTGGCTCCACCTCCCCAGTTCGGCATCCTTGTATCTGAAAGGTAGCCTAGAAAATCAAATTACATAAATTAATAAAATAGCAAGAGCGAATTATTTTAAACAGGACTTGATTTTTTTTTAAATTGTTATTTTTTTTTCCCCCTCTCCAGTCAATTGCTATTGGAGGGTGGCCCCAAGCCAATATCTGCTTGTGTGAATTACACCACCGTACTTGTAGATAATGAGGTAGCAGAGAGATGAGAGGGTAGCTGAGAGTCCACACAGCTTCTATAGCCCTACTGAGAAGGGGAGACCTGGGGAGACCTTCCTTGCTGTTGGGAACTGTGACTGGTGTGATGGGGTTTTGAGGCACACCAGTAGCCAGCATGTACGCATACCTGTGCGGTAGCAGGGATGTATCCCATCCATGGATGAGGGTGCTAGTCTGGTGCGTCAGGGGAAGTCTAAATCCTCTATCCTCTGTGACCCGATTTCGTAAATAAGGATATTCCTTAGCTCAGTGTGTTGTGATGATAAATATGTGAAATGATTGTGAGGTGTTTCAGTAAAAGGGTGCCAGGATCACTCAAACCTTTTCTGGAAAAGAGGTTCTAGCATTTATTTTCCAACAAATTGTCTTTCAATCCTGCCCTCCCTTGTATCCCAGCGTAGTCTTTTCCTCTCAGTTTTTGCTTTACGTGTGTTGATCTGGTTTTGCGAGGCAAATTTTAATGGAGGGTATCGAACACTTTGAAGCTTTACTGGAGTTTAAAAGCAAAAGTGTGGACAGTATTTGGCATTAAATTTTCCACAGAAGAGTATTCTACCTAAACTCTCTGTTAAGAGGCAGCGTATAGTTCTGTTTGTACCTCTCCAAAGCAAGTGCTAGTTCATCCAGTGCCACGTGAGCTTCCTCAGTAACATGTGTAAGGGCAATTTTCTGTGTCAGTATGATATCATTTTATACAATTCACACCTGGATAATTCCACCTTGAAGTTTAACAAATGTATGTTATTTCAGAGGATGCTTTAACAGAAACAAGTTGTTTGTTGCTTTTCTGAATTCCTCATAAAAAAAAAAGGCTGGACATGGCACTTAGTGCCATGGTCTAGTTGACATGGTGGTGTCAGGGCAATGGTTGGACTCGATGATCCCAGAGGTCTCTTCCAACCTGGTTGATTCTGTGATTCTGTGATAAAACACCTGCAAGACCCCTGTGCTGCACAGTCACTATAAAGTAATAGCAGATAGGTTCCTAAGGTGTTTAAGGCATGTTTTTCTTTGCCAATTGTTTTTAAAACCTAAACCTCTGAGGAAAAAAGAGTAGTGCTTACTGTTCCAGTTCTTACTATTTCCAGTTACTGTTGAAGTGACTTGCCCAAGGTCACACAGGGGGGCAGTGTCGGAGCAGGAGCCCAGCTTAGGTCACCTGATGGCGGCTCAGTAAGTGCCCTTCCTGGTGATTGCACTATCACACATCTGAAACAATCCCAACCTACGGTTTGCCCTTCTCTTTTCTTGTTTGAGTCATCGTTTCTGGAAAGACTGGGACGTCATCTTGTCATCTGCACATTGTATTATCAGCTTGTTCCAAGCTCCTGGCGCAGGCCTTCCGTGTCCTTCTTGGAAAACCAGTCACCTTCTTATTATAGTTCTGTTGAAGCCTGTGTGCGCTATGTGTATTTCATTAAATTCACCAGGAGAGATTCTCAACTAAGAAAAGGATTTTGAACACTGAATCAGGCCTGCTAGCTGAGAATTTTCTTCTGAAGTCAAATATGAGAGGGGAATTTGTCACAGCAGCAATGTAACGTAGCTTGTCTTTTAAATAGCTTGCATTTTAGACTAACATTTTACTATATCTGTACATCGGACACCAATGTCCCATGTTTATCGTCATCTCAGTGACTTCTGTACTGTTTCTTCTGAATCTCAGAATGAGACGAACAATTCCTACATGAGAGCTCTGCAAGCTGAACCTGAAGCTGAAGGGAATTCTCTCTGGCAACTAACGCTAAAAATCATGCAATGGCATAAAAGATATGTCTGTCCAGCAAAAGGAAGATAGCATGGGAGGGCGTGCACGTGCTGAAGCAGTAGCACTGAAGACATAGCAAAGTGGGCACGCTTTAACAATCAGTGTTTGATAACAGTGCATAGCCAACATCTCGGCTTAATACTGACATTATGAGTCGATCTCTAACCCTGTATAATTGCATATTCACTGTTGTGACTGTTACCTGCAGTACACAGCATACCTGTCATCCCTGTGCAAGATCCAATCTCTCCTTCTCTTTGTGAGGCTGATTGAAGTTCAGCTGAACAACCTCCCCAGCTCAATCACCCTAGTCCTCTGCTGTCATACAGCAACGGCATCATTACTCGCTTTCAAACCCTATCAGTTCTCTTGGGAGGCTGTTCCCGAGCCATCCTGCTCTGACAGTTAGAAAACAGTAATGATGCAAGAAGGAAAAGAAAACTCAGCTTGCCTCTAACTCTGTTTATCTGTGATGTGACGAGTAAGAAGCAAAAATCTGATGTAGTTGAAATAAGAAACAAAAATAACTGCATGCGAGGAACAGACTGAGTTTGGTCCCTTCTTACTCAGTGAAGGCTTTACTGAATAGCACTGCTAAAATCTTTTTTCTGTTTCTTTTACGTGGGAGATAAAGGAACAGAGAGAAATCTCCCACGTAGGTAAAATCATATTGTCTCATTCTGCCATTCTGTATTTTCTCCTATTTTTAAAGTACTTTTGTATATGTGCCACTTTTTTCCACTTATAAAAATAGTTCAAGTAATGCTTCAAACATTTTAAGAGAAAGAAGAGCGATGGGAGATAAAAATCAGTTTTGTGACACTTTCTTGAAAATCAAAATGAGATTTTTGTGCTCACAATGTTCCCTTTCAAATCAAGTTTCCAGTCGAATCCCTTCCCAGCTGGAGCAGCCCCGATAGCTGCCTGGGAGGAGAGCGGTTTGTACCTCCAGTCTCTAAAACTGCTTCTGCTGTTTTAGTTCCCCTCAAAGGCACACCAAGCATCTGCAGCTGGGGCAATGGGATGCTTCTTGGAAAGCAGCTCTAATGACATAATTAGCTGAAGGAAAAAAATAATCTCTGAAAAAGTCTGATAATGCGTGATAGCGAACCTTGTGCTGTTACGGGCTGTGGTTAGAGCTCTTAAAAGAACCATTGCCCCTGAGGGTAATTATAGTAACATGACTGGGCATGCAGACACATTTTCCATGGGCTTTTTTTGGCATCACCTGATGGGAAGCTGTAGGAGAAAGAAGTCACAGTAAAAACATTCTCACAAGGATACTGGCGTAAGAACGGCAGCGTGTGCCGTGATGTCTGCGCTGGGTAGCCCAACAGCTGGCAAGTCCGTGCTCTTCGTGTCCTTGCTTCGTTCATCTCTCCAAACACTGACCTGCTGTGGCCATCCCTATGGATGCTGCCTGGGCAGCAGTATTACCATGAGCCAGTAAATTCCACAGGATATATGGCATTCGTAGCTTCCTACTCATCTAACGGTGGATAAATCTCCATCCTTACAAAGTGCGAATAGAACTGTCTCCTATTTGTCCTAGGAAAAAAATGATACCCAAAATCTTAATTTCACCTAATTTCATTGGGTGTCAGTATCTAAATCGCCTTGAAATTCCCTGAACTTTGTTGCCTAAATCTGGTTAACTTGCAGTGCCTGCTAACCACGTGGTACTTGTTATATTTGGGTGATCTACTGGGGAGTAGCGTGGGCCCACTCTAAATGTATTGAACATGTGACAGAGAAACTTTTGAGTATTAATATTGTGGCATGTTGGCAGGCACTCATGGTCCTGTTAAGGTGGAGGAATGTTCTTGGTCTTGCTCTAATAGTGTTCAGCAGCTCGTATCGTGCCTTTTCAAAATGCAGCTACTACATGGGGTAGAATTTATACACATCAGATGTGCAGCCAAGGGTATGTGCTTCTTGTTATTTAGAGCTTGTAATGCTACTATCTAGGCTAGCCTCAGAGCAAGGAAGCCTTTGAAGTGCTTCTGTGCTCTGCACAGGCATGGGAAAATGTGAGCCGTCTTCTGCTGGGCTGTTAGTCATACCGGACAGCTCTGGATGTCACGTAACTGTCCCAGAGTGTCTCTCACTGTAATCAGAGTGCTATTGATAAGAATGTAATCCAAAAATATATTTAGATCCATTGATCTGAATGGGAAGTGGATGTGGTATTGGCCCGAGGGAGCTGTGTGGAAGAGTCAAAGGCAGCGCTAGTGCTAGGCAGTGCGGTGCGGGTGAAAAAGATGTTGAAAGTAATTCTGGTGTTTCCTTGCTAAACACGAGGTTTTGTCTCCTAAATGCTTACGCTTTTGATAGTCTAGAGCTCAGGTAGTATCTGAATGGACTGCAGAAGTCACATATTGTGTGGCTGGGAGGATCATCTCAGGGCGCCCATGTGCTACAGGATGGCTTTGAAGGGGATGAACAGAATGGGAAATGTCGGTCTTCGTGACCACTGGTAGAAACGCTGAACCAGGACAGATGGATAGGGCGTGCCTTGCATCTCTATTTTAGTCCCAGCTAGCTGTTCGATCTAGACTCAGTTAAAAGTATAAGAATACTAATTCCTTAACAAATAAATAAACACTAATAATAACAAATTAAATCACTATCTACATTGAAATGGAAGTATCAAGGCTACATCTGAAATTCTTTTCCCAGTTGAAGCCTGTGGGAAATGCCAACGCAGCCAGGACCTCATTCCTGTATCTAATCACAGCTCCGCTGCTGACCTGTCCTGTGACCACCAGTGACTCGTTCGACCGTCCGCAGTGTTACTGGCCTCACCAGCACCATGGAGGTAACAATATATAGCTTCCTTTATAAAAGTAGCAATAAAATGCTGCCGTAGTTTTTCTCTGCAGCTAACGCTATGTTATGTTTTATCTTGATGTGTCTGCAGTGTAAAGCACAATTCCTGCCACTGCATCTCAAAAAAAGCCTAAAGGTGTTTTTGTCAAAATCCAATCATTGCTGGAAGCGTTCTCTCTCAGCAGAATAGATCCACAACAGAGAAAATGTTTGTGTTTGATGAGTGAGCTCATTTAATGAAAGATGCAATATTGTTATGTATTTATAATCATCTCTCTTATATTCTGATGCATTCAATAGACTATGGATACGGGTAAATGTTATTAGTGTCATACACTTAGCCTCCACCACTGTCTCATGATGACTAGCATTTTTCCTGTATTTCTCTGGTAAACCAACACATAGAGACCAAGGGATGGGAATTTGCATGCTGACACAGGGAAGTAAATACTAATTTTTTCATTGACACTGGTCACTCTAAATTACACAAGCCATTTTGAAACAAAAGATTTTAAATGACTTGATATGAAGCACATGATATGCAAAGCTGATGGAAAAACCCAGAGTCCTGTGTCCGAGTCCTTTGCTTTCATCTCTGTCCTTCCAAATTATCTATTATTTTCTAGCATAGCGATGCCACATTTCTTTTAAAACTTCCTTGATGCACACTTTTGCAGAAGTTTAAGATTGCACCTCCAAAAAATATGATACCCCGACACTAGAACAAGGTAGTTCTGACTTAAAAAACAGTGACCCCCTGACACACATGCATATACACACAGAGTTCAGTTTGATTCATTTGGCTGTAGGAAACTGCATCCTGCTGTACGCGTGACCTGTTCCTTTTTCCAGCCCTAATCCTGGGCTATCAACTTTCACTCATCCTTCAAGATCCTTCTCTAAATCCTCGTCAGTGCACTAAGGCTTTTAAGCACCAAGCAAAACTGTTATGGACTGTGAAACAGTGCCACGATGATTGAGATCAGACACAGAATGGTTTTATCTACATACAAGGCTTTATTCTTTGAAATAATTTTACCTTTAGGTAGAAAACTTTTCAAAGTAATTTTTTTTTTAAACTATTGGGGCTTTTCTGAAGACTTGACCAGTCATGCTCTTACAATGCTTGAGTGATGGACGTGTGAAATTCTTTCATCCTACATTCTTATCTAGCCATTTTCTGTCGAGTCTGCCTAGAATTTTTCTTCTCATTTGATATAAAACCAATTGGTCACTGAGATTAAATATTTTGAGGATTTTGGATTTGTTCTTGTTTTTTTTTACTTCTAGAACACTATTATCTGAGAAATTATGAAAGCACATATATTTGTACACTTTAAAAAGTGTATGTGCAAAGACAAACTATTTGTGGCAAGCATAATTCTGTAGCTTTGTAACAAAATTTTTTTAAAGCTTCTGAACCTTCTGTTATCCAGTCTTGCATTAGTCCAAACATGTAGCTCATCATTAACGAGGATCCCCCCCAGCCCTGTTCTTGTAATACCAGTAGCTACTCAACAGGCTGAGAAGCCCAGAAGAATCTCTCTTACCAGTTGGCTGCTCCAAACCTAAAATACTGCTCTTAGCTCTGTAGGACTCACATTTCTGTGCTATACCTACAACTTTTTGTCAAGCAACAAGCTGTTTCTACCACCTGTTAGGGAAAAAAAAATACCCAAACCCTTATATCCGACAACCTTGGCAGAACCCGATATACTCTACTCACCCGCGTTGCTTGGTGTTTCTCCCTGTTTTCTTAGGCCTCGAAGGGTTTGAACGGGAGGGATTCCTGCACTCTTTAAATGCAGTGGCCACCACTGTCGGCCCTATAAGCTGGGAGGGGAGGGGAATGAGAGAGAGTTTCAGGGATCTGAGCAATGCCATTGCTATCAGGGAGCTGAAAATAACTTCTGACAAAAGCCTGGCATTTTGTTCCCTTACGTCCACTTGTGAGTAGGTGGACAACAATGCAGCCCCTCAGGTTACACCTAGAGGGCATTCCGAACTGCAGCCTAATAGAGCAGAAATAAAGATTAAAGTTTTGTAGTTGCTACCGCATTGCTTAAATGTCAATCATAAAACAACGGTTCCTGAAATGAGGATTTAGTCATAAATGGTCACATTGCCAAAACTAATTTATGAAAATAATTATTTTTTTTAAAAAAAAAAATAAAACCTGTTTGTAGGAACCTCTGGAACTCAACAATTTTAAACCAAGTAGAATTTCATTCAGCAGTTCATGATTTGACAGATACAACTGGTTTGTCTTTTAGGATACGGAGAATTATGCTTTTCACTCTAATTTTTAAATTTTTACTGGTTTTAGGTGTTAAGATGGCTAGTTAATATGTGTACTATTTAGCTTGTCTAATCATTGCAGTTGTCTTTGCCGTGTCTCACTGAGCCCCTTGGAAACGGATGATGCCGCAGACATAGCGAAGAAGCAGAGACTAAAGTACGAGGCACTTAAAGTTCCCTTTTTACAGGGTTTGATTTGAAGTGCTTTAAAGATTCAGAAGCTATTCTCATTTCCTAAAGGGGTGGCCTTTGGGAGAAGCTCTGTTTCAGTATCATGGACTTTGCTGTGTGTGAAAGGGCCAAGCCCTTACAGCCTCGGGGTTAAACACCAGAGTCTGAAGCTGTCTCAACTCTCTGACTTTTATGGGAGTGTAAGGAAATTAGATGCCAAATCCAGGTTAGATTTTAGGATTTTTAGGGGTCTGTTCGCTGAGGCTACTTTGAAAACTCTTAGGAGAGCCTATAGATCCATTGGCTGTTGAGTTCAGCAAAGATTTTATAATGCAGAGACAGGTCCTCGATGTAAAGTTGGACTATTTTTTCCTGAGAAGGAGAGCTGAACTCCACCTCTTCTTGGTCGTTCTCCCTGGATAGTTAATGGAACTCTCCTGCCTATGTTAAATAAGGCTGGGTGCAGAGGTGATGGTGCAGTGAATGTGGTGTGAACATTTCTTGTAAGATGGCAGCGAGGAGGGGTTGGGGCAGGACTGAGCTCGCTGTTGGAGCACAGGGAAAGTACTAAGAAGCTTGTAACCACTTAGTGTTTGCACCCTTGGTGATCAATAAGTTAGGACCCCTGACATTTGAGGGACCTGAATCTTCGTTAATATTCACTTGTGTCATGTCGATCATGTACTTGGATGGATTTGCACCATAACTAACTGCAGGGAAATCTGTGGAGCAAGATTTTGCCCCTAAATATCAGTAAGTATTTTCCCTTTGAGTTTGTCAGAGAATTTAAGGAGAAAAGGCAGGGAACAACCTTTAGTTTCCTGGTACTGGGTGTTGCTTCTGTGCTACCCTGGATACCGTGTGCCCCTGGATACCGTGTGCCCCTGTAAGGAAGCAAGTCTTGTTGAGAGGCTCTTCACAGCTCAAAGGAGCAGGCGGACCCGTATGGCTTAGTTGGCGTTTCATATAATCCCTGGTCCACTGTGGTTATCAGGACCTGAGACTGGAAGAAAAGACTTGAAATATGCAGCTGGAACGCACCCATGCAAGAATTTTTATATTCCTGGTGGAGCGAGAAGGTGGTGTTTTCTGTAAATCAAAGGTAGGGATTAAAAAACACTGCTCAGAGCGCAGCGTATCAAAAGCAAAGCGAGCGTGAGGATCAGAGGGGCTTTCCTAGAGCTTGGCAGCAGAGCATGTCGGGGGCTCGGGTCGCGGGCGAGAGTGGGTGAGGCAGGGGGAAAGAGCAGCGAGTTCAGCCAGTCGGAGCGAAATGCGGGTCAGCTGGGGAGCAGGATACTGTGAGCAGAGAAGCGGTAGCTTTTCAGCCTGCAAAGTGAACAAGAAGAAAGTACTTGGTGTTATAAAACCTGGGTGAAGCAGCAACTGTGTTTTGGCAGGAGCCAAGGGCCACGAGGCAGCAAGTCAGAATAGATGTTCAGCTTTTCAGAATAGAGCAGTTTGTGAGAAGACTGTTTACTCCAAGCCTAATTACTCTAGTTTCTTATTCTTGTCAACTGTGGTGTCTAAAAATGAAAGGTTTGTGCTTTGTTTCCTTTGACTAATGCAAGTTTCTATAAACCTTTGCCTCTATGCAAGGTTTGTACAACCTCTATGTAGGTTTGTACAAAGGTTTGTATCTATAAACCTCTCTCGAATGAAATTGATAGCATGTGTAAGGAAGATCAATGAATTACCACTTTGGAGAAGAAAAAAAAGCTGCTCGCTGTTGCGGTGAGAATCCCCCCATTTTCCAGCTTTTATTCTTCTCCCTCTGTCATGTAGGACTATTTCAATAGTGATCCTATTCTGTCAGGTATATTTTGTATTGTAAAATAATTTTGCATTATTAACAATCAAGCCAGTTAGTTAGTTTTACTGTTTTAACTATGTTTTTTTATCCAGTCCAAGCCTGAATCTTGGGCTTTGACAGCATTTTTCCTGTCCTAATTTGGTGTCACGGTTTAAAGCTGGGCTGGCGATTAAACCTGCGGCAGATGCCCTCTGTTATCCTCCCCCCTCCCCCCAGAGGGAAAGGGAAAGGGAAAAGGGAGAGAGACTTCTGGGTTGGAAAATTAAAACAGTTTTAATAAACTATAATAATGAAAAAAAAAAAAGTATAATAATAATAATAAAAATAATCAAATATATACAAAAATATATATACAAAACCAAGATTGAGCTCCCCTGAAGTCAGCCACGTCACCACCGGCACTGCAGGGCAGGCTCCGGGAAGGCCCAGCCTGGGCCTAGCGATGGTCGAGAGCTGGATTCAGGAATGCACGGATCGGGATCGGGGGCAGCAGGAAAACAGACGGAGTCCTCCCTGGACACCGGCCATAGCAGAAAGAGAGCGAGACCCTCGTGATCCCCCCACTTTATACCGAGAATGACGTGTATGGGATGGAATACCCTCGTTGGTCAATTTTGGGTCACCTGCCCTGTCTGCTCCCCACTGCAGCTGCGACCCCCCTTCGGCTCTTCACTCGTAAGCAATGAGGAATTTAGCAGTGACCTTGGTTTCTCTCAAGAATAAGTACAGCAAGAGCCTTTCTGCACAACATCCCTACCGGTGCCTCAGTGATAACTACAAACTTCGAGCGTTATCAGTCCTGGAAGCAGACACTGTCTGCAAAAACATGCAGTTAGTTTCAGAAAATGCAGTTACTTAAAGGAGACTTAGCTGAAAGTAAAAATCACTGAAAGGAAAATCGGCCTGGTTTAGGCCAAACCAGGACATTCCACCCCTTATTCCATACCATTCATGTCATACTCAGATCACCACTAACTTTTCATTTTAAAATATATACAGATAACATTAGTTTATGATTCATCTCTATACAAAAAAAAAGTTCATCAAGTTCATTTAGTTCAGGATTGTGGGTTTCCATCTGGCTAGGAGTCTCACAGGGTAGGAGAGATGATATGAGCTTTGTCACAGTTCGTGCCCACGGGTTGCAGGTTAAAGATGTCAGTCTCGAGGAGGTTACTGGACGCCACTTGCAGCTAGCTCCGGTCTCATCACCACTGCTTCAACCTGAAAGACACTTATGAACACTGTTAGTATTATGCAGCAATTAACATCATGCAGTTCAGAATTAAGTATTCTCACCCAAGATCAGATCACCTTCAGGGACACATCGGACTCCACCATCCTGCAGCATCACCCACCAAGTACATCCAGGTCCTTGAGCAAAAGCAATCCCATGAATGGGTTTACCTTTGCCTGTAGCAGGAAGAACCCAGACAGTTTTTCCCAACAGATTCCTTTCATGCACCACAGGGACTTTATCCCCTTCTACTGTATGTAAAAGGTCTGACTGAGCAGGGCCAGCTCGGTTGATAGATCCTCTGGTGTTAACTAGCCAGGTAGCTTGTGCCAAATGCTTATCCCAGTTTTTAAAGGTTCCACCCCCCATTGCTTTTAGGGTAGTTTTTAACAGCCCATTATACCGTTCAACTTTCCCAGAGGCTGGTGCATGATAGGGGATGTGATATACCCATTCGATGCCATGCTCTTTGGCCCAGTTATCTATGAGACTGTTTTTGAAATGAGTACCGTTATCCGACTCAATTCTCTCTGGTGTGCCGTGTCGCCACAAGATTTGCTTTTCGAGGCCCAGGATAGTGTTCCGGGCAGTGGCATGGGGCACAGAGTATGTTTCCAGCCATCCGGTGGTCGCCTCCACCATGGTAAGTACATAACGTTTACCCTGGCGGGTCTGAGGGAGTGTGATGTAGTCAATTTGCCAGGCCTCCCCATATTTATATTTCAACCACCGCCCCCCATACCACAAAGGTTTTAACCGTTTGGCTTGCTTAATTGCGGCGCATGTTTCACAATCATGGATAACCTGTGCAATAGAGTCCATAGTTAAGTCCACCCCTCGGTCACGAGCCCATCTGTATGTTGCATTTCTCCCTTGATGACCTGAAGTGTCATGAGCCCACCGAGCTAAAAATAGTTCACCTTTATGTTCCCAGTCCAAATCTATTTGGAACACTTTAGCAGCCTGATCTACTTGTTGGTTGTTTCGATGTTCCTCAGTTGCCCGACTTTTAGGTACGTGAGCATCTACATGACGTACCTTCACAACTAGTTTCTCTAGCCGAGCAGCAATATCTTGCCACAGTTCAACAGCCCAAATAGGTTTACCTTTACGCTGCCAGTTGCTTCGCTTCCACTGCTTTAACCACCCCCACAAGGCATTTGCCACCATCCATGAGTCAGTATAAAGATACAGCCTTGGCCACTTTTCTCGTTCAGCAATGTCTAAAGCCAGCTGGATGGCTTTTACCTCTGCAAATTGACTTGATTCACCTTGTCCTTCTGTGGCTTCTGTGACTCGTCGTATGGGACTCCATACAGCAGCTTTCCACTTCCGATGCTTTCCTACAAGACGGCAGGATCCATCGGTGAACAGGGCATACTGCTTCTCATCCTCTGGTAGTTCATTATATGGTGGGGCTTCTTCAGCACGTGTCACCTCCTTTTCTGGTGGCATTCCGAAGTCTTTGCCTTCTGGCCAGTCCATGATAACTTCTAAGATTCCTGGGCGATTAGGGTTTCCTATTCGAGCCCTCTGTGTAATTAATGCAATCCATTTACTCCATGTAGCATCAGTTGCATGATGAGTAGTAGGAACCTTACCCTTGAACATCCAGCCTAGTACTGGTAATCGGGGTGCCAGGAGAAGCTGTGCTTCAGTACCGATTACCTCTGAGGCAGCTCTAACTCCTTCATATGCTGCCAGTATCTCTTTTTCAGTTGGGGTGTAATTGGCCTCAGAGCCCTTGTATCCTCGACTCCAAAATCCTAGGGGTCGACCTCGAGTCTCCCCTGGCACTTTCTGCCAGAGGCTCCAGGTAGGACCATTGTCCCCAGCTGAGGTGTAGAGCACATTTTTAACATCTTGTCCCATACGGACTGGTCCAAGGGCTACTGCATGCACAATCTCTTGTTTAATCTGTTCAAAAGCCTGTTGTTGTTCAGGGCCCCACTGAAAATCATTTTTCTTTCTGGTCACCTGATAAAGAGGGCGTACAATCTGGCTGTAATCTGGAATATGCATTCTCCAGAAACCCACAACGCCTAAGAAGGCTTGTGTTTCCTTTTTGTTAGTTGGTGGGGACATAGCTGTTATTTTGTTGATCACCTCTATCGGGATCTGGCGACGCCCATCTTGCCATTTAATCCCTAAAAACTGGATCTCCCGGGCAGGCCCCTTGACCTTGCCTCTTTTTATGGCAAAACCAGCTTGCAGAAGAATTTGAATTATTTTCTCCCCTTTGTCAAAAACTTCTGCTGCTGTATCACCCCATACAATGATGTCATCAATATATTGCAAATGTTCTGGAGCTCCACCCTCTTCTAGTGCAGTCTGGATCAGTCCGTGGCAAATAGTAGGACTGTGTTTCCACCCCTGGGGCAGTCGATTCCAGGTGTACTGGATACCTCTCCAGGTAAAAGCAAACTGTGGCCTGCACTTTGGTGCCAAGGGAATAGAGAAAAATGCATTAGCAATGTCTATGGTGGCGTACCACTTGGCTGCCTTTGACTCCAGTTCGTATTGAAGTTCTAGCATGTCTGGCACAGCAGCACTCAGAGGTGGTGTAACTTCATTTAGGCCACGATAGTCCACAGTTAATCTCCATTCTCCATTAGACTTTTGCACTGGCCATATAGGACTATTAAAGGGTGAGCGAGTCTTGCTAATCACTCCTTGATTTTCTAATTGTCTAATCAGTTTATGAATGGGGATCAGGGAGTCTCGATTGGTGCGATATTGTCGTCGGTGCACCGTGGCAGTAGCAATTGGCACCTGTTGTTCTTCAACTTTCAGCAACCCCACAACAGAAGGATCCTCTGAGAGGCCAGGCAAGGTAGACAGCTGTTTAATGTCCTCAGTCTCTACAGCTGCTACACCAAAGGCCCATCTATATCCTTTTGGGTCCTTAAAATACCCTTTCTTAAGGTAGTCTATGCCAAGGATGCACGGAGCATCTGGACCAGTCACAATGGGGTGCTTTTTCCATTCATTTTCAGTTAGGCTCACTTCGGCCTCCAATACAGATAACTCTTGAGATCCCCCTGTTATTCCCGAGATACTGACAGATTCTGTCCCTTTATGATTCGATGGCATGAGGGTGCACTGTGCACCAGTGTCTACCAGGGCTCGATACTTTTGTGGTTCTAATGTGCCAGGCCATCGAATCCACACAGTCCAATAAATCCGGTTATCCCTCTCCTCCTCCTGGCTAGAGGCAGGGCCCCTCTAATTAAAGATTGGATTCGTACTGCTCACGGGGATTGGACCTTCATTTCCTTTATTCACTCTTGGAAAAAAAGGATTTGAGGCCCATCTACCCTGACTGGAGTCCTGCTCATTGGTAACTGGAGCAGCCATCCTCCTAGAAAAATTCTCTCTGGTATTTCTGTTAGCTTGCAACTCACGTACTCGTGCCTGTAGGGTACTGGTAGGTTGTCCATGCCATCTGTTCATGTCCTCCCCATAATCACGCAGGGTAAACCACAGGATACCTCGTGACGTGTTCCGTTTCCTTTGAGCCGGTCCAGTAGGAGGGCGTTGCCTCCTAAAGGCTGCAACGCGGGCCTGTGTAGGTAGAGAGTCAAGTTTATTCTCGATCCTGGACAGTTTGTCTGACAGTTGTTTCAATGAGTCTTTGTTTTCCTTAGTCAGTTTTTCCACAGCCGAGACACGGGCCTGCAGTGGGGAAGAAATACTATCTTCATACTGTCGCATATAGTTAGCCATTTCGCCCACACTAGGTCGTGCCATAGCATCTTCTCCCCAGACTAATATTGACAATGTATGGGCATGTGGTGGTGGAGCACTCTTCACAACCTTCCGGAACATGGATCGGTTGCATTCCACTTCATCAGGATTTACAGGATCTACAATGTCCTGAGGGTGTTTATAAATGATCTCTTGCACAGCTAGTTCTCTAAGGTAGTTAATACCTTTTTCTATAGTGGTCCATTTGCTTAGGTGGCTCATAACATCATCTTTATAGGGATACCTGCTCTTTACAGCTGACAAGAGTCGCCTCCAGAGACTGATACTGTTCGACCTTCTTGGAAGCATCTTATCAATACCACCATCTCTGGACAGGGATCCCAACTGTCTGGCTTCTCTACCATCCAGTTCTATGCTATCTGCCCCATTATCCCAGCATCGGAGCAACCAGGTAATTATTGGCTCACCGTCATAACGACTAAAATCTTTTCTTATATTTCGCAGTTCTTTCAGGGATAAGGAGTGGTAGGTTATCTCTACTTCCGAGTCCGAGTCCTCCTGTGATTGTTCTGCTTTAGAAGGACCTTTCTTGTCCTTCTTGTGTAATGGGCCTTCTTTAAAAAGACGATCAAGGAAACCCCCCTCTGTGTCAGGCCCTGACTCTGACTGAGAAGGGCCCTCACCTGGGTCCCGTGCTGGCTCTGCCTTAGAAGCCTCTGAATCATCATCCTTCACTTTACTAGTTGATTTCTTTCGGTGTTTTCTCCTGGTTACAGGGGCAGCATGATACCTCCCGCTGTTGCTGCACCGACATCTAATCACATAGCACACCAGTAACACATACAGGACACCCAAAAATAACAACATGCCCTGTTCGAATTTTGCAGGAATCAGCTTGGCAAAAAAGCAGCAGATACTATCAAAATCAGTTAAAAGACGCCCGGTGTGCGCAGCTACCGATTCGCGATTAAAGCTGCCCATCATTGTATCATAGAGATAAGAGATCGGAATAATGACTGCCCAGTTTATCACGACATAAATCAGTATCACAACCCATACCGAAACGACACATTTTTGACCAGCACGCCCTGTTAAACCACACGTAAGCACTAACACACAGCGCATACGGCAAGTAAGGTATCATTACACATAACTGTAAAACAAGCTTTATAAAGAGAAGAGGTAACACAAGGCTCACAAATGACATTACCATCTTAGCTATCTGTTTTAATTTCCAACCCCTCGTAAATCTCAAAGGAAGAAATCTGATACTCTCTTGGCTGAGCTCTCCGGGTCTCCTCCCACTGGAGCTGGGATTCGACTTATCAGAGCAACCTGTCGGAGCTTCTCTCGTGCCCCACGTTGGGCGCCAATAAATCTGTCACGGTTTAAAGCTGGGCTGGCGATTAAACCTGCGGCAGATGCCCTCTGTTATCCCCCCCCCTCCCCCCAGAGGGAAAGGGAAAGGGAAAAGGGAGAGAGACTTCTGGGTTGGAAAATTAAAACAGTTTTAATAAACTATAATAATGAAAAAAAAAAAAGTATAATAATAATAATAAAAATAATCAAATATATACAAAAATATATATACAAAACCAAGATCGAGCTCCCCTGAAGTCAGCCACGTCACCACCGGCACTGCAGGGCAGGCTCCGGGAAGGCCCAGCCTGGGCCTAGCGATGGTCGAGAGCTGGATTCAGGAATGCACGGATCGGGATCGGGGGCAGCAGGAAAACAGACGGAGTCCTCCCTGGACACCGGCCATAGCAGAAAGAGAGCGAGACCCTCGTGATCCCCCCACTTTATACCGAGAATGACGTGTGTGGGATGGAATACCCTCGTTGGTCAATTTTGGGTCACCTGCCCTGTCTGCTCCCCACTGCAGCTGCGACCCCCCTTCGGCTCTTCACTCGTAAGCAATGAGGAATTTAGCAGTGACCTTGGTTTCTCTCAAGAATAAGTACAGCAAGAGCCTTTCTGCACAACATCCCTACCGGTGCCTCAGTGATAACTACAAACTTCGAGCGTTATCAGTCCTGGAAGCAGACACTGTCTGCAAAAACATGCAGTTAGTTTCAGAAAATGCAGTTACTTAAAGGAGACTTAGCTGAAAGTAAAAATCACTGAAAGGAAAATCGGCCTGGTTTAGGCCAAACCAGGACATTTGGACAGCCAGGCAGGTTTCACCTGGGAAGGCAGATAGATACACTGTATTTTCCTTTAATTTGTTAGTTATTTCTTTTCATCTGAGTGTGAGATGTGTGAGGAGGCTTCATCTCTCTTCTTTCAGTGTAGAACAGACTCTGCTGTTCTGCAAATATGCTGCACATACTTGAATCAGCTGGTTTAGCTTAACCTGTTTCATATGAAATTGCAATAGAGAAACAACGGTTGGAAGCTGACGTTGATCTTGGCTAGAGAGCTGAAACTAACAGTACATCCTCTCTCTGGTGTGGGTATGCCCAAGGGACACGAGGTGCCCTCCTTCTAGAAGCCAGACCTTACCTTGTTTGCAACAGTGAATATTAGTGCTTCAGTAACTGCACGTGTGATTTCTGCCACCAAGTGTTTTAGATGGTTACAAAACCTCAGGGCAGATGTACTGAAAACTTCCTCTTAGGCGTGAAGCCTCTCCAGTGTCAGGAGAACCTCTAGAGTCTGTATAGTGTAGCATGCACCTGGCTCAGACTCTGAGTTTCACAGGAGAAGAGCACTTTCCAGAACACTCTGAGGTGATAAGCATACTCTGAATTCCAAACCTCATAACTATATTTTCCTTTAATTGTTGTTATTAAGAGATGTAATCTCTGCTGAGAGAGTTCAGAAGTCAGATCGAGTTACTTAAATCCCTGTCTGAATAAATACCATTTTCCCTTTCTTCAGAAGACAGACAGACTCTGACAAAAAAAAAAGAATGAAGAGATGCCAGTGAATGTCCAATGTGTTACTTAACTCAGGTAATTTAATTTGAACAAACAAAAAAGTCAAAATTTGAGTTTGATGTAAGTTTAATCTGAACAAATGCATTTAAAAATACAGTATAAATAAATCTTAACTTATATAAAAATCGATTAAGAATTCTTTTTTTTGCTTTTTGTTTTTTTTTTACTAACTTTACAAAAGACCATTATTGAACATAGGAGCAAGACATTTTTAACTATGGCCTTTTTGTTAAGACATAAAATATGTACACACTCACAGTACTTTTCTTTGTGCAAAATACGTACTGACTGCTTTGCATAGCAGAAAAGCAACGCAAAAAAGAACTATATACATAACTGTGTTGCTGTAATACTTCAGGTAAACCTTTTGGAAAAATTATTAGACTTTCTCATTAAGAGCCAGTTTTAATTCTGAAGCATTCATTAAGGCTATTCCAGTATTGAGGTCTTGCCAATCCATGTCCAAAACACCCATTGTCAATCGTACAATCCAAGAGTGTGCAGTGTGTTAGCAGTAATTATGCCTGCTAACACCCTCAGCAACTGCATGTCCCAAAATTAGTCTTCGTACACTTCAAGTTTTCGTTGAGTTCCTTCAGAGATTCTCTTGGTACCATCTGAATTTGCAGACAGTGAAGATTCTGTGTTCGGCCCTCCTGGTGTGCGGAAAAAATTTTCTGTCGCTGCCTGGGGCTCTTGAGGTTCCTTTGGAACAGAGGGCTAAAGAGAAAGGAGAAAGTTACTTTTATTTAAGGGAAAGGGGGAAAAAAAAAGTGAATTCTAGTTTTAGGTTTTGACAGGATGTTAGCAAACTAATTTTTTTTTTCCTGAAATTTAAAAACTTAACAACTCTTTACTGAGAAGAGTATACCTGTATTCCTTGACATAGCTATAAATATATATATATATAAAATAAATAATATAAAATAAAATGTAGTTTCTTTAATCTGCTCCTATCTCCTTTTTTAATACAAACAGATCTTAGGCAATACAGTATTACACAAAATACACAGAAAAACTTCCTGTGGAAAAAAATATTGTTTTAAAATCCTCTACATCACATGCTATTAAAAAAAGCTAACATTAAATACAAGAACTTGAGAGTGGATTAAGAGAGTAGCAAGAAGGAAAGACAAAGTAACAAAGGGACAATTTGTTAATGTGTCCTCTCAGATCTATGCAAAATCCTCCCCCTAAAACAACTGTCTCTTCGCATCTTCCAGCTGGCTCCACTTCCACAACAAATAAGATACTTGTTCTTCCTTTCTAACCTCTCAATTGTATTGTACTTATGCTGGCCTTCACTGCCGGCTCTTTGTGGGCAGTGCTCATTTATAAAGAAAAAACCCATTTATTTAAAAATTCTACCTGCTATAACGGAATTACTGCACTATACTTCCCACTCAACCCACCACAGTCAATAAGTTGTGATGTATTTTTTATTTACCTTCTTTTGCAAGTTCCTGTTTCCTGAGCTCTGGCTGATATTTTCTGTTTGTGAAGAGACTGACACGTGGTGAAGAACAGGATTTGCAGGAACTTGCACACCACCAGGTATTAGTCCGACGTGTGGCAACGTAAAGTTCAGGACTGAAGACCTGGGATTTTGGGCAGAACTGGTGTTGCTTGAATTGAGAAAGGAGTTGCTCAGTCCAGGTGCAGCAGCTATAGAAGTTGGTGACAGCATTATATTCAAGGGTGTTATATGAAAAGCAGGAATGTTCACTGCTTTCAGATCAGATGCTGTCACTGGAATGACACCTGAAATGGAAAAATCAAGTGTTGAAGAAGATTAAAAACTGAGACTCGAGCCATTGCGTTGTGATTCCATCACCTCAGTAGGATGAGTCTGGCCCACAATCCTTTAAGCCAGACACCTGCATGCCTATTTTGTTTCGTACTCACCAGCAATGGGTGAGCTGTAGGTAGGGTGCTGTAATGAACATATCCCAGCTTTCTCTTTATCAGAAAAGCCTGCCTTGTTGCCATGAGTGCACTGAGTGAGAGGAATAAGATAGCCAGATGGAAAAAAAGTCTGAAAAATAAAAAGACAATACACTTGTACCTCAAATATCTAACAAACAAATAATGAAGTTTTTCTCCAATGCTGCAACCCCCTTGCCTTGTTCTTACTCTTTATCCTCCATATCCCCAGAGTCCTATATTCCGTGCCTGTACTATCTTCTGTCTGAAATTAGACAGAACTGACCCAAGGACACACTCTTTAAAGTAAGACTGCCCTACTGTGCAGAAGTCAGCTGGCTCCATTTCCAGCTGATGTCCTCAGTGAGGAACTGGAAATCCATCCAGGATTGGCACAGTACAATTAGACTAGACAAAAGAGAAATCCTGATACTGGACACTTTTTTTCCCCCCAGAAGAAGCATCTAGACTCAGTACTCATCACGTCACCTCATTCTTGGATTGTGTTTTTCATAAGACAAATATTGGAAGACAATTCTTTTGCATTTCCAAGTTCTGCTTTTGTCAACAGAACTGTTCTTTATTCAGGTTCTCTACAGTAGTAAGTCTTAGCTATAGAATACCAAATTTTACTGATGAAGAGGGTTTCATGTGATTCTGTTATAAATCAAAGTATCTGAGATTAAATATACACAAACAAAGGACTGGGGATGTAAGGGAACTCAACATCGCCTTCATCTACTTAGTCTTAATTGTGATCTTCATCCCAATCGATGCCTGAAAGTCACTTCACATCCTCTTATTTGTGTACTTAATGCAGAAGTATAAGTCCTACATTCCTACAAAGTAAGGTTTTAAAAGCACACTAAAAATAATCCAACCAAAGACAATCTATACATGTGTAGTTCCTTATAGTTCTGTTTCTTTTGCAAAGACTCCAAGTGATGTTTTCCCAGGTAACGGCAAGACGTGCTGTGGTGTCTGGCAAAGCTTACCTCAGGAGCAGGAATGGCAAACGCTACAGGTATGTCTTGTTTAGGTTTGATTTTGCCCTCATCTTCTGGAATATCTTCTCTTTTGCATTGGTCATAGCAACTTGCCGTGTTTTGATCTAATGTTTCAGTTTTGTTCTGTCTCTCTTCCTGGAAATTGTCCGTTTTGTGATTCATTTGTGAGCTATTGGAAGGTGGTCTTTCATGTTTAATGGATTCTCCCTTTTAAAAAAAGTACATACAAAAACAAAGACAGACGTTGTAAGACTTAATATTCTCAATTACAGGTCTACAATGATATTTATATATTTTAAAAATTAGGAAAGCAAGCTTTCTTCTTTCTCTTGATTCCCAAGATTGTGCTATAAAAAATTCTAGTCAACAAGACAACCAGTTCTGTGTTATCCCCTCTTGCTCCTTCGCAGCTAATGGAGGTTTGATGCCACACGTTGTCACAACACGCTTGTTAACATTTCACGACTGTTTTGGCAAGGACAATTTAAAGCAGCCTAATAATTTACAGAGGCACTAAAACACTCAGCAACCGAGGAGCAGAAAGCAATCCAGACCCAGTTTCTCCATATGCATCAAGTGTATCTGAACTACTACTTCTCTTCAAGTGCTGCATTGTTATGCCTACAACAATCCAACATGAACAGCGTACAGCATTGGATAGAAATATTTAGAAGGTATCAGGATTTTGGGACGTTCCCTGTCCAGGGACTTTCATGTGTCCACTTTCCCTCCTAACACCTCTAAAGCCGAGAATGAATGCCAGCAAGATGAGCAACCTGAACTACTCCAGAATTGTTGTATAAATAGGTAAGTCTTGACATAATGTTTTGGGAGTTGTTTTATTTTGACTAAGATCTGTACACTGACACATATTCTTGGAAATAAATATTTGGAGGAGGAAGAGAGGGGAAGAACAAGGAGAAAAATACAGCCTGACCCTACGTTGGCCTTTCAAAGATAAGTGTTATACTGCATACTGCATATTCTGCCTGATGCTTTGCAAATACCTGCAAGATTACGTGATATTTGAGAGAGAGAGAGATATGTGTAAATAAAAACCAGCCCCCCCAAACATCAGCAAGCACAACAAATGAACATCATCCCTTCAAGCGTGACATTATTTAAAATGCCTACATGCACTGGTAGGCTCCTAAATCACTTTGAAAATCAGTAGGTGGCAACATCATTAAGCTATAAAATGGCATTTTAAAAATAACTTACCAGAGAAGTATCAAGGCTTTCCTCATCACTTCTGTACCTTTTAATTAAATTATTCTCTTGTAGTGCTTGTGTTCTTTTAAGGCACCGCTGTGATGAATTTTCTGATTTGAGAGTCGCTTTTTCTTTAGCTGTCAAGGACTTTGTTGGATCATCTGTAGCTATCTGATTGTCCCCTTCCCCAGTGGTTATTTTATTTAATACTTCTGAATTAATACTCTTAATTCCAGTTACATTGGCACATGGTAGAGGCTGCAACATGAAACTTGGGCTGTATGTTGTCACAGTGTGGGCTTGGGAAGGATGGAGATATATTGCATATGGAACACCAGAATGAGGATGAGGTAGTATTACTGGTGAGACTGGGCTGTGGCTCGGGGGACAGACACCCAGTGGCTGCATGAAAGCTGGCTGCTGAGAGGGTGCTGCGGTGCGAGGAGCTTTGGCCTTGGGGACTACCTCAGGTGAGGATAAATTACATGCCAGAGCAGATCTTGACAATTTCTTTTTCAGCTCTTTTCTTTTCCTTAAAAAAAAGACAAAAACAAATAAAAAAGCCCAAACATATTTTAATACACTGGTACAGAAATGAGCACCCTGACAAATTGTTTTCTGCAATACAAAGAACGTGAACTTGTACTTCTCAATCCACTAAACAGAAAATAATAAGTGAAAAAAATAGCCTGCAGTATCAGGGGTTACGGATTTTGCAGACTATTGCCCAACTCAAACTGAGCATAGCTTTAACTTAATGGCCAGTGATAAAATAAAGCTGCTCACCGTAACACTTGTGCAAACTTACTTTGATTGTCCTTCCAGCTGATGGTTAGCCATTGCTGGAACCTGAGCCATTTTACTTGGGAAAGCCGATAAATTTTGATCAGTACCTGGTTGGAGGGGGAAAACAAAACAAAATTGTTAGTGCCCCAAACGTAGAAGTTAAATTTTATCTTGAGGAGACTGCGTTATTTAATGTGGCATCCACATTTAATGAGAAGACACTAAGACTCCATGTTATCCTCAAACTGCAGCCCAGCCTTGATTTGATCAATTGGATGGTAGCTTACATCAAACAAATGTAAAAGCCTCAGCTCCACTTGTTTTCCCTCGAAAGAGGATACCTAGCAAGAACATGAACAGTGACAGGTAATTTTGTGGCAATTTATGGAATACAGAACTGCTTAGATAGTAAGATGTAAAGCACAGTGTCTACAACAAACCAGGGTTAGAGCAGTTCATAGAGAAAGATACAATATCCAGAGAATCGGCTGTACCACACAAACACAAGTTTGTAGCCAGTAAGACATCACACAAAGTCAAGAGAGTGATACGTAAAAAGGGATTTAATATTCTTCTTAAAGCAAAAATAGTAATACGCCACTCCTGGTGTATTTGGTGTGAGAGAGGAGGATAGAGTTCCCTACAGCGCACTGAATTTGGTCCAGATCTCAATAAATCCGTTTCCTTTGTTGCAACTGCACAAGCTGTGACTGGATTTGGTCCACCAAACTGGAAAGAGCTACTAACTGCAGAGCTTGTGCACTGAACACAGATTGTTTTAGCTTTGTTCTCACTATCAGTCTGGTAAAGCCTCAGATTTACAGGCAACAGCTATTCTCCCCATCTTGTCTATTTTTGACAGTTCTTAAGACACCGTTGTAAGCAGGCGTACCCACACATCCGCATCTCCTCGGAGAAGAGGGCAAGCCTGAATATTTATTGCAAGACTCCATCTGAGTTAAAAACAAACTTAGAAAGCGATACATACTCGTGCTTATTTTAACTGGACTGGTCGGAGCAGATTGGATCTTTCTTCTGTCGTTTTCTATAGTTTTAACTAACTTTATGAGAGAAGGATGCCGAGTGAAATTTTGCTTTCCATTTGAAGGAAAAAGGTTTTTTGAACATTGCTCTGTAGAAGGGATGGATTCTGAAATAGGTGGGGGACAGGTTGTAGAAGTTGTAGAAGTTGTTTCTTCAAGTTTTGTATCTAAAAAGCAGGAAAAAACCCAAAGAGTAAATACATCGCATGTGCAGATTCAGTAATTAGAAGCAGTTATTTGAGCCTGGCTTACAATTATTGAAGTATTAGCAGCAGCAAAAGTGGAAATGCAAGAGTCTGAGTATGACTACATCTGCTGTGTGGAAATACATACTGGTGTGCTATGCTGTCAAGGATAGTGACGTGACTAGTAAAGACTTTCCGCTTAGTTTACACTGTCTTTTGGTCAAAAAATTTCTAGCAGAGAAAACAAAGAAACGATAGAAATCATCGGCAGAACAAAAGGAAATAACACATACACCTACCCTGAGTATTTGGCAAGACCTCAGGTCCTGTCCACTTGAATGCTGGTTTTCTACCTCTCTCCTCTGTAACATGAACTTTCTTGATAAGCTCAAGGCTACTGAGAACATTCGCTATGTCATAAAGTCTCCTAATTTTGGCTGAAATAAAATAAACAAATGCAAAGTATAGTAATTCTGATTAACAAGTGAACATATATCAGATTTAAAACGTTATAATGCCCTTTTAGCAGCTAAAAGGGAAAACCTTTATATTTTTATAAGAACAATTTTGTGGAACAGGTATTTATACTGTGAGATAACATATCACAGTATAAAGTTTATATGTAAAATAGAATGACATAGATACAGATCTAGAAAAGAAAATACTGCTGAGTGTGTCATGCTAAATATAGAAAAAAATATTTTCAAAGCAAGTTAGGTTCTGTGCAATGGCCAAAGCTACACCCATTTTTTAGTGAAAATAAGTAGCTTAAAAGGCAGGTATGTGGTGAATAGGGGAACTAAGGGGAAGAGACACACTGAAATCCAACAGGATAATCATCCTGCACGTTCTTAATTGTTTTGAGGTTGAGCAATTAGGGAAAAGCTTTAGGCAGCAGTCAAATTACAAGTGACTTCTGGACTGCAAAGTGGGAGTGCTTAGGCCAACGCTACTGCTACTGAAAATTTCAAGTCTAGCAAGTCATGGAACTCAGGACTATGACTGTTAACCAAGAACACGGTAAAGCGTATGATACCTGAAATACAGACACACAGATGTGTCTGAAAACGCTTTTATTGCGAGACAGATGTTACGGAGGAAGAAGAAAGAATGAAAACAAACAAAAAGCCCCCACTGACTACCCGCCCACCCTCTGTACATTGCCATGATGCAGTGGAAAGGAAACGACAAACTGAAACCAGTGAGGATCAGTTTTCTTGTTGCATAGATACAATTCCACAAAAAAAAGCAAAGGAGTCTGTCTGAGAATCAAGGAAGGGTGTAATTTTCAGTGAAACCCACAATTAATTCTCGATGCCTCAAGAGCAGACACATTTTCGATTATTATCGATACACAGGCCTAGAACTAGAAATACCTTTTCATTTGAATGGAGAGGAAGAGGAGGAAGTGTGCAGGGAACTGAGAGCAGGGTAAAAGAATGAAGAAATAATTGGCAGTTACAGCACTGGGTTTCACTTCCTCTCACGTGTAAGTTATTAACAGGGCTTTTACAGAATTTCTTTAGATTTCCAACAAGTAAGTTACGTGACCAGAACACAGATTTGCATGATTCTGGGGCATCGTTGATGAAATGATGCTGAAATCTTTGACAGACTGCTTGAGGAAAGAGAAATTGTTACCAATAAGCAGCCTTGTGGCATTACCTCAGGAGAGAGGATTTAATGGACTTTTTCCTTTCTGTAGTCATTATGGGTCACTGATTATGCACAAGTGGGTCCCTATTAAAAACTGTGCAAGGTGTTCAGTGAGTTTTTGGAGGCTCAAATATATTTATGGCAGGAAAAAGATGATGGTATTTTACACTATATAAACTTGTACTAGAATAGTCCATTTAGCTGACACTTGATATTTCTGTTTAGAGTGAGATCCAACAGCAGACAACAGCAGCATTTTACTTACTTTTAAACTTGCTTTTATCTACGTCTTCGAACTGGTCTTCTCCAATCAGGATTTTGGCAGCAACGTCAAGGCTTACTATTTGAGGAGACGATACGAGAAACAGCATCACAAATTTCTGGCTCATCACTCGCAGAGACTTGTCTTTCCTGCTATTTACTGATGCTGCAGCAAGCAGGAGAAAGGATTGACATATTAAGTGACGCACCAGCTACAAACATTTTATAAAAAATGAAGAAATTTGCCAGTAACAACTATTATAAGAATAAACAACACAGCAACTAGGCAGGGCTGACCTGGACTCCAGAATCGTGTCTCTACATGGCAAGGACCAGGTAATTAGATGGACACCAAGTCTAACTACAAAGAGAGATTGCAATGGTTCCCCTTGTATATATTTCCTATTGTCTGACAACTTGTACTCGTAAAGCTGCTTAACTGCAGGTTATCAATGTATTTAACAATCCTTAATTAACATTTCTTCCATGAATCAAACCTAAACTAAAAGATAAATTAATGGAGTAATTGATACTTTTGGCTTCTATAACATTTCAATAGTAACAAATCCTGCATTTGGATTGTAGATTGGGTATGTTTGATGGTTTCACCTGATGCCCCCTTGTTCCTGCACTGTAAAAACAAAATACATGTGTAAGAACTGAATGAGTAAGAGAACTGAAAGTGTAGAGCACTTGTTCTCACCACTGCCTTTCAGGCAGTACCATTTCAGGAAAAAAAAAAGTCCAATAATGTTTTTCCAAGTTCGTAGATATTTATCGTTACAAGCACATATTATTCTTGGCATTATAGAGAATTATTACCAGCACGAAATTCTATTCCTGGGAGCTCGACAAAAGACATTTCTGAATGATCATTTGAGCCAAAAGATCTTGCCATTTCTTCATTTCTTTCACCATCAAAATCAAATTCATGCTCGTACTGTCTTTTCTTGATCATCTGAATTTGTTGTGTATATTTGTTCTCTTCTCCAACTTTTTTCAAAGCCTCCAGGGTTTTGGAGAGATTATGTCGCCCGTGCCAAGCATATTTGTTTTTGGCAAGGCGGCTCACCATGTGTAGGCTCTCCAGCACGTTCACAATATCATATATGCGCCTACGTTCAAAATCTGAAAAAAAAGAAGACGAACATGACATCTCTACTACATAAAATATGTTTACGTTTACCTGAAACATGTTTGCACAGAGAAGGGATCAGTTTCCTATACTTCCCCCTCCTCTTAATATACTTCTAAGCCATTTTCGCCAATTTCTCGTTACGAAGGTTTCTGGAAATAGCCCTCATAGATGTTGCCAGCAAGGAAAAGAAAACAATTCTTGCTTTAGATATGGAAGGACTTGCTTTTCCACAGTTATACTTGCTTTACAGCATTCCTTAAGAAAGAAAACTCACTGTTGCCAGAAGAGCCATCAGATGGATTTCAATACAGCTTTAAAAAAAAAACAAAGCATTTTAAATTATTCATTGCATTGATTTTAGATCATCTCATTAAATATCCTTGGAAAATTGTGCTAGGCAACTGTTTTGTTAACTTGGTTTTATATGTTATTCTATTAACACACTGTCTTTTTCTCTTTGGTCTGTTAAATTCTCGAGTTTGACTAGGCATTTTCTAAAGGAGATGTTATTTTTTACAAAGTATAAATAAAGTAGGCATTTTTTTTTAATTTACAATTCATCCCTTTTCTGTGTCCCCCAACATATTCTGAAGATATAAGGATACCAAAAATTTTATAGCAGTATGATTTGTAACTATTACTAGTGTTACAATCTGTAGAAGACTGCAGTTTCATAGCTCCTTGATAAAAAAAAAGCTTCAGCTTAATGTCAGCAACTCAGACTCTCAGAAGGTCATTGGTGTGATATAAAAATAGTGATATAAAAAGAGAAAGTTAAATTATCCCAGAGAGCAGAAAGTAGTTTCTTGCTTTGATGCCATGATTGGACAGAAAGTTGTGGGTTCAGCTTGAGAAACGCTAGTTCCTGCTGCAAAAATCCAACCACTGACCTTAGCCATCATCTCTAGATCCAAAAAACTGCAACTAGTTATTTGTGGTATCGTCAATAATTTAGATGTTTAATATTAAGCATAGTTCAGAGTTTCTCAATTCAGTTCACCAAAGAAATTTTAGCTTTTTAAAAGAATTGCTCTAAGAATGAAGAGTTTAAAGCTGAGTTTAAATAAGTTTTAGAGTACACAGTGAGCATTGAAAATTTTATGGAGCAAAATATACTAACACAAGTGGCAGGTTATTGGCAAATTTGTACGAAGAAATATATAACAGCATATACACCAACTTACTGAGCTCTTCAGCTACTTCATCAAGGCAAATGTAATTATTCTCTGTAGTGCTGGGGTAATCAGGATATCGAGCTAAGAATTTATGACACAGTAATCCGAGACTTTTCTCTTTGCGACTTCGTTGAGATTTTTCATATTCATCTCCCAATAAGTGCTCCTACGTGGAAATAAGAAAAAAATAATTTGGAATTTCTACAATATGTAAACGTAGGTATTTAACAGCTTCATTGTGAGCACTGTCAAAGGCCCAGTGTTCTCCCTTTGTCCTCAACAGCTGTGAAATAAAATCAGCAAAACGTTACCTGTTGTACCTAACTAGGCGATATATTTGGTAAATACTTATATTTGGTAAACACTTCAAAATCAAAACTTTGAAAACGTTGTGGTATGTTAATGTATAACTTTTTATTCTGAATAAACAGCCTCCAGCTAACTTAAAAAAAAAAAAAGTAAATAAAGATGACCCCTTTACGACGTACCTGCAAACAGTGTTTTGCCTGTAGGACCTCACTTGTGTCGTTCGACAGTTCCCTTCTCTGTTCCCTGCTCCTAATCTCAGGACTAGCTGCGCTAATCAGCATTTTCAGGTTCGAAGTAGGCGTCCATGGGTCTGCTGGAGGGATTTCTTTAGGCTTTGGGGGTGTGGTTAGAGGCTGACAGTCAGGCTGTATCTCTGTCAATACAGGTGAGGTAGCTGCTTGTTTCAAAGGGGTTTTCAATACACTTCTGTGTGGCTCAGAATGATTTTCCTACACACCAAGAAAAAGCAAAACTGATGTTAAAGCCCAGAAGTGCTGCAATCCGTTTGTTGATGACAGTCAGAGCGGGGTAGAGATCAGCTGCGGTTTTTGGGTAGCTCAGAGTCAAAGGTTGCAGTCGTACCCCTGCCCTGAAACCATCTTCGACTCTGCCTTTAGCTTTTAAGACACGGGGCCCGTGCTATTCTTGAGGTAATTTTCCTTTTCTTTCCCTCTAGGGAAAATCCAGTAAGAGTGGATGTTAATCCGTGGCAGAAAGCTACGAAGAATGACCGAAACACCTTTTATTACGGAAAAAAAAAGGAAAGGGGAGGCAGGGAGAAGTCCTGCTCCTTACGAAACTGGTGGATAAAAGTCGTCAGGTGAAGTTTTAGGTAATTTTGTTAAGGGTAGAAATCAAAGGGACCGTGAAAGGCGCTCGATCGCTGCATCCAACGTCTTTCACGCGCGTCCGTTCAGACTAACGCGGTTTCACGCCGCGAGCCGCTGCGAACGGCTGCGACCGGGCACCGCAAGGCTGTCACCGCACCGGGCACCGCGAGGCTGTCACCGCACCGGGCACCGGCGGCAACGTCCCCCGACCCGACCCCACCGCGAGGGACAGCAGCCCCCGGGGGGGCTGTTGCTGGTTTGGGTTCCCAGGCACGGAGGGGACCGCGGCGGAACCGAGGCGTTACCTTGTCGCCGGTCCCCATCTCCCCGCCCGCCTGCTGCATTCTGCCGCCGCGCAGCCTCAGGAGGCGACACCCGCCGGTCCCGCCGCCGCGCTCCGCATCGCAGGTCCCGCCGGTCCTGCGGGGCGGGAGGAGGAGGCAAGCGTTAGCAGGGCAGGCGGCTGAGACCCCCGCCGAGACGGACCGGGCGGGCGGGCGGCGGCGCCCACCTTGGCCGGTTCCCGCCGCCCTCGCTGCCGCCGCCGGGGATGTCCCGTCGCCTCCCGCCTCTGGGCCCGGCCCGCGCGCGCCCGGCGGCCCGCGCCCGCCGCCCAACGGCCCAGCCCCGCCCCGCCCCGCCCGCGCCACACCGGCTGCTGCCGGCGCAGCGCCGTCGATTGGCCGCCGCCGGCGGGCGGGGCCCTTCCGGGATCCGGTTTAAACATTTGGCGCCACCACTGTACCTAGAGAGCTGCTCTTCTCCGCTCCGCCGCTCGCCCGCTGTCCTCCCCAGGACGCGTGAGAGCCGGCACCCACCGGCAGTACCGCCGCCGCCGCCCGGTCCCGTCCCGCTGCGCGGCCGCTCCCGGTACCGGTTTGAATTCAACCCGCTGTGCCGCCGCGGGAGCGTGGGGCGGCCCAGCCCAGCCAATCACCTCGCAGCGCTCCGTCTCGCGCAGCCAATGGGAGCGCGGCGTTCCCCCGCCGTTCCCTCCTCCCGCCGCAGCCGCCGGGCGCGGGGAAGTTGGGGCTCGGGCCGCGCGGGGGTTTGACGGGTTGGCGGCGCGGGAACGGGGGCGCTCGGGGCAGGGCGTGCCGCCTCCCTCCCGCCCTGACCCAACGGCCGCCGCCGCGAGGGGATGAGCGAGATGAGCCGGGGCGAGGGGCGCTGATTGGTTTAGCAGAGCTAATTATCTGCCGCCGCTTCTCCCTGCTTGCCAGAGGCCGAGCCGGTCGGTCCTCCCTTACGGCCGCCGCCTGCGGCTCTGACGGCTGCTCGCGGGGTCCCGTGGCCTTTGCGTTCTTTAAAACAACAAAATCCATCGTCGTGCCCCAGCCACCCTCTGCCCCGGGGGCGGGAGGGGGCCCCGCGGGCCCCTGATGGTGGACTCCACCGGCAGCCCGAGGCCCAGACAGCCCGGGGAAGGCTCCTTCACCTACCGTGGGCTTCTGAAAACAGATTCGTGCTCTTAACTGTGAGGAAAAGCACTTATCAAAAAGAAAAAAAAAAAAAAGCTTAATAACTCACCGATTGCAGGGCTTGTGGCGTGGGGTCCTTGGGAGCAGAGGGGTATTAGCGCACCTGAGATAAGGCCCAGCGGCTGGCGTTGAGGTGGGCTGTGCTGCTTATCCCAGCTGTGACAACACTCCTGTTCTGCGGGCAGACATTTGGGATTGAAAACCTCTTCCCTTCGGGCATTTTTTTTTGCACTTGAGCTAGGATTGTGTAAAGATGAGAGCGTTTTAATATCAGTGTATAATTTTCTGAAAGGAAGTCTTTGAAAGCATGTAAATTCGAATTGAAAAATTACCCAAGTAACCTTCACTCCCTGGTATCACCGATCATGTAACAGCCAAAGTTTATTTGCTTGGAGTACGTACATGCCTCACCTCAAAAAGTGAGGTTTTCCCTTCTTTGTGCTTTGATACAATTACTGTACATTGCCTTCTTTTTGTACAAGGTGCACTAGAAGGTGTAACCGTTCTGTGTTCTGGTAATCCAGGATTGGTGTGCAACTCCCAAGAAGTACAGTTATAAATACTAAAAAATTGTGTTTCTTTTTTTTTTTTTTTTTTTGCAAACATGCAATACCATGATTGCTGAAATTTAAGTTACTTAAATGAGGAGCGAATGTATTCATGTGTTCCAGAAATCAAACTGGGAAAAAAAAAATCAGGCTTTTACATACAAGCTGTCACTTCATTACTCTCTTCATTTATGCTGGGCTTTGAAAATTAACCTTAACCCCTAATCAAGAAGCCATTATCTCTGTTCAAACACATTGTAGTATCTCTCGTGCCCTTTGTTCAGGGGAGATTTTGCTAGACTCAAAGTTAGCCTTGCAATCTGTCTGTTGTGACAGCATCAGGTATTTTTAAGTGAAGGGTAAAAGAGTTTCTGACATTATTACAGTTATTAAAATAATTATTCTGTTGGTAACTCGTGTGCCCCTTCTGTGGTCTTCCTGACTATGCTGCTGCCTTTGCCTTTTTGGGGTTATAGAAATACATGGAGCAGTCCATCGGTGTGCTCGGCTGCAGCCATCAATTTAAACTGTTCATATTTCATTCTGCTCTTGCTCGAGTTGCTTTCTGTAGCCCTAGGTGTAAGAAGCAGCACTTACGTTCTCTGCTAGGTGCCTTTTAAAGCGAAAAGAATAAGGATTATATGTTTTATGGCCCTGACTGGGAACCAGTAGCACCAGTACCAAGAATAGGTCTTTTAATGTATAACCTTGAAGCCTTTTGCATGATGATTCTCATGTGGGATGTTTGCTAGTTCCAAGTAATGTGCTGAATCCAGATATCGCCTGATGCCAGAAATCAGTGTTGGAGAGTGATATGTAATTTTATCTGTGCTAGTTCAACTAAAGAGTTACTTGAAGCATCGCCATGCAGATTAAAGAATACGTGTGATACATTGCAGAGGTTTAGCCAAATCCAATGAAAAAGTTAGGATTATATGTAAGGTGTTAAATAAGACATGAATATGTAAATTGAAGTGCTTCTACTGTCCATATTCTAGTTAAGCATGCCTCCTTACCTTGCCCATAGACATTTTCCTCTTCCTGTAACAGCATTAGCTGTGCACTATGCCAAAGAAAGCACTAATCTGGTTTACTTTGCATGCTCTGCTCCAAGTTGTGCTTCTTGTACGAACATGTCGTCAATAACGGATTCGTTTTAGCACAATCACAAGGCAGGAAAGTTCGACACCTTGTGCTTGTGTGCTTCATGGATGTCATGCTGTACTTCTGTCACACGGAATTGTAATTAATGGCTCACATAAAACCAAATGCATAAAGAATTTTACTGAAACAATTCTTATCGGGTAATTCCATGTATAAGCTCACTTACAGGGTGCCCAGGGAGGAGGTGGAATCTCCATCCTTGGAGATATTCAAAAGCCGTCTGGACATGGTCCTGGGCAAGGGGCTTTAGGTGGCCCTGCTTGAGCAGAGGGTTGGACAAGGTAACTTCCAGAGGTCCCTTCCAGCCTCAGCTATTCCATGATTCTGCGAGATATAAAGTGATTACATCTCTCAATGTGTATCTCTACTGGAAAGTTAAAAAAAAAAATTCACTTACTGATGGTATGTGAATTTAAAAGATTGTTGTTTGTACAGTCTTCAGAAAACTGACCTTTCTGTAGCTTTCTGACTGTTCAGACTATTGTAGGCTGCTCTCCTCAAGGAACTAGCTTGTGATTCCTCTTTCTAGGACTGGAATTGGGAATTTGTAAGCACTGTTTGCCTGCAGGAGCTTTGCAGGGGAGTACCTCAAGTTAGGCATCCGATTCCTTTGTCGAAATACTGCTTGTGGGAATCCTTGTGAGTGCTGCTATTTATTGCATACGTCTCTTTCAATTGTCATGTTTTCTTCTAATGTTTCTTTTATTCAAGTGAATTTTAAAGGCAATAGGTATCCCTCTTTTATTAAATCTTAATTCTAATGTCTAATGGGTATCTAGCAGAAACTGCAGTCTTCCACAGGTATGTACTTCTAGTCAAGGAGTTAATGATATAAGCAGACCCTGAAATACCTCAGAAATATCTCAGTAGAGTTGGATAAAATACTTGATATATTTTAAGTATAGATAATGGCATTATTTTATTCAATAAAAATGAAAAGAAGGCAGAGGAGATTCAGAGGACGATGTAGTAGTCAGAAACCACAGCCTTTTCCTTATTCAGATGCTTCTGTAATGTTAATCTCTCCAGTCACTTCAAAATTCTGTAGTAATTAGGATTATAATACTTACCCTCATCTTCTCTCTGGGTTATGTCGTAACAAAAATGTCTTCATTTCAGAGTTATGAATAAAGTTTTCCAGAGCGTGAAAATAACTTAGGACTCTGTTTCTCACAGAAGTGCTGTAAGCACTTGGGTTCTCTAGAGGTCAGGCTTATTTTACTCCTTTGTATCTACAAGACCAGACTGCTGTGAAGGCCTGGAGATGTGCTTGCAGGCTGTATTCACGTCATACGTCATAGTATTTACCCAGCAAAATGACATGTGTAATTTTGTACAAGGTATAACAGCACTAAGTGTCTTTTAAATTATTAAATAAAAATACTTTTAAAGATTAAATATATACAGTAGGGAAATGATGACAAGTAAGGTGATATGTGACAGACTACTTCTAGACATTGTGGGGTTTTTAATCATCTCATGTATTTTTGTCTAAAAGTATTTTTGCCGTCCGATATCTCCGCAGACAGCAGCGTGTGGTCCTCCTACCCTGGGCGGTCAGGAAGATCAGCTCTGCAGGAGCCGTACGCAGCCTTAGAGCATGTAGGTACCCAAAGGAATCCCTGCTGCCACTTGCCTGCCTGGGAACTGGTGTGGTTGCAGGGAGAAAGGATGGGGGGCAGATAAGGAGCAGCCCCAAATCTGCAGGAGGTAGGTGTGCTCGGTGGCCGCAGCAGTGGGACGGGAGCAGCTCAGTGCAGGGCACAGCACCGGGGTCAGGAGGTGGCAGTGCCTGGTCCAGAAGGCGCTGCGGAGCGCTTCACTCGAGCCTTACCTAATTTTGTATTCATTAGTCTGCATAAAATTAAATCATACTCAGACACGTTATTGAACGAGTTGATTCAATTTAACTTCAGTTTATTTGCTTTCAGTTGTTACATTAGCTTTTGAAATTAGGCAAATTAAATCAGCTGGTCAAACTGAGGTGAAAGCTGGGAAGGAAACATAAAAAAACCCCATTATGGAAACCTGGATTCCTAAACAAACAAATGCCTTTTTCAGCATGCTAATTTCAGGGAATGCTAATTAAAACTTAATGCATGCACCAGAAACTACACTGGAAGAATATTAATAGCATGGTACAAAGAGAAATAGAGATGTAGTGTTTCAGTGCTTCACTTCTGTAGGTATATTGTTTCTATTTAGATGAATTATTAGGAGAAGATGATAACAGCACAGAAATGTGTGTGTGTACAAGATCAAACATACCTGAGGTTCAACAGGGCACCTTCTTAGCACTGGTGCTGAGCACGTACAGCTAAGATTTGGAGTACTTGGTATAGAGCATGTTTCTAATTCAAATGCATTCTACTCTTTGTAGTAAAAAATTTTACAGGTAATGGCAACTGAATTATCGTAGTGTATTTAATGTAAGTTTCGTTCTTTCAACATTTCAGAGATGAGCTGTCTCTACTAAGAGTTGAGACTCATGGCCATTTAAGGGAATCAATTTTTTTTAGAAATTAAGAGGAATTCCGCTTGCCAAAGAGAAACATACAGACAAGCCTTTCACTGAGATGTTATCCCCTGGTCCAAACCTAAAGTGTAAGTTGGAGCAAAGGCCTGTTTGCTTTGTGTCCTGGAACAAGAGGATTAGATTTATATTTTATTTTTACTGCTCTGTGTGCTTTCCACCCGAGTCACTGAAGTCAGAAGTTCCTGGGCCAGCTAAAACACAGGGTCAACTCTGTTCCTGAAAAGATTATAATAGTAATGACAGAACCCACTATATATATATATATATATATGAAAAAAATAGCATTTCTACAGAACCTGCAGATCCATTGCACATTGCATGCCTTGGTCTTACAGGGATCTATACTGCAAGCTTCAGTGTCCATCAGCCCAAGCTTCTTTGTGTTAGATATTCTCCCAGCACTGCCTTTTGCTGATGATTGGAAGGAAGATGGGAAGATGAATGCTCAGAGAGGATGAGATAGGAGCAATGAAGACGAGAGGCTGATAAATGTCTGAGAGGTGTGAAGAGTCAATAGTGCTTGTGTATGAACCAAGCGGTTACGAGGGGCTGCAATGGTACCCGTTCTCAGTTGGGATCTATTGAAAAAGAGGTGCTCTTTCAGTGCTACTTTGATAGCACTGGGCAGCGTTGTTATAGATAATGTCATGAACTCTGTTGTGCTATCACAGAGGTTACTGTCGCACACCGGTCAAGGACACATGACCCATTACTTGATATTACTGTTTGACCAAAAAAGGAGTTAATTCCCTGCCAGAATGTTTTATGTGGTGGAGTAAAAAAAAGCTTGCTATTATGTTGCTATTTGCAGGAGCCTTTGGAAGATCTTATTTCCCTGGGTGATTGTGCTACTGAAACCGCCTAATTTATTTTGTATTTCTTCTGTCACATATTTATAGTGGAGTCTAGTGTGGATTCTTAAAGCAGCCTATGAAGCATTTTTCTTAAGACTTGATTTCATTAGGTTCTTGCCAACAAGCAGCATCTAAGTTCTTATTCAAAAGGCACATCCTACTGCACAGACACATCCAAAAGTTAATGTTTGTTCAAAATGCAGATTCTTACACGAATTCCATCCCCCCTCAGTGCTTTAGCTGAGAAATGACACACTTTATGTTAAATGGCATGTCAGCTGCAGAGTACTTGTTACTGTAGGATTAACAAAACAGACTACACTGACATGGTACAGACATACTTTACTCCTCTGGTTCAACTGAATATATTCATAATATTCTTGTGTTGAGTTGTTTGGCTTAACTCAGTGAGTTGGAAGAATGTTGCATTCACACCAAGGAATACATTTTCTCTAGCATAAACTGACTGGTTTCAGAGGATTTACATCAGGAATGAATTTGTTTCAAGAATGTTAATAGTATTTTCTATTTGAAGATTTTTCTCCATTTCAATGAAATTCTTCTTTCCTCGAATTTTTGTACTACAATGTTATATTTGAAAGCTGTTTCTTTGTATTTCTCTTCATGTGTCTTGCTTTAAACCTTCTGGCCAGCTCTGCCTTTCTAACTTGAGCCACCTTTTCATCCTAAGGTGGTTCTTGCCCTGTGGGTTCTCTTGCTTTAACTTCAGATAGCTCATTTGCTTCTCATTGACTCTTTTAAGCCTGCTCTTGGGTAATCCCATCCACAAGACGTGTGTTCTTGCAGGCTGTCAGGTACCGCAGCGACAGGCACGTGATAGGTACCTGCACTGGGACATTAGTGTGTGTTATTAATTATCTCTTAAGTTTGTGATGTACTGATGAACGCATCGAGCAGGGATTCAGCATTCCTCTTTCCCTCTTTCTGCTGTCTTTCTAGCTGAAAGGATTATCTACTGAATGACCTTCTGCAATTTGAGAAGCTTTTTCAAAGGTACTCAGCGCCATATGCCCTGTATCCAATCTTCCTCGTAGTAAGTACATCTGAAAGTCAGACTGTTAGTTTGTGCTGTGGATTCCACGTTGTGGAATGGGTAATAAAAATTCCTTACTTCTTGGAAATGGCATGCATTATAATGGCATAAAGGGAATAGGGGATTCTGAGTTTCTTCTGTGTGCAATTAAAAGCAAAATTCTGTTATGAGTTCAGATCAAGCTTTTCTTTCCATTAGCTCGTTTTCCCGTGTCTTTTGTGTGTAGAGGGAGTTATTCAGCACTGCACACATAACCTTTTTCTTTTTTCCCCTAAGAGAATGCTGCTTGAGTGCAGTAAATCCACCACAAAGCCCATAATATCTGAAATAAACTTTCCTTGCACCTGCCATCCTCTGTTCCAAATGCCATCTCTATTGAAACACTCCTCTATATTCTGTATGTAGCATCTTAACCAAGCTGAATTATTTCATCTGCCACAAAGGGATTAAACATGTCAACAGTAATTATCTTTGCCTTATTCTCTGGCAGTCGTTTCTCCTTAAATATGCTCAGAGGTTCATTATAACTTTCTCACTAAATCTCTTGCTGCATAAATCTATCAAGGTATCATTTGCTGGCATAGCAAGTGCTGACACATGTCCACTCTTGCAAACAGAAAATGGTCAGGAGGGTTTTACTCATAAATTCTAGTCCGTGTTTTTCTAGTTAAAATCCCAGCTGTGCTTGTGCTCTGCTTGGAAACCTGTTGGGCTGCTGCTAGAAAGGGATTCTAACCTAGGAGAGGACTGAGATTTTTTGCAAAGTTTTCTGTTATTTATAGAAAATACTTAATGCTTTAAATTTTAATGCCAGTTGAGCTGTACTTTTAACTAGAAGAACTGGCAGAGGTGAGTGAGAAGAGAGAAAGCAAGAAGAATGATGAAACTGATCTTTAAGTTTCATAGACTTTTCAAAGATACACCACCCCCAGCCATGGGCTCCTGAGCCCTCTATGTTTCAGTTTATAAAACAACTGAATAATATTTTGTAGACAAAATATTTCAAGTTCTATTTTTCAAAACCTATTTGTAATTCTTATTGTTAAAATAGGTTTAATTTCATGTTGTGATTAACAATTTTTGTTACTTGAAAGGATGGTGAAATGTCATTTACCAAAGCTTTACAATTAAGGTTTTCATTAAAATATCACAGAAGTCAACAGAAATGAAAAATTTTGTTAATATCAAGTTTTTAAGGGTGAGGTTTTTTTTCCAAAAGATTAAAGCCATGTTTCACTCTTGAAATATTTTCATTGGAAAAAAAGTATGTAGTCAAATATACATTAACCCAGAGCTATATGTGAAAATAACTTACAGTCCTCTATTAAAGGAAACTTGTGTTTATTACCTTTTCACTGTATTTCTGCTGAAAGCCACGCAATTAGGGCTAATAACTAGACAAGTACATTTCGGGTGCTCTCTGGGCATTATAATATTCCAGATGAGGTCGTTGGTATATGCCGTGTAATGCAGTAATACTCATGCTCCAAGAAGGCACAAAGGATGATAAATACACATTGTGGTGTGCCCATCAAAATAAAATCCAGTTTGCTTTGCTTGGCAGCCTCACCACTTCCTCACAGAAATGATAATTCTCTGAGGATATTTTCTTGTGAAGACACAAAGGAAAAAAGGAAATTTAAATGCGTTTGAATATTCATTTCTTAGCTATCTTGTTCTGTTTTGTTTCTCCCCCCTTGCAGAATGCAGGAAAATGCGTGGTGCTCTAACAAAGAGCCTTTTTTCTTCTGAATAATCTGACACGGGAAAATTTTGCATCCAGTGAAGATTATGATGAACAGGGGTTTTCACTGCGCATTCCCTCCTGGCTGTACCCCAGAACGTGGCCTGTCAGGCAGGTATACACCATTTGCAGAGTTTGCTCCTTTTTCCCCTGGAGGGACCGATACCGTGTTTAGCCACAATGGAGAGTTGTCCATTAAAATGACGGGGGCCTGGGCAGACACTCAGCACGCTGCAGTTGTGAGATGAAGTATAATAGGCTGTTACCAGTCATGTAGGCACCTTTTTCAAGGGCCATTTATCCTGAAGGAAGCTTGCTGGGCATCCTCTCAAGTAAGGGATGCCTTTTCGTTGTTAGTTTAAGAAAGGGAAGGCTCCTCTTTAGAGAACTTTGTCACGTGGGACATGTTCAGTGGTGTGTATGTGCACCCGGCAGGTCCAGCTCCTCTGTGGCAGTGTGAGACTGTGTGAGGTTTGTCCATAGGGTGGGACAGGAGCATCAGCTGAAACAAAGACTCTATTTTGATATTCTGTTCACAACCACAAAATACACAAGGAAGTTTTTTCCAGTAATTTGGGTGCTTATTCAAAAACTGGGCTTAGATTTTCTAAAACCCTTGCTTGACGCAGTTGATTACAGACTAGATACCGAGTCCTCTTCCTCTAGCCAAGCCCATTCCAGCTTCCCCAGGCACCCAAATAGCTGCTTCTGGCTATGCCTGGGATTATTTTAAATTTTCTGCATGATGAATATTATAGATAAGCGAACATTTATTGGGCCAAAGAGTGAAAAAGAACTAGAATCTGTCACAGCACTTTCATCTGTGGGAAGGTATTTCTGGTGTCTCCAGTGAATACTTCACACAAAATACCTGTATCTTGTTTGGTGTAGGGCAAGAACAGAAGGTGGATGCCCTCACTTTTCAATTGCAATGTCTTTCTTTCTCTGGCCTAATAAAAAGTCAATTATGGTCTACAAGTGAAAGAGCTTCAGCAGAAGAACTGGGAATATTTTCCTGGTGGTTAAGGCAATGCTAAGGAGAAGAGACAGAGAAGTTCAAATCTCCTTGTGTAGAGAAGAACTTCAAGCGTCTTACTGGGGAGGATTTCCAGCTGAATTTTGTGAGATGAAGCAGAGGTAGCTACTCAATTCTAGAAGATGGTGTAGAGTAAAAAATCCTGAGGGGAAGAAGGTGCTACTTATCAAAATTACAGAGCTCTGAGAGAGGTGAGGTGAAGCTTGTTGAATATGGTAACTGCTCAGCTTGTCACTCTCTTGAGTTTGCAGGTGCAAGAATATTTCCCCTTTATGCATTTAGCCAGCATATCTGTTGCTTTCTTAGTCTATTAAAATTACTATATTTACATTAAGTAAAGGTGAAATCTGGTGGTTTTTTTATCTAGGAGGGGAAAAGAGGCAAGGTTCTGACACATCTCTCTGTTTTCCATTCCCCCAGATTCAAGAAATCTATGGAAAAATAGAGAAAGCCAGCACTGCTGCTGGGTTTTTGTTTCGCTTCTCAACAGCTGGATTTCATATGCAAGCATAATTAAAGAGAGACACTATCAGGTAAATAAGGTTCAATATTTTTCCTTTAGAAATTAAAGTATACACAACTAGCATTGGCAGACAAGTTTTAAGCAAATTAAATATGTTAATCAGAACCAGGGGTATGTTTTGATTTCAGTGGGAGATTTGGGTGGACTCAGAAGGCAGAGTCAGGTTCATTCAATTGCAAAAAGACAAAAGCTCCCTGTTCTGGGAGCTTAACAGAAGAGAGATGTGGCTCACAAAGAAAATGGAGTCAGATGATGGATGGGGTAGAGGCATGGAAAGATAGTGTTTATATCGGAAAAGACAGGATGGAAGCTTGTACGTACCAAAATACACCTCTCTGCAATGACCTTGGTGGCAGCGTGAGTAGTGCCTGAAGTGGCCTTTATATACAGGCCAGATTGCTCTTGAAAATTTTGTTTTCCTTCACATAATTGCTTGAATGAGGAGGTACAAAGCCAGTTCTCTGCTGTTGACATGGGGACGGTTTGCTGGGATGATTGACAGTCTATGGGGTTGGAGATGTTTCTCCAGTTGTTTGCAGAAAGTCCTGCCTCATGTTAAATCATTTTTCTCTGTCATCAGTGAATCACAGATCAAGATAAACACTTGTGCAGAGTCAATAAACCTAATTTTTATTTTTATAATTAAATCTTAAGAGCCACCTGATTTTGCATTGAGTCAAGACTATAATTTCATCAGGAAACATCCGATATTTTATTGTAATGAAGAAGCTAAGACTGAATAGAACCACATTTTTGATTAATTAGAATTTTGTTGCCAAGAAATTAATGTGTTTTCCCTTCTCTGGGGGGAAAAAAAAAACAAACCACCCTCTCTAAAATGAGTTTCTCAGCAAGGATAATTATAGAAATGTTTAGTGAACTCCAGCAGCAGATATGTTTCAACGTTTCTTTGTTTTCCTGGATCAAGGGGGCAAATGGGAGAAAATAGATGATCGTTAAATACTGCATATGGCTGTTATTTTTCCTGAGCATAAAGTAAGAGAAAAGCTAGCCCTGGACCTAAGACTTCCTGGTCACTAGCTATTTCTGGGTGAGATAAGAGAGCGAGTTTAACTTGGCCTGTAATAACTCAGACCCATATTCACGTAGAAATGGCTCCAGGGTGCAAGTCTGTACTAGTTAGCTGCTGCTACATCAACTGAGGAGTTGCTGCAGTAATACCTTCCATGGCTGTGCTTCCTTAGATGATCCTTTGGACTGATTCCCATCTTCTTCTGAGGCAACGGGGGTGATGCTAACAGAACTGACAAGCCAAAGGAATGAGTTAACTGTGTTGCAGTAAACTTTACTGAATTACTTGCGATTTATAGGTGTGAATCCATTTGTGCACATGGCAAGCTAACGTGTAATTTCCGTGGGTATGAATAAATAGAGCAACCACTTAGTGTTTTAAAAGGATGCTTTCTGTCATTACTTGTGGCAGCAGGGGATGCATTTCATTTCTTCTAAGTTTAAAGGAAGAAATGCCTTTTCTTTGCTAAGAAAAGCTACCACACTTAGGTGATTTGTAATAAGTAATGTGTCAGTTGCCATATTCCTGCTTTAATATGCCTCTTTAGGATGCAGAAAGCTATGTTTAAAATAATGATAACCAGACAGTGTTAGAAAATTCAAAAGGATACTGTCTTTGTATCAGAAGCAGGGATCTAAATGCCCCAGTTCAGGCTCATCAATATTGGTAAGTGTTTTAGATGTGAGTAATTGAAACTTGCTGCTCCTGCATGCTTCTAGTAAAGTGTGAAATTGAGGAACCAGAGGACAATACCCAACTACATGGATGCATGGCTGCAGTTTGAGTGCTTTCCTTGTGGGTGACTGAAGCACTGTATTGCCTAGTTACCTCAGAGTAGAGAGTACAGAAATACTTTGGGATGAGAACACTTTGGGTCCTAAACTTCACTTCTTCATTTTACTGTTAACTAAAAAAAAAAACAACCCAAAGCTCTGTGTAAGACTGATTAATGGTATAATAAGCAGCTAGGTCTTGCTATCAGCATAGCTGAAACTGTACCAATGATATTTTTAAATGACTTTCTCTGGAAGAGGTGTAGTGTAATTTTTCATGTGCAAGTGATGACATATGGATTGAAAACTCCAATGCAATGATCTGGACCATTCCTTAAGAAAATGTTTTTGCTTAAATGAGGACTGGGTTGTTTCATTCTCCAGCTTATGCTAAGCAGTGGCTGAAAAGCTCTCCCCACATAGAGGAACTTCTTTTTGAAATTTGTCTCCTGTGTTAATCATCTCTCCAGTTGTAGGGAGAGGGATGAAGAAGGAGGAGTCCCTTGTCCCTTTAAAAGCCATGTAAAATAGCACTAAATAAGTTTGCTCAATAAACAGAGCTCCTGTCAATGAGATATTAGTTCTTGTGCACTAGGGTCTTAAATACTGGATGGAAAATCTAGTGTCTATATTAAAAGGTAACAGATGGTTTTGTATTAGTAAGGTGCTTATATAATAGCTTGAAAATGAAAACTGTTTCCTGAAAATGACTGGGTGTGCAGAGCCCTTGCTAATTGGGGAAAATCAGTTCAGCGATCCGTACGCCAGCATGCCAAGAAGAGGGAGAGAATGCAGAGAAGGCATGGCTGAGCTGGGCTCTATCTGATCTGATTCAAGGCAGAAGACCCTGAATATAGCAACTTGGTAAGAAGTTACCTCCAAAGACAATTTATAGCTTGCCTATTTAAACAAGCAGCCTATGGTATATTTTGAACTACAGTTTTTTTGTGTAAACCCAACTTTGTATCCTTCTAGGATAAGCATAGCTATTTTGTCCATCTGGTCAGCTACATTTATGTCTCCTGAACAAATGTTATTTAAATTAAAGTACCTCTCTCTATATATTTATCACTTACATGAATTACTTTTTACAAGAGAATAAAATGTTGTACACATACTAGAAATTGCAGCCAAAAGAGTCTTTTCACTTTAAGATGAAGTAATGAGTACAGTGAATCCAAATTTCTTCGTGCTCCTTCTCTGGAGAGCAAATCAGTTCAAAATTCAGGTATCCCACTCAAATCCATAGTCTGCCTTAAGTCCAAAACCTTGTAATTAGCCAGTTATGAAGCAAAACAAAGCATAGGTTGAGCTGGACTGCTAACTTATGGATATATTCTGCTTTCTCGATTGCTCTGATTAGTATCTTATTCTTTAAACAGTGCTGCAAACACCAGTGTGACTAACTGGTGTCCCTTCCTGCTTGCGAACAAATTTGCTGCTTTCCCACTTTCCTCATAGATATGGGCTTTAACATTTCTGGCGTTAATATTGAAACTGCTATTTTTAGTTTAAAAACCCCATACTTTCTGTCTGTTAGAGTGCTAAAGTACCATTTAATTTCACAGCCTGCCTCCTTAAAAGGTTGTCACAGCAGCAGTAAACCAAAGATTAGTTAAAAGCCGTGACAAAATTGTAATTTTATTCTTAACATTCCTATATATAAGAAAGCAGGTGACAAAAGATTTCCACCCCACTGAAAATTCCTGCTATCTTACATCTTCTTGACTGACACTTAGTGCTTGGATAATAGTCAGAACATAGGGAAAAAGATTATAGCTTTGTGTTAGTGACACTAGAGTTATGGCTGAAGAGTTGCTTTCACTCTAAGCCTTCATTTTCAGGCACTTACAGCTCTCTGAATACATTACCCTTTGGGCTCCCAGGACACACGCTTGCTTTCACACCAAACGTGGTTTGTGGTTTTGTTTCGTGTTTATTCATTCATTACATTTTTCTTGGCTATTTATTTGATACCTAAATATGTGGAAAAGTATCTTCATGGTTTCATGAATAGTTTAGACTTTGTTTTCTGCATGTTGGTGTTGGTGTTTCTGCAGAACATCTGCCTTTGATACAGTAGAGGAACTTTCTTTTATAGATAACTACACAAAATTCTTAAAACCCGCCTGCTCTGTTTGGGTTTTTACTTCTTGAAATAACCAGGGAATTCTTCCTTAGAAGAGAAACCTAAAGTGTGATATCATGGTTAAAAATGTAAATATGTACTACCTTATTCGTGAAATTGCCCTGTGTGAATAGTTGCTACACACACCTGAGTAATAAGAATAGATGATTTCTGACGGTTTGGAGCAGGATTCCACTCTCATTTATCATGTGGTGGGGAAAAAAGCATCTGTTTCACCAACAAATGCCATAAATAAAAGCCAGAGTTCATACACGTCTTCAGTTTTGACTTTCCTACCCTCACAGCAAAAAAAACCACCTTTGTTTATGTACAGTTTAGATTAGCAGACTTGATGTGGGAAAATGATGAGGAACCAGGAAAGTCAAATCCGCTGCTACGGCTTCCTGATGGAGCCCCTAACTGTCAGTCCACAACAATAGCAGTTTCAGTCCCTTGGCTTTCAGTGTAAATGGATTAACTCAAAAGATGAATTAACATTGAGGGTTTTGTATTTCAGTGAGAAACTGCTCTGCGTGCCTGTGCACAGGCACAAAAAGAATGAAAGATCAGCAAAAAGAACCAAAGATCATTAAACACAAACAAAACCCAAATCCTGAGTGGGAAGTTTCTCTAATACGACCATGTCTCATCTACACTCTGAAGTTAAGATGGTGAACATGGTTTATTTGAGAGATCATACAGGCACTTTATTAAGTTTTTAAGTACCATTAGGTGCAGATCCAATGATATATCAATATTGTCTGTTCTAATTCTGAAACAAAATGGGTTTTGTAGAGAAAAAGCATCTGTAGAAAGCAAATAGTTGATATGTGCAGTATCTAGGTTCCTAGGGCCAACTTTGCTATAGTGCTTGACCCAGCTGGTACTGGTAGTAGCATCTTGAAGTAACACACACAAAACGTATCCCAGCAAGGTCCTCGCACCCTCAGGGTCTCTATAAGGCCATAATTTCACAGTGAAAGTGGTTCTGGCAATGCTGGCTGATGACAATCTCATCAGGACTGGGAATATGTTTTGGGCTTTTTTTTCCCTAGCTTTTATTTTTTAAATAAATGTGAAGATTTCAGAATTCCTGTCTCAGATGGTGACCTTTTACTGAAAAGATAGAGCCTCTGAGAAGGACATAAACTGATATTAAGTTTACAGAAATACTGTCTTGTTTTTCAAAGCTACCAGAGGGCATTACAAGGAAAGACAGATCAGGGAAAATCCAAGGCTATGTGGCACTGCATGCTGCGAGCAAAAATCCTGCAGTCATAAGCCTGAGCATGCCGGCTGAGTGCTGCTAAAAACACGCATCTTTTTTGGAACAAGGGTTAGTTACAGTAGAGGTGGCACAAAAGTGATGGCCTTGAAAAGATGTGTTTTTTTTTTTTTTAAAGGAAATATTAAGTATGAACCCAAGGCATAGTTCCATCCTTTCTCTTCCTTCTTCTCCATCTTTTTTTCCCCTCTCCCCTCCCTCAAATCTCTCACAATAGCTTGGTCAACAGCGTTTTCTTGCTTCATTGGTTTTGAAAAGGATTTGCTGTTCCCTGCTGTTAGATTATTTCCAGGAGACTGTCTCAGGTCAATAGTCATAACATTCTTTGCTCAACTCCCACTTTCTCCCACACAGACAAAAAAAAATATTGCAGAAAAATAAATAAATTAAAAAATAAAATTGGGAAGTGGGAAAGGGAAGAATGTTTTTATTTACATGATTGATCCAGAGTATTTTTGGTATGGGACCCTGGTAAAAACTGTTCTATATAGAAAGGTGTAGGGTGCAGACTTTGTAGCTGTGGTTCATCTCCAGCTGTTCTTCCCCCCATCTTCTCCTTCCCCTGAAAGTATTTTATGTCTTTAAAGGTGTCAGGTTAGGACTGCCAATACGAAATAAGTTTATCTGGTTTGTTTTGCACTCCAGTAAATTTTGGCTAATATTAGGATGAATTTCAATTTTCAGTAAGTTCTTGAAGTGATTAAATTAGTATGGAAGCAGATACTTGCAAATAAAGGTAAAGACAGTTCCTGTTAACTGCAATGAAAATTTGTGTGGTGTTTAAATAGGACAATATGCGATAACTAGCAATCGTTGATAGTACAAAATGGGGAGTGAACACTGCAGGCTGATTTGACGACAGCAGAAGTGAACAAGAAGACAATTCAACATTGTGCAAACCTCTCTCAGCAACAAACTCATTTCCTTTATTCCTCATGGGATTTTTGTAAATCTGATTAAAACTCTTTTCAGTGTGCATCTACCATTGCTGTTATTTGTACGTGCCACCGTAGGGTCACGCAGTTAGCCAGCGGCCAAGCTGCATGCCTTGCTGAGGTGCTGAAAGAACAACACGAATTCCAATCTTAGCCTTATTCTTACTTTCTTGAGTTTGCTTGGCCAGTTTGGGGCACCCAAGACAGCAGAGGAACTTTTAGAACTAGTGTTTGAATTAGTACTTGGTAGTGTCAGTATAGTGGAAATAATTAAATTATAAGAGAACATTAGGTCTCTGAGTGAATAATACAAGGAAAGCCAATCCATGTTCATCAGCTCCCTAAATGTATAGGTCAACAGTGAAGCCAATCTTAGTAATAAATGAACAGAAGCATAAACTCTGGAGTAAGAGCTTGATTTTGAATGTATTACACAAGATAAGGTGTTATTTCCTGGTTTTAATCCAGAAATCTGATCTTTCCGGTGTCTGAATGTTTGGATTTGGGAATTTGGTTTAAACTCTTTTTTTTAAATAACAATACAGGCAGAGCATGTTGCACTTTGTCAGAGGAAACACTGAGTTCGTGGCTGTAAGTAGCTTCTGTCAATAAAGACAGATTCAGCCATCCTTAGGCTTCCTTACGTATTTCTTTTTTAATAGACATTATTCGGTTTAGATGTATAGTTTAAATGCCCTTGCTTCAGTGCTCTAGGGCAGAGATTTTGACAGTGAAAAACAGAGGTAAGGGAACAGCTTGTCAGAAAGTAAGAATTTAGCACCTGAACACTCCAAAGGCATTTCCACATAGGAGAACAAACTACAGTGGAGATCTAAAAATCTTCTACTTTTAATTTTTTTCAGCTCTGGATTAAAGAGCCTTCCTGAGCTGACGGGAGGTGTCTGAGCTCCGTTAGCCTGGGATAAGCAGCACCTTGACCAAAAACTTTGGGTACTGAAAACTAAAGTGCAGTGGTGTGTGTACAGCATATAAAGAACATTTAGAGAGTCCTGTCAACTTAACTTCTATAGGAGTTTGCAAACCTACTGCCCCTGCTCTTCAAAAGGAAAGAACTGTATGTATCTTTATGCTGCACATCATTATAGAGTTTGGATTAGAAAGTAAAATTTTGCTGTTCATCCAGACGCATAAATAATAACTGAAATAAATGCCATGTCTTAACAGCTAAGCCATAGAGAAGATAAGGGCTGTTGCTACTCATGAAAGATAAAATAACCTTCAAATGAGAGAAGCCTGTGCTGAGAAACTGGAGGTTTAAGCTCTTAATCTGTTAGTGATGTGTGTGTGAAGATTTTTGAGATGAAGCCTAGTCTGGGAGCTTGAATTTTGCAGACATCTTCAGTGTCTTCTCTATGAGCTGCATGACACCCTGGCTGAAATGTATGCTTTTGCCTACTTATGATTTATATAGTGCAGGACCAGAGAGATTGTTTTGATGTTACATTTGTTACCAGTCATTAAAATGGTTAGCTCAGGTTTTTACTTGTACTTTGGAGATGAAAAATTCAGGTTCTGTTGATGGTAAAGTGTTAGTGCATAAGCACCTGTGACTCAAAAGGTTAAAAAAGTCCCATTTTAAAGTTGGTAGCACTTTTGCTGTTGACTTATATGAGAGCTTGCTCATACAAGACGACTAAAGAGAAATGTACTGGATAATTGTCTTATCCATATATTGAGGGAATGTCTTAACCGTTAAGCTATGGAGAATGACTAAGCGTACGTGACTCTTTCTGGCCTGACAGCAGACAGTTATTCATACAGAACACAAGAGTCTGGGCTATAGAAGATGAAGCTTCAAGTCTTGCTTCACATCAGGAAGAATAGAAATCCTTTGGCTCTGGATCTTCTGTAACACACTACTAGTTACTAATCAAGGGTACTTCATGCAATGACAGAGTAGCTGAGGTTGGAAGGCATCTCTGGAGGTCACCTTGTTTAACCCCCTGCTCAAACCAGGGTCAGCTACAGCAGATTGTCCAGGATTATGTCCAAGGATGGAGACTACAGAACGCATCTCGGCAACCTATTCCAGCATTTGATCACCCTTAAGGTTAAAAACAAAACAAAACCAAACCCAAATACCACCACTTTAAAAATATTTAAACAGTATTTTCTGCATTTCACCTCATGCGCATTTCTTCCTGTCCTCTCATCAGGCATCACTGAGAAGGGTCTTGCTTGTCTTCTACCTGCATCCCTATGAGAATTCATACATAGTTTTACCTATTTTAATGCAAACAGGTGAGGAGCTGGTGTGGGACGCCCAGGTGGCTATGATTGCCCAGCTGTTTATCTTCAGAGGAAGACTTGGGAGTATTCATTTACTCTCTTTTCTAACACAAGGACTAGAAGGCATTGCCTGGCTTAGGCTATGAGCTACAAACTGCTGGAAGGTGGGAGTATACAGTACAGAAATATAACTCAGTGCTTGGTTTGTTCTTACATCTTTTCACAGACTTTGGCTACGGAGCACTGTTAGGGACAGGATGTTAAACAAAAATCATTTTTGGCACGACTTGGTACATCTGCTTTTACTTTCTAAGACCTTAGAGTAGTTTTAGAGGGATAGATGCAGCTGGCTTTGCTACAATACTGCTATTCCTGGTTAATCTGCATAGTGATGTTGATTTTGGGGTTGGACATTTTTTCAGCTTGCCACACTCTCTGAAGAGGCAGAGATATGTAGCAGCACAAAGCAAAAGGGAAGATGGCCTTTACATGATGCTCTTTTGAACCAAATGGTTGCTGGCCAAAGGGACTCAGGAGATCTTATAGTCGAATGCTTGGAATAGTGCTCTCCTACAGGAAAAAAATTTGCTCCTAGATGTTTATCTTGAAGCTTCATTATCATATTTGTAAATAAAGTCTAATATGCATGTACTATAACTCAGGTCTTGTTTGCTTTTTATAGAGTGTGAAATGAGCTTCCACTTGTAATTGCAGGTTTTCTTGATTGATGTGAAGCTATTTTCTCTGTAAGCAGATACTTCTCAGTTTCTAGCTCTGTTCAAAGTATAAATAATCAATTACCAAAAAAACCTTGGAAAAAAAATGGAATTGCAAAGAAGTTCATTTCCTAATGCCCCAGGACAGCAACAACTTCTGAGCTAGGAAATTACATGCCCTTAACATGACTGTTGACTCTTCCATTGAATGAAAGCTGTACATCAAGAGAGATCTCTCATTACATGACTACAGCACGTATTCTCCCTGGAAGATACAAGGCACTTTCCCTTTGGGCCTTGCTTATGAATTTTTACAGCTTGGAGAACTGCAGATGTGCTTGAGAGAAAAGTGCATCTGTGACCAATGGAAACATAAAAGGGGAAGAAAAGTTGCAAGACTTCACAGAAAGCCTGCTCACCTCCTGAAATGCCACGTCCCCACGCATCAAAGGCTTCGCTCGCTTTCTGAAAGTTGCTGTTTTTATCATTGCACACAATATTGCATCCTTTGGGATGAATTCTGCTAACTATCAACAGAATTATTTATATACGAAACTTGTCAGGTGAGCAAAGGCACAGGAATTTGGCTGGTCATTAAAGATGTAAGTGCATTTTAATGTATTGTATACTGTGCATTTTCCTTGCCCCCATTCCAGTGAGTGCCAAGTGCTGTGGCCTCTGTGCTCAGACACTGGATTTGATTCTGAGCAGGAGAGCATTTCTCTAACTCTACTGTCTTGGTCAAGTTACTTCATACAAGCCTGAATGCTGTAATTTGTAAAGCGAATCCATTTCAATACAAAAGTATTCTCTAAAATCTTTTACCTCTAGAGGCTGAAATTAACATGTTCAAAACAATCCCTGCTTTTTGCAATCTGATCTATTCCCTGTTTATTCTGCTACTACTGTTGTCATTGTATCCAAACTGTCTGTATGTAAGCAGTGGTAAACACTTCTTAACCATTTTTCCAGTACTGTGAATTGCCTTGAAGGCACGTAGGATATAAATGAAGAGGAAAACAGTGGATTTTCCATATGGTCTAAGTACTATATGAAATTTTAGGAATGCTATTTCCCATTTATATCCATTTATCTCTTTGAATTTCAATCTTTAAATCATTAACTTTTCTCTCAGGACTGCTGCGAGGCTTAATTCATTAGTGTCCGTAGAGTGCTTTGAAATCCTTAGATGAAAGAGATTATAGAAGTGCAAAATATTAATATTAAAGCAAAAATGTGCACCCACAACCTCTCTCCTTCTTTCCCTTAGCTCACCTGTTTATGAAGATATTTGTAATCATATAAACTTACCTTAGAATCGAGGCAAATACTTTTTCCTTTGATGTACAGATAATACGAGGTTGCAAATGCCTGTATTTTTAAGGAATCTTTTTCATATTAACAAAGTTAATGTAAAAACTCCTTAGAAATGTTTTTAATCTTCTAGTCACAGTCTTTGTTCTTCCCCAATTAAAATGTCATTCTGGTTAAATCCAGCTCAATCTTACAGGACTGCATCAGTGTTGAAAGATTCATACTGCTCTCTCCATAGGCTTATATTAGGAAAACAGAAGTTCCTCTACCAGGTTTATGTAACTTCAGGCTGTAAAATAACTGGCATAACAAAATGAATAATTTGTTTTCTACACGGGAACCCTCTTCTCTGTCCTAACATCTGCATTGGTTTCTGTAAAGCATATTCTCTGTTTGCACAGGATGACAGGACAGTTCAGGTTAGCATGACCTCAGGAGTTCTCTAGTCCAACCTTTGCTCAAAGCAAGGGCAGCTATGAGATCAGGTTTCTTAGGGCTTTATCCATTTGGAGAGTATCTTAGCCTACCAACTTCTATCTGGAGCCACTAGATCATCCATCAACCCAGCTGCTTCTGTTTCCCTTACAATCTAAAACCTATGGAAGCCCTTAGTAATATTACTGAAATTAATACCCCAAAATCCAACACCCCAGAATAAACATCACAAAAACTGATGCAGATGTAACTATTGAGACACGAGGAATTTTTTTTTCTATCTTAACAATTTATCTCTGTAGCTACAAGGTTGTTTATGGACCCTCACAGTAACTTCTTTTTCCCTGCAAAGAAAAACAGCTTCTTGGTTTGGATATTGAAAGTCCCCCTCTCCTGGCCTGCTGCAATAAGAAATTCCCTCTTTGCTGTAGCCACTAATTAAAATCTGTAGAAAGTTGCTTTTCTCAGGCATTCATGATCACCCTCTTAATCCATACTGGGCATCCCATACCATCTTTCACGATCCCCAAGAGGAAGGGCTCAGTTTCCCGTCTTCAGAGTCAGTGTGAGAAGAGCCCGATCTTCTGCAGAAGGTTTCAGTTTTCCCTCCAGTGCTGGTCTTACAGCTCCCAGCTGGGTAATGCTTTGTGTTATTTCGTACTGACAAGTAGGATGGAGAAGCCTATCAGCGGGGAAAAACTCCCACCAAATCTGTATTCAAAGCTGAGTTACAACATTCATGATGTCCAGATCGTTCACGACAGAGCAGCTAGTCATGTTTTTAAAAAGATACCGTTGTAGGGTCTCTCACCATCCCACTGGAGTTCATATGAACCTTTCTGACAACAGATGATTTATTTCAGAATTAGTCCTTTCTGCTGCTGCTGTGCCATTATCCTGCTCTTCCAGTGCAGCCATTTAAAGTCAGTAGAAAACTCTAGTGACCTCTTTATTTGCAGACAGAGCAGATATCTACAAGCCGGTTGTGGGGAGTAGCTAGTTTGAATCTGTAATTAAATACTCAAATAAGCGTTTGTTTATTCAGATTTCTCTTTAAAGTTTAGGCTCTGAAAGTTTCTCCTACAGTACATATGCATGTGTTGATATAATCCGGAATTTTGAGTTGATTGTAATATTGCTACTAGATATTAGACTAGAGTTGTTTTACCACCACTTCTTCCTCAAAGGAAAATTAATAATTGACTTAACTAGAATGCTAATATAAATGTGTTGTTATGCATATGGTGATTTATTTAATTTTTTCAGCCTTCCAGGTCCCTTTTGAAAACAAGCTTAGCCAACCAAACTTAACAAGCTTTTACTTGAGTGTGTATAAATGTTAAGTAAACAAAATATTTTTGCTGCTTATGCTTGCAGTATTCAGCTTCATTAAACATGTTTATATGCAGCCTATAACCTTTTACAGTATACATGACTAACTTCTAAGATTCCATTCAGATAAAAGAAGACATGGAAAATGTGTTTTGGAGAACTTGTTCGAATGTAGATCTCCCGAGACACTCTCAAGGTGTCTCATTCAAGCAAAACTATGATCTCAAATCTTGAAAATTGTGAGGTGTGTAACAGGACAGCTTGGCTTCTCTTAGATGGACTTTCCACTGAATAACAATTAATAACCATTTTGCACTGTGAAGTCGTCCATGCTTAACAGTGTCCCTACAACCAAGTAGGAATCCTCTGGTTACAAGGCAGCTGCAGGCTGAGGCGAGCATGGTGTGAGGGTTAGTACGTCCCACTTCCTTTGGCAGCCAGAGAAAGGGTTTGTTTCCAATTAGGCGGCCAGGCTTCAGAGAGAATTTTAAGAATGCCACCACATCTGGCAGATGTTCAGGGAAGACCTCGGGAATGCAGGGAAACAACTGAGGTCCGCTCTTAGCCTCACCTGCCAAAGCAAGGATTAAACAAGTGTGATCAAATTGCTTCTTCCTACCTCTGTTTTATCTTAAAGCACATAAGCCAAGATTTTGATGCCGTTATGCAAAGTAGGTTACTTGCTTGTTCTGAAGGTAATGCCATTGATAGTGATGGAATCATAGTGTAGCAGGATGTCACTTACTAAAGAAATCTGATATCCTGAGAGAACATATAAACTAGTTAAAGGAGAGAGCAGGTTACTTTGGCAGTATGGAGTACCGGTAAAATCTCAGGGCAATGGCTCACTGCAATTGTAACTACCCCTTGTAAATGTTTTTTATTGTAATAACGAGTGACCATGGAAGATGGTGGCTGCCCATGGATACAAGCCGTGGATGAAGTTAGCTACTTTGAGGAGATGCGTATTCTAGCCATGGAAATAGAGAGTGACAACTCTGAGCACGAAAGAGATGCTAGCTAACAATAACAATAGTTGATAGAGGGTTGTCTTAGAACATTCACACTGTAAATATAAGGCACTCTGAAGCAAATTCTTAGTTCAGGTAAACTGCTGTAGAGACATGGTTTTGTGACGTTCTACTCCATCTAAGCAGCTGTCCTTAGGAGCCACGAGTGAGGAACCTACGAGGCAGGGGTGCCCCCCTTTTAATGAGTACAGGGTGGACACCATTCTTAGAGAACAGCTGTCCCTTTTCTTTCAAAACTGTCATTTTAATTTAGCATTTGAACTTTCTCTTTAGTCTAATGGTTTTCAGATCACAGGAGATGTAAATGGGTGAAGCAGCTTCTAAGATATTATTGTTCCATTGATCAAATGAGCAGGTGATGTCATTTTCCAAAACTAAATTTTATTTAAAGAAATCTTTAATATTTAAAAAACAAAACACACACCCCCTGCCAAAGAACACAACAAAGAATGACAGCATCGGGCTGTCCTAGAGGAAACCTATTAGCTATCTAACGAGTTAATCTTTCAAGGATTATATTGGATTTCATAGAGGTAAAGAGATTCTCAAGATGCATTCTATCCCCAAAAGCAACAACTTTTCTTAATGCACATGAATTATACAATAATATCTTAAAAATGCAAAATAAGACATTTTCAAGAATTCATTGCCCTAAGTTAGAACTTACATGAACATTCAATTTGATTAGCTACAGCCAAAAGCTAAAAGCTATGTAACAGAGCCTGAAAAAATTAATGAAAGCCTTGCTGTTTTAGTTTACCATCCCCGTTTTTCTGCTCTCTAAACACCCCTAGCATTGCAGCCATCGGTTTCATAACAGAATGTTTTACCAGCCCCTGCAGCAGACACACAGACGAATGAACACAAGAGTGTCCTGAAAAGTCTGTGAAAACACCTCAGGAAATGTTGACTCTTACAGTCTGAGGATCAAAGCTGAATTATCTGCAGTTAAATGATTTAAATTCTTTAGATGATGAATTGCATGTAGCTGTTCATTAATGTTTTGTTTTCTAATTATGAAACTTATTTTTCACTCACTATAAAATCTAGTTGCTTAAGACTATGAATAATATTCAGTAATTTTAGGCATCTTTTACTGTTTTAGAACTGAACTTTCTGTGACATTTTGTAGTATCAGAAAGCAGGCACTTGTAAATGAAGCCTCGTATTTTCAAACGCTTGTGACGAACAGCGTGGTTATGGCATTGCGGCTTTCACAGCATTTAGGTAGCCTTGTATCACAGTGGTAATCAGAATGCACTGGGCCAGATCCTGCTGTCCTTGCTGAGATCACAACTCCAAAACATATTCAGTATTAGTGTGCTCTTAATTATTGTGGACTTGGTACCTAGAACTTCCAGCTAAGATCAGGGGCTCGTTTTGTTAGAATTTATATGGAATTTGTGGTAAAATGCAACCTTTGATTTAAAGCATTCACAATGCATGGCTGGCATTTGGATTTTATCCTGTGGGAACCCCGTGTGCTTCCACAGTACCCGGTGTGGGCTTAGCTGACAGAAAGCTGACAGATTCAGGAGTCCCAAGTCCCACGCTGGTGCTCCTACCCCAGCATCATTTCATTTCTGCGAACATACTAAACGGCTTTTCCATAGGAATTGTATTGGGATTTGAATGACATTATCCCTAGACTAAAGGTGAGCATTTAAAGTGTTTTGTTACTGATTTTTATAGGACAATGACTGTTACCTGTTGTTCTGTAAGGACTCTTAAAGAGAATTATCGCTATGTTTATGTCCAATGAAGTCATCAAATTGCTCCTGGTTTCAGTTCTCATCACTGAGATGAGAACCTGGGCTTTGATCATTATCTTTATTTGGAGTCCAAGCCTGTAACTTAACACACAATTACTTTTACCTATCTAACAGGCAGGAACACATCAAAAGGATGAGAACCCACAAAAAGGGGAATAGCTTGTGGTTAAGATGCTAATGTTAGTTGGGAGACCTGATTTTGGCAAATTCCTCTCATCAGCTCTGTGCCATAGCTTTCTGTTTCTAAAATAGGGATTAAGATGTTGTTTTTTTTCCTTTTGCCTTTTATCTGTCTAGATTGCAAGCATTGGCAAGGGTACATGAGTGCAACACCTTGTACGTTAGTGCTTCTTGCTACCACTGTAACATTTAATCAATAAAAATATGCCTTATGCTTCTTTGATTCATAAAATGAATCACTAATCTGAACTAGAAAGGAACATGTATTTGCAGAGGACCTTTAACTGGAAAGAGTAGAAGATCACTGTCCTTGCCTTTCAGCTGAGGAGTAGGAAACCAGTAATGCAAATTTTCAGGCTCTCGGCATGCAAATTAACAGAAGAGGTGGCAGTACACCCGTCTTTTCAAAGCTCAGAGCATCACACGTGCACAGGAAAAAAATAAAAAAGGTTACACTTCTGTAGTTCTCCACAGTCAAGCATTCTTTCAAAGGCAAAATCCATCACTTTGAAGAATTTACAGAAGAAAACCTTCACAGCAACCAAAGCTGCAGGCAAGCGAGTGAAAGGCAAAATGCAACTGCTGAGAAAAATAAATAAGGGCCTTTACAGCAGTCCTATTGAATTGAGATTTTCCTTTATCACAGACTAGGCTATTATAATCTTCTTTTCTACCTCTAGCCACATATATTAAAAGAAGATTTTCTAAACTGAAAAATGTTACAGTAGAAGCAGAGTTTCTTACTAATGTTTTACAAAACATCTCTTTCTGGACTAAATTTGCCATAGAACTGATTTGGCTCAATTTCTCCTTCCTGTTGTCTGCATGTGAAACATCGATCAGATACGAAAAAAGACACTTGAGTGACGGAAACGTCATTTTCCGCAGGAGCCGGCGTTCAGCAAGCGCACCGAATGCTCACAAAGGCTGTTGAGCACAGGTGAGACTGAATGTTGTGGCAAAGCCTTCTGCAAGCCACGATGTCCTTCAAGGTCCCAAGAGCCAGAGCAGCCCAGGTGTCCATGGCATCTTGTTTTTCCAAGTAAGTTTAAACAAAACCTCAGGCAACCTAAGTTCATAGACTTCTTTTTTACAGAGGCCACATTCTTTAACATTTAAATTAAAAAAAAATAGATAAAAATTTTATTTACTGGTGTTCCATGTGAGCAGACATAATGAATACTGGGCTGAAAGCTGTAGCTCTGCTGAATCGACAACCTTGAGGTGAAAGCTAAAAGCAAGGTGAGGCTGCAGTTGTGATTTTATTTGGGGGGGTGGACTGAATTTTCTTTCCCCAAGAACGAGGTGCCACAGAATGAGTCATATGTAGGACTTGCTAAAGTTCAGACAGAAAATGAGGAAAATGTCTTGAAATCCTGGGCTGGTACCGGGATGGGAAGGGTAAAGGCTGATGCTGCTCCCGGATATACCTTCCCGAGGAGCAGGTACCATTTCTCTTCACCCTGACCTCTCTCAAAAGATGGTAGGCAGTATCCATCCTGGGTTCCTTGGGCTGTAGACAGAGCAGGCAGGGAGCCATGACCAGCTGACTGCCTTCAGAAATCCACAGTCCCTCAACACTACCTACTTCTGTGGCCTCCAGCCAGCCTTGACTTTGACGGTAATGTTCTGCTCTAATCAGTGTGCTACAGCACTGTCTCTCACTATAAAAAGTGTACTTCAGTTTGAGGCTACATCTTTCAATGTAAACCCCGCATATTTTGCATCTGATGATATTCAGTAGAGTTTTCTTTTGCTTCCCCACAGAAGTTGTGTGGGTCAAGTAGGGCTAGCTCAGATATAGGGTGACCAAGGGAATACATTGCTGGGGCCTGCTGGGGCCCAGGCACGTGCTAGCATGGCTGCTGGCACAGGCCATAAGTTGCGTTGGACTGGAGCTGGCTTCTGCCGAGCTGTCTGGAGCATATCCACACTTCCATCTCCAGAGCTGGTGTTGAGCTGCCCAAGTGGCTCTGCGAGGGGTGAGCGCACATCCCGCCTGCCTTGTTAGCGCTGGCTTGATACAGCTCGCGAGGCTCCAGAGCAGGCTGGCTCTGCTCCAAGTCGTTCAAGCATCTGCACTAATGAGAGGCTGATACCACGTTTATGTTGGTTTTTTGGAATAAGTACCTCATCAAGATGCATTTGGTACTTACGATATATTGCATTAATGGGGCAGTATGAGCAACGCTGTTGACTCTTGAGCGGCATCCCCCAGACCTGCGTGCCCGGTTCCCGTTACTGGTCCTGCAGCAATGCTCCCTAGATCCCACAGCACACACTGACCCGATGGGCTGGGCGCGGGGGCAGGGGACAGGATCTGTCCAAAATCCTGCCCGTACCGCTCGGCTGGCCGTTCGGTGCCTCCGGAGGGTTTCTTAGGGTGGGTAATGCGAGACAGCCAAAGGGCCAGCGGCTGCTTGTCTGGGGATCAGCCAGCCTTGGCGGGCAGGGGCCTGCACGGCACGGGCAGCCTGGGCCGGAGCCCAGTGCTTGGCCTGGCCTGGCTTGGCCCGGCCCGCCCATCGCACGCCGGCCCACCGCAGGCAGGTGGTCGTGGGCCACCCGGCACCATCTTCAGCCGCGGGGCTGTGAGGAGGGCGGGGCGGGGCCGTGAGGTGGGGCGGGGCCGTGAGGCGGGGCGGGGCTGGGTGCTGCCCGGCCACCGCCTCCCCGCTGAGGGCCACTTCCCTCCGGGGCGGGGCGGGGCGGGACGGCCGGGGAGCGGCCGCGCCCCCCGGGCCGCACCATCCCCCCGCCCCTCACACCCCGCTCCCGCCTGCAAAGTGGCTCTTCATTGATTTCGCCGGCCGCAGCCCCCGCCTCCCATTGGCCACCCGGCACCACGTGGGCAGGGTGGGCGCCGCTGTGGTTGGCCGGCGTGGGCGGTGTTGTGAGAAGGGCGGGGGCAAGGCGAGGGGGCGGGAGGCAGTTGCCCGGGCAACGGGAGAGTGAGTAGTGGCGGCGGCGGCGGCAGCGCGGAGCGGCGGAGCTGGAGCCGGGTGTGCAGGGCGGCCCCTCGCCCTGCCCCGGGCGCATGGGCCGCCGGCCCGCAGGAGGAGCAGCGCGTCCAGCTGCCCGCCCCGCCGGAGCAGCAGCACTAGCACCAGGTACCGGCGGGGATCTGCCGCCGCGCGGGGAGCCCGCCCGGCTCGCAGGAGGGATGCGAAAGTTTGTCCCGGCGGCGGGAGAGCCGCGGCCCCCGGGCGGGCGGGGCCCCGCGCCCTGCCGGCGCTGAGGGGCCGGCAGCGAGCTGTGCCCCGCCGGGGGAGCGGCTCCTGCCGCCGGACGCGGGAAGGGAGGGAGGTCCCGGCGGGGCCCGCGCCGCCCGCCTTGCCGCTGCCCGCCGCGCTGAGGCGCGGACCGGCTCCTCCGCGCTCTTTCTGGCTGACGAGGAGCGGGGAGGAGGGGGCGGCCGGTGGCGGGGCCGCAACTTCTTCGGGGGGCCGGTAAGGGGGTGTATGGGGAGGGGGGCGCGGGGTGTGTGGGTGTGTGTGTGAGGGGCCGTGGGGGTGTGTGTGGGGTGGGGGGTGCGTAAGGTGCCGCGGGGGGTGTGTAGGGTGGGGGCTGTGTGAGGGGCGCGGGGGGTGCGTGAGGGGCCGCGGGTCTCCCGCCGCTCTCCCTCAGCGCGGGGCCCGGCGGGTTAGGGCGGGCTGAGGCACCGGCGGGAGCGAGGGCGGGAGCCTCCCCCCGCTCCGGGCCCGCGGTTTGACACTGGGTGGGTGTTACTGCTGCTGCTCTTGGTTGTTATTATTATTATAATTTATTATTATATTTTAAATTTTATTGTCTGCTGGGGCAGAGGGGTGCTGGCCCCTTCCGGGGAGCCCACGCCGGCCGCGGGTGGAGGTGTGTCCGCTCGGGCTGTGTTGGAGACCGGGGAAACTTACTGCTGTGTTTTTATTTTCAGTGTAAAAAAACCAAACTTGTGGAGAAAAACCCACGAGTATGTTTTGGTTGCTTGTTTGTTGTGAAACATAGTCAGTTGCGGGGATGAAAAATATCCGATGCTGTGAGGTTGCTTGTGGGTTTTTTTAGGGAAAAAAAAACCAAACAAGTTGTGTTTATTTGCTTTGCTTTTAATGAAAGAATAGCAACCAGGAGGTGTTGGGGGTGTGGTTATCTAACGAGGTGTTTCTGAGTGATGTTTTGTGCAGGTGTGGATCCTTCTGGGGCTGTGTGTGAGGATGGACCCTGGTAGGACACATCCACCTACAGCCCTTAAGGCTGAAATCTAAGAATATTAATTCATGAGAGGTTCGTTGAGATCGGTCATATGCTTAAGCCATGGTCAGGTTTAGGCTCTGAGCTCTTAAAGCTGGTTTCTCATGGAGATTTTCCAGTACATCGCCCAATGGCATCCAAAGCCTGACTGGGGCCTCTGGATGTTGCAGTGGTAGGAAAATGAGATAAAAAAGATTTTTGGTCGCTTGGCATTTTGTTGGTTTCTGTGTCTCTGATGACTATGGGGTGATTTCCCCAGCAAACCTTATTTTTTTTCTTCTTACAGTTTCTATTTTGTTTTTAATGCCAATGTACTGTTAACAAATACATCTCTGCAATTAGGTATGCACAGAGATAAAAAGTGAGACTTCTTTTTGTCGAAGGGAAAAAGAATAAAGTCAATCTAGGTACGTAATGTTTTGTATCGTGGCTGACGAATTAAATAGTTATTCAAGCTTCAGGGTAATTTTTTTCTTGTTTTATATATATATATATTTTATATGAAGCTTAACATAGCTAACTCATGCAGTGACACTAAATATCCAGTAATGCATGCTCTAAGGTTACAGGCATATCCTAAGTACTCTATACAAGTAGAAATTTGCATGTTTCCCCAGGGAGTCTGGTTCCACGATGGTTAAAGCCATAACATGGAAAGCACAGAACTTCCAGAGACCTTGCACTTTCTCCTTTTTTTTTTTTTTTTTTCCTGGTTCAGGGGACCTTTCGTGCAGAGAGATGTTGTCCTTAGTTGCACTGGTTATGTCATGCTATTCCAGCATGGCATTACACGATGTGACTGATGCAGGCTCATGTGTCACATCACAGAGAAATCACTGGAGGGAAAAAGTTTTTGTCGGTGGGACTTAAGGATATTTGTAAAAGTTGAGGGTTTTTTGTGTGGTATTTGGTGCTAAGGTCAAAGGCCCTTGACTGCCTTCAATCTACCTGTATGATTTCCAAGGATATCAGCAGGTGTGAAACCACAGACCAGGAGGAGATTGTGGTTCGAAACAAAGTTTGAAACCTCTTGTTTCTCTATAAGATGGGTTAGATGTGTTTTTAGATTGTTTTCAAATGGCAAAGCATAGCAGCTTCACTGCAATCAGTCGTATTCTTTCCTGTACTCAGCAGAAGAAAAAAAAAATGGATTAATGACCTGCTGCTTCATGGTGAGGAGTAGTAAAAACCCACTTGAAGTGATGGGCAAAAGTGGTTTTTCTGCCTGTTGTCTTGTGATTTTGGCCTTGGAATAACAAGGGACCTGAGCATGTAGAACAAACCATGCATTTGACCAACAATCTGCTGTATATCTAAACCGGGTATTTGATTCAGGTATTCAGTTCAGGTAGTGCTGAAGCTTTGTTGAAAGATGCGAGTGGGGTACAGGTACTCAGTTTCTACTATGTTCAAGGAGAATCTATTATTCATGCTACCCATCCTTTAGTGATGGGAGAATGTCTGATTATTAGGATGATTTTCTTTTTTATTATTTTTGTTTATATAGGAAACTTAGATTTTAATTTTTTTGGTGCTTGTCTCACGACCAGAGCTTGTATCAACAACATGCAGCCAAATATGTGGTCTTATACCATGCTCAGCTGAGGATGCTAAAATTGATTTAATATTTAGCCTTTTTAGATATGGAATCCAGCTTAATAAATGTGCTGCTTCTGGTGCCTGCATATTGAAGCCTGCTCATATTGATCCCACCTTACAAATTAACTCAGGAAACGATTTGTCTCTGTTGTAGTAAACTTGTGCTTCTCAGTACAAAGAGAGCAATATTGTAAGGTGGTTGAGTTGCTAACCTGTGATTTCAGGTGCTACTTTCTTTTGCCAAGTAATAGTATAACCTGTTCATTCACGTATACTTGTGCCCAGCATTTTGGGAGGTGGCACACAATTAACTTTATAAACTGTGGAGAAAGATCCCTGGGTAAGAGACCACAGAAGAATAATGAATTTGGCTTTAGATCCAGAGCTCTAATCCTGGAAGACTTTTTGAGTTGATCCTTGCTGGCTTCACTCGGCATCGCAGTAGGCTCGACGCTGATGTACAGTGCTGTCATTTTGGGGTGCTTTTATACAAGAAGCCCCAAAGGCGAGGTAATGTGCTAAATAGGCATCGGAGCATTTCGAGAGGCTTAGGTGAAGAGTGTGGTGTGTACAAAATACGTAATTATTGTATCGGTTCCGACTTGCAGCTCCTGGTGGTGGGCAAAGAATATCAGTAGCTATGTTTTCTTTCAAGATCGTAAAACACACTTTTTTCCCCCCTTTTAGGTGTTTGAATACATAGAAGAAGATGACAAGCGTGCATGGATGATTTTACGTAATTAACACCTGCTAGATTTGGAAAAGGCAATTATCGCTGTGAAGTGTTTACATTGATTTATGGGAGGAAGGTGGCCCAAGAGAGGGATGCTGATAATATCAACACAGTGGATTAAATGCACATTTACACCTTTATTGACATATAAATTATCCCGTGCCAGGAATGCACTGAAAAGGCTGCTGATGGAGCAATAATGTGGCACAAACTACTGGGTTTGGATTCAGCTCTGTCATCCTTCTGTAAGGCACGTAAAAGGAAACCTTCATCTGAGCTAAAATAGGATATAGAGGCTCACAGAATGGCTGCTTGTTAAGATAATGAGCAGTGATGGCAAACAAGAATTTAGAAGGATGAGAAAAAACACAGATGAGGTTTGAAGGAATTTGCTTGCCTTTTTTTTAATTTATTTTTAGATTTTTGTTGTTCGTACTATGGATTTTTAGGGAAAGCTTAAAGAGGCTGGAAGAGTCTTTGTAGCTGGGAAATGGAACCTGGCTCTGAATCCAGCCAGCATCAGAAAAGAAAGCCTGTGACACATGGACTGGAAGATCAAAAAAGGGTAAGTGACAAAAGGCGGAAGCACTTTCTGCTTAAATTGCTGGATGAGACACAAGTGGCAGGAGAGCTCCTTATAACTCTTTTATCAATTGCGGTTGCTGCTCACTACGCTTAGCCAGCTGTGGATCTCTTCTCCTGATTATATACTTTTAAAAGCCTATCTCTTTACGCTTGTTCCAATGTATGGAGCAAAGGGCTGAGGGAAGGGAAAATTGTAATATGAGTGAGAGAAGGGAAAAATCTTTAGAATTTTGGAGGATTATTGACAAAGAGACTTACAGTGTAAATGAAGTATACTGAGTCCGGTCAGATTATTGATTTATTGTAACTGTAACTTTTCTATTGATATCATTAGAGAGCTTAAAATATTGCTTTCTTGGGAGTTGGTGATTAAATTTGCTGAAAATGTTGTGCACTTCTCAGTATCCTCATTGTCCTGATGGTAGCGTTCACATTTTACTGTGGTTGCTGGATGTGACTTTGACTTGAAACAAAACAAAACGCACAGTGGAACGTGCTTAATGTCAGCTGGTGGATTTTATCTTGTACAAGTGCTTTGTGGAAGCTGTGTGTGTCAAGGTAGTATTGTATTATTTAATACTAATGGATTGGCACATTAAATTGACCTAAATGAAGCTGCTGTCTCGGAGAAACTGTAGCTTGTGAACAATTGGGACTTTAAAGTTGTTTTCTTAGTACCAGTCAAGCAAACCGTAGAACTTGACATGTTTCTACTGTATAAATAATTTATATAATTTTCCACACAGATTTGATAGGTGTTAGAAAACACTGTGTGTTCAGCTCTGTATGGAGAGCTCCTTTTTCCTGTAGCTTTTACATCTGATTTTTATTTCAGTTGAAAAGTGAGTTGGAAAAAAAAATTAACTGTCAGCTATTATTTTGCTGTTCAACAGCACTGTCTAATTTCAGAGAGAGGGAGGCTTGTGTCACAATTTCATCAAGTCTGCTGAAGAATAAAAGTGGTTTCCCTGTCACCCCATTAGAAATCTAAGCAGCCTGGAAAACTTTCAGAAATTGGATAAAATGCAGCTGTTTCCTTAGAGAGAAACGACATTTAGGGAACACTTATTTGGGGAACTAAATAGAAGTCCTAAATGTATTTTAATTGCACCAAGCATGATCTATTAACTGATAAGCTTCCTTCTACGTTTTTCAAGGAAGCATTTTGGGACTGAAGTAAATCAATAAGGGTTGAAACAAAATCCTTCTATTGACTCAATTTCTGGAGGCTGCTAGTACACTTTTTTCTCCTTAAGTACACAACATTATACTGCATATAGGGTATGATGGGAAAAACATTTGGGACCTGTGACACCAAAGTACACTCTAATTGTTCTGATGCACCAGTATTAATATGCAATTATGTCTGCCTCTCAGTGCTGATAGGTATAGAAGCCTACATCTCCCATCTGCTCCTGGCTCTGGGTATTTGGTGCACATGTAGTCTGGGGCCTCTGAACGTATAATGTAACCCCAAGTGAGGCTCAGTGGCAGCTGGGATAACATCAATTGGTCATGCTTTGCTGACATTCATTTTAACTTGAACTCTAGCCGTCATGGAGATTATTAAATTTATAATGATATATGTAAGATCCATTTTAATGACTCTGCATGCTTGGGTGATCTCTCTCACTTCTGTTTGCAAAACAAGTCTTAATAGAGTATTACATTTCACTTCCTATAGAATTTTCCAGGGAAAGGTTACAGGCAAGAGCTTTGCTTAGACTTATGTTTACTGGGAAAAATCAGTTTGGAATTAAAATGTTGATACAACTCAGTTGTTATTGTGGAGTTGAACAGTAATATAAACTTTGGTGTTCTTATGCTGAAAATTCTGAGATTTCTGATTGGGAAAAGTGGGTGTGTGATCAAGGGCCATTAAAATTAATCATCTGTAGACACTTCTGTTATTGGAAATGAGGCTTGTGCTGGAAGAAATAAGACCAAGCTCATTTTAAATCAGGCAAGTGCATTATCTTTTTTATAACGATATATTTTATGGACATAAAGTCAACCACTGTTTAGTGGTTTTGAAGCTGTAAAAAATCAGTGTGTATATGTACACCAATCAATGGTGCATCTGGCATGTCTTTCCCCAGTAAAATACAGAAAGCTAGGTTTGCAATTGTGGTGTAGAAATAAAGCTTAATTTGCCTTTTTTTTTTTTTGGTAAGTGTGTTTCTAGGTATCTACTCAGTAGCTATATTGATTAAAGCAAGACAAGATTTAGTATTTGTGCTCATTTTTTAGAGGTATAGGGCTTTGCTTTTTGTGTGTTGTCTGATCTTCAAGAACTAGGAGCTGGGCTGTGTCTGGCATTGCTGACATCAGTACAAGCAGGTTCTTTTCACTCATGGCTGTGTTAGCTTTCCAAGCTGAATTTAAGAGGACTCTAGTATTAATGTGTGGGGTAGCATCGCATCTATCTCCACAACTTACGTTGGCTGTAGTGGGAATTACATAGCCAGATTCCATGCAACTTGTGATATATGAGTGAAAAATTTCATCACTTTTAACTGCATAAGTAGTCCATCTGAGGGTAGTGGGATTACTAACATGTATATTAATGTGAATAAAGTGAGTGGGCTTTGTGCCAGTATATGACCTTGGTAACAAATTCTTTAAATACAGGAGTGATATTATAGACTTCTTGATTTTTTTTTTTGTGTAGGTTATTGTTTTGATACCAGAAATGGATGATCACTCATGACCAGTAGAGGAAATCACTGTAAAGCAGGTAAAAACTGCTGCTAAAATAATCTAGTTAGGTGTATTTCAATCATCCTCTCATGAAAAATTTAACACTGCCACATATTCTGATTAAACGCATTTTTTTGCTGATGAGTGAAATGGAATATTTCTTCGGTTGACTTCCAGCCTTCATTCCTACTCTTCCTGATTTCTCATTCAGATTAGTAGCTTTAAGTTAGTGGGACATGGTAAAGAAATGTGTATGTGAAACAGTGACAGAAGTGTCTTCTGCCTGAATGAACCCTCTTTGATTGAACAATGAGTGAAATAAAATTGTGAAATGAATTTAGACTTTGGAAGGATCTCTGTGTATGTGTATTTTATATGCTTGTATGTGCTCTGTTGTCCAACTAAACTTTTGTCTCTAATAAAAACTGAAAAACACAAGATAAGCAGAAATTTATTTGTGCCTACCTGGCGTATTAGGCTAGTAGGTTTTAGGAAGGACTGTCTTTATTGTCAGTGGCACAGAAAGCAGTATGCTAATATTGCATCTTGTAGGGCTTATAGGTGGTTGGTTGCTTTTGTGTGTGGGGTTTGTGGGTTTTTTTTTGACTGCAGAAGAGTTGTCACCCTGGACTCTGAAGTATCAGCTTAAGCTACCCAGACATGCTACCACAGATGCATAGACCATCTGACACTGGACCTCGTAAAGGTCGTCTTCCAGTAGTTTTTTTCCCCGCTCTTCCTACTGATGGAAAACTTCCTCATCTCTTTTTTTTTTTGAATGATGAATGTGTGAGTTGCCGTTTCATAGTGCTAAAAGCAGACTAACACTTTTTCGTGAGGTGTCTTCTCTCTTGTTTTTATTGAAACAGTCGTCATGATATACATGACTGAAGCCATATGCTATAGCTTTCTCTTGGTTTGTGTTATGTTTTTCCTGGGTTATTATTGATACACTTCAGATTTGCTTGAGGATACTTTGCTGCTGCCTTTCTGTCAAAGTCAGTTTGAAGAGCTTAAGTGGTCTCACAAGTATTGACCTTCTCATATTGAGAACTTGTGTTATTTAAAGTGGGGTAGTGTTGGCTGAGCACCATATTTATTGGTAGATTTTTGTGCTGAGGCATTAATGCAGTTGATGGGTGCTGTGCTGTTGAGCCAGTGTGAAAGCACTCAAGTATAACCACTTATAAATTGCAGCAATGCTTACCTTAGGAAATTACAACAGGCTACTATGTGGTGTTTTGATAGTGTAACTAACTGGGCTTTTATGGAAAAAGAAATGCAATAAAAATCCACTGAGCAAGAGAACTGAGAAAATGTCAAACCTCTCCTTCATTTTGCAAATATTTAAAACCTTCTGTAAACATAACAATATCTATAAGATTTTAGTTCCTAGCTGTGGGGTTTATGTTCTTATTCTTGTCATTAAGTTTGTTAATTAATCTACTTTAAACCTGATATTCACAGAATCAGATTTGGGAGACTTAGCTACAGGGATGGGCCTTGGTGATCTGCCCAAGGCCCGGTTTCTGCTTTAAGGTCGTAATTTTTCTTCTTTTAAGATGCTCCTGAAACCCATTTTGTGGGTGTACTGTCTGTGACTATTTTCAACCACTCTTTGTTAAGAAATTGGCTCAAAGAAACAAGTACTTCTGTTCATTTCAGCGATGCAGATTTGAACCTTGATGATTGTTACAAGGTATTCTGTTCCTGTTTTTCTTCTACTTTCTGTAAAAAGTTCTTTTTGTAATGGTTTTAATGAGAGAGTTGTATGAGAGTGTGACTTTTGTTATTGCCAGTTCTCTCCCAGTCACTCTGGTCGTAAAGAAATTTCCTGGATGAAGAAACAGGAGTGTCCAAATATTTCTGTGAGGCAAACAGTGAATCTTGCCTGTTGAGCTGATGTCTTGTAATATTTGTCCAATTAAAGGAATTTTGCAAATTTCTTAAATTTAGAGGGTGAGTTTTTCCAACTTCTGTAAATTTACATTAGACCCTTTATATGGGTCTGTGGTGATGCAGACCTATCTAAGATTAGACTGCGAGCGGTGAACGTCATGCGCTTGAGGTCTCCGTGGTATAATCTCATCTAGAATTGACTCGAGTGTAATACTGTCAGTTTTCTCTTTGTGCTGTCCTTTTTCCCCAAGTCTGTGTTACTGTAAAATGAAAATAAACTTGTGTGTGTCTTCCTGAGGCCTTATACTTTCACAAATTGTTGGGTTTTACCTCTGTTTTGTGCGTGGAAGTGAGTAAACAGTATACAGTTCTAAGGATGTGAAAAATACCCCTGTATAAGCGCAGTGGCATTGCAAGACAGTGTAGTGTACCTTTCTAAGTCATTTCACAGAATCACAGAACATTAGGGATTGGAAGGGACCTCGAAAGATCATCTAGTCCAATCCCCCTGCCGGGGCAGGATTGCCTAGAACGTGTCCAGGCAGGTTTTGAATGTCTCCAGAGAAGGAGACTCCACAACCTCTCTGGGCAGCCTGTGCCAGTGTTCGGTCACCCTCACCGTAAAGAAGTTTTTCTTCATATTTAAGTGGAACCTCCTGTGTTCCAGCTTGCACCCATTGCCCCTTGTCCTGTCAATGGATGTCACTGAGAAGAGCCTGGCTCCATCCTCATGACACTTGCCCTTTACATATTTATAAACATTAATGAGGTCACCCCTCAGTCTCCTCTTCTCCAAGCTCAAGAGACCCAGCTCCCTCAGCCTCTCCTCATAAGGGAGATGTTCCACTCCCTTAATCATCTTCGTGGCTCTGCGCTGGACTCTCTCTAGCAGTTCCCTGTGTGCTTTGAAAATTCTGATCTTACGGATGGGTTAAATGATGAAGGACAATATTGGCTTTTCTCATTAGCAGCAACTTAAAACCACTGTTAGAGGGAGGAAGTAAAGTTGATCTGGAGATGCAACCAAGTAGGCAGTGAGAGTCGTAAACAACTTCGACTTGTGTTGTGGCTGTGTATTAATGGAATAATTGCAAGTGAAACATTATACTACAAAGGATAGGACTCTGGAAGTCTCTGTTAAAAACGTTTATAATGCCTTTTACAAACTTGCTGATGGCACTGTTTTAGCGGAATACCCTGTTCTGGATCTTTATCTTGACCAAAAATAGATCATGGGGTTGCATTACATCATGTTCAGAATAGCCTGACACCACCTCCTCCAATGCACATGTAAAAAAGCAGAGCAATTCTTCTTAATTATTCTTCTAGGTTTATTCCAGAATCCTGGAAAGCATGCCACTGGTAATGCTTGTATGGAAGAGTATTTGCACAGCAGATAAGCACAGATGTAATTTAAAATGGAACTGTACAAAATTGAGTAGAAATAATTTCAGTTTGCTGCAATGATGTTGAACAATATGGAAGATTTGATTATTTCCAGTCCCAAAGGAGTGAGGGATAATGCTGATGAGTACTTTATATAAGACACTCATAACACTGCTCTTGCCTGCAAGAACTTCCCTGCTCTCCTCTGTGTGTATCTACACAGCATCTAGTTTTAAACTGGCTTTTTTTTGCCCTCTTCTCTGATGGTGGATCAAGAATACATTGGTGTGATCTGCTCGGACAAATCCTACAACTCTGTCTGGTATGCTGTACTGCCTGTGGCACTGATCGATATCTGATGTTTCAGAGCCAGAGAGAAACCCAACAATATGATGCATCAGCTGGGTGCCTTGTGTGGAGGGAACCAATCCAGCCCTTCCTGCAGCGGCCACTGACAACTGGCTTTAAACCCTAAGGCAATAGATATGATCATCGTGCTTATCTTCGATGACTACAAGTATTAATGGTCATAAATTTTAACATTCAGCCAGGCACCTTGCTTCTGTGGAAAGTCTCCAGTCAGTGGTGGATTCTATGGAGAGGTAGTATTCTGCATTGAATGCTGTCTTCTCTAGTTGGCTTTGGGGTTCCTGGTCTGGGGCTGCTGAATGTGAGCGTGGGCTGAAGAGTGAAGGCTCTGAGACTGGACTTGGTGCTGCAGCGGTCTCTCGATGCATTCGTGAGCCTGATACTCGAGTTGTGCACATCCTGTGGTATAAATGAGAATTTCATAGCTAAGTTCTGAACAGCTTCATCAATCTAATTTCAAAGGTTATGAAACCATAAAGGCTCAAGCAGCAAATACAGGTAAGCGCTGTGTAGTATAGTATATATTCTTTATAGTGTAAAGAACACTTGTTTCAAAATAAAGTAAATTTCTAATGTCAAAAAGGAAAAGCCTGCTACATTTGTATCAAACATGGGTTATAGGATGCTATGGAGAACTCCTGCCTAATAAGAAATTTTCTTCTGTTATTGGTTAGATTGTAGAAAAACTTACCTGTGACTTGTCAGATTCCAAAGTGTTCTTGGAAATGTTTCTTCGGCTGTGAAATGCACCTCACCTATCCTTCCCTTTTCCAGTGGTTTAGCAGAAATGGCTGTATTTCCCTTGTTCTTTCTGTGATTGAGATGTAGCAAAACTATCTTCTGTGCCATAGGATGCATTTCCCCTGATGCACGGCTTCAGAAGCCAGCCCACTCCTGCAGTCCTCATACATGTGAACTGTCCAACAGAAATTACTGAATTTCTTGAAGTGACTTAGTATTGCAAAAGTTAGTCCTGTGTGATTTTGTTCATTAATAGGACAGGTGTATCTTGTAGTCTGCTACATAAAAGGTACAAGTAGGTAAACATTAGAGGTTGTGTTTTTAATTATTTTTATACAGCAAGTATGACTTTCAGATAATATACACTAGAATTCATTAACATGTAGTTTTCTGCACACAGAATAATAATAATGTTCATTATTATGCAAATGGCTAGCCTCTGGCTTTGAAGTAATTGTCATATGGAATAATGTGTGGGCCGTGATATTAAATTCTTCGAAACCTAAATAGGTGGGAAACTCATACTGGACAGGCAGATATTGCCTCTCATGATGTCTGTGCCCAGAAGCAAATTTGATATCCCTGAGGTCTGCTGTCTATTTTGATATTCCTGGGGAAGGGAGTGGTAGGAAAGGGAATGGGAAGAAGGGGGAAGGAGTGTAAAGGAAATAGTCTCTGTGATAATACTGACTTATTTACTAATTTTAGGGCATATTGCAAAGCTAAGCCTACCTCAAGGGTCTTTCAGAAAGGGAGGCATTAGGGAAAGACAGACATGCATTTGTCAGTATTTATTTTTAGGCACTGAGTGTAAGGGCTTTTTCTGGTTGATTATAGTCTAGTTTGACAGATGTGGTATAGATTTATTTATGCTTGTGTGCTGCAGCAATTCATCACAACTTTAAGAAACAAATATTAGTGACAACTTCCAGTAGCAATAAACCTATTAGTTTAAACTATAAAGTGTCTACTTTAACAAAGAAATTAGATTTCTGTGTTAGGGTGTAGATTCAGTACTACAGACAACTTAAAGCGTATTTACTGGTGCAGCCGGTGGCCCTATAATAGATTTCAGTGCAGAAAAAGGAGCTTTTAGGGAGTGTGAGAAATGTGTGTGTTTCCTAGCTACGTATTTCTCTTTGAAAAGCATCGTGTCTGTGTACGCTTTCAAGTTCATACATTATCTTCAAAGGATTGTGAAAAGGAACATTTAGAATGTAACAGAACCTGGTAATAAAGTAGCTGTGTCGCAGATGAAAGCGGATACTTTCTTCTAAAATTGATCAAGGGTACGTTGGTCTAACTCTGAAAGAACTGGTAGCAGGCTGCTGGACTAAGTTATATTAACTGATTCTCCCAACCTGAAATCCCGTTGTAGTGCAGTATCTTACTATTCTTTGTTTTCTAGATCAAGTCATAGTTTCCCTTTTCCTTGCAGAGGAAAACTGACAGATAGTACATCTGAGTTTCTTGCCTTTTCTTGCACTGAGCTTTTTGCCCGTCAGACAGTTCACTCTATTTCTGCTCTTTTTCTGGCCATGCAAAGTAACCCAGAGGTAGGACATGACAGAGAACCATTGTCTGAGGTGGAAATGGCATGTGTGTAGCATCACTGGGGAGATGGAGCCGGTGTAGATACCTAGACCTTTCTCCCATTCCTCAGGAGCTTACTGCAGCTTCTGATGGGAACCAGACCTGTCTTTGGGAGTCTACTGAGAGGCTCCTGGAACATTCCCATGGCAGTAGAAGTTGGTGAGAGGATGATCTTTGGTTTTTTTCTTTGCAGAAAACTGTCATACATCCTTTAGAAAGGAATGATCTGGCTCACGAATTAGCCTGTCCTTGCAGCATTAGGAAAAAATAGCATGATGTTAAAGACTGATTCATTTTCTTGCTAACAGAATATTGTGTGTGGATGTCTCTTGAGGCTTTTGCACATTGATGGTGATAAATATGTCCTCAGACTTGTGTAGCTATTTTTCAGCGTTCTGCACTGAAAAAGGAGTTGTGTTCAAGGGAGCTGAGGGGCAGGGGAGTAGCTTCTGAGATCTTATAACAGCGTAAGTTGAGAAATCGGTAGAGACAAGGTAAGCTTATTATGAAAAACCTCATTTATAGGTGGAAAACGAGAACTCTACGTGCTGCAAGCATTCAGCTTGCAGTTTTTCTGAAGTCTTTCAGTTCTTCGTTGTGATGACAGCAGTGACTATCAGATCTTCAGTAACTTGGAGGATTTGTTTTGTATAAACAACGTGCATGTGATACAACTACTCCAAAAATGTAACAAGGCAGATGGAATTGCCTATGTTACTTGTGTGTCTCTCTGAATTTTTCCAATTTAAATGACTCGTTTTCTTAATTGATTTCTTTTTGCTGTATCACGTCAAACAAGGTAATGGATTTTTTAAATGTCTTGAATTTAGTACTGTGATATTCAAAATTTGTAAGCAAATAATGTGAACACAGTAGAAATGAGAGGTTAGAAACTAGAGAGATCACAGAATTGCTAGACTTTGGATAAGGAGAGTTGGATTGTAGTTAAATTTTCTGTGAGATGGGCAGGAACTGGGCTTCAGTTCCATTATTGTTCCATTGGTCCACAACATGAATGTTAAAACAAATAAACAAAAACTAGCTAGTGCTAGTTCAGTTGTCGAAAGAACAGTGTCCTTTCCCTAGCAGCCTTGACCAAAATCAATATAAGATATTAGAAATGAGTGGAAGTTGCATCAGCTGCCTGTTAGTTGCATAAAATAGTGCTTTGATGTTATTTAGCCTGATAACTCACATTCTAGTGAATGGGAAAACCAACACCAGAAGAGATCTTTCTTTCAAACATTTGGTTTTTGCAGGTTTTAAGTACTTACTACACTCAATTGTTGTGAAACTCATGTTAATCTTGTGTGCTGGGGTTTTTGTTGTTTTCTTTTTTTTTTTTTTTTTTAATTTGCCTTCCAAACCTGCATCGTTTCACGCTGACTTCTGGAGCTCAAGCTTGGCAATAGGAGTAGCCTGTCTTCAAACTCGTTTTCCTTTAAGATGCTTGATTAAATAAAAAGATCAGTTATAGTATGTATTTGTTAGGACTGGAGTAAAATCTTCATAAATACTTATCAAGTGGGAAAAATAAATACATGGATACATCCTTTTAAAACTCAAATGATATGATGTAATAGACCATCTGGCAGAGGATGAAAGTTGAGTATAGGAGAGATTTTTCACCTTGTATAAACTACACATGAACTTTGAGTGCAGTACAGCACATTGAATCGCTAAAATAGGTGGAAGCATGTACAGACAAGGGCCTTCCTAGATAGGCAGGTGATTGCTTTCGTAAGAGGCTGGAACTTTAAATCTTGGTGGTGGGTGGTCTAATGTCATTCATATAGTAGCTGAATCTGAAGTGAAGGTGTTCAATGCTTTAATAGAATCAAAGTGAACCAGAACATACGTACCGCATAATAACGGTGTTGCCACTGTTGCTCATGCAATATTGATGATAGGTAAGGTGTCAAATACAAATCTGCGTAGTTCACCTTGCTCTCCTAGCCCACAACATGTTTTTGTGGGGGCAGTTTGTAAGATAATGTGAAAGACTTCTGCCTCTTGGTCTTTCCTCTCAATAACATGGGGTAATATTCACTTTACAAAGCATTTTGAAACCTCTAAGTGACAGAGTTGAGTGATGTTAGCAGGAAATCCAAGTTTTTTAACATACATTATAATCAATAATGGCATAAACACAACGTCTTGTTGATAGTCTTCTGTACTGATCTGTCTTTATGTAGGCTTGCAGGTAATGTATTTTCAGCTTGCAGATGTAGCTATTAGATTTTTCAGTGTGTATAAGCATATCTCTACAGAGAGAGTAGAATAGTTTCTGGTAATCAGAAATAATAGGAGGAAAGATGTAACTCTGGTTCAGGAGCAGTATGTAAAGTGCTGAGGTGTATAAAAGCAAAACCCATCTCCCTTGCTCACTGCATGGTTACCGCAGGATCTGAATTTCAAGCCTGCCTCAACCTGTGTATGTTCCAATAGCAAGAGGCATCTCTGGAGCTTTACTAAAAAGTTCAAACAAAAATGTTCCTCTTGGATTAAGATAAATTTTTTTTTTTTTGAAAGGGGCATGATTTTCAAATGAATCTTGGCTGGCAGTGTGGCCCCTTGTGGCTTTTTAGGCAATGTGGCTCCAAGTCCTCGGTTGATCTCAGGATCAGGGAGAATGGGAAGGTGATGGAGGATGGGAAGGTGGAGGAGAACTGTGGCTTGATCTTGCTTTTCTTCTTGTTCATGAGTGTTCTCGCAGTGCTGGTTGTTTTTTGTTTGAGGTTTTTTTTTGTTGCTGTAAGTAAAATGGAAGTTAGAAATTAATAATCTTTGTGAATAATGAGAAATGGTTATTCTAGTCTTGTGGACTAGAACACAAGGTAAGCAACGTGAAAGCAAATATAATGCAAGCACTCAGCTCATGAGGAAATCTGCTTAAAAATTAAAGTATGTGCTTGCGCCTGTTTCAAAAAAACCCCAAATACTCTCTGTATAGTCTGTAAATGATTTACTGTTCCATAGGTGGCTTTTCCTTTGCGTATTGAAGTACAGGCAGATCCCAGCTGTACAAAGTTTTGATGCGTTCTGACAATAGCGACTGGGCGATGGATGGGTTGAGAGAAATGTCATGCAGAACCAGAGGTCTGTGCAGCAACGGAGGTGAGCCCACTCTCACACTGCCCTGTGCTCCTGGGGAGCAAGGACAGCTGAATAGCTTTCTCTAGTCTGCATCAGTTGTACATGTTGCCAAAGATGGTGAAACAGCAACTGCTCTCCCTCTCTCCTTCTCTCTTCCCATTCATTTCCTCTGCCTTAAGGTGATGTATCGTGACTAACAATGTTTGCTGTGCAGTAAAAGGTAGTGACTGTGAAGTGCAGGAGGACTTCTTTTGATCATAGGCTTTGGTCTGAGATGTTTTGAATGTCTCTGAAGAGGTGCACATATAAACCAATTAAACATGCGAATTGACTTACTAGGTGTGTTCTAAGTAAACCTCTAATTTATTTCATGATTTTGGATGGGGGAGTTGTGTAAATGTCTAGTGTGTCCTGCTTTTGTGAGCTATAGTAGCTGTTACAATTACAGCTTCTATAGGAAGCCTTTTCACTAGGTGTACTTCAAATATTTGAAGCAGAAAAAAGTTATTTTTCTTTTTCTTTTTTTTTCTCCCCACAGTGAACCTTGTCTGAGTGGGAGAGTCTAAGCTAGGGCATGATTGGAGGAGGACAGTCTATTCTTTCTTGTGCATGCCACAGTTAAGTGAAGTAAAATAATTATCAATGTTACCTAGTAGTTTCTCAGGCTTGCATCTGCTCCTGGGGTCCTGGGAAGCTGGTCTAGATTCAACAATGTCCCTAAATGGAGGACAAGGGAAATAGTCCCTTTGTCCTTGCCGCAATGAATTCCGGATTCAGGAAGGCAACCCCCCATCCCTGATGAACCTCAATATATGCTATTAACAACCTCACGCTGCATGAAGTGCTCCAGAGTGTATTGTAACTGCTGCCCTAGCTGACCCGTTGGGGATGTGCCTTTTGAAGAGAGGTAATACAAAGACTGTTAGTGTGGTCCTTGGAGGATACAACAGGATGTAATTATGTTTCCTTAAAGCTTGCACATGTTTTTAGCAAACTTAAAGGATGTCCAGATATCATGCCCAGATTCTTTTGGGAGTTTGAAATGACTGATTTTCTTCTGAAAGAGAATACTATGCTGAAATTATTCTATTGCAAGTCAATTCCTGTAATGAACTTTAATGATATCTTTCGTTGCCAGTTAATATTAGTAATCTAGAGTGCATTTTACATTATTACAGTTAATTTCTATTCTTATATCCATTCTTACTACACTAGAATGTGTATTCCAACTTTCCAATTGGAAATTTTTTTTGTTGCATCTAAATAATGAAAACAGTCAATCTTGATTTCTATTTAATGGCTGGATGAGGACTGTTTTTGTTGTTAATATACTGTCTTCTTTGCAGATACTGTCAAAGAGAACATACACCAACATTGTGAGTGTTCAATAGCTTAGTTTCATCCTTAATGCTTCAGAGGAAAACATGACCATGCGCTTTAGCAAATTGTTCAAAATAAAGTCTTAGATTCCAATATCTGGGTGTCTACAGTCCAAGCATGTTGTCAGTCATAACACATTGCCACATATGCTGCGTTAACGGAGAACATTGTGCAGTTAAACCCTTTTGAAACCAAGGCTTTCGTGAGGCAGATCTAGGCAGTATGTCAGATGTTTGAGTGTTGAACTTTGGAAGCCAAAGACTATTCATAACCATTGATGATAATTTAATATCCATGGGTTTTTCTCTTTTTGGCCACCTGCCCAGATTCTCTAATGATGAGTAGTTATCTTTGCAACCTTTCACATTGTTGACAGTGATTAATAATGTGTTGTGCACACTTACATCGCATCAAATACCAATTTTTTTGGGTAATGGGAAAAGAATATCTAATCAGGGAACTAATGTAATTCACTTCATACATTATAATTTGAGTACTGCTTTTGGAAAAGCAAGGAGATGAGTAGTAGTTTGCAGTAAGATTTTTATGTAGTTATGGGAGTAGAATATCAGACTGTTAGGTTCATTTCTATCAGTTTTCCAGAATATAGTGTCTGAAATAGGAGCATATAAGCATATCTTGAAATAATTTTACTGTGAGGAAGAAAATCTTATTTTGAGTCACTAGATGCCTCGTATATACTTTTTAATGTTAAATCACAAAGTGAAAAAGATAAGAAATGCTTGTAAAAACAAGATGACTGCAGCTCTCAACTTGGTTTTGTAGGCAAAACTGCTTGAAATTGCCTGAGATAAGTATCTAGTATTGGGTGCTTATCAGTGCACGCACACTGGCAATGTGTAGAAAGTGTAAAACTGATGACTGGAAATTAAGATGGGTGCTATTTTCATACTTGGGTACATTTCATCTAATTACACTTCCTTTAGTGCTGTAATTTTTTTAATTGATAGCATTTAACCTGAAGCTTGACTTTTTTTCTTTTTGATAGCACTGAAGTAGATTGTACCTCAGCATATCTACCCAAGAGAAACTGAACTGTAAGTTGGGTCACCTATGCTGATTTTCCACACCAGTTTCTTCCTGAAATTAAGTTAACAGTAGCTTTTCTATTGTTGGTGTAACTGTTTCTTAAACTTCTTTACCTTTCAGGTTCTGAGGGTTTTTTTCTGTTGTTACAGCTGCACTATTTACTAATGCAGAACCTGTAGTTGTTTCATGATTTAGATAATATCTATGTGTATATATTAATTTCTATTCATGTGGCTAAGGCCTGACATACTTAACTGGTGTTCTTTCTGGTTTGTGTCATGGTTACTTCATTAACCATGTTGAATTATGCTATAAATGTTTGCGGGAGTCCACTCTTTGTAGTAATTCTCTGTGGGGAATTTGCATTGAAATTGATGGGGGATCTGAGTGTAGAAAAGCTGCTTGAGTGGGCATCATCTGCTCTTTCAGGCAGGCAAGCTTAAGTGGTAGAATATATATATACATATTTTTAACTGCTGATGTACTGTTAGGGCAATCAAGGGGGTGATTCCTTTGGTGATGTAAGTGGTTAGGCAGGAGGGGGATATCTGTTTGCTGGGAACAGTGGAGGTATTAATTCAGAAAAGCTTTGGATAAAAGCAGGGGCCAACAGAGAAAATGCAGGAATATTTCAGTAAAAGTAGGTAATGTGAGATGATGATGGGAGGGATGCAAGTTCAGTCAGACAGGATTGTGGCTGCATAAAAGCTTTTCATTTGCTCTTTCCTCTTAAGTGTTTTGAGCCTATTATGAGTATTGCACTAAAGGTGACATATTCTAAAAGTTTGCTCTGCAGCTGCTATATGCTGGGATATATGCTCACGTAGAGCTACAGGAACAGAGGAAATTATTTTTGAAAATTAATTTAAACAAAATTCGCACCACAGTGAAAATCTTTATACAAAGAAACGCAAACGACAAGGCAGAATGATACAAATTTGGACATTAGGAAGAATTTCTTCTCAGAAAGGGTTATTAGACATTGGAAGGGGCTGCCCAGGGAGGTGGTGGAGTCACCATCTCTGGAGGGGTTTTAAGAAAAGACTGGACATGGCACTTAGTGCCCTGGTCTAGTTGACAGGGTGGTGTCAGGGCAATGGTTGGACTCTATGATCCCAGAGGTCTCTTCCAACCTCATTGATTCTGTGATTCTGTGAAATTTGCTCCCTTTTTCTCACTGCAGCCTTGGAAAGGAAAGGTTTTTGAATAACAAATCTTGTGCCGCGGGGAGAGAGAATGCAGTTGAAATGAGTTAGTTTTGCAGGCACACAGTAACAGCAGAGAAACAATATAGTGGTCTCATTAAAAATGATACAAACTGTTATTTACTTGACTATTTGGTTCTGATGTGTATTTCAAAAGTATATATGCAAGGAGAAAGAAAACCTGCATTAAATTGTTGAACAGTCAACCTTAACAGCTTGCATCGTTGCATTTTGTTACTCCCCACAACCTTCATCTTTACATTTGTCTAAATAGATGGTAAGATCTCTGGTACAGGGACTCCATTGTTTCTTTGTGAAAAGGTACATAGCAAACTTAAACCATAAATAAAAGGTGGTGGCTTCACGTGGATCTTTCTGTCCACAAAGATGCACTAGCGTTTTGTAGCAGTAATTCTCACTTCCTTCCTTCTCCATTGTGGCTATGAAAATGGAGAAGGAAGAAGCCTGGCCCAGAACAGCTTTGTGATGGCTCGCTGTATTTCTGGGTCTACTCTTTCCGATACTTGGATGAGGTAGATCAGCTGTGTTAATACTTCACTACCTCAATGGTCCATCCAAGATTGAGAAATGAAGCACAGTAACTGTAAAAGAAATGGAAAAAGCTGAGGAATTGCTGTTTTAGTTGGTTTTCAGTGGAGGGAAGGGATTTGTAGTCTTTTTTTTTTTTGGTAATTTAATTTGCATTTTACTGGAGATTGCCAGTGGTGATATTAAGGCCTGTGTTATTTCCCTGGGTACTTGGAATTCATATGTCAGAGTCACTCTTCCTGTTCTACTCTGAGTTTCCCTATGTGATCAATAGAAGAATTTTCTGCTTAACAAAAGTAAGGTCTTGTGATTATGCTAATACACTCTAAAGAAAAATGGATTTTCTCATCTGAGGCCTTGCATAAGGGGCTTTATTTTGCTCTTTGTTCCTTTAAACTTGTACTTGAAGTATCCTTGCCATTTTAGACCCAGGGTAAGATCCTAAAATGTATGTAGAGAATACTGAGGAAGGTGATGCACAGTGGTCTGTGCACATGCTTGCTGAAGACCAGCTAGTATGCAAATAGGAAAAATACTTTCCATAAAACATTAGGGTTTTCCAGTCTTGCATTTTCAAAGATGTACTTTCCCCAGCAGTACAGTCATTTGCAATTAAGAGCTTAGAGGCAAGGAGTGAAGCGTGGAATAACATGAGAAGTCCTATGAATATCAGCCATGAAGCAGTGCACGTCTTTTCCATCAGAAATATTCAGATTTTTATTAAATTGCTTAGAGATGAGTACTGTTGTGCACAGGAGCAAGTCTGAAAGTGATTTGGAAACCAGAATTGGTCTGTTGCACTGTATTAGAAGATTGCATGATGGTCACGTTGCTCTGAATGTGATAGTGGGAGGCTTGTTATTCTTAGCCTGTTCAAGTTAACAGCCTAGTATGGAATACTCATGCTCAGTTTAAAAGATTCCCTGTGAGACAGGGAATTGCTAATTTGTGATACTGATTCTGACAGGCTTTTAAAAAAAATAGTTCTTTGTGTTTTTAGTGAATTTAAGGAGTGGGTATGATGCCACTGGAAAACGAGCAGCACTGTGGCTATTGCCAATTCGGGCGTTCAAATGGTTGCACTAGAGGCAACTTTTCTAGTACAGAAACTTATGTGCATTATTGTTAATTTTATTTCACCATATAAAGCAATCCCTTTTAGTACTACAAGTTCATTTAAAATACACACAGGTGAGAGAGTAATGGAAAAGCCACTAGACAGAGAGAAAGAAGTGTTTTCTGCTTGCTTAACCTGTATGGTTGGTAGCTGAAATACCTGTCTTGGGCAAGAACAACCTGTATGACTTGTCCTTGAACATGCATTTTGAAAGTTAGCCCAAAAGTTTAATCAATTAATGCATGTTTTGATCATGTACTGCCATCAGGTTCCCCATCAGATTCTTGTGGCGATTCTCTCCTGCTTTAACATGCAGTCCTTGCACCTCAGTTATTTAGTGATGAGGTCTAGGCTTGTGGGCTGCTGGGAGAATGCCAGAAAAAGTAGCTTCTGGGACATCTGTTATGCTGCTTGATGCAAACATTGGGTATTTTGAGATCAGATTAAAACCTTTACCCCTCAAATTCTTTATTGTATTTTTGTTTTGTTGGATCCTCATTCTAGATCTTTGAGTGATGAGAACGAATATTTGACTAAGTAGCATTGAAAATACTAGGATGATGTATATAAAGATACAGGACTATATCTAGAATAATTTAATCTGTGATTGTTGCTACTCAGGTTCACAGTGTAATCATTACTACAAGGTTTGAGCCTATAAATAGTCTGAAATAAGGTTTTTTAAGGTTCCTCTGAATTCCATGGGTCAGTCAATACCTATAATTCCATGGCTAGGTAATGGCAAGGAGGAACCACATCAGACATTAATTAGCACTTCTCTTTCTATATCCTTTCATTTAAGCCTGGTAGATGCTTTGTATATGTCAGGGTCCCTTGTTCAATAGAACAGGCTTGTAAGTGCATTTAGCCTGGTTTCATAATGAAAGTAAAATTTGTGCATTTGTGGACTGATGGACAGTATTCCTTAATCTTTACATCAAGTAATGTCAACAGAATTTGAAAGTGCTCACAGATAAGGTGTCTTCTAGATAGAAAGACTAAATGCCTTCCCTATGCAAAAGGCTTCAACCAGAGATGTAGCTTTTAAACAGTAGAAAGGTCAACCACAAAATATGAGTGGGAAACAGAATGATTGTAGTTCCCCTGCTCATGAATGGTAACAAAGTTTCAGAATGTTTCAAAAATGTTAAGGCTCAAGTCTCGGCTTCTGTGAATGAGGGGGTGGGGTTGGAAGCAGCTGTTCTGAGGAGCATTTTGTGCCAATCTAACTCTTCCCTGACCTTCAGGCTGACCATGATCTGAACCAACCTTTGCGTAATTTAGTGCCACCTGAAAGAAAGTTCTATACTCCTCAAGAAACATCAGTAAAGCTATTTGCGGTGCTGTAATGGGAGTCATTCTTGTCAGAGATGACTTAGTGCTTCCAGCTGAAGTAAAAATGGCTGGCTTGTTTGGTCAAGTTAATGTTGGGTCAAGTTCAAAGTTTTGAAGATGAATTTATTTAAAATAGGTCACAACCCACTTAACAGTTTTGTCTTTGAAATGCTTCTTTGCAAACCTGGATGTTCTCATGGAATGATTTATTTCCTGTATAAAGCTCAAAGGTGAGAATTACTTGGGCGTTGGGGAGAGAGAGATCTTTTAGCATTAAGGTTGTTGATCTCCATTTTCTCCACTTTTGCCCTTTACAGAAAGGGGTGGGGGGGAAGGTGTGAGATTTGGCCCCTTGTCCATCCTGGTTGAACAAGATGGGAAAGGTTCTTCTGAGACAACTTTGCCAATAACTTCAGGTTTCCCAGGCTCCTTGCAGTGTGTTTGGTGCCAGGTAGCATCCAGAAGCTGAAACGGTGGCTGTCGCGGCAGTGGCCTAAGGCAAAATGGGGTGGTGCTGAAGTGACTAAACTCAATCTTCCCCTCTGACTGCTCAGAGGGTCTTGCCAAGCAGCTGTTATCTGTCCTTGATGCTCTTCTTATGCTAGGCCCTGCAAGGGTCTCTGTCAGTGACACTAATGATACTTAGTTCCAAGTAGCCCATTTTGTCTGTCTCTGCTAGAGCAGTTGAATGAAGAGCCTGTCCAGGGGCTGCAGTAATTCCTCCTGTGTGTGGTTTCAATTCCATCTTCCAAAGTGGTGAATGACTTCTGGTGAAACTCCTGTCATCTTTTCCCTCTTATTACAAAGCCGTGTATTATCCCTGTGCAACATCAATTGGCCTGTGTAAACTGATTTCCCAGATGACATGAAAATGGTGGCTTTCTAGAAGAAAAAAATTGCTGAATTTTCACTCTATTTAGATGACTTTATAAAGCGTTTCAAACAAAAAAAACAAGTCTTGAAGGCTGTCCATATCTGCATGGATATGGTGGTACATGTGGTGTGTACATCAGGGCTTTCTCATACAAATGTAAAAGATCAATATGTTACTTATTGAGATCTTCTGGGTGTTCATGTGTGGTTTGCTGACACAGAGAATAACGAGCAACTAATATGGATGTTATACAGAATTGTATTGCATGTCCTTAGCATTTCAGTTCATGTCAAAGATGTACCTGTAGTATGGCTGTGTGCAAGGCTTGGTGCCGCTCTGGTTGGGAATTTGGAGTTGAGGGACTGTAGGACAGTGTGGGGAGTGCAGGTACCTGCAGACGTGACTGGTGGGCTGTATGCTGAAACGCAGCTTTGCCTGGGCACGGCAGCAGAAACACGCATGGCTCATGAAGAGGGATCTCTGAAAAGAGTTAAATAGTGGAGTACAAAATGAAGGGGATGTGTTTATAGCACACTGAACTGTTGTGTGTGGCGTGTGTATGTACACAAATACATACTGCACAATCTGGAAGTATAAAACCCCTTATTCTTTTATAAATATTTGTACATTTCAGCCTTTCATTTTGGTTTCAAGTATGTAATCTACCATAGCAAATGCTCTTATTTTTTTTTTTAGCCCTTGACAGACTTTGCCAAATGATTACTTTGATCAGCTGTTCCAAATACTGGAAGAAATACTGAGCTTTAAAAAAAAAACAACTTAGCTTGTTTTTTCCTCATTCAGGTATCACTAGAAGATTTGAGCAGTTGCTCAGTAGTTAAGTACGTACTTATTTTAAATTATAGTTGCAGTGAAAAGAGCATATTTGCCATTTCAGTTTGTACTTTAAGATATCTTGCATCTCTTTTGAGGGAAGACGATCATCTCCAGTCATGTAAACCACATATATGGTTAAGAGACAAATACTATGTCTTAAAAATAGAAAAATGCTCAACTTGCCCCCACTCCCCACACAAATTTAAGAAAATCTAGTATCCTTAATGATAGTTTTCGTAGGTTTCTTCTGTGCATTTGGTTTCTCGAGGCTTTATGTTTCCATTAATTTTATTTAAGATCTAAGGATTGGTTCTAAAAGCAGATGTGCAATAGAGCCCACCTTTGTGAAGAAATGCAGTGGTGGTGTGCTATGACCTCCTCTTGGCTTCTACTTGTCATTTAGAGACTATGTTGGGGTGTTTGGGTTGTGGCTTCCCAAAAGTTTGTGGCTTTTTGGAACTTCTTTCCATACTGAATTAACCCCTTATTTTGAATAGTAACACCAGATGTATTAGTGTTCGTTGAGAACATGACAGTGTAATTGGAAGCTTAGGGTTCATATTAACTTTTCTAAGCTTCAGATTAAGCTCAGCCATGTTCTCAGTGACGGAGAGTAAACCCAAGGTTTAAAAGGTTAAAATAAGTCTTATTATAGTGGTCATAGATGTCTAATCAAATTGTGCAGTTTATTGATATACATGCACTTAGTTCAAGTGACTGAGTTGGAGAAGTGTCTCTAGAGTAGGTCTTTCTTGCTATAGGCAGTTCAAGGTAAAGAATATTATTTCACCAACTTTCTTTTTTTCAAGCCGTTCCATCTCTGTTCCTGCTGATACTGTTTCTTGTGGAGGTTGTTCAGGGGTTGCTGGGTGCTCCTTTTCCCTAGTATTTTCCTTGCTTGTAATAGCAAAAGCATAAAGGTTGGCTGGATTATTTGGTCTTTTGCTTTTGGTGTTATCCTGTGGTCTGAGCACAAAATCATTAGCTGTAGAAACAAATTAGTAGTGTCATTGATAGTTTTGCTAATGGGGCGTATGTGTACTCTTCCTGTAAATAGAAGAACATGTACATACCCATTTGAAGATGTGGGAGAACCTGGAAGATAACGTCAATGATCACTGTTGAATAACAGTCTAGAAAGTAAACCTATGTGGGTGCCTTGTTTGGCATGTGTTTTCCTGTGAAGTTTCTTGTGCTGTAACGTTTATACAAGGGTCTGTCTGATACTTAAGGGAGGTCCAGAGGCTGTTTGGGTTTTTGTTGGTCTGCATGAGAAATTTATTTGGCTACCACCATGCTTGCTTTCTGGTTGCGGTTACATGCATGTGTCTGCAGTGTCTTTATTCATAGTTCCTTTTTTATGGTTTATGTCATAAATACCTGTAGTAGCTTACACTTACTTCAGCCCCCAGCAAGGAGTAAGACTTCATCTTGCACCTTCTGTGAAGAATTTCCTGTTCCTGGGGGAAAATAAGACATCTGTTTGTGCCTGGATGTCTCTTTTAGATGAAACTGCTGCTCTTGATAACTTACCATATAATTGTGATTGTGGAACAGGGACTGGGCTTGAAGATAATTAAAGGATCCAAGTTTTATCTAAATGTTTCTTCTGTGAGAGAGGATCCTACTCAGAACTAGACTGGTGCATTTGTGCATTTTTTATTCTCTTTCCAATATGGGCTGAATTATGAATTTGGAACACCTTCAGTATTCCTCTTTGCACAACAGTGATTTCAAGTAGGGTAAGTGCCCTACTTACTTTTGTCTTTTTATGCTTATTTAAGATTAATTGTGCTTCTGTCTGCCATAACTGTGGACTGGAAGATCAAATGAGCAGATTCAAGAAACCTCTGCAGCTGCTTTTAAACTTTGTAAGTGTAGTCACTCCAACTGTCAAGTTAAAATAATTATTTCTCTTCACAGGAGTTAAAATAGCTTTGCTGGTGGAAAAAACTATGAGCAAGAGCAATATAATTGGTTTAGCACCCTGAGGTCTTTTATTTAGGGAGCTTTCCCAGTTATGCCTCTGCAGTAAGGCTTATCTGTTTGTTAGATCCTGAATGTGAAATGAACAGTCCTTTGTGTAAACACAAACAGATAAAGTTTTATCACAGATTACAGCTATTTTCATGCAGTGAATTGCATCTGAAATCCAGAACAGCTGATTAAGGAGAAGATAAGTATGAAGATGTGAGCAATAGCTTATGAGTGAAAATGTTAACAGAACACTGTAGTAGTCAAGGAAGGACTGTAAATAATTAGGGTATTTGGAGCTAAAGCTTAAGGTAAAAAGCATCAGGAAACAAAGGACCTGGCAATAATGTTGGAAACACGTAGTCCTGCTGCATTCTGTTGTGTTTTGGCATGGCTTCTTCCTGACTGATCCTTTGCTTGTGTATGTGATGGGACCCTGGGAATCCTGTTTTTTCCTGTCCAACGTACAACTTTCATGAAGCTGCTGTCCTTGACTTTCTTTTCATTGAGTTTGAACCTTTCACACTTGCAATTTTAAGGTGTCATCTCCATGTTTGATGTGGTTTTCTGTTATGGAGTGGTAATATACTGTAAGAGGGAAGAGGTGTGATGTCCTGTGCTGTGGAGAGGTCAGTGTGGTTTACATCACGCTAGAGCTGTTCCATCATCATTAGATGATCCTGCCTGTTGGTATGAAGGAGAGTAGGATCAATCACAGTGTAGCCCTGTGTCACTACGGTTCTTCTGGCAGCCAGTGGAAGATGTATTTCCTGGGGGAAAAGCAGCATGATGTGGGAGTACAAATGCTGTTTGAATATCTCAAATGTAAATATCTTGTGCATGTTTACCACAGGACAGAGATGCACAGATACATAGCTGCCCCTCCTGATGCTAGGGAGTAGGTAGTCACTGCTGTGAGATGTTGTTCAAAGGCCTGTGGTGTGGCTAGTTCACAAATCTGGATGAAGGCACCCCTTTCCCACCATGGAACAGCTTCTCCCAGTCTTTATAACCTTCCCACCCCATCACCCCCAGCATTTTAGTCGAAGAGTAAATAAGCATTAGTTTGAGAAACACATTTCTTGAAGTTATTTTGTGCTTTTTTAGGTTCTGTCTTGGCTGTGATGAGGCAGGTAAATGGACGGGTGCCAGTCCTCCAAATGGTGGTACTTTTCTTTGGCCTTTACCATGGTCCTTCCTAACTGGGCCCCTCATTCTTGACTGACAGCTGACAAAGGAAGAATCCTAGAACATTGCATTTAAAAAACCCAAGTGTTTCAAGGCATCTTGAAGCTGGTGCCAAGTTGTTGCCGAGGATATGTGACCAGAAGCTGGACTTGGCATTGGGGATACTCTTTATGAATTAAGTTAGTGCAAGTGCTTAGTAGTATCTACTACCTAATGGTGCAGAGTAGATGCGTAATGGACACCTGAACTAGCATGTGAGACAGAGGCACTTCTAGGTAGCACAGATAGCTTTTCCTCCTATTTACTGCTGTGTTAGCTTCTGTATTTCAGATGTGTACACAGGTATTCCCCACTGAGCTGGGTACTTAGTCCTGCAGAAATATTTATAAAGCACTTGAATTCATTGCTTTCTTAACAGCTTGGCACAAGCTCTAGGGAAGCACTGCTGCTTGGAGCAGTAGGCTGCCTCCTTTCTTGGATTTAATGATTCACTAAATGGCTCAAATTTATATTCATTATATTAATAAAAATAGAAATAGCAATACTACCTGGCTTCAAAAATGATTTTTTTCTCTCCTATTGGCTTCATAAATAACCACTCCCTGCTTCCTGTGGTCAAGTAAACAGCAGTCCTGGCTCTGTACAAGAAATCATTCTCAATTTCCTTTCTCTTGTGCTGTCTAGATGCTTACTGATTTGTTGGAAAGTGTGTGGGTCTTCCTGATCTTTTAGACGAAAACCCTCTGATTTTATTTTTGTCCTTTAGCTCTTCTTTTAGGAAATAATGCTTTATACTTTCAGAGCACTTAAAACTGTCACCTTCAGACTTCTAAGCAATATTTCAGATGTCCCAAGCTTCCCTGTTACATACTAGTGTAAAAACAGCACTTGGCCCTTCTGAAGGAAGAAATTAATGAAAAGTTGGCTACGTCCAATGGTACGAATTATATCTGAGATTACATGGGGATGGTGGCTAGACAGTGATGAATTTATCTCTGGTTTGTGAGCCCTGATTTTGTGTGTGTGTGTATATATATAAAAAAAAATAAAAAAATATAATCCTCAATTATAACTACCAAGGATATACATACTTTTGAAAATTAAACCCTAGACTTGTCTCTTAAAAACTAGACTCAAGGCTTGTCTCTTTCCTCCCAGATGGTACTTCTGGATGACTTCTCCCTCTGCAAAGGAAGAGAGCCTCAAGCCTATTTAACTCTCGGGACTTTCTGTACCTGACATTTCCTCCCCTGTTGCGTGCGATCTCTCCTCTTGACACAGCCCTTGCTCTGAAGGAGAAGCCCTATCTGAGTAGCTTTGCTGTGGTATTATAGCAACTGACTTGACTCTTTTGTGTTTTGCTGCCAGCTTGGATAATTCAATACGCTCCTCAGGAGGACACAGAAACCTCTTGGTTTGAGTTGCAAAGGTTGCAACAACAGACCTGTCGTTTTTAACCCCTGGCACTACTGAAGCTGAAATTCAGTCCTACTCTGAGATCTTGCTGTAGGTGGAAGTGTACTCTTATGGTTAGATTTCTGCCTTGTTTAATGAGAAGGGGACATCATCTCTGAGGAGAAATATTGGAGTCTTTGTAAGAAAAACATCTTGCAAGAAACAGAGCTTTGAAGTGATGGATATACCTTATGCTAAATTATTTAAAGGCAGAACTTTATGGAAATGTTTTAGCCTAAATGCAGGACAAGGAGGCAGGGATGTGTTCAACTTCTGGGCTGTAGCAATGCAACAAAAAAAATACATCTGTATATATCTTATGCACGTGTGTTTTTGTATTAGAAGTCTCTACAGTGTGGCTCCACTGCAGCTTTGGGGCACAAATTCTTAGAATGACTTACAGTGAGATGTTATTAGGTCTGTGTAGTGCTTATGGGTCATAGATTGGGTAGTTGTACTTTGACAGGTAAACTGATAGCACTATTCCAAGCTGCTCAGACCTGGAAGATTGGAAATGTTACCTATATAGTTGTTAACAGTTTTTTAGAGGTTTTGTTTTCTTTATTTTCAAAAATTCTCTTTTCCCCCAATTTATGTTGGTACACTTGCATGAGGGCAGAATCCTTTTGCCTTGTATTGCCACCAAAGCCCTGATGCTGGAGTATTTGTGTGTCAGTCATGTTCCTGGTACTGGTTATAGTATTGCAAATATAGTTAGAAAGAAGAAAAACCAGATGAAATGATGCCTGCTAGTAATCTGGAGATTCCCAATACAGAATACAAGACAACGTACAGATTTTCAGTGCCTGATGTACTTTTTCTTTGATTTTGAAAATTCTCATAAGCTTTTGTGATCACAAAGTGATGGATGACTTCTGCTTCGAAAGAGACTTTCTTCAGCAGCATTTGATAATATAGTAGTGTAGGAGATGTCATAGTTGAAGGAGAGTTAAATGGTGGAAGGAGGCTTTTCCATCTCTAGTCCAAGAGGTCACACTTGGAGCAGTGTGCCAGGGAAGGCTTTCTTTGCTGTAGGTGAAGAGTAGGAGTTACACTGCAAATCATCTTTTAATGAGTTATACTAACTTTTTGACTTGTGTAGAGGTGGTGAAAAGAGCCTCATACTTGTAGGAACCCTAATTCTTACGTGTGCACTGTATGTCCACTATGTGTTTTCTATAGAGGAGTCAGAAGAGAACAAGCAATAGAGTCAAAGAATTCAGCTTTGTATGAGCCTGGAAATCCCATCATCTCTGTCATGGTGCCTAAACAGTGCAATAAAACGGAAATACAATAAAAACCAAGCTTATCCACCTGGATACGGATGACTTTCATTATAGCTCAACAAAAATGCAGTTCATATGTCTGAAAAGTTTGAAAATAAATGTTTAGGGCAGCTAGTATGATTGTGTTTAAATCACTGGTTTCAGTGCTTTGTGCAGTAGTTCGTGGTCTTTCAGAACTGGAACAACTCTATACAGGAAATGTGTATTTTAAGAAGGAGTAAACTGGATGGACTGTGGATCTCAGAAATGTGATTGTGTTGACACAGTCATGAGTTAGAAATACTGAACAACTGTAGATCTGCTGTTAAAGCACGTTACAGTAGTCACCAATGACAGCATAAAGAAAGTACCTGGATTACTTGTTAATGGCTTGCAGTGTTGAATCAAAATCACATTTCTTATGTACTTTACTTTAAGCAGCTGGTTATATTTCATTAAAGTGTGAGCTTAACTACCTGAGTAGATCTATTTTTCTGGTTAGCAATCTCAAAAGCGAGGATGTTTTGAGGCACACGAAGCTTTTGTGTAATGATGGGCTTCATCCTCTCAGTTTTTTGTAAGCAGAGTCAGTTTCTTGATGAATATTTCTGCCCTTTCCATAAAAATTGGGAATGAATGTTGGCAGTCAAATAACAGTGTGGACAACATGAAAGCCTAGCTAAAAATCTCATTAACAGTTTACTCGTTTTCATCTTGCTCAGTACGATGCACAACACTCTTTATAAATTCTTGGTGCATTAAATGCAATTGGGCTTCCTCTGTCACCATTTCAAAGTGATTTCTCAAGATGGCTTTTTTTTTCCAACATTTTTATATGGACTCTATAGCTCAATTTGTTCTTTTTTGTTTTTTTTGTCAAACACTCCTGACTTGGAGCAGACGGGCTTGTGTTGTGATTTCTTCTGAGCCAGCCTGTCCTGTTAAAACAATGAGAGGAGAAACCCACGCCAGTGCGGCGCTGGGACTCCAGTGCTGCCGTTTATCTAGGGTGGAGTGAAGATTTTCTCACTAGGCAGGACTCTGAAACAGATGAGCACTAGGAGCTGAAGTCAAAGCACCTTTTAGGGACTTAGAGCAATGATTGTATATCATAGGAGAAGGTTAAATACAAATCTTCTGTGTTGAGCAGCTGCGGTTAAGGTGTAGTGGATAGCATTTTCCACAGATTCTGTGCTTAAAACTTTATTAAACCTACTTGGTGTCAACTCAATATTGTAGAGGAGATCCTTCAGATCAAAGTATTTCTAACACATTTTCTCTTTTGTGTTTTTTCCAGTCCTGGGCTGACCTCATTATTAAGGACTTTTTCAGGCTGCTTTTTTTTTTGTAGGGAAATGGCTTATTCCTGTTTCCCATGTCAGTAAAAGTGTGGGGATGGCAGGTTCTCTTTCACAGGAACCAGCAATCAATGAGCTGTAGATCAGATAGATGGCAATAAGGGCACACAGACTGTCCTGCTCAAAGTAATGTGCTTTTTATTTTTTTTTCTAGTTACTTTGTAGCAGTTCTTTATCTTCAGAATAATTCTTGTCTCTGGAAGAAAGATGTGGAGCTTTTTGTTTCTGGTTGGTTGGTTTGGGTTTTTTTAACTTTAAATCAATATATTTTCACTCAGATTTTTTTTTTCCTTTCAAAGATTATTTTGGCAAGTACATCCTCTTCATTTAATTCCATGTACAATATGCAGTCTTCTATGGGTAAGGAAAAAGGTGGGATATAGAAAAAAATCTAGCTCCTCAGATACATGTGCTTACCTTAATATCTTATAAAGAGAAATAAGGGAAGACCTTTGAAAGAACTACTGTTACTGAGATCCTCAACTTTACTGAAGGCTGGAGGGAACTAAACACTGATGACTTAATGTGGCTCCCAATAAGGCAGGTGGCAAACTTTCTGTTCTTCAGTGGTATTTGATTTGCACCCCTGCGTTGTTTTTTTTAATGGCATGTTTTTTTAAAAAAAAAAAAAAACACCGCACAACCCCCAAACAAACAAAGAAAACTCCAGAAAACACTAAACCTGCGTGAATCTCCACTCTTCAAGCACTTGGTTTTGGCCATGCAAAAAGAGGGATTTTTCATATATTGTCTGTAGGACTAAATACTTACCAGGTCAAAGCATGGACAACAATTGCTGCCTTCATTTTCTCCAAGGACAAAACAAAGGAAAGTTGTTTTGCATTCAGGGTATTTCAAATAACAAGTTTTATGCATATACCATATGAAAACAAGGATGTAGGTTACAGATATTCAGTGTATTCTTTGAATTCTATTTTGATTTTTTGGAGAAGTTCAGTGTCATGATTCTGTGTTCACTGGGTAGAAATGAAGTCATTGTTTCCTCCTATTAAAAGTAAATATTGGAGAATTGGTAGACAAAATAAGTAAGTGAGCTACTGCCTCTTTTTTGATCCCCGTTGTGCTAGGATCTGGTTTTGCTGCTGGAAGCAAACTTAGTGTCTTGTCTTCAGCAATTTCTGAAAGAAAGTAAGCAGAAATAACACAGAGAACTCATGCAGTAAATTTTATGGTCATCTTTTGGTCTATACTCCTGGTAAGAACTGGACTCAAACATGTTTAAATCAGAAAAAAAAAAGGAAATACAAGATGAAACACAATCTTTTGGACAGAACTGTCTTAGCAGCTATTGTTTACTGATTAGTGGCTTCTAAAATGCAAACTTCATTATCAGTAATGATAACTGCTGAAAATGGCTTGTGCTCAAAATAACTATGACCACTTAGCTTGAATCTCTTTGCAGATATCTCTAGCTATTTAAGATCAAAATAGCACTTAATGAGTTTGAGTAATCAATAGTCCCAAAGACTTCTGAAGATCTTGGCACATAAAATATTAATAGTTTATATTTGTCTTTTAAGAATCTACTCAGCATTGTTAACACATTACAAAGTGCGAAGATTGCAAAGTGCTTGTATTAAATGATGTTAAAATGCTTACAACAAGCACAAGATGCTTGTTTTATGTATCGATGTAAATAAATGCTATTTCCATTCTGTTGAAGTACACAGTTACTTTGAAGTTCAATGTCGAGTTTGATTTGCTGACAGGCTCGTTTTGCTACAGGATGGAAAGGTACATCTTCAAAAATTGTCATTTTTCTACAGTCTTTATATTTGAAACTACATAAAGAAATTCTTCTAGGTGAGAAATGTTAGCACGCTTACTGGACAGGCTTACAGAAAAATATCTGTTTTACTCCATTTTACTTAATCTAGGAGCATGACTAAAGTGTATGGTTAATAAGCACAGCTGGTTAAGGTACTACAGGCTGAGTAGGAAGAGAAGTGTTAGCTGGAGTGTGGGTGGGTAGATATTGGGGTATGCTTCTGAAATCCCACAGCAACTCAGAATTAATAACCTGTTGCAGCTATCAAACATTTCAATAGAAATTGCAATTTCAAGCGGAGTTTAGAAAAGGAGACTGTTGTAGATACTCAGTGGTGCTGTGCCTGCCCCTTTGATGCTAGGAGAAGTGATAGCCCCATCATGGGGCCATGGTCCCTGTCGTGGGGCCATGGTGCTGGCAGACAGCTGACTCAAAGTTTGACTTTGCAGAGACAACTTCTCAGAGTTATTTGGAATGGTAACAGTCTGGTGTTCCCACTTCTTTTGGTGTATTCTGTTGTTTAATTCAAGCTGAATGGTATATGCCTGGCATGTAAGTTAACAGAAGCAAGAAAGAAATTGTTCTGAAATTCCCTGTCTATATGTGTATGAAAAGAAAACCGATGAAATGTATAGAACTACTACAGAAGAAGGGGCAGAAGTTAACTACAGCAAGGAGATTTTAAGAAACCAATGTAGATAGGCATGTGTTACAGCTCAGGTGTATTAGTTATTTTTCATTTGGAAAGGCAGATGTCTTTGAGGGGAGAAGAAAGAAACTGAGGACTTGAGCTTACAAGGAATATGTGTGAGTCTTGACCTGATTGTGTTATGGAGTCAAGGTGACCGGTCTTCTCAGATCTTACTACAAAGAATTCAAACACTTTCCAATTCCCTTTTAGCATCCATGTCTAGTAAATGAGACAGTTTGTACCCTACTGAAATGGAACAGTCTATTTTCTCTACCGGAGACCGAGCATCTCAAAGAAGGGTCTCTTTCTTTAAAAACATATGTGCATAAACATTCAAGGGGAAATTGCTATTGATCAAAAGAGCAAGATGTTTCCATCTGCTCGGCTTTCTGCATTACTGTAACAGCAATTTTAGTCACATTGGCAATTTTTATTTAATGGCCTCTCAATTTTCATGCTGTGTATGTAACTGAAAGTTATTATATTTCAGCAACTGAAAGTGATTATATTTTTGTTTCATTGATAATTCAACTGCTTTCAAGGTGGAATTGAGGATGGGAAAAAAAGAAGAAAATTCACAACTCTTGCCAGACATGGCTTGACTGTGGGAGTATTTGAAGACCTTTACTTGGAGCATATGGTATGAAATTGCTGCTGATCTGGATGTCTTGGGTGTAAGCATGAAACAGTTAGATACTGTCAGTCAGTACCTGTCAAAAGTTGGAATCTAATGAGGCGAGCTTTAACTTGCATAGCTAGAGAGTACCTGTCTCAAATGTCACCTGCATACAAGATGAAAGATTTTTTTTTCTAGTGGCAGATTTGTACTGAAATCCAATAGACCCTTTAAGCTTGACCTTCTTAAGCAATTGCGTAATATTTATACTGAATTGCGCTTGGATGGGAAGAGGAGGTAAGGGGAGCCGAGCGACTGTCCTGTACATCTTTCGGGGGCAGTCTATTTTGAAAGGCAGTCTGTTTTAAAACATGATCACTTGGCTATGCAGCAGTCACGATGTCAAGTTGCTTCTGGACAGTTGTTTCTAGGAAACTTTAAGGGCACCAGACAATTTTTGTTTAATCTGTCCTCTCTCTCTACATCTTAATAAGGTAAAAAAAAAAGCATTTATAGTTTGCCAGCTGTATTTCTCTGCCGTAACGCTTCCCTCGCTGCTCCGGATTGTAAACACCGGGGTGGTTGTTATCTCCCTCCTGCTGGCAGTGCCATTAGAGAGGTTTTAAGTAGCACCAGTGCGATGCTGGCTGCTGCCGAGATTCAGAATCCTGTTATGACTGTAAACTGTGAACCGTAAAATACTGGAGGACAGAGGTTGAGCAAGTGTTCTGATTTATCTACCTTAGATCTGGCTTTCCTTTTGCTTTGGAGGAAAAAGGCTGGCTCTCCTAGCTTAAAAAGAAAAAAAAAAAAAGTGGAGGAAAAACCCTGCATGTGTGTGATACAGAAGTGAATTAAATAAAGCCTCTAATAAATTTCCTTTCTTGTGTATTAGCTTGTTTCTGACAGATGTGCAGAGAAAACATAATTTTTGGAGCATAGTAGTAAGCACTGCAATCTATTCTGTTGGTGTCCAAGAGCGGTACTTGTATAAAACAGTTACAAGATATAAACCCCCCCATCTTCCTATTTTATGTTATCAAAGGAGGTCTCTTCCTTCCCAGCTGTTCTTGGTCCTGTGTTGTGGTTTGCCTGCCGGTACCTATAAGGAGGTATTAAAGAATGCTTGGTGGAGGCCTCAGCTCTTATTTCTGCTGAGAAAATCCTCTGTTCTTTTCTAGGAAGGTCTATGCAAAAGACTTAGGTTTGTCTTACTAAATATTTTTATTTTTAAACTCTATGGTTTAGCTGGATAACTGTATATCCCCAGTCGTGTAATTTTTCTTAACCACTTGAGCTTTCCTTGATAGTGTTGTGTTTCATTTCTGCTGTTTTCCTTGTGTTTCCTCATGCAGGGATACAAGCAGTTGCTTGAGCCTCTGCTCTGCTGTCAAGTCTTTCTGCCAACCTGTCTGGCTGATGAGAATCTCCCTCAGACCAATTTAGTGTTTGTAAATAGCTTTGATGTAAGTCATGTCACAGTAAAAATAATGAAAACCCCTATATGAAGTGCTGTGCTAGTCCAGTGATCCCGATAAGATCGGTTCATCCCTACATCAATGTAATTTAGAGAAATAGCTGTGTTGTGAATGGAATTTGAACAAGAAGTCCCCATGGAAAAAGGGTGGTTAAATTAAAATGATGTTTAAATCAGAATAGCACAAAGAAGACATTGAATATAAATCAACTACATTAATGGAAAACAAAGCTAATTTTGGGAAGCGTGGTGTGAGTGAGAAGGTCCTGCTTTGGTTTTGTTTGCACCTATGCATTTGTAATATGTTGATATTTTAGTTTTTTTACCTGTGTGGACTTGATGTCAAGATAAATAATAGCGCATCTTTTTAAATGTCAAAAGTCAGCTTAACAACGAAAGTTAAACTTCAGAACTACTACAGTGCAGAGGAGGAAAAAAAAATCTTTGTACAAAGAATTAGGCATTAATAAACTACAGAACCTTTAATTCTGTAATATTTTTATTTCTTATTTTTATTCAGATGTTCTTATCTGAGCAGAGGTGTGACATGAATTGTTTGGGTTGTGAAATAAACCTGTACTGTATCTTGAACATAATATGAACACTCTCGCCTCCCCCCTCCAGATGAGAAATAGGGGACCCAGATGTGTCTTGGTTGTTCTGAAGTGAAGTGAGACAGAGGGACTAGGAAAGATTTGTGGAAAATATCTGCAGCAAGAGACAGTGTCCTTCGTGTCTGCTGTGACAGACAGCTTGCAGCTGGTCGTTGTATAGACGAGCTATCTGCACATCACTGGTGAAGCAGGATGTGACTGAGGACTGCTTTGATACTGCGCACCACCCAGAGAGCTGCTGCTTGTCCCTCTGAAGTCCCGGTCATAGCTTCTAATTTCATCTGGGAGGATCACTGTCACTGCACATCAGTTCCTGCCTCTGCTACATCCATGCAAAGCTTCCTCTCCACTTGCTGGTTGAACTGGCTTGAGCTAAACAACACACATTAACCCACCAAACTCAACATTGACATTTTTGGCTTGGTTGTTTTAAACACAGTGTTCAAGCCAAGCAGTTGGAGCTCCAGCTCGTTCCTGATCACGTCTTCTCTTGGAAGACTCTAGAAATGCTGGGTGGCTGCTCCTGTTGTAGGAGAAAGGAGGCTGCTTGTGCACAGCTGAGGGTCCCCAGGGTGCCACAGGAGGTTCTCATCTTGCCTTAGGTTGACAAAACACCTGCCCAAGGACTCCAGTTCTACTTCTGCTCGAACCTCTGTGTGCAGGAAGCTTTACTGTGAGGTTACATCCGAAAGACTGTGGAAAGTTTTGATGCTATTAGAGGAGAAATCAAGGAATAAATACTTGTCAAATGTACCTTTCTGTACATTTAATCTGAGCTCATGCATGGTGGGTGGCATAGTGCCTAAAGAAAGGACTGTACGGGACAAGGCAGCAGAACGACCTGAACTACCAGCAGGAGGCTCTGATGGATTTCACTACTCTCCTTTCAGTACAGCATTTAAATTCAAAGCAATTTAAGAATCCAAATCTGCCTTGTCTGAGTCTGAAGGATCCTAAAAGCCTTAATTGCCAAGGGTGAGGGTGGGCACTGAGGCTGGCAAGCTGATGGCAACTGGCAACTTCTAGAAGGACATTGGCAACTTACAGTGTCTGTCTCTTCGTTCATCTTTGGATGCTTTCCCTGTTTCTTTGGTGAAGAACAGAGATGTGGCTGCAGAGGATATTTATAATCATCAGCCTGTCAGAGTTCTTCATGCCACCCTACACAAAAGTTGAAATCTGGATGCTAGCAGCTTGCTGCCCTGAGAACAAATAGATAACGAACGAGCTGATCCTTCACTTTTATTTAGGTGTTTTGGTTATTTGTGAAGACTTCATTTCTCACTTCAAACTGCATCTAGGGAATGAATCCTAAATGCCCAGTCTCTGTCTCAACAGCTAAGGTGGTCCGACTGAGGGCGAGATTTTTTTGTACCAGTCTTTGGGTGTTTACTCCAGTTTAGTTTAAATGGAATCTAGAGACATCTTGCCTAGTGCACCTCGTGGTGCACTTCTGAGTCTGAATACATGAGTTTCTGGGGAAAGTGTACTGTATTTTGCTGTGTATTCCTCTATGATGGATTTCCCATGGATATGCCCTTTTAGATATCCAAAATATTGCCATGTGCTAATGTCTTAATATTTCCATCTGTCAAATGGTTATGGATATCAATACCATTTGTTATTCACTCAAACTGTATAAGTCACTGCAGTAAGTTTGAACGCTTGCTCTTGGACCTTCATTTATTCCTTTTTTGGAGCTCTCCACAACTCTTCTGATGCTGACTTTGAATTTTGAAAGCCTTGTCAGCATCCTTTGTGTTCTTGTATACTTACTTTACTATGGTTTTCAGTGGATCCAATTCATGGATTTTTTTTTCTTTAGGTAAGAGAATGCTTAAATTAAAGATCTTGAGACAAGAAATAGTTACAAAAGTGGTGAAAACATAAACATAAAGCACCTTATGCATTCCAGGATCCCAGGATGTTCTCCACTGAGGCTGTGGTGTTTAAAAACCCACAAGTAGCTTGCTTAAGGAGCAATCCCTGACGTTCTGCCTTGCTGTGATGTACACACTTTCTAGAAGCTAGTGAATAAGTTAGAATATATATTTGAAAACATGAGTAGCTTAACTCTCTAGAGCTGTCACACAAACTTGCTGACCTGAGTAAGCTGATGCAAGAAGTACGAGAGGTAGGAAGCTAAATATGGGAGTGAGTATTTGTGCTTATGTTTTGTAACCTTTACTGCAACTCTTCCTTTTTCATTTTTGGGGATTCCCTGTTGTTTATAAACAGTGTGGGTTTTTTCATGTGCTGGAGAGGAGGGACTATATCTTGGCAGAAATTGTCAGGAGCTGTTTTTGGAGATCAGATTTAGGCTTTAAACTCCTTTCTGGCTGCAAAGATATCTGCTGTTGGTGTGGACACTGTTTTGAGCCCACATATTCCTGAAAAGCTCTAACCGAGCTTTCCCAAACTACTCCAGCAGGATTTTCACTATGTCTGCACTGCATCCTGAAGGAGCACTTGGGAGTGGAATTTAGGGACAAATAAAATGTATTAAATTTACTAAGTGTGCTTCAGTTCTGACTTCATTTAATCACAGTTGCTTCTGCCTTTTTCTCCTTTTTAATTTCTGAAAGTTTGGAGGAGAAGCATTCAAGTAGTCAAAAATGTGAGTCAATCATTAAATGTTCCAAGGCTTTTAAACTTAAGTTTATTGAATTTGGGATTTTTAAGGCTGGATCAAATATTCTTTTCTTCCGACTATGATAGTCAGCATGAGAACCTTCCTTATATTGCTTTGTTCTACTTTAAGGGAGATTTTAAATGTCTCTTACAGTCACAGGAGCTTAGAGACAGGGATTTTAAGAGAAAAGTCCAATAATTCCTTAAAGAAAACAATGAGATTTGGGGAGAATGTTTGTGGACTAAATATCATAAAACTCATTCTCAGGTGACTACAATACAAGTGCAATTGAATGCTAACCTGATGTTAATTTGAACCTTTGCTTTTGGATTTTTTTATATATTTTTTCGGCAAAATTTCTGGTTTAGCAGTAAGATGGATTCTGGTACAGCAGCAGGAAGAGCTTATGCTGGCTGACAGAGCAGTGGAGGGGAGGATGCAGGCAGCTAACATAACTTCTGCCAATCTAGATTCCCAGGGGATAAATCCTCAGCTGGTATGAATTATCACAGCTTCATTAGTGCAAGTGAGGGATGTCAGGCTGTGCCCAGCTGATGATCCAGCCCTGTGGCTGTAAAACCTTCGGTGGGCAATATGGCTCGGTGTCTGTGTGTGTGTTCATGCGTATGCATGTGTAACGGATTAAATATGGTATCGTACCACGGCAGAAGGGCAGTCCAAGGATTCTTGCGAGCGGGGCGTTAAGGCAGAGCACAAGGATGCTGCATCCTTATGGGTCCTTTCCAACTTGAGATATTCTATGATCCTGTGTGCCTTTTTTGCAGCTCTAGCCTGGCTGGTGCACTTCTGCTCTTCCCCGTTGCAGCACTGGACCTTTTGAAGAAGAGTGTGATGTTATAGTGCTTCTGGAAGCTTAAATTTCAGGCTGAATGCTGTAAGAGTTGAATTGCTATATATGCCTACCCTCTGACAGCACCTTTTTAACTGCTGTTGTAGTAAATTGCTAATGGCTTTGACTTGCACCTCAAAAATTGAGACTCAGGCTGTGGGGTGGCTTCGGCTGTCCCAAATGGGACATCCCTTCTGTGGTCTTGCTACATGCCAGTAGACACCGCTGAAGGAAAAGCAGGCTGAGATCTAATCTGGCTGGAGCTGAAGAGCTTTGATGAACCATTTCCCTAGAGGTGACAAGCTAATGGTTTGTCCACAAAGCCGTGCAGCTTTTCCCATTTCTCTGGGAAATGAATAGAGCTGGAATGGAATCATATGCTGCATTGTGATAGCCTAATGCTCTTAGAGCTGTGTTATTACCCAAGCTGCTTTAGTGGACAAATTAGACATGCAGAATTTCCAGATTTAACTTATTCAGATTTTAATTAACTCAGTGTAATAAGCTGTAAGCACATTAATATCAACAAAATACTTTGTACTGTATCTGTTAATATTCAGACGGTAACGCCAGAAGTATTGCTTTCATACAAAGATTGGTGGAGCTGGAAATAGTGGGGATCTTTTTTAGGAACTTGGAACATGTTTCTGAAATCCTGCGTTTTCCATGGTAGATCTCAAATAACAGCTGTGCAGTGGAAGGTGCTTGTATGGCATTTTTAATAGCACATGCATATTTTTTAAGTTAATATTTTAAAAATTGATAGATTCATTTGCATTCACAAGCTTGGACAGATGGCGTGATCCGTAACAAAATACTGAACAGCATACTAAAAAGGATCATTTCGGCACCTATCCCCTGCAAGCGGCTTTCATCCAAATGATGAGGGAAAGCTTTCAAAATACAGCATCCTCACACAGGCCTTTCTAAGGTACAAACGTTCCCTGAGCACCTGCAGATGGACGTTTGCAGTGGCTTCACGTAAGCTGGAGTTCAAGCTGCAGCTGCTTGCCCCGGTCCCTGCCCTGCGTGGTGCATCGGTATTGGGAAAGATTAGAAAAAACCACCTGAAAAAGAGCCCGCTCCTGCGCTTGTTTGAAAAGCTTTTCTTGGGAATAGGGAGTTCCTCACCTGCCACCAGGGTTGTTTCCAGAAGTGGTTAACCAGGGGATGCTCCAGTGCACTGAGTAACAGAGGGATCAGGGCTTCCTAAACCGCTTCAAGGCGCCACGAACAAACGTGGGTAGCCATGCTCTGTCTTGGATCCCAACAGGAAAGTGGCCATCCTTTGATTAGCTGTTTTGGCTGTGCATACAAAACTAATTGTATGGAAATGTTATAAAAGTCCAGCTTATTTTTTATTTAAAAAAAAAACAACTACCTTTATCTCCTGATTAAAGATAAGCAAAAAATATTAGTTATTTTATTTTCCACCATCTATTTCCTCTAGCATGGTTTAGGGGTTTTTAACATCTGGAGACCTTGGAATAACTGTAAATTTGGAACTGGTCTCAGTAACCTCTATTCTGTCTCATTTGTATTGTTTCTTCATCTTACACGGAGACCAGGAAAAGCCTGAGCATCAGAGGAATTTTGAAGAAAATTCTTTGGGAGGATAATTATTTTAGTAATAATTTGAACTTATTTTAGTAAAAATACCACTGGATTTCTATTAAAGAGGACATCTGTGGTTGCAAATTAGGGGAAAAAATGTTTCATATACTGCCAGTTGAGCAAAGCTGCAATATGTTCTGGAAGTCAAGCTGTGTTTTCTCATTTTTGCACATCATAAACAGTAATAAAAGTCTTTGGGGCTAAATTAGGTTCTCTGTTTCACTTCTGAAACCTCAATTGCTTTTCTATTGTCAGCAGACGCACAGTGCAAACCAACCTACAGAAAATAAGATTTCAGCAAGGTTCAGAGCAGGGATAATTACAGAATCACTTGGGAAAGTCCCAACTGGCACAACATTTGTTAAGGGTAATTTTACTCTCCCCAAAATGCTTCTCAGTAAACTGCAAGCAGAAAAGACAAGACCTTTAAAGTCTCAAAGTATTGTCTTAACGAAATGGACTGTTATTTTTAAGGTATAAATCAGCCCTGGAAAACTGCATGCTCACACAAATGTATGTTTTTGCATCAGTCTTTTTTTGAGGAGCAGCAGGTTAATCCCCAACTATTTACTTTGTGCCACTGTTTGAGGAGAATTGGCAGCTGTTGCTCATGTTCCAGTTTAGCCTGGCATTTATGGTGCTAAACAAGGCATGTTATAGCCTACATCCTGAAGTTCTATGGTGCTAGATCCATATGCAGTGTGGGTCATATAGGGGAGCTGCCCAGTTCAGCTGGTGGAGCAGCCTATGGCCCGTGTTTGAATGGAGAGGTGATGGCCAGGTTGCCACTGCTGGGGCTTGGCTGTTTTTTTTTTTTAGACTACAAGTTTCTAAAAATAATTTTAAGTATTGTGTTTTCCAGATAAGCAACACTAACCAAAGATGAAGGCTGCCATTGCACAGATCCTGGGGACCTTTCAGACTGTAAAATTACAAGATCATTAAATGAAGTTGTTTAAGTTCTGTAGTTACCAGAACCAGAATTTCTTACTGGTAGGTTGAGATCAGAAATGTTTTATTTCATTAGAAAGGAATTGCCTTGGTGCAGGATTTAAATACTGGGTAGCTAATAACAGTGGTTGTTAACCTATCAGTTTAGCTTGCCTGGATAACTGCTAATGGGGGATGTAACTGCCTGACGTCTTGAGCAGAACTATTGAGGGCTGGGAAACAATTGTTCTACAGATGTACTGTTCTCTAATAAAACAAAGCGTTTAGGTTTAGGAGGGAAATCTGGAGAAATAGATTTTTATTGGTAGGAATGTGGGTGCAAATACTGAGGAAGAAGCTGTCTGTAGCATTGAGCAGTGATTTGGGATTGTATTTGAGAAGTAATTCTGTCTACATGTGTCCTGGTTTTGCAGAGATAAAATTCATGGAATCACTTTTCTGTTACATGTTGTTTCAGTGTGTGGCCAGCTGTGGTCTGGTGATCAAGGCCATGAGCAGTGAAAGCCAGGGCAGCTGACCCAGGCTGGCCCACAGGTGTATTCCATAACATTAATGTCAGGGTCACTATAAATGGGAAAGCTGCTGGGGAGGGGGCTTTTTGCTCTGCTCTGTTCTCCTTTCCATCTTTCTGCATCTCCTCTCAACAATTGCTGTCACTGGAGGGACTTGCTGCCCCTCTGAGCTAAGTATAATTTTGTGTCTTTTGTACTAGCATTGATATTGGTTTCCTTATTTTATAAAATCTGTTTAAATTTTAACCCACGAGTCTCCCTCCTTTTCCCAATTCCCTTTCTCAGCTGGGGAGGGGAGACTGGGTGATAGAACAACTGGTTATTGTTTAGCCCTGGGTGTGGGCTAAATGAAGACAACATGGAGGTATGGCGTTTAATGATTTTTTTGAATTATATAATTTTGGAGCCTTAATTCTGATCGTGAAATAGATTGTTTGTAGCATGGGCATCTCATAGATTTGAGGACTTTCTGGGATTGTCTCCTAACAAAGAGATGATGGTAACTTGCTGTTCTGCAGGCTTGTGCTCTATATCTGTCTTGCTTTCTCCAGTTGTAAGCTGGAGATTCAGCCACTCGGTTGATCCATAGGTTCCTGCTCGTATGCTTTGATTTTAATGAAGTGCTTTGGCAACTGAAACACTTAAGTCAGTGCTAGGTACTAATTTATTATACAGATGTCATCAGCTTGCTCTATGTGTGAATATAAAAATGAATCTTACCCTTGCTGTGCAAAGACCAAGATCTCAAGAATTGTCCTGGGACATTCAGTCCTGTGGGGCTGCTGTGGGACTAGTCGATGCTTCCTGAATATAGACCAAAAGCCAGTCTTGATCACGGTAGCCTAGATTCAGGTTAACAAAACCAAAACGCTTTTGTAACTATTCTAAATCTTTATCCAGAGAAGTCAGATCTTATCAATATCTCTTTGAAATATCTGTGGAAAACTCATCTTGAGAGAGGCATTGGCTCATATTTCTTGTCACGAGATGTCCATGTTGATAGTCAAGGGCTGATGAGAGGGTCACGCTACCACCATACTGCAGGTTGCTTAATGCTCATCATCACCATCACAGCCACTCTCGAGCCCGTTAAATGTAGTTTGAATTTTTTCATTTGTGACATGGTGTTCATAAACTGTTACAATGCTAACAGGGATTCTCCTTTCTCTAATTTCTTTTTATAAGAAAGGATGTTTTTGTAAATGAAAATGATAAAAGGTGTCTCTTGAGTCTCTGCTGGCTGGCCCTGGCATGCAGGGACCACTGTGAAGTCTCATGGACTTACGGGTCTGTTTATAGTGTTATAATTTTTCCTTTTCAAATCTTATATTTGTTTTCAGTTCAGGGTAAGAAACTGGAGAACTCCACATCTGTACCAGAGTGTTTTTTCAGTGTTAGGGTTCAACCAGTGGACACGGAGTCAGAGTATCTGGGTGCATTTCTTACTTCTGTCGCAGACTTCTTGTGTGACTGAATAAAGTGCTTTGTTCTTCTGCACTTTGGTTCCCAGTAAGCAAACTACAGACTAGAACATTGACTTTCCTGTGCTTCTGTGTATTGCGACATATTGTGAGATGTTTGCCCAGGGTATGTTTTGTCACTGTTGGACTACCAGTGCCTGATCCCTTCTGGCCCCAATCTGAGACCTCCCTTTGCCCCTGGCCTTCAGTATAGCCAGTCGTAGGAAACAAATATGAACAACAGGAATCTGCAATCTTCACCTGCTTTAGTACTGTCTGGAGTGCTTGGGCATTGGCTATTCCTCGTGCTTACACACCATATCCTTGGGGAAGTACATTGCTTTGCTTTTTCTCCCCCCCCAATCAAAAGATGCTTTTTTTACACTGTTGCTTTTGCCTATTTCATGTTGCTGATACACTCTTTCTTTGTGTTTTGACACAATTCTGGCTCACAGTATAAACCAGTCTATGGAATATTGCTTTTTCAGAGTATCTTCTTGGTAATAGATTTGATAATCATTTGGTGGTACATTTCCAGATTAACATATTGAACAGCCGTTAATTTGAAAGCCCATCTAGGTCATCTGTCATCTACTGCTGACACCCACATCAATTTTTTTTTTTTTGACCCTTTTGATAGTCTCAACTGCAGCTCCTGAGAAGCACAGCGGACTAAAGGTTTTAGTGTTTTCTCATGCCACCCAAGAGAAATAATTTGAGATTGGTACAGCAATCCATAGAAGAGCATCCCTGCTAGGGAAGCAGAGGCTTAAAATTGAATTTAGTCTGATATAAAGGCAGAACAACTTCCCAGCATTTGAAATAATGCATCTACAGATGGAAGAATAAAGTTATTGAACATAGCTTTGTTCTTTAGTAGTTGAGCTGGCTTTGTGTTGAAGTGGTAGATGCTTTGTCTTCTGGAGTGGGTTGGTGAATGTCGGGTGTGGTGATGTCCTGGTTGCCATCGCAGCTGCTGCCCTGGAGAGGCCAGGAGCTCAGCCCTGTCTGCTCCCAGGTCGGTGGTGAGGCCACCACTGAGCCATCATTTCACTTACTGTGCCTGATGGTGACTAAGGTGACATGAGCTTATTACTATAGTGTATTTTTATAGCAATAATAACCTGGTGGTTTTGCCATTGAACGTTGTAGGATTAGTACTTTATGTGAAGAGGGGCTATGATGTTAACACAGTATTATAAAGTCATGGTTAGGCTTACAATTTTCTCTCCTGAGGGGAAGGAGGCAACTGTCCTGTAGCCCGGAATTGTGTGAAAACCTGTAACTCCCACCCAAGTACATGCAGATTAATTATGCTCTCCTATTACAGTTTGGAAATGAGAGCCTTGTATGCACTGACTAAACAACATGCCAAAGATGGGACTGGCTTCTTGCCTTTTCACACTGTAAATCACCGAGACAACTCTGCTTTATTCCCTGGGTTCTGTGTTAAATTTCTACTCTGCAAGCACTCAGCAAGGTGGGTCTGTTGTGTATGTTGACTTTATTCCTGGCTTCTCTACAAAATGCATTGTGAGAAGTAAGAGATGCTCAGTGCCCTGTAAAGCATGCCAGGGTCAAAAATCGATATTAATAAATTATCAATTGATTTAACGGATCTACCAGTCAGGCAAATTGGGATCTTTAACTTCTAATTAGTGACCTTGATCTGAAAGAGAACATTTAGGTTAAAGTAGAACAAAACATTTGTGTCTCAAACCAGCTGGAGGCTGTGCTTTTCCTTTCTTAAGGTAGGCAGAGCTTGTTTCTGCCCTTGTTCAGCGATACAGAAAATGTAAAATGCCTTCAAAGGAGCTGGGATGAATGCAGTACTATTACTTGCTAATAGCAGCAGAGCATAAAGACTGATTAGAGCAGTTATTCAAGATGGATTCAGATTATTGAGTAATATATGGAACAAACATCAACAAAAGTAAAGTGAATATCCTGACAGTGATTTATTAGACCTTCAAGTGTGGTAGACTGCTAATAATCTCCCATAGGCTGGTGGACTGATCCCCCTTTAGAACATTTACAGGTGGGTCAGTGACGACGTCACCAAATGTGCTGGAGACCTCATGTCCCTCGTGTCTGCTTGCCACCATTCCTTAACTCTAAGTATCATCTTGATGCTAAACTGGGTAATAATAATAAATATTTAAAATATTTTTTTGTAAATGTTATCATCAACCTGAAAGCAGCCCTGCAGATGGCACAGGTGATATAACCGCAGTACTTTGTTTCTTGGAGTGATCTAAAGGATGTTAAAACATGCTCTCTGAATCTTGCAGTAAAAATTAAGTGTAATTTGAATAACTTTAACATCTAAACAGTGCATTGACTTTAATTCTCACTGGCCTTCCATTTAAGACTTTAAAAGTTATAGTTGAAAATGATGGTTTATATTGAAATCCTCAAAGAGAGAGAGATCTCCTGGTTTGGATTGTAATAATGCTTCTGAATTGTAATGACATCGGGGATTTTTGTTTTGTTTTTAAGTATTTACTTTTATTATTTTTTAAAAGAAAAGCCCTAAAATGTGAAAGGTGTTTTTACTGTGGTTCATACCAGAAGCATCACAGTCTGTGCAAGCATAGGAATGTCTTCTGGTGTTATTTTTCCATGGTAGTTAATTCTCTGTGGACTAAACCCTTCAAGGTCTTGGTGTTTGTGGAATGCAGCGTTTGGGTTGTCAGAATAAAAGAAAGAAATGCATCCTATTCTTGAAGAAACAACAACATATTCTCCAAATCCTAAGCTCTTCTTGATATCAGTAGGACCCTTCTGTAGTTTGAAGCCCTAGTAATTAATATTGGTGTTCCTCCTGTAGAGAATGGCTTGGGAATCTAAAAGCACCTGTTTAAAAAGAACAAACCCCCTTCTAAACCTCACTCACACCTGTGTGTATTAGGAAGGAATAAAGGGAAGATGGACTAATAAATGGATATTCAAAGTTGGGCATAAGTCTTGTGAATTAAAGTCATTCTTGTGATACTGTAGAAGGTGTTTTTAGCAAGCTTGGGCTGTCCGTGGATTTAGAAGAGCTGGAGTATCTCTAAACTGGAGCGTTGGGTGCATGAGCTGGTCTGTGTGCGGGTAGCACAGCCCGCTGTTGGGAGGTTTTGAAAATATTAGGGTGTGAGAGACCCCTGATGTGACCGACCCTGAGGAGATGGTCTCAAGAGGCTGATAGGCTCCTTTAGGAAGGCATGATTGACCTCGTCTCATCAGTGCTCACGATACGCTCTGTTCATGTAACTGGAATGCAGCCATGGGTACCACAGCTGCAAGGTGTTGGGTTGTTTTTTCCCAGGAGAAGGTTTGTGACTTGAGGTTTGGGTTGCTGGAAAAAAAAGATTTAGCAAAACCAAGCTTTAACAAATGCTGAATCTTGGACTGTAATGCAGTGTTTCTTGTGCTACTGCTTCTCTATCAAGGGCCTTCTAGTAGTGAGTTTAAGGTTTGATTCCATCTGATGTAGCCATTTCTTTTCAGCGCAGTAAGACTGCTTCTCTGGTGTGTGTTCCTGGTGTTTGGTTTTGGGTTTTTTTTTTTTTAATCCCCCTGCAATGTGTGTGTCAGGATTGGGGAGAATTTTGCTATCAAGCCCTTATTTTCCGAATTGCTCCACTTGAACCTACTTTTATTGGACTCTAATATTGCCTTGAGGCATCAAAGTCCTCTGTAGCTACTAGTGAGGGAAATGTCATCATTTTCGGTAACATGGTGTTTTATATGTAGTTTTGCTGATTCATAACAATTTCTGTAAACTAGATTATAGCTAGTTATTGTGTTTGATCTACATCTCAGTTTTCAGTAATTAAAAAAAAAAAAAAACAACAACAAAGCAAACAAACTCAAAAACCCAAACCAAATCCAAACACAAAAGGCTTACTCTGTTTTCTTTCATGAAATGTTGTGGCTTAATTCAGAGGCAGATACTTGCTGCATTGTATGCTGTATTTATTGCTAATTCAACCCATCCAGGAAACCAACATTAGGTGCAGGGTCCGATTCCGGTTGTATTAATTTTAATGTGACCGTTGGGTATGTGGTTACTTCTGTGGCTAAATATAACCCATCCGAAAACAAAACGTCCACGTTGTTTGGCTGTGTGTGGGCGAACGGCAAAAGCTGTGCTTTTGTGTTGCTGTAATTGGTTTGGAGTGAGTGAGTTCCTGAAGCAAATAATTTTTCAGAGGGAGAAATGCACGGTAAGTCATCTGTCTTGTACAGAAGAGTATGGCCCATCTACCTACCCATGGGCTTGCCGAGAGGAACCTGGACCTGCAGAAGTTCACTGTTACCTCTGGCAGAGTTGACAGCCTCTAACCTTTAATTCCCTCTGCCTCCCGTAATGTGCTTTTACTCTTTTCCTGCTGGCAATGTAGATTTTTTGATTTTTTAGCTAAATCTGTCTTGCAAAACATGATGGTTGGGTAAGACGCAATTTTGCTTTAATTATGATTAAATTACTTTATGAATTAACCGGAGGATCTCATGGGACTGGAATCTTTTGACACATGAGAAAATTGCCTTTCTTTAACAAGCTGCTTCAAGCATGCAAGGTAATATTAGCATTTTTCAGTTATAGCTTCAGGGGATTAAATAATAAGGCGAAGTATTGTACCTACAATTACATGGTGTGCATGTGTGTGTAAAAGTCTTAAAACCCAGTAGACACTGAAGAAATCGGTTGAACTGCTGAACCTGTGACATTTTGCAGTGCGAGTGTGAGTAGGGATTTTTTTCTTTATGAAATGGCTTTTTAAGATGGATTTTTAAGAAAACCTGCAGGTATCTGAAGAATTTTATTTCATCGACTTGTGAAGGTTGGTTGTCATTTGAATACATTGAGCAAAAAAGCATCCTAAGCTCAATACACCTGTTTCACCTTAAGGATAATGACCTGAATGCAACTTCAAAGGGAGTGAGTGGTAATTTCTGTACGTGTTATTTGTTTTACTTAGTGCAATTGTGCTAAAGTAAGTAATTTGATGTTAAAAGCTGTATGGCGTGATTAAGGTCCTTGTGAAATACATGTGATAGTACATGCTATCCATACAGCTCTATAAATAACATATATGATGCATGTGATATACTCTCCAAACTATGATCTTCTGTTTTAATGTGTCTAAATGTGTGCTTAAAGTCAAGCATTTCTTTAGATATGCTGTGTCTGAGGAGTTGAAATTGTTCAAGACTGCAGAAATTGAAGGTGTCAATTCTTTAAAAAAAAAAAAAAAAATGGGGGCAAGAAATAGTACAACAGCTCGTGTCAAATTGAGAAGGAGTGGGACAAGTTAAGTTGTATGACCTCTGCATATGTTGTATTCAATGTGGGCTTGCACCTGCATGACCCTGTGTGGTGTCAGAGGGTTGCTACTGGCTTGTGGTATCAAATCCAATGAAGTGGAAAATTGACAATAAGGGATTTAAACTATTGTTGTCACTGCCCCAGCTGTTTGGTTGTTGTTTTGATGACAGGATTCATTTGTGTTCTACACAAATCCATAAGGTAACAGTAATTAGTCAAAGCGGTAGAAGCTGGGGGGATTATACAATGATATGAAACCATATAACGAACAGAAATTGTATAAGTGTTGCAGCAGTCCTGTTATAAAAGGGAAATACATGCATAATACATACTTTATAGATTAATAAATGTGCACTAGAAAAGGCAAATAATTTGATTTATAAAACAGTCAATGACAGAAACCCAACACCTTTATCTCTAGATTTATTTGAAGGACTGGACAAAGCTGCCTGTGCAATAGCAACCAAGAGTAACGCTTGTGTGCAAATGCTCTCAGTAGTGCGGAATTTTTTTCACATATATTTTTCATGTCTTAGATTAAAATAAGATTAAATGCACACTAGGTATTACAACTATTATACTATAACATAACTAGCCTCTCTACATTCACAGTCTGAAGACTAAATGAGGTTGATAATTTTAAACCTATTCTGTGCTGGCAGAATAGTACAGTAGGTAATGGTCACAAGGTAAACAGCACAAATTACAAACCTATGCAGGCAAGATCAATTCGGTGTTGATAATCTCTTGATTGCATGTGGCTGACCTTTATCAGAAATTTGGGGAAATTGTTTAACAAGAAAAGCACATTGTTGACTATTTTTAAAATTATTATTATAGCCATAGAGATTGCTGAGAGAATTCATATGGAGGATGAACAAAACCCTGTACTATGGTTATGATATAAAACAATTGTTTTACTTTCTTGTTCAGTTCCTTTCTTTATACTTTTGAATTACCTTCCATTTGTTGGTTGCTGCTGAAGATTCGCTTGATGCTGAAGGGAGCCTTATGCTTTGTGCGGATTCAACCCAGGGCTCCAGAAGTTTGCAATCAACAAAGCAAATCATCCATTACCTTGGATAAATATTAGCTCTGACAAATTAAAAATGCATTTTTCTGGTGTGCATTACACTTCATCTCACAGAATGGTAATTGTTGTTACTTTTATTGCTCTTGCTTGTAGTGAGGCATCTGTTTATTATAGTCTAATTGCTAGCATTCAAATCCCAGTCAGCTTAAAATAACTTTTCAGGACTTTAAGATAGCGTATCCAAAACACCACAGGCATTCTCAGTTTATACCTTTGGGGTTTTTGATGCAATTACATCAAAAAAAAAAAAAAAGAAAAGCAGTGGCTGGGTTGAGCTTGGTTGTGTCTTCTGCTGTAATCAAAGGCAGGACTCCACAGAAAGAAGAAATGCACCGAGGTGGTTCAGCTGCCTCTCACCATCAGCGACTCTTCAACCCCTAAGTCCAGCTACCGATTGTGGAGCCCGGAATCCACCACTGCCTCTTTCATAGTCACTTGGAGCTGGAAATGTGTTAAATGACTCTATACACTCTGACATGGCCTTGCATGAGTTATGAGTGACAAACTATTTTTTCCTCTTTGACAGTTAATCTTTATTTCTTCAAGCTGGAATAATCATCTTCCATCGTACTTGTCCCCTGCGGCTGGTCCTGCTGCTTTGCTTCTCTATGTCCCTTGGCTGTTGTTTTAAAAATCCTCTTCAGGGTTTCAAGGCTCTGTACAACCAGTTGGGAGCTGTATCTTTTCTCAGTCCTTCTTGAAAAGCAAATTCTCTCACCTACTGGGAGTATAATGATGATATAAACACAAAGGCACCAATTTTCCTGGATTCTCTGGAATCCGTGTGGGGATTTTTAAACTTCCATTACTGCAGTCTTCTTTTTGCCCTCATCTCCCATCAATAAAACAAGAAAACACAAGACAAAAATAATTTTAAAAATCCCCATTAGAAGATATAAAAACACTTCGAATACCCAGATGAGAAACACTGGGGAGCTGCTGGGGGTGGGGGAGGCCTGTCCAGAGTGAAGGGCTTGTTTGTATCTTTTAGAGATTTATTTTCCAGCGATACTGTGCCGACTGTAGTGAAACTGCTCGTCAGTCTTATCTCCAGGGGATGGAGGATCATGTTTAGAGATGATTCCTACAAGGCTTTTGGAGGACATCCTGTGGTCTCTGCTGTTCTGGCTCAAATCTGCAACTTGACTGCAGGGCAGTCGCCTCGTGTGCCGGGAACCCTTCGGGTTGCCTGTTACCAGCAGCAGTCCTGGTGCTCTGACTTTATTCTCGTGCCTGCCATGGGCTCCTGTTCACATTTCCCTCCTGCTTTTGTGTGAGTACAAGGCCAGTTATAATCCCTTATACTCATATGTTTATTCATTAAGTACTCCAAATTAGTGCTGGTCCAGCTCTGGCTGTTTCCTTGGAAGGGGCAGGCGTAGCTGCATGGTCTGGCTTAAAAGAAAAATGCTTTCAAAATGCCACATTGAGCATAGATTCTCTTAATATGGACTCCTCTGAGTAATGCGCACTTCTGTGCAGCAGAACACTGTTTTGGTTGGCAGGTTGTTGCAGTGATTCCTTGTACACTTTTCTGTAGTAATTGCTTGACGTATATGTTGTTACATAGGATGAGTTTGTTCTTGGAGATACACTAATAACTCTTACGTGACTTTATGGGAAAACTTCTTGATGTATAAAAACTTAAACTGAAAATACTTCTATTTTAGACTGTTTGTGTGTGTGTGCAGGAAGGCACGTGTGCATGTGCACTTGTTTTTGTTACCGATGCATTGTGAGAGGTGGAAGAATGGCAGTGGATTGCCAGGCCGAGAGCAGGATTTCTGCGGTAGCTGGTGAAAGCCTGGTAGGGTGAGCCTAACAGTTGCCATTCATCATGACTTGGTGAGAGTTTTCTTTCACAGGTGAAAAGTAATATGTTCTCTAGAGATATGTATTTCTTGTCCACTGTAATAAAAGCTGCCCACCAGGATGCTGGAAAAAAAAAATAGTGTGTAACGGTTTGGTAATGCCTACTCTGAAAACACTCACCCACATCGCTCGTTATGATGTTTACCCCATAATAACACTATGATTTGGGCTAGATCAGAACTTTTAGCTATTACAAAACCTTTCCCCTCCCCAAACTGTCCTTGTTAACATTTTCGTGCTACTATTGACTTAATTGGAACTATTAACACAAAACATTTCATTAAGTTCATTCATTCATTAAGGAATTTTACAGTTGGGGGAGAAAACAAAGGAATTGAGGGATAAGACTGCACTTCTAGTTCGTGCTGGGAGCTTCTGAGCCTCTCTTGTTTGGAGTTATGCAGGAAATCTGAACCAGCTCTTCACATCTTCATATGCAACATCAAACAACACATGGGGTGTATCTGCTGGGGGGTCTCTGCAGCTGTCATGACCTCTGGTAATGACCAACGTAAACCTTCAATAGGTTTTGTTCCTCCCTTCCCTCGCTACTGCTTTGCACAGTAGCGATTATGCACATCAGCGGAGAAGTCTTTAAGAATCTGGTGAGCATGTTCCTGAATTAATAGTCGATACAAATGTAAGCAGTGATTTATTTCATAACAGGAGTAGTAATTGGTTTTGATCTGAATAAAATGGGGACAGTTCTCTCCTTAGCTGCATGTTATATGATGATAGATTATTGAAGAGTTTCCACATTTGCATCTCACCTAGTGGAAGCTAAGAAATAAAAATGACATGTGCTGTACGTTAGCTCTCTGAAGATGAAACAGAAGATGGCTTTTCTCTTCGCAGTAAGACATTAAGCAGTGACAGCTGTAAATACTCTTATCCAAAGTTTGCTGGATGCTGCAGCCGAGCTCCGTTGGCTTTAGATCAGGTCAAAGGGGATAAATCACTACTTCTGCAGCAATTATTTTCATGACTGTTAAATGTACAGGCAGGCTGGTAAATCTAGGTACGGAGTGACACATTTCCAGAAAGCACTAGTACCTTTCCCTAGCTCATGTGTGTTTCCAGTGCTATGGCAATGGGCTTACTTGGCAAACAGCCACTTGAGATTGGGGCTGGACAACTCTCAGTTGCCAGATTGACATTACTTAGTTTCTTCTTCTAGCAGTTTCTTCTGCTTCTGGAAGGAAGCATGAAATTTCATATATACTCTAAACTCACATAAACTTAAAACTAACCTTCCTTACCTTCCAAATGTTTTTACCCTGTGTAAATTCACCCACCCAATTTGCTCTTCAGCCATGTAATGCAGAAAAGGAGGAGAAGGTGTGAGGGTAGCAAGAAATACACCTTGGTATTTGCAAGGGTAGGCTGCTTCCTTTGGTGTCTGTGCTAGCTCTTGCTACCTTAAATTTACAGGAATGTACGACAATACTTGAACAGCTTGTTGTTTGTATTGTGCTGAAATTGGACCATGTTCTATGAGATGCAGCTTTGAAGTTGCATAAGGGATCTCTGAAACTTCTGTATGAAGAAACCAGAAGCACTGCTTAGGAGACATCAGACGCTTTTAAGATGAGTCCTGGCACTGTGAAAGCCGTTATCTTTTGTATGGATATTAATGAGAGCGTTTTTATGGTAATTCCATGGAGGAGGGAGTGTCAATGATGGAAAAAGGCTCAAAATGTGGCATAATGTATAAAACTGTCTGCAAAGAGCCCTTGCCCTTAGTACTTGCAACAGAACTGACCTACGTCAGAGCAGCGTTTGGCGTACAGTTGTAACTTGGGTGTCATGGCCCAAGACACGTTCTAGTGTTTGAGAAATTAACGGATGGTTTTAGTGACAGTAGTGTCTTGGTTTGCTGTGGTCGGAGAAAGACTGCCTTGAGCTTCTGTCCTAGCACCTAGTAATTTGTGTGTTTCCATTTTAGACTTGGTCCAAACCTTCCAACAAACCACAACTTGCGTTTTCAAACTAATCACCGTCACTGCCAAGTAATGACTCATGTACTATTTTACCTGTGCCTAAAGGAGCTCTTCCCCCCTTGGGTTAATCATCGAATTAGATTAATTATGCTGATTAGACACCAACCCTGACTTGTAACTCATCACTTCCATCATAGCTGTCCGGAATGGGATATTAAACCATTTCCAAACTCAGCTGGAACAAGTTGTGGTAGTGACTGGTGCTGCAAGATCTGTTTAGAACTGCCTGGAACTGTAAACTTTCGGTGTAGAAAGCCATAATATGCGTAAGCGCCATGTATTTCTTTTCCAAATTATGTCTCTTTGTATTGCCACGTTTCTCTATTAAACCAATTTAATCAAATCACTGTCTTCTTACATGGTTGTGGTTTATGGTGGTTGGTCCTGGTCAGGCTTTGATGTTTCTGGCTCCAAGTTGATTTTGAATCCCTGTACAAGAATGTCCAACCGGGCTTGCAAGTATCAAACAGGGTTATTATTTTTTTTTTGTCCAGCCTATGAATGGACGTGTTTTTCAATTTAAGTTTGTGTAAATGGAGGCTGTATAAGATGGCTCTTGAAAAGTGATCCCTGAATTTCCAAGGAGGAAGCCACAAGATATGGTAAAACACGTGCTGCTGTTGTGGCTGTCACGGGTGGAGGTGCTTCTGCTCTATCCTGGTGCTGGGCTCTCTGTGCCTGATGCTGGGCTGGCTGCCATCTCCCTTGTGTGGGTACAGGCCACCCTTTGGGGACATATGGAGAACTGGTCTTTGTTCTCAGCATGTCTGCATGAACGTTGGTGTTCAAAGGATGGGAGGAGGCCATGCAGGACCAAGAATGAGCAGCTGAGGGCTTCTGTAGCTCCCTGGGGCTTTTGTACCCTCAGTGGACTCTGTGCCAGAAAAGGTATTGCTGATGCCAGGTTTTTGAAAACAACTGTTCATAGCATGTGAGATATCTCACCGTTTGCAAGACTACTACGTGGTACTGTAATGTTATTTAAAAAACAAAACAAAACAAAAAGACTGAAGCATCCCGAGGTCTTTGTTTGCCTTCCGAATTATGGATTACAGGAGTCCTGTGTGTGCTTTCAGGGGTGGTGCCAGGAAGCCTGTGAGCTCTGCCCCTGGGTGAAATCTGGTGTGTTCTCAGGTTTTCTTTAAAGAAAAAAAAAAAAAATAAATTTTTTTCTGAAGCCTCTAAATATGACAGGATTTGCATTTAAAATCAGGAGACTCAATGCTACAGTAACCAAATAAGAAAACAGGTGTATTCCCTAGATTTTTCTGTGGACTTTCTTCCCTTTTATGGACACATTTCTTCTACAACTAAAAATCCTTGGTTAAAAAGAAAAACCAATATATGTGTCTCAAAAATCAGGTCTTCACATATATCAAGATTTACATATGTAACATCTAAACTGGATTCAGGTTGTATTACAAAGCTTTCGTGTCTAAATCGCTTCAGGAAGAAAGCAGGGAGAAACTGTGAAATAGCCATACTGTCACAGATGAACAGATTTCCACAGTGCAGTTTGGTATCTGTTTTGTTTTTTCTTTAGTGTGTGTGGAGGCTTTATTTATTCCAATTCCTACCTGATCCCCTGTTTCAGCCCCTTGCTGAATTAAGTTTTGATAGTCTTGTTATCTTGTCATCTTACTCTTGTTTTAAAAGTCTGGGGGAATGGAGCCCTAATAAAAACTACCTTGAAATAACAGAGTTCTGTGTGTTTGTCCTAATTATTCACAGTAAAACATATGCCAGATTTCTCTTGGTAAATGTGCCAGACAGGCACAGACTGTTATTTGCACACAGGATCGTATCGGGGTATAGCAGGCTGCGTGACTGCTGATCTGCTTGTCCAAAAAAGGTTTCTCTTCCCTTTGTGTCTGTGCCTGGCTGCCCTGGGAAGTGTCATTAATCCAACTTGAATTATCTGCTTTGCCGTAAATTAATATTCCTCACAGTCAAGCAATGAACAGTTCATCTGACAGATGAAGTAGATCTGGGGGAATGCTTTAAGCTTTGAGTGTGGGCATAAATACAGGATAGAGGGAAGAACTGGGAGAATTTTCTTCTCAGAAAATGCCACCTCCTTATGGGGACCACCTTAGGAACTGCTGAGAAGATGGATGTCACAGCTTCTTTTAAAGGTTTTGGATAGTAATTCCCCAGCTCTGAAAAGAGATGCAAAAACTGCCAGCCCCTCACACTGTTCATCAAGATGGTGCAGCAATGTGTGTCTCTTCATTTACCTCAAGTGTGTGTATTGGATGGTAAGTTACATTCATTTCTCTAGTTTTACATTTTGATTTCCTGTTAGATTATTTTTTTTTCCCTGCTCACGTTCCTCTTTCTAACATCTCTAACTTCTAATCTGAGGATATTTCACTGCTGTGTTGGAGACCAATGTTTATTTCTTCAGTAGATAACACTATTGTGTTTTTACAGTTTGTAGTCTCTTGCTATTCAAGTCCGTAAAGCAGAAGAACAGCAGGAAGCGTCCCTCTGGCCTGATGCCAAAGGCTGGTGTCCAAAGATTGGCATCCTCGCTTGGGAACACATGGAACAGGAGCGCACTGGCTCCACAGCCGTGGAAAATGCTGCCAAGAGAGCAGTGGTAATGGGGCTGGCAAAAGCTGATTTACCAGTTGCGGGCAGCCACAAGGGCTGGAGGAGCGGTGTCATTGGGAGCGGAGTATCAATATCTACATATACCATATGCTGTAGTTCAGCTGGAAGGGGAAGGAGTGTAGCAAAGGTGTTGCTTGCAAGAGTTGGAACTGTTTAAGCAGATAAACCACATTTCCTTTGGTGATGCTTATGTGACTGACTAAATAAGAATGTCATTTAAGTTGTGGAAGGACTTTTGGCAAGTTGGGTACAACACAAAATATCAGACTTGAGTTCTCATCCTGCCTCTTGCTATTTTACTCCATGCTGTAGGGTTTCACTTACAGTGTGATTTTTGGTTTTGGTCTGGTTTAGATTGGAAGGTGTTACCCAGGGTAAGGATATCCTTGGACGCTGTAGGCACTGTTGCTCTGTAGCACTTGAAGAGTGATGCAAAATATTTTCTTTAAAACATGAACAAAAAACCAGCAATGACTTTGTCTTCTCAGTGTTTCTTTCAGTGCGAGCATAGCCTCAAGGCTGTAAGTTTTCTTTAATATCTGTGGGGAAATTATTACCTGACAACTAGATATCACACTGGTCAAATATAATTCACTATTACTTTCAGATGGTTTATCTATTAAGGGGAAAAGAGTGAGGGGAAATAGTTAAATGTGGTCCTTCAAAAAACAAACCAACCACCACCTCTGTAGCACTGATAACTAATGTCCTGTAACGCTCTTGTTCAATAATCCACAGCATCCTATTTAAACGATCCCTGTTGGTACCTATATTTTGAGCCCTTGCTGGGGAGGAGGTAGTTGCTCACTTCCACGTCTGAATGGCATAGACGTTCGAGCTGCAGTGATCCAAAGTAGGTGTTTTGGTGGTGTTTTCTCCCCTGTTTGGAGGCAGTTACAGTATTCTGTATTAAATTTTGTTTTGTGATCAGGATGCTTTCAGTGAAGTCCAAAAGGTAGAGACAGATGATTAATTGCTGAACAAATATTTACAAGGATCATCAATCAAGACTCAGCAGTGTAGAAGAGCACAAAGAATGAGTGTTAATATTATATTTAAATATTGTAACAAAAGGAAGGGCAAATAAGATGGTTGCTCTTAACTCTAAATACAGTTTCTGTGTATTCATTACATCCTTCTTTTTGCCTTCTGCACTGCTTTGGAAATGATGTGTATGTGGATCATACCTAATTCTGTGATAGCTAATCCTGGTAGCTTGATGCTAATCTAAGAATGGAGCACGTTTGTTTATAAAACACTAAAACATTTTTTTCTTTATGGAAAATAGTTATTTTACATTCCTAAGGTAATAAACTATCTTTTAGGGCCAGTGCTCATAGGTCTGAAAGATAGTTCTGCAGCTCAAGGACTGAGTATTTCTGATATTCCCCCTCCATCAGGTTTTGCTTTTTTTCTTCAGTTCTTAACTGCCTGCTCCTCTCATTTACTTTGGTATAAATCAAGAGCAAGTCTTTTGAAACTGGCAGACTGAGGCTGGTGTAAGACTTGGGTAGGTAACATTTTAATCAGGGTAGGATATGTTGCCTCTAATGGGAGCCCTGACAGTAATAGGGGAGGAGCAGCTGGGACCTCGGGCATTCTGGTGGCCTGCTCTCCTGCCAGCTGAGCACTTAATCTGGCAGCTCAAAATGTGCCCATTGGAAATGTCTGTGAAAGAGGGTAAAGGAGAGTGATGAGCAGGCCAGATATGTTTGCAAAGGTCTGCGATGAATTTTCCTTTCTCATGTCAAATTATTCCTTTCTCCTTTAACACCTAAAATATTTGGGTTTTGCAAAAGAGTACTGGAGCCATACGTAAGAGCTGTGCAATAACTGATGAAGGTGATTTGGAATAAGGACTGGTAATAGGGGCTGAGACTTCTAGGATCCTTGTAGCTGGAGACTGGGTGACACTGCTGTGGCTGGTCAGGAAGAGAAGTGCTGCCCTGACTGAAGCCCCTTGTAGGCATGAAGGGGACCAGCTCCTCTTTTCTGTATGTGGCACAAGAGCCAGAGGAGAAGTGTTCTGTAAGATTCAGCTCAACTCCTTGAAACTCATGGCTATGTTTTTCCTATACCATGTCTCTGACTTAAGCTCTAAATCCCACCTGTGCACATATTCCTGCTGCTCCAGCACCTGACTTCATACACGGATAATTCTGCGCTTTCTCCCTTCCACTCTATTTCTGTACTAGCTGGTTGTCTGTCCTAGAGCACATCTCACCCTTACTCCTTCACTATCCTTGTATTCTCATCCTTACACCCCAGACTCCTACAGCCATAGCTCCTTTCCTGTGCATGTCTCCTTGCTCCTCCCCATGGTGTGCTCTCCTGCACACCTTCTGCGCTTTGACCGAAGTGGCATCTCTTATCCCTGTCATCTCAGGAAAAATATTAAAAAGCTCTTCTGGGAATGACGTTTTTGCCTTCATTGTAGCGTAGTGAGGAAGGTGAGAATGCAAACTTCCACTTCAGCTGTGGAAGAAACCATTTCCAGTCCTTTTGCCTGGAGTGGTGCAGCAGAAGTCTTGCGTCAATGGCCAGGAGCAGAGTAGGGGCTGGAGGAAGCCCTGGCTGCTGCGTCACCTGTCTTGGGTCCTCCAGCCCTGAAGTATCAGAGCTGCTACCGTGATCAAGGGAAGTTTGATGCTGCAATTGGTCCTTTCAATTTCAGCCTTTACAGTTGTAGGCCAAATAATTAAGGACACCTTGTGTGTGCTTTGACTTTAAAAAAAAAAAAGCATCTGATCTCCATCTTGCATGCTTTCTTCTTGCTTTCTTCTTGCAGTATTATGTTCCAGTGATCTTGTGTTCAGGACACATGGGCTTTGAACTTCCAAAATGTGAGCAAAGTGTGAGCATTGCCTTTGGCTTTCTAAGTGCATACCTCAGAGACATACTTCCTGTGGAGTGTTCAGTCTTGCACTTTTGAACATTGAAACCCAAAGCCATTCCTACAGGCTTTAGAAAATAGCTTGGACTCCTTCTTTTTAAAAAAAAAAAAAAAAAATCCATAATAGCTTAGTTACACCTTTTCTTCTAATACCCCTCCACTGGCCTTTGTGGGCTTTATTTGGAGTTTGATGCTCTGGTGACATGAGATCAGCTTTTTCAGGAGGTCCAAAGCCCGGCTGGTCTTTAGATGAAGCAGTAGCAATACCACATGGGTACTGAAGGCATAGTAAAACCATGCATTCTTACCTGCCTTCCTTTGGTTTTAAGTCAGCTTGACTTTCTGACTTTCAAGTCTGAAGGATGAAGCCCTATGGAAAGCTTTTCTGCTGGGGTAGTGGCTTGGTTGACGTTTGGAAGTTTGCTGGCCCTCACAGTGGGAGTGTGCAGCTGGGAAGTGGGGAGGCAGTGGGACCTCACCCTTTTGATGGCAGCAAGATGCTGGATCTAAGACTGCTCTTAATACCAAAGAGGGCAGCTGAGCCTTCTATTCAACTACATGATCCCATGGTCTTCCTTGTGCCACAGCGAGAACCCCTGTGCTGTTAAAATCCATGTGAGATCTTAGAGTGACTTCAGCTGCTTAAGAATCACCTCTTAGCTGGATTTTTGAAGTCCAGCTGAAGTGACCTAGTGGCAGGCTGCAGCCAAAAGTGCTGGTATTGATCTTTTGCCACTGGCTAGAGACGACTCATGATGGTTTGTTTGTTTTGTTTTGTTTTTTTTTTGGTTTTTTTTTTGGGTTGGTTTTTTTTTGTTGTTGTTTTTTTTTTTTTTTTTTTTTTTTTTTGCTCCTGAGTAAAAATCAGAAGCCTTGTCCTCGTTTAGTTTCTTATGCTTGGCTCCCATAAGGGTCAGGTGAGTGCCTGTGCTGGCATAGGGGAAGATGTGAAGCTGTGGCCAGTGGTACGGGAATAGGACCACTTCTTCTGGCAGCACCCACCTATTTGTTGGTATGAGTATTTGATTTCCTATCCCATCAGCCGGCTGCCTTAATTTGACTTTGCAGGACAGTTCTATCAAAAGAGGTTGGCTTGTTTCTTTTTCCCTTTCAGATCTGGCTCTTTCCATGGAGTTGCCTTGCTGGACCATTAAGGTCAGGAGCTTTTGTCCTGTAGCGTTCCTTGCATGCAGGGTAGGAGATAGATGGGGAGGCTTTTCATTCTGTGGTTGCCTTGCTGCTCTTCAAGGCATTCGTGATAGAGCACGTGCGTGAAATCAGGAAGAATTCAGAAACTGTACATATGCAAATTCCCTCAATCACTTATCTGTGATTTTATTGTTTTAGTGTTGTGTTCTCATGGCTAAAAATCCATTTTCTCCTGTCAGTATCATTTGTTTCCTTCATGTCAGATGCCACTTATGTGTGGCAGAAGGCCACTAATGCAAGTTACGTGTACTGAACCTGTGAAGAGATGGTATTTCAGGCAAAGCAGCTTACAATTTATTGGCTTTGTTCTTTTTAAAAACCTTAATATTATTTTTCTCTAGAGGTGTCGAAGAGAAGGTGAAAGATTCTGCGCAGCTTCCACGAACATGGTCATGCTGGGAGCAGATGGTCTGTTCTTGGAAACGATCCCAAACGATGGATTACTCATCTGATGCACAATGATGCACCAGAAAATTGCAGATTCATTGGGACCACTCTTTGACTCCTTTAAAGCTTTGATTCTTTTAACTTTTTGGTTTTACTTGTCTGCCTGTTTTGTTGCTCAAAAAACCTTCCATAAAATAAGCTCAGCCAGAGCCATAAAGACATTTATAATTTAAAAGGGAAAGTAGTACAATGCATCTGAATTGAGGGGAGGGAAAACTGCGGAAGGATAGTTTCTTGTGTTGTATGGTTTAAAACAAAACAAAAATTGATTTTCATTAGAGTTGCTAGTGGAAAAGAAGCAGCACACAAGTATAATAGACTTGTTTTGCACTTGACAGTAGTATCACTTACTAATATTTCACGTACTCAAACCTACCATTAGGATCATTTCTTATGTATGCTTTATTTCATGTTTGCATGTGATCCTCACTTTCAGGCCATGTTAACAGAAAAGCACATGTTTGATGAATTCTGATACAGGATTAAGGAATAAAAAGAAGTCATAAGAAGCTGAGAAGCTGATTATTATTCATTGTAAATGTATTCAGTGAACCAATCATTTTGGAAGCTGGTGGCTCAGGGCATTGCAGAAGCTAATCTGGCAGGAGTAAGTCTAGCTAAGTCCCTGACTGATGCTGAAGGATATATATAATTTTTTTATTTCCTGTCTATTGCTCTGATGTGTCCCGTTGTTTCTCAGTATTTCCTTCTCTGCAGACAGCCCCATACCTACTGCTCACTGTGCAGCTGCCAGTAAAATGTCCCCTAATCCATCTCGAAGAGCAAAGAACTCCCTTTGTCAGCTGCTCTGGTGTAACTAAGTGATGTAAATGGGTGTTTTGAGCCAGATGGAATTATTTCTCCAGAATATATTGAGTTTCCACTGGCCAAGAAGGGCAGGAATCGGGAGCAGGTTTTCATCTATGACATTTAAGAAGTTGATGAAATCACACAGGCGTGGAAGAAGCAGCTGTGTAACTTAATATTCTCTAAAGTCCAGCCTTCACCGTCCTGTAGTTTGATTGCACTACTAATAGTACTGTGGAGTTGTTAAACAATGGTGATGTTCTCCTTAACGTGTTTAGCAGGGCATGGGAATAGGGTCCTGTGCCCTGCTTAAACACCCTCCATGCAAGAGGGGTCTTGGCTGTCACAGCCCCCTGTCCCACAGGGGACCATAGTGTGAGCAGAACTAGCGTTAGTAAGGCTTCGGTCCCCCCTTCTTCATACCTGTCTGCTGAAAACATTTTCATTTTACCAATCAAAGGTATGAAAAGAGTAATGGTGATCTGGAGTTGTTCAGTGTTGATTTTCTTTTCTTGTTTCCCTATTCATTTAATGGCTCTCACTTTCTTCATTTTTGGAGATGGATTTACAAGACAGATTTCACTGGCCTTCCTGCAAATGTCTAATTTTTCCAGGAGCAAGGCACTTGAGTAGTTTCTGTTAGTGTTGGGGTGATGCAGGCTTTGTTGTGCCTGCACAAACACAAGCAAATGGGACTCATTTTACTTTCATTTACCCCAATTTAACTCCATTAACTACAAGTGAATTGACTTTTTCTTTCCTCTTCTTGGTCAGAAACAGATTTAACTGTACTATTATTAATCCAGTAAGAATTTAACTCTTCAAGACGATGTATTAATACCACTTTTCTTACATGTAAGACCCAAGAGGAGAACTGGTGAAATGAATTAATTATCTTTAGCTGTAAATTTTCACAAACACTTTTTGAACTGAGCTGTAATGTTATTTGAAGCTGTAGCTGCATGTTAATCTGTACCATTCGTTTTAATATACTACAGGAGAGGTTGAGGCATGCATGTTCATATGTTGTATGCATATATTTTAAAATTCTATGTATGAAGGAAAGAAATTTTCCAGTCTCTTACGGTTCTTGCTCTTAGTATCTTGGTTGGCTGTGGCATAGAAAAGGATTACTCTCATTTAATTGAGTTCCTAAATGGTTATGTAGTACTTATTTTATAAATGGGTTTGAAGTCTTAAGGTTGATTTCTTAAAAGAGCACAATTTCCAGCTAGCACACTAGTACTAGGATAGGAGCCTGAGGAGAAGGACTTGGGGGTGGTGGTTGATGAGAAGCTCAACATGACCTGGCAATATGCGCTTGCAGCCCAGAAAGCCAGCCGTATTCCAGGCTGCATCACAAGAAGTGTGGCCAGCAGGTCAAGGGAGGTGGTTCTCCCCTTCTACTCCTCTCTTGTGAGACCCCTTCCGGAGTACTGCGTTCAGCTCTGGGGCCGCCAACATAAGAAGGACATAGAGATGTTGGAGCAAGTCTAGAGAAGGGCCACAAAGGTGATCAGAGGGCTGGAGCACCTCTCCTGTGAAGGCAGACTGAGAGAGTTGGGGCGGTTCAGCCTGGAGAAGAGAAGGCTCTGGGGAGACCTTCTAGCAGCCTTCCAGTACCTGAAGGAGCCTCCAGGAAAGCTGGAGAGGGGCTTTTCACAAGGGCATGTAGTGGTAGGACGAGGGGGAATGGTTTTAAACTGAAAGAGGGGAGATTTAGATCAGCTATTAAGAAATTCTTTCCTGTGAGGGTGGTGAGACACTGGCCCAGGTTGCCCAGAGAAGCTGTGGCTGCCCCCTCCCTGGCAGTGTTCAAGACCAGGTTGGATGGAGCTTTGAGCAACCTGGTCTAGAGGAAAGGTGTCCCTGCCTGTGGCAGGGGGGTTGGAACTAGATGATCTTTAAGGTCCCTTCCAACCCAAACCATCCTATGAGTCTGTGAAGACCCACGACGACTAAGCATCCTGCAAACCATGAGATTTGTATTGTGCTGCCTCCACTCATTTAACCCCAAATGCTTTTAACTCTTGTTCATTCACAGGAGGTAGGGTGCCGGGGAAGTGATCTGGCACATACCTTAATAGCCACTCTATTTAGAATAATCAGTTTAAATGTCACGAGCAGAAGTGGGCGTATACTTGAACAAACATTATAATAATTTAGATTTTTTTAATTAGAACTTTATGAAAACTTTTTCCTTTATTTGAGCTTTTGCTATATGGGTTCTTAATTACACATCCAGAAATCACCTTATTATAATCAATCACATGCTTATGCCCTTGGCAAGAATGAAGGATGGTGAAGGCAAGAATATTTTTCAGGAGTTAGAGACTGAACAAATTTCATCATTAACGTTTGAATCTATACTGTATGAGATTATGTATATTGTATGAGATTATATTACACTGTGTTCATACCATGCTAGATGCAGAATAAAAAAACCTGCAGGATTAATGGAGGAGAGTAAAGCTCTGCTGGTACCTCACAGTGCAGTTTACTCATGGGCATGAGTTACTAAAGCCATGGCTTGCCATCTGCCAGAACAGCCCTGCCCCTTTTGCAAACCTGATCAAATATTTTTGACCTTTTTCATCTTTAGTAACTGTAAGGGAAGTCAGATCCATTATATAGCCATTTTTCTTCTGTTAATTTCCAGTTTCTTAATTAGTTGGATGAGAAAACTGATCTGACTCCAAGACTTGGGTGCGTATGATGACTACAGAGGAAATGGTAGCAGTGTGGGTGACTTGGAGGAAAGGCAAAACTCTTTTTTTTCTGGTGGCAGCACAGTATTATATTGTCTTAAAAGCAAAAATTATTATGCACTCTAAAGGTTGAAGTCATCCAACCTAGAGGGGAAAAAAATCATGTGATGTTCCAATTGAATTAATAAATTTGGTTGTTTTTTTTATAACTTGGAATAATACTTTAATTTAGGAAACACTAATGGTTCAGATAGGATCTGTGGTGGTGTATCCAAACTGTGGATAAACTAAAATCCATTCTTGGTAACTTTGAAATTTATTCTATAAATTATTCATCCCACATTATTCATCCAGCTTCTGTGGACAAAAAAAAAAGTCATCGCAATACTTAATTCCTTTTGTTCAGGCTGGTTTGCTAATCACCATATTTTAATGAAATTAGAAATGTTGGTTTTCCATGTTTTTCACTTATTCTAGCCAAAATAAATGCCAATAAAATGAGCAGTATTTCAAGTTTCCTCTTATAGACTTGTAATTGTGTAGTTGAGATGTTGCTGGCCACAGTGGGATGCTGCTATCCTGTACTGTACAGCTCAGTGCTGGGGGCTGCTGGGCTCTTTTATTTAAAAAAGAAAAAGTGAATAACCAAGATCAGAAGAGTGGAAAGATCTGAATTTAGGAAATGTGTATTCCAAGCTGCTTTCGAATCAGTTTAAACGTGGGGCCACATAGTTACATTAGCACATTACCCAAACTTTAGGCCTTGTATTTATAGAATTTTTCTCTATTTAAAACAAAAAAAGATAAAATCTTTGTATGTTACCACCCAGTTTTCTGAGAGATGATTTAGTGAAGGCTTATTTCCCCAAAGGAACCATTGAAAGCAAACTGGTAAAGCACAATCCTTTTTGTTCCAAACTGCCCTGTGCCTGGACTTCTTGATCCGTAAACTGGGCTCAGTGCCCTGCTACTGACATTGGCTTGTTCTGGGGGCTTTTTGCCTTCTTATTGTTAAACCCAGAAGATTTGTTTTCCTTTCCTGCTGGAGCGAGAGAGATTGCGACAGCTGAACTGCTGTAAAGAAGTGAGATGGCAAAACACGATAGGATGTGTATAAATGTATAATTTGACTTCAGGGAGCGAATGTCACTTACATCTCTACTCAAGTTGGTTACAAAACCTAATCTATATTAATGCAAGTCTGCTGCACGTTGAAGGAAATGTTATAGGTCAGGTTGGGACGTGCCTGTGTCTGGGACCTGTAATATATGCACGGCAGGGAGCAAACAGGCATTTTCCAGGGCAGATTTCGGAGGACGTGCGAGGGCAGGGTGGTACCTGCCTGTCCCCCCGACGTCTGTGAGGTGAGAGAGGGACCCTGCTCTTCTGCACACACAATGGAGAGTGCCCCGACTTCTCCAGCGTCCCTCCAGGACCCCGCAGGAGAGCCCCAAAACCAGGAGCATCCGCAGTCTGCCTTCCTTGGCGCGTTACTGTGGCAGATCGCTATCTTTTTGAGTCCAAGGACAACATCGACACATAGACCAGTGGAAGTGTTTAGTATTCAAGGAGGCACTAGGAGAAGGTTCTGGCTCTCTGTGTATTGCTGGGAAATCTACAGTGTTGGAAGTGGGGCTGAGGGGGTTCTATTTTAGCTGGTAACAAAGTGAAAAGATTTGGCATTGACAAGATTCGGATGTGTTTACTGCCCTTTTCTAGTGCTGTGCAGAACAGATTCAGTGACATGAGCAATATTGGCTGAGTTTTTCTGCAGTCTTTAATATCTATGATCACATGCACTGTATTAAAAAACACAAAAATATTTATATTCTTTTTACTTAAAAATGATTATTTATTGTAGCAAATTCCTTTGTTAAAAGTAACATGGACTTTTCAGAATTCCGACTTCATGGGTTTTTTCTTTACAATTACCTTTTGCTTAGATGCAGGCAGCAGCATCACTGGTAGGTGCTTCCTTTTTTCACATGCTGGATGTGCTTCCCTTGTCAGACCAGTAATTCTCATTCAGCTGTAATGTCATCTTTGAAAATGAGATTATTAAATGAGATAATGACACTGGTGACCAAAGAAGGGGAGGAAGATTTTGTTCGAGTTAAAAAGAATTGTCTTTAATTATAGACAAGTGCATGTTCTCAGAAAATTTTAATATTAAACCCAGTAGCGATTATGAGGGGTATTAAATTCAACAGCAAGTCAAGATTGACAGTGAAATCTCTAAATAAGCGGGAAGGAAGTCAGAGATACCACATTTGCTGACTATTTTAAACTAAGCCATAAATAAAACCTAATACTTCCTTTCAGCTGTACTATTTACTTATCTCCTGATGGGTATAAATTAAAGTTGCCGAATCCCTGCCTGAGCCCAAGTGAACGCGTGTCTTTAATGTTCTAAAATATCCAGCCCTAATATTTTCTAGGGCTGTTACTCCTAATGGATGTGGACTTTACATTATTTTCTTCCACGGCGAAGTATGTTTCCATTTGTGTAAGACAACTGCATCTTTACATGGCTCAGTTGGTTCCATGTCCTAAGTGGAAGAGGAATAATAATAATAAAAAAAAGTGTCAGTTTTAATCAATATCATCAGACATTATGGGAATTGAATTCTACTTTGCTGCTAATATATTAGGTATATTCTGCTTTATCTTCTCTTGCAGAATTGATTTGCCACTATTCAGTTCGCTTGGCTCTTGTCATGCAAATTGTGGCGTTTCTCCCCCATTGACTGCACAAACCGAGATTAGATTTGAAAATTGGGTCTCACTGACCAGCTGCTGCGTTATTTTTCATTTGATTTCTCCTTACTTAGTCCCCTTCCCTTGTTTTCACCTTCTCGGCTGGCGGGGCGCTGATAATGTAGTCTCCAGGGAGTGGGGTGGGAATCGGCTGCATGCAGCTGGGGCTGAAGCTGCAAGCTGGGATGTGCTGCTCTTTTTAAGGACTCTTGCTCATGGCCCTCCAAAGTTTTGGGGAAGGAGCGAGGAGAAAGTATAAATTTTTGCTTGTATTGCAGTGGGGTGTAGAGGATATCTGGGGTGGTGGGTTAGGCAGCGAGTGGTGGGTTTTATTTTGTCTCTGTCCATGGAGGTAGAGTGAGGGCTTGGGGAAGATCTTGCTCTTTTCCCTGTATGACCTGGCATGTCAAGCAGATAACTTTAAATCAGGTATAAATTAAAGTTGTGGGTGCCTCCTCCCTGGAAGTGTTTAAGGCCAGATTGGATGAGGCTTTGAGCAACCTGGTCTAGTGGAAAGGTGCCCCTGCCAGTGGTAGGGGAGTTGGAACTAGATGATCTTTAAGGTCCCTTCCAACCCAAACCACTCTATGATTCTAAATTAAGACAGGAATAGCTGAATGCAAAATAAGTATCAGAACAGGGTCCGTGCTTACAAGTTTTATTGTCTTTTGACTGTTTTGTCAGAGCGCTGATGGCAGCGTTCAATATCAGAGTGTTCTGCTCACCTAGAGGTTACTGGTGTTCAGGGTAGATGGTAGATAAAATATTTGGCCTAGGAGCGACAATTACCATAGACTGAGTTTGCCCTGATCTCAACTTTCATCAGCTCTAAAAAGCAGAGGTCAGTGGTTCAGTGGCACACGATGGTAGATCCTGTTTCCAGTGCCTGAGGCCAGGGAAGGGGAGGGAAACCAGGTGGGTTTCTTTAGTTATACATGTGTTATTGAGCCTGTTGTACAAAGAAAAATGTTAGAATAAAGTAACCTGAGGAAAGGAACAGGGAGGAAGAGAGATTTAAAAATAAATAAAGAAAAAAGGGCAGACAAAAAGAGCAAGCAGGACAGAACTTCTTGTGCTGATGAATTCTTCATTTTCACCTTAGCTGCACTGGTCATTTACTGTAACATCTGGACGCTGCAGAACCCTTTGTATATTCATCCTTAGTGTTTCTGTGAAATAAGGAAATACCTTTTTTTTTTTTTTTTTTTAAGCAGGGGGACACTAAGATCTGTGCAGACTGGGGTCAAATTATTTGCGTTTCCCAAAAATAAATACAGATATTGTAAGTCTGTAGTGATTCTAGAATTAAATATACTTATTTTATTATCAAATCCTATTGGAGACAAAGCACAAAGCTACTGGGATTGTAGCTAGTTATAGTTATAGTTGCTTGTAATGTTGTAATGTTGTTGTTGGCCAACTTAGTAGAGTATAATATATCTTGTATCCTCTTGGGTTTTAATGCAAAGTAGGAAAGTCCAATCAGTTGTTTCTGTGTAGTGTGCTTTCTGGCATCGAAGGTACAGTCTAAATAACTTGACTAAGACCTGAAGGCAAGAATAGCACGCACAGGCATATCGACATCTTGAGGTGCTCCCTGTTGCTGGCACAGCCTTCGGGCAAGGCTGGCTAGAGACGCCCACCTCATGTAGAAGAGCTGGATGCAGCGATACCTGCAACAGCCCTTTGCTCCCCTTCTTGTAGCTCCCTTTGTGCTTCCCAGGTGAACTGGGATTCCTGTGGCGATGAACTGACTCCAATCTGATGGAGAAGTACAGTGCGACCTGGTACTTACCCTGGTGATTGCCTGACCCCACCAATTTCAGCAATAGCTACTCAAGGAGTTAGGGTCTTGGCTTGAACACTCTTCATTGGCATGGATCTTTGCCTTGGTACTTCATTGTCTTGCACTACTTGTTTTTAGCCTTTAATAATCTCAAAATTCAGCTAGTGTTCAAAACACTATTTTTTACATTTTTTTTCTTTATGGCATAGCTATCAGCATGACCAATATGTAAGATATTAATGAATTTATAGGAATATCTTGAAGATTTTTCATTCAATAGTGAAAACTTTTCACGTGGGAACAGATTTGAGATCTAATGCTAAATTTCATGGAAGACTTTTCCTAAAATGCTGTTAATCATGAGTTTGTAAATTAAAAGAAAACATACTCAGTACATACATGGTAAATGCTGTAATTTAGATGAGGAGAGTATATTTTTTTTCTTATATTAAAAAATAGATGGGATCTCTGCATTAAGTACGATGTAATTCATTCTTACTGAGGGCAGAGCAACCCGTGCTTTTTGTAAGATAAACAATACTGTATGTAATGTGTTACTACTGTACATCCACTTTCAGATAAGTGATGTGTCCCTTGGCTCATTCTTGGGTTCCCTTCCAGCAAATAGGTACCTGCAGTGCCGCACACAAATTAAATGAATGAGCAACTCTTTGTGGGTGCGGGCTGCGCAAACCCTGTGACCCAGTAGGAAGGGGTCTTCTTGATCCAGAGAGGCTGATACCCTGCTTGCAGCATCTGCAAGTACTTGCTTTAAAAAAAAAAAAAAAAAAAAAAAAACAACCAACCAAAAAAAAACAACCCCAAAAAACCCAACTCCAGTCACTCTTAGACCAGTGTTTACCCTTCATTCTCCCCAGTAAAGGGTCACCCTGTAGATGTTGAAGGCAAAGTAACTGGCACCGTCCTCTTGCCTGGACTCTCTGCTCCTGAATTAACAGTCCAGAAGTTGCTTTTCACTTAAAAGATGCTCATTCAGGTTTCTAGGCAACCGAGCCCATTTTCGCTTCCCCCCACTGCGAGATAAGAGCTGACTCCTCATGCAGGGAGGCGAGACCATGATGGATTTCAGCAGCCTTTAATTTGAGCTGAAAATAAAACGTAGCCCTTGAATGTCAGAGCAAGTCAGCTTTAAAAAAAAAAAAAAAGCCAACAAAAAAACCCCTCAAACCAAACAGCAACAGAAAAATAACCCAACAGAGCACTGGGAGTGACAAGGAGCAAATGGCTGGTGCTAATTAAGGAGTGGTAAGAGGTATCTGCAGGACTGGTGCCTGCTCGCAGGAACCACATGCTCCTCAGCCCTGCTGCGATGGGCTGTTGTGTCTTAGTCCAGGTGTCCAAGGGAGGTTGGAAGGGAGTGATTTCTTTCCAGTTGGACTCTTCTCAGCTGATGCTTGGATCAAACAAAGGTGATTTTCTTCCCTGTCCCTGAAGTCCGGTGGCCAACTGCTGGTGCTCCCTCATTTCTCATCCACCCATGCAGAAGGTGCCAAGACCTGGCCTCTCACGGCATCGCAGATCAAACAAAAACTCGCTTATGGTGCGATGAAAGAGGAGTTTGAGAAGATCTGGACATCTCACAGCAGCATTTGGGCAGTGGCGTGATCGATGTTTAAGTAGCTTCTAATAGTCGTGTTTGGAAGAAAGGATTTGGCACTGTCCCTTCCTCAGGGAGTTTTGCAGGCCAAATAATGAGTGTAATGGATGTTGGAGGGGTTGGCAATTTTACTCTTGAGGATGTTAAGGCAATTCAACACTTAACTGACGTTTGCCCTGTTCTGGACTCTGTTCTTTGTACTGATGCTTCACCCTTAATTCCCATCAATTTGAGAATTCCATTTTAATATCGTGGTGTTTGTACTTGTCCTGAATTGCCCAGATTCTGCTGTGTCCCTATTGACTAAGTGAAGGGAAACTGGACTACCTTCTACCCAGTGAACGTGTCTAGGTAAATGAATTTATAATATCAAACTAGTAGCTGTGTATGTTCGGTTAATGTCCTGCATATTTTATAAATCCCTCCTTAACAAGGAATTATTTTATCCATGCCAACTGCTGTGTAATACAGCTGCAGCGGTGACAGATATTGGCTTGGTGCTAGCAGACAGATTTTATGTTGTGGTTTGGTTTTTTTTTTTTTTTCTCCAAGTGCAGTGACCTGCAGGGCTGGTGCACAGGGAGAGCAGATGAGCCGCTGCCGCAGGTGCGGGTGGCTCTGCCCTGCTTTAACTCTTCCCTCTTCCCCGGCAGCTTTTGCCTGTGGATTAAAGACTTCTGATTCCGTGGCTTCTTCTGTAATCGGGAAGACAAAGAGGGATGGATGCTATTAGGGGCAGGGGTTTTGTTGTTCTGTCTGGGCTTGTGTTTGTCCTGGCTTATTGACATATTGGTATTCATTTAATGTCTTACAGAGTCTAAATTGAGGGCAGAGGGTTAAATGTTATCACAAATTGTAGCTGTGTTCCAGTATTCATCACCCTTCTGAGGTCGTCCTCCATCCTCCCTCTTCAGCTCCTGCCTTTGTGTGCATCCCTTTGGTAGTATTCCTCTGGATGCCTCTTGTTTTATTTGTCTGGGCTGGATGTTCTTCCCTCTAATTAGAAAACTGTATTTTGGATGTTGTCCAAAATATACGGTTTAAGTGCATTTCAGCACTGCAAGAAGCAAGACACAAATAGCTGTAAATAGTGTTAATGTTAGTGGATTTGTGAGTCTTATACTCCCTTGTACTTGTCGTCAAAGGAATCGTAGCTGATGTTCTTGTTGTTGAATTTTTGACAAGTGTTTCAGTTATTGTAGCTTTGGAGTTAAGTCAGCTACCTTTTTTTTGTATAGCCTCATATATTTGTTTTTGATGCTGTGGTGCCAGTGTAACTGGCAAAACATTCACAGGAACAGAAGCTAAATTTGTTAGAGAAGTTATTTTTACTGTGATGTTGTTTCTTGGCTTTAATCTGAACTATATCGTAGTTTTTGAGGCTAAACAAAGCCACTCTTCCCCCATCATCAGTCAAATTTCATTATGCCTCAGTTTAAAAAATATTTTCTTGTTTTAGCCTTAGCCCCTAACTTTTATTAAAAATTGAAACGTGCTTCCTATATGAGTTTGTTTTTCAAAGCATACATTGAATAACTGAGCAAAAAGCATTGAATCTGGTACAGTAATTGTAGTTAAATAAAATCGTAAAAATAAAATTCTCCTGTTAGCAGAGATAGAGAAGCCTATTAGTCTGTTTGAATATTCATAGCAGGAAAGGCAAAGGAGTTAGGAAGTGGATTGTGTAGAAAGACCAGTACACAAAATTAGGCAATTAAATGCTACATGTGGGAATTGCTTTTTACTTACCTCTTTCACGGGTAATTTTTTTTCATATCACTGTGAAACTGGGAGAAAATGATGCAGAGGGAACCAGTGTAGGATAGCTCAATGATATTTTAAATGACAACATTTGACATGCAAGATCAGACTCTATGAATAAATAATTTTTCTTCTATTTCAATACTGTTTTATACTGTTGTCAGTGTTTTTGGTATTAGATGTTAAATGAACTTGAAATGGTGTGTTTGGTGGCAGTTGGAGTGACTTTCAGATGTGTATTTCAGATTAATTATTTCTATTACATCTCCGGTGTGCACACTAAATCATTATGATGACAGAACTCTTGCTTTCCAGTATTGTTTTATTAATCTGACTTAGAGACACAAAACTTAATAGCCCTACCATCTTGCATCTGGAGTTGTGGGCAGATGTCAGCCCAAGATGATCCACTGAATGCAAAGTTTGCAGAAAAAGACACTGCTGGGTTTTGTGACAGAGATGTGGAGAGGAGGATAAAAAATCCACCCGTAACTCACTATGTCATTGATTTCTCAGAATTGCAGGGTGCTTGTTGATGCTGTTTGATTGCAGTAAAAATCTGACAACACTCTGGCACGAGGCTGAAAATGTCCTGGCTTCCTGGCAGCTCGCACAGAATCAATCAGGTTGGAAGAGACCTAAAGGATCATCGAGTCCAACCATTGCCCTGACACCACCCTGTCAACTAGACCATGGCACTAAGTGCCATGTCCAGTCTTTTCTTAAACACATCCAGAGATGGTGACTCCACCCCCTCCCTGGGCAGCCCGTTCCAATGTCTAATAACCCTTTCTGAAAAGAAATGCTTCCTAATGTCCAACCTGAACCTCCCCTGAGGAAGCTTGAGGCTGTGTCCTCTTGTCCTATCGCTAGTTGCCTGGGAGAAGAAGCCGACTCCCACTTCACTACAACCTCCCTTCAGGTAGTTGTAGACTGCACTAAGGTCACCTCTGAGCCTCCTCTTCTCCAGGCTAAACAACCCCAGCTCCCTCAGCCGTTCCTCGTAGGTCAGACCCTCCAGACCCTTCACCAGCTTGGTCGCCCTCCTCTGGACTCGCTCCAACACCTCAACATCTTTCTTGAAGTGCGGGGCCCACAACTGGACACAGTACTCAAGGTGCGGCCTCACCAGTGCCGAGTAGAGAGGGACGATCACTTCCCTAGACCGGCTGGCTACACTGTTCCTAATAGAGACCAGGATGCCATTGGCCTTCTTGGCCACCTGGGCACACTGCTGGCTCATGTTTAGCCGGCTGTCGATCAGCACCCTCAGGTCTCTTTCCACCGGACCGCTTTCTAACCACTCTTCCCCCAGCCTGTAGCGCTGCATGTGGTTGTTGTGGCTGAAGTGTAAGACCCGGCACTTGTTCTTGTTGAACCTCATGCCGTTGGTCTCAGCCCATCTATCCAACCTGTCCAGATCCCTCTGAAGGGCCTTCCTACCCTCCAGCAGATCGACACTCCCACCCAGCTTGGTGTCATCTGCAAATTTGCTGAGGGTGCACTCAATCCCTACGTCTAGATCATCTATAAAGATATTGAACAGCACCGGCCCCAGAACTGAGCCCTGGGCAACACCGCTAGTGACCTGTACCTGTTGGCTTCTCTGATTCCCAGCACTGATGTTTTGGCAGCTTCCAGGGTTGGTTTCTTAGATGCCGAATAGGGCAAGTAGTCGTGTGGGGGACTTTGGAGTCCTTTTGGGCAGCATCACGGGGGGACTGCACCGAAGCCGCAGCTCCATTGACTTTTACAGGAATACTGAAGTTTTGTGCTTTTGCAAGTTGAGCAAGCTCGAATAGTTGTGCTACAAAATGTCTAAGAAATAGAAATACAATTTTCTGCCAGTCTAACATTGCAGATAGAATCATGGTGAAAACTGCTGCTTCGTTCAGTTTCTCTGTTCTGCAAAAGATGCAGCTCTCACAATGCTTGTGTTTTGTTGTGTGACTTCAGCGTACATCAAGTTACTGACCATGCCATTTATTATGTGCGTCTATGTGTAGGGAATTTGCTTGATCATATATCCATATGTATTAAATACCAATTTAATATAATTTAAAACTGTACATGTGGGTATATAAAAGCACTGGCGCTTACATTGCACCGGTGATGTGATCGTAGTCCCCTTCATAGGCTGAGGTGCCTTTGGATCCAACAGAATACACGGTACTGAGTATGACGGGCAGTTCTGTTTTATCAGGCGTAGTTTAATTAGTAGTTTAAAATGCTGTTTATGTTTGAACTTTCTTCCGTTTGTACCTACCTTCTATCAGCACCTTTTCCCATTGCCTGGTCACAGATATTACATGATGGGAATTGGAGGTAATATATCCATATCCTAGAATTGCTTCTTTATTCTTCCCCGCTTCAAGTAAGTAGAGTGGGATAATACTGAGACAGGGTTTCCTGTGTTTTATCCCCTTCTTTAAGGTTTTTTTACCTCTCCAGGAGTGGTAAATATACACTGGTGCTTTCCTGGTTTAGATCTCAGACCCACTTTTCAAAACTTTGCCTGAAGGTAAGCACCAAGTACAATTTTCATGCAGTTGCTACTGCTAGTGATGTGATCGGCAACAAGACTTCTGCAAATCATCTGGTTTTACATACAGCTACAAATAGCTACCAGTAAGGTGAAAAATTTTATGCTGTGTTTCTTTCATGTGGGATTCACATCACATTCACGTGGGCTCAATCTCAAAGACAGTGACTGAAAAATGAGTGGATGGAAGGTTGTTCTTTCTCCTGTCATTTTATTAGTGTTGGGGAAAATTTCCTTTCAGCATCTATTATGCTTCAGTTTTCCCTCGCTTGATTAGATAGGGGTGATAATTCAAGGCTTTTCCTCTTTTGACGAAAAGCTGGGCTATATTCTCTGCTTACATGATGCAAATGTTCTTTTTTGTTGGTGGTTTTTTTTTCTTCTTTGGGCATAGAAAAGCGAGTGGGTTGGTAGCACAACGCATTCAGCAAAGACTGCAAATCCTATCTGCACACAATGATAAACCATATCCCTAAAAATGTAAATTAGACCTCTTGGTCTCTAAGCTAATTTTAATGTGTATAGTGGAAACAAAAACATAATAAGGAAAGATGTAGCTGTTTAACCAGATTATCTTTAAAAAGTGACAGAGGTGTATGCTGGCTAATAGCCAGCTCCTGGTGAAATGTCTGCCTTACAAAGCACATAAGGCCTTTCGCTCTCAGAACAGCACCGTGCTTTGTAATCAGGGAAAGACAAAGAGTTTAATTCCCTTTTGTTATGCTGTGATAAACTGGACTGCCTGATTTAGCCACCCTCTTCTTCAGATACCTCCAGGCACCGTTTGGCTGCTTGAATAGGAGCTAGAAGAGGTCTTACTGTGTCAGGACCTCCACTTACGGTCTTGTTAATAAAGGTGGTGATTGACTGCTCTTTTTGGACAATAATTTCTCTTCATTCCTTCTTAATCAAAGTATTTTCAGACATTTTAAATTTAAAAGGAACTAAGAGTTCACCTTGGCTGTGGGCTTTATTGACTGGAAAGATCACTTAATTTTTTTTGTTAATGAGACTGTGACAACTTCTAAGGCAATTTTGCTTGGGTAGATACACCTATGCTGCTTCTGGTGGAAATGATGGAGGAATGCTCTGTGTTGACTAGAAGAAAGGAGTGTCCTCCTTGTTGTAGTGCGTTCTGCTTTCAGCAGCTTCATGCTCCGAAATGGCAGTGGGGATGAATCCTATCTAGTCTGGACTGACTCCAGCAAGCATTTGTGCACCGCTGTAGTGGGGAACAGCTTTCCTCTAACGTGGTTGCCTTCTTATAGAGACTTCACTGTGTTGAGTCAACAAACTCATTTGACTGATAACTCGATACGTGCATTGCCTTACACATGCCATGTGCTATTGAAGTATAGTATGCTGGTATTTGTAATTAACCTATGCTAAACAGACTTATCTAAGAGTAAATAAGTGTGTAAGGGTACTTTGTCCCACCAGAAGGCAGTCTTTACTTAGAGATGCTCTTCTCATGGGGCTGGCTTACAACCAGCTACATGTATTGACCAGTGTCTGCTCCAGAACATAAGTAGTGGTCACCCTACAGCTATTTTATGGAAGGGGAGGAAGAGGAAAACTTCCCTCATCTAAATTGTGCAGAGTAGGGACCAGGACCAGTTTCTGCCTATTATAGTTGTTAGCTCTGAGGCTCTGACCATGAGTATTTAATTGCTCTGGCAGGTGGAGAATGTGTTTTGGATCATGCCGATTTTAATGAGGCAGGAATGGTAAAAGTACAGGTATGGAAAACAGTTGATATGAAGAGACAGTGATGGAAATAATTAACATTTGGTATAAGTTCAGTCCAAACTGTAGGAAGTTTCATGGAATCGCTTGTATCTGAAGTTGTCTACTTTTTTCAGGCTTCGCTGCTACTGGCATTAACGGGCTGCTGACGTCTTTCCTCCACATCTTGCAGGGTACAGAGGGTGGAGGACTGAGCTATTGGGATCCTAATGCCTTAATTGCGTAACTGTTAGAAGTGTGCTAGATGGGGGAAAGCTCAGTTTCACATTTTATCTCACTTTATTCATTACTTTTCAACACAACCAATGCTTTACTTTGGTTTTTCAGCTAATCAGATTGGTTAAAATGTATTTCCCCTATCATATTTGTTCAGATGAACTGTTAATCGATTAGTAGCTTCTGGGTATTTGTGGACTGGTTTCATTATGGGCATTCCTAATTTGGATGTCTTCGTGCAGTACTTCACGCCATAATGACAAACCTGGTTAAATTGAAGAGGGAATGGAAACCCCCCTAAAACTTCATACTCCCAAGCCTCTGAAACTGGCGTACATGTACCTTGCTAATATTGACTTGAGCATCCTTACCTTGATTTCTATATTTCCATGTCAAACTGATCTCACTTTAGATCTAACTTAGTTAACATAGCTGATTTTTGAACTTCAAGTGGGATAAAGGTGTTGGAAGAGTATTCAGAAGAATGTTGGTCTGTAACAATGTGAAAGAACTATTAATGCTAAATTATACACAAATATTTTAAATGCTTGTTACATTTTGCAGATTTTGCACTGTCTGCAAATTCTGCTCCTTTGAAGGTATCCGTAATATCTTTCTTGCAACTCAGACCCTACCAGACTCTAATCATTCTTGTAGATCATGAATTAATGACTCAATACTGCTTTAAAAAAAAATCTAAGCTATTAATGTGCATGTTTATTACCCACATGTATAAACTGGGAAGTGTAATTCTTTTAGCATCTGATAGGCTCTGCTTATAGATCTGCGTAAAAATAGAAAAATTAATGTACTAGAACAATTTTGAAAGGCCCATAAATAATGAGCTGAGGACCAAAAGCTTGAAACATATCTAAGGTTATGTTAATTATGATGAATTACTTTGATAGGTTTGTTAGAAGCCTTTTAGCAACTATGAACCATAATTACTGCACATCAGTCAAGGCATGGAGACTACAAGTGATATCTCTCCCTGGCTGAAGGTTTATCCTTGCAATTTTTGCTGTAATGTGTCTTAAATACAGTACACATCAGCTTGGTTCCTGCCTGTGATTTGGCTTATAAACTCTGATGGAAAAGCTTTCATAATGGACTATGTGAAGCTGATCCAGCCGTGTCTTCCACGTAGGGGCAGACCTACATGACAGCTGATAGTCCAGAGACCTTGCAGCCCAAAGACTAAATCCGGCCTGGTGATGTTTCACTCTGATCTGTTGTCATCTTCTCAAAGTAAACTGAAAGTAGCTGTGTTTGGGTTTTTTTTAAAGTACTTAATGTGCATCTCTTCTGTGTATGGGGTTAAAAAGGATGCAGAAACCGTGACCCCAGGGGAAGGCTACAGCATATCAAAATCTAGACTGGGTCCCCGTGATTACGGATGTTAGGGTGGTCTTGAATAGGGGGAGAGGAAGAATAATTGTTTTTTTTCTGAGTTGTGCTTGGCTCCTGATGCTGCCAGCACACCCTGAAGCCATCGGAGCGACTGGGCTCATGTCAGTCAGCTCGGGTTCAGGAAAGTCAGCTTTTCATAGCCGGCTTCATCTTTGCAAAGACTTCTCTTCCCCAGGCTGTGCTATTCTCTTCTTAACTAAAGACAAGGCACTGTGCCAGAGACCGTCAGAAATAAATAGAAGGAAAAGATTCAGAGCTGTAATTCATTATTTAAGTAGCAGTAACACCAATCCACATGCCTGAAGAGCAAGAAGTGTGGGGTTTTTTCCTTTTACACCAGTGTTGAATCTGTATCTTCTCATTTAATTAAATTGATTCTTTTAAACCGATTGAGTTAAATTGGTGCAAAACTGTTTATTTTTAAGTCCTCTTTACATCACTGAAGAAACAGAAAGGAGCCTTATAGAAACTGAAAAGAAGGGAGATTAGATTGCATGTAACTTTCAGTGGTGTAGGAATTGTGTAGTGTAAAAATGTAAAATTGTACCTGAAGAGCGGATTACCAGTGTCTTAAAATTCACTGCTGCTAAAAATGTAATTTCCATGTATAAAATGTTCAGCTATGGATTAAAGTAATCCCGCTACCAGCTCATGAAATGCTGTCTACTCTGCTGGATCAGAAACATTCTGCTCAGAGCATGGCTCGTGCTGTCCCAGCTGAGAAGGTGGTGAACTATGTGATCTGGTGAAGAAAAAAGGGGTGGTGAAGGCAGGTCGGGTATTGCTTATACTGGTATTACTGCTAAGCTGTTTGTGATGTGAACATGCCGTTTTGGGTGTAGTTTTACTGTAACTGATTTCAAAATAAATGCTGCTGTTGCATGCTTTGCACAAGGATGACAATTATAAATTAGCCCTATGGTGAAATGATATTAAACTCTATTTCTGCTCAAAAAAAAAAGCACGAGCATAATTATATCTTGTTCAATATAGATTTAGAGGTACCTATAATCAAAAAAGCAAATAAGATGTGAAGTTGCAGGAGGTGGTATAATGCAGTTAGTGTTTCGTGGGCTGTTGTGTGGATGGGTGATGAAGCTTCATCTGGAGCTGGATGTGTGCTGTTGCACATCTCTTGGAAAACAGCTAGAATGAGTAAAAAGTTGAAAAGAATAATCAAAGGCATGAAAAATCTCTTCAAGAGGAAACTGGTGAGGGCTGGGATGCTTCTGTTTGCAAAGCTGGAAATGAGGGGGTCTGGGAATGATGTATGAGACACCTAATCCTATAGGGAAAGTAAATTTAGCAGCTCTGGTTCTCCCTCTCACAACAGAAGTCCAAAGAAGGGAATGATGAAATGAAACGGTGGGATCTTCAAAACAAATGCAGGGAGGGAGCTCTTTTTCTGCAGCCAATTATGAGGTTTGAGGAATTCATTGTTAAGCACAGAAGATAACACTGTAAGAGATGATCTGCCCCAGGAGGCTTTTCTATCAGGTGGACTGCCCTGGGTAACCAGAATGGCCATTTAGTTCCAGTTCAGGCAAGAAGATACTCCTAGGCTGCAGCTTTCTGGGTCTGGATAGAAGAACTTTGGTCTGTTTCTCTGTCTAGAAAGATGGGGAAAACTATAGAGTAGAAGAAGGATATAAAATATCAGAAAACATTTTCACACTCTTTTCATCAGGGTAATACAGGGCATCTACCATAGCATTTTCTTTCCTCCTTAGTTTGAACAGTATTGATACCTTTATTTGAGCATACTGTATTCTGTTCATGTTAAATCACTGGTGAAGGTAGTGAATTTGATGATTAAAAGTGACTACAACATAATTTAGACAATTATGAAACTAAAAATTGTTTATTTTTCTTAAGAATGTCATACTGTAGGATTTTTTTGACACTGAAAAAAAAGGCTAAAAAGGTTAAAGTCAGAAGATGTGACTTCACAAATGAAAGATATCTGAAAGCTTAAACTTCTCAAAAGCATTATCACACACTTTGAAATTAAGTACCCTGTTTGTACACTGCTGGTCTGTTATCAGGAATGTCGTGCGTAGATATTAACATTTTCTCCCAGTCTAGTGGGGTGATGGGGGAGCAGGAAGGAAAACAAGCTTCCATTTAAGCTTGACTGCATTTAAGCACTGGATTGAATGCAGAATAAAATATACAATGTAGATCAGAAGGGGAAAAAAAAACCTGCTGAAGTAGACTTTCCACCACAAGTGTTGTGCTTTCCTTGAGAAGGTGGCCCAGAAATTGTCTCCTGGTGACTGTGGCAAAATTCTGCTTGTCCATAAGGGAGTTAGGATGTCTGGATTCATTAGTGTTGTGAGGGCTAATGAACTAGTATTCATAAATACCAGATAAAAAGTATCTCATAGGAAGAAACAATGCAAAAAAAAAAAAAAAAAGCATAATTTCTTTTTCTCCTGTTGATAAATAACTAAGCCAGACATACCTTTTGTTTCTATAAAAATGGATTAGCTGATTGAACTGACTTGGGATCCAACTTTCCTCCCACTGAAAATAATGGCAAACTTTTAATTTTTTGCTTTTGATGGTGGACTCGCTCTTACAAGCTTGTTTCATTCAAGATGTCTTTGTGCTCTGCCCATAATTCCCATTAACGTTAATGGGACTTAAATGGGCGCATCCCTTGGGAATCGATGTGGTTACAGCGTGTGATTAGATCACCTATTCGCCAGCCTGTGATATGACAGCGTTGCTGACAGTATTTGGCAGTCTCTTTAAATTAGCACACCAAATGACGACCGCATCCCTGTTTGACAAGGTGCCTCCTTGCCTGTGGACTAGTGGTGGCCCGTGGTGCCTTAGCAGCTTGGCTTGGGAAGGGCTGCTCTGCCAAACACCCAGCAGCAGTGGCTTTACATGACAGCAGGAGCCTCTAGGCAACACATCTGAATCCAGAGAGGGGGGGGGAAAATCCCCCTCAACTTGCTTTTTTTTGGCACCATGAGAGAGAAGGTGGTATTTCACAACACCGTGAGGTGGGAGATTGCTGGGTGATGGAGGCTATGATGGATGATGAGCTGCAATTCCATAGCAGCATTATCCACTGCTGCTCCGGGATGCGCTAGGCTTAACTGGGTTAGTTTGGCAAAAGGAGGGGGAAGCACATCGTCGTTGAAATGAGAATTCCCTGAACTGTGTTACAAGTCATTTATTATCATCACCTCTGCATGCCTCTGTGTGTGTGTCTGTATATATATATATGTATTTTCTCCTGTTGAACCAAATTCGGTGTAGTTAGAGTAGTGTTGCTATGGTGACCCGAAGTGACAGCTGTTATTTTGTGCTTCTCGGAGGCCTGTGTGATAATGATGGTCATTTTCCCAAAGGGAGCAGGTTGGCATTAAAAATAAATCTGAAAATAAATGAACAGGTAGCATATAAAAATTCATTCTCATTAGCAGTAATTAACCAAGCCCTACAGGATTCTAATGGAGGAAAAAGCCAATTTTAGATTAAAATATGTTGTACTTCATGAATCTAAATGAGCTTTGTATTTGTCGCAAGGAGGATGCAAAACCTTCGTGTTTCATTATGGTAATTTTCTGCTTACACTTGACTGCCCAGTCCCAGTGTAGGGAATGTTTCTCCTTGGGCTGAATCCTAAGGCATTCAAAAAACCACCTTGTCTTCCTTTCAGATGAGGTTGATGGAAAGCAAGATTTTTTTTTTTTTTTTAAATATACCCACCATTTTTGAGCCATAAATGCACATACATACACTTGCAAACTTTTCTCTGCTTTTCAGATATCACCGAAACTGGAATTTAAGTGTAGAAATCCCCAAACATCACAAGATCAATGACAGAAAGCACTGTTGTGAGTTGCTGTGACTTTGTCTGATGTCCTTCTCCTCAAGGAAATCTAAATATTCCTATTGACTGGCTCTTGGTCTTCCTGCCTTTGATTAAACATGTGTGAACTTGGGAGTTGAGAATCATTTTTTACTGGGGCTGGTAGCAAGGAAATGTTTGATGCTGCAAGTAGCTGTAATTTCAACAAAAAACCCCTTCGTGTTGCCTGCCTGTGCTGTCATCTCATCACACACAGTTGTTCTGCACCATTTGCTTGTGGGATGTCGTGCCTTGTACTACCCTGCATCCCCCAGTTAGCCCATGCACACCGGTTTGCCGGCTCTGCCTTAATTTTGCAGCTATATCCAGCTCCAGCCTTGCCTGCAGGCTTTGACTTTTTCCCTGCTGCTTGATCTCAGCAATAGGATTGTCCCTTCTTTATTTCTCTTGGCAAAATGAACTCCTGCAGGCTGGAGGCCACCCTGGCTAAGCTGTTGCTCCTCTCCTTTCCTTGTTGGTTGCCATTCAATTTGAGAAGGGGATATGAATGAAAGGTGTGTAGAAGTTGAAAGTACCTCTTCATAGAGTCATAGAATGGTTTGCGTTGGAAGGGACCTTAAAGATCATCTACTTCCAACCCCCCTGCCATGGGCAGAGACGGGACATCTTCAACTAGATCAGATTGCTCAGAGCCCCGTCCAACCTGACCTTGAATGTTTCCAGGGATGGGGCATCTACCACCTCTCTGGGCAACGTGTTCCAGTGTCTCACCACCCTCACAGGAAAGAATTTCTTCCTAATATCTAAATCTATTCACTTTCAGTTTAAAGCTGTTACCCCTCATCCTATCACTACGCTCCCTGATAAAGAGTCCCTCTCCAGCTTTCCTGTAGGCCCGTTTGAGTACTGGAGGGCCACAATAAGGTCTCCCCGGTGCCTTCTCTTCTCCAGGCTGAACAACCCCAACTCTTTCAGCCTGTTCTCACAGGAGAGGTGCTCCAGCCCTCTGATCATCTTTGTGACCCTCCTCTGGACCTACTCTAACAGGTCCATGTCTTTCTTGTACTGATTTTATCACCTTTGCATGTTAACCTGATGTTAGGTGGCTTGGTGCAATTTTAGCCTCCTACACTGCTGTGTGAGTGGAAGCATTGCCTGGAGCTGCTGTAGCGTTGTGATCCCACCATCAGCACTTCCATCGCTCTCCCAGGTGTGTCCCACTTGTGCCTGGAATGAAGAAGTATTTCCACAAAGATGGTATTCATAGCTTCATCTGACTCCTTAGAGTCTGAGACATCTGTTATGTCACCTTGTATAAATGGGCAATAAAAAGACAAAGATCTATATTTATCCTAACTGGAGCTGGGAAGCTTACAAGTGTAATAAAATATTACTGTTCCCAGTTCTTGTCTCATGTGGCTTGTGTTGCTCTGCAGTCCAAGGTGTGAATAGATGTTTATATGATCGTAACCAGTTTACCTTTCATTACCATTATGAGTATTGTTAAATATTTTATGTAAATGGCAATATCAGAGGTACTGGTTTACAAAGCAGTGTGATCACAATAAAAAAGGAAATGTGAATTTTAGGCCAAAATATTTAGACCTTCAGATTTGAGGTATGCAAATAACACGGTGGTTATCTCTGTTGTGTGAGATGAGGAGATAAAAATCTCTTCTTCTCAGTCTAACCTATTAAGTTTTCAATCAATGCTGGGGATGAAGTGATGGTTGTGGATTGTTTTGACAGGTAGATTTGATGTTCTGCCTATCAAAAGGAATAAAGGTGGCTTGATTACAGTATATTAATAACTTCACTGTGAGAAAATACCGAAGAGTAGAAAAGCTGTAACAAAAATCGAGCCCTGGAAGCTGAGGCCTGGTAATCTAAGTGTGAAATTAAGAACGTTTTCAAAAGTGAGGATGTTAAACATTGAAAAGTCTTATCAAAACTTGCAGCACCTGTCTCTTGGCGCTTTTAATTCAATTCTTGGATGGTTTTGAGAGAGTTAGTTTTAATCAGTTTAATAAGTTATTGGTCTCACCTTGAAACTTAATGGCCAACATTTGAGAGGGAAAACAGATGGGCCTGTGATCCCTTCTGTCCTTTAACTCCGAGAAGCTGCCACTCCTCACTTTGATTTTATGCCCCATACTGAGAGTCGTAGTGTGGTTTTGAGCGTTAGGTTTTTGCTACGTGCCGTGTACGTGCTTTCTGTTAGAAATCTGTGCTTTCCGCATCTGCTGGCATCCTGCTTCTAAATGGTGGGGGGGGAACTGTGTGCTGAGCTTGGTTCTGCTCAGAAAGGGGATCAGCTACTCATGGGAGGCTGTTGCTCAAATGATGTGTCGTAAAGACAGTATTTGCTTCATGTTTGTGAAATGGGAAGGACTTTGTGCTATTTAAAAACAACCAAAAAAATCCAAACCCTATAGTTAAGTCCATGAAAATGAGCAAAATAATCATGCTGCAAATGTTTAGGCCACAATCCGATGGGAGAAATCACTGTTATCTCCTGGGGTGCAACTGCTTGCAGTTGGTGATGCTCTTGATAATGTATATACATCCTGATGTGTGTTTATTAGGCTGGAGTGGTTTTTTTTTTTTTTGCCTCAAAAAGCACATTTCTTTGAGGTTGTAACTTCTTGACATCTGTTATCATGCTAAAGGAATTTTGGGATAATGACCAGTCATGAAACATATGTTTGAAACGTAAGCTGTAATGCAGAGCTCTAACTTTATTTTGGTAACGTAGATGAAAAGCTAAAATAATTCATTTTTTTTTTTTCATGTTCTCTCTGATTAATTTGTTGGGACCGCTCAACAAGTTTTAGTATTAAATGCCTTCTATTAAGATAGGGAATAGTGTTTCAATGAAAAAAAGAAATCACAGTCAGCTGTTAAGTCTGTAAATTAATGTAGCTTCATCAGTCTATAGCCCTGTCTTAAATATTTGTGATGGATGATTGACAGCACCATAGAGTCTTTTTTTTGAGTATAACCCAGAGCTCAAAGAGAAAATGAGGGTTCCTATCAGCTGAGGAGCAAGCCCGTTTGATCACAGGTGGGGTTCACACAGCAGCAGTCTGTTGATGTGACATTCTCAACTTGAATTTCTGAGCAGGAAGCTGACAAATGCCCCGCTTCACTACCTACCAGCACCTCTGTAAAACACTTTACTCATAATTTTTTTTAATACCATGAATAATGTCAAGCCAAAACCAAAAAATCTTTTATTTGGCCTTTTAGAAGCAATAAAAAATTGACGTAATAGTTCTTAAGCAGAACTGCTGCTGCTTGGCAGTGGATGTGTTTGAAGGTTTGCTTCCATGTATTGCAGCCTTTTGACTTTGGAGAGTCTTTGTCCCTTTATGGCATTTGCAGTTCCACTGTAATCTTAATTAGATGTTGTCCCTGTTGATTTTCAGCTAACCGGGGCACCTGTTTCTCTAGCTGAGAGACAATTTACAGAGGCAGCCAAAAACCTTTTTAAACATATGAAATTTGCCTGTTACACAGCGGCTGCCTGTGAGTAGCTGTCCTGAAATCTGTAGGTGGCAACTTTATAAGTGAGCATTTTATGCTCTATTACAATTCAATTTTATTGAGCAATTTAAACCAGCTACTTGGTATTTTGTTTGGTTTTGTATTAAGAGTTTTCATCTAATGGGCAGAGCTAAAATTAAAATAAAAATAACATTTCTCCCTTGTCTCAATATCCAGAATCAGTCACTGGAAACATAAGTGTTTCCTTCACTGAGGATGGATAATTAATTCATATTTGAATTTAGAAAAGCCTTTGCGATTTTTTTTTTCTTCATAATGGCTGATTAGGCACTTTGGGAATGAATAGGTATAAAATTTTCTTTAAGATGAAATAAACAGAGTTTAAAAAGGCTGAATTGCAGCGAATAGCTTTTGATACAAGAACTAAATGGTTCCTCAGTGCCAGAGAGGGTTTCTGTATGTTTTATAATGTACGCTAGTGGAAAAACTTAACAGGAAAATATTAAGAACTGCAAAGCTCATGAGATCCAAGGGTTCCCCTAAGAGGTTTATCATTGGCTATGTTGCATACGCATACAGGAATTTATGGGAATATTCAAAGTTGCATGATATATCGCATGGGATATAAAATAGGCATGATTAAAGTTCCTCTAGGAGCTCCATAGTTTTAATATTTTTAACTTCTCTGTGCCTAATTTCTTCATGTTAATGTTGACTAATGTACATTTTTTGTAAATATCTGTGACTAGAGGTTTGTATCAATCATTATCTCTAATTGTCTTGAAGTAATATGCTCAGTAAAGCCTGTGTTGTAAATGCTGAAATTGTTTATAATGCTTTACTGATTTACAATTATTAAATTATATTGCCAGGGGAGGAAAAGGTTTTTATTCTTCCTAGCATCTGACTTGAGTAAATGTGTAATTGTGTATGGAGCAGAGCACTTAATCCTTTGCCCAGGGAATACCTTGAATTTTCAGAGATTTAAAGGGACTGTGTAGTATTTAGGATGGTGAGATTATTTCAGAATGCATTACGTGGGTAAAAAGTATTTTCTGGAAATACACAAAATAACTGTTACTGCTGATTTTCCCAGATCTAATTTAATGTGTTATTTTTTTTGAATAGTAGCTAAACCTCCTTCTACATCAGTCTTAACTGAAGACTCTGTCGAAGTGTTTTGACTCTTACTTGCCTGGCCGTGGATCGTATGAAAATATTTTTTCTTTTAATGTGCTAGCTTTTCATGATTAAATAAACACATATCTTCAAAACGTGCATAGCTATCTAATTTTTTGAGCATTGTAATATATGGTAGTTGTACCTACCATATCTCTTGGTGTTGGCAGAATTAAGCCCTAATGTTATCCAGCTGTGCTCTGCTTGTTTTAACAAGGCAATTTAGACAAGGCAAGGTAGATTTAGATTAGATATTAGGAAGAAATTCTTTCCTGTGAGGGTGGTGAGACACTGGCCCAGGTTGCTCAGAGAAGCTGTGGCTGCCCCCTCCCTGGCAGTGTTCAAGGCCAGGTTGGATGAGGCTTTGAGCAACCTGGTCTAGAGGAAAGGTGTCCCTGCCTGTGGCAGGGGGGTTGGAACTAGATGATCTTTAAGGTCCCTTCCTACCCAAACCATTCTATGATTGTATGATTCTAATTCTTTAAGAGGAAAAAGCCAGCTGACCAGGATGGGTGCAGGGTTCCCGGTCAGTCATGGGCTACATCTGGCTGCTCACCACAGGGGTGGGTGGCTGAAGGGGCAGCGGCTGCTGTCTCTCTGTTTCATTGCTCATCTGCTAATTGTGGCAAACGACAATTTTATAGATCCCATGGTACCTGCTCTATGAAGTGCCAGCACTTAGAGGCAAAATAGAAGAGATGAAGAAATGTCTTGTGTGTTGGGAGGGAGGAATAGATACATCCCAACTTTTTAGGAAAACCCTGCTCATTTCTTTGAGTCACAAATGCTGTTGAGTGTGACCGTGATCACTCTTTGACTGGATGGGTGGCAAATAGATCAGTGGCAGATAGCACGAGGAGGGGGCTCAAATTCAAAGCCAAGCCATGCTGTATTCATCTTGGAAGAGAGAGAAGGCAAGGAGCTGCCAGCTACTGCACTGGTTTAAAATGAACATGGGATTTTCCTTTTCAAGTAGTGTTGAGATAATATTGTGGAGAGAGCAAACAAGGCTCAGCTCTTTTTTTTTTTTTTATTTTAAATATAATAGGCAGAAAATGTCCACAGGAACATCCATGTTTCTATGGTTACAGGATTGTGTCCTCTTGTGGACTGTAAGGATGATGATAAATGAATATGATGATCCTGTACTACACCTGAAATGCTGTAAGAGAAGCAGGAACATGTCACAGGTTTACAAAATCCTCGGTGTCTTGGACCAGGGAGCACCTGTAGACCTCCCTGCTGTTCTTGGACTACATTAAAGTAGGAGCTCTTCATAAAGAATATTAATAACTAGAAAAAATAGCACATAAATAACAAAAGCTAATAAATGCATTTTTCCTTAAAAGATCATATTTTTAGTATATAAATAAAAAAGTTAAGGTTATTTTGTTTGCTATTAGCTTAAATGAAATGAAGAAAAATCACTAGAAGTGATGAAAACTTGATCAAAACCTTGGAAAACTTAAGTTTACCTCCTTCATATATCTCGTAGCGGTTTCTCAGCCCTCTGAAAATGAGTGTATTGGTTACAGTCTACTTAATGACCTTTTTTTCTTAGTCTGATAGTGGCAGAAGGAATTAGCAGTTAAAGCTTTTTTTTTTTATTTCTGTTCGGTGGCTGCAATGTCTCAGGGCTTGGGAATACACTGTTGGCTGTTCCCATCAGGTACAGTCCATCAATTAGCACCGCATAATACAGTAGTTAATTTTTCATGCCTGAAATTCAAATGTTATTTGTTAAGCTTCAAATTAATAAAGTCTTGCAGGCAATAGAATTCACTGCTCGAATATATGGTTTTTTCATTTGGCTTGAAACAACAGGATTAGAGCTGGGACACTTTTATGTCATAAAACAGAGCTGCAAACTGCATAGTGCTGTGTGTGGGTACCCAGCCCTGCAATGCTCTCAGGGCAGGCTGGTTGGATGGCAGCCCTGTGCAGATGAAAAACTTAATGATGTAGCCTAGTTCAGGAGGATTTGGGCAGTTGCTGTGTCCAAATAGCAGAAATGCAAAGAATCTGGTGTCGTGCCTGCTTAAAGCTTTATCTCTCCCTGCCCAAGCATGTTTCAGGTGAAGATGGAGAAGACTTAAGCAGCACAAATCCATGGATTACCTCCATCGAAGCATCCAGGAGTACGCACACACAGTAGTAATATGTACTCAGCTGTGTAATCCAGAAAATGTACCATGGGGTGTTTGCTTTACGGGCTATTTACTACTTCCATAAAAATACGAGGTGGAGGCGGAGGAAAAAGAAAAATAGCTATGAAAAGAAACCAAATTGCACAACTCTGGCCTCTGGAGAGTATCTTTACAGTTTACTCCATGATAACCCAACTGAATCTAATTTTTTCAGCTAAAATAGAGGTGTAAACCAAATCAAATTACCATCTGAATTATGCCAGGTATTTTATTTCCTTAGAAATAGCTGGAGAAGTCTAATTTTTCTCTTGACCCCATGTAAGATGAAGATATGCGGAAGATATGGTCGATCTTTGTAATGTGGTTACGGCAATTGAAGATAAATCCGGAACAAAGCTGGGTCAAGGGTAGGAATTACAATTTTTCTGGAAATGGGAAGTAGTGCTGCTCTTTCCCAGAATGAAATATGACAGGGTTACCGTGTTGACAGAGGGAGCTGACATGATGCTGCCGAGGTTGATTGGATTATAAAGGGATTAAGTAGTAATGGGATTGGAAGATACTTCTTGAATGAAAAGACAGCTGTAGAGGATTTTGAAAGGAAGGTTTATAGGGTTGAGTCAGTTCAGCCTTGTGGTCATAGCCTTGTCTTGAATCAGGGGGCAGGAAGCTCAGAGATTGTAAAGCCTGAGAAGTAGAAATACAGGCAAAAGGAGAACCAGAGCCCTTCATCCAGGGGGTTACACAGACCTTAACAGAAATGTTTTCATATAAATGCTTATTTTTTTTAACAAAAAAAAAAAAGTCTGCTCAATGAAGTTCTGTTTTCTAAGCAAGGGTGAGAATGTTAAATGTCCTACAGTGACATGGTGGAGAACGTCTGTGTTAATCATATATTATCCCACTTTCACCTATATAGTTGCTAAACATTTGTAGTAATACAAAAAAAAAAAAAAAGGTTTATTCTTGCAACTAGACCATAACTAAAAGAAGTTAAGAAAGAAACAATTAAACATCAAAATACATGCACCATGTATGTGCTCTTTCTCTCTGGAAAGATCTGAGTGGGGCAGAAATATCCTTGGAAGTTGGAGGTAAGACTCCTTTTGGTCTTACTGGGTACTTACAGTAATCCCAAATGTGTTTGACTGGATCAAAGTTTAAGAGAAAAGGAGAAAATGGTGTAGAGGCTAGGTTCTGAAATGCTGTAAGGGATTAAAAAGTTCATGGTTTCTGAACACGGTTCAGATGGTGGGATGTGGAGGAAGTGGTGGACTTTTTGTCTGGACCTGTAATTGTGCCTGGAACTGAACAGTGTCAGCCAGATGATAAAACATGTGTGAGATGATACGTCTTAACTCAGGAGAAAGATGGACAATTGCAGTGTGGAAGATACCTCGCAAAGGGAAATAGATGTCTCCTGCACTTTGCAAGGGTCGATTTTATGGTCAATGGGAGGGAAAAGAAAGTATTTTTGAATATTTTTAGTTGTTTTGAGGCCACAGAGTCCATTGAAAATGTGAACATTTTCAGTGTTGCTTTAAACAGGCACCTAGATTACTGCAGGGTAAATCTCTGAAAACCCATGTTTCTGTTGCCTATGTACATCCTTACACCCATGTTACCAGAACTTTATCCAAAATACTTGATGATCCTAATAAGTGAGAAATGTCCTACTAAGCACAATTAAACGTATTTTGTCATGTAGTATTCCTACTAGTTCAAGAAAGCTAATTAATTATTGGCCATAAATGCTTATCCCTGTTTTTTTTTTCTTAATAGAGGTAAATCTGAATCTAGCCTGGGGAGATGACCAAATTTAGCACTGTATGTCAAGTTTTTGATCTCAGTGACCCACTGTGATGAGGTGGAATTTGTTTAAAATCTTGGGTCAGTTTTCAATTTTTCAATCTTTAAACTTTACTAAGTGTCCCTCTATGTTATGAGAAGGTGAACGGTGGCACTATGTTCTGTAGACAAGCTGCTGTGTACGTTCTCATCATTCCCTTCTTTATTTTCTGTTTCACTTAAAGTTCCCTCTTTCCAAAACATTTTTTTTTGAAAATTGACTTTACATACATGATGCTACGATAAGTTACAGAAAACATCTTATCAGGAGCGGGCACCCGAATGCGATGTACAACTCGGGTTGTGGAGTGATCAGGACTGCAATTCCCAGCGCTGAACCACAGCTATAGCTCAGACATCATCTCCCACATTCTCTGTGACTTATTTTTGGCTTTGATGTGCCGACATTTTGAAAAATGAAAATAATTTGACGACAACATTAGTAATTCTGTAGTGATGTGTCCTTATATTACAGAAGAAAAGGTTACGAGGGCGTGATTTAGGATTGTGTAACCCTAGCAGAGGAGGTGTCTGTACCTGGCAGTCATCGTGGCTATTAGTTCGAGGAACCAAAGCAATAATGTCCTGTGTTGTTATGTGACAATTTATTCTCTGCCAGTGCTGGTAAGATGGCGATGAAACAAAAGGAGAGAATAGCTAAAGCCCCCTGATAAAGGCAAGATTTATGTAATACAGTTGGTAAATCAAATATGGTTGCATTAGTGTTTCTGCTCTCTTTTAATGTTGCTCTGAATATATCCTTCACCTAATTAACGTGATTTTTATTTTTTTTTAAGTCTGTAGCCTTGTAGAAAAAGACATTGAAGAATCTTTTGCTTCTACTTCCCCTGCTCCCCATGTGTGCACTGAGGGTTGTTTTTTATTTTAACAAATTTAGTCAACATTTGGGACAGAGCATTGCAGACTAATTATGATTTAACTGAAGGCTTTGAAATGATTATTGTTGTTATTGTACAAATACAGAGTGTGTGGATAGAAAAGGAATGAAAAAGTGTTTGCCACCTTTCTGACAGATTGATGCATGTCTCACGTAACCTTTAGGCCAGACAGCTTGGAACTCTAATGAGCCTGAATTATTCAGAAGCCAGTGAAGATTAGTTGATAGTGAGAGTATGTATTGATCTGCCAGCATCCTTTCTGCAGTGTTGAGCTTCCAAAATAGTTAGTAACTTTAAAAATAGGCTTTTAATTTGACAAAAAGAAGAATTTGCTGGCTTTTCTGCAGAAAAATTGTGGGTTTTCGTTAATCTTTGCTAGATGCTAATCATAAAAAAAAAAAACAAAACCAAAACAAAGCCAAAACCCAAAACACCAAAAAATCCCGTTACTTTTTTTTTTAGCAGAGTGGCTTACAATACATCTAACAGTGTCTTATATCCTTCCGCAACAAGATCCATTTCTTTCAGGCAATTACCGGCTTCTCTTTCAGATAAGATACAGGTTTATTGAGTTTCTCACTGTGCAATTACAGTCCTCAAGAACCGATGACTACGTACGAGCAGCCCGGATGATGGAGTTGATTGCAGTGGAAAGTAGGAGAAAGATGCTGCAGCGCAGTGGGTTTTTTTTGGTGGTGATCTGCAATATATAGGGAGAAACTTCAGTGTAGTTACTGATCGATTTTACTTCAGGGCTAGACAGAGCCAACCTAATTCTTGCACAAACTAGTGATGTGTGGAGCAGCAAAATGAATTTCTTTCTTTAATATGGAAAATACTGAGACACCATTAGCTTAAAACACACTTTCAAATTTCCAGCCTGTAATGAGACAGACAAATAACATTCATTTTTACAGCGCTTTTTTGTAAAATAAATTTTATTATATAAACTGCCGACACTTGAGAAAACAACGTTTCAGATTTCAGCAGCGTTGGATAAAATGCTCCTGCTCGTTGCATTTATCAAAGATTATTACATGTTAGGGACCCGAAGAGGGGCTCATTCATATGCAGACACTGTGCTTCCAGGATTAGCATTCCATTCCCAGCACCAACCGCACTAGGATTGCCTTGTGGGATTGTTGCTTTTGGAAGGTGAGGACAAATATTTTAAAGCGTGTAGCAGGCATATGTATTTTTTTTAAACTATATCAGCCTAAATGACTTCTCAGGACATGTTATCTTCTTTTTACAATTCATATGTAGCTTTGGGTTTTAGAATAACTGTGTCTCGCTGAAAAGTGCTTTGTATTCCCATGCTTCACCCATACTATGCGTGCTCAAGTTACAAGCTTATGCAAATATTTTAAATTCTGTCATTACTCTGCAAGGCTGAAGATTCAGTCAGGCTTTGGAAGCCCAGCTTAGCTGTTGGTGCGGGAGGTATGCCTCTGCTATGGGTAACTCTGCAAATTCCAGGGCACAACACATTTCTATATACAGCATGTTTTTGTCATTTCAGTTTATGCTCCTTGTCTTAATTATTTACTTAGTGGAGTGTAGTTCTAAGCGCTACCTTTTTAGAAAGAAAGAAAAAAGTGTCTCTCCCAGCAAAAAGAGTCTAATGCCATTACATTATCTAAGATGAGTCTGTTAAAGCCAAGTGGCCTTAAATTAATGGGCATTTTTGCTAGAAAAATAAGGAAGCCTGGACAATTGTGGGAAATGGATATTGTTCCCCAGAATACTGTGCTTTAATTAAAAATAAGGTGGTTGGACAATTTTATCATCTGTTGGCACCCTGATTATTTCTATGTCGTTGAAGCATTGAATAGGTACAAATTCTCTGCTTACCCCTACTACAGGGCAGGCAATATTGCCAACAACGTTGTAAATGTGACTCTAGTCAATTATAAATGTCAAATACAATGACATTTACGTTTACGATATTTCAGGCATTTTAAAAATGAAGCATAAATGTTAACTTTATATAACTTGTTCAATATTAATAAAGCAGGTTGTTTTAGCATTTCAAAACATAATCAATGGAAAAAAGCACAGCTTTTGCCTGTGAAGAGAGTATTTTTGCATGGTTAGAGCAGGAATAAAGGATTTGCCAGGGATTCACCAGTTTTTCGCAGGTTTAGATTTGCATGCAACGCTCCACCTCTCCGCTTGTGCGTACGCTCCAGCCATGTGTACCAAGTACCTCTGAATGAACGCGAGAGAAATGATCGTGGGCATCCTGTCAAAGATGGTGGAAAGGGAACCTCTTCTCTTGTCCCCACAATTATTGCTTGCCTCTTAGTCATAGACATCTAATGGAAATCTTCTACTTCAAGTATGGGGGAAGTTCTGGGTTTTTTTAAGCGTACCATAGAAAGAAGCTGGGGTTGCCACCACTAATTAAGTGCACAGGCTCCCAGTGAAAATGCATCCTCTTGCTAGAAAATTTAGTGGGATGGATTTGAACTCTATATAATGGTTTTTCCTCCTGACTCACTGGAGTTCATGAAATTGAGACCTGAAATCAAATTTTGATGTAGCTTTGGGAAAAAATCCAGTTCAGAGAAACAATTTTTGAAAAAGCTGTTTAATTAAAGACTGTGTAATGGAGATTTGGTATAGCAAGACTTGTCTTCACTTTATGCACTGTTGGCTCTGAGTTTGATGTCTGCAGCTCTAGTTGCATCCACTGGGATGTTAATGCTTGTGAAAACGAGCATGCTGTACTGTCTTAAAGTCACTTTTCTCTGCAAGGCAAAACTCGTAGACATGGACATGATGTGTCATCATTATTGCAGCTGTATATAGGAACTGGGTGCGGTATTGCCAGTCTTGGTTTTCTCGTCACATTTGAAAAAATGTCTTGATTTCTGTCACTTCCAAATTTTGTGCTGTCGTGAGGTCCTGGCAATCAGTGGTGGTCACAGTGCAGGTCTCTTCCACTTCCAGCTGCATTTTACAGCTGCCCCGCAGCATGGCCACGTCTCCCATTAGCCAGTTGGATCCTGATCAAGCATAATGGTGCATTTCCCATCCATCACCCATCGGATTCCCTTTATTTTGCCCCTCAGTAGGGTTGTTTGCTGGCCTGTGTCCCTCACCTCCTCCCTACTGTTGTCTGTTGGTTTGAAGAGGAAGAATCTTTCAAGTGGTTTCCACAGCTGATTCCGCGTCAGCCACATGAAAAATGTGAGGGGCAAGTTTCTTTTCATGAAAATGAAGCGTATACATGTCATTGGTATTTGGTTGTGTGTGAAGTCAGTGTTGAAATGTGGTTGTAACATCACATATTTCTGCATTTTTTTTAAAAAGGTAATAGTCTCTACAGTACAGGAGGTTGTTCTCATCTCTCCTCACTCTCCAGCCCAATTGCTCTACTCAACAGTAAGAGAACTGATAAAAACTGTAAGTCTGAATCTTAGTATAATTCAGTTCAATTTTAACACTACTTAAACACTAATCAGTCCATTTATCATCTTGTTAACATCAAGGCTGGCAGTTCTATAGAGACAGCTGTTGTGTGTTGTAAACCTGAAGAACCCCAACACCTTTTTGTAAATAAGAATTCAGTGAATGGTTTTAAAAGCTAGTAAATACTGTTCATGTTTCCACTAAATTTAAGCTGTTTAAAGATTTATTTTTTTTTTTACATGTATCCTTTGTACATAGTCTAACTTTTGCAGTCTGGCAAATGATTCTGTGCCCCTCGACTAAGAAATAGTATCCTCTATGTAAGCCGTAGCGTTTTCAGTCTGTGCTGTGAAGCAGCGCAGCAGTGGTGGTCTGGTGGTTAGTCTCTAATTCAGCAAAAGGCAAAGCCTCCTGGAGAGCTAGTGTTTTTGCTAAAAGCACATACTGCTGCAGAATTCTTCATGAAAGTATTTTCGATATAAGGGAAAGAAACTTGATTTAGTATAAGTTAGTCTACTACATATGCTCTTTTGGTCTACTTGGTTCCACTGAAGTGTTTCATGCCACCTCTGGAGATCCTCGTGGTTTTTAAACCATCCTGGGCTGAGAGAGAGCTCACTGCGATTGTCAGGGAATTTCTTTGGGTTCTCATTTTTTTGTTGTGTATTGATCATTTTTTCCCATCTTTGTTCTGTGTTGCTGGGGCCCAGTGTCTCCGCAGGAATACCTTAACGTGAGAGGAACGTACAAGATGCCCGTCTTTGTTTTGTAGATGTGTGCTAAGCCTGACTGGCTGAGCAATTGCCCTTATGGAATGGTATAGTGCTTAAAATTAGATGCAGGCTTTAATATCTCATTCAGTCAATACCTGGTTGGTGGAATTCAAATAAATAAGTACATTTTTTTCCTGAATTAGGCAGTATATGTGGTTGGACTTTTTTCCCTCAAAATACTATGATTCAGTGGCTATTGAGAGAGATCTGCTGCTGCTCTGAATGCACGTAGTGCCTTTGTTAATCACTGACAAATGCTGCTGAAATTGGAGGGGTTTATCCTGTAAAACTAGACGCCTAACTACAAACTTTACTGAACTGGCACTCTGGATGCCACAGAAACGGAGAAAAGACTTCAGTGGGTCTTAGCAGGTTTACAGCAATTAAAGAGCTGGCTCAGTGAACCCTGCTACTTAAAGACGGAAAAAATAGTTGTTGAAACCTCTAATGTAAATCACTTCTACATTGCCCTTGTAGATAAAACTTTAATCTACACACAGACAACACGGCGACGTGGTCTTCTGACTGTTTAGCACTGAGAGACTTCTGAGAATCTTTTCCATTTTCTGTAATGACAAAACATAATTATTTTAAATAATTTTGCTGCTTCTGGAAGCAGATTCTTTCATGAATTCATGAATTTTTGAACATAAGTAGAATACGTGAGTGCAGAGTAAATCATTGTCTGAGCTATCAAAAAGGATAGAAGTTGTACAGCTGAAAAAGGGACTTTATGCACCATCGTGTGGGACCCACGCAGAGCCCACTGGAGAGAAGTTCATGCGGTTGCAAGGGCGGGGTGTCAAATGGGCTCTGTTAGTATTCTCCATGGACAGTATGGAATTGTCTAAACTGCTTTAGAAGCTTCGTATTTTTAGGTTCAGCACATGCCACCTGACTCCTGCTGCTGACAGCTCGAGCATGCGGGCAGGCTGTATTTTAAACGTTCACTGCACTAAGTTGGCTATCAGGCCGTTTGTATTTGGCTATGTGTTCCTAATTGTATGGATAATCATTTGAACATTGCTTAAAGTTTTACTCTGGGAATTTGGCTCTTACAAGCCCCATTTTATAATTAGTTTATTTGCATTCACTTTATTCCTTATTAATAAATTATGGTTCAGCAGTTTTCAGCCAGCTACTTTGATCGTAGTGTCTTGTGATTCACAAACAGTTTCATTCCCTGTTGGCATTTAAAATGCAGCGTTGTGGCAATGCAAACAAGCACGCACGGCTGCAGTATGAAGAATTAGCAATTCTGCGTATCATAATGTACTAATGAATGACTCGCTCCTGTTCATATGTGGTTGTTCATTAAGTGAGTGAGATGAGGTCATTAGTTGGCGAATCCCTGGTGGCATGACCTCATGGTGGAGCTCTGGCAGTGGGTATCAGTGCTTCATGGCGTCTGTTACCACTGATTCTGTATTTTTTTATCTGAACTCCAGGAAAGATGTTTCAACCAAGGAAGATGGAAACAAGCATTTTGCTTCTAGGAAACCTCAATTTGGGAAACATTCTTCTGATAAGGGAAAGACAAACACCAAATAAACAGAGAATTCATGGGAATCGAAGAACTTAATGAGAAACATTGATTGTTGTTGAATAATGTGACATATGCTTTGGCTTGTTCTAGGTAGGTATATGTTGGTGCACTGAAATTTCAGCCTCTTCTTTTGGACCCATCTTCTTTCCTTAAGGTTAGCTGACCTGAGGTGCTTCTCATCGCCTGCAATATTGTCCAGGTTTTGCAGGGATAAAATTTATAGAATCACTTTTCTGTTACATGTTGTTTCAGTGTGTGGCCAGCTGTGGTTTGGTGATCAAGGTCATGAGCAGTGAAAGCCAGGGCAGCTGCCCCAGGCTGGCCCACAGGTGTGTTCTGTAACACTAATGTCAGGTTCACTATAAATGGGAAAGCTGTTGGGGAGGGGGGGCTCTTTGCTCTGCTCTCCTCTCTCTCCTTCTCTTCTCAACAGTTACTATCCCTGGAGGGGCTTGCCACCGCTTTATGAGCGAAGTATAATTTTGTGTCTTTTTTATTAGTATTGATCTTGGTTCTCTTATTTTATTAAATCTGTTTAAATTTCAGCCCATGAGTCTCCCTCCTTTTCCCAATTCCCTTTCTCAGCTGGGGAGGGGTCTTGGGTGATAGAACAACTGGTTATTGTTTAGCCCTGGGTGCAGGCTAAATGGAGACAAATATGTAGGCTTGAAACCTCCTCTGAAGACAACTGGTTGCAGTGTAAATAGGATGCCTTATACTACTAGGAGTTTCTTTGCTATCCCTTTTGGTCCCACAGAGGTGCCAGGTACATGGTTGAAACATCCCTCCCTCTTGCTGTAGACAGAGGGGCCCGGGCCCGTCTTCTCAGTACACGTTCTGCGGTAATAGAAGTAGAAATTAATTCTATTCTTTTCCTTAGATTCAAATACCTCCACTGCTAGTGACAGAAATCACTCCAGGCAAAAGGTCTCTATAGCTTGAAATAGTTTAAGCCCTGTAAATCCTTTAGGAATCAGGTTCGTTTACCTGAATATACTCCACACTTAATAAGAATTGCTTCATAACACTTCTTGCACTTGAGGCAAGAGGAACACCTAGGACTCTTCCAGCTACATCAGCAAACTTCTGTCTGACCTTTGATGTAATCTTTCTTTACTATAGCTTCACTGTATATGGAACAGGGAAAAATATCAAGTGCTGCATCTCATTCACAGAAGCACTTTGAAGTTAAATTCCTCATTATAAAACATTTTTAGATCCCTGGAGGGAAGACAGTAGAACTGCAAGCCACTAGTCACATATATTGCATATATGAATGAGAAGGAAAGTTACATATACATTGTATTATAACATACTTTATCCAATGGACTGAGTCTAGATATAATAGCTAAACAAAAATGTGTTAGATTATTATGGCCAAATGGTATAAAACCAGGCTAGAAATAGGTATTTTTCTGAAAGAGTTTGAAATAAAACTACTTCTGAAAGAGGTGCTTGTCAAAGACGAGACCTGAAACAAGTGCAGGATGGTTTGTATGTGTGGATATGCCTTTCTTCCTACATGTTCTGTGTTAAACCTATTTTCTGCAAACAAGTTTACGAACACTAACTGTATCCAGGTGCCTAAAACCCTAGGTACAAATATTCTCAACATGTGGGGGCTACATGTCACATTTTCAGTGTATCAGTTAAGGTTTATCAAGGGATTAGGGCAGTAAGCAGTCGTGAAGCCTGCCTCTTCCTTATTCTGTGTCTGATCTGTCTGAGTTTTGTGCAAATTGAGTAACCTGAAAGCCAAGAGAATTATCTGTAATGTCTCCCATAGAGTTATTGCAAGGCACTGCGTCTGACTTCTGCAGTGAAATGTAGGCAATTGTGCTCACCATCCGTCTTAACTCCTGCATCCCCGTTGGCCAATCATAGCCATAGCTGGAAGGGCAGGAGAAACACCAAAATTGAATTGAGTTTATGCAAGTTCTGTACATTAGTGGCTTGATGGAAGACAGACCCAAATCAGCCCCTCTGTTGGAGAAAGGCAGGGAGAGTTCAGCTGCTGTTCATTTTGTCTGTACTGATGGAGCAGAAATCGAGGGTACGGGCTCACCTGTAACGACGTGTGTGTCTGTGGCTACGGGTGATGGTGCCTGTTAGCGGAAACAAGGAAGGCAAGGTGAACAGGCAAGGGCATGTACAGCACAAATCCATACGCAAGCAGGTAATGCTATTTGTACAGTTCATCAAATTCACATATCAAATCGTTGAATAGCACATTCTGTGCAAGGAGAAGGTTTTGCAATAGCCGTAGCTGAGCAGGAAGAGAAGAAATCACACAGTCTTGTTTGAGTCTCCTTGCCTCGTTGCTGTGTCTGTTTTAATGGCTTTGAGCAGCTTCATATGTTAATGCTAAAATGAGCAATGGAACAGTATGCACAACTTAAATTTAAATCACTTAAATGATTAATGTTTAATTTGTTCTTGCAATTAACTCATTCCCAGTGGCAGTGGCAATGGTTCTAAGAGTTGTTTGTATCGTTGAACTGTTGGTGTTTGTTGCCATAAAATGCAGTAAGAACTGATGTGTTCCTGAGCAAAAAAAAGATTCACTTGACTCTGCATACTGAGAAAGTTCAGTATAATTGCAATATTGGTTTCTAAACAGGAACTGGTTCACAGAACTTCTGTTAGCTATTTAGGGGATTTATTTATTGTTGGGGAATAAAAAAACTAAAGTACTAACACGCGTGTGTAATCTCTGAATAATGGTTTTTGTTTTTTTTTAACAGCAATCGATTCAGGGATTTTTTTTTTCCTCAGTCTAATTTCACTGGGACTACTTAAGGAATCAAATTATCTGGTGATAGAAATTTCCCCTTCAGAGACTGTGTGAGTGTGAGTCCCTGGTAGAACTAAGATACTGAAATTTGCTACAAACCAGGCCTTGCTGCCCTGCCATGTAGCAAGAGGAACCTCCTTCTGTCCTCATTTAATAGTTGTTTTAACTTAAGGAGTGGGGCTGCGTTTTTTTTCCTCTTTATATTGAATTCTAAATCTGTTCTTTCCAGTCTGTATGAGGAAAAATCTTACTAGTGCCAGTGGCAGTTAGCTACACCAGTGACGAGCTGAGTTGACCCACGGGTACGGATGTGATGCCCTGACCCTTAGCTCTGAATATCGAAGCAAAGGGAAATTGTGGCCTATGATTTTTTTTTTTTTCCTCACCTGATTCTCACTCAGTTTCTACCAAACCTTAAAATTTCTGCAAAGGGCTTTAAGGCCCTTTCCATTTGATTTATTCGTGTTGTACCTTGCCATGAATTCTTCAATTTGTAAATAAGCATGAAACTTTTCAGGCTATTTGAGCAACTGCACATCCCTTTATAGCATAGACACATACAATTCTGAAGCATTTCATATTATGTGCCTGCAGCAAAGAGGGATTTCATAGCCACAGAAGCAAGAGAGAACCACATTATTGAAGGATCATCTACCTTCCAGGAAAGTAGAGGCATAAACTGTGAAATGTGCCTGTACCATTTAAATACCCTGGAAATTTAAGCACCTGATATATATATTGTATCTCTGAGAATTTCAGCTGGTACAGAGAAATGCACGGGAGTTACCAGCTTTTTTAGTATTTGTAAATAAAGCTAAAAAGCAAGCATGCTGTAATAATCAAAGTAATTTATTAAACCTGCCATTTGGTCATTTGTTTGGAGATGGCAAAAAGAAATCATAACAAATATGCATCATATGCTTACTCACGAATTTGTAGGTGCTTTCAGCAGGTAAATATCATCTGTTCTCATGTGGGAACAGGATGACAGGTCCATAGTAACGTTTGTAGGGACTTAAAATGCAGAACATGCCAGAAGAAAACATGTTCCTCTGATTTGTGGTGCCCATGGGAGCCATTTTCTTCAGTGGGTCATTTTATTTTGTAATAATTGGATGCTATCATTGATTTGAGCTTCAAGCCACCTGGTATCTTACTTAAGGACCATGTTTACTGCCTTAGATGACAGAGTCTTTCCCATTTGGGCTGATTCCTGAGAGTCAGCTGATTAGCTTATATGAGAAAGCACTGCTTACATAAAATGCCTATGCTGCTTAGTGTTCTCCCAAGAAAATTGTCTTTATATAAAAAATATAAATTGTATGGCTTTAGTCATTCTCAAATGTTTTCCCTCTACAGAGAAATACTACTCTTGCTCTAATATAATACTAAAAAAAAAAAATCTGCCCTGATCTTGAAGCTCCATGAGAAATTATATGTTTTATCTTGGTTGAACAATTTCTCTGTGGACACCAGACCTCTTTAGGTTGTCCTTGCACAGTATCCTTCTTCTGAAAAAGGGTAAAAATAAAGAATTTAAAGAAATGCTGAAATCAGTGGACTTTGTCCTGGAATCAAATGCATATTGCCTGACTTGATTTGGTCTGCAGACCAATAAATGACTTGCTCTTTGAAACTCTGATGATAGATGTGGAAAGTGATTAGCTAATTAACAAGTTGTCATATTTATTAATCACAGGAAGACTTAGTAAGTCACCAAAAGGTGGGCTTTATGCTGCTTATGAAAACCAGCATGATAAGTTTTTTTTAAAACATTTTTTAATTGATGAAGAGTAGGATTAGTGTGTGTAGGCTGGAGCAGCAGACAGCCACAGATCTCTCTCACACAGCTGAGCAGTTAGATAGCTGTAGTGGCAATCAAGTCCCCAGATTTATGTGGATCTAAACAATTTCAGATATGGCCAAATGGAAGCTTAATAATAAAAAGGAATTCAGCTGTGAAATGAACTTCCAGAAATGAGCTAAGCCACAGTTTCCCTGCCTGCAGTCCATGCAGCAGCAACCACCGCTTTCTTTGTGTTATAAATCCTTATTTATGGATTTAAAAGATAGAGGCAAGAGCAGATGACCCAAATGTGCACACGGATTACAGGATTTTCTCTTTTCTTTTTTTTTTTTATTTCCCCTCTTGCAATAATTTCAGGAAATACAAATAATCTTTAAAAGGCAATAAGCAGAAATATATTCCTTTTACAGGTGTTCTCTCTTAATGTGTGTGTGGTGTGAAGCAGCATTTGGTCATTGAAACAGAAACCCCTGTGAGTGAAACTAGAGGGAATTACTGGGTTTGTCTTGTGTAGCACAAACCAAAAGCTTTGTCGCTTCTGGTGCGCGCTACAGGGTAAAAGAAATGTAATTATAAAATTGTCTAGGCATTTTGCTGAGCTGAGACATAGCACTTACCCAATCTTAAAGCAACTCCTTCCTGTGGCTCCTGCAGGCTCTCAAGGTCAGCTGCATTCATTTGATGTTAATGGGCTTTGGAAACCGATGCAATCAATATTAGCTCACGTGCTTATCTGCTGCCGAGGAGTTCCCTATGCAATTTCCACTCCATTTTACTTTTTCTTGAGCTAATTGAATGCAAAAACAATACATCTCGTGGAAAAACAGATGCGTAAAGAAACAATCACTGACTAATTTTGTAGCAGTTATCTGTCTATTATTTACCATTCTGATAGTAATCATCTGTTTAACAATATACACAGCACCACTGCCTACAAAGAACAAAACTAGGCAGTTGATGCTGCCAGACTAATTTATATTGGTGATGTTAATTTTTCAGGTTACCTGGAAACTGCTAGAGACAGGCTTAATTAAAAGTGCCTTGCAGCTCTTTAAAAATACATATTTAATGACCTCAAATACTCAATGCCAAGATAATTTTCTTGGCCTGATACTCAGCTGACAGGAAAGGAGTAACCTATTTAAAACCTCCCAGGGAGTGCTTTACCTGGTTCCTTAGAGGGGGAGGCCCTTCAGGACAAGCCAGGCATGAATATTTTGCAGGGAGAGGCTGAAGACCCAGAGTCTGGCTAGTAATACGCCTGAGACACTGGCCAACTCAGAGTAAGGCTTTCCAGGTAGGTATGTCCTGCTGTGGTCAGGAGGATGCAGTTCCCACCATAGGTTTTTGAGCTTTGTACGTGTACAGAAGTTCTTCTTTGTGGCTCTTTTCAAAGGGAAGGACTAGGTGAAGCTGGCAGTGAGTGCTTATCTCTGCCCACCCCTGCCTCCTGTGCCTGGGGCAAATGTGGGTGTCCTTGGCTGGGATGCTCACCAGAGTGAGTCAGGGGACTAGAGAGCTACTTACCACTCCAGGTCCCTGTGCAGATTATCTTCACAGAGATCTCCATCCTCAGGCTGTCTGTTTTGCTGTCCCCAGCAGAGTGAATTAGTTATCAATGCCAAAGGGTCAAGTTGGACTGGGTTCATTATAAAAGGAGCAAAAAATGATCAGGGGGCTGGAGCACCTCTCATGTGAGGACAGGCTGAGAGAACTGAGGTTGTTCAGCCTGGAGAAGAGGAGGCTTCAGGGAGGACCTTATTGTGGCCTTTCAATACTTAAAGAGGACCTATAAGAAAGATGGGGACAGACTTTTTAATAAGGCCTGTAGCGACAGGACGAGGGGTAATGGTTTTAAACTAAAAGAGAGTAGATTCAGACTAAATACAGGGAAGAAATTTTTTTACAGTGAGGGTGGTAAAACACTGGCACAGGTTGCCCAGAGAGGTGGTAGATGCCCCATCCCTCTAACATTCAAGGTCAGGTTGGACGGGGCTCTGAGCAACCTGATCTAGTTGAAGATGTCCCTGCTCATTGCAGGGGTGTTGGACTTAGGTGACCTTTAAAGGTCCCTTCCAACCCAAACCAGTGTATGATTCTGTTAAAAACTATGTGACCAAAGGCTGTCAGTGGATGTGTCTGGCGTGAATCCTTTGGCTGGAGAAAGTAATGCATAAAATCTGGTACTGCTACCAAAGGTAGTTTAGATTTATGCACTGTGGATGTTCTATTGCAGTACAATTTTTAAATCCTAAATCCATTGAAATCCTGAAGGGCAGGTATGGACTACTTGACTAATTTGAGGGTGTTGTGAGGAACATCTCATTGCAGTACTATGCTGACTGTGCCTGTTGTCTGTCTGCCAACATGGGCTATTTCAGAAAGCTGTCTAACCTCTTGAAAGACCTAGGTAGTAAGGAATATGACAGAATTATCCGTTTCCATCCATGCCATCAGTAAGGAGGCATTTTAGAGGCTATTACATTCCTGCGTGATGGGGACAGATTTTGGCTTTGTCAAATAAAATCAAACCTGAGTATATGATTTGGTCGTCTGTCAGTTTTATGCAACGTTGCTCTTTTGCAGCAAGCCATTTCCTATGCAAAACTGCTTCTTGACCAAACTAGTTTTATCTGCGAGAGCTGAAAGATCTGACTGCTCTAGAGGTTAGAGGATAATTTCCTCTTGAAGGATTTGCTCTACATCTAAGTGAATATACTACCATAAAAGCTTCCTTATAACTCTTTGTAATTTATGTCTTAAAGATGTTTGACTCAAGGATGCAACACATACTAACTCCATGTGTGGACATTTGGTCACTGCTTGGAGGGAAACGTGCCATCTGCTGAAGCAAAAACAATTCCTCCAGGTTTTCTTGATGGTTTCTCATGCACGTAATAACTCCGTCCAACTCTACTTAGTACAGCAGACCTAATGGGATCTGTAGGTCATAGCCTGTAGCGATCTTCCAAACCCATGTAATTAAAAACTAAACATTTGTGTTTTCTGTAGTTTCTAATTGCAACTGAGGTGTCACATTTTCCCTTTCCCTGGTCTGTCGTCTCTGGCAGTTTGTAAGAACCTCCTAGCCAACCTAATTAAATAATGAAAACTGCTGCTTCCCTCTCCATAGCTTGTTCTCATTCCTTTATCCAGTATTTTCCAGAACTTAACAAAGCAGTAAAAACAGTAATTAGGGCTCTAATTGGTTATAAATAATAATATAACAGACTTACTGTCAAAATAACAACCACAAAGCAATCTGCTCTTTGAGAATCTTTCAAATTCTCAGCACTAAGGCATTCAAAGGAGTAAATTATATTACAGTGATTTACTTCAAAAAAATATACCCTGTAAATTTATTTTATCCTGACAGCTGTGACAAACTGCATTCCTAAGTACGTATCTGTTTCAGGTCTGGTTGCTCATCTCTATTCTCCTAATCCATAGTGCCGTTTAAAGGATTGTGTCTACTCCTAATTTTGTATGTTTCCTATTTGCTGCGTACCAAATTCATAAGCTCTGTGTTGGTTGTTTTTTTTTTCTCGGCTTCGCAATCCTGGAAAAAAATCTGCTCAGCCCCAACATAGTGTTACTAAACTGTTGTCTTTGTCTCTTGCAGCTGGTAAATTATTAATGACACCGCTAAAGGGGAGCGGGGTGGTCAGGCGGAGTGGGTGAGGTTGGGAAGTTGGGGGAGCCCCAGGCAGCTCACGGGGGTGCAGGTGGTGGGAACACACAGATCGGTGACCGCCAGGTTTCCCCACGTTGATTTTTTTTTTTTTCTGCCTGAGGGCAGGACAAAAGGGTCCTTTCCAACAGCAATGACGGCAAGAAAACGGATGGATGGAATGTGGGAGAAGAGCTTGTGGCAGTGGGAATTCGCACTTTATAGATATTGATAGTTTAGCATTCTTAATTGTTTTATTCTTACTCAAGCCCCTGAAAATTGATTAAAATGTTACTTGGAGTCTCCCCTTACAGAATTAATAGAAAAGCAGTGGGGAAAGACATCTAATGTTTAATACTTGCACACCGGTTCAGATGCTGTGAAGTGCTAATGCCTTCTATTGACACAGAGCATGCTCTGTGATTCGTGAGTAATGATGAGGTAATCTAGGGACGGTCTCTTTCCACCCACCCAAAAGTGATAAATACAACCTTTGGCAGAATCCCCAGCTTGCTCATTTGCCATAAAACCCTCAAGAAATCTCTCGTGTGTATGAGACACAGCTGCAACAAACAGCAATATTTGCTGCATATTTTTTTATTTTCTTTTTTAGAGAAAGGGTGACAGTCCTTGCTGAATTATTTAATACTACAGGGATCTTATAAATTTGTAGACCTTTTTGGTAAGCTGATAAGATTTCATAATGTGTTTGAAGGGTGGTTTCGGTCTAAAAGTATCATAGTTTATTGTGCAATCTCCTAGGAAAGGGGAGGGAGGCTTTTTTCCCCCTCATGACTCCTGTAGGTGCTAGCACTGAATCTCTAGTCATGTTGGCTATTACGTAGGGACAGGAATAAAAAAGTCAGCAGTAAGTCATAGCTAATAGGCATAATCTCGGGTTAGAGATGTTTTTTTTTCTGAAATATGCTGATTCAGGAGGAAGTGTGCCCAGGAAGGTTGACTCAGCTCTTCCTTCTTCCAAGGCAAGATACCCCAGAGGGTATCCCACCACAACATCATTTTATTCTCAATATTGAAACTAAGATTATTTTTGTGTGTTTTTTTGTTTGCTCAACATAATTATTGTGACTGCCTTGGCATGTTTCCGAAGGCTTCTGGAAGCCAGAGTCAAAATGTTCTGACTTGTCTGCTGAAGCGTGCGGTATCGCTTTCTCCCCCAGCCATGCTAGTGGCTGCATTTCAGTAACGCTGCAGGTATTTGAAGACACTTTGGCACCTTTTTTTTTTTTTTAATTGAAGTTATTCCTTTTTGGAATTTGTCTGCAAATACTTGTTTGAGCATTTTTACAAAACTTCTTTTGTCAGGCTAAATGTGAAAATTTGAAATTACAGAAGAAATACTAACTCCAGAAGAGAGTACTTGCTGCGCGGTACTGATTTGGGGAGAATGCCCCAGGCACCCAAAAAAGAAAGATCTAGAGTGGCAGTTTTGATCCAGTGGATTTGTAAAACATCTTTTGTATTTTCTATAGAACGCTTTTTCTCAATACCACTGTTGTCAGGGTGTTCGGTGCTATATACACGCACAGATGGTGCAGTGTGTGTCAGAGGGACGGTACAAGGCAGGTAACTCAGACAAGCTGGGTGAAGTTGCCCCTCTTGGCGTATTTGCTTTTCTCCTGTCATAGTACAGGTCGTAGCATACAAGGCATTGCTGAAATATGTAAATGCCTCATTAGATGGACTCCCGAAAGGTGGCTGCGAGGAGAGCCGTATACCCTTTAAGGATGAACTCTCTTTGCCCTCACCACATACACATCCTATGCGTATCTAACTGGAGGTTGTCTTTCCTTATAAAATATGTTAGTTACCTACTAAAAATGTTTTAACTGTGATTGTACATGTCAAAGATGATCCCTTCTTGCTAAAGGTTACGGGGCAGGGAAGCATATATATCCTCCATCCTCTCCCCCTCCAGCATTCTTGCTGAAAATGATAATTGGTGAGTGTGTTTATAATTTGTATTTGGATGTATAATTAGTATGTATATTAGAGCTAAATCATACGGTTAACTGCTTTTGTAGCTCTTGCTTGATTTGACTCACAAGCCCATTGAAGTGGGTCTAAGATAAGCAGTTTGTCTTGTAAATCGGTTAGAACGTGGATCAGGTGGATAGGGAGCTGTCAAAGGACATTTTCAATTGCTCGCTTTTAGAAATGCCTTTTTGGGTGTGTATGCTGATGTGCTTGGTGAGGGCATTTTCAATCTGAATCGCAGGAGACGGCTTGGTCGCTCTTTGGAAGGGCAGAACCTGCCCTCTGCTGGGATGTGCCAGGAGGAAGAAACTGATAATTCACAGAGCTTCACATAAGGCCAGTAAATCGCACATGGAGCTTTAATCCACTTTTGCTCATCCGTCCCAAAGCTACCGAATTGTTCTGTGTTTCAGCATGCTGACTCTTCAAAAACACATTAAACTAACTCACTGAAAATGAGCAGCACCACGTGCCTCAGAGGTGGCTTCAAACCGTTACAAATTGAAGATTAAATCCAGATATTTGAGTTTTAACTAGAATGTGTTGATTGCAACTTCAGACAGCGGTCAGCAGTGAGTTTTTAATGTGGTTTTGAATTGAAAGGTGTTGTATAAAGGTGGAGTTAAGAGTCTCTTAAAAATTTATACAGACTAAAATCAACCCAAAGGAGTGGATATACAGAGCCTGATGTACAAATGAAGCATTAGGAGCAAAGAGCCAGTTGGAAATAGATCTGGGCTTGTCATTGTCCCATCCTGCAGCATTATCTGTCCCGTAAGTTGTTTGCATGAGCAGGTTTGTATTTATTACATGAAAAGTTGGATTAGGTGTGTTGCTGAGGGTGATAGAGGCTGCTGGAAACTGAAAAGCGGTTAAAAGGGGAAGACTGGCTAAAGGCTTGAATAGCAAATATTATTTGTGGGAAGGAAGTTTTCCCTTCAGGAAGGAACCCGTGGTGGATGGCTCCCCTGTCTCTTTGAGGTGCTCCTTTTCCAGAGGTGGCTGAATCACATCGCTCGCTTGACTTCTAACCAGAAATCACCTTTTTAAGTCAAAACCAAGAAAAATATCTCAGCAGCTAAATCCAGCCTGGTTTGATATTTAAGAATCATTACTGAACTTTGGGTTCAGTAGTGGAAGATGTTAGTGTCATACAAAAACTGTATCCATTTATCATCCATTAAAACCAGGGAGAGAAGCCTGAGCTGGCCCTCAAAAAAAAATTGACGTAGTGAGGAGGGGGTTGATGTTTTGTAAAAGGAAGGGGACAAGTTGGAGACGCTCATCAGTATTGCCTGGCTCTCAAGGCATGCTACTTGGCAGACGGACACAGTGCTTGAATGTTTCTCCTCTGCTATATCCTAAATGAAAATTTTAACTTGGATCCCAGCTGCCAAGATAAATTTTTAGTGAGGATATTATTAGCTTTATACTAGACTTGTTAGATACAACATAATAACAAAAGAAATATAATTTAATAAAACCTAGACCCGTACAAGGTAGCCTAGCTCTTCTAGTTTTTAGTCTCCTTCATAGTTGAATAGAAGAGAGAAGCCCCCCTCAAGTAGGTTTGAGGAGACAGCTGTGGCAGCATTTGAAGTTAAATAGCTATTTCAGCTCCTCATTTACTAAAGTCAATAAAATAATTTTTAAATGGCTTCTATAACCTCATACACAATATTGTCCTCCTTGGCCTTTCATAAATGAGCTCAATAATGCTTGATCAACAGAAATGCTGGGAAGCAAACCAGAGCTCGATCGTGAAGACGAGTGCTCTGCCTGCGGTCTAGCCAAACCTGAGGACCTCCATACAGCCAAGGGTAAGCGTGTCCTTGCGTGATCTCCTTGACAGGGTTTGGAAGATGTGGCATCTTAGAGAAGAAAGCTTCAGTTGTGAAATATGGTAAATTTAAGCTCCCGGGGAGTTACAGAAGGTTACGAGTGGCCAAAGGATTGCAGTGGAAGGCAGGTGACTGGTCAATTTTACATAGAAGATGGGAAGAATCAGGGGCTTTCCTGAGTAGATTGTACTTTTTTCTGCTCCTCTAACAGCATTGTTTGTATCTAGTTTTAGTTTGGTTGGTCTTGGAAGAGGTGTCTTTTAACCAACTCATTAAATCAGTGTCTCTTTACAACACCATTATAATTGCTTTTAAACTTATGTGCACTGTTTATGTATGTCTGCCCCTGCATCTCCAGGGTTAGATGCCTCACTCTTCACAGTGGGCCATGCAGATGTTTGGCTGGCGATACCCCTTTAGGATGAATGCTTGTCTCTGCAGGACTGAGACAGCATTTGCTAATAGCAGCACAAATGTTCCTTGTATCTAGCTGTGGGGAGGGATAATAACGAGGCAGTCGTTTCCTCCGCTTGCTTCTGTGTTATTCCCAGGACAGAAGTTAATGACTAGCAAACAGCATCACAGGGGAAAGGGAATGTAGAAGTCCTGCCTGGGTGTATCTGTTGGGAATCCCATATAAAGCTATTCTGTTGAGTTAATTTGATAAATGCTTTAGGAAATTACAGTTGGGAAATTACAGTATGCTTAGTGCCTCTGTGCAACACACGACGAGCTGGGTGTGACTCTCCCTCTGCATTTGGCAGCTACGGCAACAAGAATGGGCCCTTGGTCTGGTTTTCCGTTCCATTTACTTGAAGTGGCTCAGAAATGAGAGTGAAGGGCCCGCCGGGCAAGCTGGTGTTAGAAATATATTAAAAGAATATCAAAGTATAGATGAAAACATTGAGGGATGGTTTTGAACAAGTACATGAATAAATATATTGGGTTAAAATGCTTCTGATCAAAACCAACCATTTCAACTGGGAATACCTGAATTTTAAACTTCTGAAATGGTTATAATTTGCCCCGGACTCACAGGATTACTGGAGTGGCAGCCAAAGGTCACATGAACTGTAATAACAGGTAGTTTGGAACCAGCACGAAAATCTGCTTTGCTTTTATTTTATTTTATTTCGCTTTCTTTTTTCTTAAGAACTGTTTCCATATTTTGAATTATGGTTCCTGTATGTTCCCTCTCCTGGAAGCTGTAATGCGTGCTCCTCTTTCCTACAGTGAATTGGAGTGAAACCGATGGTGAGTCAATGCAGCTGCTAAGGAAACCAGGCGTGTGCATCAGCTTATAGCTCGGGGGGGCTTGCTTTGGGAGGGAGGCAGGAGGGAATACAGGTCCTTTGTGACTGAGCCACCCTCATCGCTGGTCTTGAGGGAAACCATAGCTCTTTGCCCAGCTGTACACCCCTGGTAGTGGCACTTTTGCCTCTCCGACCCAGCACAGGAAGTTAAACTGGCAGAAAACAAACTGTGAAATGCAGCTGCGGGAGCAGGAGCAGGAGCAGGAGGCTGGGCTGAGGCAGCCCCTGTGCCAGTCCCGCCTCTGGAAACTGTTAACTCGGCTTTGGTGTGCTGTAAAACTGTTGCCAAAGTGTTAAAATGTCACTTTTTGGCTTTAGAGATTTCTTGAAGTCCTGATTTGCATGTTTTAGCAGTAGCGTGTTGCACTAAGTTGAAGGAGTGGTAGCGGTGGTCTTAATATCAGTGCATGTGATACATAAGACAATACACAGGAAGCCTTATAGCAACCAGCCACACAATTTTAAAACTTAATTTTTCATCTAAAAATGCACAATTGAATGCAGCCAACTAATTGTTTTACAGCAACAGCAACAAAATGAGAGGTGTTTCTTTCTCATTCCTTACTTAACGGTGTTGTCGTTCAAGTTTTCAGTCCAAATGTCTGAAAAAAAGACAACCCAGGCAGGGACTTGTGTGAATGCTTTCTTACCAGGTTCATAATAGAGATTTTAAGGCGGAACTGACTTTATGGCAATTCAGATGTTTTGCAATTAAAGGTAAGGACTGCATGTAATCAGGGATATCTGCTAAATCGTCCTCCTTCATAAACCCTCCTCTTCCTCTGCAGCAGCTTATATGGAAAGACTAATGGTTCTTGCGGGTACCAGGCACAGTTTGCTGTACGCATATTTTATAACAGGCAAATGAACAGATAGAGAGAGCAGGATTATGGAGGAGCTCTTGCCTGTTATGCTGTGGATGTTTTCTAAAGCGGACTCAAACATGTATATATGTATCTTGTCTCCACTCGGTTTTCTGGTCAGTGAACTAGGAGGTGCTTGGCCTCTGTCTCCTGCCAGGGTTTATTTGGGATGGGAACATAAGCACCACAACTCCTACTGAATTCTAGACGTTCAGAAGGGAAAAATTATATGCAAGGCTTAGAGCAATAGTTTTCATATTTATGAACACTATGAACAGGCAAAGCCAAAATATGCTGCTTGATACTTTAGATTCCTCCTGTTCTCGCGTGAGAACAGAAAACATTCAAACCAGAATAAGCAGTTTCAAAGCAGATATTCCTAGATGAATAGAAAGTAGATAGCGTTAACTTCTCCAATGTGATTGAATTTTGTTTTATTTTCCAGGGTGGTGGTGTTTCTTTTCTTGCTAGGTACAATTACACAAACAAAATATGATTGATCAAAAGTCACTGGCCAAAGAGCAACTAGTGAGGATGCTTCGAAATAAATATATGGAGATATTAGTCGTGCTCTAGAGTACATGCATGATTTCACAACACGCAATTCCAGTGGCTTTAAAATAATCAGTAAAATTTAGAAGTGTTTGCAGAGAATGGAGACTGAATACTGAAATAACTTGTAACTGCTTCCAAGGTGAAGGAATGGTAGCTGAGGGGAAATAAAATGCAACTGGAAAACAGATTCTGGGGTAACGGACAAACCTTGATTTTTGGATAGATAGAACTGATTTCTAATTGCGTAAGTGGGCTATAAAAAGTCTCATGGTCTGTTTGCACCATCTGAAAGCCACAGCTATCCCTGAACCGCACGGGGTAAGCTACTTGCAATTCATCTGCTTTGTCCTGGAAAGGAGAAGAGCAGATTGACCCCACTGGTATTTAAACCTGTGGAATCAAGGAGTATTTTACTCGAGATTAGACCACTAAGCCATTCTCTCTGGCTATTTAAACAATTTTATTCGAAGAAGGACACGGGAGTGCAAATATTATTGTTAACTGTACTTGGAGGTAGGAACTGTGTATTTCTATCCCTGGTGAGTTTGTTTTATCAGCCGCTTTATTTTTGAAGGGATAGCAACGTGTTGGTTAGGAGTGCCTTATGGTTGGGGTGATCCAAGATTTTGGTTTTTCCTTTCCTGTTGGGTCACTTTTGATCACCAAAAAGTTTCTTTCCCCCTTGGTTATTGTCTTCTCCCCCAGGTGCTGGGGAAGGTCTAAGTAGCTCAGAAGCTCCACAGGCAAGAGAAGCTTCCCACGTTGTACTGAGGGGTGCGGATCTCTCTTTAATCTCCTCACCACAAGTTGGCTACAGCAAATCTGCATGATTTTGTGAAATGGACAATGTGTCAGTGACAAATCGTTGCATTCATTTCACTTACCCAAACTGGGATATAAACTCACATTATAGCTGAGAAGCGAAATGGCTGAACTCATAGCATCGATCTTTGCCTTATCTGGTATAAGCATTCAGATGTAAAGGAAAAGAAAAGGCTTCTGTACCTGATAAAACTTGTCTTTAATTCCTTCAAACGTTTTCTTTTTTTTTTTTTTTTCTTCCTAGAGCAGCTAGTCTTTTTTAATATCCCAAACACTGGCCATTTTTATACATTTGGTTTCATATTCATGGTAATATTTTCCAAAAATAATAACATACTGAGCAGAGAAAACAAACCGCCTCAAGCATGCAGAGAATAATTCAGGAACACTTTTCACTCTGCACCAACATATTCCTAAAATACCTTCGCAGCCTGCTGCCTTTTGTCTTAAATAATTCTCGCTATTTCTATTCAATATCTTTATCAATGATTTGGATGAGGGGATCGAGTGCACCCTCAGTAAGTTCACAGATGACACTAATTGGGCGGGAGTGTTGATCTCCTGGAGGGTAGGAAGGCTCTGCAGAGGGATCTCGACAGGCTGGATCGATGGGCTGAGGCCACTGTGTGAAGTGCAACAAGGCCAAGTGTCGGGTCCTGCACTTGGGGCACAACAGCCCCATGCAACGCTACAGGCTGGGGGAAGAGTGGCTGGAAAGTGCCTGGCGGAAAAGGACCTGGGGGTGTTGGTCGATGTAAAAAATACTTTCTCGTATTTCTTTACTGTGACTTGATCTGTTCCTACTCATTTGTAGTTTCTGCATCATATCCTTCTAATAGTGTCCTCCCAGGTGGCCAGGCCAACAGCATCCTGGCTTGTATCAGCACTAGTGTGGCCAGCAGGACTAGGGCAGGGATCGTCCCCCTGTACTCAGTACTGGTGAGGCCGCACCTCGAATGCTCTGTTCAGTTTTGGGTCTCTCGCTACAAGAGAGACATTGAGGTGCTGGAGCGAGTCCAAAGAAGGGCAACGGAGCTCGTGAAGGGTCTAGAGAACAAGTGTCATGAGGAGCGGCTGAGGGACCTGGGGGTGTTTAGCCTGGAGGAAGGGAGGCTGCGGGGAGACCTTGTCACTCTACCTGAAAGGAGGTTGTAGCGAGGAGGGTGTTAGTCTCTTCTCCCAGGTAACAAGCAATAGGATGAGAGGACGCGTTCCTGTGTGATATGGTCTAGGCAATCCTGCCCCGACAGGGGGATTGGACTAGATGATCTTTCGAGGTCCCTTCCAATCCCTAACATTCTGTGATTCTGTGAGAAGGCTTCAAGTTGCACCAGGGGAGGTTTAGATTGGATATCAGGAAAAATTCCTTCACGGAAAGGGTTGTCAAGCATTGGAACAGGCTGCCCAGGGCAGCGGTGGAGTCACCATCCCTGGAGCTGTTTAAAAGACGAGTAGATGTGGTGCTTAGGGACAGGGTTTAGTGGTGGCCTTGGCAGTGTTAGGTCAATTGTTGGACTCGATGCTCTTAAAGGCCCTTTTGAACCAAGATGACTCTGATTTGGGTGTTCGGGGCCTGGCGCTGCCTGTGCTGCAGGGCGGGCGCGGCGCGGCGCGGCCGGCAGGGGGCGGAGCGCGCTCGCGGTTCGGGGCCGCGCGGGGGCTGCTGCGGTGCGAGGGAACCCCCGTGGAGGGGAGCTGCGGGAGCCGCTGGTGGGACCTGCCGGGCAGAGCCTGGGGGTGTCTGAGCGCTTCACGGGCTCGCTCGCTATCTTAGATCCTCTTTTATAAAGCAGATAATCTATAAGTTTGTATTTATTTGGGTTGATTCAAAATCTTGTTATTAACTGTTTATTTAATTTTAGCCACCCAATATGGCTCTGGCAAGCTCTCAGCATACTTCTGGCTGCCTTGACTGTCTAAAGAGACTTTTGGCAGGGTCCTAGGTCTGGGATTTGCACGCTTTTTCCATCCTAACAGGCATGCTTAAGGCGCCTAACCATACTTAGAAAATAAAAAAGGAACAAACTTCACTTAACCATGAAAGGAGTAGGAAGGGAATCTGTTGCTGCCGTTATTACCTCTGCACGCCTTGATCTAATTTGGACTTTGATGCTGAAGAAGTGGCAACCTGGTTTCTATCGCACTTAAAGGCTGAAAAGCATCCTAAACTGTCTTTGTCATTATTGCTTTCTTTCACTTACAGTAGTAAAGCATAGCTTTGAGCGTATAGTTGTAATGTTTTCCAAATATTCATAGTTATCTGACAAGGTAACACGTTGCTTCTGGAACGGACTGTAATCCTAACTTCATATTTTGAAGGCTTTCTCTGAAGTTATTAGTTGTTTACTGTGGATTTGGTGCTACTGACCTGAGTTTCATATTAATATGTATAAGAACTATCACCTACAGAAGATATTTGCAGGTGCCATCAGAGCTGTGAGTAACAGCTCACAGGTAACTCGGTAGATGAAGTACTCAGCTACGTACTTCATAGGACATAGTCTTGAATTTTCTTTCTCTTAATATTGGAATTGGGTTTCTCGATACGTCTGATGTACAGTCAGAACATAAACTTCTCTGTTTTTAGCTGACCCCAGCTGAGTTATTAGGGGCATTGTTAAGCCGATGGCTGAGGGCACTCTTCATTTAGAATAAGGCATTGGAAATTCTGTGTACGTTCTTTATATGGAAATGTTTATACAATATAAACTTCTGCTTAGGAAAGCAACTCTTTTTCATTTGGACAGTCTCTCCATACAATGCATCATGCCAGACAATAGATGAAGTGTTTTAATGGTGGTAAGCAGTGTGCGTGTGTATATATATACATATTAAAAATATATATTTATAGATATTCAACCACATGTGAAATGTCCTTTCGTTTCCAACCTTTTAAGGGGAGATTGTATCACATAGTTACCTACCCCCAGTAGGATGTTTAGCTCCCACATTTCAATGCCTCAGAGCTCATTTTTTGAGATGGGAGGAAGACAAGTTACCTACATGTTATGAATGGACCAATCTCTCCCTTAGAAGCTGTAATTAATATTCACAGGTTTTGCTACATGTTGCAAAAAATAAGATGAAATCACTTAGAAACGGTGATAGTGTGTGTAGTAGCAGTTTAAAATACTGCTATTAATAATAAATTCCTGAAGACAATATTCATCTAATGTCTAAACTTTTGCATGGTCTCTGCGTAGCAGCGGAGACAGTGTTTCCCAAAATAAGTTTTACTGTTTCAAATGACTGCAAATAAAAATTGCAAATATCTTTTGTTGTTTGTGCTTACAGACGTGCTCAAAAAAAATCTATTCTAAAACTATTTGTTGTACAGTTTCTTTTAGGGGTGAAAGGAAGGCGAAGGCAGCACAGCAGAATGCTCTTTCTCTAATATTTATAATTGTGATGTAAATAATTTAGTCTAGATTATATTCCAATATTTTCTTCTCACTTTAGAGGAGAAATGGAAACAGCCTATCCCCCTTACCTACCGCACGCAGTGTCCAAACGTGGACTCTCTTTATTTAACCATCAAGTCTCCAGCTCTCCATTTCCCATGTTATGAGGTGGCCACCTTTCTGTATTGCACATCACTGATGTACCCAGGTACTTCAGGTGCCCCATGAACCTTCGTTAAATCAGTGCAATGTACATTGACGTGAGCAGCTGGACTGGCTCCTGCAGCTCAGATACGAAAAAAAACCCATTAAAGTATTTGAAATAAATATATGCCAAAGTATCACTGACTTTGGCGTGAATTAGCATGTGCTTAAGGATTTCCCTGGGTAGGAACGCTTCTCTAAAGAAGGCAAATTTATTTTTATTTACTTTTGAAATAAAAATGCCAAATACAACTAGAGGATATGGGTGGCTTTGTTTTTAGATGCACAATGCTGCTTCTCACAAGCTTCCTTCTGAGGAAGACTAGAAGAGTTCTCAGCAACTTTTATCAGGGCTGGGTGAGAATAGCTTTTATTTCTGCTGTTGATCTCCTAATAGTTATCGTCACAGATTTGGTTGCCTGTATCATAACTTCATTTTGGGGTACTTTGAAAAAATCAAGTGCTAATGGAGTCAGAGGGGAAGTCAATTACCCATGGGTTGGGTAAGAGCCGGTCATGTGTTGGGGAGTTTTAGCTGAATCCATGCCTTGCTGTGTTGGTGATTCGGCATGGCCGGTCGATGAGTGAGACTCCTGGGCTTTATTTGCAGTTTGTTGTTGCATTGTCTTGTGAAGCTGCAGCTGCATCTGGATAATACTGACTTGAAAACAAGCAAACAAGATGGCACTGTTGTATCGTGTTGCTCGGTGGCCATTGGGCCCCTCATCCCCCTGAACTGAAAGGAGCAGATGCCTTGCAGTGACACACATGAGAAAAGGATTGCTGCTATGCATAATTGTGAAAAATTGATCCCCTCATTATGAAATGTTTCCTGAAAATCAAGCTGAGCTTTCTTACTGATTTTCCTCCTGCATACTCTTAAGTTAAACCATTTTTACCTTCCTCATGACCTGTGTACCATTTGGTTTGTTATCTCCTTGGTCTTTCTGTAGCGACCTGTTGGAAGTTGTGGCTGTCTGCACCTGGGGTTTTATGAGAAAATATGTTGAGGTTTAGGAATAACTTAGTAGGGTTGATCTCACTCTGTGGGTAAACTGGAGAGGCTGAAGGGGTGGGGGGATATTTCCAGAGCTTCGTTTAGTAGCTTCTGATGAGTTGACATACTCCTTTCTTGAAAGGAGTAACTATCTTCATCCAGGATGGAAAACGAGCAAAGGCCAGTTTTGTGTCATGCCAGAGCACGTGGTGTCCATTGTATAATACAAAATGTCTCATTCATAATGCTGGGCCTTTCTAAAAATATATTTTTATTTCAGACAGTGTTTATTGGTGCAGATGTAAGTGAAACTCATGGAATCTGTTTTCACAGAATCTCAAAACAAACACTCAGAGTGACTGATTCTGGCTTTAACATGGAGGTCTATAAAATAGTAGAAGAAATCAAACCGTACAGTATTACCTGTTCTCGTGTGTGTCTGCTTAGAAGTCTTTCACAGTCAGTAGGTGGTATATTTTATACACTTAAATTTTCTCTTGTAATACAAATGCACCTTGCTGTTTCTCTTCCACAGCAGTAAATGGATCTTGCTCATGGAAGGTACTGAATTCACCAGTTTCATTTTTACCTTTAAAAAGTCAATATTCAAAAAATGAGAGGCAAAAATAATCTGTTTTGGTTGCCTAATATGAGCATGGATATTATTTAATTGGCAAAATAAGTGATTTAGTTTCGGATAAGGTAAGCACCTGTTTCTCCGTCCTTATCCTGCTGGGCTTGTTTTTTTCTGTTTTTATTCTTTCCCCCTGCATGGAGGGCCTGACTGACAACAGAAATAGCCTAGAAGGGTAGTAATGTTCTTCTCCATGAGCTATCAGAGCCACAAATATGTTTTATTTGCAATGCATAAGATTCCCTAATGCAGCTCTTGGGCTGCAGTAGAGACCGGAGCAGGTTCGTGGGTTTTATTGCACATCTCAAAGGTAAGTATACGTGTAGTTTATTTTGACCTGCTGGTTCTGGGAACGAAGTGAATGGGAGAGCTATGTAAGGCAAAGCATTAGCAATAGGCCTTCTGTCCAGGGGAGTTCGCTTGCTTTGGAGCTGGACCAGCCATCAGGGTGAACTGCAGCGGGTGAGCGCAGCAGAGGGAAAAATGCATCGCCTCTGCCAGCTCTCCTGCTGCAGCGAAAGGAATATTCCCCCCTCTGTGCCTTGCTCCACGTTCTATCTTTTTAACAGCTTCATTTCCTTTCTTTGCAACATATCTATCAACGCAATGCTTTCCATCATTTCGGGCTATTTTTATCTTCTTATCAGAGTTATTTCCTTGGGTAAATAGTTTCCTGGCGTCGCTGCTGGAGTACGCTGCTGGGAGCTGGAACACGCGTTGTGGTACAGTAGGTACAGGCTGTGTGGGAGATGAGAGGCAGCGCTACAACAACCCTTTGCTTTTCTTTGCCTGCTTCAAATAAAACAGCTCCCACATCAGCAGGATGGTGCTGCTGAAGGAAAAAAAAAGAAGAAAAAAAAGAAAAAAAAAAAAAACCAAACCCAGAAAACCTACTATATTTTATGGATGTAAAATATATTCAAGGAGTCAAAAGGCAGAATAGCTGATTTTTCCAGGTTGCCTAGCTGTGCAATCACTGCGTGCTCTTTGCTATTTTTTAGATATATTTTTCCCTCTGTAGATGATTTAGACTGACGATGCCTCTTGTCTAGTACCTGGAGGGAGAAGGTTGGAAGGCACGGGTGGAGGCTGTAGCACGGACCTTTGATTACTGTATTTAGAGATTCTGATATTTCATCTAAAACAAAAATCAGTGTAAACAGGTGGGGACTGAAAATCTCCACTCTGCACAGCAGAGCATGGAAACCACAGTACCTGTTGTTCAAGCTCCTACAAGCATGTGATCCTATACAGGCCTCTTTATGTGCTGTTTGTTAGGAGTGTATTCTGACTTGGTCTTTTCAGTTCAGTTATTTAGAGGGTTTCTGCATGGTGTTCCATCCACGAGAAAAGTAGTTACACAGAATCACAGAATCAGTCAGGTTGGAAGAGACCTCTGGGATCATCGAGTCCAACCATTGCCCTGACACCACCATGTCAACTAGACCATGGCACTAAGTGCCATGTCCAGTCTTTTCTTAAACCCCTCCAGAGATGGTGACTCCACCACCTCCCTGGGCAGCCCCTTCCAATGGCTAATGACCCTTTCTGAGAAGAAATTCTTCCTAATGTCCAACCTGAACCTCCCCTGGCGAAGCTTGAGGCTGTGTCCTCTTGTCCTATCACTAATCGTTTCCACACATACCTTTTTGGGGGGATTTTATCAAGATTCCCTGGGAGCATTTGTTCGGCTTTCTTCCCGAGGTTTACTGAATTTTATAATCTCTCGAAATTTAATAGGAATGTGGAGGAGGGAATTACGTAGGTGTCTCTGCACATTGCTGGAATAAGCAGTTCTTTTAAGTCTTGAAAGCTTTTTCTAGAAAATGTCATCATTTTCCCTAGGTTTTATACAAATTCAATACACTAAATAGTAGCAGAGCAGATACTGATTTAAAAGAATTCATATCATATGTCAAACTACTGTATAAAGAGAAGAAAAATCTATAAGCACTTTTTTAATAGCCTCAAAAAATACCCCTACTTGGTTAGGGCTTAAGTTAACATTGAACTGCATCAGCTTTATGACTTTTTACCATTAAATTGTAGTAAAGGCATTTTACTCCCTTCTGTTAGTGGGTCAGTTCTTGTGTAGGCTATATTAAAAATTTTAAATTTTAAATATTAAAAATACTATTGACTTCCTTAACACAGAAGCAAGTTTTTTAGGTTCACTGTTGTTGAAAAGGACTGCCTTGAAGTGAATATAGACTCCTATGTAATACAAGCTTTAAAACTGTTGAATTAGAAGTCCAATATTTTCTGTGTTTCCATAGGGTTGTGGGTGGCCAGAAAGGTAGGCTTGCTTTACATAGCACACCCCAGAAGTTCATGATGAAACGCAGGTAACCTGGCCTAGCATTGTGCCCTGACTCCAGGGCGCCTGGGGACCAGCCTCCACAGGACTATGAAATCCCTTCAAAATTCAAATCTTGAAGTATCGCTCACCTTCCAGCCTCTAGACTGGTTGTGGTTGTCCCTGTTCAACCCTAGATTGACACAAATTATTTTAAAATCTCAAAATGTATTGGAACTCCTCATTCAATTTAGCATTTGGCTTAATTCTAATTCAAGATACTACTTGACCTTTTTTTTAGTACTTGAAACTACTATGACCTCTTGGTCAAAAGACTCAGTGCTGCAGTCATGGGGATCATCACCAAAGAGGGTAAAGCGGCTATTTAAGGGTCTGTGTGAGCAGGTTTCATCACTTAGTGAGTCAGTCTGAGTGTGCTGCAGGGAGAGGGCAGATGCTTTGGAACAGAAAATGGATAGAAAAGCTCTCCCAACTACCTGCACTGCTGTATTAAGCCTTTTCTCCTCTTTTAAGCTGGACAGATCAATTTTAAACAGATTTGAATTAACCACTGAATAAGCTTCCACCTGTAGCAGAATTCTGGATGTTACAGAACTTCTTATTGCATTGAGCACCAGATCACCACCCACACCCTAGTCCTGGGAAAAATCAAAGACTATTTTGAAATGCTGTTGCGTAAGCTGCTTCTGAGGACCTGCCCCTTGTTCAGTCTGACTAACCTTCAAATATCAGTGGGATGTCAGATGACTAAAAGCTTTGCTTGTGTGTTTACCTTTTTTACTGATACTTGGGTGCTTTGTCATGTAGACTAGTTTGTATTTCATACCAAAAAAGAGAATTCCCTGTATCTGATGTTTGACCTGAAAGTGTTACTAAAGGGAGCTGTTTAACTTCTAAATCTGCTTCCCAAACACACCCTACAACTCACAGTGGTCACTCACATTTTCCTCTCATGAAATATGCCACACTAAAGGGTGGTAAGAATCAAATTAATTAGCTAAACTATGGGCAATCTGGATATTTCTTCTTCCTTTTGTTTTAATTTCAGCGTTAATCCCACTCTAAAGCTCTCATTATGCCAGTGCTTGTCACTAATGGAGGCTAACTTGCCAACTTTATCACTGTTTTGCACTAGCCTGTGTCTCTTATCTAGAGCATGAAAAACAAATGACACTTGTTTGAGAGAGAGCTGACGTTATTTGTACCATGGGGTATCAATTAAAGCAAACTCTTTTCAATTTGCTTTGTCAAGTAGGGGGACAGCAGGAGGTGAAGAGATTCAGCTTTCACTTTGTTAGATACACTGCCTTAATTCCACCTCAGAAATCTAAGCAAATGATGGTACAGCCACTGTTTTTCATAAAAAACAGTGAGGTGGAACAGGAGATTGCCAGTCACTATATTAGTGGTGAAGAAGCTTACCCAACATGCAAGAGAACCTGATTTGGATCCCCATCCTCAAGTGATGAGGTATGAACCCGCGTCTTCTGCTGGAGTGGTCCCAGCGCGTTCTGATGCAGTATTCAGGATAGGGTTACCTTGGCCTCTTCTTTTCTACAGCCTTATAGAACAGAAATCCTAGGTGCTCCTTGGTGCAAGAACTTACCACCTCACCTCCAGGTGAATGCCGTAGCCAGCACACACTCAGGTCACTCGCTACCTCCTGCCCACAGCCTGGGTAGGAATTTTGTACAAAATGAAATACCGTCAAGAGAAGAGGAGCCACCTTGGCATGCCGTAAGAACAAGCGATTGCAACATCCAGCAGCTTTGTGCAAGGTTTTGGTTCGAATAACAGCTTGGGCTGAGGCCAGCAGAGAGTGTGAACCACAATGCTGCTGTGGAGTCCAAACTCGCCGCTGCCTTATTTTTCATCGTCTGGATTTGCCCGTGAAAAAAACATCTTTTTTAATTTATGCTGTTTGGTGTATTCAATTCAAACTCATTACCAGGGATGGTTTAACTAAAATTAGGTTTTAATGGATAATTTATTTGCTGAAAAATTTGTGCAGCTTTGATAATCGGAATTTTCCAGTGATTATTGGGTAACATGTTTATTGCAGTGAGACAGTCTGTGAAATGACTGAGTGATCCAGTTTGTCTTTCTGGCACTGATATTGGCTAATGTTTTCCCAGTTATCAGAAAATCTGCCTGCATCAGCTGTGTAGTATGCCGTGGGGTGAAAGAGCAGCACCATGTTTGAGGTTTGCAACTCTAGTCTTTCTATTTAAAAAATTGTCAAGAAATCATGTGTAAATAGAAAATCCTGTTGTAAGTGGAGTGTATTGGTGCACCAAGGTGTTTGTAACTTCTTAGCACTACAGGAAACACCACAGAAAATAAGAAGTGTTTAGTAGAAAAATGTCTGCTAGTACCTGTGTTGGTATATTGACTATTTAACATTACTAAGAGCTAAAGTTTTGCACTTCAAGACCAAATTTCTAGTTTGTGTAGGCAAAAAATTATCTGTACATCCTATTGACTGCCTTTTTAGTAAAATGAGTGATACTGTTATTAAGCTACTATGTTAGCACTGAGTGGGTTTTTTTGCCTTTGTTTGTTAGCCGCAACTTGTGGAAAATCAAATTAGCAACACTTCTGCTTCTGGGTAAGAAATTACTTTCGAAGTAAATAAGTAAAAATAGTAACTTGAGCCAAGTTATCATGAGTGATTTCAAGCTCCCATGTGAATTCCAGGCAAAATACCTTGTAAAGGAAAAGTTACAGTTATAGGATAGAGATTCCTAAGGTTCCTTACCAGACCAACAGGAGTAATAGAGGACTTATACAAATGTACTGTAATATTAAAAATGTACATGGTGATCCTTCCGTATGAGTTTTCAACACTTTTAATTGACAACTCTCATTTAATTTGGCAACCTATTTTGCAGTGTTTAATCCCAGGTACAATTTATCAAGAAAGATGCCAACCAGAGAGGCTGGGCAATCAAGTTGTTAAAGTTCCTGGTTGCCATCTGTGTATTTGTTTTCAACCCTCTCTTAGTCTGTTTCCCATCACAATGTCCTGAGAAGACCTTGCTCTAGCTTTTTTTAAAAGCTTTGGTATGTGTTCTTCCCACGATACGTACAAGTGTTTCCATTAGAGTTAATCAATCAACACAAAATAACGAATGCTTTTACCATTAATGGGAGCGATGGGTGTGCGAGGAGGACAGAACCGTGCGTGTAACGGCAGCACAAAGAACAGGAGGAAGCGCTGTGGGGTATTTGCTGTTCGATAATATCCCAGCAGGTCTGGTGTTGGATTTGTATGGTTGCCTTTTGAGACAGAGATGGATTTAGGGGGTCGTAAAATGCGCCGCTTGTTTTCCAGTTATGTGCTTTGCCAGATAATGGAAGTGGGAACAGGGTACTGCTTAAAATATATAAGGATGGGAGGAAGAGAAAAGGCCAGGCCCCTCCTCCACCAGGGGAGGTTCAGGTTGGACATTAGGAAGAATTTCTTCTCAGTAAGGGTCATTAGCCATTGGAAGGGGCTGCCCAGGGAGGTGGTGGAGTCACCATCTCTGGACGTGTTTAAGAAAAGACTGGACATGGCACTTAGTGCCATGGTCTAGTTGACAGGGTGGTGTCAGGGCAATGGTTGGACTCGAAGATCCCAGAGGTCTCTTCCAACCTGATTGATTCTGTGATTCTGTGAATAATTCGTTTAAGAACCATCCCATCTTTTTCCATGTATCAATGTAACATGCCAGATGCACGTTTCTAGCGCATTCCACCTGGAGGTATTCTGCAGTACTTGGTAGTTCAAATAGCAATTTCTGCTCTTCATGTAGCAGTGGTTAGGTCTAATGTATTTGCATATCTCTAATTTAAGGATAAGGAGACGTATAATTAGCTGGTAACGCTACCTGACTTTTTACGTGAACCTGTCATTGGTAAAAGGCCGTGACACGCAGTGACCAAGAAATGTCGTCTATAAGTGATGCTCAAGGCTGAGGGAACCTTACCTGTCATGTTTTTAACTTGCACTGTCTTTAAAATTTTGAGGCTATCTCAGCGAGCTGGAGAGCTCAAGACGAGCGGCAGGGATGGTTCTGTTTCTTGTGCTGCTCCGGCACACAGCTCACCACTGAAAGATGTGGGCACTTGCCACAGCCACCTCCTTGGCAGCAGCTACATCGTAAGGTGTTTACCATTCATTGTATGTGGCCTTCTGCTTTGGCTGGCTTGTTTCGTGGCAGGGAGAAAGGAGTGATGGGTAGAGCCAAATAACTGTTAAATATATTGTTCTGCACTTAAGAAGAAGAAAAAAAAAGTGTGAGTAAACCATATATCCAGCATGTGGTCTGATAAGGCCAGCTTGTTAGGTGGAGGCCAGCAGATGTGAGATGTTTGCTGTGAACTCAGCAGTCCTGATGGAGGCATGAAGTCACGCAGGGCTCCTACTGCCACCTCCAGCTAACTCTTGCTGCACGATGGTTAGTGGTGTAAACGTACGTGGGTCTTGCCACAGTAAGAGATTACTTAAAATATGTAATTTATGGATCGGGGGACATCTGAATGAGTAGGGACTGCAAACTGGTGGCTTGTGTGTTGACAGCTCTGAGTGATGGCCTGTTTTACCTGCTGCTTTGTACCTGTGCCTCCTTCCACCAAAGCCCACGCGGTCGGGCCGTGACAGAGGAGGTGTGGGAGAGGATTAGCCCCACGCGGAGGGGAATGCGTGTGCTGCTGTGCCTTACATATGGTGGGTTATTTTTCCAGTCATGTAATTTTCTTCTATTTTCTTTTAACTGAGAGACTCCCTTAGATACGGTTTGAATTAGTGGGCGCTTCAGCCTTTCCTTGACAGCAGTGAGGTGCAAGCTTAAAAGTAGCTAATTATATGTCCTTGGATTAGAGGATTTGTATATAAAATTAAATTGCCATTTAGTCCCCTCAGAGTTTGGCCTGTTTCCTTTAGTTACGGTTCCTAAATCGACATCCCTGACATAATAGATGTGCAATTTTCTTGGCCTAATTTATAGTTGATTGCTCAGCATCACTGGTGCTGAACCTTTTTATACCAGAAATTAATCTCCCCATAGTCAGCCGTGCAGGAGGGAAGCAAGAGTGTAAGAGCACAATCGAAAAATGAATCGGTGTGCGGACAGTGCATGTTTTGGGTTTTGCAATTGTTATTGCAGCATCCGCACAAGTCCCTGACACTTTGGTTATACCCAAGTGTGTGGTTTTGTTAAGTATTCTTTCAAAGAGGTAATAAACCTAATCTGAGGCTAATGTTTTGTGTTTGGTTTTTTTTTTGTTTTTAAAAGTACGTGATCTTAAGAAATTTCATGTGTATTAAGAAGTATTTTTTTTCCTGAGTTTCAGTATATAATACTTTGTCTTGGGAAAGAAAACTCTACAGGATTAGACCAGATTTTTTAACTATGTAATCTCCAATTTAAAAAAATTGCAGCAAGTATAGTGTGGGTTGTTTTTTTTTTAAAGAAACTACTATTTTCCATTAAAATTATGGTAATTTTATTAATATATTTCTCTTCACTGTGAAATTTTATGAATTAATTCAGTTGACCAGGTGAATAAGAGCCTTTTCTTAGTTATTAAGTTTATAACTCTGGTCTCAAGGGAGGGGGAATTCCAGGGGAGCTCTTTTTGGTTCACGATAAGCTGAAACTTCATCTGAATTTCATGTCCTTTTCTATTAATCAAACACTTGTGCATTGTTTCACTTGTATGGTTTTATCATGAATTCCCTTGAACTATGTGTGGATGACTTGAATAGAAATTTCAAACATGACAAATATCTGTTAAAGACTGTAAGGAAGTCCTGTGTAATCTTAAATAGCAAATTGTACAAGTAAAAAGTCCCTGGTTGAGGCTAAGGATGACCGTGTTGCCACTAATATTTTAACTAAATTCACAAAAGAGAGTTCTTACAGCCCTTTCCAATGTATTTCTTGTTAGTTTAGAATTAGGGACAGATATTGATATTTTGTTCAGTTCACAGCAAATGAAACATTGGAGTAGAAAGGTTTTTCTCTTGGTAGAAAAGCAAATGTTTGTGAATTTATCACAGGTTAACATTTCTGTGAGAAGTTCAGATTTACTTGGGGTTTTTTGTTCTCAGGACAGTAACTCCCTATGGGACAGAGCAGCATTATTAATACCTTCAAAGGCATATGTTGGCTTTACCAGGCTTCCAGGTGGAATGAGGGGAAAAAGGGATAAGAATCTTTTTTTTCCTGTTTTTTTTTTTGTCTTGCTTAATGGGCCACGTATGTTTCGAATCAATTTTGCAAATTTAAGTTTAAAGGAAAATGCACATTCAGGGTATTCTTCAACTGTAATTCATAACAAGTATCATGAGTTATTTATTGTTTGCAAAGGCATTGAGACATTTTTAATGGCACATTTTACTAATGATTTAAGAAAGGATAAGTTAATAGCTCCGAGTTATGACCCATAGATACTATTGGCTCATTTAGTGTTTTGTAACGTTGACTTGAGTGTACTTATGTAGTGTAATGCTCGGGCCTGGATCTGATACGATATTCACACACGTGCTTAATTTGGGAAGTTATGGAGAGGCTTAATCCTATTCACACATTTGTGGTTGCTGCATTTGCTGTGGGTCATCACGCAGTCGTAATTGGAAAAATGGTCATTAAGCATATTTCATTAATATATAATGAATGCCATAAATACAATAACCTTTGATATAATTGTCATTTACATGCTTTAATTCATTACTGCATTTTCCTCTTGTTTATTCATCAGGCATGAAAATGTATGAATTTCTTAGCTTCCCAGTGCCTAGCAATATATCATGTGTTTTATGATAATTTGTAAGGGATTTTATAGAGAATCTTCTGCCATCTCTAATTTAAATACAAGAAATAACAGTAAGAATTAAGCACTTCTAATTAGCATAGCAGTGACTATCCATCACAACTACTTCTTTATGAATTTAAATGTAAATATGTAAAGAGACTTCATATTCCTTGCAGACATGTAGATTCATGTAGACATACCCCAGCCTAAGCTGATGCTCTGCAGCTTTCCCACTGATTCAAGAAGAGCCCCATCAGCAGAAGGCTCCCAGCATCTGGCCAACACTTAGCTCCGTGCTACCGATCGCTGTCACGCTGGTTTAAAGCCAGCTTGGGCATGTCTACATGTGCTGCAGTCACAGCTGATTGCCAAGGCAGGTGTTGTATGTAATTTCCATATTCCTGTTTAACTTGGCAGGTATGTATATTGTTTTGTATACTGGGGGGGAAAAAAAAAAAAGAAAAACAAAAAAGAAAAACCAAAATCAAAATTAACAACAACAAAAAACCCCTCAGAAAACCAAAAAGTAAATCAAGAATATTTCTAATACTTAAATTTATAAAATAACAATTGAGCTGTGATCCTTTCAAATTAAATCGTCTCAAGCCATTTGCAAAACTGGTTCAATGTCCTTTACCTTTCTTTTCACATAAGTTTATTTTTACTGTCTGAAAATAATTTAACGATAATATTAAATTTTTTTGTTGTTTTCTGATGAGGGTTAGAGATGGCATATAATAGTTGAAGAACAAGGTCCGTCAAGAAGGTGAGGCATGTACATAGCACATTTAGAGTAAACATTCAGTTGTGATAGCAGCGTTTCTATCCATAAGCAATGCTCAGTTGCTTCCTCTTAAAAATCAAATTATGATGAAACAAACCTAAAGAGAAGTTCCTTCCTCGTAAAAATCAAATTATGATGAAACAAAGCTAAAGAGCGTGCCGTTCAATTTGCTGTTAGAACGGCCTGAGTGATAACATGCAGTTTCCATTTTCTTTTTCAGGCCTTTTTTGTATTAAGCTTACATGTACCCAAAGCAGGGAAATGTTTTAATCAGAAGACCAAGAGCCTTTTTCTTTCCACCGCCCCAACAATTTGAATCGTTTCCAAACTATTGATTGATAGTAGATCTCATTTTATTAACTCCCCATGTTGACTTTTCCTAATGGAGAAATTACCCTCCTGATGCGCTGATTCAGCGGCCGCTTCTAACGCACACTCATCCCTTTGATTCAATTTCTCTGAAATAAAAGGGCAGCTCTGTCGGTGAAGGTTTGATGTCTGTCGCTGCGCTCTGGTACTGATGAGCTCTATGAACAGCTGCGGCTCGCAGAGTCCTTTGAAATACCCCTTGGAAGTTGTGCCTTCCCTCTTTACATGAAGTGCTCTGGTGAGCAGCAAAGTGGTGTATGATCTATTTTTATCTGTAATGCACTGGCAAAACTCCTCTAGAGGAGCAGTATCAAGTTGTTAAGGGAAACCTTCAGTCTCGTCTCTGCTTGCTCGTGGCTGAGCAGAGCCCTAGTCCGTTATATGCACATAGCTTCTGGAAAGGTTCTTCAGCCTTTTGGAGACCTCGTGGAGTTCAACATGCTACATCAAGGAAGCAATCACCTGAACATGAATCAAGATGATGTTGTTGCTGCTTATCGGGTTTTTTCAATGGAGTATATGGCTAAAACGTTAAGAGGCAGCATATTAAACTCTACTATATCACGTATGAGAAAAACCCAGGGTAAGAAAAAAGGGAGGCAGAGGGACAGAATCCATGGAAGAGCTGGATAACCTAATGGTGTTTCACAAGTCTCCAATCTTAATTTTAACTATTTTTGTATCTAAAGTAAGTTCTTGCAGTCTTACTGACTTCCCTTTCCCTCTATACCCTCCCCCGCCAAAAGACCTCGAAATCACAGAGCTTTCTTGCTTTTAGCTCCCTCAGTATAGCAGCCTTACCCTTCTTTCATTATTGTTCCTTGCCAGCCTTAATCTGAAAATCCATCACGTTGAGCCCTTGGAGGTTTCTTTTAAAGAATAATTATCAGGTTTATGATGATCTGTTCCAATATTAATAAATTGCATTGCAAGAAATGGAGATTAAATTTGGACTTGTAGGACCAAATCCTGACAGGCAAATGTGTTCAGACTGGCCTTTAACCTGAGTACAGTTGTCTGGCCCCTTCAGTCTGTCCCTAGGTTGGTGACTAAGACAGTGATTCCACTTTTAGTGGGAATAGCAAACTTTTCTCAACAGTGATGACTTCAGTGATATTCCAAGAATAATGGAATTAATAATCATTAAAATGATGTTCATTCTGTGCCTTCCCTAAAATGCTGACTCATACCCAGACTTAATGAGTGTCTGGATACAATAAATTGACAGAAAACTACTGGAAGCTGTAAGTGACTGCAATGGACTAGCCTAGCCTGGAGTTTCCTGCTATAAGAAAAGAATTTTCCATCTGAATCAAGGAGGAAGTGAGATTATACGTTGCATCCTTTATAGAGGAAGACTTGGAAGTAAATCTCATTTTAAAAAATCAATTTGATTCACAGTATCAGGCTGCCCCGTATCTTTTCTAGGATTTTGCATCTCGTGAAGGTAAACATTGACTTTTTCTTTGTTTTCGGAAGTCTGTATTCTTGGATGAACTTTATCATGTATTCTCGCACAATAGCAGGTTTCAGCGTCTCAGAACAAAGCCTAATGACATCTTTTTACTGCTCGTGGTAGTATTTACCAGATGGAAGTGATTTAGAAGTCTAGAGCAGATATGAATTGTTTTGAATTTTTGAATATCTTTCCATCAGAAATTTTTATCCCTTAAACCTGTTCCTATGATAATGTATAATCTATTGGTACACAAATAATGTGATGTTTTCTTCAGGCCATAGTTATTAAAGTTTCTATCAGCGTTTTATGGTTGATGGAAAACTGGCAGAGCTAGATCTGGCATAGCTAGACCAGTTTAAATGATTATCAGTTTGCATATTTGGCATTCTTGGCCTGTTAAGTGTTGTATTTTACACTTAATGCTTCAAGACTAGCATGATAGATTAGTGTGCTTAGTTAAATGTTTTTACAATTTATGCTCTTATTAACTGTTCTGTTGATCCTAGGAAATATGCCTTTTTTTTTTCTTGATGGGTGTCATGTCACCGTAATACCTCGGCTTGTAAATCAGGTGTTGCTTTATGCTGGGCTGATGTTGGGTTAGAATCAATTTCAGGTGAAAAGTACTGACAGATATATATGTAAAAACATCAGGAAGGGCAAAAAATCCTTCTGCTACCTGGTGATATAAATTCACAAACCACTGTCACTTTGCTCTTTGTTACCGAAGTGTTATCCATAGACATGGTTAAATTTAAAATGAAGGAGCCTGGCAAGTCCAAGAGGCATCAGAGTTCAGGAGACACCAAGAGCTGATGCATCCTTCTGCTTAACACCAGGATGTCTGAAACTCGAGGTCATGAACAAGCAGGGCTGTAGAAGGTACAAAGCTGCTGTTTAACTCTTGACCTAAAGGCTGTACGTGATCTTGTACGTATGTGCATACGGTATCCAAGAGTTTGGATGCTATCTATGATACCGTATACAAGAACAAATTCTGAGGTACATACACATAGACATTACGCAACATCTGTGTTTCTTTTTCAGTCGAGATTCTGCAGTATAGTGTCCCTTGGAAAGCAGCTGGAGACGGTGAGAGAATTTTGGATGGTATCACCTTCAGATTTTTTCCTGGCTGCTCTGGATTCCTCGGTTTCTTCTTGTGCCAACGGTCTCTCTCATTACTGCTAGTCAAATTATAGAATCCTAGGATGGATATATAAAATATCCCCATGGATGTATTTGCATAGTTCAGAAAACTAAAGGCTGTGCTCTACCTTGGTCTTTTAATATGTTCACTAAAATTTCAGTTCTCCCAATGAAAAAGGTCATAAAATCTTCATTGCCAACCATCTGTATAAATAACTTTAGTTATGTATTTAATGATTTTTCAGAGATAACCTTCGGCTTTTTTTGCTCCAGCTCTGAGCTGATTAAGCATGAGGCAGATGCAGCCCAAAACTTACATACAGCTGTATTAGCATATTATTGTACCTGAGCTAGTAAGCCAAGGCTTTTAGCTTTGAACTTCAGCTGGCTCAGGCAGATACGGCTCTAAACATAAGCTGAATATGAAACGCAAACACTGATGGCATAAATCTCACCCTGTGGGGCCTCGGATCGTTCTGTACTCTCTCAAGTGCCAAACACGTACAATTTTTATGTCCTTCAAAAAAAAAATCTTATTTTAACCAGTCCTGAGTCCGACCTTCACCTCAAAAAGAATATTACTGAAGACAAGTTCGATAGCAATTCCGAGTGTGAAATAGAATAGGGAACACTGGTTGCTGTGCATGTCTTTCAAAATGGAATTATCGAATGATTGAGTAATTACTGTTGTGCACTAATAATTACTGAATTATTAATACCTTTAACAGAAGACAACTCTACAGATACCAACTTTTTCATGTGAAAATCTCTAGCATGTAGCTTATAGTTAGAAGATCATGGTAGGAGTCTGTGGATCTCCTCGTTCTACACGTTCGTCACCTTATCGTTAGATGTCTAGGAGCTGTCACTAGCACCCGACGAGGCTACATTAGACCTTCATTGATACCCAGGCTAATTTTAATTGCTCTCTGTTGTGTAGAAATAAACATTTGTTTAGATTAATATTAGACCTCTCTGAGACACTTTCAAAATAACCCAGGCAAATAGTTCCCATAAATACATATGTATTTTCTTTTAGCAGTGTTTTTTTTTGTCTTTTTTTTTGTTAACTAAAAATAGATTTTGATGTCAATATCTTCCTCAGACTGGGGAGCCAAAGGTCTTTGTTACACGGTTAGGTCCTTAAAAGGAGCAGATAAATCCTTTAATAAGCGTTGTGTGGGTAGGTATTTGTAAGCTACTTTTTCAAATATCACAGTGAGGGATTTTGTGGAGTTGTATACTGTTGTTTTCCTTGCTCTCTCCATTCTGTTTGCTCTCCTCCTTTCCATTCTCCTAAACAGTAATTAATGCCTCGGATCAGCATGGTTGCTGCTGCCATGAGAATATACTGCAGGAGGAACAAAAGAATGACGTACGTTTTGAAAAGGAGCCAGATAGTGAAAAATGATTACAGCCTTCTTAATTATGGGCTTTGCAGAGCAGCAGGTTTAGTTTTGCATCACTTCAAAAACTAATGGTTTCATGGCTTTTTAAAAACAAGATAACGAAAAGAAATCTGATGTACATTATAAAAAGAACAGTGATTTTTTTTTTTTTTTTTTAAGTGTAATATCTGGAAAAGTTTAGGCTGTAGAATGGCTTTAAATAAATCATTTCATAAAAAGAAACAAATATCACTTAAAAATACAGAAAATGTGATTCACCATTTCCACTCAGCTAGCGATGTTTGTTAGAGACCGGGTCCCCTGCTGCTGTCGCAGTCGTTACCTTTGGTTTCAGTGGGAGCAGGAGCGGGCTGGGTTGGGGCAGCAGCGTTTACCTACACCTGTGGTCTTCACCACCTTATTTAGTAAAAGGGGCAATATTAGTGCTTGGGAGAGGAGGTTCCCTGTCCTCTTCTGAGGTCTGTGCCAGCTCAGCAGGCAACGCCCAACGTGGCTACTCACCGCATCCCTCTCGTGCTCAGGTTTATGTAGGGTTTGCCCATCTTCCCCTCCTTCTGGGGGATGCTCAGCTGCCCTGTGGCTTGTGTGCAGAGAACTGTCTGGAGTGGGACCAGCCTGAGCTCAGGGAGAGCCCACTCAGGCTTTCTGCTCCTCTCCTGGCCCTGCCTGTGTTAGGAGCAGCTCCACCCTCCCCAGCTACTGCCGGTGTCTCTTGGCTCATGCTGCATCTTTCTCCCAGAAATAACCTTCCCTCCAGACTTGCAGGTGGAGCCAGAGATGACTTCACAGTTGTCTGTCAGATACTCTTCCCTTCCTAAATGCTTGGTCTTCATCCCACCCAACAGACAGGCTGGCATGTGTGTTAAACTTGCTAGGAGAATTGCTTTGCAGGTTAGAAATGCAAAAGAGGCGGGGGAAAAAAGTGCAATTCTTCAAATATGATGGTTCTCAGGTAGAGCTATGCTATTCAGCCAGATTAGAGAGTATAATTGATGGCTGTTGAATTTGTCTAACCTAATCTTGAGGTGGGCTCTTGGGCATTCATACGTAACCCCTTGTTTGGAGTCCCCCATCAAAGCTTCATATCAAGTATGAAACTACTGATTTTTCTTTTAGTAACACCATTGTGATACTGATTACCTGATCAGATTGATTGTGTGCACCATGACCTAAACTGAATGGGATATATTTCAGATATGGATCAGTTCCAAATTTGTTCTAAAAATGATGGAAATCAAATTATCGGATAGTTGATAGGGTCTTTATTTTGGTAGCTGTTTTAATTGAGGGATTTTCTACTATTTAATATCTGAAGAACACTTTGCTAAAGGTTAGATGAGTATGAAGGCAGTTCAGTTTGTATTAGATAACTTCTCTCAAGACTTTTCAGGAAAGGATTCTATTAAGAAGATTTCTAGGGAAAAAACAGTCAGGCTAGACTTAGTTTCTGATATTTTTATGGTAAAGGATGAGAGAGGGGAAAAACCTAACCAAGTTTCTCAGCATTAACCCTTAAACATCATGAGAAGAATAAAATTGCAGCATTTGTCCTGTGCCTCTGATGCATTTTTTTTAATCTAAACATTGGTTTTAATAGCCCTACATCTTGTTATTTACTTTTGTCAGCATCATGCGTGTTTTCATCTATAGAGAAGCCCATATTTTCCTTGTACTGAATGTGCAAAATCTCTTATTTACCCTGAGCTTACATTAGGTGAATGTCATGATAGTACTAAGGCACTTTCACACTAGTTCTAAAATGGCAACTTGATTTACATGTTTATTTTTGTAATATTGAGAAAAAAAAGTAGTTAAATGCCACTATTTTATATGCAAGAAGAGAATACTTCGTATGCTTCGCTTCTGTCATGTGGAAGTTCCTAAATTGCTGTTGGCAAGTAGATAACTTAGAAAGAAATTACTTTAGTGATGGAAGTGTTTTGAAAATAAACCTTGAAAGTGAGAATAGGAAACCTGTAATTATCTAATGGAAGACTGAAAAGGTTTTTAAAAGCAAAACAAAACGTAAACACTAGAGTTGCTGCAGTTATCTGCCCTCTCCACATGCTGTGCCATATCTATATATTGTTGGTATATACAGCGTGATTTTCCAGACTCCCATTAGCTGCAAAATGTTTTGGGTGAGGCACTGGGATCACAAAAACAGTGGAGAGCAGTTGCATAGCAAACATGTTTGCTTCACAGGTGGCAGAATTTGTGGAGGCAGAGAAGAGTTCTTGAAGAATTCAGTAATTTCTTTCTGAATTTCTTTATTGCTTCTATATTTTTCAGTTTTGTGGTGTTTTTGCTAGGGATCAGGGCCTGTATTTCACGTCAGAGCCTTGGACTGGGACAAGCTACGGCTGCTGGTAGTACTTGGTTATGCTAGTGTCAAACCCATGTTCTTCACAAGGGTTTGCTGATGGGGGAGTTTGAGTTTTGTTAAAAGTAGGTCCTGAAAGGTCTACTTGTGCCATGAGTAAAGGAAGGTGAAGATCATGCTGAGATCTCTAGGTTTCTTGTGTCAGCAGAGATCTCCCACAGCCCGCCCATCCTCTACTTTGACGCTTTGGCTGCCAGACTTATAGTCCTTTCTTGTCTGTCATGACTGTGGCTCACTGGTATGCAGTGTTACCACTGCAAGAGATGAGTAGTTGCCTCTTTATTCATGAGAAACTCTTATTATTCTGTACAAATAACTTGTGACTTCTGAGAACTTGAATCCTTGGAAAACTTTGGTACGAAAAGGAATTAGGAGGGGAAAAAGTTTGGTGGATCCTGTTCTTGTTCATGTCCACTGGAATTTGGGATTTTTTAAAGTCACTAATGTCACTCTTGACTGCGATTGAGACTAGGTGACAACTTCACCTCCCTGTTATTGCCGACTCAAAAAGCGTATGTCAATATGAGGAAACAAAACACACATCTTTGCTGTTGCAGCACGAGGTTTAAGTTAATTGCTGTGGCAGTTCAGCAAACGTGCCTATTTCTGTGGGTATCTGGCTACATCATGACAAGTTTAGGTCACGGTGTCTGTGTTGCTGCAGGGGAATGGCTCTTGCATACATGTCTGCATAGGGAATATTGGTGTCAGGAAGCTGATTAAATCTTTATTCAAACTGATGTATAGCTTTAAAAATGACTCTGTAGTGTATTATGTCCCTGAGGAAAATCATAAGAACTTTTGGCCTGTGAAAGACATGAATTTCTTTACTTCCAAAATGCAACTGCTTCATCCAGGGATAGGTACCTCCAGTGATTGCAGTGATGGAGTATGGCAACACCCAGAATAAAATGTGGATGAGACAGAATATCAAGAACCTTGTTAAACTGTTCTGTGATCCCATCCAAGATAAGGCTGGGATCAGTTTCTGCTGTTACTCCGATGATAGATTAATCCTTTTGAACAGTTACAGGTAACAGCTCTGAGGTGCTGCTTTCATGTTTCACGTGGTATGAAGGGTCCCTTTCAATACTGGAAGTAACTTCTGCAATTTAAAAAGTAGCTGGGAAGATTTGCTGCTCATCCTCAAGGCATCCTACCGAGGAAGTTGTATAGGACACTGATGGTGTCTGATTCAGAGTAACTCAAGGGCAGGACTCCAATGGATTATTTTTTATTAAACTTTGACCCTTGTATTCTTTTGGCTAAAATAAAAGTAGGAAACCAAACAAACACATCACAAAAAAATACTTCAACTTTCAATTATTATGGCCCTAAATAATAGTTGCTTTTAACTGGCATAGGCTGGCATTGTTGCCAAGAGAAACAGTCCCACCTTCCCCTGGCAGCCTGTTCACATTCCTCCACTGTTGCCTCCTCCGCTGTGCCAGCGCGAGGGTACGCGCAGCTGTGCATTGACATGGGCTGAGGAACCAACACAAGGTAACATGAATCCCAGAGAAATGGCTGGATTTTTGTGTTTTGCTTTTATCCCAGACGAGTTAGCCGCTCTAGCTTGCAGCCTGGCTCTACATGTGCTGGTGCGATGGGAGGGACAACACAGGGCAGGAGCAAGGGATAGAGAAGAGCAAGTTCTGCTCTTGGGGTGACCGTGTGGCACCACGGAAGAGTTGTGCTGGCCTAAGTGAGGGGAGAATAAAGACTTAAAAGGTGGAGGTCCTGGATTTGTCACCTTTTAAATCTCATGTTTTGCAGGACAGCGAAGGGTAGTAGTGACCAATGTGCAAACTGCTGTAGTGCAAGGGCATGAATGTTATTATTTTTCTATATTTGAGTCGTCAGCTCTCAATGACTTTATAATGCTTCATAAAGGTCTTGCAAATTATCATAGTATGAAATAGCCTTAATTGTCCCATTTCTGGGTAGGTGGTGTACGTGGGATCCTATTATACTGCAGATGCAGTGAAACTTCTCTATTTTATGGTGGTTTTTTTTTTAATAGGTTTCCTCTGTTTTTATTTTGGTGTATAATTCTGTTAAAGTACTTTGTTTAATGTTTCTACAGTGGAGTTGATGTGCTAATTTTAACTGCAAGTAAGAGCTCATCTAAAGATCTTGAATTAGTGGAACAAAGATTAATACTGTCTCTGAAGCTCTTTTCTCCTTGGTTAAAAAGAAAACAAACAAAGTGAATTGCATGTGGGTGTAAAGAAGGTAAAGAAAATTTTCTGATAGGCCTCTGTATATGTGTTGGATGGTGTTCACTTCCTTGTGCAACTCTACTGACTCTCGTCCAATATTTTTTTATCATGAACTGAGCTTGTACAGGCATATATTTATTTATTATAAACAACTTAGAAGATTTTAAATCTCTTTTCTGTCTGTCATCCATTTGAATTAAGTATCCTTTTCGTAAACAACAGTGTGGTCTTCACTACGCTGTGTCATAATTTGCTTATGTAGCTTAATCGAGGACAAAAATATCTTTTAACACATTTGGTATGAATGGAAAATGTGGCTTTACTGTCCTTATGAACCCGCCCTCTGCTTTTTCTCAAGAGCATTAAAAAAAAAATGCAGTCGGTAAAAGATTAATTAGTAGAGGTGCTCCTGTACGTGATTTCTTCATTACCACTGTCGATGATGACAGGAGCTTCTGCCCTGCTCCTGGAGATCGCACATGTACAGGACGATGCCTCTCCTCATCCTTTTTCCCTCTTTTCTTTCTTCCCACATCCTGGGCACAGCCTCCCCAAAGTGCCCAGTGCAACCTCCTTGTCCACCTCAGGGCAAAATGTTGTGGGGTCCCTGGGTCCCCTGCAGCCCCTCTCCTGACAGCTCTGATGATGCAGAATTGGGGGGTCTCAGCAGCAGCCGCGGGCTCCCTGCACGTCCAGGGTGCCTGGTCCCTCCTTGCTGCTGCTCTCGTGACCCCCTTGCTCTGTCAGAGCTGCTTTGCAGCAGCAAGAAGAGGAAGGGAGGCTATGGAATAGCATTGGAGGGGTGCTTTTGTGGAGGAGGAGTTTCTTAATAGGAAAAAAAGAAGAAAAATCATCCTTCTCTCACAAACTGGGATCCCAGCCTCACCCATTGGCTCCTCCAACGTTTGCTGTGTTACCTGCTTTGGTCTCCTTATCTCCAAGGGACTTCATTTCTCTGACCAGTGTTGGAAGTGTCAGTCCAGGCATTACCTAGTTTTGTCAGACACTTTGGAAAAGAGCAAGGGAACCTTGGAGCTGGGAATTCCTCTTATTTGCAGGAATAAACTACTGCTGTTCAACTCTTAATGCCTGTTTTAACCTCACTGCCCAGGTAAGAGTCAGAAGTTGCTACAACCTCCACCCAGCACAAGCAGAGCACTTTGTGGTGCTCCACACACTATGTGCCAGTGTTACAGCTTGGGAACTGTGGTTTGTAATGTTATTGGGAGAAGAGGATGCCAAGTTGGGTTATGGGGGGCTAAAGAGATGCTGACGGCCTCTTCCCAGCCATAATCCTCTCTGGAATGGAGGTAACTTCCAGTGCCTGCTCCTGCATCTGCAGAATTGCCTACACCTACAATGGATTTTCGAAACAGTTGTAAGGATAAATGCAACAAAAATCAAAACACAGAATGAGCCTTAGTCTGTAACTTAAGAAAAAATGAGGTTTTAGACCTTTTGTGTTTTATGTCCGTTTAATTAAAAATTAACTTTTAAAAATTGATCTTAATTGCACTGGAAGCATCTTCTCTTGCAGCAGATGTTCAATAAAACATAAGCTGGGCTTTCAACATCTCCATTTCTAGTTGTGATGTCGTCATTGTGAAAAGTTGTCATCAGCCTGAATACATCATCTGGCGAGCCACCTGCCTCCTCTCCTCTCCTCTCCTCTCCTCTCCTCTCCTCTCCTCTCCTCTCCTCTCCTCTCCTCTCCTCTCCTCTCCTCTCCTCTCCTCTCCTCTCCTCTCCTCTCCTCTCCTCTCCTCTCCTCTCCTCTCTTCTCTCCCCACTCATTTCCTTTTGAGGTTGATACTGAAAGACATAGACCTGAAGACGGCCTCCCTTCTAAAAATTTGCTTCTCACATTGTGTTCTCCTGCTGATGCTTATTTTATTAGCCCTCTTCTTACTCTGGCAGTGAATGCAATGACGTAGCACTCAGGGCACTTTTCCAAACTCTGAAATTTTACAAGCAGTACACAGTGGAAACATTTACAAATCTGTTCCAAGATACATATACACTGGGTGCATATATCCAAATGTAAATATTCAGATCTGTTTGTTAAGGTTTCAATTTGGTAACTTGATAAAGGTTTATATTCGCGTGTCTGTGGAGAATCTGTTCTTTTTGTGGTCAAAATCACAGCAGGTTTCATAGGGGGCAAAAAGCCTTTTTCTTATCTTGATGTTCCTCACGGCTTATCTGGAATCCTTGACCATCCACGTACTGGATGTTGACAAGGAGAGAACTGGCAGCTCGACCAGGTCCGCGTTGCTGACTAGTCCCTGATGCCTAGTAATCTATGAGGCTGCCGCGTGTTTGAGGTGCTGACTTGGGTATCGAGCCTTTTTCATCTCTGAATGAGACTGTTCTCTGTTGTTTTGGTAAATCATAACTTTGTTTGAAGGGTTGGGGTTCTCCTGAAGCCCATCACTTTCTGGATGGAAAGCCGTAGCTCTTAGGTTCTTCAGAACGGGAGACAGAGAGGCAATGGCAGTCGTTATGATAACTAATGCTCTCTCCTCCACAAGGGAAAAATGATAATGTTTTTCTCTATATAAGGGTAGAGAAATCATAATAGTTTAAAATTCCATTTTTCTTGCTTGCTGTAATTGAACGTTTTTTTTCTAAATTGCAAGTAAGGTGTTGACTTGTAGGCAAAATCCACTTATGATTAATAGGTGGTCAGACTGTCTTGAAAAATGTGATTTTCTAGTATGTAAATTCACGTCTGATCAAAGTGCTTGAAACCTGTATCTGAAGAAAACCCAAACTTTGAGAAACTTCAACGTTAATGATTTGCATCTAGATTTGAATTAAATGGATTTTTATAAAAGCAAACCTCTCCTTCAAATACTGTAACCAAAAGTTTATAGTTTTGCAAATTTCTGGTCGTGTTTTTTTATTCTTAGGTTTATTCCCATTCCTAGGATCTAGCATGGGAGAAATTCTTAACCTTGAGTATCTGGTATAAATCCCTTAGATTTTAATCATCTGCCAGGGAATGTCTCATCAAATGACAGTGAAGACAAGTACAATTTTTGAGGCAGATGTCTTGGTTTAATGATTTTAATTTTTTTTTAATTACCAATCACTTAATTTGAATCAATCAGTGGTAAGCACATAAATCTTACAGCATCTAAATAAATATCTTGTCAGAAACCCCTAACCCATGTTGACTTGCTTTTCTGCTTGAGGTCGTTACCCGTTCAGTGCCAGTAAGTCTGTGCTTTAACATTACAGTAAATCCAAAATCAGATAAACTTTGAAAGAATTAGAAGTTATATTAACAATGCTTGGCATGTTTGCAGTAACAATTTTGCAATTCCTCTTTTATATGCTGACTTTAATTTGGCAATGCATTTCAAACGTGCTGCAAAATGTTGGGGGGGTTTCAATAGTGGGGAGGCTTACGTGATGGTGTCTGAGGAAAACCTTGACCATCCAGTGCCAGGCCCTAGGTCTGTGGTTCCATAGTTGGGGTAAGCCAGCCTAAGTGTGTGGGCTGCCTTTGGAAAAGGTTGTCTGTTCCCCAGTGAGATGTTTGTGCTATCTCTGGTGACAGTGTGAGCAAAGTGAAGAATACCCTCCCCTTGCTAGGCTGCGTTTTGGCTGGATTTAGTGCCCTTACCTAGCTCGTTGCGTGAGGTGCACAGTTGCTGGTAACTGCCCTAAAGAGGGGCTGTGGTCACAGGATTCGTCTTTTCATGACAACCTGCACTGACATTGACTTATAATGCTTGTGAAATGTCAGAGCCCCATTGGGTTATAACACCCTGAGGGCAGGATTATCCTCCTGTGTTCTGGGGTGACACAGGGCCTGTCATGGTAGGGCTCTGCTTACACCCCTCTGTGCTACCAACATGTTGTATGTGTCTTAACCATACTAACGTTCTTTTCCAGATCGCTATATCTGAAATATTACGGTATCTGCAATTACAGTAGCAATGGCACCTCACAGAAGTTTGCAGACATGCTAAGTTTGTATTCCAGCTCTTCGCCTTACGAAATTATTAAACGCAATTGCCTGAAAAAACATTTGGTATTGGTGCAGCAAAAAAGCATGAAAAGGTCCAAACTTGACCTCTGTCAGGTTGGCTGAGCCTGGGAAGGAAATATTACCCCTGCTTGACAAAGCACATGTCTGTGCCCTTTGCTTCCTCTTGGCTGAATGGGTGTTTGAGTATACACTTAGAAGTAAGCATGTGCTCAAAGACATTCCTGAATCGTGGCCTCATCTCTGCCTCAGAAAGAGGAGAGTGCTCTCTTTTTGCCTGTTGACCTTTCTAACCATCACAGCCATGCTACACCTAACTGCTAAAAATATACGTGGCTTTTCTGCCTGGCAGACAGGTGAATCTTGAAAGTGTTTCTTGGAGAAAGTATTTTGGAGAGCAGTGGGATGAGGCGGAGACGGGAGCCCGTATGTTTGGCCAGGCACCCAGTTGGACACACTCTTCTTGAGACACAGCTGTGTTGCAAAATGTTTGTGTAATTTATCTGTCTGTAAGCAAGACCTACTTTTTCTTACTCTTTTCCTGAAGTTACGTGCTGTTATTGGTCATGTATTACCTCTTACTACAAGTACAACTGATCACACAGAATCATCTTGGTTGGAAAGGACCTTTAAGATCATCAAGTCCAACCATTAATCTAACACTACCAAGACAACCACTAAACAGTATCCCTAAACAATATGCCTAAGCGCCACATCTACTCGTCTTTTAAACAGCTCCAGGGACGGTGACTCCACCACTTCCCTGGGCAGCCTGTTCCACTGCTTGATAACCCTTTCCGTGAAGGAATTTTTCCTGATATCCTATCTAAACCTCCCCTAGTGCAACTTGAGGCCATCTCCTCTCGTTCTATCGCTTGTTACCTGGGAGAAGAGACTAACACCGTCCTCACTACAACCTCCTTTCGGGTAGTTGTAGAGAGCGATAAGGTCTCTCCTGAGCCTCCTTTTTTCCAGGCTAAACAACCCCAGTTCCCTCAGCCGCTCCTCATGAGACTTGTTCTCTACACCCTTCACCAGATTTGTTGCCCTTCTTTGGACTCACTCCAGCACCTCAATGTCTTTCTTGTAGTGAGGGGCCCAAAACTGGACACAGTATTCAAGGTGCGGCCTCACCAGTGCTGAGTACAGGGGGACGATCCCTGCCCTAGTCCTGCTGGCCACACTGGGGCTGATACAAGCCCAGATGCTGTTGGCCTTCTTGACCACCTGGGAGGACACTATTAGAAGGATATGGTGCAGAAACTACAAATGAGTAGGAACAGATCAAGTCACAGTAAAGAAATACGAGAAAGTATTTTTTACCTCAAAGACAAATGATGTAGAAACATAGCAGTCTGGTAACCCGAGTAGCCCAGCTATCTCAGCTTCAGTTTTTCTACATAATTGCTATTTGAACTGCATAATACTTTGTAGTAAGCTTTGGAAATTGTAATAGATCGTTTGCAGGTGGATAGGAATAATACATGGTTAGGTTAGAAAGATCAAGTTGAGTCTCCCCAGTTCAGTATGAAACACAGTGAATTATTAAATTCCCTGTCTGGATTACTGTCCCTTTACCTGAATAATAAAAGTTGCAGTTTGTTTCATATGAACAAGTACAACAAGCAGAAAAGTACTGGATTTTTCAGACTGAATGGCCGTAGTTGCCACAGAAATAAGGAGATACTAGAATTTTGAGGAGAAATCAAGAAACAATTACTATTGAATTCATCTATATATGAGTAGCATACAGTCATGGCGAAGAACATGAACGTACCATGTTCTTAAATAACATTTCTCATCTGTAACTTAGGTAGTTTTATACAAAGGAGTAAAATATTTTGGCTTTTACCAGATTCAGTTCTCAATAAAATCTTGTTTCCTAGCTGGCTTCTGTCCCTCTGAAGTGGCTGTAGTGCCGAACTGTAAAATTGCTGCTTGTCATGGGCAAATCAATAAAGTCTTATTAGTGTGCTCTGCTACCCCTCATTGCCATCCCTGCTGCAGTGCCCTTCCATCGATGAAGGGATGGGGGGACATCGTGCTCCCAATGTCCTCGGATTTGTGGCTAGCAAGGTAGCAAGGTCAAAGGGGATGCAGGATCTAAATAGCTCAAATATCCATTAAAACAAGCTCTTCTGTGAGCAGCAGAGCAAAGAAAGCCTGGTCCCGCCTGGATTTGTCTCATGTTTGGATTTTTCTGGTGCCAAATAAGGCATCAGTTTGAGCTTTGCTGTTTTTGAAGCCTTCATAATTGAATTCTGGTGCCTGGTATCGGTGCCTCCAGCTGCAACCCTGTCCTCAGCGGGAGCATTACTCTAGTCCATGAACCCTATTGGACCTTCATATGTTAGAGGCTTTGCTAACACGGCAGCTAAACCTCGCTGACGGCACTCAGAGTTGTTAGAGAAGAAACAAATGCACAAAGCGATAAGATTCGCCTTTTTTTTTCTTTTAATTGAGGCAAAAATTCAGGAGCCGGTGAACTGCTGTGTATGTTGGGGACGATTAGTCCCAGCCAGTAATGGCTACCAGTGCTAACACAGCTGTTTTCAAAAGTCATAGCAGGTTTTGTTTTTATTTAAATTTAAAAAAACATTGAATTTTAGATAGAGATCACTTGGGGTCAGGCTATCATAACAAACAGCACAGTGACCGATAACAGAAGATACGCCTACTGGAAACGCTAACAAAAATATACCCAATAAAACCAGAAACTATAATTCTTTCTGATAATCTACGTGATCCTAAAGCTCATCTGTTCAAAAGAAAAACACGTTACTGCTTGTAAATAAAGTGAGTCTTTATCAGACCTTCACCTTTTAATAAAGAGCTGCTAAATATGGCATCAAATCGAATACTCGAGCAGAGCATTTGTGTTTCCACAGCAGTGTTGCAAGCGTCAGTCTCCTGTGCTTTTATACAACCTGTGTCTTTGGTCTGTGCAAAATGTGTTACTAATAACAGTGCTTTTTATTTATGAAATATTTTTCTGGCTGGTCATTTGGCTCCAGTGGTATCTAATTATAATCTCATTTTTCCAGGAGCTCTAGTCAAAGATGTGGCTTATGGTGTATTGTAGGCTTTGCAGATAAACTGCTCTTGCAGCCTTGATGGTTGACAGATTGTTTGAACTGTCCTTCAGGTACAGCGTCATTGGGACAGTCTGTGGATGTTATTACCAAGACAGGGATAACAGGGTGAGGAAACGTACCCGAACTTGGAGGGTATATTTAAAACCAGAATTTTCTGCATGGGATTGCATATTTTAATAGCTTTTATATCAGAACTCTCTAGTTTCATAGAAGTGCAAATACAAATGTTAATGTATTAAGTAATGTAAAAGGAAAATGGTAAAAAAAAATAAATCTAGGGGATGTGAAATGAAGTCAGCAGATAAGAGTTTTGAAATAATGAGGAGGAGATTATTTTTAGCCACTGTATGTGGTTAAACTCAGGAACTTCTTGCCAGACGATGCAGCAGAAATCTCTTCAGGGTTACTAAATATGTAGCAAATACCTCTAGCTTAGGAGGGCCCATGAGCTAACACATCGTGGTAAGCTGGGGAGGTGTTATGATATGCTTGTCCTGCTCTTACAGCCTTCTCTGGGCAACTGCTCTTGGCACCATTTGGGACAGCAACGGGATTAAACTGACCTGTGGTCTAACCTGGGACATCAGCTCTTCTGTGCCTAAGCTGAAATTCTCACTTTATAGAAGGGAAACAGAAATGGAGGGGGCATGTCTTTTCAGCTGATAACTGCCTGAAACCTAATTAGGGAATGAAAACAGAGCATTTGTGGTCAGCCCTGGGCCACTGGCAGAACTTTTCTATGTGGTGTAGAAGACAAAGGTGACCGTAGCCTACCAGCAATATGATTATGGTATGAACTCTACATGCTTATCTTAAATTTCTCCTCCTTCAGTCTTCTGTTATAACTGAGGCAGCTGGGATCCAAAAAAGGTACCCAAAAAGGATCTTGTTAGTAGTGCTGTTTCAAGGGATATTCACCCAATTCTTTAGGGGATTTTTAATGTACTAAAAAGACAGGCTTGAATGAAGCTTTGACCTCTCTTAAAACTCCTGAGATTTTCTTTTGTTTTCCCCTCTCTCAGCTGATGAATCATCATGTTTAGCAAAATCGTACATCACTACCTAGAAATCATATAATTTATTTAGAAATGCTGACTTCCACATTTTATCTGCTAAACTAAGCAAGTACTAAACTGGCCTTGATCAATGTGCTTCAGTCAAGGTTGCTGGCAATCTACTGGCTCTGACCTACCCTGCGTGTTTAAGAGCCTGAGAGACAGGGAAGGTCAGTGGCAATTACGCCATTTAAGAAATTCATGGAGAGTTTAGGCAGCTAAATAACTCTAAGAATTGAGACCAAAGCTTGATTTTGTTCCTTTTCCTTTTTTTTTAAATATCTATATCATCACTCAGCAGTCAAAGGTTCATTCATTTGTGGTGAATGGATAAGGTAGATCTAGCAGTAGTGAGTTCAAATAAATAAACTCTGCCTTTGAGCTTCTAAAAAATAGACTTTTGGGCCCTCTAGAGAATGCTAATAAAAAATAATTATTTAGTCACTCTGAAACTGGTAAAAGATCCACATAACACTCATACAGGCTGTGATACAAGTCCTCATGTATTAGACCAGCCTAATAGAATTTAATCATATTTTGTCGATCAGAAACTCTTAATTTTGGCCGACAGAAGATGTTTAAATATGCAGTACGTTGTAAGTACATATGTATCTATAAAGCATTTTTGCAATGTCTAATAATGTCGGATGTTTTCATTTCTGAGCGTCTAATCTGAGATGCTTTTAAAAGTCCTAATGATCAAGCATGCACTCTACATATGGCCTGGAACTGCATTTTCAAGGTATTTCAAGCTGAAAAAATAGAACCAGAAGGAACCAAACCTCATGAATTATGTTGTCTCCTAAGGTACTTGAGATGCTCTTAGAATTCAAAAGGTTGTTGGTTTTCAACATGAAATGAAGCAATCCTTCCAAAGGCTTTGCTCATCGGTGTGTCTTGTTCTGGAGGATTCCTCAAGACAAAGGACACAATATGGAGAGGAGCTGACAGGACTAAATTGTTCCTAATTTTGTAACTGACTCCTTCAAAGAACTGAAGCCAAACTGTTCTGAGCAATTTTTTTGTGTTTTCATCTTGTTGATATGAACACTTCGAAGCCATTTACTCCGGTGCAGCATGACAGAAACAAAATTAAATCCTATTCCAGCAGCTTGCGTCATTTTGTCTTAAGCCTATTCATAAAAGATCACTTTCTACTTTTTCCTTACCTGCACTGTGTATCTGCCATGTCCTCACTTCTTAGGTGTGTGTGACTGTATGTCATGAAGAATTTCGGTATCTCTAATCAGGTTTTTGTTTAAAAAAAAATTTTTGTGCAGTCAAGCACATGCATTGAAAATTCTGTATGAAGTTGAGTTTGGAAATACTTCTACAGGAGTTCCTGCTTAAAATTATTATTTTGCCAGCAGCGTGTGTGAACTAGCAGTAGTGTTCCCTGCCTTGGAGGGGTGACAGCAGGATGGTCACTGCTTTTGCCAAGTCACTATGACATTAGCTAAAAATTAACATTTTTTTGTCTGACGTCCTGAGTTAAACACACATCTTTGTATGTAGCTGACACTGTCACGTGTGACTGATGCAGTGGAATTGAATGGAATGGCATATGGAACTGTAAGGCATTATTTTTGCCCTGGGTTAACCGCTGGCGTGGGTGTTGTGTCGTCTCTGACCTTCTCCATGCTTCCCAGCGATGACAAACTGAAAAAGACAGTCATTATCTTCTACTCTCAGGCTCACAGAACGGAGCAGGATTTGCAGCCTGGTATTTATCTAAGATGCTTTTGTTCACTTAAAGGACTTTCATCATCTGAATATTCATTTATGCACATTTCTTGAGAAAGATGAGGACTGAAGCTTTTCAGTGCTGTAGACTGAGATGCAAAAATGAATCATAAATCACTTGAAGAATTCTGTCTTTAAATTCCAATATTGCAGTTGCTATAAGAACATGTTTTTGAACAATTATCATCAGTGTTTTCTAGCATAGGCTATGCTTGCCACAGTGAAACTGTGACCACTTGTATCAAAAAAACATAGAAGAAAAATTTTTTAACATAATTTGAGGTGCTGCCTTTCAACTATGTAATTTCTTTCAGGTTTACATTTGCAGTGGGATTTTTAGGAGCGAGGAGACCTTGCGTTTATGTTTGTTTTTAGGAACTGTAATGTGGGCATCACCTTCAAATATCATTAAAAAGTGGTGTCATTTTTTTAAAATTTTTTTTAGTTGTGTGGTTACAAGCTTTCTGTATCTAGTCAGTCATAGAGATAGATAAATGGATCTTTGCATGCCAAATACTGGCTTTATTTGTAGAAACAGCTACATTCTCATGCCAACATCTAGCTTTTATCTCAAGCACAAGATACCTTAGGGAAGCTCAAGATAAATACAGTGAGTGTGTTTTTCCTCACGAAACATACAGCACTGTAACTTCTGTGGTCCTCGACGTCTGCACCATTTTGGTGGTGCCAGGGTTGGTACCAGAGGTGAAGAAGCCCTTTGGGCAGGGTCATGTGGTAGCTCAGAGGCAGAGTTCAGGAACCACACTGTGGTGGAGGGTACACAGATGGTGTCATTCTCTCTGACTATTTTTCTGCAAAAAACTTGCAATTTTTCTCATAGGAAATGAAAAATATTAGCATCTGCTCTGGATGTCTGAGACTACAGTTATTTTCTGTGCATGTGTTTCATTTAACTAAGCTATGAACACTATTTAAATTTCTATAGAAATAATTTTACTGGGGAAATAATTAACTGTAGTCTGGAATGAGTGTGCATGCTTGTGAAGAATGTGCCATTACTGGAAAGACACATTCTTTGTATGATGAACACTATAGGTTTTTTTGAAAGGTATGATGAAGATGAGGAAGAATTATTCTGCTCTTATTTACTTCTCCTATTAGCACCACAAATACATTGTTCTTATACTAAAATGCTGGTAGTGAGTTTTAATAAATCCAGTTCATGGATGCAGAATACTGTTTAGAGGACACTGGTTAATGTATGGAAATGAATGCACTTCATTAAACACGTGCAGTGGAAAATTATGGCTGGAAAGAGGTGCAGAAGTGGAATCAACTGCACAATTACCTGTGAAAATCAAAAACATCTCAGTGAACTGAGGAAGTAACTTATATGAAGCTTTAAACCCAATAATTTTATTCTGATTCAAAGTACCTGCAAGACAGTGAATTTCAGGCAACAGTTAAAGTTACTGAAGAAATGGGTGTGCCTGGCAAATACTTTATTGGCATCTTCTCTGGCAGGCACGGTGGACAACTCTGCATAGGCAGTTTTGTCTCAAGTCTGTGAGGTTCAAAATCATTCATGGACTACAAGTGGTGAGGTTTTACAGTTATTTCAGGTGGGGGAAGGAGGTGGAAGCAGGAATGTAGTGTAGGAAGGAGATGTTTTGCAGGAAATCAATAATATGAGTGCATAGAAAGGACACTTCATTTAAGGAGGGAGAAGCATTATTAGGAAATATATATAGGAAAGCATTATTAGTATATATTTGAGAAAACCAAAACTAGTTTTTGTTTCTTTTTTTTTTTTTTTTTAAATTTAATTCTGTTTTCCTTGAGAAAGATGTAGCTTTATCCCAAAGAGATTTTCTTCCATTCATTTCTAGATGTCAGTTGTCCTCTGGCCTGCTGGCTGTATTGAGCAGGCTGTTGGGCTCTTTGGTATTTCTTGTCATAGTGTGTTTATTGCCTTTTGTGTTGCCCTTTATATGTTAGTAAGAGCATAAACATTTAGGTTAGGTTCAGGCTGAGGTCTTCCGTTACTTCTTAATATTCTGCCTTGAGTAGTTGCGTTCTGCTTTTGTGTGCTGTCTCGGAGGAACCTCATGTTGGTGGGAACAAAAATGAAGCAAAGCCAGCAGGTTTTCTACAGGAGGTTGATTAGACTTAGACAAGAAAACTGCTTTGGGAACTCTGGAAAGAAAGGATTTAACTTTTGTTGCCTTATACTAGAAGTCACTAGCAAAGCCATGGAGAGACAGCAGGAGGATTGAAACCTCTTCGCTTCTTGTAACCACATGAAGGAAATCCTTACAAGTCAAAGCCTGGAGAATAATATTTAATATGCTGCTTTGTTGAATGACGTCCCAGTTCCAAAAAGTAATTTTGGAACAAAATTGACAAATTTTGAGACAGAATTTAGTTTAGCCTATTAATATTCATGAGTTAGAAAACATTTTTCTGTACTCATTATGGACTGTAGTCATCAGTTACATGTGTTTGTGATGTGTCTCCTTTAGTGTTTGTCCTGGTTTAGACTTAGTTACTTAGAAGAAACTTAAATGAAAGGAAAAATCAGTGAAAGAAAAATTGCCTCTGTCCTAGTCCAAACCAAGACAGTGTTCCCCATGATAGCCTTTTTTCCCTCCTGAAGTCATGCATTTCAATCTAGGAAAGTGGGACTTGCACAATTTATTTCACTTTGTCTGATGGTCTTTCACCTGCTTGCCTGCCATTTCCAGCCTCCTTGTCCCAGTCCTTCTCAAAGCTCTTGAATCTTCTGCCCTATTTTAACCATTACCTTGGTGGTGGGCTGTAAAGGTCTTGCAACTTTGGTGAATATTTCACCCAGATGGAAGAGGTAAACCGGATTAGTTCTTTTGCCAACAAAAAAATTTGCAGTGAGAGCCCATTCCCTCTTAAACCTGCAAAGGGAAAAATGCTGTCAATGCATTTACCACATAAAAACAAAAAAAAAAAGTCAAAGGAACCTCATGTTTTACTAACTCCAGCAATTCCAACCACTAGACAAAAAGCCATAGGAAACAAGCTTCATTAGTGCTTCATTAGCTTTACTTAACACACTCAAAGGGAAATGAGCTCTATACACAAGAGTTGAATACTGTTCCAAATGCTCCAGATTATTTTCTAACTTGTATTTCTCATGAGCTGTTTAAATTGGAAAAGATCTGCAAAGATAGTTTAAAAAAAAATATTTCTGCTACTGGAAAATTAGAATATTCCCCTTCTGCAACCTGCTTCATTGCTTCTCCTCTCTTCTACCCAGCTGAGCCCGTTTCCATCTGCTTTTAGGTGACGTTAGCACAATTCAGACTCTCTGAAACTGCTGAACTTTGTCATACATGGTAATTTGTATAAGCAAGACATTCTTTTGAGTCTAAAGTATTTTATATATATATTTTTATATATATCTGTTTATATACACATATTCCTTATACCAGAACTGTTGAATAGACACATAACGTGTTATTTTTTTTTCTTCTGCTGACACTCTAGCATATTTATGGTTGTTCTTAGCTATATTTAGTTTGTGTGATTGAGTTCTTTCAATTTAAACAAGAAGTGTTTAGAAAGAAAATGTTCCAAAGCGGGCCACATGCTTACCTCTTGTATGGCATTTTTGTTCGATTGTACGGCAGCTGGTGTCAGTGGAACGGAGGTATTTAGAGCAAGTACCCATTAGAAACTCCAGAGGGTATTGACTTAGGCAGCAATGCTAATACTTAACAAATGCCTCTCCTGATCACAAGGAAATAGGACTCAGGAATTCTGGAGATGTGTGTGTTGTTTCTTTACAACAGCTGAATATATGTGATAGTGCCTTTGTTCTATGCTGGATTTTTATGAAGAAAAGAGCTGTGGCTTTTTCAAGGAAAGCAATAATGAATTCTGGTACAACTTCATTTTCTATTTTTAGATCACAAGGGATAATTTACTTGCCCTTTTCTTACAGCTCTTGTCAGAATTCGTGTTGCTTAATCTCCTTGGTCCGCTATTAAAAATCACCTTTGTATTTTCCACAGACTAATCTTAGCTCCTGGTAATTAGTGCTAATTCAGTCCTTTGTGCTCCATGAGTGGCCAACAAAGGCCTAATACAGAATATGCATATTTTATCTTCACAGTAAGCTAACAATCCAATCAATGAAAAGATATTTTTTTTTCTCCATAATTCCTATCTTGCCTTTTTTTCCCCTCATCTTATAAACCTGTGGATGTATTGAGATAATAACGCTAAGAATCACTTTAACCAGGCTACCGCAGTAATTGCAAGCAGCAAGAATCAACAGCAAGAGTACTTCTGCAGAGGCTGAGCAGAAGGGTGACAAAAACGTGTTTTGAAGGAAGAGTGTTTTCATCTGTTGCCAGAACGTAGCTCTTTCCAGGGCTGTATTTAGCAGCTGCTAATGCGACAGAGAAAACTACCTCCCAGGAGAGCATGTGAAGAGTGCATGCAAATTGAATGAAGATATAGCTCGGACTCTTGCCGTTGACACCCCTCTCTCCCCACAGCCTCGACTACATCAGTAGCCTTCTTTTCGGAAGCTAGCATTTTAGGAACTCATCCTATGGAAAGAATACATTCCTTCCTTCAGGTTTGGAATGTAGTTTGTTAAACTGGTGATGCCTCCTGGATGAAGTGAGCGGTCTTCCAGCCTCTGATACATCACTGAAGACTCCTGCCTCTTCCACCTGATGACTGTTCAATGATCGGAGAAAAAATAGCTTGATATAGTCTGCCTAGCAGAACAAGCTGCTGTTGGGGAACTCGGGGTGCTATAGAAGGGATGTAGTTGGACACCAGGCTAACAACCAACTTCAGTGCACCCTAAAGGTAGAGTGTGTCATGTAAATTCCTCTCTTATATACGTCAATATGGTGGGATCATTTTTACCTATATAAATTCTGAATTTATGAGTCTGCTCTGAGGATCAAAGACAGGGAGAAGTAAACGGTCAGTTGATGCAATTTGGACATACATTTAAAGTAATAAGTTTATTGCGTTCTAATGTGTGATTTTTGAACTTCATAGAAAGGTTTGCTGTTGAAGACTGTGTTGGATGTAGATTGAAAATATAGGTAGATAGTTTTAAGAAAGATGGGCAGGATCCCAGCTTTTATCCCAGACAGCAGTTATCAGCCATCAGTAACAGCTTCCTGCCATTAACAGGGAAGAATTTCTGCTGTGGTTTTCTGCCTTGGGAGTTCAAAGCGTGAACGCCCGTGCTCTGAAGTCAAACGGACGGGGAAAGCAGTGAGTGCTCCAGTAGAAACTCTGCTTAATTTTTGGATTTCATTTCCCTTTCCTGCACTGCTGTGAACACCCAAAAACGTTCCCATTGTTTTCAGGGGTTTCGATTTTCAGTGCCAGCAAAGGCTGAATTTTTTCCTGAGGTGACTCCAGCACTGCCTTTGGATCGCACAGCCGAGGTATCTGCTAGTGCACAGAATCACACAGGCCACTAAGTAGTGGATAAGCCTTTGTATCTTCCTTGCCAGTAAGCAAAGAATGGAAATGGTTCCCTCGCTGTTCTCGTGTCGGCCGATTGCATTTTGTGATGTGAAACAGGTTCAAGAGCTCAACTTCCTACTAGTACTGCACCTTGAAGAAGATGTATAGGGCTGCCAAGTTGTGGGATGTCACAAGCCCTCTCCTCGGGTAAAAATCCTCTCCTCAATTGATAGGCGTAATTGCAAAGATTAAAAAAAGATGTAAGACAGGCACAGTCCACTGTTTCACAACAGATAATCTTGAATGACAAAAAAGTGGCAGAAGAAGCTGAATATTTCTAAGTAAAAGCCCTTTTGCAAAACCTGCTAAGTTAGTCATTGCGAATACTCAGATTGAGTGTTTTGGGCTTTTGCATGCATGGAAGTACAGCAACACATTGCTACGTCTAGTAGGATTTAGCACTGTTGGGGGCGGTGGATTTGAAATTGTTTGAGATCATCTCAGTTCTTCCTAGCCTTGTGCTCAGGGAGTCTCCTTTCTCCTGTAGTATTTTTGTTGTACTGGGAGTGTTGTGTTGTTGGTTCACTCTCCCTTCACCTCCCTTTGTGTATTTAAGCTACTTTCCTAAGGAACTGAAATGGATTTGGTAATTCTGGCGCTCCTTCTGTCTGTTAGTTCATCTTTTCTCCTCTGCCTCCTTCCAGTACCTTTTGAACCCACTTACCAATTTCAAATAGTAGATGCCTTGAATCTCTCTAAATGGCTCGGTGAGGTTAATGAAAATCACCAGCTGTCTAGAGGGAAGGCGTTCAAACTGATCTTCTCATGGAGGGAATTGCAACCTCAAGCGGTGGTGAGGACACGGGAAGTTGTTCAAGAATATATGGAAGAAACTCTGGATAGTTTAGGGCAAATAAAGATACTGCCAGGGGGAGGGTTGGCAACACGAGTAGTAAGGTAGTAGTTAAGTGGTAGGTCTTCAGGGACTTGGGTGAAATGGAGGTGGTGCAAGTGGTTACTGGGAATATGTCATTGAGAAGAGAAAACGGCAAGGACTGTTAATGATGGATGGGGGTGTGTGTATGGGATGTAGGGCACAAATCCCCAGGAGAGGCTTTCGTGTTCCAATGTGGCAGAAGAACTTTTTTCTGGTGGCACCCAATTAATTGTGGTTACGTTTGATAAATGTTAATATATTCCTATCACACAAAACTGCTGTGTTAGCATGTGTCCAGCTGCCATTTGTGAATTCAAACCAGCAGTTTTGCTGTGCAAGTTGGTCTGCTTTTCAAAAGATGGTAAGTGAACTCGTGCTGACTTTTTCACTTCAGGTCAGCCTGCGGCTTCATTTGTACAAAAGCATTACGTCGGCAACTCAAGAAATGATTTCTTTCTCTAAACAGTTTACTGCCACAAAGAAAAAGGTGTTTGGACATAGCTGGTTTTAGGATGTAAGATTTCTAAAAATGTATTTTTCTCGGCAATTATTTCAGGTACTGCATCATCTTTGTAGGTTGTCCAAATGTTTTTATATGTTTTCATGGCAGTGGCTGCTTTAGCTGCTAAATATTGATTAAAGCATTTTGATATGAAGATGAGCTGCCAGCGAATCTTCTGTATGCAAAAATTAAATAAAATTGAGCTTAACTGTATTAAAGTCAAGATGGCTGTACTCAGTCAATTGACATTTACAGAATAACTGTGCTGCAGTATGTATTTCTAGAATGTGCTAAGACTACGTATGTTTCACAGTCCAGTAAAAAAAAGTGTCATTTGGTGAGGACTTAAGTAATTTAATCTTGCAGATTTGATAAATCTTTATTAATGCTATTATTTTGAAGCTTCTTCCATTGACTGTGTCAGTCAAAACAAAAAATAGGGCAAACAGGACTTGCAGATTTCAAGCTGCAAGCCATTAAGTAGTTAATGCACGTAATTGATGAACAAATGGGAACAGGATACATCTGATAAAGAATATATGCATAGCAATTGGAGCCTGCTACAAAGAGCCATGGAACAGAACTGAATAAGCAATAAAATTGGAAATATATTCGGTGTTACTTGAATTATTTTTGCAAGCATCCATGATCAATGAGGGCACAAACTAGAGATTACAGCATTACAGTAGTATTAACAGCCTGCCCTTCACTTTATATTTAAAAGTAGTTACCATATGGTTACTTCTGAGTCCTGCTGTGAATCTGGTTTTCATGAAGCATGTGTTTCTGCTTCCTATCTCCTTTGGTTTAAGTGCGCAGCAAACCAAGCTTGTTTCCTAGCAGCTGGATGTGTCTCACTGGTATCTCAGCAGGGTAGTCTGCCCAAGGAGTCATTATCTTACTTGATGGAAACTTCTTAGCTGTTTGCAGTTTTCTTTGGTGTGAGCGCTCTTCTGAATATCTGAGTGTTTCTGCATCAGGTGAGGAGACCCCCAAGCTGTTCTTTGCTTGGATGCATTACTCTGTTCGCAATTCTTGTGTGTCTTTCCATTTAGTGACCTTTTTCCAGCTATCCTGGCCAAGGTGGACAGGTGAACACAGCTCCTTCCAGAGTTCGTTAGCACTCCTCCAAGCGTCAATTAATAGTGAAATAAGAGCATGGTGGTAGTAGTGGGGTAGTGGTACTTCCGCAAAATGAACCATTTTCATCCACCCTCAGGGACGTGACGAATTGCCTCCAAAATGCCTCCGCTATAAACTCAGAGAGATGAAATCACTGATCTGCACCATACCAGCATGTTCTGCAGTAAGTAAATCACCTGCTCAGTCTAGGCTGTTGTATCTGTAACAGTTAAGCAAGAGTATGCTGCTGGGGCCCTGAGTAGTAGTGTAAAACAGAACAGCAGCAAAAAAAAGCCCTCTGACAAACCTAGCCTGAAAATAAAAAACACAGATACAGAGCTGCAGCTTTATTTTCCAAATGAAAGTGAAGGGCCCTGTAGTTAAATTTATGCATTTGAAGTAGTATTGGATGTGAAAGCGTGTGCAGCTGAGTACAGGACTGTCAGCTTTCGTTTATCATTCAAAGGATGTTTCTCTATTCATGTAGGATAGATCAGAGTGGCTGCAACCCAGGGGGGCCACTTTAGATCAGCCTGGGTATTCATGACAGCATGGGAGAGTGCTGTGGAGGAAGCTTTTGCTCAGCACGCGATGCAGGTTGGTGCCAACTGCTGAAGTGGGGGGAGTCTCCCTGGGTCTCCTCTCAGTAACAACATAGTAAAAGTATTCAGAGGATGATCTTGGGTGTAAATATCGGAAAGTTACAATACTGTACGTGTAAAGTGCAAGTTCTTTTTGATGATGCTTTGGGCTATGCTTGCTTTCTGGCAAGCACTAGCGTGAATGGTCGATTCTTCCATTGACTTGGACTTTTCAAGGTGAATGGTTTTCAGATGGCTTTTCTGCACATCTCAAGTCACTGCACTTCTCAGTGTCTCAGTTCCTTGTCTATATAACGCGGACAGATACCTTGCTTTTCCATTCCTTGTCTCTTGTGTCTGTCTATATTGCATGCTCTTTGTGGCAGATAGAATCTCTTACGTGTATGTACAAAGCCTACCTGGATCTCCAGCTTCGGCTGGGGCCTGGAGATGCTGCTTAATACTAATAAAGGGGCAGACTAAAACCATTTCTGTATTTACAGTTGAGGCTGTGAATTTTCCTTTGAGTTTGTTTTCGATAAAGAAACTGGACTGTATTAGTAAAAACAGGCAAACCAACCCCTGCAAAAGATGATGCTCGAAGATGTAAATGTGGTTATTTATCAGTTTTGGTTCCTTTTCAGAAGACCCTGTAGAGAGTTCCCAATAGCTGTCAACACAAATATGGTTATGGCCAAACAGCCAACTCCAATTCCCCCAAGCCACAGAATATATTAATTCTTTCAGTCCTTCTGGAACACAGTGAGATGGTGAACAGGAGGAAACTGAATCTCAATGTACTTCAATCAGATTCAAGACTGGGGATTAAGAGGGACTTTAGTCTCAGCTCATTAATTGTGCAGCCCAAAGAGATACAAGCAGAGTTTTTGTATCTTACCTTCCCCACGCTGTGGACTGAAAGAGCCCCAAGTTACAGTATGTAGTAGATGTTGCAGACATTTCTTTAATGTTTGTAACATACATAGAAATCTTGTGCCTCAGAAATGCCAAGTATCTTACAATATTTCAATGAAAATTTAGATTAATTGAAATTGTTCCTGTGGTTTGGAAGGTGATGGTCTTGATCATAAGGAGAGATAGGTACAGTACTTGTAGAGAGTAGGTTACTAAACTACTACAGTCCTTGTTTCTTGCCAAGAATTAAGAATTATATGTGAGCATACTTAAAAATTAAAAATCCATCAATTAATCAGAAGTGATAAAATATTTAACAAGTGTACTGCAGAGTGCAGATTGTTCAGACTAATGCAATAAATATGTTCACAATTTTTCAGTTTTCATACCCTGCTGAGGATGTCGGAAGGAACTCCATGCCAGGCTGGTCCGGGCTCAGCACCTGGGCGGGGGGAATTCGAGCTGAACTTTGGCTGTGAACCATTTCTGTGCTCCCACGTGTAAAGAGCAACCCCTGCTCCCTTCCTCGTTAGAGTAACGCTCTTTCCCTTTTCACAGTAGAAAAAGCAGCTCAGCACAATAAACCTCATCCCCAGGGCAGTAAGGCAGTGGCCCCTGGTGACCTCCCTTCCCTGGATCTGCTGCAGAGAAGCTGGATGGTTGCAGTGGTGAGATGTGGGAGGAAGAAACAGCCTGAGCCAGAGAAGTGGGTTAATGCAGCTTTCCCAGGGCACGGCCGAGGCGGTCGGTGTGCTGCGGGTGCTCTGGTCAGGGCAGCACACCGTGCCTGAAGGCTGCCCCGGGTTTTCTCCTACTGCTTACTTTTACAGTGAGGAATCGTGTTCGGCTGAAAACCAGCATGTAATTATTTCATCTATAAAAATAAGAAAATTATGTTGTTAATATAAGACGTAGAGCAATAAAATAGTAAATCCTATACAAAAAAAATGTATAGTAAATGTGAATAATAATAATATATTCCTGTGTAGCATTACGAATTTTTTAAAATTACTAACCTGCTTTGTGACCAGTCAGGAAAATTAAATATCTGATCTCTCTCACTGCCGAGTAATGAAATGCCTAATTATGAATTGCAGGAAAGCTCCTGACAGCTCACATTCAAGAAATCTTTTGTGTTTTGCCAGTCATGGTGCAAGTGGACTTTTAATAGCACAAGCATGTTAGTCCTCACAAGTTCCCTGGAAAGCGTTAGCCTTTCCGTAAGACTGAGCTTTGCCTCATAAGCTCTGCGCGAGTTGTAATGCAGCCCGTTGGCCGGAGCTGTCAGGGTGTCCCAGTTTGCTTGTGTATCAGTTGGCTTTATCCAAGCACCATCTGCTTGCAACTTGCTGCTGCAAGGGGAAGTTTACACTTGAAACAGTGCTAGATCAGATCAACGCATTGCTCGGTGTGTCTTGATCTTTAGGTAGTTAGGAAGCAGAGGAAAATAGCAGGATGTTTCATCTTTGGATACAGGTTTGCAGGTAGATTAGTATTAGTCCTCTGAAAAAATTTTTTTTATTTATATAGGTTAAAATACTATGTCTCTTTTTCTCAGCACCCTAAAATGTTTGTCTTATCTTATATGCTATAATAATTTTAATTAAGAAGTATCTGAGATTTTAATACTGTATTCTAGGATATGCTGACTGTGTATTAGCCAAAACCAGCGAGAATTGTGTGGCAAACCCAATTAATCTTCTTTACTTTTTGCTGCAGTGGTTTCAAATAAAAACCCCCAAACTTTCCCATGATCTTTAAGAAAAATGCTCCTACATCAGGGACTTCAGAAGGAAGACTGTTATTGTTAGCTCACAGCGAGGGATCGACTCCCAGCAAGCCAGGAGGATAATACTATCGGTAAATTGAGCAAATGTCCTCGCCTCTCCAATCAGCTGGTATTTGAAGGGTATTATCCTTGCTAAACTTGTCATCCACTTTAGATGGGAGTTGGACTGCAAATGTACATACTCTACTTAACTTGACTTTTGAAGAGTTGCCTCTGCAGTTTAGAGGTTGGATTTAATTCTTAAAGATATAACCCTGCTGAGGCTTTATTTAATCTCTGTTTATTTGCTTTACTATTCTTCAGTTTATAATCTAGTCAGTGTGTCAGGAAACTCCTAATGAATAAGCAAAGTAAACACGAAACATCTTAAAGGCAAAAAAAAAAGCTGAAAAGCTGAATATCAGTCAGATTCAGTAAATTTCTCTCTTGAAGTAATCAGAAAATAACTGGCAGTACTGTATGTTGAGGAGCAGAAATAACCCTTTTGACATGGAATAAGAGTGATGTGCTAGAATATATAGTGAAATTGTGAGTCCTCCTCTCTAGGCAGTGCATTCCACATAATTAGAGCTTGAATTGTGAAAGCTTTTGTTTGTTGTTCCTGTCAGTTGCCCATTTGACTCCTCTATTTTGTCCTATTATAGTTATTTTAAGGCCAGATGAATGCAAATATTTGTTAGTGTCATAAATACCATCGCTTCCTCAGCTTAACTATCTAAATCTCTTGCAACTTTTAAATAGGAACTGCAGTCTTCAAGAGCTTTAACCAAGTCAACTGACAGAGCATAACGAGGCACATTTTGTCCTTTTAACATGTATATAATAAATCTCTCTCTACATATGTAAATATATCCATTATATATATATAATGTGAATGGAGGGAGAATGTGTGGTGTGCATGCGTGCACGTGAGTGCTGAAACGATGTGACACTTTGATGTAACAGGTCAGAAAATTGTTTCTTCGTTAAGTCTTTTGTTTTACCAATCTATTGACATTTCCCTGAAACACAGGTGGAGACGTCTTCTAAAAAGCAAAACCACGAAGCAGAGTCGGCTGTTGGCATACTCACAGTGCAGGGGTAGTGGCTCCTTATTGCTTGTTTTGCATCTCTAGGATATCAGCTCTCTTTCTCTTCTAGCAAAACACATACATATTTGATCAGTTTGCATCAGGAATTCATCCTTTCTCCTTCAGTGTGTGTGAAAGACTGGCAGCTGGGGGTTTCCACCTATGGCATATCTTCCCCTATGCATTACAGATCAGCAGTTTATCACATCAGTGAGGTACTGTGATCTAAAACTGCAGCTTTATGAACCAGAAAGCACTGTACATATGAACCGGAGGTGATTTAGTAAATTAGACAGTACATAGTGCTCCTCAGTTTCAAAGTAAAAATGAGATTCTGTGAAAGAACTGACTTAAAACTGAACTAAAGAAATTTAGCTGTGTCCTGGTTTTGCAGAGGTAAAATTGATAGAATCACTTTTCTGTTACATGTTGTTTCAGTGTGTGGCCAGCTGTGGTTTGGTGATCAAGGCCATGAGCAGTGAAAGCCAGGGCAGCTGCCCCAGGCTGGCCCCCAGGTGTGTTCTGTAACACTAATGTCAGGTTCACTATAAATGGGAAAGCTGCTGGCGATGGGTTTTTGTTTGGGTTTTTGTTTTCTTTTTTTCTCTCTCTGCTCTCCTCTCCATCTTTCTCCTTCTCTCTTCTCAACGGTTACTATCCCTGGAGGGACTTGCCACCACTCTATGAGCTGAGTATAATTTTGTGTCTTTTGTATTATTATTGATGCTGGTTTTCTTATTTTATTAAATCTGTTTAAATTTCAGCCTATGATTCTCCCTCCTTTTCCCAATTCCCTTTCTTGGTTGGGGAGGGGAGATTGGGTGATAGAACAACTGGTTATTGTTTAGCCCTGGGTGCAGGCTAAATGGAGACAAGCTGTTTAATAACTCAACTACATACCTACAAACATGTTACTCTGACTTTTAATATGTTGCCTTTAGCAAGCCGAACAGGATGAATGCCCAAAGCTTTCAGGGACTTCTAGAAGTGGAACAAGTGGTTAACCATGATCTGTTCTCCGTAAGATATAAAGGGAACCAATATCACAGCTTGGAATAGAGATAGTGACATTTTGCCTTCCTACAGCATCAGTTTGGACCAGGTACGAAGAAGGTCTCTCTTTACTTTGTGTTCCAAGTCATGGAACCCTCAAGAAAGATGTGGATTATTGCACAGCTGTTGAACTTTGTTCTGGAAATATCTGTCCCATATCACTTGGGGAGTTTCTGGGAGTGAATGGAGAGCTAAGGAGAGAGAAAGGAAACCAAACAATTGTTAGAATTTCTTCAGTAAAATCTCATGTGCCAGTTCTGTAGAACTAAGATATGAACAAAATGTCTTTGCCTAGACTTTTAGATCAGAAATTAAAATATATTAAAAAAAAATCATTTTCTCCTTAGTAGAATGTGACTTAGTCTCCTACTGAAAGATCTCTGACAGTGCTCATGTATTAAGGAGCATTTTTGTCACTCTTTGTACGTGAGATAATTATTAATAATTCTGAACAGAAGCCTGACTAAAATCAACCCTGACACAAATTACTGTCTGGACTCTTCCTATCAAGAGATCAGCTTCCCTTGAAGCTGTGATATTTAGCTCTGACAAGGTTGTCTCTGGTGATCGGGGTGATCATAATGATCCTAACCTCCAAATATATTTTTATATTAAACTCCACTAAAGGAAGAGGTTATTTTTCAGCATTTTTAAATCTTTAGACTTACACAGGTGAGAGGTAATAATAGACAGAATGAAATGAAGGGAAACACTTGAGAAATGTCCTAGCTTTTGAGAAACAATCTTCTAATATTTCCAGGTGGCTCAGCAAGAGACATGAAATGTTAATTTTCTTCTTTGGGATTTGGGAATTTGTGCTTTGTGGATATCTTGAAAGATAATCTAAACTGACTAGAGTCTGGTCCCGTGCATTGATTATGATAAATTAATGAAGTAGCTAAAAGAGGAGTCCAATTTTAAAAATGTACAAACAGTGAACAAAGGAGTCCTCTCTAAATCCTGCACAATATGTGGGGTTTTTTCCTCTTTAGGGAGGAAGAGTCCAATGCTACTGTGGGAATCGCGTTATTAGGCATGACACCTAGAATGAGGGCTTTTGCCCATTAGTTTAATCTACTTTAAAAGGAAGACAAGGGAAAACAAAAATTATGGCGATATCATAAACAATATGTTCTTCATATCTATCATGCTGCCAACTCAGCCCTAAGGACAGAACTAGTGTCTCTTAAAGGCAGTGCTGAGGAATTGGGGTTTTCACCTTGTTCTACACCAACTGTTGCTTTAGTGGTCTCTCAGCCTGGCTTGCTTGCATGAGGACAGTGTCAAGCAGATGCTATAGCACGGGCCACTGATTTCCTAGTTTCTCATTGTCAAAGCAAGGGAGATGCAATTCAGATTATGAATGACCATTTATAGACCCATTTAGAATGCGTAAATCAATGTAAGGTCTTATTTAAAAAAAAATCCATCAGTATCTTTTAGTAAAAGTAGCCATATTTTTATGTGAAACCAATGGTTCTCTAAAGCAAGAGACAGTAGGAGAGATTTACCATGGGGCTGTCTGATGTGTTAGCTGTATTGAGTCTTGTGAACATATACCCAAAGGGCAGTCCTGGAGCCCTAGTGCCCTAGAAGCTGTGGCGTCTATCCTTTGTCAAAGTCAGAAAGTACAGTGCTGTACAGCAAAGGGCTTTGGGGTTTTAAAAGAAAAAGTAATTGGAACAGACTTGCCCTCAGATGACCCAGCTTACCATGCGTTTAGAAGTCCATGTTGCACCATGAGAAAACACTTCCAGTTTCTGACTCTGCGGTTCGAGAGAGCGACATTTGCAGCTGAGACAACGTGCCTGGTCTCTAGGAAACATTTTCAATTGCTCTGCTGTTCACGCCTGTGGCAAAGTGAGGTATTAATCGGGTGACGAAATTTCACACTTAGTACCAATCAAAACAGGCTCAGCTTAATACAATTACCACCGTTCAGACAATCTTAAGAACTTTGTGCAGCTGTTTAATTCAGGCGTTGCATGCGCTGGCTGAACTAACAGCGGAGCCTTCTAGGAAGACACCTCAGCCTGCATGTGTGGACCGCAGAGGAGGAGAGGAAGGGGCATTGTGAACCCCCAAGAGAGAGGGCTGAATACCTAACGTGGCCTGGATTAGCATGTGCTTGCCTGGTGGTTTTCTCACTTACAGGATGGATGATGATTTTCTGATATTCTGTGGGGAAAATGGCAATCAAATCCACAAGAAAAAAAAGGCAATCTGATAACCCAAATAATTATTGCCAAAAAATTTCAGGAATCCTTGCAAGCATGTTTTTGATAGAATGGAGTCCCTCAGACTGCGTTTTCTTAACCAGGTCTGTATAGCTATTATATATAGCTATTATTATAGCTATAGCTATTGCGTTTATGATCTCCCAACAAACAGCAGAAACACACAGTACGGTGTTGAAAATGAGTTCGTAACACGAAGTGGATTTTGGAAAATACCAGTTGAAGAGTTTGGTCTTCGGAACAAGAATGTTTAAAAAGCTACTTTCCAGGTAAGGTGCTGGTACTGGGTGGCTCACCATGAAGTTAAAAGTTACCAACCTGATCATGAATGAACCAACAAGAAAACACGTATTGGAGAGAATATGATGTGAGGCACTCTTGCTGTCACAGCGCTGAAGCAGTTGAACAGCAAGATACAAGATGCCACATTACAGAGCTTTTAGTCCAGTGCAGAGATTTATGAGTTGGGTTTTGTGGCTGATGTTTTACAACTGGCAAAATTATGCTCACTCCTCCTCTATAAAAATCTCTGAATCTATAAAAGTAGATGCTATACTGTAAGAAGTGTAAGAATTATGGGTGGCTGAGGCAATATCTATTTTTCAACATTTCTTGCAGGAACATGGAAGCTCAAGCCTAATGAAATTTGTATTTCCTTTGGATCATCCTTGAGTTCTTTGAAACGAAGTGACCTTACTTAAATCCATGTACTCTGAATACATGATCACTCTCAACACTCTGGATGACATCCCAGAACATTTTATCTTCTAGTATTGCAAGAGAAGACTTTCTCATTACTTTCTTTGCAGATAATACTTGTACTGCGACAGTCTGGGAGTATTTTATTTGATGGAGCCCATGTTTACGTGAGAAAATGTTGTTAATTTAGTTCACAGCAGATGTAACAGCTCCTTCTGCTGAATGTGTACTGCCTCCACTTGTAAAGTATTGTGATCCCGAAGCAAGGCTTGGTTTATCCAGGCAGTACATTTGTTCTGAGCATCTCAAGTGCCAAATGTGGCTGTCAGCCACCGTGCGTTCGAGGGTAGTTTTCAGGAACAAGTTAACTTCCATGTGTCTGTGTAATTGCAATCAGCTCCAGTCACAAATAGGTGCCCGTGACATTTAAGCAGGATTGTTTCCCTTTATAGTTAGGTGCCTGGCTGAGAGTGAGTTATTCAGTATGTTACCATGAGAGTGAGTAATTCAGTATGTTACCTCGTGATCCCTTGCTTCTAGGGTGGGTGGATTTGAACTCGGGTTAAAAAAAAGAGAGGAATCAATTAGTATTCAAAATTATTGTGTCAGCCTCTTTGCAGTAGGGTGATGGCTGATAAAAGCAAAGCCTTTGACAGTCTTAGGTCTGAGTTTGAAAACTTGCAAGTGTTCTGGGGAGGAAGTTGTTATTGCTGGAGGCTTTTTTTATGTAGCTCTACTGTTCTGGTTGCGGGTCAACTCAGTTCTATGTTTGAAGTCCCAAGATTGAACGCTGAGCTGAAAAAAACCAGTTTGCATACCACCTTGGGATTGTTGAAAGGAAGTGCTGTAGTTCTTTGACAGTTGTATTTTATAAATATTGCGCTGAGGTCAAATGTAGGCAAGCACATTGTAAAAATATATGGCAAAGATTTAGAGATTTCCTGGCAATAATTTTAACGTGTCCTGTTTTATTAGTTCTCATGTAGTTGTTCCTCAAGAGATTGCTTCATTCATGCAGTACTAGGTTTCTATGGTACAGAATTAATTAGGCAAGGGCAGTGTAGGAAAGTTGTGTGCGACTTGCTCTTAGAAATTAGTTTTCCTCCAAAATCCCATTATAATACTGTTTTCCTGTTCTGAACCTTTACTCCATTTAGTCCGCGTAAAAAGACTCACCGATGTGGATGGTTAGGAGAATGCATCAGTAGGTTTTTTCTTTCTTTTTCAGTTCGTATTCATTGACATCTAGGAGTTAAGCAAATCCACGGTTTGCCCTTCTGGATTTATTTGAAATAGGAATAAACTACTCTGCGTCAGAACAGGGAGAAATAGAGTCTGTATTTTTTCCCTTTTATGATATGAAAACTGATTAAGATTATTATTTCTTGCAGGAAGAGTTGTTATCACCTCAAGTTTTTAAGGCTGTTTTTGATGTGTCTTTAAGTAGCTGATGAGACCCTGTAACTGAAATTAAATTGAGGCATGGGATGAGGCTGTCTCTGCAACAGAAGATACTTAACCCAGTAAGCAAAAGTAAAAACTTCGGGGTTTGGAGCAGGAGGTGTTGATTCAGAAGCCGGGTTTTCATTGCTGACCGTCACCGTCTTACTTGTGGGACTTTGCATCCCCATGTCCATCAGCTCTTATCTTCAGATTTAGTACTCGAGGGAGATGGTCTGTTGGTTTTGCGCTCGTACAGGCTACATTTATACTGCTAAACAAGATTCAGGGAGTGAACTCAGCCACGGTGCTGCCGATTGTCCATCCCCCCTGTTAGCAGGTTCTGGGGCAGTTTATCCCTCTGATGTGCTGGGGCAGCATACGCCAGGGACTGTTGCTCCTTGGCTCCCTTTGTCCTGCACGGTCCTCTAGCCCTACTTCAATGTGTTTTGAAACCTCAGGCACCCCTTGATGCCCTCTATGCCACAGCCCAGGGCACGAAACACACATCCTGAAATTCCCTGCCATAAAACTTCCTGGCTGCAATGCAGTCATCACGTTATTTCAGGCACTTAACGGCCAGCGGATGATTCCTGGCCCTGTTTTATTTAGCTGTAGTCAAGGAGACTAGAAAGATTGGGCTGTGATTCACGAGTGGAGATAAAGCTGGCAGAGTCTGTTTTTTCCTCATCCCCAGGGAAACAGAAAGCAGCTTTAAGTGAATGGGCGATTTCTGCTCGAGGTGGAAGTTCATCGGTACTTAAAAATGCAGCATCGCTGAGTGCTGGCTGCTAGTGCTGGGTACTGACCCTCAATTCCTGCGGTGCAGTCAGGGCTTCCACTGTGGCCCTTTGCAGAGCAGCGGCACTCACGGCTTTTCCCAAAATCACGATCTACCATGGCAGAGGTTCACACAATTTTGGGTAGTGGCAGCGATTTCTACAAGCAGCCCACGACAAGCTCGGTTTGGAAGAGCTCAAAATAGAAATAAGAGCTTATTGCTTTGTAGCCCGTGCAAACGGTGTCAGGGAAATCTCACCTTTGCTTCCTTGCTCACTGTTGTGTGCTCTCCTGCCAGCCGCTGCCTGGGAATTCCTGGGAATAAGGACTTTGCATGATGTGACTGAACTTGGCAGAATCTCCCCCGATACGGCAAAATGTCCCTGTCTCTGCTCTGTCAGAGTCTGAAATGAGAGAGCTAGACTTTCTGTTTGTCCTTTTGTGACATAATTTTTAATAACGCTGGTAAACTAGAAGATATTCTGGTCATTTCATAGTCTATTGTTTTGAAGGAATGAAAGCCTCTTCCACCCTTTCCTTCCTCCCCCAAGTTAGGAAAAGCATAAAGCAAACTGCTTAAGGTGAGACAGGTCCTTAGAAGGGAGAAGTCTGTGCTCACAGTAGAGATTTGAGGAGATTCCAGGGCTGAGCTTAGTTAGTAAGCCTGACTTGGTATCTGTAGGCTGGACGGCTTGTCAGAAGGCTGCTGGTGGCTGTTCATCATTTCAGGGTTAATGCTTTTGATCTTCTGAGGCCGGATGCTTTTCCCTCGTGCAGCATGACAAGTCCTGTGCGTTTTATGAAAACGAAAGCGTGTGGTGACTCCTCCGCTGAGTCAGAGAGTTTGATGGCTAACGGACGAACCAAGTGCATGCTTCTCAGATGTTTCCAGTTCAGTTTCTGCCTGAATAGCCTTCCTGAATAATTGTTTACTTCTGAATTATAGGAACATGCTTTAGCATCCAAAAAGTAATAGAGAGAGGCAGAGTTGCTGGGAATTAACCAAGCGTGTGCAGTCAATTCAGTGTATTTTGTTTCTTCCTAGTAGTATTTTTTAATTATGATAGTACTTGGAAAATTTAATGCTTGTGAGAGTTACCAGGCTTGGAAACCCTGGAAGCTGGGCTGAAATATGCAGCGCAAGTAGCAGCACTGTTTTCATGTACATTGATCTCACTGTAGAGTGAAGCGCTTCAGGTTGGGCGCTGTTCACTTTGTACCCTTTAATGAGTCTGTATTTATTGTGAGGTGAACAGCTTTGCATTAAGAACTGAATTTATTTTCAAGAAATAGTCAATAGCTTTCCAGAATACTCTTTTATTTTCTTTTTTAAGACTCCTGTTTATTATTTATTTTGGGGGAGTGGAAATGGTAATTTGCTGTGAGAAGTTCTTTTTAGTAGAATCAAGTCATCTGGTTCCCTGCATGTTGGCCGTTGCCCTCTTTGTACAGTAATACTGTGATAACTTAATTTTTTTAAACATGGCAGGAGGGGTTGGATAGCTATTTGTATTATCAAACAAGTGGACCCCTTTTCCAGTCTCAGGGTAGTAATTTCTTCAGGTATCTCACCACTGCGTAATTTTAAGGAACTTTCTGTGATTCTACATAGGATCTCTTTTAATGAGAAATTAATTAACCTTTCTTTAGACCTTTGCAGTGTACACGTATACATTTGAACTGAATGCCTTGGGCTCCTTTTACTGTTAAAGAACAGAAATAAGCATTTTTAGGATGTGATTCACCTGAACTATTTTAGGTACACACTGTGGGATGAGCTCAAGTATGTTGTAGCGGTGCTGCTTCTCCCCTTTGATGGCAAAGGGAGTTCTAGCTGGTCCTGGCTTTCAGCATGTCATAATCATTCTGTACATGTACAGCCTGTGTCCTATATGGATTTTGTTACGTGCAAAGTGATCTTTTGGCCGTCGTCAGAAGAGCTAACTTCTTGACCAATACAGCCTTCAAACATCTTGGGCGTCTATTCTTTTGCTTGCAAGTACAGTAAGACTAGTACTATTTTTCTTCTTTTATACTTTTTAATACTTTTGTGCTTTTCACACTTGTATCCTACTTCAGCAACAGGAGGATTATAGACCAGCTCAGTCTGCCTTGTACGACTGAACCCTGCAAGTTCTTTCAAACCATTGAAATTCTAGCGTGGGGTTGCCTTGGAAATAGCAAATAGAGAATGATGTGTGGAAACTGCAGAAAAAAATGTAACAGAAAATGTCTTGCGCAGTTGAAAGAAGTAGTCGTATTGATCAAAAATATGGGAAGACGTTAAGCTTGTATGGTGCTTTTTTATTTTTAGTGTCAGTTTTGCCTAGTAACAGCCGATGGTAGGCGAGATGAAATCCTGTGTCTGCCTGGGCTGTTGCAGTTTTCCTGTCTTAATTAACCTGTTACGTTCTCCTCAAGTAAACCTTATATTTTTAAATAGGGCTGCCCGGCTGCTTGCTTGTAGGCTGGGCCGTCAAACTCTCTTTGATTCCCTTCTAAGTAGACCTGAAGATCTTACCATGCTCACACAAGTCTGAAAACACTGTAATTGGTCCAAAGAGGTGGCCTGATAACACTTTTTAGATTGTATTGGAAAGCTTAAATTATTTTTTTTTTAACGAATGTCTCATGCAGCTCTCCATTTGTTTCTTTGTTGAATTGAATAGCAGTACAGCTAGAAATGATAGGCAGGCTTCTAACTCCACCCAGTAAAGACCAGTGAAAGAGGATATGTGGTCTGAGAATAACTAAAGTATTTGGTTTGACTTTAATGATCGCATATCTAAATGATGATACTATAAAATGGAAGGAGTGATAAGAAAATGTCTTCTGTGCATGAATGCACAAGGAAAAAAACAGTTTGCTTTTGATCTGTTGTTTTCCTAGCTAGACTGACAGCTGGCTGAGAATTACTGGATGTGCTGCGTTGCCACTCTTCATTTCCTTCATCTGGAACAAACAGACTTGTTTATGCAGGAACACGTTTCTTCTTCAAACATAGTGGACATCAGTGTTTCTTCTCCGTAGAGGGATAGTTCATTGTTGTCTCCTAAAGGCTACAAATACACTACAGCATAGTGGCTTAAGCCTTGTTTTAGTTGCTGGTGAGCAAGTCAGTCATCCATAATGTCCACAGCAGACCCTGGATAACTGAAGGAGTAAGCCTGTGGTATTCTGAAATTGGAGAAGAAATTAAATTGTGATATTAAAAATCCATTGGTTCAGGTTTGGGCTCGGCTCCCTTTGGCAGAGCAAGAAGACACGGTACCTTACCTCATACCCACCAGGTGACTGCAAGAGAGTGTTTGTCACTCCTTTGACATACCTGCTTCTTCCAGAGACCAGCAGCTCCCATGGGGTGAAACTACCAAGGAGCTACTGCTAGTTTTGCCTGAGATTTGGTCCTTATATTGTTTGGACTTACCTTTGCTGTTGCATATTATGAACACGATTAGTTTTAGTCCAGCCGCATCCGCTGAGGACAAAAGCAGAACTCCCATTAGCCTGTAATCACACTTACACACTAGTCTGTTCCTTCAGATACCCCGCTGCATTTTGACAGCTGGGTAAGGTTATGGAGCTCAGTGGATGTAGAGTAGATGTCAGTCCTAAACTCAGAAAACCTGTATTTTTTTTTTCCTGGCTCAGACACAGACCTCAGTGACTTTTGGAGGGTATGGGACAGTCTCCATTGTCTCTTCTACTCTCTATTTAAAATTAATACCTCCATGCTGTTGGCTTAATATAGCTCAGTTTTTATCATCGCACAATCCCAGAATGTCTTTGGGTATTGTCAGCTGTGAACACAGGAAATAATCCCTCATTAGGCTGAATTATCTAGACACAGCACAGGCTAGCTAGGCCAGAGCTTAAATAGTATTGTATTGACAATGGCTTCCTGTTCAGCACGGGAAAGTCGAGGCACCCGAGATGAAACCGCAGCAGCAGATCCAAATTTCATCTCAACTGGTGTAAGGAGCCGACATAAAACTCCCAATCCAACAAAAATAAAAAACCAGCTTTTGGCCACTGGCAAGAGTTTCCCTTAAGAAAGGTAACTAGTGAGTTGCTCTTTACGTGGCAAGTAATATTTTCAGCCTGTTCTGGTTTTTGAGAGGGAAAACGCTAGGCCTAAAGATTTCTTCTACTTTTACTTAACAACGCAGGCTGGACATTTAAGGTTCAGTAAAAATGCGTGAAGAACATTTGCAAGGTGCAATTAAACAAAAAGCAGGGGTGTGTTGATGAAGCTGTGGTGTTGAAGGTTGTGCCCGATGCAGATGCCAAGGCCTGCCCTCTCCTTTGTCACCTGTGGGGCGGCTTCGCATGGTGCTGGGTCCCTGCACCCCGGGGCGGTGGCTGTGGCCAGAAGTCATCTCTGTGCCAGGAGCCATCTCTGAGGAGGTGAAGAGCGGGCAGAGTGGAGGCTGACAGAGGTAGGGTTTAGCGTGTCTGAGGGATACGGCTTTTCCTAGAGGTAATGTGCTTCACACGACTCCGTGTATTACTTCTGTCACTACCATGGCACGCTTCGCTCTTCACTCCTGGTGTTGTTTGGTAGTAGCACAACATTTCCACTGAATAAATCACATACAGAGCATGATGTTCAGCAGTGGCTGATCCTGCACAGCAGTAACAAGGTAGAGATGTTCTGTAACCCAAGTGCGTGGCGTTTCACTCTGGAAAACTGGAAGGAAAAATTAAGATCCTTTCTTGAAGAAACGAGCAGCCCTGGAGCCATTTTCTCAGTCATGTGCAGTTTGCTGTGTGGGATGTGCTGTGATGCAGGCAACTGTGTAATTTCTGAAGGATTCATAATTCTCTGAAAGAGGGTTAGTTTTCAATTTGCCATTAAACAAGCAGGGCAATACTGGCCATACTGGGGACGGGGCGGCCCCGGCCTCTCCTCACAGAGACCCCCGCTGCCAGCACCTCGCCAGGGACACATGGTGTACAAATTGTGCCACAGTTGCTTTCTGGTGAATTGTATTTTTCTCTCTCTCCTTTACTCTCTTTGTTTCATGTATTTAGAGTCCAATGGTTTGAGGCAGGATCATTTATCGTTTTCTGACGGGTGGGCATAACCTCCAGCAGTCCTCCGCGTCGGCTCAGCTCTGTCTCTGCTGGCAGTTGGCTGGTAAAATGGTGGAAATGGGGATGGATGTTGGCTGCTGTGCTCTGAGCAAGGCCTGCGTGTACTTCAGCGGTGGCTGCGTGTTGCAAATGTGTTGTATTTGCATTGAGGAGAGTGAACCTGAGGCCTGGCTGAATTTGGCACCAGTTCCTACGGGCCTCACTTTCTGTAGGGTTGGTGGTGGGGGGAGGTTTTTTAGACGTGATTTGGTTTTGGCTCTTTTAACGTGAGACATTTTGCATGAAATCTCACCATCTGAAATCTAGCTGTTCCCTTTAAAGTTTATTCTTTCAATCATGTATGAACTTGCCAATAAAAGAGAAATATAAGAGCTTCTAGGTCACTGAATCGCTACCCCCAGGAGATGCCTGTTCGAGCTCTCCTCTGCTCCCTTTTCCAGCCAAGGGGCAATCCTAAATTTCAAGCACTTAATCTGTGCTGCTGTAACTTTTGGAGTATGTTGGGAACAGAATCGAGGGATTTTGGGGAAGGACCCCCAAAGCACAGGGGTAGTTGCTGTGGTCAGGAATGAGGAGGGGTCCTGTGCCCCTTAGGGCAGATTTTGACAGGCAGGCGAGAGACACTTAAACTTCTTGCTCTTCCGTTCTGTCATTTAAGAATGGTGCAATAAGTGTGTCCTTGATGTTTCTGTATGTGTCAGAAAAAATTCTGTATGGGTGGGCACTAGAAAAACTATTCTATATCATCTGTTTATCAAGACTATATCCATCTTTTTCTTACAGTCTTTGTAAAGTCGCCATCTCCCCAACTCCCTGTAGTAACCTGAGAAGAGAAAAAAAATATTCCTTACTGATGCTAAACATAAGCCCTGTGCATAAGCAGAATTATCATGTTTAAGCATCTAATCCCATACATATCCATAGATATCACTGGTATCCAAGCAATCTGGTTTTATTTTCTTGGCTGTTGCATGATTTATATGCTGCAGAGGTATCCTGGACAAAAAATTCCATGTGGCTAGATAACAGCCCACTTGGGCTAAATCACCACAGTTTTGTTTAATATAAATTACTTGTATTTTAAAGCCTAGGATTGTCCACGTGGTTTTCTGTTCCTGCTTAGTTCAAATTTATCCATCCCCCAGATCCTTGTGATCCCCCTTAAGGTACTTATACAGCACAAGAAGATCCCCCCTGTAGCTTTTTCATCTTCAAATACATACACTTAAGCGTTTCATCCTGTCATCTTAGCAAAAGCCCTCCCTACTTTTGGCCAGACTCGTATCTCTTACAGATTTTCTCTAGAACGTGTATGTTGCTTATGAAGATAAGATGTGCCCAACTCCAGCTTATGCCCCAAAATGGCTATTTATAATGGCATAGTCATTATTTTTTTTAACGTTTAGAAGTCATCCTTTCCTAAGTTGTACAAACATTGCTCTTCCCCTGGAAGGAGCGTGCTCCAAGCCTGGTTCTGAGGAGCACGGTGGGGCAAAGCTTTGCTCGCGTGGCTGTCGGGGAGGAAGGAGAAGTCTTGCAAAAAGTGATGGCGGTGGTTCTGTCGTGCTGTGTCAATGAGAGCAATCAACTGACATAGTGACTGCTGTAAGATCAGCTATGTTCTCAACAGAGGCTGAGTTACGGTGTAGAAGATACCTGCTGAGAGCAATGTAAATAGCTGCCTAGGCCCAAAATATATGGTTTACAGTGAGGGTGGTGGAGAGAAGACGTGCTTTTTGCAAAACTCTAGCAATAAGTGTTTTTCATGCTGTTTCTTTCAGCTTGGGTGCACAAAGTACTGGTATTAAAACATTTCCTTACAGTATTTGCAGCCTGATGCTTGAATCACTTCACTATTCATGTCTGCCAGGAAGTGAAACTGGGAAGCCTGTTTCCTTTGGGCAAGCCTGGGTAAAATGCATTTGGCAATAAGAGGACAAATGGTGATGGAGTCTGTAAAGGTGTAATTTGTATTATTACAGGCCAGAAAAGAAAAGAAATGTTAACCCAGCCTCATGCCATTCGTTAATGACAGCATGGCATGAGGATCAGAGACTTATCTGGGGATTAAGTAGTAAGAGCAAAGGGACTAGAGGTAGGAGAAGACAAACCTGTGTGGTCTGGTATAGATCTGTGGGGTTAAGCTGAATGTATGAGAGGGAGATCTGCGTATATTTGTCAGTTGGGCCATTTCCAGTCATTTCAGTGCCGCGAACCTATTCCTCCACATAACATTTGGTTTAAAAGCATAATTTAAAAAAAAAAAAAAAGGTTATATCTTGGATTTTTTGTCCTTTGGTTCTTGATCCTTTTTAAAAACATCTTTTACCTTTAAGGGAGAGAAGAACTGGTCCTGTACAATATCTCATCTCCTTTGATACCCCTCTGGTTGATCCTGCACTTACCTGATGTTATAGCTAGATGTCAGCCTCAGATGTGAATCAGGGGCTTGTCAGTCAGAATCAGATTTATTTTTGCTCCTCGCCTCCCAGTACCATGAGACTGCTGAGACAGAATGATAACTGGGACTTGCCTCCTTTCCAAAAGCCTGGCTTAGGGGTTTAATTATTAATTTAACAGAGCCATTAGTAAGGATTTGCTTTTAACAGACTTGGAGTACTATCTGTGCTCATAGTAAAGTGTGGCTTTCTCTTGACTTTTCTTCGGAGTCTGGTGGCCTTCTTATTTTGCAGGGATGCTGACATGCACAGGCTGACGTGGTGAGATGCCAAGGCAAGGACAGTTTCAGACCTGGGACAATGACAGCAGTGAGTGTGCTGGAAAACGGGTGATTCAGCTCTTCCAGTAACTCGTCACGGTGACCCGACTGCCTCATAAAACAGCAGGTCACATTTTGGTGGATTTGGGGATGTACCAGCTCACCAAGGGTTGTGACTCATGGGGTGACTTATGCTGGGAGCAGCCGAGGGTCGTGACTGCATGACTGACTTGCAGTGGGGTACTGAGGTGGAGAGGCAGGGGCTGGACCACTGCAGTTCAGAGCAAGCTGTTTCAGTTTGGAGGAGCACTGATTTTTGCTTTGCCTGTACGTGGCTTGCTGTGAACTGCAGCAGCTCAAGGCCTGTTTTATGGGAAGCTGGAGTCAGATGTGTGTTAGGGATGGGGCACACAGCAGGTCCTAGTGACTCTGTCAGTCTTTCCAGTGTGTCAGTCCTGCCTGTGAGTCAGCATCATGAGATGGGATGGACATGCAGACTGTTATTAAATTTTCTTTTAAAAGACCTTGATAAGAAAATTGTAAATTATAGAATATAAGGATTGTATATCCATCATTAAAAGCAAGCAGGCAAGCAAAAAAGCCCTTGTCTTTCTGTGCTACACTTCAGAAATGACTGTGTAATGTCCATGTTGCTGGGAGCTTACTAGTTGCTATAGACATTTAAATGCAAGTGGTTACCTGAGGGCTTACTAAGCTCTGGTCCCTGTCTCTAACATAGTTCAATTTATCAAATTATCTTTTCGCACAATCTTCTATTTCCAGGAAGGGCAGAAATTGAGGGAATTCTCTGCTGCAAGTCACTGTGTTTCTTCCCTCACTTCAGTAGGTTTGAAGGGAGAACAGTTAGCTCCTCAGTGCATAGATTTGCAGCGTAGATATGGTGATGTAGCCTCAAATTAATATCTTGGAAAGAAAATGTCCTGAACGATAGGTTCTCAAGTGTAATGGAACTTGTCACTAAATAGGGTTGAAGATCTGTAGCTGCCTTTTCTCCTCCGCTGTATTACTGGACTCTCAGTGCCATCTTCCAAATTGTAAGCAAACAACAAAATACAAATCCCAACATGAGAGCTTGTTGTCCGATGAGCTGGAAGTGTTGGCTCTTAGTTTGCCCATGACATTGCTCGTGCCTTTCATTGCAGTGTTGCTTCTCTCGTTCCTGTTAATTTCAGCTGCTTGTCTGCTCACAGATGATTTCCATTCCTCCTGTTGCCTGCCAAACTCAGGGCGAGGAAAAGCAGCAGGTGTAAGCACGGAGCTGTCAGCAGAACAAACTCATGGGCGGTATTTTGAATGCTTAGGTGACTTGCTGTAGGAACAGGAATATTTTATTATGATTATTTTTTGTCTTGGGAGGGATGCTTCTTTTTTTTTTCTGCCTTTTACGAGACAAGGAGTTGCACTCCTGACTGGGAGGCAAAGATTTGGGCGCTGTGGCTTAATTACTAATATCCTAAAATAATTTATGTTGGAAGGGACATTTGGAGGCCATCTGGGAGTGTGAGTGTGCGTGGGAGTGTACTGCAGGGTGCCAGGGCCATCCCCTGGAAGGGTACAGCCTTCCACCCCTGCTCTGCACAGGTGGCCGGGACATGGGCATGCAATCTGGTCATGGCGTTGCTGCCTCCTTCCCTTTCACCGTGACCTTGGGCTACTTGGTACTGCTCAAGAGTGGCAGCAGCTAGACCTCTAGTCGCCATAACTTAGGAGTCTCAGCAGAGGTCAGCCCTTTCGTAACAGGTACAAAGCATGTAAGACTTGTGTCACTCCATCACTCAGTACTTGCTATGTCGCACGAAGGACAACTTGGAGAAGAACAATTGCTTTGCAGATACTGAGTCGTCCTTGTGAAGTTCTTCCAGAGACTGAGCTAAAAGAACTAATGGAAGCACAAAGGTCTTGATTTAGATTTTCTGTACATTCTCGTTCAAATCTGTGAGTTACTACCCAAGGATTTTGCCTCCTGTTACCTGTATTTTACAATACTTTATCCCGGGGCAAATACATTATCCCTAGCTCTTGAGAGTACCCAGCCTAATTTGGACTGTGAGGTAAGCTAGCATGCTGATGTTTTTGGTTTTTCTTTAAGAAGTAAGTAGACCATACTTTCCCCATCAGTAGCTTTATGGCTAGTAGTCACATTTTGCAGTGTGTCCTTATGCATCTCTTGCATATTATAGCAGCTACTTTATAGTTGGCACCAGTTTTGGATCTTCATTCATGGCTAAGGCAACTACACACAGTATAAATAAAAATAACCACTGGGTTATCTGGGATATAAATGTATCAAATACCCAAGCCCAGAGTAATGTAAAAAACGGTCATTTCTCTCCCACTCAGAGGCTTCTTACTGGTAGTAATAAATGCAGACAATTACCTTACAGAATGCTTAGGATTATTAATAATACGGTAGGAGTTAACATTGACAAGTGACTACATTTAATTTTCAGTGGAAATACTTCAAACATCTACCTTTGTGTTAACGTTGCTACTGATCAACATTTGCTGCAATGTCAGAGTTAAACTAGGACAGTAAACAAGCTATCCTGTTCTGCATTGGTTCACAAATACTGGAGGGATGCTTGGTTGTGTATCTGATAGCCAAAGTGAAGCCAGGTGAGGATGAAGGCAGTCTTTGGATAACAGAAGTGGATGGGAAATGCACAGAAGTAGTTTTGGCAATGTCACTCTTGCTTTTGAGTCACTAGTGAGCTAAAAATCTGGGTACAGTGTGAGGGGGTGTATTGACAGGGTAAGCTAATTGCTGTCACAACAGTTCCTCTAATCTTATTTTCATGTATTTATAGTGTGTAAGATAACGTTTTCTCTCAAGTGAACCCTCTTGCAGGCCCCTTGCAAAAAGGGACCGTTTCCTATCAGCATCTTATGAAGCAATACTCTGATTACTCCAAGGAGATCGTTATTGCTGCCTTGCCAGGTTTTGCTGAGTATGTCTTCAGGTTGAATTCAAGAGCTCTAATGGCCTTGATTACAGACTAATAACGAGCTTTGGTGCCATGCTTAAACCCTGAGTGGGAAGAATAGCAAGCAAAGAGGGAGCTGAAATATGGGACCGTTGGGACAGTTTCCAGCTTCAACATGTGATCTTTCTTTGTGCTCCCAGGCTTTACCCTGTCCATGACTCAATTACTTATTTTATACAAGTATGAAAGATTGCTCTAATGTGGCTGGTTCTTTGTTTCCGAGGACTGTTTTCAGCCAAGGTCCTCAGCAATTGAATTTGCTTCCACATTGTTATATTCAGAGATGCCTTTTATTTGCCGTAATTATCTGCTCCTAGCACAGCTCTGCCACAGAAAGGTTCGTGCGCGTGTGCCTGTATACACACACACATTTGAAACCGCTGCCCTTTGTGCTCTCACTCTAGGTGGTGAAGTGTAAGAGGGAAAGGGGGATGAACATTTTGTGGGTTTTTAGGATCAGGGGAACAGGACGAAGTTTTCAAAGTTGCAAATGGCGTTAGAGTTCCCTCACCTTCCTGTTTATGTGGCAGGGAATCAAAATACCGAGTGTAAAAGGAAAGATAAACAGTACCTTCCTTTATTTCTTCCTTCCCTCAACAACGTTATCTGCATAACCCTCTCCTCTTTTTATCTGATTTGTTTGGGACTCGGTAGTGCCATAAACATGAAATCAAAACAGATACACATCAAAAGGGAAAGCTGTTATTTTAGATTGCTTTATATATATTTATATAGATAATCTATTTATTAAACTTTATTTATTTCTACTCTTCATTAGCTTGCTTATAGATACCAACATTTTTTTCCAATGGTTTGTCTTTTCCATTTGTCAAAGTTTGTCTCTATCTCCACTTCCACCTGCTCCCTTGTTGTGATTTATATAGTTTGGAAATAATTATGGCTGCTTTGTTTAACTGCTCCTGGATCCATGTGTCTAAGTCCCTAGGTATGTCAAAGAACTCTTGTTTGTAGTCTAACCTGGAGAACTGGTATTAGCTGTACCCTTCAGGAAATACAAAATCAACTGCAGTGCTCTGGGTTTTTTAGTTTTGTCTTGCTAAGGAGCCCAAAACTTGACCAATTTAAACTTTTTGTTTGTTTCTTAATTCAAAGTGAGACTGGTAAAAGATGCCACATTTAATAGCTTCTGTTCTTTACTAGGAGAATAATTGCTACCTTTGCCCTGGAGCACCAACTCTCCTTTCCTTTGGATTTGCCCACTATCAGTAAAGGTATCTCCACATCCCCTTTAACGCAGAGGAGCCTGGCTTTAGGTACGTTACACAAATGCAGATCAGCACTAACTACAGCAGCAGAGATCACTTCCATGTTTAAATGAAATCTCTGTCTGGTAACATCTCTATATCTGAGGGCCTTCTGTTAACATAGCTGTCACATTTCCTTGGACAGTGTGAAGACTTTTTTATCTGGTTTTACAGTTCATAAAAAGAAAAGGAAGAAATACGTTTCCAAAGCAGCAACTAATTTTGCTTGTTTCTATTTTGGGAAGCCCGATTTGAGGCGTTTGCCAAGCCATCAGGCCAGCTTGCCACTGTTCACAGGGGAGCTGGGTGGCGGTGCTGAGCGCTCATCCCACGCTCTTGACTTCCAGTGTCACAACTCTCCTGCAATGTAAGTGCTTTTCCTTTTTCCTGAACTGGTCAGATCTGTCTTGCTCTGTTCTCATTTTGCAGTTCAAGTTGAGTAAGTGTAGCTTGTGTCCTGGCTGCAGACCCTTAAAACACTTCTTGAGCACTGCAACCTGGCCAGTCGCAAGGGCTGCCCTTGGCAGAGAGCAGCTTGCTCACCTTGCAGCGTGGCTGGCAAGGCGCTGTAGATGCCATGGAGCACATCAGTGTCGTCAAGACCACAGTCATTAAATTGTTGTGCAGATAGGGAAAGCCATCTGCTATTTGTTCCCCCTGCCTGCTCGCTATTCAGAAAGCCAGTGCCAGACGTGACTGCCAAGCCCAGCGGAATAGACGCCAGGCTGTCATGTGGAGCGGGCCTGGCTGCTGCTGGGGCTGGGTCAGAGGTTTGGGGACCCGTTTGCAGGTGACATTGTGCGTAGGTGTGGAAAAGGCTTGGCTGTCACTTGATGGAGGGAAGTTGTGGTGAAGGGTGTGCTGGGCGCTGGAGCGTGCCTTTTACAGCTGGTGTCTTTGTGCTGCTGCTTGGTGACCCTAGCTGAGCTGATAATGTGTTCTCGCTCTCTTCACATATATGGCTGCAAGAGTTGGTCTTGTGCCTGCTCCTTTCCTGGACAAGGAGAGGTGTGTGGGACTTGTCCCAGCATGGCACTAAGATAATGGATGACCTTAGGGTTGCTGGCGTGCCTACGGTGGGATGAATATCGGAGAGAGGTGTGCATCCTGTCCATGCTGAAAGGGTTGGGGCAGGCTGCAGGGATGGGGCACGTGGGCTGTGTGCAGTTCTGATGACTTCCCAGGTAATTAATAGTCACTGTGAATCTTCTGTGCAAATGTCTCTGATATACTATCTAATATACATTGGGAAACAACATAAATTCCTTAAACAAAAAAAAATTGTTACAAGAATATTAGGATGGCTGAAATACTAAGGATCCAAAGTTTAGGAAACGCCAGAAGCAAGATGTCCTAGGTATCGGCTTTTTGCATTTGTGACATAGAGTCTTTTTGTCATGATGATACGGTTTTTAAGGGCATGATCACACACTGTTTTTCCTATTTTGGTCTTATACAACAGTGAGTTAGCAAGCAGTTATTTAATAGTATGTTTTATTAAAAAAAAGAACAGTATGTGAGACTCTAAGCATTATTTACTGTACTTAACTAAACTCTTCTCTAAACACAAAATTCTTATTTTCTCCCCCTCCCCGCCCGACCCCCATGGATTTTTCTTCACAGTGAATAGTGCTGATCAGTAGAAGACCTAAATACTGTATGGGCATTAATGTACCTTCACCTCATCTCTGGATGAGAATTGGTTGGGTTATGGGGATGGTATAATCTCTATTATGTAAATAAGGGACTGAAACACTGGGAAAGTGAAAAAAAGTATTTTGCTAACTTTGTGCATAAAATATGAACCTGATTTTGGGGCATACGCTGTGTAGTATTTTATAGGTTCAGAGCTTCCATATCCTAATGCTATCTCTGTTTTTATACCTGGGTGTTCATCCCAGTCCTGTTCCTGTTGTTGGCTCTGCTCTTCAGACCTTCCTCTTTGGAACCAGTTCCACCTCCATGTTTCTCCATGCTCTCAGCCCCACTTACACATTTCCTCCTTGAGCCTTGTGTTCCCCTCCCGTTAGATTCCTCCTTTTGCTCATTCTGCTGTGGTCCAACTCAGCTTTTGAGTTAGAAACAGGTAGCGTTACCATTCATAGCACTTGGGAACCAACAGCAATGTCACTGGCACTACTGGAAAGAGAGGGTTTTTAATATACAACTGAGCAAAATACCAGCTACGGAGAAGTGTGTTTCTCCTGGTCCCCCTGGGCTGGGGAGTGCTGAGTTCAGCTGTGGGTCCAGTACCTGAGCAGCACCCTCACTCGTGGGAGCAGAGAGGGGTGGCGTTCAGGAGGATAAGCTTGGCTGATCTTAGGTGCTGAATTTAAGTGTTCTTATGGAGCATGTGTAAAATGAAATGACACTTAAATTGCCTGTGTTGTGTGCGTTTTCAGAGAAACCATGTTACACTTATTTCTGGCACAAACGTCACTATCTTGCCTAATTGCGAGTTCCTTGTTCAAAGCTCTGGAGTGCCAGAGCTTGTTAAAGCGAACATCACTGGTGCTTTTGTATGTGGTTGAGTATTGATGTCTTGTTCTACCCTGGATCTGGCATTTTGGCTAAAGCACTCCAAAGTGTCCAGGCTGAAGCGGGCTCTGGCATCGTACACTTCATACCACATCATTAGAGTCTGACAGAATGATCAGCAGCTGAGAACAAGGTATTGGAGTGGGAAATCTCAGTCAGCTTTAATACAACAATGATGGTGGTTATAAAAATTATACCTGATATTTAATTATTCCCTGATGGGGTTTGAAGCTTCCTGTGAGCAACACGAGTGGCGCAGGCACAGCGCTGCCTATCCCAGCACTCCCAGTGTATTCGAGCAGCAAGTGCTCGTGGGGGGCTTACAGTGATGAATTCTCATTGATCTTTGCTAATGCAAGGTTAAAGCTTTGGTATTTGCTTGTGCTCTAATTTTTATACGGTATGCTAATTACTCTTTTGAATTGGAAGTGCTTGTTCAGCACAGTGTAAGAGAAATCAGAATTGGCTTCATGATGCTGTGTTGCAAATAGTGTCAAACCTTTTCCTGTTTATGTAGAAATGCTGTTGAGGTTTTCTCAGGCCAAATTAGACATCACCACATTTTTATTCAGCTCACAATATATGTGCGTGTGCACGCATGCATGTGCATACACAGTTGTAATTTTTTATTGTGGTGCTAGCAGCAATACTGTCCAGAAGAATTATTTTTCCTATCATCATGTTAGAAACATGATGATGATTTTGGAAGCGGATGCAGCTGTCTGAAAATGAAAAAGAAAAGACAAAATAGAAACACATATATTTTGCATCTGTGCAGAGGGGCTAAAAGGTAATTAGCCAAGGATAAATCAATGAGTTTATTTTGAAAGACCCAAAACGGTGACCCAAAATGTTTTGAAAGGTTTTCTGTATGATGGCATTTCTATTTTCAAAGTTTCAGTCCAAGAATCCTCAGATGAAATTGGTAACTGTTGGCAGGGGAGAGCAACGGGAAGTTATGCCTGAGATAGGAAATCATCTCACTTTTAAAGGTGAATGTTGCTATTTCAGTTTTTAATTCTGATAATTAGCAGTAGCAGCTCATCCTCCAATTGCTCATCTAACATTAGGTGGTCCAGAATTGCATTTGGTAACTTAATATGCCATTTTATCCTGAGTCTGTAATTGGGAGAAGACAGGAACAGCTAACTGCTATTAATTGCACAAGCTATTTACAGGAAAAAAAAAAGTTTCTCATTTATATACATACAGAGCAGTGTTAGTGCTACTGCAAGTGATGCACTTTAAAGGCTTTGCTTTAATATTGTGTATCAAGTACTGATTTCTGTTACTGAAAGTCTGTCTCAGCCTATGCTTCATGTGCATTTAGCCCGAGCACCTCTCTTGTATGTTCTCCTTGCCTCTCAAGTGGATATGGCAGACTCACTCCTTGGCTATGATCTCTAGTATCTCTCTGCATTCTTGCCAGCCTTTCTGGTGGCCACCCATCTGTGGAAGACGCTTCTGTGTGTACTGTCTTATGCTATGCCAGCTCTCTACCTACGCTCCGCAGATGAAATCGGGATACATTAAGAATGTTACTGAGACTGCAGTGGGCAGCAGAGGAACTTGGTGAGACGGCCTGGTGCTGCAGTTTACACATATGTTATACCCTAGGGTGAAAAAATGCATTGTGGTTTGCATTTGGTGTCAAAATCACTGTTAGTGCAGGCTAGGTTAATGTAAATTGCAAATATAAGCATCTGTTTACATAATTCAAAGTGATAGCATGTGTGTGTTTGTGAGAGGTGTGGGAGAAGACCCGAAGGAAAAATCACACTTAAACATGTGCTACAGTTTTCTTCCTAAAATTTGATCTGCTGGTATCTTCTGCTGGACCTCCTGCCTAAGCATTTTCTTGTGATGGACCAGATTGTTTATAGGCGATTTCCACTTCAGGTTCTTCCAAGAGAAGAATTTTTTTAAATTATTATTTTATCTTTTATTTTACCTTTTATTTTATTGACGAATCATTGGGGTAATTCAGATTGGAAAGGCTCTCAGGAGGTCTTCAGTCTAACCTGCTCAAAGCAGGGTCAGCTGTGAGATCAGACCATGTTACTCAAGGCTTTATCCCGCTGGGTCTTGAAAATGAAATGTCCGAGGACAGAGTCTGTGCAACCTCTGTGGGCAACCTGTGCCACTGCCTGACTGTCCTCACAGTGAAAGGTTCTTATACCCAGTCTGAGCCTCTTGTTGCAATTTATGCCTGTTGTCCATTGTCCTCCCATCGGGTACTGCTGTGTAAAGCCTGGTTCTGTCTTCTCGATAACCTCCCCACAGGTAGCAGGGGCTGCTGTTACATGCCCCCAAAGCCATTTCTTCTCTTCTCCAGTCTGGACGAGCCCCGTTCCTCAGCCTCTCCTCCCAGGGTAAGTGCTTCAGGCCCAACGGTCCTGCTGACCTTCGCTGAACTCACTCCAGTTTGTACAGAGAGAGTGGAATAGAGTAGTTTCTTCTCAATTAAAATTAACATTGTTTCATTTTCTTAGAAATGCAGATGTCATTAACAGGGTGGCTCATTAACACCCCCTTGCCACCGTGCAGCCAGGGGGTTTTTTATCTGAAGTCCTTCTGTTAACAAATGGACTTGGAGTATGGCTCCACTGGATCGTGTTTGAGAGCAGGTGTAGCATATGCTCTTTTGGGGGGTGACAAGGTTGAATAGATGGATGCCGGTGATGTTTTCCTAAACAAACTCTGACAGTGAGATAAGGAGATATAGAGCTGGTTATGACTAAGGTCAGGACGTGCATCGATTCTTCAGGAAGCCCGAGGTGTAATTGAAGGTGGAACAGATGTTACATGTGTGTTAAAACTTTGTTGTGGATCTCGAACTGAAAAGGTTTGTAATTTGCCAGTTATTTTCCAGATGATCTTTTTTAATGTGCTGAGGTAGCAGATGTGTTTGTTGTATCCAACTCTTTAAAGTCATTTTAGGAAGTTAAACAGATGGATGCATTTTGAAATTCAGCAGCATCTCTTTCAGCATCTGTAACATCGTCATTTCGTGTGCCAACTCGGATGGAAGGAAACAGAGCATCTGACAAGTACTTTGCCTCATGTTAATTCTCATACAGGAGGTGATTGTGTCTCCAGAATGCAGAAAATAAGTCCATCAATTCAATTCCCTCTATCTAAAAAATAAGATTGTATATTACAATGATCTTACTACTAAAATGGCAAGAGGAAATATGAAATACAGAAAAATTATCCCTCAGTGCTATGCTTTCTGTTTGTTTTCCAACAATAAACATAAGCCAGGTCTTCCTGGCGGGTGATACAGCATATTAGGCAGCCCTAGTGTTTTGACACTGACACTTTCCCAAAATATTCCAAACACTGCGAGCAGCGTTATTAAAAATCGGACGATGGGGTGTGTAAGGTAAATGCAATGCTGTCAGGTCTTTATACTGTAGCTTTAAACAATGTGAGTTCAATACAGCATCATGGGTAAAATTCAGGGTGGCAGGAAACCTTAGGATGGAATAATATCCTGTCACCTTAAAAAAGTAAAATTGGTTAAATGTTGAAATATCAAAGCTGTTTAAGGCAACAAACATGTCATTAATCATTACACTGGGAACCTCCTTTGTTTTGGTATGAAACAAAATATTAGGACAACATTCAGTTATTTTTTATGTCATTTTTGGGTGGCTGATACTACAAAAGCTTGAAAAAATCTGTGTTAAAACAGCAGGAGGGTTAGTTAGTAGTTTGCTAATGGGAGAATGAGAGAACAAAGAAAATAAAAGGAAATTTGGGAAGGGAAGCTCGATACTGCCATGCATGAGGCTGCGTGATGGCCCTGCAGCACTTCAGTTTTGAGTATTCTGTGTTAGATTAATAGATAGAGTAAAGAATAACTGTTTCCTGTACATTTCCTTGCAAAGTGATCTTTGAAGCTTTCTGGTTTAAAACCGAGCGTGATGTTTGGCAGGTGCAAATAAGCCTCTCCCTCAAACGTCTACATGATTTTTAAATATAAAATGAATCAGTACTTTCTTTTGTTTTTCCATGGGTTATGGGGAAATCCTGCTCAAATTGCCTTGTAATGGATCATCACATTGGAGACAGAGGTGGCAAGATGGTTTTTTTGGACACTGACTTTCAAGAATGGTCGTGGCTGTTGGGCTGAAGATTGACTTGAGTTATGTCTGTGTCAATCTGAAGAAGTTTCACTGAAATTTTTGACTTAAGAATTTAGTAGGACCATTACTGTATTCCAAATTTTAGCTTCTAAGGTTGTGCTTTTGTTTTCCATCAACATAAAATCAGGACTAATCTTTCTTTAAAGGAGCTGTGGAGGTAGGCAGCGTTCATATCGGGGCATTGTGTTAAGCACTTTGTATTTCCTTTTATATCATTGTGAACAGCCTAGGGGTTTTTATATATATATATATATATATGTGTGTGTGTGTATATATATATATATCTATCTGCTAACATGTTTGGAAATACCTAGTGTTTCTACATTGCAATTAATCATTGTGACATTATATGGTGCGTTGCAGCTGACCTCCAGCAGCGAACCGCTCCTGAATGGTTGCCCTGTGGGAATGCTCTCTTTTTTTTGGCTTCTAGGGAAAAGCGGCTGCCTGCAGACTTTGGTTGTGAAGTGAACTTGGCAGAGCCTGCAAGTGCGGGATGATATTTGTTGTTCTCTGATATCTAGTTGGCAGTTAGTGAGCACCCACAAGCACCCCTTCCATGGCTCCAGAACTGCACTGTGCATCATCAACTGAACTGGATGCGTGGGCTCAGTATACAAGAGGATTTTTTTAATACAAATTGATTGGTAATGTGTACTGATGGGAAGGGAGATAATGCGAGTATAGGATAGGATTGGAATACTTATCTAAAGAAGATTTTGATAAATACTTCTAATTTGGAAGTCAAATTCTGATGTTGGCTGTAGAGAAACTACATTGATTTAGAGCAGGTGAAAATCTGACTCTCACCACTTAGTTTGAATAGTGATACTTTGCTCTTTACAAAATAGCTGAAGTTGCTCAATGATAATTTGGCCAATTTGTGTTTGTTCAAAACTGCTGATGTGGGGGAGACTGATGGCAGCTGAGGCTGGGTTGGAATGCTTAAACAGATCCAGTTGAAATAATGACTTTGAAATACAGCCTTTTCCTCCAGTCTGCTGCTCAGAGGGTTTCTACTTCTAGGCTCTGACAGCTCTTTCAGGTGATGGAGCAGGTGTGCTTGAAATGTGCCAATAAGGGACAGCAAGGTTACAGAAGGTGACTACCCGATGATGTGAGATTGTTAGCTTGTAAGTAGTGGATTTTTTTTCCCTGCTGCTTCTTTGGAAGGTAGCAGCACAGGGAAGACAGCATTTTTTTAGGTCCTTCTCTTCATATTTCTTCTTAACTTGATGGTTCTTAAAGTCAACAGTCGTTTGTGGTATTTGGATCATCATCACCTTCCTTCTGTGATGTTCCAATTAGTGAGATTCTAGTCACAGATATCTTCTTAGCTTTTCCAAACACATGACACCATAGCAATGTCAAATCAGGCATAAAATAATACAGGAGCTAGTACTATTAACCTTGTGGAAACAAAGGACACATGAATAGATTAAGATGTGCATCTCTGTTGGGAAGACGTGATTTGCAAGGATCTTTCTAAAATGGTATTGAAATATTTATTCCAGGTGCTGGTAGTGGCATGGAAAGATGATGTTGTCGTCTTATGATCACCGACGTTCAGAGATAAATAAGTTGAGGTGAGCTATAGGTTGGCGTGACAAAGCTAGTCTGTTAGGATCGTAAAGATTATTCATGCGTGTATGTATTACACAGTGGTCACTGCTGTGACTACAGGATAGACACATTATAAGCATCTAAATCTTAAAATACTGCAGAAAGCATTAATTGAAATAAGCTCCTGCATTCCTCATCCTTTTCACTCCTGTTCCTGATGAGTTTAAGTCTGAGGAATGAACTTTACATGCAAAGTCAGAGAGATGGACCTTTTCAAAGTCAATGGCAGAACCCCTCTCAGTATGTCTGTCTCCAGCCAGCTGAGCCAATTTTTTATTAGATTCTGCGAAACTGATATGGCTGCAGATCCAAAAGTGATGGAAACATAATCAAATCAGAGACATGGATGTTGATCAAAATGCATTTGCTGTGACAATAGAAACTTGCATAGCTTCTGAGTGAAGCACTACCGGAGTTAGATTTATGTAAATGCTGGCCATGTAGTCCAATGATAAATGCACTAGGAAATAAAAATATGCCAGTCTGGAATGAGGTGGGGAAAAGTATTTCAGTGGAGTTGTGATGCCGGTTTCTACTGTTCACGCTTATGTTACCAAACCATGAAATGTTCTGGTACAGCAACAGGATTAAATACGAGCATTGCTCAGAAGATGCTCATTTAAAATGCTGCCATTTTGTGTCAGCATGCACAGCGTCGGCCTGTATCGCTAGCGTGGCTGGTGAAACTTTCTGTGTGTCTTCTGAAAATGAGTGTAATGGGTGTTCTTGTCCAGGTGGAGCTTAGCTTGTGTATCTGTTAAAACATGACACTGTTATAAAATGAGGTGGAATTAAACCCAGTGTGAATTAGAAACATGTCAGGGGATGACAAAAGGGATTTTAGATCAGAATTAGTGTAATGCAGACAAGATTTCTGTGAAAAGAACTGGGAACAGAACCAAGGTTTCCTCCTTTTTTCTCTGTTCTATATAAAGAGCTCACATGTACAGATTATAATTGCTGTGGTAAGAGGATGCCAAATTATATAATGCCTCTACCCACATTCCTCTTTTCTAACCTCTACCGTTCCTCTTGTGGGAACACAGCAAAAAAATTAGTAGCTTGATCCCATTTGTACCTTTACGGGTTCTTTCATGAAATGGTAACGTAAATCTGTAGAAGGGATCAGGCTTTTACATACTTGATACTCTGATCAGGGACAAAAGATGGATGTGAGTGTACAAAACGCCTGCAGTACCAAAAATAGGCCCATATTTATTCCTGTCATAACTTCACTTAAGTTGATGGGGTCGTGCCAAGGCTGAACAAGCCCACAGCCTATAGGACAGCTGTCCGCCTGGCAGGAGTCACGTTTGACGAGAATGCTTTTGTAAGAACGATTAAGCCTTCTGATATTGGCAGTACATGGTGACGTTTTAGGAACATTCACCTAGGCTTGAAACAATTTCTGGGAGGTTTCAGATACATCTGTAAAGCCTAAAAGACAAGGATAGCATTGATCAAGGTATTTTCAAGCCTTGAGTTTAGTTCCATCAGCAGTTCTGAATCACCAGAGCAGTTAACGAGGTATTCTAATTGATATCATAATTCTACATAGTTTTTCCACTTACACTAATGTACCACTTGGCTTCATTGAGGATGGATATTAACCGCAAGTTGAAAGGAAGGTCTGATTCTCTGATCCTTTGCTACATTTCATAAAGCTTTTAATTTTGCTTGCAATACCCGCATGCAATCCATACAGGCGTTTTCTTTCCACTTGGGTCTAGAGACGCTGGTCCGTTGTTAATTGACAGTGTATGAGCAATGAAGGCAGCTTCAATAGTTTTACTGTTCCAGAAACATTCGTCTCATTCATAAAGATGATCTGTTCAAGAGCAGTCAACCCTGGGTTTTGTTCTGTTTACTGGCTTTGTTTTGGGCAATGTGCTGACTTGCCTACAAGCTCTTCAGCTGCAGAGGATTCAAATAGTCTCCACTGATGTGTTAAGGTCTCCGGTTCACATGAGTCTGCTCACTAAAATTTTGAGAATATTAAGCCAATTTTCGACACCAGAGTCTTGGCACTTGAGATGATGCCACATGGTTCTAAGTAGCCACAGCTTGAATCCTGAGCTTAAAAATCAGTCCTATAAGCCAAGGCACTAGGTTTTTTTGTGTGTTTGGTGTTTTTTTTCTAAAAGGGAAGTGCTTGTTTATAGCGTTTTCCCTCCATATTACCCCAGTCAGGGAGTGGGTGGATGCTTGCTGGACTACAGGCAGATATGGGAGGGGTTGTTGAGATTATTCAGGCAAAGATACTTACCAAACTTAATGCTGCAAGGGAATGTTCCCTTAGTTAGTGGCTCATCTGACATTTGTGGCAGGAAGGAATGAAGCTCTTGCTTTTTGTTTAGATAATTTGTCTGCTTTTTAATATTACTTACTGATCTTATAGCTTAGATACAGAAGTTTGGTTGATCAAAAAGAGGAGAAGGGAAAACTGGTTGGGCTTTTCAAGGAAGATGAGGAAGATAGGTTTCCAGATCCCATTGACTATCCAAGAGAAGATGTTTCTTTTAGAAATCCTAGCCTTAAAAACAGGTAAAATCAATTTTATATATATATTTTTTTTTTTTTTTTAAAAAAAAAACCCCAACCTCGTCACTTCAAAGACAGACCAAAATTGGTGTTGGCCATCTTTGCAGATATAGCCTGTAATGTGACATGTTAACAATTTATGACCTCATGGTATGGCTGCACTGCCACTGGGTACAGTATGTTGCATTTCACTGGCATTATGCTATAGTGTTTGGATATATAAAGCAAAATATGCATAACATTAAAAAAACCCAGGTTAGATGACAGTGGATTATTAATGCAAACTTTTCTATTAAATAGCTGATTTTTACTGAACCCATAAGAGAAGCAGTAATTTTAGGCCACTCTTCAAATGTGTTATGAGGAATTCACATTAAGCTTTGGTAAAGAAGGGGTCTGTGTTATTGATTCGGCAAAAGAACTGGCAGAGGCATAGATTGAGTGCATTCAGAAGCTGTCACCTTCACTTGAGCATGCAGGATTGCACACCAAGAAATAAAGCAGTTTTCTCTAGCTGTGGAATATTCAGTCCACCATCATCAAAGGATCAGATTCAATAGTAGTTAAAGGAGCAGTGAAAGGAATCCTTTTCTTTTGCTGAAAATAACTTTGTGTCTGTTTTGGTATCCTGTAACCTAGCCAGTTTTCCCAGATGAAAACAGAACAACAAAAACTGGCAAGTTCTGTGCATCTGGGATTGGTGGCCTGAACCTCATAAAACGTGTAAGTGAAGAACAGAACATAAAACTGTCAATTAGATCTCCTAATAGCTTTTAAACATTACTATATTTTCTTACAGACCTAAAATTAGCCTTGTAGACTTGGAACTTTTTCAAGTTTTTCATCCTTCAGTCCAACCTTCTTTTAGGTAGCAAGGCTGAGTTTTCAGCACTGAACAATGGAAATGGTATCAGAGCATTTTACACATTTCTGCTCCCATAACCACCAGTCATTTCATATGGGAAATCTGACTTTCTTCATCGAGTTGTTGGACTTCAAAATTTTCTGTATAGTTGTGTTTAAGCAGACACTGTGCATGGTGTTGTGACAGGAGAGTAAACATCAGAAGACCCGTCTCAGTGAGATGGATGAACAGAGATGTGCAGTTTCCAATCTGAGATTAGTGGATAAAGAGAATAGGGTGAAAGCAGTTACTCATAAAAACAACTACAAAAAATTGCCCTCTTGGAGTTAATACAAAGCAGCCTGCAGAGTTGGTGTATGTGAAAGCAGATGTGCTGAAAAATCCCAGCAACAACCAAAACTCCAGTTAACACGTGAGCTTCATGTGTGCTGTGGGAACTTGAATAACGCAGTCGGAGCAGTGCTAAGCGGGAGAGATGGCAGGCTGCAGGGATGGTGTGTCCACGCTTTGCTTTTGGCTTTAAATAATCGAGTTCATGTGAGGTATCCCAAAAAAACCAAACCAAAACAAACCCCAGCAACAACAAAACCCCCCACATAGTACAGCTAATGTCTTCTGAAACTGTGTTCTGTTAATGGAGACAGACCTTTTTACATAGCTATGTTGAGGAAGAATAGTACTTTATAATGAGTAGAACACACGTTCGGACTTTAATTTCCAGTTCTGCCACAGACGCAGTCTGTAACCTTGGGTAGGTCATTTAAGATGACATCCACTGAAGGATCCACCATGCAGGTCTCATCTGATTTCCATTTCCTAAAATGCCATCGTAATCCTGTTGCCCAATCCTGGAGACACCTACAATCCAGAAATGCCTCATTTTTCTATCTGAAAGAGTCTCAGATGTAAAAACCTGTTTTCACATTTAAAACTTTCCCAAAAGTCTGGGTGTCAAATAGGCAGGACCCAGCTCCCGTTGAAGTCGGTCGTGGAGTGTGCTTCAGCCTTCCTTCTCTGAGCACTCCTCGCAGCCTAGATGGGGCAGGGCCATGGGGCTGTGCTTCCTCTGTCCTGCCGAGCAGCTCCGTGGGTTGGACGCTCACCCAGTGTGTATTTCAGATATTTCAAGGGGAGATTCAGTGCTTCTCTCGGCTTGCTGGGATCACTCCTGTCCCTGCCACCCAGGTGGTGGCATAGGGATTTGGTCTTCAGGCAGTGGGTGAGGTGAGAATCAGGAGCTGAAGGAAGTGCCCCTGCTTGGGGAATATTGTGATACCTGGGGCTGTGATGGGGATGTGATTTAAAATGCACCTTTTTCTTCCATGTCTCGTGTTGGCTTTGTGAATCTTATTCTGAGGCACCCTCCCCTCACTGTATGTAATGTCAAAAGCCTATGTGGTAACTCAAAGCCTTTGGCTATCTGAAAATTAGGCGTTGTGGCACTGTAAATCCCAGTGCTAAGACCCCCTTACGAGTCTGAAGGCATTTTTTGATGCCTGGAGTTTCCATGCTGATAATCCTTCACGGTCCAGGATGGTGCTCGGGGGGCAGAAAAAGGGATATGTACTGCCTTAAAATGTGTAATGCTTAGCAGGAATGAGGACTCTGGGGGCTGTAACGGCTCATGGTATCTGCAGAGCAGCATGGGGAGGAACCTGTGACACTGAAAGAAGGACTCCTCAGAGCAAAGTGCCAAGTGTTGCTATAATAGGGCTGGATTACTCACGGTGCTTATTCAAATTCCTGTTGACGCTGGCAGCGGGAGTTTTCCCGAACAGCAAGGAACAATGACTCATCTCCAGGTGTTTTTATTTGAAAGCGGCTTTTTTTTAAAATTTTTTTAAAATTTCAAAAAGCAGCCGGTAGGCAGCTCCCCCCGGGCAGCCCCCAGAGCATCCCTCCCTCCCTCCGCCGCGGCCCCCTCGACCCGCTTTGCAGCCCAGTTCCCTGCCCGCCGCAGCACTTGAAGCCACTCCTCCCCCTGCGGAGAGAGAGAGACTGATTTATTATTGTATTATTTTTTTTTCTCTTGTTCCTGCTCCGAGCAGGCAGGGCCAATCCGGGGGCCGCCCGGCCCGGCAGCCGCCGCCCCCGCCGGGCTGCGCCCCCAGCCCCGCCCGGGCAGCCCGGGAGAGGCGCAGGATGCGCCGGGCGGGACCCGCTCCACTCCCGCAGGGGGAAATGCAGCGGCGGCTGCTTTCCCTGCTCTCTGACTGCTGAATGGGTTTCTATTATTATTTTTCCCCTTCAGGTTTTCATGCTCAGCACTGGGGGAGCCGGGAAATTTTGTGGCCGCTGGCATATTTTTATTTAAAATTGGCTGTCAGTGGACGTTTCTCCTTCTGCTCCGGCATCGTTGTCCTGTTCACAGCTATTAAGACTTAAGAAGCTTGATTCTCTAAGGCTCGTATCCAAGGGCATCAGTCATTAACACACTGAGCTACATCTGCTTCTTGGCTAAGACTGAAGAAAGACATCTTAAGCTGGAAATCCTGCTTGCTCGCTCTCTAGTGCCTACGGAAGGGGAAGCATATGCAGCAGCAGGTTCCTTTTTTTTTTTTTATTCCAAAAGGCTGCCTCACTTCGCAGATGCGGTGACAAGATAATGGAGTGAAAGTCTCCCATTTCCAGGGAAGAAAATAACAGGAGACAGCCAGAGAAAGGAAGGAGCAAGCCAAATAACAGCAGAAATAGGAAGGACAGTGGTGAAGAACTGAAAATAAAATTAGAGGAAACAGGTGGAAGGCTGGCATAAAGCTGGGAGATATTTTAGGCTGAAAGTGGTGTGGGGTTTTTTTCCTTTTTTTTTTTTCCTTTTTTTTTCTTTCCTCCTTTATTTTTTTTTTTTTTTTAAATTCTAAGCTGGTTTTGGAGATCCCTGCAGTAAACCAGGCTGCTTTAGTGTAGAGCAGCTTTCCCAACGTGTCATTTTCTCTCTCCCTGCCTGCTGCCTCTGCTCTTGCTGCTGCTGACAGAAACGTGTTAGGAAAGCAGAAAGAGAAAATGCCAGCCATCCTGGTAGCCTCCAAAATGAAATCGGGACTACCTAAACCCGTACACAGCGCTGCTCCAATCCTGCATGTCCCAACGGCCAGGACCATCCCACACCCCTGCTACCTGAAGTTTGGGAACAAGGTGGAGGTGACGAAGCCATTGTATTCCAGCCACATTCCTCTCAAATCTTCTAATGGACAAGAAAATGCAGGAGATGGACTCCCACCAAGGAAGAGTAGCTTGGTAGAAAATGGATTTGACACACAGGTTAGAAGGCATCAAATGTTGGGGAGGTGTATGCAAGAATTTATTTCTATGTTGCATGTGTGCAGGTTTTCTGAGGTAGACAGCAGTGGTGTGAACAGGGAGAGAAGGGGTGTATGTGTGTGTGTAATAACATCTGTCTACAGTGGTGGGATGTTTTATATTCCGCAGAGTGGCATGTGTTACCAAGGGATGGCTTTGTAATTTTGTCAGCATGGTGGAGCTGATGGTGGGTGGTGAGGGATGGTGCTGTGTGTGCTGGTTGCCTGTGTTGCCTTCTCTCTTGCCTTTGCTTGAACTTGGGGGGTTTACGGAAGGGAGATGGTAGAGGTGCTGTTTATGGGGAGTGTTCTTTGTGTTCTTTCTGTAGGTGCTAACTGTAATGGCTGGGTTGTGTGCCTGGGATGGGGAAAGATTGTTGGTTGTCAGGAGTGTGTTTTCTGTTTGGTCATGTACTGTACTGGAGCGTTCGTCGTGTGAACATTTTGTATTTGTAGTTGTGTGGGGAGTGAATGGGAGGCAGTGCTTGATGTTAAATTACAATATGCATGTCATTCTCAGTGCAGCTAGATTAAATAGATTACATAGGAAAGGAATACTCATGTAGAATTGTCTGTTTTAATGCTCTATGTGCACGACACCATAGATGTAGCATATTATCAATACCCATTTCTTAGATTTCCCTTTAATGTCTATCAGTTTTCTAACTTATTTTTATATATGCTGCTTCCTGTATAGGAAGGAGAAATGTACATGCTTCAGCTCATTTAATTTTTGTCAGCATAGTAATGTTTTCAGCATGGCTGGGATTGCCCTGTACTGCTGATGTGCCCAGTGTGCTCGACAGCAGTGTGAGCAGATAGTACGTGTTAGCGTACTACGGTGGGAGCAAAGCAGATGGTCTGCTGCAGCAAGCAGAATTGATTAACGTTATATAGAGGTGGCTGTATGGCAGCATGATGTATTTTGGCAACAGCCGTATACGTTACAAGCTGCTTCTGCCGATATCTGAGCCAGTAGAAGGTGATACCATTACACTGGGATAGTGAAATGATGACAGATACGTATCTTTTTTTTTTCTTTTCTTTCCTCAAGGAATAATGGGTGATCCCTACCATCTAGGTTTTGAAACGTATAGCCTCATAACCCTGTTCTCTTAAGACAAGTGCGACTAGCGACTGGGCATGTTTGGCCTCATGCCCTGAATTTTAGGATATGCTGCACTATCATTGCTGGTAGACAGGGTGACGTATCGGGCTGCTCAGGCCAGATGACTATGACTGTAGCAGTTCCTGAGGGACTGAGGGCAGGAAAAGGAGACAGACAAGTGAGTATTGGTGGCAGGGTGGTGGCAGCAGACAGACGGACCTGCGCATCACATCTTGTTCTTAAGAGAGAAACAAGTATTCTTTCTTGCCTTGTGCTAGAGTCTGTCCTTGTGATTATGAAATGTCAGCAAAATCTCATTTTATGCTGTTCTTTCTCTCAGACACACCTTGGTTTCTGCATAGAAATTTACATTTCTGCAAAAGTGATTGTTATGCATAAATACTTTCTCATTTGACAACAGATTATAATCAGAGAGGTCCTGCCAGTGGTAGCCTTTTGCAGCAGTAAGGGAAATACTATGGTGTTTTTAACCCTTATACAGATGTGGAACAAAACCTATTTTTTAATATCCTGATGATGAAAGGGTCTTCATGCTAACTTGTTACATTTAAACAGGGAGTGATTTTGGCCAAAGGAATTTCAGATAATTTTGAGTTTTGAATAACTTCAGCAGTGGGAGAAATCCTAAGCTTTGTCATTCTCAGTAACCTCATTTGGGTAGCAGTCTTAGCAGATGACCAGCACCTTTTAAGGTGTGAACCAGGGAGGTTTGTTTTACTATCCATTACCTTGAATAAACACAGTCCTTTTTTGTTATTCTTATTGATCCAATCTTGATCCCTCTGCCCACATAAGCATGCAGGTCTTTGCCGTTCAAGGTAGTAATTTGGAACACTGGTCTATATCTAAAGGGAGACTCTTCCAGATCGGTTTTATCAAGGGTGATGTTCTTTTCTTTTCCTCCTGTCCCTCCCTCCCAAGGGACGAGGAACGAGATGGATGGACAGCTGCCAGACGGTATGTCAGCAGCTGAAACATTTTTATCTTGGAAAACCTTCAGCTACATTCAGGCTTTCTGATAGTAAGCCTGGTAAGGTTTAGTCTTAAATACAGCATTATGACTAAATATCTTAAGAATCATAGACGTGTCCTATGGGGCTGATCACTTGCTTCTCTGGATATTTTATCTTAAGCACCAATGTGGCCCTCACCATTTTACTGTACAGGCACCTGGCGTCCCCTGTGATTGAGGGAAGTGATATTCTTATTGTGACATTTTGAGTTTAGATACACAAGTTGGTCCGATGCCAAGTGCTTTGGCACCTATCTTTTGTAGATCTCTGTCCCTGCATGGAGTTTGCAGCCCATGGGGAAGGACATAATATCTTTCTGTGTGGGTGTAGGGAGAATTAAAAAGAGGTTGTGACACTTGGATCAAAAACCAAAGAGAAGAAACAAAAATGACCAAAATCTATTTAACTTGTGCTGTATTCCTTGCTGAGGCTGAACTTGGAATTTGCAGCCCCAAACTCTCTCTTGGAGTTAGAGACATAAGATAATGTCATCAAAACCCAAGGTGATATCAGGCGACTTTCAACACAAGTGGCAGAGAAGCATTGCTTTTGTACAACAGCTTAGCGGTTAGAGCATTCACTCAAAGGTGGGATACCTGAGTTCTGTTTCTGTTTCAACACGAGGGAGTTCAAACTCCTATCATATCTCTGGAGGGTTTCATAATCAACAAGCCACAGGATGCTCTGGGAGTGTTTTAGGGAGTTGCTCTTAATCCTGTTGAAATTGGTCCCTTTTGCACTACATAGTACAAAATTCAGTTGTGTGTATAGAATAAGGACAGAGAGCAACTTGACCTCATGTTTAGGACATCTGCTTACAGGGAAAGAGATGATGGGAGGGATGCAACGGATAGGTGGGATACCTTTCACTATTTGTGCATATAAATTTTTCTCTCCCATCATGGTGTATATATAGTTCCACTTTGAATTTGTGTATGCCTTTTTCCCTGCGCTTAGTTTACTGATTATTCTGGAGAAGAGGCTGTGCCTAGTGCACAGACACAATGTGAAGATACTAGACCATGTTCTAATGTTGTTTCAGCATGTCTCAAGCCACTTGCACACCAGTGCTAGGCTCATGAGCTTTTTTTTTTGGTGCCAGGTGGTACCTATCTTGGGCCTGATTCTTCAGAGAACATGGGCACTGCAGGTGGTATTCATTAATGTACTCATTTTCAAGGTGTCCTGCTTGAGAAATGTAGTATTGGTGAAAACTTCTCAATATTTTGATTTTTTCTTTTGTTCTTCTTGATATTGTTTTACATACATAAGATGGATTTTATAGTAACTGGAAGTTTTGTGGCTTCAGGCCATATAAGGGCAATGTCTTATTTAAAATGCTGTGCAATTTATAAAAAGCATTCTTCGGAGTATTTCAGGGGCACTTTCCAAATAAAGGTCTGAGGGTTTTAGTATCAAGCCCATTGTAAATGTTAGTTGGAGATCTTAGGTCGATGAATCATGGCAGTATCATTCCTATTTTATTGTTACTGATATACACACTCCATTCATTTTTCCATATTAAATTCCCTGTGTTGTGCACAACAGTATCCTACTGTTGCACTGGTGCTTGTTTTGTCTAATTTGAAAACACCGCCAATAAATTGTACCCATATTTAGAGAGCATTGTTTTGGAAATATTTAACTTTGTTACCAGAGAAACTTCCATCAAGTAGATAGCAAGATAGCAATCTCTCATATACAAAATGGTATTTATTAGTTACTCTGAAAAAGTCGTATGTATTTGGCTACTAAATTTGCATTAGTTATTGAAGACAGAAGTCATTGCTGATTAGAAGTCCATGGGCATGGTTAAATTGTTTGTGCAAGAAGGAAGATACGGTTCCAGGAACAGAGTCTGTTGCCATGTTATTGTGAAAGCCACCAAAGGAGATAATGGAGTTAATTACTGTGTTTATTGCTGCTATGTTGTGTTCTCTAGCTTCTTGATTCTCTGGAGAACCTAAAAAATAGTTGCTGTTTGTATCTGAAGTAACTGTAGCAGTCGTAAAAGCACAGGGACCTTACTGAGTCATTGGTCCCACCCTTCCACTGAAACACTTCAAGGTGATAGGCATCTATTTAACCTGGTATTAAAGTCTGTGTACTCAGCAGTTACCTATAACTGTCCCTAATGTTTGGCAGGGAGGGGTGGGACTTGTTATTTCTTTGCAATATTAATTTGCTGAAAGTTAGGTCTCCTCTCCTGGTGGACGTGGAAGGCAGGTGCTCACCAGGTGTTACCACGTTCTCCCTCACTTTTCTCTTTCTTTACACTAGGCAAACCTAATTCTTCTATCCTTTTCTCTCAGGATTTCTAGAACTCTTACAACTCTTCGTGCTATCTACTGAACTCTTTTCAGTTTGCCTAGACTTTTTTTAAGAATTCAGTTCAAAACTGGATAGATATCATTGTCTCCAATGAAACTACCTTGCTCAGCTAGATTTTTCTTCACATTGCTTTCCCAATTTGTGAAGATCGTGTTGAGTGGGGCATTCTAGATATGGGGCATTCTAAATCTCCCCATTTTCTAGTCTTACACTAGATTTTTCTTCTAGTGATTTAGTTCTTTCACAGTTTGTGAAGATCATCTAGATCTGAGGTGTACTCCAAAAACATTTGCAATATCCGTCGAGTTTAGAAGCATCACTGTTTTTTTCTCATTAGCCATTCTGTAGTCCAAGTCAATGACAATGGTATGGAATGGAATTGGTAGAGAAGCTCCATTATGGATCCCTGAAAAAAAAATCAGGTAGCCATTCCTGGGTTGATAGCCCAGTACTGACAAACTTCAGGGAGTTTTTCAGTCAGCTGTGAAGTACTCTAGCTGCTCACAAAATGATTACTTAACAGGTTGCTCCAGTATTTTTCTACGCTTCAAATTTTGGCTCGCATCAACTGTTTGATGAGCCACATGTGACTTGCAGTCTGTTGGCTATTGGTTAGCCTCTCTGCCTCACCACCCCCATTCCCATGCCATTAGCAATCCAAATGAAGCCATATAGTTCAGATATTAGTAATTACTTTTCTATATTTTAATTAACTTTATCAGAAGCCATTTATACCTCCATATCACTGTCTTGCTAATGTGAAGCCTCGTAGAGAGAAAGATTAATAAAGCATATTGCAGAGAAATTATGCCTTCCTTCCTTACGTGCATTAGCCATTTTTATGCATGATACCGGCCTTCACTGTTTTATTACATATCCATCTTGCAGAAGGGATAGGAATCAAGCAAATCTTTATCTGGACCCAATTTAAACTCAGATGTACATCGACTGGTTTCAATGCCATTATGTGAGCTGCCTCAGTGGTGTAGAATTTGGTCTCCCCACCACTGCCGAGCTAATTATAAAAGAAATTATGAGGAATGTGGTCAGTAATACTGATAACCATAAAAGATAGCTTTTTGCAACGTTGCAAGAAACGAGGTCACGTTTAGGATGTGTACAAAGGAGAACTTTTACTGAAGAGTTCAGGAAATCTAAGAAAAACTACAGATTCAGGCTATCAAAATATATAGCCACAAAAATAATTTAAAACTAGTATTAATTTTAATGAGCTTGCTTATGTAATTATAGTTATGTACTTAAGTACATTCCTACAAAAAAAACCTTGCTGTGTCTTGCTTTCCGATGGATTTTTTTTTTTGACACACTGTAAGCAATCTGAGGCTATTAAGTAATCAAATTATTCTTCTATTTATGATTACAATGGTTTTCTTAATATGTTTATATATACATACAGGTAAATATTACATTGTTAGGAGGTTGTTCCAAATGAAGTGTTATCAGATAGAAAACAATTCATAAATTGTTTTATTGTGATTATTAACATGGAATTTTCAGTGATCAGTCTTTTAATATAAAAAGCTACCCTGTTTTTAATGCCCTGTGGTTGAACAAAAGATGTAAGATTGCACTATAAACTCTTTCATTGTTGGGTTTTCATTTAGAATATACAAAGGGTCACCTGGAATTCAAACTTCCATTCAGTTTTTAATTGTATTGGATAATAAATGAAAATGGTTTTTTCTCTGATTTCAGTTTAATTGTGACAGTTCTTGAGTAAAAAAGCAATTGGTCATCATGTAACGTTCCTTCCCAAATTCAGTACCTTCACTGTCAAATGGCCCAAGATGGGATTTCCAAAGATATTTATTGTTGAGCTAATAATGCTGCTATTGAATTCACTCAAGTTTTTATGGCCCGTGGTTAGTGTTTTTGAAACACTCACTTAATATGACCTTTTTTCCAGCTTCGATTTTTTGTTTTTTTTATACTATTTCTCTGAACTCTGCTAATAGGTTATACCTAAGGGGCTTCCAAATTTTAATGTACTTAACCTAAGAGCACTCCTTAGAAGTAGGGATATTGTTCTTATTTTATAAATGAGTGGCTAAGGCACAAAGAGACTTACCCAAGGTCATAAAGTCTGCAGTGCTATAGAAAATTACTAGCTAGTCCCCTGACTATTAGATTATCTTTCTCCTTTGCTGCTACTTGTTAATCAGTTCAAAATGCTTATGCATATGGTGTCCATGTGTTCTCCCTCTGTCCTTGAAACTGTTAGCTTACTCCATAAAATTAAATTTCTTCAGTGAACACTCTCACTTTCTGTGTCGCTGTTTTAGCAAGTAATTTTTATCACCTTCTGCTCTGACACTTGCTGTACGGCAGCACCCAAGCAGGATGCTTTGGTCCAGCTGTTCTCTAACCAGAAATGGGTTAATTAATTTTTTTAATCTTGTTTTCTCCCTGCCTGCCTTTGCCTCCACTGGTGAATTTCTTTGGCAGCTTTTAGAGTTTTGCTTCTTACTTTTCCTAAATTGTTTGTCCCTTGTGTGCTCTTCTCTTTCTTGCTGTGTGTGTTGTATTTCAGTTCTGTTGGACACTCAGTCTCTGATGGAGGCTTGTTTGACCTGAAATTGGCTTCAACAGAGAAGCATTAAGTCTTTCTACCTGTCCAACTGCTAGCTGATATATCCAATTTGTTAATGTTCAAATATGGATAAAATAATTTTAATTTGAAAAGCAAGTGTAACGTGAGGAAACTGCAAGACAAAAGCATCGGTGTTATCATAAGACCTAGCACAGGCACTGCTTGAGCTGTGCAAGTGTTCTTAGTGGCTGAAAACCATGCTGGCATGCTTGATAGAGCTCATCATAAAATAACATTCTTTAGTCTTCTGCAACATACTCTCATAAAAAATCAGGCAGTATGAAATACGAAACCCATCCTGAAGGAATCTCCTGGAGATGCAGAGAGGTACAAGGATGTTAGTAGAGGAGAACAACAGATACTGCTTTTTAAAACTCCTGGCCCTAAACCTGAGCTTTATTTCTCAAAAAGATAAAAAAATCAAATTATAAAGAAGGGATCTGGTAAACAAAACATGGACCTTTCCCAAGTTTAAAGTACCTGAGAAGTACCAAAAAGAAAGAAAATTATGAGACCAACACCACCTGTGCTCTTTTTTTTCTATTCAGAGGGTGTCAGAAAAGAAAGCCTTTGTTTTATTGAGATAGGAAGGGTGGATTCAGTTCTTGGTTTTGGAAATTCAGGGCTGGTTTTGGCTATTTTTGATTTCCTTTGAAGAGTCCTTTGAGAAACATTTTCTACTCTGTAATTTCAGTTTCCAGATTATCTCACCACTAGATTTAAATCTCTGTTTAATTTGTTGAGTATTTTAATGCTTTTAGCTTACAAGTCCCTTTTTCCTACCAAAGTGGAAGAAATTAAGGAGGAATTTAAATCAATAATTATTTTGTTTGAACTTCCCAAACTTACAACACAGAATAAATATTACCAGTGCTGTTTAAGAAGATACAGTTTTGAATAAAGTGAGAGTTGGGCCTTTAATGGAAGGATGAGTTTTCTGTTCTTCCATTTTTTCCCCACTTGCTTTCTGCTTATTTAAGCTTTGGGGCTAAACTTTCTACTTGTATTCTGGTATAAATCAAGAGATGCTCTTAAAATTTAACCCATTAATTTAGTTCCTTGCAGCAAACTGTAGAATCTCAACCAAACTGAGATTCATTCTCCTCAGTTTACCTGGCTAAAAATACCCTGCTTGAATATTATTTTTAGAAGCATCTATATTTGAAGTATATAAATGGTCAGATTTTGTGTGTATTATTAGACATGAACTGTTGGTACATTTTGTAACAGGAAGCTGCTGGTTTTCCATTCACCAAGAACTGGAATTCAGTCAAACACTTGGCACTTACTTGTATGCCTCTAAATTTATCAGTAAATTGTGTTCTTTCTGAAATAGTTTGTGGAAACATTCTCAGTTTCTTCAGTTTTGCAAAGCATAGACATGGAAATAACTGCTAAAACTTAAAACAAATAAACCATTTATTAAAATAAATAATTGAGAAAACAGGTCACTTCTTATTTTAAAACAGGCTGAGATCTGAAGTTTTACTCTGATTCCACCTTTTTTTTCCTCTTGAAAGTATTTTTAGGTGTGTTATCCTTGGATTATTTTTCATTTTACTTTGGAGTTATTTTAGAATTGGAAGCAATGTGTGGGAAAACAATACATGAGAGGAAAAAATATCTAACTTCTGGATTTCAAAATATGCTTTTACCAGGACTTTTGCCCCTATGTATGTTCAGTGTTGGACTGTAATATCATCATGTTTTGACAATGTCTTGTTTAGTCCATGGCCACCTCTTAAATTTTACCTTACGTCCCTCCCTTGTCTTGGATGTTTTCTTAAATCCTCTCCCTATTCTCAACGTCTCTGGGTTTTTTCTCTACACCTATGGCTAGAAGTCGCCCTATCTTCTCTTTTATAGTTGGAAAGAGTCCCTAAATCTCCTTATTTTACCTGTCCCATCACTAATATTGGTCTGTTTCTTCTGTCTTGTCCTTTATGTAATGACCACCATGGTATAATCCAAAAGTGTGTAGTGGTGAGTTCATGTTTATGGTGCAGACTTCAGAATTGCCTGTAGGTAGCAGATAGTAGCAAGGGTGTATTGGAGGAACTAGGAGCTATTTTCCGATAGTAGTTGTTGAGGTTTTGTTTTACACAAGCAAGAAGGAAAACTTACAGACTGTAGGGACCAAGGAACTAGGGATTGGCAGGTGTTGGTTTGGTAGCGATAGTGCTGTGCTTGACAAGAAAACATGGCCAGGTCTCTGAAACATGAATTCTTGGGCAATAAGGTGATGGGTTCATTGTCATTTCTTTGAAAGTGGAAGTTGGTCTATTCATAAAAGTACTGAATACTATTAGTCCTCCCTTCAAGCTCTGGGAGCTCACAGGAGTGTAGGCCGAGGTACTTGACTTCCTGTTCCCTCCATTCCTTGGGTGGGGGAAGGACAGGTTTTTAGACATGATGGTCCCAGAGGCGTAAGGCAACTGGGCCGTAAAGACTTCTTGGAGAAACCCAGAGATGTTTGTCTCACCTGCCTGACAACAAAGTTATCTAATTATACACATCCGGGCTTTCTGATAAACAAAAACACAAACAAAAACCCAAAATAACCCTTGACAGGCCAACTGACTTACATAGTTGCAGGGGTAGCTGTTCTCAGTGCTGGGATCTTGTTGATTTGGTTGTGGTTTCTCCAAATGGAAGGACTCAACTAACTTCCTCACTCATTTCCATGTTCCTCCTCCTCTCCCTAATAACGCAGCAGAAGCTGACAAAGCCTTTTTGCTAATAGGCAACTGCAGTTTCTCAGAGTTGTATAGGAAGGATCTAGGATGGCTGTCTGAGGACACCTCTACTTTGTTTTTGGGAGAAGTGGAAGAGGTGTATGATAGGCTGGAATTGTAATTCCTTTTGTATCCAGAACTTTGCAGCGTATTTTAAGTCTGTGACAGAGCTCCTTAGAGACTGTTCTTCAAACAGAAGGGATTTTGAGTGTGGTGGTCTCATTGCCACAACACACGAGGATCTGTAATATTTCCTAGCGTCTCAGCCTCCTTGTAATGCATTTGGTGGATGTGCCATTTGGACAACTGAGAGACATTCTCAGTTTTAAAGATTGTTGTAGTAATACCTTTTTGTTTCATGTAATGAGGTGAATCTTCCCTGACAGGATCACTTATCTTCTACTGAAAGCGCTGACCAGAAATTATTTTTATATTGTATTTTTCTGCCATCTTTTAATTCCATGAACTTGCCCATTGGTAGAACAAAATGAATAGCCTGGTGGGATTTCATGTTGCTGATCTAGCTTGTGTGACAACATTTGGTGGTGAATATGGACACCAAGACTTTGCTACACTTGTATATCTTGAAACAAATATTTAGGAATATTCCTTTTTCCTTAGCCATGTCCACTTGAGCCATGTCCACTGTTAGAAACTACAGGTAACTTCAGTACCAATACGCTAAATACTGGTTTTGTACAAGTATTTTTAAAAGACTGTAGCAGCTGTCTTTCCACGTCATATCTATTTTGGCTGTTTCTCTTAAGTATGACATTAATTACCAGGAAGTCATTTCTAATCAGCTTGTACAAGGAGTCTAGCAAATTTGCTTCCTCTGGCAGATAGACAACTATCAGGCGTAGTACTGTAAGATCAAGCAGATACAAAGATTCATGTCATGTCTTCTGGAGTCAGAAATCCTCCTTAGCCAATGTAGCATGATGCGAAGTTATATTTTATTAGAGAAATTTGATCTGAGAACAGTATCTGTATGTGTGTGTCAGAGGTTGAAGGCCTGGAACAGATGTAGAGGACACATTTGCATCCACGAAGATCAGTGTGGAGACAATAATTAACGGATTGGTCTGGTAAGACAAATTTGGTTGCGTTATAAATTATTCTTCATTCCAAAGAGTCTTACAGATATTTAAGTCTTCAAAACTAATTTTAAAAATGTCATGTGTGTTTCAAGATCAAATGTGCATTGGCCATTTGAAGCAGTAGCTTAGAAACGGGTTTAGCTTTTCTTGCTCGATAACCGTGGGTCAGTCTGCTTCTCAGGATGGCCATATGTATTCCAGACTTGTCTGTGGCTCAACTGGGACGGATTATTTTGGGAAGGAGTATTTTCAGCATTGCTAAGTCTTACTCCTCCGAGATGGGCTCTGGATCACGCAGGGGTCTGATTCTCCAGGGTAACATGCCAAACGAGCGCTGCCAAGGAAGGCTGGCAAAAAGGTGCCTATCCTTCCAGCATGGAGCTGGAAAGGGGAGGCAGCAGCGCCCTATTTATCCCTGCTCTACCCTGCCAGGGGAATTCTAATGAATTTGCTTTAATTTACAAAACAAAACCACTTTCTGCTTTTCAAGAGGGAAGAGCAGCGGTTGCCTAGGATCCTGTTTCCAAGCAGCGAATACAAACTTCCCTCACTGGAGCAATGGAGAGTTTCCTTACGGTTATCTGTAAGAGTTGTCTTTTGGCCTTGTACCCAGTAGGGTTTGGACCATGTGGAATGATTTGTTTTATAGGGTTTAATACTTAAATTCCAAACTGGTGAAAGGAAATCTAGTTGTCACAAGGAGCAGAAATATTTGGAAGAGGATCTGTTTGTGAATGACAATGTCATGCACTTATAACTTAATAATGGAAGCATCTTCTGCAAGTGAGACTCACCCAGGATTTCCTCTTTTTCCTGTGGTTGCTTCCCAGTGTGGTGCCAGGCAATGGGAAACACTGCGAATACTGGGACAAATTTGGAGGTGCAGTGCCTTTGTGTGAGATGTTTGCCTTTGGGGTCCGCTGGCTGAGCGGTGGTAGGTGCCTGCAGCAGAGGGAAGCACAAAGAGACCCCAGGCTCGGTGGGGACCCCAGGCCAGCCCTGCGTGTGGCTCCCTTTGGATGGGGGCATGTGTGCCGAAGGGCAAGGTAACCCCTTACAGCCAAGTCTGCCTGCTGTGTCCCATCCTTGCCACCAGCTCCCCAAGCCTCAGGTGTTGGGGGTCAGTGAGAGTCATAGAATCATGGAATAGTTGGGGTTGGAAAGGACCTATAAAGGTCATCTAGTCCAACCCCCCTGCAGTGAGCAGGGACATCTTCAGCTAGATCAGGTTGCTCAGAGTCCCATCCAACCTGACCTTGGATGTTTCCAGGGATGGGGCATCTACCATCTCTCTGGGCAACCTGTGCCAGTGTTTCACCACCCTCATTGTAAAAAATTTCTTCCTTATATCTAGTCTGAATCTACCCTCTTTTAGTTTAAAACGCTTCCCCCTTGTCCTATCGTGACAGGCTCTGCTAAAATGTTTGTCCCCATCTTTCTTATAAGCCCCCACCCGGTACTGGACGGCTGCAATAAGGCATATGAAAGAACCTGAAATCAAAAAGACGGTCTACAAAGCTCCTAGACTACTCAATAGCAGATCCTTCACTGCCTTATGTACAGTTTCAGGTTTGTGCTGAAACTTAATCTCTTGGCTACAACAATGTGAACTAGATAAGATTTAGTCCTCTCTGTTGCCTCCTGAGCTCTCCAAGATTGAGCAGAAAAAGGGGTGTGCATTGAACAAACACAGAGTTTTATCCGTTACGTTCATAGCCTGAGAAATGTCCATTGGTGTGAGACCTTGTGGTGGGGACTGATGCCACCCTCTGCTCCCTGTAGGCTGCTGTGTCAGCATTTCTGAGCCGATGGCCCATCAGATCCACTCGGGGTTTATTATGCGACATTAAGTGAAGAGAGATTTGAAAGTTCAATGTTCCACTGGCAAAGCATTTCATTTTAGATAATTTTGCAGTGGTTCTTAGCAGCTTATATAAATGGATTTTCAATGAATAAAAGCCTCGGGCTTTCTGTGCACGTTTTGGTCTTGTGAACACCACCTGTGGTGGAAGGAGTCTCTTGTAAACCATCTTGTGAATAGCTGCAGCATCACGCAGTGCCCTTACCCTCCCTCCTCCTTTCTTCTCTGACAGCAGCTGAAATGGCAGGGCTTGGTTTGGCCGGTACTTTGCATCATTTAGAGCAATGCTGTTAAATGCTGGCCTGAGATGGATGGTAGCTCGGCTAATTTGCATGATTTAAAATGCCAGCTCGGTTTAATGTAGAGCAGCTGGTATATACTTAACTCCTTCAGGTGAAAACTTAATACCAGCAGATCGCATTATCCGGAACTACACTATGTTTATTTATTTATTTACTCTGCCTCTTTGCTGCCACCCAGAACGTTTGTAGAGACCTTTACGTGTCGCTGGGGAAGGGCTTTGCTCTCTGTTGGTATTTCTGTATCTCGCAGGGTTCACAATGGAAATAATTGGTCCCTCTGTGTGACAAATACTTGTTGCGACTTCCTGAGCATCCACTTACACTGACCTTAGCAAATAGGGCTCTAAATTAAGATGTGACATGATGAAGGATGGCGAGATTAGTTGGAAGAGGGACAGGTGTAGAGGCCTGGATTACGTGGATTACTGCATACTCAATTTCTTAGGGTTCGATTTCAAGGTTGAAAATGGCTAATTCCACAATTACAGAATTAGGACGTGCCGTGCCGTTCCGTTCCTCTGGGTGCTATGCTGGCACCCAGTCACCTTGTGATGGGAGGAAGAGTTGGAGGATCAAAGAATTCCTTTGCTCCCCTGAAATAATTAGCACAGCCTCAGTGAGAGGATGGAGGGAGCATAATCTTTTAATACCAGCCCTTCTCAAAATTGACCTTGTCACAGGCAGATTCAGCTGCTCGCAGAGGAACAGATGTGTGATAGAATCACTGCGTCAGAAATGCTGGCACAGTATTTCATCCTCTGCCAAAATTCTCTTGCCTTTCCATAGGCAATGTGCCTCTCATGCTAAAGAGCTGTGAACGTGCCTTTGGATGAACTGTGAGATATTGTGCGATGAAGATGGACTTCACAAAATCAGAGCTTTCTTAAAGGAGTTACGATGGAGCATTCTCTTCCTCTCAAAAAGTTTTATTCTCTCAAGGCACGACTTGAGCCGAGGTTTCTCATGGAACAGCAGTTTCAAATGGTCAGTTCTGAAGTCCCTTATTAGTTTCAAGCACAAGTCATTAAGCTAGAGAGAAAACCTATCTGTTAGGTTCTTTTGACATGTGTAAATCCTTCAATATTGCATCTGAAGTTTAAGCATTTCTATTACCCTTTTTAAACCTTTGTGTCAGAAGATCCCATGTAGTTATTCAGTTGACACCAGCGCTGTATTTGGTGTATAGGACACGAAAGTCACGTCTGTACAACGGAAAGGACAAGTCTTCCCTAATGAAAACTGATTATTGTCTTTTTTGTTGTGAAAGGGAAACCACTAAGAAGATGATGTCCTATAATCTTCTTCTATGAATGTAGACAAGATAAATTGCCCTCAGTGATTAAATACTTAATTATTTCATCTCGTGTTGTCCATGTGTAAGATCATTAGCATGCCTGCATGCTATGGAAGATTATAGCCCTGGGTTATATAGCCAAATTATTGATGTTGTAGTGTATTTATACCATAACTGAGTTGAACATCTGAATGTTTTTGATGTATAACGTGCAAATAATTTCAGCCATTTGAGGAAAAGACTTGCTAATGGTTACTCTTAAAGGTAGTAAATTTATTTAAGCAACATATATCCATCCTTTAAATAGACAGAAACCATTTTGTGAGACAGTTCAGAAGGTGCCATTATAGCTGAGGTAGAATAGTGTGGATTAGTGATTGGTTGTCAGACACCAGGTCAAAACTTCAAACAAATAATGCTGTGTGTGTTTATCAAGGCTGACTCCAGGCTTCTGGAACGGGAGCAAATTAGCCAACTTCTCATTTATGGTGTGCCTGAGAGCTGACTATGGGTTAGTAAATCCTCATCAACAGTGTCACTTGGGTGTTTTCAGTATGTTTTCTTTTTACAACTAAGGCATAAGTTTATTTCTTTTAATACCTTTCCATTGATTAACACAAACTTTTCAGAGATCCAGGCTTGACCTCTAATGCTTAGTATTTCATTCCTTACTATTTTTCACCACAGATATTTTTAAGTCACTGTTTTTAGGACTTTTGCAGCTGGTCTAAAGTTTAGGAAAGCCAGTTCCACCAGACTGGACATGCTGTGAAAAAGCTTGAAAGAATGATAAGACTAGTTTTTACGGCACTTTCATGTTGAGCTGTGCCTTCCTGCCAAGAAGGGTTTTGGTCCTTAAAGGGCAGGGAGGGTGCAGTGGCGAATGTGTGAGCCCTGAAGACCCACAGGCCATCAGTGTAGCTTCAGACGAGTCACCTTGTTGCTGCCTGATGTGGTTTGTCAGCAGCAACTCCCTTATCTCACAGGTGTTCTGCAGAGATAAATCCCATTATAATTCCAAGCAGCTCAGGTAAAGTGATACCTGGAGCCATGAAGTTACTTTAAATAGCTACCTGTGAGAATCTTAAGCCTTCATGCTTCAGCGTGATCTGCTTTTTCCTTATCATTCATGTTTTTTTTCCTTAAGGTCATACTTGAATCAAAGCAGGATATACTTGATTTAAAATCCTTTCCGCCAATGATTTATGGATTTTAATAAAAATTGTGAAGATACAAGGCACATCATTACCTCTTTGTTAGGAGAAGGTTCTCAGCTATAAACAGATTCCATTACTTTTGGCTGTGCCTTCTGAAAACAGCAATTTATCCTTTAATGCTGAAAAAAATTTAAAGAGAAGATAAGAATCGAAGAGCTGCATACCCTATTTCAAATTATAATGAGGAGTTTGTGGGCTGTGGGTTACCATCTGCGCTCCACTTCGATGCCATCTGCCCACAAGGAGAAGAATCACCAGTGGAGAAAATAGTAGGATGTCCTGCAATTACGAAGCCACATAACCACCAGTTACACATGGAGACCTTGTGAGATTTGTAATGACAGCCAAGCCTTTGATAGTACTTCTCTGAAAAGGAAAAGAGGAGTGTAAAAAAGGCCGCTGAGATTTTGTAGGACTGAAAAAAGGGGATTTTAAGCCCCATGAACTGCATGATTGACCATGTTAGTAGAAGCAAGGAATCCGCAGTGTTAATTTGTAGCATGTAGCAGTCAACTGAGAACTATCTGTGAAGGCTGGAATTATGCTAATTTATGCAGTTCACATTGCTACTGCAGTTTAAAAATAGCTTCGTTTCTAGAGAACTAGAGCTACCGGTATTGCTGTGTGCGGCAGGTTGACTTTGTGTTCAGCTTTGCAAATTTTACCACTTTGAACACAGAGCGAAACCCTACTTACGTGGTCTTTTTATGTGGAGGTCCACACGGTTATACCACATTGCATCGCTTCCATTTAAGAGACTGAAAGGAAAACCTTCATCCTCTGGCTTGGAAATGGCACAGAGGTATTAGTGGATGCTGTGAATAGCTGCAGAGTTAGGCCTGAGGCTGAACGCCCAGAAGAATAGTTCAGATTAAAGCGTGTTTTGGGTTTCTTGGTGTCTGGTTTTGTTTTGCAGAGCTTGATGCCTGTCACTCAGATTGTGTGGCGCTTTCGAGTACCTTCAGGAGGTATTTGACTCGCCTTCTGCCGCTCTACACATCAGTGTTCTCGGTGCTTATGGGATGTAAGGAACAAAAAGAGAGGGCAAAAAACCTCCATGTATTAGTTGTGATTAAAACCCATTTTCAAGTTGTCATATTGCAACTGAATTTCCAATGAGTGTGGGTGAAAGTGTGAAATAACAAGCGTATCGCAGCTGGAGTCAGTGGGTAATTTCATATTCTGATTTCTTATTTTAAATTCTGAAGGAGCTAGAATATTTGCTGTGAAAGTCATAATTTAGCTTTATGAATAAAATTGCAGAGAATACTGGAACTGGTTTTAAAGACCAAAGCAACTTGGGACAAAAAGTCCTGGTGTGTAACTTGCATTTGAGCAGCTGTTCCTCTGACAAGAAGGTGGCAATGGGTTTTGCCTACCAGAAGATACACTTTCCAGTGGCTTTATGTCTGTGTAGATAAATCCTTTGCATCCTAAGGATGAATGTGCTCAGTTTTAGAAGTCTACAGTGATGGGTGGAAGCCAAGAAAATAGAATTCCTTTTCCTCTTCTTCCACCCCCTTCTGTTGTCTTTAGTCACGTTTTCCTTTCCCAGTCTTGGGATAAGACTTTATCAAAAGTGTTAATGCTTCAACCCCTCCTCTAGTTAGTGGACATGCCTTAACATTTTGCAGCTGGCTTCTTCTCTTTCCCTCCCAGTCAGCTAACTCAGCTTTTCCTGATTAAGCTGGGTGGGACTGGCTGCTGCTGCTGATCAGCCTTAAGAAGCTGCACATGGGAGCTGCGTGCCTCCCTTCTGCTTCTCAGTGCAACTCCACAGTAGGGCAAGTCAGAGGAGAGCATGGGCTTGTGCTTGAAGAAGTGGGAGGCTTCAGGTAGGTGTTCCTTCCAGAGAGGGACCAAGGTCTGAGTTCTCTTCTAGGTCATTGTGCCCTATAGAACTGGCAGATTTTTATGGTTTATCATGTGCATCTAAATTGGCTAATATCTTGTAGGTGAAACAACACACTGGAGAGAGATTGTTTATGTTAGATAGCTGGTTTAAAATAATTAGTTGTTCATGTTTTATTAAAACCCTTTCTCTAATGAAGCTTAGGAATGACTGCTAATCTCTAATGGGGACCCATAGCTGATGTGGAAAGAGATGTGGGTGTTAATACAGCTCATTTACCAGAAAAATCTTAGTAGAGAACTGTGGTTACAATGCAAATTAGTCAGGGTCTGCTTTAGGATCGTATAAAATGTTTTTTGCCTCGCTCAGTGAGTTGATCTATGTGGGCCAAAAGCAGGGTTGCAAGGGAGAGAGCGTGCTCCTGATCTTGGTGGTGCTGGAGTTGGGAGTTACTGGCAGTCTGAAGTCATTCAGCACTCGGCATCAGCCTGTAAGTAACTCTGAAAAGCAGGTGTAGACCAATGACTATGAATTTTGCCTACTTTATTGTAGTTCCAATTGGGATCCTGGTGAGGTCAGATCAGAGTTGTAACTTTATATATGAATTTACCTAGGAATATATCCTTCTACAATTCAGTTTAAAAAAAACCCACAGATTTTTTTTACTAAACTGCCTGAGAAGTTTAGAAACTGTAGTCCTGGGATGCTGGATGAGGCCAGATTGCTTTTTGATTTACAGTGTCATAATCCAGTGTGATGCCTGCAACTATACGTGTGTTTGCAATGGGAATTAATTTCCATACACCGAGCCACCTCTGCCACTTAATCAAGCTTGAAAAAAATAATTGGTAAAATAAGACCATCGGGTACTAACTCACTTATATAGAAAACTCCGTGAAAGCTGAGGAATATAAGCAACCTTTTTGATCTAGCTTTCTGTCCAAATACAGGCCTGGTGTGTTTCTGTCGTTCTCAGGTCATCAAAAAGCATCTTCTTTTTCTGCTTTTCCAGATGTCGTATGTTTTTGGGCATATGCAGCGTTTGCATAGTGAATTAGTAGTGTGTTGCGTGCTATTATGTGAGAGTATATAGTATTGTTTCATAAGGAAGTTCCATGAAGTTACGAAACAGAAGTAATGGTGTCCTGTGGGGGTTCTTTTTATTCTACGTGGTTAGTCTGACACTGAATTTAATTACTAGGAAATTAAAAAAGCTTAGGCTGGGGCTGAGGGAAAGGAAAAGGGGTGATGAGCGGTTCCTACAGCCGGCGGCGAGAGGGGTTGGCTGGGCTGCTGCTGCCCCCTGGCGGTGCCCAGCAAAACCGCACAGGACCTTCTTCAGGGACCTCCGGTGAGTTGCGTGGGGTGAAGTAGCTATTGGGCATCAGAGTTATTGTAGATACCCACAGATCATTCTTTCAATGAGGGGGAAAAAAAATCCACTGTACTTTATGACCAACATTTATTTTGGGCATAGGCGGTGCTGTAAAAAAAATAATAATTGAACCTTTCTTTGAGCATCATCAGATTCTGAATAGCAACAAGTTTTGGGGGAGTTGGTGGCAATGTGTGAGAGGTGGATTGTGTGAGCAGCCCTCCAAGTGGAGGGGATCTGCTCCTGGTAGGACATGAACTGCTGGTGTTCGGTGGGGGAAGCTCTGCCTTGTTTGTGTGGAGACGCTTTGCTCCTCTGAGTGGAGGGGGTAGTAGCTACAAGTCCATAGGTTTTAACATGGGTTGGGTAGCGTGTGGCGTGTATAGGTGCCGTCACTCCGGTGCAGCCGAGGCAGCAATAGGCCAGTGGTTAACATTTTAATTTCTCTTAATTGATCCTCAGACTTAATTGCATCAGGTTCAGTGCTGGTGGTTAGCTTCAGCAAGCACCTGATTTCCTTTGGATTGTCGCACACAAGTACTCGTCTGGCTGGAAACCCATAAAATAAGTATGATCTGTGAATCCAGAAGATGCCTTTCCTGGTAGAGGGTGACGTGGCAGAAATCGAACAGGCGGTAACGTGATGCGCTCCCAGCCTCAGAGCGGCTCCATCAGAAACATGCTGTGATTTGGTGGCATATGGAAGCAGAGTTAATGAATGTCTCTGAATTGCTTCAGCGTGGTCCAGTCACTGCATTACCAGTGCAAATTTGATTTCCGTAAGTGATTAGTGTCTTATCTTGCTCAAATTAGTGGATCATTATCAAATTATGACTTTTTGCACTTAACGTTAAGTGACTTAATTGTCCTTTCATTATATAGAGTTTTATTGCAATCCTTTTAGTAGGGGGATACAGATTAAGTTGTAGTTACCAAGAAAAAAGTAGATCCCTGTTCAACCCCTCCTGTTCAGTGACAAAACCACACTCTGTAACTTAATCTATAGATTCTCTGTCTCTACAGAACATCTGCATCTGCTGGAGTATTTCAGAGCTGTGTAACCTTTTCCAGTGAAGTACTGGCATAGGTTATTTGCTATGAATCTTTCAAGCTACACTTAAGAGCTAAGGTCATCTTTGTTGTGTTTGGGAATTTTATCTGACCTGTGGCAGGGGTCTGACCTAAATGTCTCTTTCCCTCTGTTGTAGCTGCCACGTGTTATTCTACAAAATCTTTATTTCGGGGAAAAACAGAAATCCATTGAAGTCACAAGCATTTCCTCGGGATTTTGTCTGAGAAATTCAATGCATTGTTAGTTCTTTCAGAATGAAAGAAAATCATTTTAATAGGGGAAAAACTGTTTTTGAAGCAGCTATACTGTCCTTGTGTCATCTTTGGAAACCCAAAGCAGCATCCCAGGACTCTCTGTGTTTCAGAGACATCAGGTCCCATAACACTGTCAGAAGCGAGAGCACCAGCTGAACGGCCCATGGGACCCCAGTGGAGCACTGCCCAGCAGTGATGGAGCAAATCTGCACTGGCAGCAGACCAGACATAAGGACTTGGACTTCACATATAGACTCCTAAGACCACTTATATGGGCCACTTGTAGTAATTTTGAGTTTTCCCATTAGCCAAGTCCTTTCCTCTTTTTTTTTTTACCAATACACTTAATAAGGCAGAGTGAGCTGATTTTACAGGACCTGAAATATGCCTAAATGGTTCGCCTTGTGTACAGAGTCACTTCCCTCACAAATACCAAACGCAGATTTCACTCGAACTCTTTCACACAGCCTTCCTGCTGTATTTTTGGCTGCAGGAGACCACTCTGACTAGAAAGCATAGCTATTTTGTAACTTGCTGTTCTTTATTGTTAGTAAGGCTTATTAGCAGTAATAATAGTTTCGCCTAGAAGCAGTTAAACCAGCAGGAAGCAAAATGGTCTTTTTGTCCATCAGTTGTTAACAATTTTCAGTTATTGATATTCCCTGAAGTGGAAGCTGGACCTTATTTCTCATGTGTGATGGGTTGTGGGTTTTTTTTTCCCCTTCTGGTTCACATGTGCCTAATCTCTACAGCACTTGGAAAATGAATTGGATAGCAGTGGTATAACACGTGCTGCTTGCCGTGATCCTAGATTGTAACATGCAATAATAATGGATGAAAGCGAATACATTGAATTTGAGGTGTCTTTTCTTTAGCAAAGATTTTGTTTGTAACTGAACATTTCTAGTCTTTTATGTGGTTCTGCAAGTGCACCAGAGAGCCTTGCGAGAGCATCATCCTTCCCAGCCCTCCTGTGAACACCTTCTCGCGCTCCTTCATCCCAGGTTCTGCTCCCGCTGGGTGCAGCGGGCAAAAGGTGGTGGCACGAAGGTGGCTGCTGGAGCTGTGTGCAGCCTGGGTTTTAGGTGGCTCTTACTGCCCCGGTGAGCCCGTGGCTTCTCAGCTGATAGGCAGGTAGTGAGTGGAGCGTGGGTACCTCAGGGCAAGTGAGAGTTGTCCTGGTTTAAGTGAACCCCAGACAAAATGCTGATGTGAATGTACTTGGAAAGGCACCTCAAATTGGTGTTGATAAATAAGGTATCTTAGTAAATGCTAATTACTTTGTTCAAATCAGACTAGGCTGCAAATCACAGTCTAAATTTGGCCAATGTGGGGAGCAGATTAAATTAATTAGCACGTCTTTGCTGCTGTCAAGTCAACATACACCAGCTTCTTTTTGAGTGATTTGAAGCAGGCTGAAAACAGTAATAAAACTCTCTTTGACATTCATGGGGTCAGGATGTTCCCTGTTCACTAGTGCAATATAAAGTGAGCTCGGCAAAATGCTTTGGTTATTTACAGTGGGGCATGCTGTAGCTTCTGTGTGCTTATTCACTTTATCGTATTTTGAGATACGGAAAAATTACAATACCAGTAAGCTGTGGGAGTAATCCTTAATGATGATGATACATGGGAAAATAAGATTATATTTAAAACCTATATTCATAGCTTTGTGCTATTTTAATAATCCACCAAAAACATAAACCAAGTTGATTAACTTTTACAGTAGAATTTTTGTGTTGATTTTCAAGCAAGTGATAATCCCTTTAGAAGACCAGAAGCATTAACTTCAGTGACTAGAAAAGCTTTGCTTAGATAAAACTTGTTTTCAGGACCCCTACCTGGGCAGCTCATCATTTGTTTACCCTTCAGAGAAATCTCCCCCTTTTAAAGTAGTAGGAATGTGTTGAGATTTGGATGATGTATCCAGCATCACAGAACTGAATTTGCATTTCTATTTGCTATAGCCTAGAGCGCTCTTTCATGATAAATATCAACATCTTTATTTCTTCCTTTGCCATTAGAGCAGAATTAGCCCAGACAACTAAAGAGAGAAGTTTTTGCTTTAACAGGCTAATCTTTTAAGATGATGAAATACTATGGAACTGCAATGTGTTTCACTACACTTTGAAACTTTCAGTTGCTGCACATCTTGTATGCAGGCTTCAACACTGCTTTTGTCTTTAGAGTTCAAGAGATTATCAAAGGAGACATGCAGTGTGCTCTGTCATTAAGGCTCTAATTAGTTAATTCCTTGTATCTTTGTTTTGTAATGTCAAATTAGCGCTCTTCTGACTGCAGCCTGCCACACCACCATGACATGCACAAGTAGTATTTCTCTGTGTAAAGAGAAAGACTCGGTGCATTCAACTCTGAATACGCTGGGTATGCAGAGGAAGAAATCATTCCTGCTATGTATGATCACATGAAGTAATTGTCTTTTTCACAACAGTATTCCCTGTATTAAAAAAACCAAGTATTTCTCAGTTTTTTACTATAGTCTACTTTCTTTGCTCAGGTAAGGGGTTCACTGAGGGTACAGAAAGCTTCTGTGAACTTCTTAAAATCCTTTTTGGTTGGGCTACTGAACAAAGTGTGAATTTATTGAGGAGAGAGAGGAGGGCAATAGCATCCTTGTTTCCAATTTAAGCATCCCTAGTACAGGACCAGGGTTTTTCCTCTGTCTCCATGTGTCCAGTTATTTATGATGGTGGGAGGCGGCTTTAAAAACCGTATGTTGTTGTGCAGCAGCTGGGAATGTGCCTTTCTCTAGTTGCAAACCTGCACCAAGAGCTTTCCCTCATGATGTGACTTGATATTTTGGGTAAGAGAGGAGACCTACCCCAACTCTGCTGTCTTTGGCAGTGTTGGTCATTGACCAGCACTCTCCCAGAGTAAGAAGTATTTTTTATGAAAATATAGATGTATTTTCATCGCCTATGCTTATATCTCCAAATTGTTGTCTTCAGGGGACTGATTATGGCTAATGACTGAAATGGAGATGATGCATCCCTGAAGACATGTCAACTGAGCCTCAGAGGCTGGGGAAGAGGGTGAAAAGAGGGCAATTTTGTGGGGCTAGCAGCAGCTCTGCCCGTCTCTTGGTTGAGCAGGGGAGGCAAGGGGAACTGTCCAAGGCCGCCCATGCTCATGGCAGCCACTGACTGAGCTACGCAATGAGGAAAGCAGGGAAACGCTGAAGGCTTTCAAAGATAATGCTCAAATAAACAATGAAAAATAAGTGGCATGGCCCTGTTCATCCATTAACGTTTTTCTGTGCCATCGTCAACAAGCTAGGAACAAGCCTGGGCGTTGTGCTTAGTTTTTTAGAGTTGAAGATGCAGGTTCAGAAGGCAGCGATGGAAACTTAAGCTGTGAGGAGTACAGCCCCAGCCAGCAACTTCTGTTGACACCGGGAACACTTCTTTGAGATCAAATGAGTTGGGAAGACTGTGATTATGGCACTTCCATCAATAGTGAATTGACTACAATGTTTAGAGGCAAACTACTCTACGGATTCAACTCTAAATGAAGCTCTTCAGTTAGTACAAGTTGCTATACATATATTTCTATATATGTATGCACACATAATTCAGAATATACATTTCTGCTTGAGTCTACCATATAGGCTGTTTTGTTCACAGAATTTTGTGCTCTTGAGTTAACAACTGCTTCATTTAAGTTAATGGAGAGTATAAAGGGAAAGATTTTGGCAAGAGGAACTGGTAGATGCCAGTTATTATCAAGTGTTCCAGGTAGCTAATTGAGACTTGGAGTATCTGCTATTTTTTAATAAAAATTTAGTGTCCATTCTTTCATGGGACAGGTTTCAGAAGTTTTGGTGAGGGGTCCTTTGTTAATACTGAGCAGCTTTATCTACAGACTCTAATTTAAACCTTTTTCATACTGTTGTTCATCTGCTTAAGAAGGATTGCTTAGTTAATTTTAAATTATTGTTGGTGTTAAGGGCACTTGGCAAAAACTCAGCAGAAACAGAGCAAATAACCCTTTTCTGGCTTCATTTTAATCTTTCTATTAAAATAACCTGAATCAAGAATTAGTCTCAAATATAGCAAGTCAATCTGGTTTTGTTTGATATTATTATTAGGGTTTTTTTTCCACAGAAACGTTTACCAATAGGTTTTAGACTTTAAAAGGAGATGCTTTCATGCAAGTTGAGTGTTATCTCCTGGGAAAAAAAGCTGTATTGAAGAAGGCACTTAGTCACTAAATTACTTTCTGTGCACTGTAGCACCTCATGGTATGTACAGCTTTTGATTGTATATAGAATGATCTATTCTGGGTGTGACTGTGCATAAAGCAGATGGTAGCTCTGTTTATGCAGCTGGACAAGGCTCTCTGCACAAGTGCTATCAGTACCTTTAAGAATATCTTCTTCTTCTTTTCCTCTGCCCTCACTGATCTGAGAAGGAAAGCAGAAGTTTCATTGCATTTGTGAAATGGCAAAAAGCTTAAACAACGTTGTGCTTCACTAGTACTCTGATTTCCCACTCGTCTTTTTTAGAGTAGACGATAGTTCTGTCTTTCCATCTTCTCTCATAAATACAATTTCACTGATGATTTTTAGTTCTGTATCTCTGTTAGTTCAAGTGGTCCCACAAAATATTTGACCTTTTTTTATCCTGTGTAACTAACCCATCCTTTTATAGCCAGGTCTCTGGCCTTTGGAGGTGACCGCAGAGTTCCCAAAGGAAGAAGAGAGTGCATTGGCCTCTGTTCCCTGCTTTTGGCCAGTAGAACAGGGCTGTATGGATGGATGTAAGCTGCATATGGCTCATGAAAAGACATGGAAATTACGAGATCTAAACATCCTGGGCAGAGAATGGATTGAGAGCAGCCCTGAGGAGAAGAACTTGGGGGTGATGGTTGACGAGAAGCTCAACATGAGCCAGCAGTGTGCACTTGCAGCCCAGAAGACCAATCACATCCTGGGCTGCATCAAAAGCAGCATGGCCAGCAGGTCGAGGGAGGTGATTCTGCCCCTTTACTCCATTCTCGTGAGACCCCACCTGGAGTACTGCGTTCAGCTCTGGAGCCCCCAACATAAGAAGGACACAGAGCTGTTGGAATGAGTCCAGAGGAGGCCACGAAGATGAGCAGACGGCTGGAGCACCTCTCCTATGAAGACAGGCTGAGAGAGTTGGGGCTGTTCAGCCTGGAGAAGAGAAGGCTCCAGGGAGACCTTCTAGCAGCCTTGCAGTGTCTGAAGGGGCCTACAGGAAAGCTGGAGAGGGGCTTTTTACAAGGGCAAGTAGTGACAGGACGATGCGGAATGGTTTTAAACTGAAAGAGGGGAGATTTAGATTAGATATTAGGAAGAAATTCTTTCCTGTGAGGGTGGTGAGACACTGGCCCAGGTTGCCCAGAGAAGCTGTGGCTGCCCCCTCCCTGGCAGTGTTTAAGGCCAGGTTGGATGAAGCTTTGAGCAACCTGGTCTAGAGGAAAAGTGTCCCTGCCTGTGGCAGGGGCGTTGGAACTAGGTGATCTTTAAGGTCCCTTCCAACCCAAACCATTCTATGATTCTATGATCATATCACTTGTAGAACAATGTCTTTGGGAGAAACTGCCTGTCAATACCATTCCTCAGTATCCTGTTCCTTCAGTTGTTCAAACCTCACTAAACCTCTAAAACTTGATAATTCTGTGCTTTTACATGTTGGGAAACTGGGTACAGGGCATACCAGGTCACACACTTATAGTGGTGGAGCTGGGAGCGTGAGTTGAGGTTACATTCACAAAGTCATCATCCAAAGATAACCTGTTCTAAGAGATTTTTTTTGAGTAGGATCCATAGAAGGTTTCCTCAGCAAAGCTAACCCCTGGATTATAGTCTTCATCAAACCATTAGGAGATTGGTTTCTGATGATTTTATTTCTCAGCTGCTATGCTTCTCTAGCAGTGTTGTGTTATGGCAAAAGCTAGCAAGAAAGCTGCCCTCTTTCATTTCTCACACTTTTTTTTCCTTCAGCTGTAGTGAGGAAACAAATATCTGCCTTGATTAAAGGGAATAACCTGTAAAGGGTGAATAGTGAGCGGCCTTGGGGGTGTGTTAACATCTGTGAAACACCATAACGTGTTTGGTGATATTAGTGCTCAAGTAAGAGGTTTTCTGCTTTGCTCTCATATACCTGACCACAAGTGGGTAAAACTGAATTGCTTATTTATCTCCCCAGCTCAGGGGCTGGGCCCCACGGGATGCTCACAGAGATTTAATTGCATGAGTGATATTGCAGACAAATAATATATCCTGTGAATGAACTATCCTGTCTGGAAACTGCTACAAGTAGACAAATGCTGTTGTAAACCACATCTTCACTTGTGCTCTTGGGTACTGAGCAGAAGAGAGAGGGATGTGGAGAGCCAGGGCATGAGGCGAGGGTGGTTGGAAGAGGCTCCTTTCAGTGACTGGTTTGCCGTGGTGGTGGCACACGGCTCCCTCAGACCGCAGTGGGAAGTGACTGCTCTCTCCATCACTGGGCAGCCTGGTTAATAATGTCAGCATTGCTTAACCAGTGGCTATTCAGTGTACTGTTATTTTTGTTACTTTATTTAGCAGCTTTTTCCATTGCATTGTGTACTGAATTGAGAAATTAATGCTAAAAAAACACACAAAACCCACCTATTTCTTGGTGTGCTGGTGAGCTGTTCAGTACAATCAGGCTGGAACTTGGGCTGGAGCACAAGAAGCTTTCCACTACTTTTATGTTCCTTTTAGTCCTTGAAGGCTGCTGGATGTTACATTGGGTTGCTGGCAGGAAGGAGCCAGGTGACAGTATAGATTCTAGCAGAGTTTATGCTGCTTTCACTTGTGTTGGCACGTGCACAGGAGGAAGAGAGGCCAAAATGCATTAAAAACATTTAGTGATCTGGCCCTAATTGTGCAGAATTGTCAAGCAGACATCAAAAGCTAACTGAATTGGGGATGCCTAATTTTTAAAATATTTTTCTTTGTGTGGGAGGGGGTTCTGTTTTATTCCAGAGTTTGTTAAAGGAGTACGGAGGAGTGCGTCCTTTTGTCCGGCTTCCCTTCTCTGCGAGAGTTACAGCTGTGGCAGTGCTTTCTTTGTAAGCCTTCTATTCCTCCAGAGGCTTAAAATTTATAATGAAACATATTCTCATATCTGAGATTGGGCTGTAAGTTAAGGTAGGCTATTGCATTGTGTGCTCCCCCTCAGAAGAGATCTCAGTCTTAACTGATCATGGGGTCGGTGGTTTCTTCTGCCAGTAAGACTTACTGCTGTAACGTCATTTTTGCTTACACCTCCTTGAGTCTGTCTGAAACCAGAGAGCTACAAATGTGCATAAAGATTGGCAGGAACAGATCTGTGTCTAACTGATACACTTCCATGGGGAATTTAGAAATAGCCTTTGATGATAAAGTAAGATGACAATAAATGTGATAATTCACTCTGACTTCCTCCATAAAACAGTCCACATGACTTCTCCTGAATTACTTTCATTTTTTAATTAGCTCATGTTATGTTCTCATATTTGCCCTTACTCTTCTCTGACAGATGAAATAGAGCTTTTTGAATCTCATCCCGTGATACGCATTTTCCAGTCCTTAAGTCATTCTTGTGGCTCTTCTCTGAAGCTCCTCCAAAGGTTAATAAACCTGTTGAACTGTTGCATGCAAACCAGCTTTAAAACCAGCAGGTGATAAAGCCTATTCTTATTTGATAACCACCTGTTCTTATGTACAAGAATTGCATTACCCCTCTAACCACAGCACAAACCCCAGCACTGTGATGGTGCATCAGGTCAATGATGCTCTTTCCAGGTCCTCAAGTCACAGAATCACAGAATGTTAGGGATTGGAAGGGACCTCGAAAGATCATCTAGTCCAATCCCCCTGCCGGGGCAGGATTGCCTAGACCATATCACACAGGAACGCGTCCAGGCGGGTTTTGAATGTCTCCAGAGAAGGAGACTCCACAACCTCTCTGGGCAGCCTGTTCCAGTGTTCAGTCACCCTCACCGTAAAGAAGTTTTTCCTCATATTTATGTGGAACCTCCTGTGTTCCAGCTTGCACCCATTGCCCCTTGTTCTGTCAAGGGATGTCACTGAGAAGAGCCTGGCTCCATCCTCTTGACACTTGCCCTTTACAGTGTCTTTCAGATTCACCAAATTCGTGGAGAGCCCTCTGCTCTGTGACATTCTTAGTTTCTCCTTGTGAGAAGACTGATTTGCTGTATTGAAACACCTTTTAATGGCTTTGCTCAGCATATATGAGCTTCTTTAACTTTGATTTTATTCTTTTTTATCATTTACTTCTTCCGTTACTTATGTGCCACCTGCAAATTTCGTAGCTGTTTCATTCTCCCTTCTAGGGCTTACTCAGAAAAGTAGGGCTGAAAATTATTCCTGTGAAACATAGTCAAGCTGCTTATTTTTCTTAATGCTAATTTTGCATTTATAATGTATTTTTAAACTGGTTAGCTTGTTTTCAGTCCAGCTGACGTACGGCAGGTTGATTTGTTGTTATTGTGGTTCTCAGTGCATCAGCAGACATGAAGGCAAGAGCCTCCTCACAGAATCACATCTACGTTATCGCTTTCATAAGCTCCTGTAAACTCAGCAGAAAATACTGGTTTAACAGGACACGTTTTCCAGAGAGGGATGCTCATTTGTCAGTAATAATACGATCTGCTTTAGCTATTGGTTAATTGAGTTTCTATCCCTCGTTTTGTACTTCTGTCTGGGACTGGGGGGAGGGCTCGTGACTATCAAGGCCATCTCGTTCTCGCTCTTTGAACGCTGGTACCCAGCACGAGCTGTCTCTCTGTCCTCCAGAACCTCCCAACAACTGCTGGAAATCAAGATTCACCATGTGGGTAGCTCCTTTGTTGGGTCTCCTAACACTGCCCAAGACAGGGTATCTTATCTGCTGGTTTAGAAAATGTTTATTTTAGAGGCTGCTGTTCAACACCATTTTGAGATCTTTTTCTGAATTAAAATTATCATCATCTGTTATGATTCTGTGAGCTAGTCTCCCCTTCTCTCCCTCATCATACATAACAAAGAATTATTATTAACTTCAATATTTTTAACCACTATTTTAATTTTGTAGATGTTTCCATTTTGTAAAGCATGGAAGGAAAACCTAAGTGGTTATTGGCATTTAGTAAAAAAAAAATTTAAATCCGGCTTTTGGTGAATACAAAATTTTTAGTATTTTTGACCAAAACTCGTTGAAGAGCAGTAATAAATTTTCTAATAATATGCTTCCTTTTCTAAGTAAAAACAATAACAAAGTGTTATGTGATTAAAAAGCAAAAGTAATGGTAAGCACAAGAGTGTGACTCTGTTTAATGATTGCGGAGCAAGCTGTTAGCACACATATTTTTCATAGGCAAACAATGGCTTATTAGGGAACGGATTTCCCCAAGCTTTCTTTATAGTAAATGTTTCACAGACAATGACTGTATGCACCGAGTTCATTCATAATGTCTCCAACACCTGTTTCCTCCTGTTTTTCCAACAGTTTTATTTGGAAAGTGTTGGGAACTGGAGTGATGTCTCATTAGAGTGTGGGGTATGCTGGGGACACACGTGTTTCTCTGTCATTGAAGACTTGCTAGTGAATAACAAGTGTATTGTTTAGCACTTTAATAGGGATGTTTAGATGCCCATTAGAGCTCTAAATAATGACCTTTTCTGAAGGTTCAACTTAGTATTTTCTCCATGTCATCATGTACATGTTGTCAAAGTTCTTAATAAAGCTTTCTGAAGAGCTCTAATGCTTTATAGCTAAAAGAATTCAAATACAAGCAAATATCCCGTCCTTGTTCTCTTTAGAAATTGGGCATTTTATGTGAAAGGCATCTCCCAGATCTGTCAGCAAAGCCGGGGCGCGGCAATCGGGGAAGAACACCCGCCGCGATGCTGTCAGGGGCAAGAGGTCATGCACGGATTTTAACAACTTCAATCCCAATCTTATCTCTTTCACTCTGTCAAGGCAGCCTAAAAGAGAGATAGGAGGATGAAAGGCAGCTCCAAAGTCTTACTTTTAAATGGAAGAAATAAATTCCGGTTACACCCGGCAACGCTATCAGAACTCAGGGGATCTTCATCCCAAATCAAGGCTGGCTTAGGAAAATCCATTAAATAAAAGCTTCTAAAAGCAACACAGGTTTTAATTAAGGATATTAATTAATTTTAAAAGTGTCTGGGAGGCACAGAACTTACACTTTAACCTCAGGAGCTTTGCTTCATTAGTATTTCAGATTGATTACGTGCAAGCATCTCTGTCCGTGTTCAGCACACTCAGTTGGCCTGTAAGGCATAAAATGAGAAAATGCTCCAAATCTGAGCCACACTTCAGTTAATGTAAAAACAGACAGTAAAGTGTATTCAAAGAAATGGGACTGATTGGCTGAAGAGTAATGAAAGCCTGTGTCCTTCCATCTATATCTGGTCTCTTCATCTGGTTGTTTCTATCTGGGCCCCTCTTTGAGGGGCAGGTTTGCCTCTACCTTTTTCCCTGGGCACTAAAGCAGCATAAAAAGGTCCCAAAGACAGAGTTTTCCCCTGCAATGGTAGACAACAAACTGCCATTTTCTGAGCCCTCTCCTTTGCTTCTTGCAATCCCTGGTTTCGGTGCCAGGTTGAGTGTTGAATGAAAACATTTGTCTGCTCAAACTGGCAGAGCAGATCATCAGCAACCTTTTAAGAGGCTTAGGAGAATTCTGAGGCTACCCTGACTTGTGCTGTGGGTTGTCTTAGCCCTTTGTATGGGCCATAATCCTGCAAGTGTAAAGCATCTTGTGTGTCAGCTCTTTTTTTGACTGAAGCTTGTGTGTTTTTTGGAAGCAGAGCAGCACAATCTTTGAGTCATGATATTTAGCCGGGTGCCAGCACGTCGATGGGAAGGCCTTGTGGTGTTTCCACTGTGTCAGCAGCGGGGAAGGGACAAAGTTAAGCTCAGTGAGGAGCATGCACTACAGGTGCTGGCAGCTCCTCTGAGGTGCTGGTAAGATGCTCTTACAAAAATCCTTTTGGCATCACACCCGGGCTTCTCCTCTGAGTGCATTCATTCATTCATTCATGGTCTGTCAGCGGGTTATTGTGTCTGCCTGTGACCCTCCTGAAGACCATACATCTTATGTTCAACCCTCAAATGGGCTCTGACCTTCTCCTCTTTTGAATGTTGTAGGAATGACCTTTCAGCAGGGTACTTATGTAGGGGGCTGACTGGGAAGATTTGGCTGTGCTAGGGCTTTGGTCCACGTTGGTGTGAAGTGAAAGAACAGGAGTTCTTTATTCTCAGGAAGGAATTCAAATTTACTTCTATGGTTCAAATGTAACCTGTATGTATAAGGTCTTAAATGTTTTCAACATGCAGCTCTTTCTCTATGTGTAGCTATTTGAGCTACCAAAATTGGGAGGGGAATTCTTTTTACAGTGAAGGAATATGATTATTGTTTGTTTCAATAATTATTCTTTCTTCCTTATCACTTAAAAAAAAAAGTAATAATTAGAACAAGATAACAATTACAGACTTCAGAAATGAAATCCAAGTCATAGAAGCATAACTGTTAGGGAGAAGACTTCAGTAAGGAGATGCATGTATTTTTTCTTATGAAAATGTGTATATGCAGAATATCAAATACTTATTTACTCATTTATTGTGTTATTTCTTCAGCAACATACTAATGGGTACATGAAACAGCCTAGGCAGTAAAATCATACGATAGGGAACTTTTAGCTAAGTTATCAGTTTGGATACAATTTGGTCCTTTTTTTTTTAATGTCTTAGCTGTACTGTGAGAACAAATTTGTTATGTTTACTCCTTTTTGAAGGCAGCTGTGGGCCTTAAGAAGGGCTTTTACAAGCACAGCATCATGGATTCAAGTTTTGCAGGTGTAAACTGCATCCTGAAAAAGAGCCTCAAGCGCTTTAGCTAAGAAGCAGCTAGTTAAAGGCTGAACCCTCCAGTGCTTCAGGGGCAGAAAGAGTGCCGGGTGCTTTTGTATAAGGATTGTATCTTTTTTACAGGAATATTAAAGTGGTTAACACCTAGAAAATAAAGGCAGGCTGACAGAAGGTGGCTATGGGCTCCCAGTCCGTTAGCCATGTTTTACACCTGTGGTCATTTCTTGCCTCCCCTCCTGCAGCCAGCAAAGTTATCTGTATGTGACTCACAATTGATATTTGGAGAGAGGGTGGGAAAAGAGTGGCCTGTGGAATTCCTTCAAACACTTTTTTTTCTCCCATAGTTCCCCATTGTTTATTTATTGCTTGGCAAAACTAAAGCCACCAAAGAAACCAGCCCTCAAACCCAGGCTTGGAGAGCGCTGGACAGGGATGCACCTGCGGCATGGACTGATGGGGTGCACAGAGCTGCTGCTGGAGCCACTGGGGTCTCCTATCCCCCCACAGGCCCCTCTCTCAGGTATAGCACCTTCTCCAGAGCAGAAGGGTGAGGAGCAACAGCCAAGTGCGTGGGGTGAGGCTCCTTTCCCACTGGTGATTTCATAGGACCTTGGGCAAGATCAGACATGAATCTTCCTGCAGTTGAGTATCTTGTCTGGACTGCTGCACAGGGAAAGGAGCTTCAGGGGGACAGATGAGAGATTTCAAAAAGATGCAAGAGCGAAGCTGTGAAACAGTCTGGCACTTATATAAATATGTAATTAGCTGTATCTTAATTACAGATAATGTGGCAAACTGATATTTATTGCCATTATTTATTACACACAGCCATTCTGGATATTCTAAATACTCTCACTGATCTCTTGAAATGCAAAGTTTATGTTCCTATGATTTGTGATGTTCCACATGTTGAATCGTTTTTGAGGCATTGTGTTATTTTCTGTTTTCCCCTTTCCCTTTTACTAAGGGAAGTTCTAGTCCTTTCCCATCCAGCAGATTTAAGTATAAATGAAAGCCTAAGTGGAAGCAGCCTAGATTGCACTAAATGCTGATAAACATGCCAGTTTTAGAAGCTGAGCTCCTAACAGCCTCAGCTTGTCAAACTCGGGAGAAACCCCCTGTAATTTACTGGTTTGCTCTAAAATGTGGCCGGTACCCTTAGGCATCTTCCTAACCACGGCTCGTGGAACTCCCTCTCTATTTTCAAATATTTCTTTGCAAAATAATCCCTTTCACTTTCATGCTGTGCTTAATTCCCTATTTCCCCTCCCCATTTTTTTAAAAAACCTCCCTGTTTTCTTGCTTGGTCGAGCCGGAGTGGAGGGAACCCCCCTCCTCGAAGGGGTTAAAGGCAATCCTCCTCCAGGAGGGACCCTCCTCCTCGAAGGGGTTAAAGGCAATCCTCCTCCAGGAGGGACCCCCCCTCCTCGAAGGGGTTAAAGGCAATCCTCCTCCAGGAGGGACCCCCCCTCCTCGAAGGGGTTAAAGGCAATCCTCCTCCAGGAGGGACCCCCCCTCCTCGAAGGGGTTAAAGGCAATCCTCCTCCAGGAGGGAACCCCCCTCCTCGAAGGGGTTAAAGGCAATCCTCCTCCGAGAGCCCAGCGGCTGCTGGCTGCCGTGGGAGGAGAGACCAGAGACCGGCCGCCCGCTGCCTCCCAGCTCCTGCCATCCCGGAGCTGTCGGACTTGGGACGACGCGGGCGATCGTGCCCGTAACCTTCACGGCCTTTCTTTCCCCATGCGGGCGATGTAGCTCGGCCAAGGAGAGCAGCCCAAGGATGACCGGCCACCAGCGAGGTGACAGGCGGGCTTCGAAGACGGGGTAGTTATGGGGCTGTAGCACCGCCTGGTCGTGGCTCCTGCGGCAGGTGCTCGGCGGTGGCCGCGGGGACGATGAGCGTGATGCTGTGGCGGTGGGAACAGAACAACACCACCATGAAGCTGGTAAGGATTTCAGAACAAAACCCCTGAAAGCCTGGTCGTATTGATTGACGAAAAAGGCATTTGCACTGCGCTTTATTTCCCCTTCCCCTTTCTCATTAGCTTTTATCCGAATGAGGTAAATAAATACCTAATAAATAGTGAAATAGGTGGGCTGGCAGGGCTGGTGCTGAACCGCTGTTCTCTCCAAGTGGAATGCTGTTTTGCAATAGGATTGCAGCCGGATCTGTTACTCATTAGTTCATCTTTTGGACTGCTTTAGGTTGCTCTGCGTGTTGTTTGATCTCTGTAGTTAAGCTCATTTAAAAGTAAGAACAGAAACAGGTTATGTGTATGGCTCTCCACTCACCTTCCTTTATTTATTGTCTCTTTCACTTTTCCTTCCTAGAAACAGTTTTCTCTCTTTCAGTCTTGCTAGAATAATTTTGTCAGCTGGGGTTTTGTTTGCTGAACAGTGTGTTTTTAACCCCCCCCCCCTTTTTTTTTTCCTTCCCAGAAAATTAGAAATCCCCACTGTTCTGTGTAGGTAGAAAGTGTGTGGCTGCTTCATTCCTCCAGCATAAATGAGATCAGGAAACTCACGTATCTGCCTGTCTGTTTGAATTACTGTCCGTACCAAGATTTAAACTCTGGTCAAAACTTAGAGAGACTTCATATGAACAGCTTAGTTTTTAAAGCTATTTGATGTAAAGAATATCGAGGCAGTGGCTGTCTGAGATAGCTTTAAATTTACTTTCTCTGTCTCTGGCAGATTATTTAAACAAAGCAAATAACATTTATATGCAGTTTTTATATGAAAGTTTTCTTTTCCTGAGAAATTTGTAATCAAAACTAAGCATTTGCTACAGGTCTAATCCTTTAGCCTTTCTATGTGGAAACTCTCTTGAAATCTGTGTGGGAGTCAAAGGTACCCAGCACCTCTTTGTATCAGGCTCTGTGATCGCAGAAATTTATAGCGTGTCCAGTAATTTAACAATCTGTTTTTACATACTTTCCTTGCAAGGAATGAGGTGATAAAACACCTTGTGTTATTTAAGGAGTATTCTGTTCTAGATAGAAAAGCAGCTCTTCACGTGGGATCAGATAGTTTTGGCTATTTCATGCATGAGTAGGCACTGGAATAATGAATTTGTGAGCTGGCAGTGAAAATGGGCGGCTTAGCGTGGGGGTTGCCCAAGCTTGGTTCCAGCTGAAGCCAAGGATTTTGGAAAGGGAGGTTAAAGTGAGCCCTCTCTCCCTTTTCATATGCAAAGATGTCTTTAGGAAGCAGGGAGAGCTATGTACACAGGTGCATTAGAAAGTCTTTGCATATACATTGGGTTTTAAACCATCCTGTGAATGAACTTTACAAACAGAGTAAGCCACCTGTAAGAAATGAGCATATTAAATCAAGCCGAGAAATGAAATAGCTCCTAGTATTCAAGGCACAACAAAATCTAACCAAACAATGCTCAGACTGCTAGAAAAGTGCTGGATTTACCCCAGCTCCTTTTGCAGGAGGAGGAAAGTATAAAAACCTTCACCCGGTGCCTTACTCCTGACTCCCTCTCCCTGTAAACCAGCAGACATGCATTGCCCCCAGTAATTAGGGAATTGTAGAGGTTGCTCTTGTGGGGCTGACTCCTGCGTGGAGGTGGTTTGCGGGGTGCTGGGTCAGGGAGAGCCATGGGTGCGCTGGGGATCCTCAGTCTTGGGGAGCCTGGCAAGGCTCTGCCTAAGGCGCTCGGATGAGCTGAGCTTTGTGCCGAGCCCTTCCATAGGCCTTGGCTGGTCTGTAGTGATAAAGTGGATCAAAGAAAGTCAGCTTTATAATAATAATAATTAAAAGAATCCTTAGCTAAGTGAGTATCAGAGTAAATAGACCAGATGATGCCCAATGAAAATGTCTTGGGCATCTGAAAATACAAAAAAAAAAAGGGTTTTAATTGGCAACAGCTAAAAAGAGGAATGGAGGACCAGAATAAAAACTTTAAAATAAATAAAACATAAATAAAATAACTTCATATCTTGCAGGAAATAACGTGGAATGAGATGTTCTCAGCTGTTTGTCATGGTACTTAGCTGCAAATGAAAATTTGCCTTTTAGAACAAGAGGTGAAGCTGTACTTTTCTGTTCTTTCTCTGGCCATGAAGTTTTGTGCTACATAAATTTATTGATTACAGAATTTCTTACTGTTGTCCCTGTTTCTTTGGCATCACTCTTCCAAGGATTTCAAAGCCCTTCACCAGCATTTCACAGAGTCTTAAAATAATTTCTGGATCCCTGCGAGTGAGAAATACGTCTCGACTCCTTACCTTAACTACGGAAAGGCAGGTACGGGCTCTGTCAACGTTTAGGAGGGGGCAGCAGGGCTTTTGCGATAGCTGAGGGCAGGAACTGAATCAACATTGCGCTGGGTTGGAGTCAGAGATGGAGGGTGTTGGTGTTATCAGTGGAGCCGGTGAGGACTTAAAGGGCCCAAAGGATGCCCGCAGAGCACCGTGCCCTACTCATTCCCTCCCTCTTCTCCCCAGTGCTTTTTCTCCCTCTTCTTCCTTATGAAGCTTCTGTGGAAGAAAGAAAGAAAGTGCTTGTCAGCGTTTGCTTAGGGTGAGATGATCATGGCTAGTACACCAAAAATAACCAAATACATAGAGAGCATTGAGAGTTTTGGGTGGTGACAGCAAGAATCACTCTGTGGTTGAAAGCGTAAGATTGAGTGTGGAAGCTTAAGTTTTTTCCAATTTGTAATACAGGGCTTTGTAGGTGGCCAGGGATAAATCCCTTTGCCTGCTGTTGTCACAGACTCCCCAAATACCAGATTCTGCAAGACTTAGTTAAGGTTGTAAAAATTGGGATGTTGCCGTAAGAGTGCAATGCAAAAACTAGGTGTCTAACTTTGTGTGCAGTTCGGTATCAGTAGCTCCTCCTCCAAAATATTGCCCTTGAATAATTGGGGGGATAGTAGCCTAATTTCTGTTACATATCACTATGCAATCCATTTAGCATCCATTTCATGGAGAGAACTAGCAAGTCTACTACAGGTCTAACTCTGATTAGGTTATTGAAAAATTCGGCTTGCTACTTCTGTGGATGTAGAAATAGATTCTAAATACAGTAGCGTAAAAAATAGAGAGTATGGATGAATTGGCAGTTTGGTTATTTATGGTTGTGTTACACTTCCCACCACTTCACTGCTTTTCTATTAGGTACTTATCATGCCACTCTTTAACATTTAAGAAAATGATTTTAAATATTTGGAAACAATTTGCTTCAGAAAAATTTGGAAATCATCGCTTTATTGTATATAGTGTTGTACAATATTGAGGTGAGGGTAAACCAACCAGGCATAAGGCTGTATGTGAATCATGTCATCTTCACAGCCAGCATTTCATTGTAGTCATTTTGTCTGTTAAATTAACTTGGAAGGCAAATTGTGGTTTTTGTTAAGGAAAAGTGTAACCAAGATCTGGAGATGACTGTCTGATCCCTACAGAGTCCTTAAGAGTAACTTTAACGGTCTCAGCTATTTCCATAAATAGAATCACAAAATAATTTAGGTTGGAAGGGACCTCTGGCAGTGATCTTGGCCAACCCCTTGCTCAAAGTAGAGCTCACTTCAAAGACACAAAAGGTTGCTATGGGCCATTTGATTTTGCCAAGCTCCAAAACCATGCAGCTTCTATCCCAGTGTTTCACCACTTCCACTGGGAGAAGATTTTTCCCTAAATCTACACAGAATAACCTTCAGTTCAATCAGTTCATTCTCCCATTCAGAGGGACCTAGACAGGCTGGAGAGTTGGGCGGGGAGAAATTTAATGAAATATAACAAGGGCAAGTGTAGAGTCCTGCATCTGGGCAAGAACAACCCCATGTATGAGTACAAGTTGGGGACAGACCTGTTGGAGAGCAGCGTAGGGGAAAGGGACCTGGGGGTCCTAGTGGACAGCAGGATGACCATGAGCCAGCAATGTGCCCTTGTGGCCAAGAAGGCCAATGGCATCCTGGGGTGTTTTAGAAGGGGTGTGGTTAGCAGGTCAAGAGAGGTTCTCCTTCCCCTCTACTCTGCCCTGGTGAGGCCACATCTGGAATATTGTGTCCAGTTCTGGGCCCCTCAGTTCAAGAAGGACAGGGAACTGCTAGAGAGAGTCCAGCGCAGAGCCACGAAGATGATTAAGGGGGTGGAACATCTCCCTTATGAGGAGAGGCTGAGGGAGCTGGGTCTCTTGAGCTTGGAGAAGAGGAGACTGAGGGGTGACCTCATTAATGTTTATAAATATGTAAAGGGCAAGTGTCATGAGGATGGAGCCAGGCTCTTCTCAGTGACATCCCTTGACAGGACAAGGGGCAACGGGTGCAAGCTGGAACACAGGAGGTTCCACTTAAATTTGAGGAAAAACTTCTTTACAGTGAGGGTGACCGAACACTGGCACAGGCTGCCCAGAGAGGTTGTGGAGTCTCCTTCTCTGGAGACATTCAAAACCCGCCTGGATGCGTTCCTGTGTGATATGATCTAGGTAATCCTGCTCCGGCAGGGGGATTGGACTAGATGATCTTTCGAGGTCCCTTCCAATCCCTGACATTCTGTGATTCTGTGATGCTTGCTTCTCTCTTGCTGTGCAATTGTCTTCTCCAACCATCCTCCCTAGATGTTTGAAGACTGGGACCAGCGGCCCCTACCTTAGCCTCTTGTGTTTCAGAGGCTGAACAAACTCAGCTTCCTCTCCTCCTAGCAGTTTTCCTCGCTTGCATTGCTTGTAGCCTAGTGAGAACTGGTATCTAGTTCCTGAAACGTTCTAGACTTGATTGTGGAAAATTTTGAAAATCTTAGTGTTTACGTTAATCATCTGTTTGGGAGGGTGGGAAAAACCCTGACAAAATGTTTGTATATATCTGTTTGTCATCTTGAATTACCTGCATAATACAACATTGCTTTTATTGCTGGATATATTCCTGGGCAACCTTGACAGGCTTCTTGCCAGTCTTTCTGGAGCACATAGATGTTATTCTTGGATGTTCAGAGGAGTGGCCAGACAGTAGCCAAGATACCTTTTTTTGCTGAATAGGCTGTGCCTGCTTCCTAAGGTATTGCGAGCTCTCAGGAGAAAAACACTGAATTTGGGTAGCTTGCTCCTTCTCATGGTGAGTGACTGTGCAAGGCTGTTCACCTGCCTAGTTTGACACTAGAGTTCCTTATTCCTGGGCTTTTAAAAACATGTTTAATTCTGATTTTCTTTCTGTTTTACATTTGAGACTAGCAGAACAAAATTCCTACATGCAGTGTAAATCCTTCCTCTCTTTTTTTTAACTGTTATGAGTCAGCTACACACCTTACGCAAACACCTTTTTTAATGTAATCAAAACAACGATCTTTCCCACTCACTGTTTTATGGCTTTGAGAATTTGCAAGGGGTAATATATTGTTTTCATGACGATTGAAGGTTGCTGTGAAAAGCATGTGATCCTTTTTCTTTATTCAAGGTTTAAATTGTTCTGGTTTTGAGCAGCCCCCAGCACTGTAGCACGTGTATACAACTGTGGAATCTGAGAAGGTTCCAGCCTTTTACAAGATTTTCCCTGCTATTGTATCAGTAGAAACACGGTAACTAATCTACCTGGATATAACTGGCAGTAGATAACCTTTTCAGAGTTTTTTGTTTTGTGTTTGGAGTTGGGGTTTTTTTGAGCCTGCAAGCAATTAATGAATGAAAATGGTGTGTATATCTTCTCAAGTAAGAATAAATATTCTGGGTTTGATGTGGAATAATAAATGACCCCAGAATAAGCCCATATTAAAAGTCTTGGTTTTTTAGATGGAATAAAATAAACTTGAGTGAAGAGCCATGTTAGTGTTAGCAGGGGCTAGCATTTTATTGTGAAACCTACCATAAACAACAGTGTTTCAAAAACAGTGTTCAAATGCACAAATATTTGAGCTTGTTAGGATTTTATTTCATGTAGTTTATTTCCAACTTTTTTTTTTTTGAAAGGAGTAGCTTTTGTCTTGTCTTGGTTGGGATTAGGTTTATGGAGAGAAAACAGCTGGAGAAAACTGAACAGAAGGCTGCTCAGCTTTCCCTATTCAGCTCTATTCTTTCTATTCTCAGTTTATAAAACTTGAATGGTACTTACTATTAAGCATAGAGAATTCTGTTTTGACTTTTCTCTCCCCATAATTCTTTTCTGTTTAGATTTTAACATGTTGAAGAACATGAGAGGAAAGAAATGTGCGTGTATTAGCATAAGCGCTTTATACATAGACACCTGTAACTTATGAGTAGGTGTGGATGTGCCTTAGTGTACATCCAGCCAGAATCTCATCCTTGTTGCAAAGATAACGATGGGAGGACTATTTGCACTTGCTCAAGCACGAGGGCTGAGGGAGAGGGAGGTTTTCCCAGCCTTGCCCTTGCACCATAAAAGACCCTGAGCTGCAGGGAGGGGGTGACTTGCTCCTGCCGAGATCACTGCTGAGGGTGAGGAGGTGCAGGAAGGAGTTGGGGAATGTCTTCATGCCATACGGCTGTGGCTGGTGGAAAATCCTGCTCCATATGGGCTAGGTAAGAAGGAATGATGTCTCCTGCTCATACAGTGTAGCTCAGCACCACTCCGAATGTGTGCCAGGAGGTGAATGGTGCCAACTTGACCAGGACCTGAGTTTTGCAGAAGTTAATGGGCCATAAGTTGGGTAAACCATTGGATTTTTAAAAAAGTTCTTAGTAGAAAAAATAAAGTTGTTCTTGTAAAATTGTGAGTTAATTCAGAATTTTCCCTGTGGAGAGAGTGTTAAAAGATTTATCACTATGTATAAAATTTCTGTCCTGGTTTACACACAGCTTCCCCTTCTATTAAATATTTCCCTTTAATGCTCTTATCTCAGTGTGCCTTCTGGACTAATGTGTAGCATACAGCAAAGAAAACATACTTACTTGGAAGACACACTTCATTCTGGAAGAGATTTTGAAGTGCTTAACTTAAAAACTGCAACAGAAGAATTGACTGGGCTGATAAGAGGTTTGAAAAGTTATGGTTTGATAGCCCTATTTTTGCTCGCTGACTGAGCTGTACTTTTCATTAAGTAAGGGACAGAATCACTGCAGTTCCCTAAGCTTTTGCCATCTACATTAGTGACTTATAAGCAGTTTTATTAGCAGTATTATCTTGCAGCTGATAATTGACTTGATGTTGGAATCTGATCACAGCCTATTACAGAGCTTTTCCAAGCCGAAAAGTTTGGAACCTCAGCCAGTTGTTAGATGTCTAGATCGAAGGCTTCGTCGCTGGCACTCTACAAGTTAAAATAAATAACAAAGAACAATTGTGTGTTTCATAAGTTAGGATTTTCTGAAAGATGCTATTGGATATAATCATACATTTCCTACCCTTCTATTTAATCACAGTTAAAGAAATGCTCTTTTGACACAGCAGCCTGTGAGCGTGCAGTGTATTAAAAGGACACACACATCTTTTTCCTGAGGAGGATCAGTCAAGAGAGGACAGCACGACTGTGAAATGGAGCGTCACAAGGCTGTAAAAAAGTCAAATTTGTTCCTAAGAGGTATCAGGAAAGGTACTTTCAGTAGAGATAAGGAGGTATGAATGCAGTGAAACTACTGGGGTCAGGAGAAACCTCATACAGAATATTATACACTGTTGTGGTATCATTTATGAAAGGTCAGTTCAAAGGAAACAAGGGCTGTTGGGCTGACCAAGAGAAAGAAAAATCTGTTTCCTTGACACTCATAACCAGGAAAACCAGGGTAATGTGGGCATATGAGTATGCTCTGTAAAGACATCAAAATACAGCAGAGTGTTTCTGATCAGCACAGGCAGGTACTGAAACAGACTCTCTTTCAGAGGTAAACTGCAACATACCTTTTCGGAGAGACTTTGATCAATTTATGACAGCAGTTGTATCATATAGTTACTGAAAGTGCTGGATACAGTGACCAAAAGGGTACTTTCCAGGCTGGGTTCCTGTTTAACTCCAGGAGCTCCGGTTTCGGTAACAGGAGTGTGTGTGTACTGGGACTGTGTGCAAGTGAACTGGGACTGGTTGGGATGGAGTTAACTTTCTTCATAGCCACCCATGTGCTTAGCTGCTGGCCAGGATCAACCCACCACAGTGTGTATTTGTTCTATACAATATAGAGATATTTACATATTATATAAACGTTAAATATCTGAAATTGTATTAAGCAGAGTTCTTTGTTTTCAGTAAGGAGTTGATGTCATTACAGAAATCAAAGAAACTAGAAAACAATTTTAATGTGTAAATGCTTTAATGTGCATATTTGGTTGTTTATATCTCCATGTAAATACATACGATATAACACAAGCTTTACGTGTTGCATTTCAGAGCAGATATCATTAAAAAAATACTTATATAAGGAACTTCAGAAGTGCAAATTAAAAATGTATGTAGGTGCTATACGTTGCTTGTTGGAGGCTTTCTGAAATATTCCAGATTAATCTGTTTGTCTGCCTTAATTTAGAATTCAGGTGTAGAGATTTGAGTCTTATTTAATTCTGTTCTGTGTTTATGGCAGTAACAGGACTGGAATGGGGTTTGAGGTAGGCTGTCCTTCAGAAAGCATTCCTGTTCTGGTACAGGGTGCCTTTTGGGAGTGCAACTTGAGTTTAGTTTAGCTACTTCTGTCCCTCACAGGGCACTGAGGGAAGATTAAAAATTTTATACACTGTTCTAAAAACTTTATTATTTCTTTTGCTGCCAATGGCATATGGTTTTGTGCTAACTCTTCTTTATTGTAGAGCACAGAGGGATAGATGCAGATGGTGGATATTTAATAGCAAAATGGATTTTTTTAATCAATGTCAGACTTCACTGTTAGAATGTACTGGTTAATGTGATGTTATCATGTTTGTGGATTTAAAAATCTTGACTCTAACTGCCTTGCATTCTCTTACTCTTTGTGGAAGGCTGCCCCAAAGTTTTTCTCCAGCTTCATCCCCTTTGACATACACATGGCCTATTCATATGCATTGGGGGGGCGGGGTGGCAGCATGTCTGTTAGCTGTTCTGCTCCTCTTCCCTGATGTTCCTGGGCAAAGAGCATCTTTACTCTGTGAAGTTTAAATAAACCAATTTCTTAGAGTTTTCTTTTTTAGAGTTTCTTAATTTCCCAAGTCCTTTTCTCGTACTGTTTCTAGTCTGAATTCCTTCTCCTTGAACACAAGTGACAAGAACTGTATGAGATTTTTCAGGTGAAGATTTACCAGGGCACGTACAAGGCCTTTAACACATCTTAATTTTTCATAAGTATTTTACATGTGGCTAAGCATTCAGTCTCTCAACCAAACCAGTACTTGCATCTTTTATTAGCAGATAGTTCATGATTAGGGTCATTACGGCGAGACTGTAACTGCTCAGATGTTTTCTGTGCTGCCTTTCTGTCTGAAAAGTCTTCAAATATTCACCATTCCCTTTCAATATGCTTATTTATTCTCATAATGGATCTGCTTTTTCATTTTAAAATGTGCACAGTTTTATTTGACAGACATAAATTCCTTATAGATTAGCTGGGCAGTTACTAGGTTTTATTATAATGATCCTAATTTTGTCGTCCAAGGAAAATGACCCTACATAACTTTTGTTAAATATTTCTTCAGGGTAATTACTGTGAAAGTGAAGGAGGGAAGATGATTTTGGTGCAGAAGGGCATTGTACTTCAAAGAGACTTCTGAACTAAGAAGTAGTTGTGTATCTTTCTTTATCAGTATCTTTTCAAAGGAAGTACTAGAGAACTTCAAGAGCACTCCTGAGTATCCGATGTCAATTAGTTGAGTGGTATCACTGTTGTAGCATCTTGCCATCATGCCTGCATTGTAATGTGATTGATAATCACCTGTGAAATAGCTGGGCATTGTAAAGCAAGTTGATTTTCTCCTCTGTGCTTTGCATGGCAGCCGTTCAGAGATTTGCTATAAGGGCTGTTTCCTTTTTTTTTTAAGAAACCTTTGGAAGTCTTTTTTTTAATGACCAAAATGCACATAAATAATCTGGGCTCAGAATTAGACTACTGTTGGATTCAGTACAGGGTATATGAAAAGATCAGCACTTTCAAAGAATTACCCAAATTCTGTCTTGGTTTTGGCAGAGGCTTCCAAAACCACACAGGTGCCACCTTGTTCTCCTGAGCTGTGTGAAACATGTGGTTTAGAATTTAGAAGGTAGAAATATTTGCTGTTTGATTTTTGGTTTAAGACATTCTAGTGGAAAATTTACACTAGGAGAGGACCCATGATGTAGGATCCCAGGATTTCTAAGGATGAGATGTCTGGGGAATTAGTCTGGCCTTCTGTAAAAACACTTTATTTTCATAACTAAGTGTGGATTTAGGAGGCAAATTTTTGGCCTTTTGAAAAACATTATTTAAATCTTGAGATGGCCTAGATTCATTTACTGAGATCACAACCGTGTTGTGTGAGGTGCTACTGAAACATAAAGTGGCAGCTCTTGTCCTGGAGGTGTGTAGTATAAATATGTCTAAGTAGTATTATCTAAATAAGACAGACAGGGGCTGGGAGGGGTGACAGGCATATAGACAAGTCAAGAGATATACTCAGGGCTGAAAACTTTATTTTCAAGGAATAAGAAGAGGAAATACACCTGCCATTCTGGGCACCTTAATCTCATGCAGATATGGTTCTTTTCCTGTCATTTCAGCAACCTCTGTTTGCAATATTGAAAATACTGCCTGGTTGGCTTTTTCCTTTGTTGAGAGAGAATGAATGTATGTAATTAGGTACGCTGCCCCCACATCAACATGCAACTATATCTCTTTGTCCCCAGATAACCTGTCGTTAACCGATTAACAGCTACAGCACTGAACGGCCTTTGCTGCCAGGAGAGAAAGCCATTGGGCTTCTTGCTTTCTTTAATGCATTTGTATTACATGGTATTCAATTTTTCTGCTCCGGAGTCATCAGTTGTTGGGCCCAATCCTGTTTCCAGAGGTCCACAACAAGGTTTCCACAGCAAGGCTGAAGAACACATGTGCTCTTGGGGAACACATATGTTGACATGGGTGTTGATGGGACAATCTGAAATCTTTGTTTTGGCAGGAGCAAGCTTAAAGATGCTGTTAATGATTGGGTCGTTTTGGGACCCACCTGTACTGCTAAGCCCAGCTAACTTAAACTTGAGAGTGGTGGGACCTTTGGAGGGTTGTTACCTTGCACCTGAGATCCCATCCTCCCTTGGGCTCTCCAAGGTACATGATGTGTGTGTGTCTTGTGGCTCTGAGCCATTTAGTGATTTTGAGCTGTAGCTCTTCAGGTGAGGAACGATGGCCACTTCAACATCAGAAGATCTGTTTAAGGTGGTACCTTCAATCTTTGTTTCTTAGACATGTATTTGAATAATCTAGTTTGAAGACTTGAAGACTGGAATTAATGAGGGAATAACTCTGTACCACTGTATGCATAACTGATTTCCTCATTGAGGGAACCAATCTGACTCTACAAAGCAGGTGGGAAATTTAATACAGACTTGAGTGGGTGCTGGGGAGGCCTTCCTGTAAGATTATACATTTTGTATGCAAATAGAAGTGCATAGAAATATATTCAGGGTCACTGTGAGCTAAAGAGAAAATGCTTAATAAATTTAGTTTGCTCTCAGAGGTAAAACAGTACCTTGAATCCAAACTGCATAAAAGCAATAGCTGATTTTTTTATGATGGTACTTAATATTAGGCTTATTACCCATCCTTAAGCATATTTTTTTTATTTTATAAAATAAAGATCCTTTAATGTCATTTTGAAGGTAGAGCGATTGGAAGACTGGCTACATGTGTTTGACAATAATGTGAATGGGGCCATGTGTTGGGTTCAATTTGGTGTCAGCTGTTCATTGCTGATCTTGGACTGGTTAATTTAATGTTCTCTGACATTTGCTCAACAGGCTTTTTTGTTGTGTGGGGTTTTTTTGTGACAAGTGATTGTTGATGAATTTATTAGAGAGTAAGGGATTCTGGAGATTGCATAAAACAATATAAAACACATTTGGGGGCCTGTGGATCATTTGCTAAATATTGGAAAGGAGAGGGTTCTTTTTAACCCCATGTAGAAGTTAGAGGTGTTTTACTTTGTTATACATCTGCTTTACTGGTTAGACACAACTGATGCTAATTGTGTTTAATCCTTCTGTGGGGGTGGAGGCTGGTCCCAGGGCCAGTAAGTACTTTTATGAGGTCTGTCAGTCTTAGCTGTGCCCATGGAAATATCAGTCTGCTAATCTGATCTTTGGGTTATTTGCTTTTTGAGACAAGCATCTGCAGAGAGTTGGGAAAATAAAATGTCAGCAGCATGAAGCAGGTGTCCCTGAAGCATTTGCAAAGCCCTCCCTTATCCTTATCCCTTATCTGAGCGTTGTCACATCGTAGTTTATAAAGGGTCACACTGAAGAGACATCAGTGTTAAACACACGACTAAGATTAACTTATATAGATTGTCAGAATACTTTAATGTACTATTTATTACTAGATATACTAGAAAAGGAAGAATTGATAATGTAGAAATATAGAAACAGATGGGCTAAATGCAATTATATCATACCCAAATGTTTAATTCAGAGTTGTATTGATAAGAGCTTATTTTCTGCATTATCGGTTTGCAAAACACTGGACAAATGTCAGCATATAAAACTGCACGGACCTTGCCCCTTATACAACAAGTAAGTCCTAAAAACTCCCCCTTCAGACTGTGGCTTGACTTTACTAGCTAATGGGGGGATGGAGATGGGTTAAGTCTGATTTAGGGTGCCAAGCATCAGCATTATTCCGTGCAGTGTTTTATACCACATATGCTCTTGGGTTTTTTCATTTTCTGGCTACAATCTCAACATTGCTTGATTTTAAAGTAATCCTAATTCTTACCAGTTATTGCCTAAGATAGTTCATTTTCAATAATTATTTCTTAGGTCAGCCGTGTTGTAGTAGTAGTAAATTTTTGCCTTATGCACTAATAAAATGAGGTTTGAGGACTTATGCCATATGCTGAAACATGTATCCATCCTTCAAAGCTTGTAGGAACTTCTGAACAGTGCCCATATCACCGTAGTAAAGAGATCTGTTTCTTCTGTAGGCACTGCTGTATCAGCTTATCGGTGTTCTTTCCAGCATACATTGGGAAGTGTTAGTTTTGCTGTTGCTGCATGTTCTTCAGAACTATCTCTGCATGACTCTTCTGAATGTGTCTATGGACTTAAACATGAACATATTTTTCAAGTGCAGAAAAATACTCCTTCGTGGGTAGTGTCTGGCATGGTTATCATCACTGCAAAAGAGCTATTTAGTGTGTACCTTTTAAGTTGGAATGGCAGAAGCTAATTTGTCTGGTCAACCTGTAGAAGACGACAGTTTCACCAGAGTACTGGAACATCTAGTGAGCATGAAGTTGCTCTTCAGCTGCTCCCGGTGTTATGACAGTAAACTGAAAGGTTGGTGGTTTCATGAAATTTTGAGAGCACTTAACATAAAACATATATTGATTTGCTGCTTTGTGTCTTAAATGGAATTATTGCTAAAGCTGATAAGACGTTGACATATTTTGAGTTACTTTCTTAATGAAATATGATTTTTTTTTTCACAGCCATGGTCACTTCATTGTGTTCTCGTGGTCTGAAGCTTGAAGATTCCTTAAAATGTAACTCTAAAAAAAAAAAAAAGTTGTTTGGCCAATCTATTTTTCAGGGCATTATATAAAAGGAATCAGTGAGAATGCTGTTGAATTTAGATGCTTCTCACTTTTTAAAAATGAGATTGCGCTCTGATTTACTTACAGTTTCTTCTAGAATCTTTGGGTCTCCTAGATAGCATTGGGGCCAGAGTGGATGAACTGCAACTGATTTCTGTAAGGATCCATTTTTCCCAGCCTCCTACTCTAAATATAAATTTGCCCTGTGGAGCAGAGCAGCTGCTGCCTTTGTCAGCTCTTATATAGTTCAGTGGGATTTTTTTTTCTTTATTGGTCTTTGTGTCAGAATCGCTCTGATAGGGACAAGCATGCCCTCGTTTAATGCGTGCCTATAAATGTCACTCACCTCAATGAGGTCCTTAAGATGATGTCCATGTCTGAGCTGCAGCGAGTCTGGCCCAGAGCCAACACTAATTGTCAGTTGCCTGAATCCGTCCTTCTGATTCTCACAGGGTGTCACCAGCTTATATTCTTTGAAATGTATTTGTCATTTTGCTGAGGCTGCTGTACGTGTTATAGTGGTAAAGACAATCATGAGTGACAGTCTAATGCCAAGCAGTCTTGCTCTTCAAGAATCCAACACTGATGGCTCAGGAGAAAACCTGCGAGAGATATCTGGGAAGTTATTTGAAGAGATAAAAATGGATAATCCTTAGCATCCTAGTGATTAAGAGATTGCACAAAACAACCTTGGAACTAAAGTGTTGCCAAAGGTGTTAAAAACGACACTGCAAAAGTGATAGTACTAGGGAGTTCTGCAGTAGAATCACTATTGTTGTTAAAAACAAACAAAAAAAAAACCCGCAAAAAAAAATAACCCAAGACCAACAAGCTGGCTTTTTCTTTTAGGTTGTTTTAATAGTAGTTTTAGATTTCATTCACAACTCAACCATCTGCCTGTGGTTTAATTTGTTTGCCACAATTCCAAGATTTAGACAATGCTCTTAGCCTGCCTTTTGAAAAAAATGGCCTGTAACTTAAAATCTCCACATTGTGCTACAACAGCTTTTGTAGCTTTTTTTTTTTTTGGCCCATTTCTAAAGCTTTAAGATATGCAGATTGAACTGTAGTTGACAAAGAACTGGAGGAAGTAATGCTGTAAATATTAGTCATGTTTGAGCACAAAAATGGACAACCAGTCCTGATAGCTCCTTTTTTCCCTCCTAGTATTGGTATCTCTGTGGTTAATTTCTGAATTAAGATTTTAGGATATATGTATGCATACACCCTTCTTTTCTTCTTTCTTCTTTTTTTTTTTTTCCCCAAGCCAGCAGCATGCTCTTTGTTCTACATTCCTCCAACCCTTGCTCCAGGCAAAAAAGAATAACTGATTTTTCTGATGTCCATAAGCCTTGTTTCTGTGCCAGTAGGCTCTGTCCTCCCAAGTGATTACCAGTAAATTGCTCTGATTTTATCTGCAGCTAAGTCAGTATTCTTATCTGATGTTGCTTTAAACCATACTCAGTTTCATACATAGATGCGCTTTCACCTACATCTTGTAGTGAAAATTTGTTCACGTATATATCATGGATCAAAATGAATGTTCTTGTCTAAAGGAAAACTGAGAATTCACAAAGTTAAAAAAAAAGTCAAATGTTGAATATCTATGGGCCCCAGTAAAGTGATCACGATGGATTAGTTACAGGGGTTTGTTTCCTGTAAACTCCGTATTTTTCTTCTCATTAAACATCTTGGCTAATTTTAAGAACATAAATTTTGTGCAGTAATGCTTTCCTAGGTGTAGGTGTTCAGGCAGAAGCAGGATTTAACGCAGGAAACTAAATGCAGGATCTCAAACTGAGGAAGGGATTATGTAGGTGTGCATAAAATTACACAGGAATTTGAGGGATGAAGGCCCCTGCGAGCTTGGTCTGTTGTCATTGCGTTGTGCTTCCTGAATTTTCCAGAGCTTGCAGGTCTTTTGATCAAGCTCTTTACTACCATATAATTTTAAAAAGAGTATTAATAATAATAGAAATATTTCAACCATACACATTTTAAAAAAGTATGTATCGACAGAGATCATAAGGAACTAAAATAATGAAGTCTAAGCCTGGTAGGTCATGCTGTTCAAGACTTAATGTAAAAGTATCTCATGGGAATTGCCAAAACCCTTTATGCTGAAAGCAGATGAAATCTACAATTGATTTGCCTCATGACAGCACTATTAAAGGACTGTTCTATATAAATTCCTGAATAAAGCTTCAGGAGCAGCGCAAAAATTATTTCCTTTGCTTGAATGATTTTCTCAGGAAGGTGCAGAAGGTCTTTAAGTGGCCACTAGCTATGCAAGGAAGCTGTCAAAAGGAGATGCCTGAACCTCCTATGCTTGTGGGAATTGTGCCTGTAATTTCATTTCTTAATCAGCCATAAATTATTGTTTTAAATTATTAATCATAGCCTGCTATAAATTTTACTTTACTGGGTTATTTTTTTTTCCTTTTGTAGAAAGCTATGTTAGAGGTTCAGTATCAGAAATTTTAGTAAAACAGTACAGCATTGATTTTAATCTCCAGATCAATGAAAGCATAGACTGGTGCCACTTTAGTGAACCTCTCTAATCAGGAGCATGAGATTTGCTATCGCAGATCAGGCCGATGGTCTACTGAGTCGGAGTCCAGCATCCTGCCTTCAGCAGAGCCCACCCTGTCTGGGCTGCCTTTGATGGACGTATGCCTCCTCTCTCCCTCCTTCCACGCTAATGCATAAGGTCAGCGGGGAATGAAGCAGCAGAATTTTTCTCTTATATTGTGTAGAGGATCATTCTTCAAGCCAAAGACAGTGAATTGGTAACTGAGGTCTTGGCCAGCATGTCTGTAAATGGCCTTTAGGGATAAAAATACTCATCCTTTTGGATAGCCGTAAATTCTTGATTACAGAGGGTAGCTGTGATCTTTTTTTCTTATATTTTCTTAGTCTGCATCATAGATGGGGATGCTGCTCTTCTCTGCATGTTTGAGTTTGATCTGGTGCTAAATGTGCAGCTTTAACCCTTACTAATTGTCTTCTAACTATATAATTGACATATAGATTGTATAGAAAACACTCCAAACCCTTTAAATGGAAGCAGGAGGAACTAAGCTGAAAGCAGGGTCAGCATAGGCAATTTAATTTAGAAAGTTATCAGTCAGTAGAAGATTCAGTTAGATTCCTATCTGTGAAACAGATGGCCAACTGCAAGATGATTAGATTAGGTTTGTTATGTTTGTGGAAATTAATTCAGCACTTTTTTTTTTTTGTTTTGGGGAAAAAAAAACCCTCCAAGTTGTATGATTTGGTAACTGCGTAGCAGGAACAATTTCTGAAGACCACCTTATTGTTTTGTGTAAAATATGGCAAAACCCTCGTGATCCTGGATATGCAGAAAGCTTTTTGCAGTAGCCCGATTTCTAGTATGTGTAGCAATATAGTAAATGACATAACAAAAACAGAAGTGCTGCCACCTATGGATAAACAGTTTGTTAGTATTTTCAAATGCAAGAATTTTATCTCAAGATCTTGTAGCAAAACATTTAGGGCCAGACACCTGTGTAGGCTGTGTCCCCCCATCTGTGTGTTGATGCAAATATATATGTATATATTCCTTCTTCCTTATTGAAAAGTGAAGATCAGGTTTTAAAAACGCTGGAAATGTAGCACTTGTTTAGGTTTTTTAAAAGTAGCTGAAGTTTTCTGAAAATTTGGCTGTTCATTTTGATGGCTGTGTGGAAGTTGAGCTCTTGTGATAATCTGGGTCTAACTGGGATGCTGAACCCTTCTGAGATTCTTAGTCATTTTGTGCGTCTTTGGGATAGAGTCTTTGCCACACAAATTAATGCTCAGCTGTCACAAAGTATTTTTCACTATCTTAAATATTCAGTTTAAAATAAAAATAGGTCTTTCAAAAGTAGGTCACACCTAAGATTTGTCTAGCCAACTGTCCCACTTCGGACAGTGCCCAAGAGCAGGAGGAGCGTTAGAAGAGTGTTAGAAATAGAAGCATGGGTAGAATATACAAAAACTTTTTAGAAAGATAATTGACCTCTTTTCATTCTTACTCTTACCATCAATAATCTTTAGAAATAAAGGAATTAGTATGTAATTCTCTAACGACCAACTTCAGTACCGCATTCCTGTTCAGAAGGGTTCAATGCGTCCTAAGTAATTGCGACTTGAGCACATGCTTGAAGCATGTGTGTGATTAAGCGATTCCTCAAGTTTGGGTCTTGTTTTCTCCTTCTTTTCTTCCTTCTTTCTCCAGATTTTGCGGTCATCTTGCTTGGCAGATATCATGATGAATAGGTTGTTTGCTTTCGTAACTCAGTTGCACTGATTTTTTCATCCATGCCTTGGTTACATCTTGCTTTATGTCCTTCCAAGTGTTAGAGAGCACTACCTCTCGCGAACTTCTGGCAGCTTCAGAACCATTGCCTCTTGTGAAAACCCTTGGACCCTGAACTAAACTACATGTTACAGAGTGAGAAAGGCAGTGCAGATGATTCATTGTTTTTTGAATGGCATTAGACATCCTGTTCACAGGAGCGGAGGATAGTTTGCTGGTGACTTCAGAATATTGGTATGAACTGAACTTACCCAGTCCCTGGTTTTGGAGACTCAATTTTTTCAGTCCAGCACTAAGCTGACCCAAAAGGGAATGCTGTCTTGTCCTTCTTGGCTAAAAGAAGGCTAAGATTTGGTCTCGGGCGAGACAAAGGCCAATTTCTGTAATTCCTTAATCCCTACAGCAAATTGCTTTTGGTAAAAATTAAGAAAAGCCTTTGTAATGTTTCTGGCCTTACTATTTGGATCAGATAACTTTCATCTTCACGCATCGCTAGGAGTTGAAATGGTTTACAGTCATGTGCCTTAGAGACCAATTTTACTTTGATTTGGAGTTGCTTCACAACTGTGAACATTGTTTCGGTGAATGAACTCTCTGAGCAATCAAGAGAGAATGGAATAGAGGACTGAGTTTGTGCTTAAGATGCTACGTGGCAAGTCAGGTTTCATTTCCAGCCTTCTTCAGATTGTTATTATCTCTTGGAGTATTTTCCTTACCCTTTCTTTCTCGGTGTCTAATACAGCAGTGATAGTTTGTGTGTTTTGATCCTGCCTGTGGCCATCTGCCCAGAGGAGAGGATACTGAAGCCATACAGATTTGTGACCCCAGGTGAAAAATACCAATGAAATTATAGCAGCTGTTTGGAACAGTCTGTCATAGCTTTTCCAAATAGAGAAAATGAGTCAGTCTTCATTAGAGAAGTTTAGAAGACTTGCTGTCACAGGCCAAGTATGCCAAAATTACATTGAGTTTTGGGAACTGACCATGTGGAGTATTGTAGTACTGGATGCTTATAGCAGAAAGCTGTATTTAAGACTGTAGCTGCCTGAAGTTAGATCTCTTTCCCCTCCTCAATGGTCAAGGTTTTTTGGGGGAACACCTGCAAACCTCCCCCCATCTCAAACTCAACCGGGTGCCTGTTGTTGCATTAGCAGAGTTGTTGCTCGGAGCGCAGTCAAGTGTTCCGGGCACATCAGAGGCACAGCCCCTCGTGCTGTGTAGGTACAGCAGCTACTTCATGTCTTGGATAATCATGGTACGAAATGTTCTCTTCAAACTCCATCAAAGCCCTGTTCGTCCCCCACCTCCCCAAAACAAACACCCACCTCGGCTGGCGGTGAGTGGGCTTTGCTGGAGGGGAGAGCTGATGTGGAGACAGGGTGGCTACCAAGTTATTTACTTTTCATGGAGCAGTTAAAAGACCTGTATAGATTTTTTTTTTTTCTGTCAGAAGTGTGCCTTTTGAAAAATACACAGTTAAAATATCAGATATCTGTCCTTCAGCTTGGCAAGAGGGGAGGTGAAGCAGTCATTGCTTCTCACCTTGTCAACATTGACAACATTATTTTTTTAATATAAAAAAAAAAATCAAGCAAAGCATCTTACAAGGGCCAATTCTCTGTATTTGTAAGGAGTGCCAGCGAAGTGGTCAGAGCGGGGGATTTGGGGTGACTTGCATGTGGTGGGGTCCTGCCGGAGGACAGGCAGCCCTTGCCGTCTGCACCAGGCCTTGCTCAGGAAAGCAGGCGGGTTGTGCAGGTGTCCACCTGAGGCCTAATTCAGCCTTATGTGTTTTAGTTTGCATTTGTGATACATGCAGCCTTCAAACGTTTGATCGACACTGTGAACGCTCCACATTTCATAAAAAGGATATATCTGGGTTTTTGTTTGGCCTGTTACGAGTAGAGGGGTGTCATGAAAAAGTTTGGATTTCCGTTCAGAGCATAAATCTCCACAGACCTTGGGAGCGTTTAGGTGAAGGGGTTTGTCTCTGTAGTGCATAGAAAGTTATCTGGTTGTGAAAAAAAACAAAACAACAAAAAAACCACAATATTTTTTTAGTAATTGTCTATTAATGCCTACAGCCTCTAATACAGAAGACCTGCCACGCTTCGTGCTTGCTGCATATAGCTTCGTTATTAAAAAGTCTTCAGTGTGTATAAAAATATATCGATCCTGTTTGATGTCAAACATTGAAACTCTGTTGTTAGAGACAGTAGTAAGAGAAGGGAGCAGTGGGAGCATAAGTGAAGAGCTGCAGGAGGGGTGGGAGTTGTAAAATGTGTGTAACAGTGTAAGAAATCTGAGCACCGTGCATGTGTGACTGTGGCTAAAATTAACCGTCCAAGCTTCACATGCCAGCGTATATATCATCATTTAACTGTAGACCCCTTGAGAAGGAAGAGCAAGCTGGACTCGCGCAGTATACGTTCATGTTAAATATGCCAATAAGTAGTATGACCTTTCAAGTCCCTGCTCGTGGGAGAAGTAAATTTTCCTGTGACCATTATAAAACAGTAAGCGGCTCTTGGCTCCTTGATAATGGCAGCGGTGTTGGTGAACAGTAACTCACGTCAGCCTCAGAAGTTGGTTGGTTTTGGGTTTTTTCCCATTTCTTCTGCAGCTTCTTAAGATTTTCTCTGGTTTCTCTTCAGAGTAGAAATGTGTCACCTTTTCAGATAAGCCCTTTTCTGTTGCTATTCCTGTGTGATAGTAGATATAAATGGGTTTATTTCATGTATGAGAGCTGTGATATTTGAAAATAATTTGGTGTGCGCTTTAGGTAACTTTTTAGAAAACGCTGAAAAAATAGTAAAATTGCTTTTCTTGTTCTCTGAGGTCAATTATATTTTGTTGGTGTGAGATCAAATCAGTTGATTCACTGTGGCCAAATTAACTTGGAATGGGTTTTGCTGATCAGCTCTGCAGACTAAACTCTTTCACTTTTGGATATGCAAAGGAATTGGTGCAGGTGTGAATGTAATCTCATTTCTATTCGAGATTTAAAATGTTTTGCAAGGGGAAATAAGAGAGTGGCCACCTGCTTGGCTTAGTGTGTGGTTCCAGCTTGAAGGGGATTTGTATATGGGAAATGTGTATAATGGGAGCATTGAGAGCAGAGCTTGCTGGATACCAGCACAATTGCTGACCTTGCTTCACCTTCTAGCTGCTGTGTAGGAAGGTGTTGCTTTGGTATGAAATATTTACCCCTCTGTACAGGCAATGCGTGCCAGTAATGGGGTTCAGAAACTGCAACTGGGGGGGGGGGGGGAACCAAAACATCTCATTTCTCCTTTATATTAACTCTAGTAAAATACTCAGTCGGCTAAGAGTAAGTAAGGTGCCAGCTAGATAATTTAAAGCATATTACTTGGTTAGCATCCACCAAAGATTTGCTCTACCCAAGCTCCGAGGCAGCAGTGCCTACCTTGAAGTTTGGGCACTCTGAGGCTCTATTACTGGAGAGGCTTGTAAGCATGCTAAAATTCACACACATGCTTGGCTGTGTGTGCTGTGAGTCAGCCCATTGCTTTTGAATAGTGGTCATATGCATGAGAATAGCTCTCCCCAGTCGGGAATAAGGCTTTAAAGAGAAAGAAATAAATAGTCCCGGTGGTGTTTGTTTAAATTGCCCATTTCTCTATTTAACTTCCAGAGGGTAGTTAATGTGCGTAAGTATCCAGTAAAATGTAATATTTGGTGAAATACCTCCCACCAACTGACTAATAATTTAAAGCTGTTCCAACACACACTTGCACATGTGAATAGAATTAATAATTTCATTTAGTTCCACTTAATAAATAATTAAAAAAGCAGAGTTACCTCTGTCTCCCCAGAGAAGTGGGAACCAAGACCTCAGTTTGTCACAGCTGTGTTCCCAATAGTTAAGGATACTTGGAAAGTTCCAGCACTTTAGCTAACTGATGATATTTTACTGGTATCATATTAGATACTTATTAGTAGGTAGTTATTGTGGCAACTATTTTTAGGGGTTTGCAAATGTATGTGTTCCTTTCAGGAAGGTCATTTTACCATCTCACCTGCCTATCAGGAGGAGTCCACCTGCAATCCAGCCCGTCATCACCTCAGACTTGGAGTTTCTGGTGGTTTCCTCCCTTTTTGCTAGTAGTGGTGCCAAGGTTCTGGGAGGATGGAGTAAACAAGTCCCTAGGCTCCCACCCTGACTTTCAGGGGGCTTCCAGTATCTCTGAGCGGAGAGGAGACAGATGCAGCCTAAGGCTGAGGTGCCTGCGCTGACTTAACCGTTCACTGCCTGCCCTGTATGTCCACCTCTCCCTCTGAGCTGGGGATCACTGGGGACTCGTGGGCATGCCTGAGGACAGCGTATTTTTATTTTTGCTTCATATTCTACTTTCTACGTACCTTTAGCGGTATTCTTAAAGAAAAGGAACAGATAGACCTCTTTCCTCAAAGCCCCCTAATACCTTTTATTTAGTATGGAGAAATGTGGGCACACATTATATGGTATTCTGAGCTCTGCTTTTTCAGCATGTTTTTTTTTTTTCCCTTTTACAAGAGCTTACATTGGGGGAAGAAAACCAGTCTTTTGGATAGCGGCACAAAGCTTTACTCATTCTAGAAGAGACAGTACTCTCCTTTTAGTGGGATTTGCGTCTTGGTGCAGATGTACAAATACAGATTTCCTATAGGGTTTAGGAAGTGCATGGGGGCAAGTAAGGCCACAGATTGTTAGAAATCTCTGATAAAAGTTCTGTGACAAATGCTATTAAACTTTTTTTTTTTTTTTTTACCTTGTGCTTCTTAGTTGTCTTTTTGCCAGTAACTGAGCAAAATATCAGCCATGTTATTGGCAGGGCCATAATCTCTACACACCTTCAAAACAGACGTTATCCTCAGGGTGCTCCCTTGGAGCTGGAGATGTTTCCAAGGGATGAGTTTTTCAGCTGAGCCTTTGGCTTTAGCTATTTACCTCTGGGCTTTGCAGTGTGATATCTGTTAATGAGATCATTGTACTGGAGTGTAGCATGGATCAGCATGAGACTGCAGTGAATGTTACCAGTCAAAAATTGTGATTTTGTGACTCTGCATGTGTAAACCCCATTGCATTGGGCAGCAATGAGTATCTGACGGGCTTTCCTCCCCCGTACAGCATTTTAACAACTGCAGGTGTTCCCATTAAGATCATCTCAATATGTTGTGTCTATTTTAGGTTTCAGGGTTTTTTTTTTTTTCCCTGTGAACTTCAGTAGTCAGTGTGGTTTGGTTAGCAGCAACACAGGCATTGCATTGTAATGGGTGTTCTGATGGAGTTCATCACTGTGACTAACCCTGCTATTCAATCATGAAAAAGGCCTTGCTCTGCTCTAATTATGCTCCATGATGTCAAAAAGATACTCTTCAGCTGTTATCAAATTCACAAGAGCCTGATTCATGATAATTATTGGAAGAAAACAATCAGAGTCTGATTAGTTAGGAACTGACGTGGTGAGGGAGGAAAAGAAAGGTTTAAAAATGTACTTGGGCATTTATTATAGTTTGTTTTTGTGGAAAGGAGTAACCAGGAGGAGGTTCAGGCGTATTTTCTACTTACTTGCATAGAAGAAGGAAATTCTTTTCAAGTAGTTTTGTGTGAACCCTTTTCTTTTCATAATGAGCATATTTCAGAATACCAAAGTGTAGGCAGAAATCATTGGGTAGTTCTTGCCTTCCCATTTGGGACTGAATTCCATTTGAAGGAGACCCTGGAGTACATGATAATGCCTGGCACCTTAATCTAATTGCAGCTCCATGGGTGTACTGGGTCTCCTTTCTGATCTCTAAAGGATCTTCCTGGATTCATTGCTCTCATGACTTTATTCACGCTCTGTTTCCTGGGTTTGACTGGGTTTGACTGACTATGGGAACAGAGGAATATAGTCCTACAGATGCCGTGTTTGGTCCTATCTGCTGGCAGAGCAAGAAGAACCTGCCCATCAGCATGTGTGAGCACCCAGGCATCAGCCTATTGCCTCCAAAATGGTATCTGGAGAGAGGAATACTGTGATTTGAGATGCTAACTTCAGACTGTTGTGGCTAGCTAGGCAAGCTCTAGTTTATTTGGCTTTTTAGTTGATTTTTTCAAGGTTAAAAAGACTGTATGAATTCCTTTTAAGTGGACAGAAGCTTCAGGGTTTTTGGTTTTTACTGGTCAGTATGTTCCCCAGCCCTACCCAAGTGCTTAGTGGTAGCTGTATGGTCACAAAGAAACAACCTGTTCTGCAAAAGGCACCTTTTCTGCTGATTCAGTATTCAGATATGGTGCAGGTGGTCTGAGGTGTGCTCTGGGGTTGATAGATGTAGTCTCTGTGTATGGTCAGAAATGATACTGGAGACTCAGTGACAAGAAAATGCAGAGGTGTCCCAGCTGGAAAGCAAGATTTCACCCTCATCTGAAATGTGCTTTAAACAAGCAGGTATCAGGCTAAGGAAAGGGGAGGGGGGAGAAACCCCACTAGATTTCAAAATGCAGTGTTCTTACTGATCTTCAGGCCTTTTTCTTTACAGACAGCTTTCAAAAGCTTTAGAATTTGGGTTTTTTGCTCCAAACCTTCCTACTTTGTGCAATAGCGTTTTAGCTCATATGACTCATAAAGTACTGAATATTTCCAAAATAAATATTTACTTGTAGCACTCTTAATTCAAACCTGGTGGATTGAAGGGGGGGAAAGAGAGAAGAAAAAAATCTTTCACATTTGTTTTTAATTTGTTTCCAGATAATTGGATTCTTAAGTTCATAAAGTACGGAGGAAAAAAAAGCTACCAAACAGCTGAGTCCACCTTTAACAAAAGCCAGAACTTAGACCTGAGTTAAATATTAACTGGACTGGTCTCAGGCACAAAGACCTGCTTATGGTGATAATGCCCAAATCACGTTGTTCGCTTGATTTTGTTAACTAAAATAATGAAACTATGTCCAATGATGTTCATGTTCTGTGAAATCACTGAAAAGTTTTAAAAGCCCGAACTGGTGTATGTAATAAGGCAGTATCTGGTTGTAGTGCATCAAATATTTCATATTGCAAGATTTTGTATTTTTTAATTAGGCGACTGTTCAGGTTATCTTCATGTGAATATTCAAACATGTGACTTTGTGACATGTTTGCTGAAAATACCTGAGGAACACTTAAAATTCATGTGCAAAGATAGGCATATATGAATGGAAAGTTTCTCAGCAGTGTTTTCCTAGTTCTTTTATTATTGTTTTCCCAATTATTTACCTGGTTTTGAACATTTGAAAACACTATGTGCTTTGAAATATTTTTCGTGTGTCTAGAAATAGCAACCATTGTACACTTATATTTTTTTCACTTGTTTGTATGGAAAAGGAAAAGACACATTAGGAATCGTATTTGTGTAGTACATTACAAAGACTTGCAACAAACAGGTTATGAAAACATCCTGGAAAGTTTCCATAATTAACTTAATATATGCCATAAAAATGAGCAGGGACCATAAAGAGCAACTACAATAAGCCTGGATAATACTGCATCCATAAGAATGCTACAGAATCACAGAATGTTAGGGATTGGAAGGGACCTCGAAAGATCATCTAGTCCAATTCCTCTGCCGGAGCAGGATTGCCTAGACCATATCACACAGGAACGCGTCCAGGCGGGTTTTGAATGTCTCCAGAGAAGGAGACTCCACAACCTCTCTGGGCAGCCTGTTCCAGTGTTCGGTCACCCTCACCGTAAAGAAGTTTTTCCTCATATTTATGTGGAACCTCCTGTGTTCCAGCTTGCACCCATTGCCCCTTGTCCTCTCAAGGGATGTCACTGAGAAGAGCCTGGCTCCATCCTCATGACACTTGCCCTTTACATATTTATAAACATTAATGAGGTCACCCCTCCTCAGTCTCCTCTTCTCTAAGCTAAAGAGACCCAGCTCCCTCAGCCTCTCCTCATAAGGGAGATGTTCCACCCCCTTAATCATCTTCGTGGCTCTGCGCTGGACTCTCTCTAGCAGTTCCCTGTCCCTCTTGAACTGAGGGGCCCAGAACTGGACACAATATTCCAGATGCGGCCTCACCAGGGCAGAGTAGAGGGGGAGGAGAACCTCTCTTGACCTGCTAACCACACCCCTTCTAATCCACCCCAGGATGCCATTGGCCTTCTTGGCCACAAGGGCACACTGCTGGCTCATGGTCATCCTGCTGTCCACTAGGACCCCCAGGTCCCTTTCCCCTACGCTGCTTTCCAACAGGTCTGTCCCCAACTTGTACTGGTACATGGGGTTGTTCTTGCCCAGATGCAGGACTCACTTGCCCTTGTTATATTTCATTAAATTTCTCCCTGCCCAACTCTCCAGCCTGTCCAGGTCTCTCTGAATGGCTGCGCAGCCTTCCGGCACATCAGCCACTCCTCCCAGTTTGGTGTCATCAGCGAACTTGCTGACAGTGCACTCTATTCCCTCATCCAAGTCATTAATGAATATATTGAATAGAACTGGTCCCAGTACCGACCCTTGAGGGACTCCGCTAGACACAGACCTCCAACTGGACTCTGTCCCATTGACCACCACTCTCTGGCTTCTTTCCTTCAGCCAGTTCACAATCCACCTCACTACCCGATCATCCAGACCACGCTTCCTCAGTTTAGCTGTGAGGATGCTGTGGGAGACTGTGTCAAATGCTTTACTGAAATCAAGATAGACCACATCCACAGCTTTACCATCATCTATCCACCAGGTTACGTCCTCATAAAAGGCTATCAAGTTGGTTAAGCATGACTTCCCTTGGTGTCATATCTGCCTTGATATGCCGAGAGACAGCACCAAGAACAAGTTGTTCCATTACCTTTCCAGGGATGGAGGTGAGGCTGACCAGTCTATAGTTACCCGGGTCCTCCTTCTTGCCCTTTTTGAAGACTGGAGTGACATTCGCTTTCCTCCAGTCCTCAGGCACCTCTCCCGTTCAGAGCTCGTAAATATATAGCTCAGTCAGTTTTAAAAAAATTTGCATATTATGTATATTGCAAAGTAATGTGGTATGATAAAGTTTTTAAGAGAAGCACAGATTTATAATATCTGTATTTTCCTGCAAAAGGCTTTCCTAATCAACTAGTTGAATGAAATAATGTTCCACACCCTTAAATACCACAGAAACAGAGATTTTCTCTGTACTGGTATGCATAATTGATGCATCTAAAGGAATATTTTCTAACGAGCATAAAAGCTCTGCTTGCAATTCAGATACCAAACACAGACATTGACTTCAGCACACAAAGTAGGGGTACAAGAATATTTTGCCAGCAGAGGGAGTTTCTTTTTGTGTTATTGGAGACAGTGAATCAGACAGCAGGTTATTTGGCTTAAAAATCAATCCTAACTAGCTCTCAAGGTCTTGCTGGTGCTGTAATTTCAGGCTTTGCCAGGAGGGGTCTGTTCTGCCTATCCTCTGTTCAGTGTTGTCTTAACTCTAGGACTGATCCAAGCATGTGTTTGATTGCATGAGGATCAGCATCATGGAAATGAGCCAGGCTGGAACTGATGCATCAAAGTATAATCTTATGTTTGCTGAAAGTTCTTCTGTGGTAAATTAAGACATTTGTCACAGCCCTCCCATTAAAAGAAACTTATTGTGTTTGATAAGTTGGTTGTCAGCTAAATCTCACTAACGGTGTAGGGGGCATGTGGACCCTTGCGCTTGTGAAGTAGTTTTCAACCTGTTTCCTGATATGTCTTCACTTGTAGATAAGCAAGCTGGAACTGTGTGGCAGAAAAATAGAGGAAGTCAATCCTAGTTCCTTGAAGTCGTTGGATCTTTAAAAATATCTTCCTGTTATGGAAAATGTTTTCTTGTAAAAGGAGCTAAGGAACACCATGTCTGGTTTGTGCAAAGTGTGGGGTTTTTTTCCCTTTTCTTATTTCGGTCAGCTAGGGAAATCACTTGTGTTTATTCAGCGTTTATTTCATTGAGATGTTTTTCATTGAGATGTTTTTCAGCTCTGTTTTTTTTCATGGAGGTGTTCCAGCGTGTTTTTCTGTTCAAGTCCGTGACACTGTTGGCTTAGGAAATGCACATCCTGATGCTCTGAAGGTGAAAGTAGAGGATACAGGATGGAAAATGGGGACATATGTTTCAGATTTTGAGTGATTTGTTCATTGCTGCTAGCAGTACTGTTTTACAGGTTTAAAGAAAAATACAAATGAAGACTTTATAACCAAAATAACTCTAGTCAAAATATCTGTTCTTCATTTTATCATATTAACATTGAATCAGCAAGTGCAAGAGGAGCGTGGAATTACAATCCTTATTTCCAGGTTCCTGTCCTGTGTGGCAAATACTTGACTCTTAGACTTGGCAGTTGGCTTTTCACTCCTATGAAGGAGAAGGACATAAGCCTTGCATTTTAAATGCGATGTTGAAGATGGTTCTGAAATTAGTAGCCGTGGCTATGCTTGGTGATATTAGTAATTTAAAGGATGTGTGTTGATATACAATGATACGAGGGGTTGCATAGCTCAGGAGCGGGGTGGTGGAGGGGAAGTGGCTCTAAACCCATGTTTTGTTTCAATGATGTTTTGCCAGCAGAGGGAATCTGATTTTAATGGCCATCATTTACATCTGCTTGCTTAAGGCTGGGCATAGGAAGCTTCATAGCCCAGTGATCACAGCCCTGAGGGCTAGGGCCCCTCTCCTTGGCCTCTTGTCTTTCCATCTATCAGTAGCTGTGGAGGAAAACAGTAGTTCCTGGGCACTGCACAGGGAGAGCCTTCCCTGGGCTTTGGAAACTGAATGCTGCTCTGCAGACATTTCCCTCCAGGTCAGTGATTCACATGCTTGTGTGAGGCATTTGTCACCAGCATAGTGCTTTAATTGAAAAAACAAACAAAAAAACCCCAGTATATGGTGGTTTATAGGGACTGTGAGGATTGGCATGGGTCATGCTCTAGGAAGCCCATTGAATCTACTCCTGCTTACTGATGGACTGAATTGGGATGAATGTATTTCTACTATGCTAGATAGTCTTGAGAGTAGGGGTGAACCTTAATATTTGCCTGGATATTTAAAAGGTAAAATCCTGATGTTTACTTGCTTTTACTTTATTTATTTGGAATAGAAATAGATCACATAAAAAAAGTGTTACCTTAAATTTTTTCCTGCAAGAAGAACAAGAAATATTATTTAATTCATAAGCAGAAATTCCTAATCAAGTATTTTTCCTTCTTTTTGATAACCTGGCATGAAAAGATTTTATAAGTTTTCTGATGATCTTGGGTAAGTTGTGCTAGCATGTGGTGAGCAGTACTTAATGCAAATTAAAGAGATTTTGACTGCTTTGTTTGCTTAGTTCTCAGAGAATACGTTGTAAAATAAATCCCAATGGTTAGAAGTTTGCATGAGCGATTAAAATCAATGTAATAGGCCTATTTAACCTGTGAGATGGAATTTATTGGAATTGGTAGATTAAGACCTTTAAAGGCTTGTTGGGTAGTATAACAAAAGAGTTTCCTCAAAATGAAATTGCTATATGGCTAATATCTACCAGAAGTTGTTCTTGGAAAAGAATCTTTAAAATTTCTCAATAACAGATATAAAGAAGAAATGTCAAAGGGGAAATGCGAAAAAATACTTGGGTGGAAATTGAAATCTCCTCTACACACTTGTTACTGCCGTAGAACATTTAGTTTACCGCCTGATGATCCATTCAAGCTGTAACATATTCAGGAGTTTACTATCTTCTTCTGTGAGCTTTGATGTCAGATTTCTGAATAGGAAAAGCCATACTGTAGTAAGCTGAATACTTGCTCTGCACGATGCCTTGAATTTTAATGTTGTCGACTTGTTTCAAAGAGCAAAAAAGCAGTGATCTTAAATCAGCCTCTCGGATACTGAGAGAAACAAAGAACTCTCGTTTTTAAGGTTGGTGTTATGACTAACAATTTATTTCTGTTTATTTTCTTCTAACAGATTTATACGGATTGGGCTAATCACTATCTGGCAAAATCTGGTCACAAGAGACTGATAAAGGATCTACAGCAAGATGTGACTGATGGAGTCTTATTAGCTGAAATAATCCAGGTTGTAGGTGAGTGACTTTCTGGTTTTGTACCAGGTATCCACTAACTCACACAGAAATTCACTCTCTTTATCTTCTAGATAAATACAGGGGAGGAAATCCATCATACTACATGGGATTATGTAGATAATTTTCCTTCAGAGGCTTTGCTAATTAATTTGATAAAGCCTTGTCTTAAAGCACAGTGGAAAAATATTTGCTGTTGCTGATAAGATCTCCTGACACAGCAATATCGCCCCACAGAGCTGAATGTTAAAAAAGCAACTGATGAGAGACTTTTTTTCTGCTAAGATGCCGTTAGCCTTCCCTGTCTCTATTTCTGATACCTTTTGGGGATTGGTCTGGACGTAATTCACAGCGATACTGGCCTGCTGTGTTGAACCTCCTGCCTCCAGTTAGATTTGGAAAATCCATCTATGTTATTAGGAAAGGAGAAGGGGTATAACTTCTATGTGGCAGAAAAAAGAAATCTTTAACAATGAGTGTTCAAATGAGGAAAATAATTTATCATTAGGACAAATCTCAAATATAGGCTCAGTGCTACAAAGCTTTTAGTTCCCTCAGTTTGCACTAAGTAGATAAGGAAGGTTCTAACCAATTTTCTCCATTGGCCCCATCTAAAGCTACATATTGTCCCTTTTCCCTTGGGCTTGGATCCTTCATTAGTTCCTTCAGAGGCTCATCCATCTGGTACTTGGGATGCCACAAAACACACGCATGGGCCAATGGAGATTGATGGAATCAGAAAGCCTGCTAATGGGAATTAGGACAACTATTGTTAGAAGCAAAGTGACAGATTTGAGATGCAAATTAAGAAGACAGCAGTTAAGTAACAAGACATGAGCGCATGCATATTTATGTGTGTTTGAGATGCTGTAAATGAGCAAGTTCCTTGATTTAAGGTACAAATCTGCAAGCCCTGTTCTTGGATGAAATTGTGAGGCGTCGTTCCAATGACTCCACTAGAGCTGCACTGGAATACATCAAAAAAGATTTATCTGTGTTGTAGAGCAACATTATATCTCAGTAGCATTCTACAGACCTGCCGTGCGGTTACAGATGTATAAAAACAGGCCGTGAACTGATTGTGTGTTGATAGGTGTTCACTATGAACAACACTTCATCCTATATCTGTTTCCTTTGATAGAGAAAATTTTTGGAAACCCAGGAACAGTTAGGCTTTGACTCCTTTCGTACATACCTAGCTCCCCTGTGTTACCACTGGTGTAGAGAACTTCTGCGTGAGAACACGTGTAAGAATACCAGCATCAAAATGTGAAGCTGGTTGTACCAAATATTAAATGTATCTGTTGGAGTACTGACTTGTGAAAACCCTTATCAAATTCAAATTATTCCCTTTAAAATACACAGAAGTAATATCTCTTACTGTATTTTGCTTTGATTCACCTTTGCATTTTTTTCAGCCATTCTTAGAGCTGCCTTTTCGCTAATATTTGAGATTAGGTCTCCAGGCTTTCAAAAGTTAAAGTACAAGGTGAAGGATTTCATTTTTCAGAGAATGTTTTCCATGTGAAAGAAAGTTCATATTTAAACATTCTCAGTTTAATCCTCCAAATCAACAGTGAAGGAGAAGTCATTTGTATGTGCTGTGTATGGCCTTAGGCACACTGCATCTCATTGTCACAAAGATGGTGACAACTTTCACACTTGGAAGGAGCTTTAACTGTAGCCTGCAAAATACAAGCTTATTTTCTAACAAACAAGACTGCATACTAAGAAAGCTTCTATATGGGGTGCAGGAGAGGTTTTTCTTTTTCATGGTATGGTGTGCTACGTGTAAAAGCAGCCATGAAGATCCTTCCTCCTTTTTGTCACGTGCCTGTAGTATCTGGAGATTATCCAAAGTCATCGAAATTCATTCAGGTTTAATTATTAGTGATACGATTTTTCTTCTGTTCACCGTCTGAGATTTACATCACAGATGTTGAATCTTCAAATACTACTTAATATCCAAAGCTGGAAAAAGAATGAATGTGATTTTTTTTTTTTTTTTTTTCTAATGAAGACTCCATAAGAGTTAATGATTATAGAGACACAGTGATTGCAATCCTTTCTGCTTACCTTTCTTAACAGAAATAGCTGCATATTTAGGAAAATAAAATTTTAAAATTCATAAGAACTAGGTAGTTCTTTAGCATCCAAACAAGGAGCAAATCTAAAAAGACACAAAACCAAACATCGCTGCATTTGACTTCAGAGGAGATAATATTCAGACTTCAAAACTGCTAATGATGATATAGAAGTGTTACATGATGGCAGTTTTTTCTATTTGCAAGTCAATTAAAATGCATTTGTAGCATTCTGGTTTATTTCAGTTCAAAATTTATGAGTCTCTAAAAGAATATGCACGTAATATATGCCTTAGTAATGGCATGTAAACATAGTAGCTATATTTAAATTCATGAATGCAGATATACTGGGTCTGTGCGTGCTCTGAAATTGGTAATAGATCAAATTGTCAGTTGGTTCCCTGTGAGAACCTTCAATTTTCAAGACTTAGAATCTATGCTAAAATTAAACTTTAACCCAGTCCAATAGGACTTTTTGTACTGATGCCTAGGATATTTTGTGGAATATTTAAATTGTTTGCAAACACTTAAAAGCATTTGAACCAAATTCACCGTATTCACAGTGAAGAAGAAAAAAAAGGGTGATGAGGGAAGCTTTGTGGACTTGCAGTCAGTTTGGGAAAAATCCTCTGCATTTCACATTTCTGTGGTTGTGAATTTACATCTTGCTCAGGGCTGAGATAGAATTAAAAGCCTTTATGGTTGCATGTGACTTCCAATTTATGCTAACTGATGTAATATTCCTACATGGAAAATAGAAACAGTAGCCGTGAGAGTTGCCCATTTATCTCGGCCAGAAAGCTGTGCTTTGGCAGCTGTGAAGTTGGACACATTTCCAAGATCCCCTAGCATTCAGTGACTTGTGCTAAGAACTCTACCATCACGCTGCACATGGGCACACTAGGTTATTTCATTCGCTGCTAGCTCTTTCTTTCCAATCATCTCCACAAGACAGGCCACTTGCCTCATACCTGCTGCAAGCACTGCTCCTTGCAGCTAGGTGGAAGGGTCCAAGATAGGGTCCAGCTTACGGCCAAGGAGTGGGTGCATCAAAACAATTGCCTGGTGAATTAGGCAGATTCCTGCAAGGTGCCAATTATGTCTGTGGGCCACTTTGATGCATCTCCCCAGCCTAGGTTAAATCTCTGAGGTCTTGCTCTGCTGGATTCAATAGAGAGGTATGAGTTAAAGTTCAACCCAGCTGCCAGTTTGCCCCACCACCAGCTTTTCTGGTTGCTCTCTGTTCCACCTGCCTTTCATAGCACTTGCACCAGGAGGGAAGGGATATAACTGCATTAATCTAGGGAAAGGAGTAACCGAGAGCCATAGGTGAGTTGGGAGTGGATTAGAAGGTGAAAAGGTAGGGCATAAACCTGCCCAGGGAAAGGTGATTGCCCAGGAGTAAGCAGAAATAACACCTGATGGACCAGAAACTCCACTTCTTGTTACTCTTCTCATTCCCACTAACTATTTCTGGTCATCTACATCCTAAATCACCTGTGGGAGGGAAGGCCAACAGCATAAAAGGAAGTGATGAGTAATTGGGAACTGATGAAGAATCATCAACTGGTGGACAAAAAACTGCAGGTTCACAAGTGGGAGGGAAAGTCGCATTGATTTACCATAGCTTTTGAGAGGAAGTAAAAGCAACTGTTTAAAAACAACAAAAAAAATCTAAAAAAAGTAGAGCACAAGAAAATGCAGGAAACTGATAGTAATGAATAAAGAAGCAAAAAATCAGTTGATCAGAAGAGTACAAGGATAGCTGATGAGATCTTGCAAGCTGATAGAAAGGTACAAGGACAAAAGGAATGAAACTGTATCTTTTTCTACAAGTTGCATTGCATGTAAGCCATGGACAAGAAGTTTGAAAAGTAGTCTTGTGGTTTGTGCTTTAAGAAAAAAAAATAATAAAAAATACTCAAGATATTGATCATAAATTTCCCAATTAGATTTAAAATATATATTCACTCTACAAATCAGTTGACAAGCAACCAGCTATACATATGTAGTGCTCACTTTTCCACCCAGCAGTGATTCAGTTTCCAGAGTTGAAATCTTTTATGTAGTTTAAAGGAGTTACCCATCTCTGTACAAGATGTTGTGTCAGACCAGTTGTTTTCTGCCCCCAGCTGTCTCTGGAGGCATGACCCACTACAGAACTCCAGCTGCTTTTTTTTTTTTGATGGGTCTCAGTGTTTCACACATTCGCTTTGACTGGACAACTACAATCTGAAGCCCCTTTATTTAGCTAGCAGCAAGTGCTCTGGAAATAATTGGAATAAACATCCTTGGTATAGTTTTTTTGCTTTATCTCCTCTTTTTTGCTTTTCAGCAAATGAAAAGATTGAAGACATCAATGGCTGCCCAAAAAATAGGTCTCAAATGGTAAGTAGTAAAGTGATCTGTTGTTTGTGTGTACATGGTTGAGTATCAACTGAGAGTGTGTAACTTCAGTGTCTTGAGACTTTTAATAACAATTTTAAATTAGTTTTTCACAGTAGTGGGAGAAAAGGTGTAATCTGAAGGATATTAATGTTACAGTTCTTGCCCCATTGTACTCCACAGTAGTTGAATTAGGCCTTATAATTTATCACACACTTACAATCAATATTATTCTTACATGGGTATTTTATATTTCTGAAGTATCACATAGTTAAACAGAAAAGTATAAAAATAAGATTTTGTTCCTCTATATAGACAGTAGTATTGCAAAAGCAGAATTAGATATTTATTTTAAAGTTGAGTTAAAAGTTCCTGTATCCTTTGAAAAGAAACAGAATAAATGAGTAAAATGCACTAAATGAAAAAATTTCGAATTGCAAACTTCAAGATGTTTTATGTATGCAACTTGGTTTTGACTGATAAGTTTTAATTTGTAAAAGAAGTTGTTTTGTATCTTGCTTGTACATAATATTTAAAACTGAAGAACCAAAAATGAGTGCAGTAAAATTAAAAGCATATAGTGCCTCAAGAGTGTGTCTGCTATGAATATGGGTGAAGCTAAAATTATAGGCAGAACTGTACTGAGAGTGCAAATAATGAGAAACTGATTTTTAAAATGCATCCTAGGAGCGTTTAAAATTTATGATCTTTTAAAGATTATTACCCTCTGTATCTTGAGAATTTTACAATATAAATCTCCCCTTTGCATTGCAAATGCTCGCTTTGGTATATGTCAATATCTGTTCTGTGTGAAGCTATTTTAATGTTTTTCGTTTTTATGACTCTGTTCCCAACTGTCCCTACCTCCACGACTGCAGCTTGAGCACAACCACTCACGTAGCTAAAGGAAAGATTAAAGATTTGATCAGAGTTTGCTGTCTTAAGTCAGAAACCACACTGCGTTCTGCTATTCTGTTTCGGCTTTTTATTGTTTCTTGGAAGTTAGCAAACTTATGTAAACCCACGGAGCAAGCGCTCCGTAAAAAGAAAGCCATCTAAAAGATTTATCATTGCTACTTTTTATTGCTTTGAAGAGGTTGGTTGCTATTCTTGCTGTAGCCACAGCAGCTGTCTAGAGTATAAATAATTGAGGAAATTTTGACAATCACTGTAATTTAATGTTCCACAAGTGCATCACAAGAACTGAATTTCATTCAGGACTGGAGTCTATAACAAATTCCAGGACATTGTAGCTAAAAGTCACTTGAAGTCATTATTCTCAATGAAGGAGCAGCATTGTTCTGTTGGATAGTGGGATGCACGCTGTAGGTTGCTCACAGAAGTCAGCTCTGGTTATAACCTGAGGCACGCAGAGGGCACGTGCTGGGTCAGGAGCTGTGAACAGTGCTGGAAAGAAGCCTTTGCTCTGCGCTGCCTCCTCTGAGGCGCTGATGTTATTCCGTTTGCTCTTTCAGGAGGGTGGAGTGAGTGGGACTGTGTCCCCTGCTCATGAGCCACAGTGCATCAGTCATAGCTGGGCATCCCCAGCAGGTTTTCCTCACATGGGAAAAATGAGGATTATGCTTATGGCTTGCTTTTGTTAAGTGCACATGCTTACAGAGCTCTTTATCTGTAAAGATACTAAGGCAAGAACATAAGTACCTTCACAGAAGCTGTGTTCGCACAATTGCTTATAGTGTTTAAGGAGACAACCCTTCTCCAGGTCTCCTTTGTTCTACAAACAAAAGTGTATTTTACAGTGTTTTGGTGGGGGTTTTTTTGTTTGTTTCAGTTTGTTGCTTTTTTTTTTTTTTTTAGGGAGACCGCAGTCTTCATCCTTTGCATTTTAACGCACTTTCCTCTTTATATAGCTTACAGCCATTCTCCAGAGTGTGGGAACTGGTGTTTGTGACTGGTTCTTCTGGTTCAGAGAGGCAGCAGAGGCAAGGCTATCTAGTCAGTTCAAAGACTCAACCAGGTGGTGTCTAGTCTTATTTTTTCAAATTAATCTTTCAGTTATATATATACAGGGCACTATATTGTAGTGTCTGTAAGGTGGGCATCACAGATGAGTAGATTTGGGGGAAAAAAAGGCACCATAAATGAACTTTTCTCATTAAACAGAAAAACAACAGGGTTTAGAGGGAAGCCTTCAACATCGTCTTTCCCCTTGTGGCAGTTATCTCATTTGTAGACTCGCGATGCTGTGAGCAGTGACACGTGAGCTGGATTGTGAAGAGCCGGCTCTCATGTGAAGAGCCAGGAGATATCAGCTTAGAAAGCTGGAGCAAATCAGTGTCTTCCAAGCCCATTAAAGGGGGTATGAAAGCAAGTGTGTTTGCTTCCATGTGGCACAGTCCTAAGCCAGTAAAGCCCACCAAAGCTTAGAGAGCTCAACACAGAGCCAGATCAGGTCTCTTTGCATTGTTCCCATTGCTACAGTGTTGGAGAGCATCATACAAATTTGCCCAAATTGAGCATTAGAGACAGCTTGGGTCTGTCAGGCTCACAGCCAGTGCTAATAAGCCTTGTCAAATTAGGTTTAGTACTGCAGAACCATTTGGGACCATCAGTGCTTATCAACCTAGTCTCAATGCCAGAAATGACATGACAAGGGCCTCCACTGGCTCCATGAAAAATCACTGAGGTGAGAACCTGTCCCCCCTTGTCATCTCATCTGGGTTTCTCTGCTGTGGGGAGTATCCCTCTCTTCCTTTGCTCCAGATAAGAGTTGGCTGGCTTTTATATACTCTGTTATAGACTATTCTGTACCTTGTCCTCTGCAAAAGACCTCTTTTGGGTTTTCTTTCAAAACCTCTATGTTTTTGTACTGTAGATATTCCTCTGAACAAAACCCTGTAATTGTGATGATTAGTTCCAGCTGGCATGCAGAAAATCCTGTGGTTAATAGAGGATGTAGTAGGATGGAGCGTAGGCTCTGGGACCAAGAATATTTGGAGACTGTCACCACAACTGCATTTCAGTTTTTAGAATGAAGCACAAGAGAATATTGGCATGGGTCTTGATAACTGGGTGAAGGAGGGTAAAATAAGAGTGGTTTCCTCTCCTACACACTTCTGAAAAGAGACTGAGGTCAATAAGCCTGAGTAGGGCTATCTCTGTTAATATCGTTTGGTTATAGAAAAACAAAGATGTCTTTTTTTCCTTCCCCTCTTTGTTTTCCTTCCCTTCTTTGCTTTCCCTCTCTCTTGTTTTGGGGATGATATTAGAGTTCAACATTTGGCATCCTTCAGAGTCTGGACTGTATAGGAGGTACTGTTTAGTGCTTTCCCTTCTAGGTAGTGTAGATTGTTCTTACTGATGTAGGTGCCTTTGTGAGCGCTGAATGTTACCTATTGTAAAAGGGTTTGTATCACTTATGTTTGTAAATGATAAAAAATAGAGTACGTAAGTGAGTTGTTATATGTAGATATCAAGTCTGGCTAGAATGGCAGCCTGTAGAAATCTTGTTCTGTAGGGGCTGTGTTCTGTCTGTGAGGAAATCTGTTGTGTAAAATGGTCACAGTTTTTGAAAGAAGTTTCACAGCAACGTTTTAGAACACTGCGGCAGCTGGGCATTTTATTGTCTTGTATTATAAAATATCCTTTTGCATAGCACGGCAAGGAGGGAGAGAGAGGGAGGTTGTTGTGTTACGTATTACATGCAAGTGATAAATCACAACAGATGAGACAACGGTAACGATTGGATGATGTAAGAAAAAGGCAAAGAACAAGACGTTTGAAAGATCAGAGCATTAATGTGGAGAGCAAGGTGAAGGAAAGAGAAGATCTGGGGAGAGAGACGAGTAAAGAAAGTTAATTTTGAAAACATGGACTTGAAGACAAAGAAGAGAGGAGATACTTGCCAGCGAAGGGATATGTTGGCAGACACAGATGATGGTTGAAACAGAACAGGGGCTGGAAGAAGGGGTAGAAGAAGTAGCAGCAATATGTCTTATAGGAGAGTTAGAGGCGTTTTGCCACCTTGAATGTAAAGGTAAGAAATACTGAATGTGGCAGTGGAAAGAAATAAGATATATCTCTATATACAGTTAAGAAAAAAGTATAAGAGACTAATGAGAAAATAAATTTATTTTTTCCAAGGTTCAAAATAAAAAAGAAATAATCACAGATTATGATACTCTAGAAAGAACTGAAATGTTAGGTGTGAAAGTCTGAGAAGTGATAATGTGTTACCCTTGTTCCCGAAGCCTGAGTGAAGAGTAGAATGGTAGCAAAGCTGTCAGTGCTGAAGGGAAGAGGATGGGGGAATCTGTAGGTAGATAAAAGACTCTCATCTTCCTATGCGAAGCCTGGGGAAGTTGTGGGACACCTGAGACAAGAATTTGGAGCAACAGAAAGGAATGTAGGCTGAACCAACACCACAGTTTCCTCCTATAAATAGAGTAGGAAATAACTGTGGTTCTCGTGTGGGTTTGTGGTTGGGTTTTATTATTTTTAAGGAGGATCACTTTGTGTATGTAAGTATCTGTGTTATCAAATAACAAAGAGGAGGTATTTATTTTTTTCATGTGTTGACCAGAAGTTTTTCAAGAATCATCACTTTCTGATGCAGATATCAGTCTTCCTACTACTGTTTGTCTTGCAAACGTGAAGGATCTTGTAGTGCACCATGGGTCAGAGCCTGCATTTCTTCTCAAGGACTTTATGAAAGTCGAGATGAACACTGTGTTTTCAATATGTTCACTTTGTTTGCAAGGAAACCTTACTCCAGTGATGGCAATTTGACTATTATTTTATTAACTGATTGCTTGTATTCTGAAAATGAGCTGTTCTGTAATGTATGTGACACCTAAAGTCAAAAAACAGTTTGTATGAAAATTCTCCAGCCTGGTAGGGACCCTGGTTTTGAAGTGAGCAGCACTGGGAGTTTTAATTCAGTTGTTAGAGCCGGGTGTCCACTTTCTTCCTCAGTGTGACCCTTGCCAGCTCCATCCCCTGCTTTATGGATCTTTTTTTATTGGAGGAAAGAGCATGAGATGTTGAAACTTTCATTACTGTTTGTGTGCGTGGCACATGCTATACATGTTTCTGTGTTCTTTTTCTCAAAGAAATGAGATAATACATGTGAATGCTGGTGTGATATGGCCCATACTTAAAGGGTATAGCTGGGTACACATCAGTGAGTTAGTTGGCAGGAATAATGTGAGATGAAACCATCTATATCACATGAGCAGCTAACTATGCGTGTAATATCCACTAAGTGGGTGAGCTGATGTGTTTTGTATGACTGCTGGGGAAAAAAAAATGAATTATTCTTAGTTACTTGTATTTTTCCCATGGAAAATAATTCTATCTTTGCTCTTCAAGAGCAGGCACCCACTTTAATCTGCTCTTCTAAACATTTTGAGCATTTTTATACCCCCAATGTTGTCTAAAGGTTGCCATAGCTAGCTGTGATAAATTTGCAAGGCTGTTGCTCCAAACCCCTCCAGGTTAGTGGGGCTGAAGTCTGGTTGATATTCCGCCCATTCCCCAAAGCTGAGGAGGACTCTGCTGCCTGGGCATGTGCTGCTATTTCAGGGGAGCAGCTCTGCAGGGAAGATCAAAAGCATCACAAGCATGTTTTTCCTCTGCGAATTCCTAGCGTAGGATTTTTGGAAACATATCCCAGTGGTTAAATATAGCTATATATTTTCAAGTAATCCTATTTTGGGGTGGTTCTGAGCAATGTAGTGTAAGGGGAACTTTTTGGTGTTCTGGTAAGCGTTCCCCCTGCTTTGCTTTGGGAGTTTGTATCTTACTGTCAGTAAATGTTCAGAAAATTGATCTGTTTTAATGCCACTACAGTAACAAATGGGTATCTTTTGGCCTTAACCCATGGTATGATCCCTCACAGCTGAAGGTTAGCTGGAGGGGAAGATGTTACCCAGAGCTGTGCCAGACTGGCCAGTGGCAGGCACCAGCTTAGCTCCTTCGACTGCCTGTGGAGGCACTTGGCCAAATATTGAGTTTAAGAATGTTTAAAGCATTTTCTCTAAGCATCCTGTGTTTCTGTTGATCATGTATGAACCCGTGTTGTCATGTAGAGAAGAATGATTTACTACAGAGGTGATCTGCCAGGGTGCTTGAACTTGGATGTCCTTCCTCCTCACTTTATAATGACTGTTGCTCCTAGATAAGATTCAGTTTACTGTCTCTATTTTTTTCCAACAATCCAGACTGTTGTTATGCTGTTATGCTTACCATTTGTGTACTGTTATCAGTGAGACAGGCGTGGTTGGATCATAGGTTTCTGGGTTGCAGAGCTTGCAGGCTAAAGAAAACCACAGGCCACTCCCTCACCCCTGCCATCACCCTCCATAGAAAATAACATGATAAATAGAGCTAGACTGGATTGGGAAAGGCCACTATATACATCTCCCCACCATCAGGCATGATAAAGTGTCACTGAACAGAATCTTGTTTAATTTCTGGGGAGAAAGGCTTCCAAAACTCTTCTGCGTGCAGAGATGGGAGATGAGGCAGAATGTGCCTGCTGTTCTGTACGTTGGGTGGGTGTACGTGACACCTTCGGAGACATTGCGGATGACAGTCTGTCATGCCCATAAGGGATCGTCTTCATGGTCTGTCTGCTGGGCTGTTTAAAAACAGCAGAGTGAAACTATATATTAAACAAGAACGTCAAATTTCTCTGTCAGGTTTACGATGTAAGAATTAAAGCTGTTTGTATGGCAACTCTTCTGGTGCCTAGGTCTTTGTTTCTTTTTACAGGATACGTAGTACGAAGCTCTTCACTCTTGAATATCTGAAACAGATCGTAGCTTTCACAAAGGATTACATAGCCCAGAGAAATAAACTTATTGTCTATGTGTCTTGTCATAAATCTTTGATTTCCGGGCATTGTTTATACACTGTAACTGTGTGATAATGGTTATTTTAATTGATTAGTCTGTGAAGGTAATACATATCCAGAAAAGTTTATTCTTTTGCTTTTTATGTTGGATTATTTTTATATATTTAATATCTGAGCTAAACAGTACTATTGCACTTGTTCTAAGCAATTATGCAGGAGAATTTCAGTAGGAGATGTTATCCAGGATCCAGGTGCAAGGAAGGAGGGGGCACATATGTGTTGGTGTCCCTCCAGCCACCAGAATAAATCAGTTGGGAACAGGTGAAGCTGTGACCCTCAGGCCTCGAGACATAAGTATGCATATCAGCCAAGACGGAGAGGGTACGCTGCGCCTGGGAACGGGCTGCAGCCATAGCTCCCTTCCTGGGGATCTTTTTTAGAAATGAACAACTGTTAATGACTATACTGCAAGAGTTCCTTCCCATGACACAGCCGTGAGATGACCATTACTGCTTCTTTAGTTGTGTGTATTTAAATAAACAAAACCCGATCATTTGCTGGTGTACTGTCATCCCACTCCCAATAATTGAAAATCTAGTAATATACTTACATTACTGAAAATTAATTTTTGATTGGTAGGTTATTTTAGTTTCATAATCAATCACTTAATACAGTGCAGCAGTACTAATACAAAACTTTTTTCTGAGGTAAAAGTTCTGTTTGTGACAAAATGTTCTGTGTAGTTCTTTCTACGTGAGTTTTGTTATATTCTGGATTCCTGTTGCAAATTCAAGTTAATGATATGCAGAGCCTTCAACACTTGAGATAGCATTTGAGGAAATATAACAGCGTACAAGAGGCAGCACTCACTGCATTGAGTGGTTTTAGCGTCAGTCCTTCCTTTTAAGCATTTATACTCTTTTAAAAATACTGTTTTATGTAGAATTCAAGGATATTTTGGGAAGAAGTCCATCTTCAGTAGATGGTGATCATATTTTACATTTAGTCCCAATTGCACAGCCCTAGAAACGTAACTTCCAGTCTGGAAGGCCCAGGTAGAACAAGGTCTCCTGCGAGCAACCAGGGAAGGTGGAAATGAAGCATTCATGGGACTCGCTACCCTCCTCATTATGTAGTTACTGAGCCCAGCCATGGTTTCTCCCCATCTGTTCCTGTCTTCAGTTATACATAAGCAGAGATTTCGTGCCAATAATGTAGAGTTAGTGTGGTATGTGCTAAAATCTAGTCAAGTGTCTACTGAGACCAGCGAAGAGTTTGATCTATATCCTAAATTAATGATTCCCCAGAGGCAGGATACTCTGCTGATGTTTGTTTTGCAAAGTTGAACTTGTTGTTGCTTAACTAATCATAATTTAGGATGTCTCAAGATTTGAAATTATGCACAAATTATCCACTTCAACTTTTCAAGTATATTTAAGGCCTGATCCCGAAAAGCTGATCCAAAAATAATATTTCCAGGAATATTTTCAAAGAAATTACCTTTTACTTTTTTTTTCTCCATAGGAAAGTTTCAGTTTTGAATAAACAAACCTGAAAAACCCCTGAAAAGCTGAATTTCAAAATAAACTAGGAAAATTTCTACAGCCCTTCCATCTACCTCTCCTAGACCACATTAGCTTTGGCAAGCCTTGTGAGTCACACGGGATTGCCTGAAACCATTCACAATACAAGAACACCCCTTTGGTTGCTCTTTGATGTGATTAGAAATTGTGGCCATCGTGACTCTGTTTATATTGGGCATGTTGTGAGTGAATATTGAATATTTGTCCCCTTATTTCCAGAGGAAGAGCTGAGGCACAGGAAAGCTAAGGTTTTACCCAGGGTCACAGAGAAGGGGGTGCAAGAGGTGAGGCTTAGGCTAGTTCTCTAGCCTTAGGTTAGTGCCCAACTGTTCTTTTCTTTAAAAACCCAAAATAATGCAATTGTAACAGAGAGTCAACTCTTCACATACATGTGAAAGTAATGTACCCATGATTTTTGTTTCTGGCTTCAGAATACAGATTAGCTTCATTTGCCCTTATGTTACATCTGTTATTTCTAAGATATCCACCAAGTTCTGTCAAAATCCTGAAACTTAATTTTGAGACATTTTTATCCAGATAGTCAGGAGCAGCATATGAACACTTGGAGCAACGTATTATTTTCTTTAAAAAAAGATACATTTTGCTTGGGATAACTACAAATGAAGATGTATTTTAAACAAAGCAATAATGGTATTTATATTCTCCTGGGGAAAATTGAATTTGCACTTTTACCTTGGTGTTTTTTATGTATAATTATGTTTAGGAAATAGTGCAAATGAGACATCATTTGAGGGGAGAACCTCCGTTCCCCCAAACTCCAGGGTTTTAAGGATTGTCAGTGTAATGGCTTAAGATTTTAAGGCTCTTCCTACACTTTGACATAAAAATATCGAGCATAAAAGCTTGATCTGAAAATACAGGCAAGGAATACATTTTGCATTAAACAGCTTGCTGTAAACAGCTTGTGTTAGACTCTTTTCTGGTTTCCACATTGTATGTGAAGTTTGCTGGAATATTGCATAAGGCTTTGTGAAACTTTAAAAACTTTCGCATGAAATCAATCTTCTCTTTCTCCTCTGAAAACTAATATACTGGCCGTAACATGGAGCCTCAAGTTAAATGGAAAGCGCTGGTCTCAATATAAGTAGGGGTTTTCTGGATAAGCTCATAAAATTGCTACGTCTGTCAGTGTAAAAGTTGGGAGCAGAGGTCTTACATCATAACATGAGAAGCTTCCCGGGGTTTCTAAGTGAAGGAACCTACAGTAAATTTAATTCTGATTTTTTGTTTGAGAAAAACATCTGTATCTGTCACAAGGGCAGCACTAGTTATGACTTACCCTGTGTATTTGACTTGGCAGAGTTGGATGGACAGCTTTGGCTGTAGGCAGTTTCCATATTCAAGTCTTAGTCTAAAATAGTCAACATTCAACATATATCAGTGCCCACGTATGGGTCTTCGTTTACAGGCTGTGGGCTGAGGATATTTGTTTTGGGCTTTTTTTTCTGGTGTGTCCTATTCTGCTCATACAGGCCAGGGTATGTTTCCTAACTCTTTTTCTTTCTAGCACTGACAAGAATAGAAAGTGAAATTGCTATTGTATGACAAGTGCAAAAACTTGTGTGGTGTGGTGGCCAGTGTTGTTGGAAATGCATAAGTATTGTAAGGTACGTTTGAGAATAGAGGGAAATCTGAGTAAAATACCTGGGAAAGTAATAGTGGAATGAGAATTAAGTGTATTCTGATCCACACATAGGAATTCAATAAAACTGTTAAATTTGTGTGTACTCGAGTTCCATATGCGTAGGAGCTAGGAAGGAATGAGGAGTGTGCAGGTCTGGTGGGAAGGAAAACTGTGATGTGCAATGATGTCCTTTACAAAAGTACTTAGAAATCAGTAAATATGTGTGACCACTAGCTCTTAATCCTGCTTTTCCAGCAAGAGGCTGATGGTCTTACTGGTGTAACAAAGCAACTGCTGCTTCCACAGGTTGGTCTGGCGCTTGAAAGTTAGGCATGTGCAGTACTTCTTAGCCATGGATGCCTTCTGCTCTGCTCTGGGAGCAAATGCCACCCAGAGGTTCATCTTAAGAGGAAGTTTTCAGGTAGCTGACTGAAACATGCATTTTGCTTCTGTGAATATGACAACGGGAGCTGTGACACTTGATAAGTCTGAACAGCAGTTTAATTCTGTGGGGTTTTATTTTTTCATATCCTCTCCTAATTATAAGAAAGGAGGAGGAGCTTCCAGAGGCAGGCAGCCCCTCAGGTGCGGGCTCAGCCGTCCTCGGTTGGTGTGTAGGAACGTTTCAGAATAAATACTCGTTGTGTGGGATGTGGGACTGATAATGTGCTTTCATAGTTGACTATACCTGAAAGAGTTTATATGCAGTGGTTCAAAATTGCAAATTTCATTTGGTGCTTTTGGCCAGGCAGTATAACAAGGCAAGGCTCAGTTTTGGACACTCTAGGTAGTGTGCCTGAGTGAGATAATCACTGTGGATGTCTGTCCTTGGTTTTCCTTCTCCTTTTGCACAGCTTTCCCCTATTTTGGGTAGGCGGGAAATGAGAGCATCCAACTGCCATCATTCCTTCTTTGCTTCTGCTGTGTTAAATGTTGCTGGCAAAGCAAATGAGAAATTAGAATTGTCAGCCAAAAACCAATTGTAGCTCACAGTGAAAAAGAAAATATACATTTCCCTTTGGTAAATCCAGTCTTTTCACATCTGCTTAAAGGGTTTAAGCAATACATGGACTTGGCCAAGAAAGGGCCTGTAGAGTCTCAGTGACGATTTGTTACTGAATACTGTCATTTCAAGGAGGCAGCTGTACTTTGTGTCAGAAGTCACCATGGCGCAGGGTCATTAGGACTTTACTTAGCTGAGATCTATCCAGGAACTTCCCTTCTATCCTAGGTACACACATCTACATGGTCTAACAACCATGCTACTATCTCCAACCCTTTATGCACTGGGGCATCTTTCTCTGTAATATTATATTTGCAGATCATTAATAGTTCTTACATTAATACATCAGGGGCTAGAGACAGAATCCTTCCTTGGAGCTTTTATAGGTAAAATTCATTAAATGTTTCACTGTTGGAAACACTTTTCTTTAAACAAGTGACATAATTTCTGATGCATTAGACTAATTCTGAAACTGAGTTTAGGATTATTCTCACTTGGGCCACTTGCCACAAAGTATTATTCACACCTTAAGCTGTTTGACGTAAGATTTCAGTAGCTTTCTTAACTTCAGTTTTTACAACAGGAAAAATCAGTCATTGCATCCCTCGCACATCCCAACATCACTGTTTTCATTCTCAGCACCTCAGGGGGGGTAGAAGACAACTCCCTGGTTGAGCATTCGGGGCTTTTGCCTCGCATGAGACTCCAGAGTGCCAAGTGAGGGTGAGCCCTTTTCCACTGGAGCTGGATAGCAGTCACAAATTGCTTTTATGTGGGCCACCAGCCAGTCATTGTGTGGGAAGCACCCTGAATTTCTATCAACACTGTTTTAATCATTTCAGCTATAGACCTGCATTTGGCATTTCATTTTCTTCTTGAATTTCCCCAGATTTTTTTCCTTTTTGGGCTGTTTTTCCTTCAAAATCAACTAGTTCCTCACATTCCCGTCATTCTGCCATGTAACATTTACACAGTATCATCTGTGATACTGATGTTAACAGAATCATTAATGCTTTTTTTGTCTTTCAGTTGTATTTGTTTAGTGAATTCCTTGTGTGTGTGGTGCTGTACATCCCTGTAGGATCTTATCATAGTACTTTATTTTCTGAATGTAGGAGGTTTGCTTTTGAAAGCCTCTGTTAGTACCTCTTTATTTCATCATGCCTGGTTTTAAGTACTGAAATAGGATATTTTCCTGTTTCTATAATGTTTTGATTCTTAAGCGTTCTTGACTGTAAAATCATATGTAAAATAATCATATGTAAATCTATGTAAAATCATAGATTTTTGGTAGTACACTTCCTGCAATCTTTTTTTTCTGCATTTTATATTACCGTATGTTTTTTTTCCCCTCATTCTTTTTCTATATCAATATAGCATGAAAAAGCCCTTGCTTCTTACAGCCTTTAGCCAGGCATTACAATGGGTGCAGCAAGGTAGCCCATCTGTCCAAGGCAGCGAGGTCCAGGTCACTCCACCTGTGTTCCAGATACATACCTCAAGCATTAGTACTCTGCTGGGGAGTCATCCATCAGTCTAGGCATGGGAGCTGTATATCTTAATTAGATAGCTAAAATCCATGGCTTTGTCCCAGGGAAGAGGTGGTAGTGATTTTAAAGGGCGCTCCTTGAATCTGAACCGGCTCTGCAATGAGGATGAGATTAGGAAGTCAGCAAGGACTACTATGTAGCACCAAGAATGAGGGCATGGATGAGGAACTTGCTACCCAGAAGTAAATCTTAATCTTGTGGTCACTCTGTCCTAAAGGAGGGTTTGAGCAAAGATGAGGGACCTGGGAAAAGAAGCAGAGCAGGACTGAAAGAGCTGCTTTGAGTTTCTACAACTGCAGATCTTGAGATGAGATATTGCTTGTCTTTACTCACTAACCTAAGTAATCCTCCTTATTAGGAGGGGAGAAATCTACCCACAACTGTGGAAAACTGGAAATGTTCTTGGAAAGATGAAGACGTGTTAAGTGCAGGTGGTAGAAATGGATTGATGCTTTTGTGTGATGTTCTTGAAAAGGTGAACTTTGGCTCTCTGACAAAGTCCCAAATCACTTCAATAAAAGAGCCATGTTGAAAACTTGAAAGGGTTGTTGAGCACTGAGGAAGGAAATGAGTAGAGAATGAGTGTCGTATCATATTGAACTGTGGATAAGTGAACCTTTGAACTGCACCCTGCTACAAGCTTTAAGGTCTGAACATTACACGAAATGGATTCTTTGGTATCTGGGTTTGGAAGTCGATAGTATACTTATAGTAGACTGTATATTTTTGTATAGTATATCTCAAAGTATAATGAGGTTGATAAAAGTTTTGAGTATGTCAGTGTTTGTAATTGTTGAAATCACAGGTAATGCCAGTAACTGCTTTTTTTTTTTTCCCTGATATAACAGTAAAAATATTCTCTTCTATTTATAGACAAAGTACCTTGAGAGAAATCCATGCTGGAGGTTTTCTGGCAGCTTCCCTTGTGCTTTTTTATTACTTTGAGAAGGATGGGAAACGCAGGTCGGGTGCTGGGAGCTCAGCCTCCAGAATGCCACACAGCCCTCACTTGTGTATTTTTTGGGGGGCAGGCAGGAGCTGGCAGGGAAGCTGGATCTTTCATGTTCTTTTGATGTCTCCAGACTTCATAGAAGAAAGGTAGTCACATGAGAGCAACTGTGGGGCTTGGCGTCTGTCTGCTTTCTTACCTATAAAGTGAAAGCAGTGTTTGGTTGCAAAGTTTTGGGAATTAATAAATTAATGTTGGCAAAATGTTCAAACATGGAGACCCTATTGTATCACTTAGTGATTACCATAATTAAAGCAAAAATTGTTCAGTGGTATTATCCAAAAGTCTTCTGTGTAACCACACATGAAACACGTGATATTTCCTAAAATGTTGTTCCTTGAAGCCTCTCGAGGTGTCTAAACTTAGGCTCCTGCATAGCAGTGCTTTGGTCTGGGGGGCCGGCATCTCTCTGCATCTTCTGAATATGACAGCAGAGTTTTGGTGGTAGCTTGGTGGGAAACTCGGTGTGAAGCTACTGCAAGATCTCTGTTATGATGTTGAGGTACAGGGGAAAAAATGCCTAACTCATCCAACCCTTCTGGAGTTCACTTTGTTGGGTAGGGTTTGAGTCCAGTCTGTATACAGCAGCTGCAGTCACTAACACTCAGACCTGTTGTGCAGAAGATCCTACCTGGTCAAAATTAATTTTATACCATGCAATTTAGTACCGTTGTGCCATCTCTCTGAAAGGCAGGATTTGCCCCACAGTCAGCACCCAGACTTGCCTGTCATTTCTGACACGCGGAGGATGTCACGAGTGAACACGTTTTGGATTCCAGCTGGGGTTTCCAGTTACAGTTTTATATTTGACTGCTTTTGTGACTGGAAACTTTTGCCAGCTGTCAACTTCAGAGCAAGTGGCAATCTGCCTTCTCAAGCAAATGCAGCCTCTGTGTTTATTTTCGGTTTCGTGTTTGTTATGCTTATTGTAGGCTAAAAATCCTGGCATAACATCCTTGACCCTTTAGTAAGAAACGTAGTGATCGCCTTTCGTGGTTAGAGTATTGACTAACTCGCTTCATGCAAGTGCAAATAACAAAGTCCTGACCCACGTAACACTCGATCAATTTAGGACCTTAGTAACCGAGGAGGTTTCATATTATGGTTTCCACGTAATGAGCAAAGGGACTTTTTATGTGATACAAAGACTGAGTGCAATAAAGGGTGGCAGGAGATGAAAGTAAATGATATTACAATGCATTTTCTTTTTGTGTCTCTTTTGTTTTTTTGTTTGCTCTTGAACAGATTGAAAACATAGATGCGTGCCTGAGTTTCTTGGCTGCCAAGGGGATTAACATACAGGGGCTGTCAGCAGACGGTGAGTCAATGGGTTGTTTTACATTTAATTTTAAATGAGAAACCTGAATTACTGCTTGTGATTGTAACCGGTACAAGGAGTGTAATGGAAGATTAATATGGTTAATTTGACAGTCTTTACTCCTTTTTTCCCATCTCAGTATGAAAGGTAGGTAAAATAGATATCTAATCTCCACACAGCTGAGTTGCAAAAATAATCAATGAGACCAAATTAGAATTCAGTCACTTCTTTGTTTCTTTCTGTTAAAAACCAGAAATTTCTCATCAAAGTTTTATAATTAGCACATTGATCAGAGTGTAGATTTTACAGATATTTGAAGTGAACTGCTGGTGGTTGTTTGCCTTTTGAGAAAGAAATTTACTTCCTCATTCTTTAATTATTCTCTTACCTGAAGAAATGTCCTGCTTTCTTTTCTTTTTAAAGAAAGATTATTTTAGTTTGTTTTGAAATGCACAAAACAATAAAATCCAAATGTTTTGAACCAAAACAAAAAAGACATTTTGACCTCTAATTAATCACTCTGCTTTTGAAGAGCACCAGAATTTTTCTGAAACCCAAACATGACTCAGTGTACTATATTCCTTTATGCCAGTGCATGATATCTGTCAGGATGTATGGTAACTTTTGGCTCAGAAGCTGTTTAACTGCTGTCTTATTAAAAGATCAAACAGATTTCTGTCATCCTCAGCACCAGCTTTCACTTACAGTTTCATTTAAATACTCTGGAAAAACAGTTGGGTTCAGTAGCTGCTCAGGCAGACTTTGAATATATGATATGTCCTTCAGTGCTTCACAGCACAAATAATTGGATGTGTGGCATCAGGTGAGACTTCAAGTTATATTTGGTGACTAAGTCTCTTTGCACACTTAGCTTTGAGGAGGAGGTTATGTCATCAAATCACACGTATACTTTTAGTTGTGTGTGAATAGCTTAATTACCTGTATGTTTAAAGCCATGTTTTCTTCCTCTAAAGGAATCCTATAGCTCAAAGAAGGCAAGAATGGATGTGTGGGTGTTGTGGGCTGACCCCGGCCGGCAGCTAGGCACCACGCGGCTGCTCGCTTACACCTAGCAGGATGGGGGAGAGAATAGGAAGAGCAAAAGTGAGAAAACACATGGGTAAAGTTAAAGATAGTCTAATGAGTGAGGGAAAGAGGAAGAAAAATAACCAGAACAAGCGATGCAAAGGCAATCACTCACCACCTCCCACCAGCAGACAGATGCCCAGCCCGTTTCTGAGTGATGGCTGCCTCCCCAACACCCTCCCACCACCCGCCTCAGGTTTTATTGCTGAACGTGACGTTGTATGGCATGGCACATCCCTTTGGTCAGTTGGGGTCAGCTGTCCCCGTTGTGTCCCCTGCCAGCTTCTTGCCCACCCCCAGCCTGCACACCGGGGGAAGGCAGTGTGGGGAAAAGAGAAAGCCTTGACACTGTGCGAGTATTGCTCAGCAACAGCCACGACACTGTTTTAGTCACAAATCAAAACCCAGCACCATGCGCTTTCTGATCACGATTTGAAGTCTTAGCTGAAACACACTTTCCCTTGTTGATGGTAAATGGTGTTTATGAAATGTATTCCACTGTGAATGAACTTCATGGTGAAACCATCATGTACGCTAGTTTTATATATGTACATATTTAAAAAATATTACAAAAATATAAAAACTTTTATAAAATTACTATAAAATTAAAGCTATTGTTTTTAACAAACTGTTATTAAAAATTACTATTTAAAATTACATTTTGACAATTTGGAAAATAGCTTAAAGAAGTCCTCAAAAGGAAGACCCCTACCTCATCCTAGTCTATGACCTCTTACAAGCCAGTTCAAAGTGTGTATTTGAAATGTAATTTCTGTAAGTTTGAGGTGATTTGTAAGTGTGGAAAGCAAAGTAGCAGATGTTTAGTACATATTACTTGAACCTGAATATGCCACAACTAGTAGGAGAAGAGGGGGCTGAACATTAGCTGTCGTTTTCTGTGGCATATCCTTAAGCTGGGTTAGAACATCAATAATAAATCCTTTCCTCCAAAGAGAAGCTTTAAAATGGTCAGCCCAAATACTGCCTGCGTTATATGCCTCGATAGCTCAGTTAGAAGGATTCTCATGTCAAGAAAAGAAAGTGAGCTAAAACTTCTAACAGCAGAAAGTCTGTTTACCAGGAAATGGTTAAAAAGAAAATGCAACCAAGTCCTTAGTAAAAGCCAATTTTGACCTTGATGTGATATGTAAATATTATATAATAAATTTCACATTATTTACCTGTCTTAATACAGTGTAAAATCTAATAAAAATAGCAGATTAGTTGATGAGAAAACTGTCTCGTTGTGCAAAGTTGACGGCGTAGTGTTGTTCACGCTGGGGCAGGGACAGCATGATTAATGTTCATTGCTCTTCTACCAAATCACAATTCAGTCTCAGCAGGATATAGGTTATCCCATGGCTTCGCTGATTTTGTATTTCTTCCTTTCTTTTGTACTGTCTAGGAATTAACGTATTAAATCATACAGAAGAGACCAGTAATGTTTGCTGCCAACATGTGAATGAGAACATTTACTGGCTCCACCACTAATGTTGAAGGAAAAGAGTGAAAGCTAGAGAGGAAGAGGAAAGGAACATTTTTTATAAAATGAAGTTAAAAAGACTTGAATTCAACAATAAATTCAGTTTCTGTTCTTAGTGACTCCTTAACTGTGCTGAGGAAAGAGGGGGAAACTGAACAAGAGAGAATAGAATCACTTAAAATGAAGAGTGCCATAACCAAACAAGCCAGTGTTTTTACGTGAGTTCCCAGGACCTGCTAGGTTAACTGCAAATAACTTTATTTACTTCGCTGGCAAATCCTTTTCTAGGAGAAAGTAGAAGATCGTGATTGCTTCCAAATGGAAATCAACATTGAAGTCTTTCCTGGGTTGCCCGAGAACACGTATTTTTCAGTAGTGCAGTTTTAGTGTGGCTAACCAGTGTAGTCCATGTAAACCAGTTCTGTTTTTTCTAGTGCCACGTGCTTTACAGGATCAGACACAATAGAAGCTTTACAGAAGCAGATGCAAACAAGCTTGACTAAATAACAGTGACAGACCATTTTTCTTCTTCTTCATTGGTTTACTTTGATCTGTATTCTGTATGTAGTGAGTAATTTATGATTTGCAGAAATTTCATTCACAAGTGTTAGAGGAATCACATAACAACATTTCTCTAGTAATCTATCCAGCAGACTTTTCTTTACCTTTTCTTTGTCCTGAACTGATTTTTTTTTTTAAATTTCCACTGAGTGTACTGTATTTTTGTGAAGACAGAGAAGGATGATTGGCAAGCTACAGTGGTGGAAATTCCAGCTGTAGGTGAAACAAGCAGCAAGGGAGATACTCCAGGACAGAAATTTCCAAAGGGTAGATTTGTGGGGATTCTCTGAAAACCAAATTCCAGTTTCCTCTCAAATATCTAGAGCACTTGTTTCAAATATATAAGACGAGTCATTTTTCGCTCCAAATTTAAAATGAGTGGGTGACATGCCCATCTTTATCTAAGTTAATATGCACATTTAAGCTGACGCATGTACTGGAGGGGACTTAAAGCAGAAAGCAGTAGAGGCTGCACTGATGGCAGAGCACAGTGAGGTTGAAGTACTCTCTGCAATACTCTTTTTGTACAAAGTGCAGGGGCAAACTGCCAGGCGAATTACCTCAGCCTATCTTGAAGATAAGAGAAACAGAACTACCTCTGAAAGTCCTGTTTGAAATATTTTGCTTAAAATCCAGAGGGAAAGAAACTGCTGCTTTTGAAACTTGTTAAAGGTGTTTTTCTTTTGATTATTATTTTTTTGGTCACCTTAGAAAAATGTCAAAAGCAGGTTTCCCTTCTGATAAATACAGCAGAAGACACACATACCTATAGAGAGCAGCAGGTTTTAGGTGGGTTATTGTTATAATGACCTCTCACTCCACATTGAAATCAAGTCCTTGTTTCCAATTGCGTGTAGCTTTCCTAAGTTTAAACAGGCAGAGCCATGGTAATTTCTGTTATCTTCTGGCCCGTATTTGTGCAGTTAAGCTTCCAAGTGCCTCTGGCTCTGTTTAGTTATGCTTTGGCCTGTGATTAAGTGCTACTTTCCTTACAATTCCCATGAGTAATTTGAGTTCTTTACTGAAGATAAGGAGATCCTTTTTACTGTGCTTTCCTGTCTTTTGTGTCTGTTTTACTTTATTGTCTACTTCCATCCGTGTCCTCCCTAGCTCTAAACACAGGAGGATGAGAGAAGGAACCTGCCTGATGCAGATGCTGATGGCAGTGGGAGAAGGCTGGGTTTGTGGCATAGCACTGCATGGGAGCAGGAGTGGACTGGGAAAAGGGGAAGCAGGCAGGACTTGCTGGCACCCCGCTGTCCAGGAAGGGACTAAAATTGGCTAAGGAAACAAAGGAAGACAGAAGATGGCTGCTTGAGGGCCCTGGGCTTGATAATCATTTAAACAAGAGAACAGGGACAGTGATGGGAAAGAGCACTGGTGAAGAGGCTGGACTGCGGGGACATAAAAATGGGTAAGGAAATGAAGTCCAGAAGTAGGAGAGCAAAGGAATATCCTGGGTCTGGGTGATGATCAGGACCGCTTAGGTAAGGTATGGGAATTGCTGAGGAGATGGGCATGGGCCAGAACAAAATTAAGGGAGAAAGTAAGTTAGATTAGCGGCTAGGAAGAAAAGGTAGATTGAGGCACAGGTAGACAAGGAGACCAAAGCTGGAAGCCGGTATAGACGGGAGCAAAATTTTTAAGCCATGAGCCTGAGATTTGCTGGGTAAAGGGCTTGGGGTTAAGAACAGAAGCTTGTTAGACAGCAAAAATAAGCAATGTGCGCAGAAATGCAGCCGGGAGAGGGAATAAAGGATAGGCCAGGGCCCATTACAAAGTCAAAGCAACGTTTCATCCAGAATTGGGATCAGAAATTAAAATTCTGGTTCTTATCTTTGTGCTTGGCCACTGTCTTGCCACATGCCTTTTTCCTTCCCCTCTTGCACTAATCCATGTAGAGGAATTTAAAAGCATAGGGCGACAGTAACTTAGTTCAAGTGGTCTCTATAGTGCAGACAAAAGTTCATCTGTTTGATGTAACTTTTTTAATTCACTTTTTAAATTTAGGAAATTAAACATGCTAAATAGTTGCGGTACATTATTAAAGTTGTCTGCAAGACTGAATCAGCCCTCTTGCCTGTTAATTATGATACAGCTGTTAACTGCACGTTTTGGTATATGTCTTTATATTTGTACTTCTGTTTGTTTTTACATTTTCACATTTGATATTGCATAGAAGAACAGGATGGCTTTTAGGAATTGCAATGTTTTTTCATTCACTGTCAAGCTATCTTTAGGTACCTTGGGTATCCATTCTTTACCTGCTTGTGGTAGAATCAAACTGGTAATTATCTGTTTTCATACAGCTATCTCACCTAATAATCATATTTTCTAGTGCAAAACTTGCATCAGATTTTCTTGGTGGAAACAATTAGTCTGATATTCCAGAAATGACAGAATACTGTGTGATGACTGAGTAGTTTCTCTTCCTCGTGCAAATTTAGGACTGAGAAGTCATTTACAGCGTGCTGTTTTTAAGGCACTGGTTGTTGTATGGGTTTTGGTTTGGGTTTTTTTAGTTAGTTTAGCTTAGAGAAACTGTTTAAAGGAACTATCTTTTTATGCACACTGGCGTTAACACACAGACTATAGCAGAAATGGATGACATCGTGCAGTCACTGCAGGGGAGAAATTAGTTAGTTATTTGTAGTTGGTGCTCGCTGGTAATTAGCTGTAATGCTGATTAGGTGTGTATAAAGCCTGTTGTATCCAAGGAGCTGAGTTCAGGCCGTGTGATGAGGAGTGCAGTGACTGACCCGCTGTACTGTCAGAGAGAAACAAGGACTGGTGGCTGACAGTGACTTCTGAACGTTGCCTTACAGAAATCAGGAATGGGAATCTAAAGGCCATCTTGGGCCTTTTCTTCAGTTTATCTCGATACAAGCAACAGCAACAGCAGCCACAGAAACAGCAACCGCAACACCATCCATCCCAGCAGCCTCCGCCAGTATCCCAGCAAGCAGGGCCTCCGTCCCAGTGCCAGGTTGGGGTGCCGCAGCAGCAGGTGCCAGCTTCGCTCCAGACTCCGTGCCAACAGCCCCCACAAGCTGCGCAGCATCCATTCAAAGCACAACCAGAAATGCAGTCAAGGTGGGGAAATTTCCTTTACTTTGTTTTTTTTTCTTGTTTCTTTTTTTTTTCCTTCTTGTTAAAGATCTTCAAAAGCCAAAGAAACTTCTTTATTAAGTTCTACTCTAGAATAAAGAGTGTGTTGGAAATCAAATGCTGGGTAGCAATTGACTTCACACCTTCAGAAATCAAAACAGATGGGCTTAAATGTTCTCTGTGATGGAAATGTGCAGTTCAATGGGTGTAAAATCTAGACCAGGGAACTACAGTATTTTATAAGGATGTTTTTCTCAGTATTCCTTTTGCTCCTTTCTACTCGCAAAGCACATATATCATTGCCATTACAGAATATATATTTTGGGCATGTGAAAACCAACTTCAGTTCTTGGTTTACAAGAATTTCAGTCCTAAGAAGTGGGAGGTTCTGACAGTGGTTAAAGAAATAGAGCTCATCACAGCTGGTGACAGTCAAAATCAAATCTAGGCTTATTGGTCAAAAATATGCTGCTGACTTACATGAAAAATAATTTTCACAATTGGTGTTTGTTGGTGTTCCTGTATGAGAACACAGATAAGTAGAGGGAGTCTTTGTCCTTTAAATGTCTTTAATCCTAGGGGTGTTCTTTGCAGGTTAGAATAGAAGCAATTTATGAAGGCAGTACCACCATGAGTGCACGTACAGCCTTTTCTTGCCTGACCCTTCCACTGCTAAGAGTGAGGGTTTTAGTGGGGATAAGTGGGCAGGATTAAAGACTGGAGCCAATATTTGCACAATTACTAAAGTATGAAGGCTTTTTTTTTTTTAGTATCTCAAATTAAGTTAAGGCTTATTTGTGTTAAAATAACACATATTAAGGTGAACACTAGCTTGAGTGCTGCTTTATGAGGGATATAAACAGTTTAAATGAGGCCTTCCAAGTGAGACTACTCAGAGCTTATTTGGGTTTTGCTTATGTCTTCCGTCATGAATCATGCTCATTTTGGGTGTAAACAATATTTTCGTATAATTGAAAAACATAGTGTTGTTACAGCATGTATAAACTTGTACAGGAATGAATTACTGTAAAACAAAGATGTATTTGAACATATTTCTGTGACTTTTCTGTCAAAAACATGCAGAGATGCATGCAACCATTTGAATATTGCTGTGATGTTTCAGTCCATCGTGTGGATTGTGCTGGGTTTCAAATAATTTAAAAATATCTAACCTGAAGGGCTTAAATGTCATGTTTTCTTAGTATATACTAAAGTAAATTGCTCAGATTCTGCAGAAAAATACATATAATAAAAGATTGAAAAAGAGTAATAAAGTTGGGGTTTGCACGCAGAATTGCATGTTCATTACTCTATAAAAATTAATTCATTTCAGATTTTAGGAGTTTTGATGTAAAGTTATACTTAGGCAAGAAGCTTTTTTCCTGTGAAATTCATAAAAACTCTTTCCTCCCTAAAACTAGTTACTAAGTTCTTTGTTCAATGTTATCTTCCGCTTTTTCTTTCCTGTCATACAGTGCATCTCCCAGGGACTCATCTCAAAGCAAAATCATCCGATTCACTCTTGGTCAGAAAAAGTCTTCTAGGTTAGCATTTCCTCATCTTCTGCAAAGCATGAATAATCCTTCTGCAGTATTTCTGGATGCATGTTTAGGGTTCCTGTTGAAAATAGTTTGTACCTAGGTGTTTTACAAACAGCTGAAACGTGGAAGTGTTAGATGGATTTTAATTTTTTTCTTTTTTTTTTTTTCAAGGTGTGGAATGCGTTCTGGCCCGCAAGAAAATCATTTGGTTTTCTTGTCCTTATGAGCTTTTGCTTTTGAGAATAAAACATGGTTCTGGGAGTTCTGTCCCCACTGTACCCATCTGTAGTTGTATTTAGATCTGCATTATTGAAGTGACAAGCATCAGGCTAGTGTCTTAGCTAGTAGGGGGAGCAGCACGTGCACCATGTGAGCCCGAACAGCACCGTGTGGGTCTGTCTCATCAGAGCTCCTGCACTCCCCTCTGCTCTGTAGCTGAGCACATCTAGTCTCCCTGAAAATGATTACTAGGTATTTCAGTCTTTTTTTTTTTTTTTCTGAATCCCAGCATGACTTGCATGCCAGCTCGTATGACCATCTCATCTCAGTGATCATAAGGTGTTGTTAAAGTGGTTATTAATCATGTTTACTTTTACTAATATTATATATTAAAATGTAATGTAATGGAATTTTTATATAGTCATACATTGGTAAACTATACCTTTTTTGCTAAGCTTGTGAACTATTACTTGTAATTTTTATTCAGCTTGGCAAGTTCGTATAGATTGTTAGCTCTGCTGTAGAATTTGGATTTATTTCCCCCATCTTATTTCTTTTATGACAACAGTGAAGGTCTGCAGTATAACCCCTGTTAAAATGTCCCATGTTTTCTTTTCATGTTCTCTCTTGACCGTAATTATGGCTTGACAGTTCGTATTTGCCTAGAAAAGGTGCTGAAGAGTAGTAAAGGAGCGTGTTCTCAGAGTTCAGTACCTTGTCTCTAACAGCAAGAAGCTAGAAACGTCTCCCTGAACTGATTTTTTTTTTCCTCTAGATTTCACAGGCACTGCTGTGAAATAGCTTGGCCTAATACCAAAAGCAGGGGCTTAAAATCAGTCAGTTAAACTACAGGGGGGAAAAGAAAAATCTAAGAGAAATGTCTTCTTCAAGAGTGCTTTTAGCATGTATTTTTTTTTTATTCTCACTATGTTGTTGTTGGCAGTGACAATACTGACTTGAATTGAAAACGTGTCACTTCTTGAGTGGTCACATGGTTTGAGTAGCTTTATTTACTTTAAAATGTGACAGATTTGCAAAACGGGTGTGAGCGCGTGTGGGGAGCCTTTTCTTACCCATTGGCACAAGAACATTATCCCTTCCCTCCTGCCAAGCCCTGCTAGAAAACTCCCCTCCCAGTATTGGGGGTCCTAGTAGCCTTCCTGCAGTGGTTGGCCGGTACTCACAATGTTTTACCACTGAGTAGAAACTTTCAGCTCAGGTATTTTGTGCATCTTTCCTACCTGTAAGAAACCTAGCTCGTTTCCTATTAACCAAAACAAACTCTTAATGAACTAACTTGTTTTGGTGACTTCCAAGTTCTGAAGAACAGCAATTGTTACAAAGAGCAGTTGTCCCCACTTTACCTCTGCTTCTTCCTATGTTATCTCCTCTACAGTGGATGAAGCATCTCTGGGGTGTTTTCCTTTACACCTTGCTGCAATGATGAGTATGTACAACTTTCTAGCACCCCTCACTTTTGAAAAAGGCTGGATAAATTGAGGGGCTCGTCTAAAAGGCTTCAGCAAAGTCAACCTCAGAACCATGATGTGCTGTGCCAGATCTGTGGTGGTTTGAGTTTGTAAATTAATTTTTGGTTTTGTATTTGAATGATGCCCTTATGTCTTAACTTCTTTTGACCTTTGAAAGCATGTGCATGCAGCTGCTGACATTTTTGCTCTTTTCCTTCGTATTTCTTTTCATATTTCCTATTTCTTCACTGATCTTGGAGAAGCCAGTTTGTTTAGGAAGCGCTGCCAGACTCCTTCCTGGCTTCTCTTCCTTCCCATAGGCATAACGGTGGTTTGGTTGGTTGCATCCTGGGATGACAACTGGGACTTCTTCATTTTAGCCTATTATTGGCACAAGTTATTTAAGACAATTAGATTTTTGCGTTTTATATAAAAGAAGTTTCAAAGAGATTCTATCCTACAGAAAATACAAAGACAGCAAAGAGTGGTCCCTTTCAGTGCTGCTGTAGATGACATGAACTGGTTCTATCTTTTACTCTTTAATGTGATGTCCTTGCTTTTTAAAACAACTGTTTCACTAACTCTTCAGCATGCATTTTGAGCAACTACCAAATCTTGTAATTTTTAGTATTTCATCTATTTGGAATGTAGAAATATGTGCTTATTAGTGCACAAAATACAGTACAAACATGGAAACTTTATGTATGAACTTTGACTTTGAAGGACTCGAACACATTGTTCTGAGATGTGATGCCGGTGGCTTTCCTAATTCTGTCGGGCTTTGTAGAAAAGTCTTCCCCTTCCCCTTTTGCCTGAAAAGCATGAAAGTAGTATCCCTCCCCGTCCTCTTACTCCAGAATCCTAACTACATTTTTTTCCTAGGTAAACAGCTAAATCTTGTCAATGCAGGCTACGGTAAGGAAATGCTGGAAGAGATTGATCCAGTTTAAAGCAGAGGCTTATACCAGCTCCCTGATAATGTGGTTGCCCTAAGAGGGGGAACTTTGTGTGATTTTTATAGGTTCAAATAGTTAAACCAAGTTAAAGTTTTGCTGGGCTTGGCTGCTAGGCTTTGTAGCTTTCAGAGCAGAGATGTGATGTGCTTCTCTCCAAGGGAAGAGGCAGCCACGTTCTGTCTCATTGTTATTCCAAAATAAGGGTGGCCCTTATGTGTCCAGCATATAATGTGTCCAGCAATCTAGTTTAAGAACAGTAGTGTATCACTTAGTCTTAGCCTTGTACCAGTGGTATTGCTCCACTGAATTTACTTGCAGCTATTTCTGATTTACACGATTTATGGCAAGTGACCGTTAATTTTGGTTCAGAGGGGTTTTTTTCTGATATAAAATAATTTAGACTTTAGCTTCTTTGCCATCTATTTTTCATCTAGGATGATTTTTTGATTTGGTCTTGTAAAAGAACAAAGACCATTATGAGTATATATTTGTGGTATGAATCCTTTTCTTTTCAGCTTATGCATGGTATTCCATAGTTTCTTTCCCAGAGTTCTTTAAAATGTATTTAATCTTATTGTAATTCTTTCATCAGACTTCCAGGCCCCACCACGAGGGTGTCCACTGCAGGCAGTGAGGCCAAAGCTCGTGGTTCTATTAGTGCCAACAATCGACGCAGCCAGAGCTTTAACAATTATGACAAATCTAAGCCTGGACTTCCACCTCCAACACCAACAAGTAGCAATGACAAAGGTAAGCACCTGAGATTTTGGCATCCTCAGATTTTTCTTAATCGTGGCTTTGTTTGGGGGGAATTGAATTTTCTATTAAGCTCCAGAAGTTGTAAGACTATCTCAAAGCTGTATGTTGTAAACATGACATTTACAATCCAAAAACCAGCTGGCTTTTCTTGGAAAAGGTATAGTCCTTATTTACTATAACTGAAGTTGTGACTGTCATGAAGGTACATAACAAAAAATATCTTAAAGAAAAACTGGCACTGGTGAAACATGTTTTTTTCATTTCGCTTTAAATACAGATAAGGGCGGGGGGTGAATTATCAAAAAATAAGACGTTTTGATGAGTAGTTTGACAGGAATGGAAAATGACCACTAAAGATTTCTTTGATGTTTTACATGATAAATAGTACCATTTGCTTTCCTTTACTCCACTATTGTGTAAGGCCCTTTAAGTTACAGAAGTACATGATGTAAATCTAATTTCAAGAATCATATAGTGTAGTTTGAAGGCAGCAACATATTATAGTTCGATAAATGTTGCAGTGAAGCTGTGTATACAGCAGTGGATCAGAAATGCGAAGTACCCTGTTCTGTCTGAAGAGCTGCTTTTTTGAATGACATTTACTGACTTTGTGTCCGTTCACGAAGCTAGAAATCTGACAGCATTCGTTAGCTTGAGTTTGTAGCTCTGAGCTCTATAACGCAGCATTTACCAGCGGAGTTTTGGGGGATGTGACTGGTGAGAACTGAGCAAATCACTCTAGTCTACGGTCAAATTGATGGTGTAGGCTGGCAGCTAATTCTGTATCCTTAGCAAAGTCATTGCACTTAGGAAGATAGATCAGCACTGGATTTCAGTACGATCTTCTTGAGGTGACTTGGCAATCGCACCCTTTGGGCTGAAGTCTCCTTGTTCTATATGCATAACTTCTATTAACAGTAATGAGGATCTTGCTTGAGGGAAAAAAACTGGTCTGCTTCAGCTTGCCTGTGGTTCTCGTGCTTGTTTCTTTTCAGGAAACTCTTTTTCCTTCTCTAGAAACTGTTGTCCTATGACAGCATGTCATTAGATTTTGGAATATTACCCCATCTCGCCATTGCAGCCCACAACCTCATCCTGTGGTGATGGTAATGGAGACATTCTGAATCACCCTGATCAGTATCAGAAGAAAATTACATTGACAGATGAATAATATAATACTTATAAGTATAAATTAATAACATAATATGCTAATAAATTAGCAACGTACTACCTTGATAAATCTGTGCTTACTATTTTAGAAGGTTCACTATGTAAACAGTAATGATTTAACTGTAACACAGCATGCAACAGTTGTCTCTCAATCTGAATTAGATCTGGCTTTCAGTTAAAAGAATAAGCTGACAAGTTATGGCATGAGCAGTAGAACCGATTAAATTTTGTTTTCCTGTGTAATATCTCCCCAGTCTCCCTCTGTCTCCTCCTTGTCAATACTCTCCTCTTGCTTATCTCCCATAACTACTGGATTGGGGAGACGGAATGCAGGATGTGTCTGGTCCTGAGGCGTGTGTGGGTTGGCTAGGCGATCCCTACCTGTGGACGAGTAGTATGCTGTTAGGCTGCATTGAAGAAAGAGAACTTGAACTCTCTTGGCTTTTTCTCAATTTACCAAGATTACTAAATAAGGACAGTAAAGTACTGGTTTCAGTCTTAAAAAAAAAAAAAAAAAAAAAAAAGTCCTCTAACGTACAGAGAAATAATAATGTCAACTGAGTAACTTAAATATCAACTGCTTTTAGGCAGACAGTTCTATGACCCCTCATTCCTCATTGTAACCCATCTCTTCAGAAAGATAAACCAGTTGCTGAAGAAGCGTACGAGATCATCTGCTTCCTGTGAGTGTTACAAATGACTGAAAGAAACAAGGCTGGGTTTTAGGTTGACAGCCTACATAAGTTGCATTAAATACTCAGAATTTTGCTGTGGTCAAAATTTCCAGTCATAAATTATGGTCTTCAAAAAAAATAATGAGAGCTTATTTAAGTTGAACTTGAGCTATACTTAAAAATATAATCATGACACAAAGTTGGTCTGCATCCATGAGAAATAAAAGCAGTTGGTCTGACAATTTTTTGGCTTATTTTAAGTTAATTGTAACATTGCCAGGCAAAGTTTATTGTGCTAAGTGCTAAGACAATTCAAGTTTTCTGACCCATATCCTGTCTTTTGCCTGAGGAAATGAGACTTCATGACCATGTTGTGTGCCAGTCTTGGTAAGTTTTCATCTCTTTACCCAGTAGTAGATCCGTTGTGTGTTTTTGGAGAAGGAAAGGGGAAAAAGAGAAATCTGCCTGTTTTGGCAGACTGTTTTGGCACGAGTGGTCACTTTGTGACAGAAGGTGGCCTTCAGTGTATTGCTTTTGAATAATTTCTAACGAAGTAGGTTGTAATTTTCAGCTTTTGTTAATGAGTGGCCTTTCCCTCCAAATGTGAATTGTCTTGTTAGTCAATCATCTGTGTCTTGTGGCAATGAAAGCGCATTAATTGGAACAGAATATGTCAGAAATGAAAAGGACAGTAAATGGAGCATGGTGGAATAGCTAGCTACTGGAAAATAAGTAACCTAGATTTTTTTTTAAGATTCCATTAATCAATTAATGATGACACCACTGGTTTTCTAGAAATCTTGGGGAAAGGATTTGTGTAACATCAAAAACAATTACACTGTTGCATAAAAATAAGAGATTGTTGGACGCATGCACGTTTGTTGTGAGATGCATATGTACTCCTAGCAAAGGAGCACACATAAAGAGATGCAAGTCTCACTTCCCCTTGGCTTACATTTTGTCTTCAGTATTTTATTTTGCTCTCTCAGTATTTGCATGCTGTCAGTTATAAGGCGTGAAGAAGAGATACGTCTTCTTCAGTAAGGATGGCTTAGACACCTAGTTCAGTCGTTATGGACGCCTTCTTTGAGGTTAGGGCATGATAGGTTTAACTTGCTTTTTGGAGTTAGACCAACAGTTTATATGCGAAATTCCCTTCAAACTGTATAGAATAACTTCAGTGCCCTCATTCCTCATGTCATAAAATGGTAACACACTGTGGTACATTTTTTTATTTATTGTCACAGTGATTAGCCATTTATAATTGCGGTAACATTCCCATTTATAATTGCAGTAACATTCTAGGCAGGGTATTTTAATGTGTGTAATTGCTGTTACAGGCTTTTTTTCCTTAAGAAAAATGCAATTAAAATATAATTGCGTTTTTGGATTGTGGGGAAGTAATGAGCCACTCAGGCTTCTGATTTTTGATGTCATCGTAATCCCTTCATACAAATGGAGCCTTTTAATTCGCTTCTAAATTGTCAGAGTTGTTTAGTCCATGCATATGTAAGTATACCTTTGGTTTACTATCTTGTCCTTTAATATCCTTTAACACCACAAGCATACTATAGCATGAAAAGCATCAACCACTTCCCAGGGTTGCTACTGAACTCATCTAAATTATCAAAAACATTTCTAAGGAATGTAAAGAGGCAAAAGAGCTTTGCATTTCTATGCCTGTTTGCAAATTATTAGTTACTAGTTATCTTGAGGCTCCATGTTACCGCGTCCTTCTAATTGTCTAATATGGTCACTAAATTAAAAATAGCCAAAATTTTATTTGTCTGTTCAATTTAGAATAAAGAAATTTTTTTTGTCAGTTGCAAGAAGTATCAGAACTGTGTCCTAGGTAGTATCAAGAATGAAACTTAAATATTGAAGCGTACAACTCCAGTAAAGACTATGATACTGTAGTATCATGAGTTTATTTCATACTACAGTAGCTCATGAAGTATCTAATTAATTTTTATATTTATTATGAAGCATCTCATGAATTTATTTCAGTGTTTTTCTTAGCTACACACAACGAAGAGTGTTTTGAGAAACTGCTTTGAAAGCAGTCTGCAGTTCTGAAAAATGGTGGGTATTTTTGACTACCTCTGTACACTATCACGTATGCCCTGTCTTCACTGACCTTCAGGCACTTGATTTTCATTTTGCAGTCTCAAAAGTCTGGTAACATTGTATGGGAATATTCTGTTTATTACTTCCTGATTTGTATCCACAGTCTATAAAATCCCCAAACTTATGAAGCTATAGGAAACATCAATTTAATATGCCATCTCCAGTATGTTTATGAAGTGATACAGTAATGTGACAGGCTTACATGCTTTCTTTTTGTTTTTTTTTTTCTTCTACTTTGTTCCTAATATTTTATTTAAAATAATCCTACAGAGGGCAGTAGAAGTCTGTGGGAAAAATGACACTTTTCATTTGGATTGAATGTTAGGTAAAATGTCAGTAGAAAAAAGCTCTACCAGACTTTGACCATTTCCACATCAGCTCAAAGGCAATGTTTATTGTTCAGAGTTGTGAAGAAGGCAGTGCTAGTAATGTCAGTTTTTTCTTAAATAGGTAGTATTAAAAAAACAAAATAATATATGCATATGGATTCATGCGCTCAGACGAAATAAATGACTGTTTTAATAGCAGTGTTCTTGCAAACTTTCTTGACCCAAGTCTCATGAGAGGATTCTGAAACCCTCTTTGATGCAGTGATACTCAAACCAGTCCGCATTATACCCATTACAGGCATATTTACGCTGCTGACACAGGTAAAATACTTCCAGTACAGAGGGTGGCATAGAGACAGAGGGAAGTACGGGGACCTGCAGATCCCAGAGAGACAGGGTCTCATTGCAGTGACAGTTTTGCTTGGATCAGACCTGTATGGAGCCAGCAGTAAGGGGCTAGTATTACTTGAGTCCAGCTCTGAGCTCTGGCAGGTATAAAATCACCACTCCTTGATACCCTTAAATATTATTTCCTTTTAAAAAATTTTTTAAGTATAGACTAGTTAAGTAGAAAGAGATATTAAGGTATTTCAAAGGACAGTTAAGAAAGTTCTTTCCTATAACTTTTGAACTTAGTGTTATCAAAAAAGGACTGACAACCAAGTTAGTAAAATGTTAGCAAGGAAATGTAACCTCCACTCCGCTGAGCAAATCAGTCTTACTGGTGTACGGTTACACATGCCAAATGTGTGCTAAAAATGTGTGCACTTTACAGAGCAGAGTTCAGGAGGGCATGGCATGTCTTGTCATAGCTTTAGTAGGAATGACTCTTCAAGTTAAATCTATATATCTGCAATGCAAGTTTCACAACTAGACATACAAGAATCCACGTGGTACTGATTCCTGGAGGTGCACTGCTCAGAAGGTCGCTGGGAGATTCTCTAGTGTGCTTGTACGTTCCTGTTGTCTGAATTAGCAGACGTCAATTTAAAAGAAAAAAGTGGTTGTCCAGAGTTTGTTTACAAGGTAATCTTTGTTTTACTGATGTTGATGCAAACCATAGTTTTGCATGTCAACTTTACTGTGAAATCCATATTTGTTTATTTATAAAAGAATATAAAATCATAAATCTGGAACTGGGCCACTTGAAATTTCTCCTCCTAATGACTCAAATGTTTCATATTAAATCCTGCACTGATATAAAAATTATGTGGGAATACATTCATGGCTTGGTTCTGTGTGATACTGAGCTTGTCTGGAACTCAGCATCATTGAAGGGCATTTAAAAGTGGCAGATATGGATTATGTCAAACCCCTGGATTCAATTTAAAAATGCTACTTTAGAAACAGAGGGAAAACCACTCATCCTTACAAGGAGCAAGGAGAGGCATGTGCATAGTGAGATCAAAACTCGCAGTTCTCGAGGGCGGTATCTTGAAGGCTAAAATTTTCAGCAGCCTTCAAATGGGCTTTGAAAAAGAGGGATGCTGATAAAACAGGGAAGAGCACTGCATAGTTAGAGGTTTGGAGAAACGCAGTTAGGTATTTAAAAGGTTAATTTATGTTCTTTGTCTAAAAGGTTATCTACAAGATACTTGTAGGGAGTGAGATTGGTAGTAATAAGGATTCTTTATTACCTCAATAGATAACATATGAGTATCCATTTGTTTGGAATTTGAAATTAGCCCAATTCAGACCACAAACTGGATACAAATTTTAAGAATGAGGATGATTAGACATTGAAAGAGATTAAATTGGACATAATGACTCAAAATTTAATATTTGCCCAGAGCTGATGTTCAGACAGATGTTGCAGTTTTGGCTCAGAAATTACTGAGTGAAATTGTTTGAACCATATTATCTTTAAGATCAACTCAGGTGATCCTAGTAGTTTCCTTGAATGAAATATCTTTCATTTAAGTGCATGAAAATGGAGGACAAGCCCTCTTCTGTAGCTGCACATAAAATCAGATTAAATATTTGATGTTCTGAATGACTGGGTTTGGCTCCTGTACTGGGTACAGGATGGTCAAGCAATGTTGCACAAGCTTTCTCACTGGAGATCTTATGTTCTGCTTAACCTCATGCAGTTTTTCCACTCCAAGTAAATTAATAATAATAAACAGAGACAAAACCCAGGCTTTTGCCTTTATGCCAAATAAGAGCATAAGAATTAAAAAAAAAAAAGTGGTGAGAAAAGAGCTGTTGGACTTGTAAAGCATGATAGAAATTCCTGTTAAGAGTGTTAACATTTTATTTTTTTTACCCATTTATAGTAGCGTTCAGCGCAGAAGCCTGAATGTGAGAGCGAAGGCTTTTTCTGGCTGCAGGTACAGGGACAGTTATCATGACAGCTGTGGCAGGGGAGCTGAGATGTGCAATTCAATTCCTGTGGCACTGAGCCAGCTTGACTCAGGGCTGGCAAAAGGTTAGTGGGATGGCTGAACAGTCAGTCTGTTCCAAGTGGAAGCTGTGTAAATGGCCAGCCTATTCCAGTGCTCAGTGCTGCCTCATCTCCCCCTTTTCCTGGCCAAAGAAAAAGCCTTTCCTTTTGGTATTTAATGGTTGAGATGATCAGGATAGCAAGTGTTATATTTAAAGCAATCAAAGCCATTAGCTGTTTCTATTCAGTGATGGTCAAGTTGTCGGCTACGGTGTGAACATTTCAGTGCTGGGTGTGTTAATAACCAGCCTGGGCTGATGTGAACTCATTTCAAATGACTATTGTGCCCTGGAAGAAAAAAGTTTAAATAAAAAAATTCTATTGTCCCCAATTCATACCAGCTTGATTTGTATCTATAGCCCATAACCACCGTATAAAATTTTCATTGAGCTGTGTAGGAGACAATAATAACACTCCAGTGTTGGTAAATCAGTCTCTTTGGGCCTAAAATAGCAGTTGTCCTCTGTGGTTTTGTCCATTTTAGTAATCAGGCTAGAGAAGTTATTAGGCAGGATTGTTTGGCTGAATAAGAAGAGTTAAAATAAAAGCAGGACCTCTAGATCTGGTCTTGCAGTTGCATTTGGTCTATGCTGGTCAACTTCTTGGTTTTTAAGCATTGAGGAAATTTCTTCTATTGGCATCATACTGAATAACTCCAGTTTTTGAGGTTCGTCAGGGTCTGTGGATGATTATTCTCATGTTCAGAAACTATCTTGAAGTAACAAAGGGTGATTTTTGGAGGGCCCAGTGGGGACGCTTTCTATAAACCAATCTGAAAACCACTTGTGATGTCCTCCTGGTTTGTTTAAAGTCATTGTAATGTTGGTAGCTCATAGAAGCTACCAACAATATAACAACATAATATAACAGTTGTTATATATATTATAATTCTTATATGTGTGTGTGTGTATATATATATATATATATAACAGTTGTTATAATAAGTCTTAGCATTTTAAGTGACATCTTTTACTAATCAAAGACTAAATAGTCCTGAAGTATTCAGGTACGTGGTATCTTACAGAACAGAGAGTTAATACAAACCCACAAAGTTAATTTGCAACTGGGAGGACTCCCTGTTTCTACAGTGCTCCCTGTTAAGTTGGTCACTGCAACATCTAGTGGCACACATACATGTTGCTAAATAAGACAGAAATGTGAAATTAAACTTGGTATCTCAAGCAATGTCCTTTATAGGCAATACGGTGCTGTGACTGCCGACTGAGGACTCATACACTTCAGTCGATGTGAAAAGGCATCGGCTCATTTTGTACAAACTGCGAGGTCCTCATTGAAATTGATTTTAACTGTGCAATGGATTAGAGCTGAGCCCAGCTCTGCGAGGCTGCTGAGAGAGGGTGGGGGAGCAGTGGAGTGAGGAAGGCTTTTGCAACCAGGAGCAGCAGAAAGATTTAACAGTTCACTAGAGACTAGCAAACATAAGCGGAGGTCTTGAGATGGAAAGGTTCCTCTCCGTATCGATGAACAGCGTATGGATGTCAGAAAGCTGGGAAGTGATTTTATAGAATGAAACAGTTGGCTCATGCAACGGATAGCAGTAAGTTAAAGATTATTTTTTATTTTATTTTGTTTTATTTGGCAGTTATAACTTTCTTCATGACTGAAAATTGTGTCCATATAGATTTAGAAAAAACTTCCTTTGTTTGACTTTTTGGAGCAGTTACTTTAACCCCTGTTCTATATCCATCTCAGTTTTAGTTTTCTTTTTAGGTTTCTCTTTTTTTAGAAAATTGAATGAATCTAACATTTACTTTTGAAGTGTTGACTTGGTAACACTGTGCAAAAGTCACTAAGCTTAAAAGGACTCCAAAAGTGGAAAAGGTTTTAAAGAGGCGTAAGTCCATAAAGTTTTAAACCTATTTGCCCACACTTTCAAATTTTCCCTGGGAAATAAATGTGATTGGCTCAACAAAGTGAGAATATGATAATTTAACGATTTTCAGGCATTCCAACCTTTAAAAATGTGCAAGTGTTTGATCTAGGTCAGGTATGAGGCAAACAGCATATTCTGCATAGTGTTTAGGATGCTGCCTCTGTGCTCACCTGTGCTGGCAGTTGAGAGATGCTCTCTGTTTTTACTGGTGGACCATTTTCCCTGTAAGTCAGACTGGTGGTAAAATAAGTTCACATAATTTGTCTCGACAGATCTATAACCTTATACGAACAGATGCAGAGTAGTTGGTATTTTCTATCATTCTGCTGTATGCACTACCAAAAAGCAGGTGCTGGAATAACCCTATCCACTTTTCTAAATATAACTTGCACTGAAGGTATTTACCAAGTGTTCAGTATGATTTATTTTGCCTTGAATATAGTACAGTGATCATTAATTTGATGTGACAACAGAAAAAAAAAAAAAAAACAAAACAAAACGGAGAGAGAAAGGAAGGAGTATGGGATAATCTGAAAGATAGCCTGAGAGCCTGGTGCTTTGTTTTGTATTTTCTTCCTGGGAGAATCTTTAGGTTTTTGTTTGTCCCTTAGTCTAAAACTGCTTCTAGTATCCTTACACAAATTTGAGTTGTAACTTTGCAGTGTAGATCTGCCTTCTGGTTTTAACTCCATTTAAAGAACTGTGTTTAAAATTATTACAAGTTTGCAGCGTACATTATATATTTATAGAATTGCATCTGTAAATAACCAACGGAGTCTGTGCTCCAACTCTGAAGTGAAATCAACTGTACCTATACCTGAGAGGTGTTTTCTAGTCTGTTCTGAAATGTCTTCTGACAGGGTCTTGATGATCTGCTTAAGTGTATCCCTTCCAGTGTCCATTTGAGCTTGAAGGTAGCTTTTTGAAAAATACATAAAACCAGAATTCTGCTTGGTTAAAATTAAGCGTGTTGTTGCTCTTCCTTGATGTCGGTCCTGTTTAAAACAGCCTTCATATATTTGAAGGCTTACAATATCTTCTCTTGTTCTTCTCTCTTCTAGACTAAACTTCCTCTACTATTTCAACCTTCTTCTCATAGGTTCCATGTGATAAATCTCTTGTATGTCTTGATGATCTCTTCTGGCCTCTTTCCAGTCTGTCAGTCTCTTTTAGAGGGGTGCCGGGGCTGGACACAGCACTCCACCTGAGGCCTTACTCTAGGGCTGAGTAGGATGGAATAATTGCATTCTCTGCCTTATATATGATACTCATAATACATTCCTGAATGACATTTGTTTTTCCTTAGTGTCACATCATAGAGGTGTGCAATTGCAATCTACTGTAACTCCTATTTCTTTTCTGCAATACTGCTGCATAGCTGATTGTTGGATGTTTTAGATTTAGGCATTTAATTTCTCTTTTCTAAGCACAGAACTTTACCATCGACTTCAATGAATGTAATCTTATTGACTCAGTCTATTTCTCCAGATTACCAAATGTGTTAATGCCTCTATATTCCCCAAAAATAAGGTTACTGGCTTATGTCATAAGGTGACCCTCATGAGAGTTGTTAGCATCAAACAAATTACTCCTCTTGGGGCAATTATCTCCTGGGGTATTGCTTGCATCCTTTCATTTTTCTGGTCAAATATATTTTTTGAAAGATTGGCTCATCTTAGTGAATCTTTAGTGACATATTTGTTGAGTGTGTGCCCATAAAATGGCTTAAAGACTGCCAGAATATAACAAGCAGTATGGCATGTTTATAGGACAAGATACGAGTATGCAGTAAATCATATTCATGCTTCATTTTACAACTGTTCAACTGGCTGAATTTGGTATTTAAAAATATGTCCTCTTTTACCTAAACAAAGGCTGGCTGAATCTTAATCGTGGCTGAAGTGGAGCTTTACAAGACCACAGAACTTTGCCATAGTTGGCATAAGCTTTAGGAATATCTAAAAGAAGCGAAAAATGTATTTAAAGTTTTTGAAAAAAAACCCGAAAAACTAAAAAAAAATAGCCAGTGACATGTTCTTAACTGTATAGTTCATGAGGATAAAAATCCTGAGCTTTGAAGTAAAATGTAACCTTGAGAAGCAGTTTCTTGCCCAGTGTACATCTGCATAGTTGCATTGGAGACAGTGGAACCACATTAATTTATACCAGCTGAAGAGTTGGCCCAGCATTTCGTGGCCTTTACAGTTCCTAGATGTTTCCTTTTAAAATAAATATTTACAATTTCTTGTAAATTTATTGCTGGGTGAATTGTGCCAGAAGAACAGCCATGGAAACGAAAGTTCACTGTTAAATCATAGGAAAGCAAACAGTGATGCGATGTCCTAGACTTCTGTAAGTGCCAGCATGTTTCTACCACATCTGTAGAAGCCTCCTCTCCTTGGGTAAGAGCATTGTCCAGCCTCTCTGGTCCCTTCCATTTGTGGCTTCTCTTCTTTACTGAGCCTTTTGCCTGTTCCTCATCCATAACCAAATATACCTAAAGAATCTGTGACTGGCGCCAGAGAACTGCCACCACCTCTGAAGTGGCTGATGAGCATAAAGCCATGGCCCAGCCCTTCATTACTGTCATGAACAGTAAGTAGATCCTTATCTGCGTGTTGGCCTGGTTTGAAAGATCTGCTGCTACAGATTTCCCACCTTGAAATTGAATGGACTCAGCACACATTTTTTTCTTTTAAGTCTTGCTTATACCATGCTATTATTCTTTCTTGAAGCAAGCTGTGGCTTTGTCCTGTGATCTGTTAAATGCTCAAAAACATGCAAAGGTGTCCAGCCTGACACTGTTCCCCTGGTGTCTGTTCCATGAGAGGACGAGGAAGTTAAAAACTTTTCTTTTTCCCACTCCTATTACCAGAGCTTTGGTAACACAGCTAGGTCAGGGAGTGTGCAGTAGTTTCACTGACCAGGGAGAGGAAATGAAGAAGACCCCAGTATAAATTAGTAGTGTGTGTCTGTCAGCTGTTTTTGATATAAAAATATTATAGGTTTCTGCATATTTATGTATGTTCATATATAGATGTAAATATATATGAAGGTAAAGTGTTGGTATTTCTGTATGGTTTGGTTTGACTCCTCTGTTTAAACATAGAATATCCATGTTTGAGGGTGCATTGGTATCCACTGCTTTACTGTGTACAGCTGGGCAGTTGTATGACTTCTCACTGAGCAGAGGAAGGCATTTCTGAATTAAAAAGTAGTTTAGCTTGGCATGTTGACTGATCAGTGGGAGCTTGCTTAGATATTTTTTTCCTGCTGCCTGTGCCTTCTCTGTTAAAAATCTGCCTCCATTTCTACCTCCGTGGTCATTCCAAGCCCCAATTGGAGCCACTACTAATAGTCAAAATAGGCCAATGGGACAGTATATTCCTGAAGTGCAATTCTCAGACTACTAATGTGTATATGGTGTATTTCACATAACCTACCTGTAGGAGAGATGTTTCAGATCAAGTCTGCCAAGCGTAGGGATTGTCCACTCCAGCTATGTGTAAAATCTAATGAAAGACTCTGTAACAGCTCTCTGCCTGGAATTCGTTAATGCTTTTGAATAATGCTGTTATGAGAAATCTTGGGCGATTTGATTGTACAAATAATGAGAAGAAAATGGAGAGTAATGAACAAGAATGGTATTTGTCTAGTATTAAATGGAGAGCGTGACTTGTTTTGAATGGCACAGTAAACTTGGTTGCATTATTTTTATGACCATCTAACCGGTATGTGGTCAATAGAGATCCCTCCAACTTCTTTCTTAGGCAGTCATGTGGACAGCATTTTGAATTTTACAGTAACTAAACAAAAACAACAAGGAATTCAAGTGTCTTAGTCGGTTATGTCAAGACAATGAGGAAAGGATCGCCTGTGCTCCAGTTTTATTTCCCTTCACTGCAGCGGGAAACGCTGAGTCTTGGCGACGTAAACCAGTAAACAGCAGAACTGTTGTTTCATATACTGGAGTGCTGTGTGAACGAAGGGAACTTTACAGAAATGTGAAAGTCTAGTTACTGACATATCTATGGGCTTCAGTACGGGTTTTCAGAGGTACAACACGTTTCTGTGAGTACATGGAACTGCTCTTGAAGCTACAGAGTTTCCAACACTGAGCTTGAAGAAGCAGATACAATGGAAGGAAAGAAAAATGTCAAGAAGCAAAGGTAATTTTTGTCTCGTGTTACAATAAATTAAATCACCCCTAAAGGGAAAGCCAGTGGACAGAAGTTGAAGGAACCAATTCTCCTCAGCTTGGTGAAGTTTTTGTCCTCAGCACAGCAAGATGTTTCCTATCCAGGCTTTTCTCAGGTTGGCAGAATTTACATATCTGGCAATCTGTGCTTTAAGAAAACTTATTTGTTACTTTTTGTTGTGGTCCAGAGTAGAAGAGACAACACAAAGCTTCAGTCATCCTGCGGGTGGAGGCCATGCTTCTTGCCTACCCTGAGCTGGTAAGCCAGCCCCTTCCACCCAGCTGTAGTTGTCTCCAGTCAACAGTGTTACAATCACAATAGAAACTTCTCTGGGCCAGAAGAGTTGTGCTTATTTTGAGGAAGGGCTGCGTGCCAGGTTGCTCTTGTTGGGAACGTTCTGCTCTACCTGCTTGTGGTTTGGATTACGGAAAGATTGTGATTTTTATAGTCAGCTCCTGGCAGAAATGTGTTTCCATACTTTCTCAGGCATTTGCTGAGCACGATAAATCATTACTGAAGAAGAGAATAGCTCAGCTAAAAAGCTTTCTCTGTAGGACTCTTATTTGTAGTATTTTGAAGGAGAGTCTTCTGGTGGGTGAGTGGGAAGGGTCACGACTCACCAGTTATTCCTCTAGATGGAAAATGATGAAACTGCCACATTGGTTTCTGCAGTTCTGACACTATAATGTCATAGAGCAGATCTGCTTTTACTTCCTAAATTAGAATTTGGTTGTGGATTTGCTTTTAACTCAGTTATCTAATCTATGGGCTTGGACTAAAAGATATTTCTCTTCATGAGAACTTCTTATTTTTCCCATAGCTGTGAAATAAAAAATGACAGCTTGTTCATTCTAAAATGAGTAAAAATGCTGTTAAGTTCTTGACCCTCCTAAGGAGAAGTAACTATGAGAACATCCTTTGTCATTGTGTTGCCTTTCATGCTTATAATGATTGTTTTTGAAAGTGTTCAGTTATAGCAAATCAAAGTCCACTTACTTAGAGTGAACATGACAAATGATGGGAAATTGCATATATTTTCTCCTGACCTTATTATAATGTAAGCTCTCAAAGACTTCAGTGGAAGAATTAAATCATAAGCCTTCAGAATCTTTTTTTTTTCCTTCACAAATGGGTAGGTTTGCAGATGCAGTTAAGACTTTTCAGGAGCAGCTGAAATCAGATTTACCCATGCTCCAGTGCGTATTGGCATTGGAACTAGACCACCAACATCTTTTTTAACAGGAACGCTAGGAACAAAATAGATTTCAGGCCAAGATTTGACTTTGAAAAGAGGAAAGCGATCATTATTTATTGTAGGCTGTAGCTTGGGTTTGAAAACATTTCTTTTATAGTCAGTTTTAGTTAATGCAGGTTGCTGAAGAAAGAAAATATCTCCCTCACAAAGGAACACATGGGAAATAATAAGCTTATTAATCGAATGCATGAAACCTGCTCTCCTTTTCATGAAAGAAGGGCCTATGCTACGCTGAATAAAACTTTCCCCTTTGCATGCTGATGTGTTATCCATGTATTGATGTTACTGCTTCATTAGGAAACCCAGCATTTGAATCTACATTCTGGCAGCAGAACCCCTTTCGTTTACCAAGATTGGTCTGAGGAGTAAAAGAGCCAACAGACTTGTTTGTAAGAAAGAAACGGAGAATCTTAAAAAGACAAGTTTTCTTAAGCTGAGGCCATTTTTCATGAGTGTGTTTTACAGTGAACCTTTTATTTCTTGGGTTAACTTTGCATGGTGTAATGTAACAAAAACTTGAGGACTTTGAATTTCCAGTTTCACTGTGTTTGACATGAACATGACTCAAAATCCACTGTACTTATAAGAAAATACCTTCTTTTCTTTCCCAAAGCATAGCTGCTTAACATGTATATTTAAGACTTTCTAAATATTTTTCATTTATATGGGATGTGTAGAATCCAACATTTATAGAATTTGCTTCCTGAAAATGTTAGAGACTCTGAAAATTACACTGATGTCCCCATATATTAATTTCTTTAAATGTTACAGTCATAATGTTGTCCTAATTCTGATTTCTCTGACATGTCTGTAAATGAGGAGCAACTCTGTAAATGGAGTTATATTGTACTCATCCTTTCATTGCCACTGGCAATGGAAGCACAGTTAAGTTCCAAACAGGAGAGTGTATGTGGGGGGGTAGGGGGCAAAGCAAACACTGTGTTTGAAAACAAGCAAACCAAAAAAAGTGTATTTTGGTCAGTGACCAAAGAGAATTGAAAAAAAAAAAAATTCAAAAATCCTGAAAACATTCAAAGAAAGGAGAAATGGAAAAGTTCTGGATTTTGTTGGGAAATAAATTTTGAGAAATGCTTTTGGATTTGGAAAAGAAGCTATTTCGCTTGATCCACTTCCCCAAGACTTTGACGAAAGCCTTTTCCCCAAAAGTCCATGGACTGGAGCGCTCACCTGGGCTGTTAGGATGAAGTTAACGTCCCAAATGAACCAACACCTTCCATTCACTTCCGGGAAAACGTCGTAGAGCTCGTAGGAACCCTGTTTTGATGTGGGTTGCCTCTGTTTTCTGCTCCCACAGTTGATCTGCGGTGTGTTGACAGCTAGCTCAGGGTTTGCGATGGAGTCAGACTTTACAGTGAGGTTGTGGACCGCAGCCTGGTACTCGGGTAACTCTTATCTCGGGCATGTGCCTCAGCCTGCGGGTCACAGCCCACATGAGGACTTTGCATAGGCTTTGAGTTCTGGTGGACGCAGGATGGCTTTGCGCATACCGATACACATGCCTGTATTTTTTTCAAACTGTTGTTCAGAACCTTTTTAAGAAGAACACAGATTTCATTTCCAGGTCTGTTCAGTCGGCTGCATGCTCAGACTGAACGCCATTTCACCCCGAGCTGCGTTTGTGTTGCTGCACACCTGAGTGTGCAACCAGCTCTTCCCCCACTTCCTATGGCCTTGCCTATGTGTATGTAAAGCAATAAGCACTACTTGGTAGATGCATCCCTTACCAGTAATTTCCAGTTTGGCACCTTTCTGTTACTCCTTGTAACTCATTTTTTCTGAGAAAGTAAAGAGTTCCCTGCCCATATTGATTAGTACATTAGGTTCATCCCTGGACCCAGCTGTAAATTCATCCTAGGCATGCTCATGAATCACACATAGCTCTGATTATTTATTGGCACGGGTATGCTTTGGGCTGAATTTTTTTTTTGGCATGATTAGGCCAGAATGCGTTTGGATTAGGAACTTAGCGTTGAAAGTACTGTGAATCTCCGATTTCTGCAGAAGTATCCCAGCACTAAGATAGGCATTTTTTTTTTTTTTAAAGAAGGTAACAAATTAATTGTAAATGATGAACAACTGGGATTCTCATGAAGCTTTTATGACATTGCTGGGCATCTTCTACGGAAAGCAGGCTGAGACAAAGGCTTGCCTGTTCTGAGTTTACAAAAAGAGAATGGTGCAGTGTTGCAATGGGAAGGAGGTTTTGATGGGTAGGAGGACTTCAGGAAATAAAAATAATAATAAAGCAGCGGTGTACAGTAAGAGGCATGAGGGGAAAAGCTTTTGAAAGCAGGGGGAGTAACATTTCCAACAGCTTCTGAAGTAGTTGTGACCTTCCTTCCTCTCTCCTGTCTGCAGGCAGGGTGCTGTGATGGGGAGTCACTGCTTCCCCTTGCACTGGGAGTCACTGCGACTCCTACGCTGGCACGTCTTCAGTTCTCCCTAACCCATTGGATTGATTTTAGCAGGCTTGAGCAGAGCAAGTAGAGGACCAGGTGGCATTGCTGTTTGGGGCATTTAGTGGCTTGGTTTTCCTACTACAGTAAAACAGGAGACTGGCACTAGCTTCAAACAAGCACGATTTCTTTCTGCGTCTGTAATCCGGCTGTTGCTGCCTTCCATCTCCATGCGGGTAGTTTGCCATAGGAGAAGGCAAGACCGGCCAATGTAATAGTTATTGGTTAATAACAGAGTCCTGGAAATCTTCTGACTTCAGTAATATTTTTTAAAACTATCCTTAATTCCTGCTCTCCTACTTTGTCCATAACCATATAAAATGACTGAATATATTATTAAGGAGTCTCTAATATTCTTAGAAACCTGATTCTACGCTAAGTCAGGAAGATGTATGTGCTTTAAATCTGTAGTAGATCTGGTTTGGATCAGAGGAGGGAGGTTAACAGAGCCGTATCTTCACTGAGCAGCTGAAAGTGAAGTAAAACAGTCCCTGTGTGGTTGCAGCGGCTCATGATTTACAGGGCTGAATTCACAGGGCTGCTCCTGCTGCCGAAAACGCACGCTCTCAACCGCTGTTGATTTTTGAATTAAAAAAATGCAGCTCTATACACAGTTTACTTTATTGCTAGAGGGCAGGGAAATATAGGTAAGAGCCGTTAATCCCCAGCAGGCTGCTGGGCAGGCGAACAGACATAGATGACAAAAGTTAATTGGAAACATGAGCAGTTTAACAGAAAACATATTTGTGATAATTGAGAGAGTAACGTCTCCAGAAGGGAAACTCTGCAAAGAGAAGCTTCAGAGGAGAAGTGGCCACTGGTAGGTGAGTGTGATTTTTCAAGCTCTCTTTAAGCTCTGAACTAATTTCTTAACAAGAACAAATACCATTAAAAGGAACTAAAGAAATAAAAGATTTGCTTTCTCTGAGGGGGGAGAGCTGTACAGTTACTGCCACTAGTTTCTCTTACAGCTGGGTTAAGATATGTGGTAATACTTAATTTAGGTTCATTGCATAAGGATACAATTGGTTTTATTTTTGTACATTGAGTTTTCTTCTACCTTTTGCATATGAAGATCTCATCCCCCCCAATAACTGAAAGGACTTCAGTTTTAATTTTTTCCTTACTCCTGCATTTTTTAATATGTTTGAGGTTTTTCTAAGAATCCAACTTGGACAGCAAGTATTTTGCCAAAAGAAGAGGGAACCCTTAGTTAGAAAATAGTGCTGTGTTTTTGCTAATGAAAAAGTATTATGGACTTAATAAGGGAGAACACATTGCAAAACACATTTTGGTTTGAATTGGAGGAGATTTTTTTTTCCTTGAAACAACAAGTAAATGTAAATTACATAGTAGGAGCTTGTTGCTCTTCTGCTGGGTAGGAAAAGAAAACTGGCTTTTATTTTCTTTAAGTGATACTGATGTTGAAAATACTAATATGTGTCTATCTTTTAATTGTTATTAGTGTAAAGTTCTTAATGTTTTATTACAGAAAGAATCTCAGGCTAGCTATAATATCAGGTACTACTGTGTTGGTTTTTTGGGTTGTTTTTTGTTTTTTTTCCAGAGCCTGCGGACAGTACAGCCTCCCAGCCCACAGGAATGAGTGAAAATGTCTCATCCCCAGTTCAAAGCTGCGGCAGTACTGTTGGTTGCAATAACTCATCAGCCATCCCTCAGCCCAGCTCTGCTATTAAACCTTGGCGCAGCAAGTCCCTTAGTGCTAAGCACACAGCTACGTCTTCCATGTTATCCGTAAAGCAGCCCGTATCGGAGCCTCCAAAGCCACCCTCGGAAATCGCCAAAACAACTCCCAATGGTCAAAAATCCATGCTTGAAAAATTAAAACTCTTCAATAGCAAAGGAGGCTCCAAAGCAGGAGGGACAACGCTTGAGTGTCCAGGGTCTCGGGACAACAGTTGTGAAAAGCTAGAGACGCTTCTCAGCTTTGAGGAGAGCGAAGAAATTGATGCCATGAATCAGAACATGAACAATCCGGGATCAATGTCCAGTAGTCCCAAAATTGCACTCAAGGGAATTGCACAAAGGACTTTTAGCCGGGCACTAACTAATAAGAAAAGTTCTCCAAAGGGTAATGAGAAGGATAAAGAGAAACAGAAAGAAAAGGATAAAAGTAAAGACATTGCAAAGAGAACATCTATCACTGAAAAGCTGGACCTGAAAGAGGAACCAAAAGAAGAACAGGCAGCACTAGCAACAACAGAGATGCCAAAAAAGTCCTCCAAGATCGCGAGCTTTATCCCTAAAGGCGGAAAGCTGAATAGTGCCAAGAAGGAGGCCTCTGCCCCTTCGCACAGTGGAATACCAAAACCAGGAACGAAAAACACCACAGGGAAATCCTCAAGTGCCCCCATTCCAGCAAAGGAAGGCGAGAGAAGCCGCAGTGGCAAAGCCGGCTCGGGGCTCTCTCATCAGAAGTCTCAGCTGGACAGCAGGCATTCCAGCTCCTCGTCCAGCCTAGCCTCTTCAGAAGGAAAAGGCGTAGGAGGCCTCAACAGCAGCAGCAGCAGCCAAGCTGTCAACGGACCCGCCGCGACGACACACACCACAGGGAGCAACACTGTGAGTGTTCAGCTACCTCATCCCCAACAGCAATACAGCCACCCGAACACAGCCACGGTAGCTCCCTTCATGTACAGGTATGGTGAACTTCTCCAATGGACTGTTTTGAACATGATATTTAGATAGGAAGGTTCATTTTCAACACTCAGGGGGGTGAGGCAGCAGGTTGAATGCCACATCACGTAAAAGTTTCTTGCTTTAAGAAAGTAGGCAATTTATACATTTATATAGAAATTGTTGGTGAAGGCTGTCAGACTAAGATGTATAAGAAGTTGTGATAAATCAGAGGATGAATAATTGTATCTGACACTACTAACAGTTGAGAATGCTAACACCTACTTGACCAGGTACTGCTCTTGCCTTTTTCTTGTACCGTGTGGATTGGGTTTGTTTTATGCATCATAGCTTTAAAAGTTGTAGCAATGGCAATTTATGACATAGATACACTCATTCTCTTCAGCGTGGCTAATGTGGAGCTGCCTTACTATGAGGAGTAATGGGAAATCTTAACAAAAATAAAAACAATAAAAAAAAATCCCTGTGGATAGGTAAGGCCAGGCACAAAGTATGCTGTTCTATGCATTACCCTGAATTAGATAAGCATAAGAGCAGCCATAAGGGGTCACAAATAACCTCTGTTTGACAATGGCAGTAGAGAATACATAGCGAAGAGTAGTAAGAGGGCAATCAATGACAAAGCTTCCTAAGGACATGATTCCCAGCCTGACCATGATGCAAGAAGTTCCTGAGTCAGATGGTGGGATTTTTGGTTTTGACAGCAAAGCACGGTGCAACTAGTAAAATGAAATGAGTCAAGATGTATTAGTCAAATTTGACAATAGATGCTTACGACATCACCTTTCGTTACCTGACAGCCACGATGTCAAACAACGAATTGGAGTTTGAAGTTGGTTTTTACGCAGTCGTTTATTTTAGAATACAAATGAGTGTCATGGCTAGTTATTGAAGGGAAACTAGCAGGAGTGTAACATGCCATCACGCACTACCTGCTTTCTATTTATGTGATGCAGACTTTATTAGAGATGATCAGTTTAGTCACAACTGATGTATTGATAATTAAAATGTAGCTGGAAATCCAAGTGTCTCAAGACCCCGTCTGAAGAGCTGTGAAGCCTATCTTTGACATGAATTTTTTATTTTTTACAGCTGACTGCTTGTTTCCATTTCTAGGACGTAATTCAACATGGGACTAATGAATTATGTAAAATCAGTCTGCTGGTCTATTCTGGAGAGAGGGAGAGAGCGGCTGATGGCGGGTGCAATTGTCTAGTTGTTATACTTGAGACACTTTTGATGGAGAGCGACTGCACTTCTCTGTTTTGTTTTGCCTTCCAGATCGCAGACAGACAATGAAGGGGACGTAACAGCCGAGGCCAGCACAGGAGGGGTCAGCATGGATTCTGCTCTTTATGTCAAAACTGGACAGCCTGCTCTCGAGGACCTCTCAGGTACGTCTTGCAACGTGACTTTGACTGACTGTGGTCTCGTTAAATAAGAATAGGCTAAAGCAAGTTCGAAGTCAGGAGCTCCCTCTTTAGGGGGAAATTTAATTTGGTTTTATTCCTAAAGAAAAGTTATTTCTTACTAGTTACAATATTTCTTTCAGCTCTTCAGCAATGGAAACCAGGTGTCAATAGTCTGAATACTAGATGCTCAAGTTCTGCACGATGGTGTGCTCCCCAAATTTCTTGAAATCATCAGGAATTCTGTGTACTTAATGTTTTTCTAGGAGATGTGCAGCACCTGCTAGGATTAAGCGATTATAAGGAACCTAAGTATTCCCAAACATCTCACATTTATTTTTAACTTTTCAAAACTTTGCTTCAGAGCTTACAGAAGAGATTAAGTTAATTTCTTTGATGGTTTGGTTTGTTTATAAGTTTGGAGGAATCTCAGTATTCACTCACATGAATCTGAACAATTTGAGAAGTGATCTTTGCAGCAACAGGAGACTAAAATCCAACCACAGTTTACTGTGTCCAGTATAAACAAGCTGAAGCTGATTGTGCTTAGAATAGTAGGAGTCTAAATTAGATAGTACTTAATATGTTTATCTAGAATTCCTGCTACTGTAAGAAGTATATGATAATTAGCAATAATTTTTAAGCTTATCAATATAACAAAGCAATTTTTAGCAATCATATTCTACTAAAGATTTAAAATGTGTTTTTAAAGTCAGAGTCAAGTCTCTTCCTGTTCTGGTTTCAGCAATGTGTATGACTTTGCTTATTGCATACTATTGCAGTATATCTCATCAGTAGAATATCTCGGGTTTTTTCATCTACTTAGTCTTGCTGTCCTCCAGTTTAATGTGTGTTTTAAAACTGCTTGTCCTGCTTGGAAAAATCATGTTTTTTCTAGAAATTTCACAATCGGATTAATTTCATATTGCATTACCTGTTCTGTCAATGCTGTGTTTATATCTGTGTGCACACACGCTGATGGCAAAGGCAAGAAGCAGTCATTGGTGAGGAAAAGGGAATGCATAAATGAGCTTATCCATCTGTATGATTTATATATAGGTGGATTAAATATTTAAAAGGCAAATAAATGGCACAAGGGATAAAATCCTTGAAAACATTTTTGGGTTCATATTTAAATATGAGAGCCAGTTCAAAGTAAGAAACAGTGTCCAGCTGCTTAAACTGTCTCAGTATTAGCTCTTAGTCATCATATTGCCTAGCCTAGGTGTATTTCAGCCTGTAAACTGAGGAGTGTTTGTAGATCACAAAAGGTCTTTAGTTTTTTAATGACAGATGTTATGTAAACACAAACTGTTATTCAAGTAGAATATGTAAGTTTTGAGATCTAAAAATGGAAGACAGCTGACAACCTCAAACAATGGAGATGTAAAACCCAGCTGTGTGCAGCCAAACCCCACAGAGAGCAGCAGTCCGTAAAGGGGTTTGAGGGGAAAAGGAGCAAACAAACCAAATAAATTAGAAGAAATAAGGGACAGATTTCTTCTCTCCCTACATAGCAGTTATTGATGCTTTTAATTTAAAACCACATAAACCAGAAGAGAGTATAGGTAGAGAAAACTGGAAGCTGAATAGTTTAACGATACTGCCTGTTCATGAAGAGCTAAGTGGTTTAAGTTCTAGTGGCACTATCCAATCTCTGTCATTTAAGTATTCTTATGGTTTAAGCAATTGAATGTCATTTAAGTAAAAGTTTTGTATCAATTCAGGCATAAGGGTGATCTCAATAGAAATTGCTTTAGCTTGTCTCATGTATGTTCTCTTAAGAAGTTATCTACTGTTTGCCTTTGTAGCTATGAGAGAAATGATCTGTAAAAGAGCACTGTGACCTCTGTTAGGATAAAGGCTTATAAATATTTTATGTTCTTTACTGCAAAAATTTGTAGATCCGTGAGTGTAGAAAATGTTTTCTGTCCTAGAGACCCGTTAGCTCAAGGAATTGGTCTCGTTAGGCGGCTGTTTCCAGTCCGGCCAGATGATTGTTTGACCATTTAGCCTAAGCGAATTGTATCTCAGGGAGATTATTTCCTGGGGAGTAGAGACCCATTAAAAAAAAAATTGCTAACATGGACAGTACCTGAGCCCTTGTTGTTTGTCTCAGAAAGGCTAATGATTGTATAAGCATTAAAATGTTATCTTCCCCTCCCTAGACAATTCCCCATAGCTGGGTCTCCAGCACTTCGGTAAATAGTTTGTGCTACTGCTGCTTTGCAGGCAAGAGTATGTGACTTGGTTTTTCTGTGCCACCAACCCGGTATCTTTCTGGAAAGTGAAGTTTAAAGCAAAGAATGTGGAAAGTTCCAACAGCAGCTTATGTATCTGTTCCTTAGCGCTTCTGATTTGTGTAATATATAGATAGCCATCTAAACTAGCAATGGCATGGATGGCCGGTAGCCTGGCAGCTTAAGAATGCATTGCTTGTGCAGAGAAGGCGGATACAAAATTTGAAAAGTTTTAAACGTGCTGTAGTATTTTCTTTAGTCATGAGTTGTAAACCCTCTAGAATGAATTAGTTTTCTTCTGTGCCCAACAGAATTTTTGCGATGGCTTTTTGGAGGTTTTCTGTTTCAGCATTCAGCTTACAAATAATAAGTTGGCACTACTAGACATTGACTTCTCTTTGGCCTCTTAGAAGGTTTAACTATATAAAGCTCAGCTGAGCTAGTAACCAAAGCATTTCTTAATTGACAGTTGAGGGCAAGTAAATAAATTATGCTGAGGCACTAATGAATTTATTAATTTTATAAAAAGAAATTATGCTGAGGCACTAGGAGGACTTTTAAAATTTATATAAACTCTGCTTTTAGAATTAAAGAACAGGACATAAATGTGTTCTAGAACAGTATTTAAAGAACGGGATTTCTAAATGCCAGGGAAAGTAAAAGTCACCCCGCCTCAACTTCTTGTCATGTAGCACATTTAAGTAACGGTAACTGTGTTGTGCTGTAGACAATCAAAAGCTTTTGCTATTTTACCTGAAACATCACTCAGCATAGAGCACCCAGTCAACACAATTTACTGGAAAGCTGTTGTTCTGGAATGAGGTCTATTTAAAGCGGGGAAAAAAAAGGTCTAGTGAAAATACAGCATTGGAGAAATTGGCTCTGTCGGGTTGGTGTTAACTGTGTCAATATATGAGATGGAAAGGGTCGTATTGATGGAGTATATCTTCTAATGAGGCTGAAAGTTAACCAGGATTTAAATTGGGTCATATGGGGAAATGACAATACAGAAACATCTGGTGCAAAGGCAGCCTGTGAAGTAAAGTTAACATTACAGAGCTCGTTCTCAGTCTGGCTGCAGCAATGGCAGGTGCCTGCCTAGGGGAATGGTATCTCCATCGTGATCAGTTTAGAGTGTTAAATAATGGAAAGTCAGAAAAAATGCATTCAAGACAGATTCAGGCAGAGGTAAAGGCTCAGTTCTGTGCTGTTCCCTGCCTTATCCTTTCTCATGGTTTACTCTCCCTGTAGGAGAGGATCCAGAAACTCGGCGATTACGAACTGTGAAAAACATTGCCGATCTTCGACAGAACTTGGAGGAAACGATGTCCAGTTTACGGGGAACCCAGGTCACTCACAGGTAATGGCATGACTTTGTTTATAGCAAAATGGAAAGCATTTTGTTCTTAATTTACTTCTCTTCGATCTCTCTGGGTTGCATCCTTGAAAAATGTTTAACACTGACAGTGGAAGATACTAATCTTGTACTTCTTGTCTTTAAAGAACAGATTCTGAACTATGTTCAGTGTTTATTGAGATTTATGATGAGTAATTGGTGGTGGCGGGTTGTATATAGAATCAAAGGTGGAGAATAATCAGTGCTTGTTAAATGTGTGAGGTGATGTTTGAATATAGGTTACAGTTTAAAATGTTTCCTCATCTTGCTCTTGAACATCTTCAGTGCGTTACACCCCTCTCCCCCTGTGTGTGATATTTTGTTTAAATAAGCAGGTGAACTGTGCTTGACCCACTTGATAAAGTGCATAACTTGAATTCCTGACCAATCTTTTGGACAAACAAATTTTTCTAATATTATTAGTCATCCATGTATATAACTGCTTTTTCTTTGTAAAAGCAGCATTTGGAAATCTTCGGCGATATTTAAAATATGCTCTAAATAAACAAAGACTGTTATTGCATTTAAACATTCTGTGACTCGGATCTTTTCGGTGTTGAACAGGAGGCTTGGAAGAATAAGCTGTTTGGCTTCTAATGAGGTGGGGGTCCTACTTTGTCCTCAGTGCCTTACAGACTCCAGCCCTAAATGAATTCATTGAGGGAACACTTTGTGTTTTGCTTTGTGCCTAAAACTGAGGCAGAGCTTGCAAAGATGAGCTCCCAATGCTATTTTACTTTTCAGATTTTGATTAATGTGACAGCTTATTATGATTTAATTATCATCACCAGAGGATGCATAGGTTTTTGCAGCGTATATGTACCATTACATTGCGAATAGTACAATGCTGCTTATTTTAACAAATATTCACAATAAAAAAAAGAAATAACACTGTGTTAGTTGAGCAGTAAAGGAAAAGGGGAGTTCACGTGGTTAAAAGAAATTGCACCTATGGATTAGCTGCAACTAAAGTAGCTGCAACTAAGCCACGAGTATTCAGTGTGGGGTCTTGCAATTTATACACATCACCTGAAATCTCATGGTGTAGCAGTCCCATTTTTAAGGCTTCAAGTAGCAGTCTACATTTAATCAAATGCTTTTATTTTTTTAAGCACATTGGAAAATACTTTCAACACCAGTGTCACTACCGAGATAAGTGGTTGCGGCGTTCTCAGACTGTACTGGCATTACTGTTGGAAGGGATGCAGCGTATATTCACAGTCTTGGACACGGAGAATGGAAGATTTAATATAGCTGATGCTTGTCAAAAACTGTATTTACAGTTTGTGACCTAAAATGCTTTTGTAACCAGAGCTCTGTATAAATATTCCCAATATTTTGAAAAATATATTCAATTCATGAATATCTAAAATAGATTTTGAAAAATAAATTTGTTATACCTGCCTTCTTATTTTTTCATTTAATCCTTTCCTCAGTGTAGAAATAGCTACTCTCTTGGTGCTGGGCACTTCTCCAGAGTATTAGGACTTTGATGAATGCAGCCAAAAAAAGAAAACATATCAGAAAAAAAGTACTTCAGTTGGTTTTCCTTTAGTCAGCTTAATATTGCCTAGAGTGGCAAAAGCATGGTTTGATAGAGTTATATATGATTGAAGATGGGAAAGGTATGCTTTGCTACTGTGGATAATCCATTAAAAAGTTCCTGCTTAAGTCTTCTCACATACATGTTGAACACTTGGTGGCCTGAGTGCAAGAGTATCATTATTTAAGAACAGTGTCAGAGGAATGGACCTAACTCTCTCAAGGCCTTGTAGCAGGTCAATTCTGTTTATGCTGTTACTTACCATCTGTAACTTGGTGGATGTTCAGGGTGTAGGGTCTTGCAATCACCTGAAATCTCACAGTGCTCTGTGTAGCAGGCCACGCTTGATCAAACGCATTTCTTTTTTTCAGCACATTGGAAACTACGTTCGACACCAACGTCACTACTGAGATAAGTGGCCGCAGCATCCTCAGCTTGACGGGACGACCGACCCCCTTGTCGTGGAGACTGGGGCAGTCCAGCCCCCGCCTGCAGGCAGGCGATGCTCCATCAATGGGAAACGGGTACCCTCCGCGAGGGAACGCCAGCCGCTTCGTCAACACGGAGTCGGGACGTTACATGTATTCAGCACCTTTGCGGAGGCAACTAGCGTCCCGCGGCAGCAGTGTCTGCCACGTGGACATCTCGGACAAGGGGAGTGATGAAATCGACCTGGAAGGCATCAGCATGGATGCCACCGGCTATATGAGCGATGGGGATGTGCTGGGCAAGAATATCAGAGCTGATGACATCACGAGTGGGTAAGTGCCTTTACTTTTCTTCTTAGATATTATACCTTATGTGATTCTTGTGTTGTGTTTAATGGCGCTGTATTCCTGTCATCATTTGGAGAAAGGGAAAAAAAAAAACCAAACCAAACCAAAACCCAAAGATATTCTACTGGTTTTAATAAGCATTTGGAGGGAAGCTCATTATCACAGTTAATTTAGTCAGTGGGATTTAAGCATGTGATTTAATTTTTAAGTGCATGTTAAGAGTATGTTCCTATATATAAACATACTCTTGCACATGATTAAATGTTTTCCTGAGTCAGGGTTTATTGTGGTCAAGTCAAACAGATGCTGCAACATTCATTTATGCCCACAAGATGGAGTGAGGCGTTTTCTGTACTTCCACTGAACCCTTTTGCTGTCCGAACTTTTAGGGGACAGTTCACTGGAAGGAAATGAGTTTTACAACTCTGTGTTGGGTAAAATAGTTGTACATGCAAAATAAAGTTTAAAGAACAAGTTAGTGTGCAGAAGTATGAACTGATAGACAATCTTTAACAGTTTTACATCAACATTTTACCTGAGCCTTGACTGGAAAAAGCATTTGTTCTTTGCTCCAAAGTCAGTATTCAATTCAATATGTCCATTTTCAATTCCTTCTAGAAAGTACAGTCATTTTTTCTAAGCTCAAATACATCAACACTAGATTGATGTTAAAACTGATCTTTCAGATGTAAATGGCATATTTATTTTTGTGGCAGCCTTTTCCCTGTCTGGCCATCTTACAACCTTTGCTTTTCTGTAATTTTTTTATAAGTGACATTTCTTGTAGAATTGGCTGATTTGGAAGATTTAATGTCTCTTACTGAAATAGAAAGTTGGAATCCAGGTGCTGCTTGTCACTAACTTGACCAGTTAAGTTACACAATCTGGAAACCTCTATTAATTCTGTTGTATTTGGATGTTTTCACACTGTCCTTTTGGAAAAGTCAGACACTATTTTTAATTCTATCACTTGTGTTTTTCTCAAATAAATCAACTTACACCTGAGTTTTGCAATGTTTATTGTAGTAACAGTTAGTGCTTTTCCTCTGGATTATGACTTTCATTCAAACTCGTGGCTGTAATTTTGGTCTAGAAGTGAGGAAAATAAATTCTGAGTAGTACTGTGGTTTCTGTAAAACACCTGGAGTATGAGCTGAGAAGTGTCCCTGGTGGAATTGTGTCAGTTCGGGCTTCTGCTGCTCATACCCTAGAGAAGCCCAAGTCTTTGCAGATCTTTACTTAGTGTATAAAGTTCAGATTCCAGGTTGAGGAAAAGGAAAGAATAAGCAAGCTGTTGAGTTTGTGAATGATATTTTCAGAGAAATTTGTGGCTTCACTCATCTCTGTGTATCGTTTTCTTTTCTGTGTCTGTCTGGTCATCTTGTAGGGTGAAAAATGGAAGTCTCCATAGTCTGAGAATACAAGAGGGGTCTTTAGATTCTGAGTCTAAGGGACTAATAATGTAATAAAATGTTTTTGCCACTTGGTACCTCTGTTACCAAAGCAGTGAGTTCTGTACCAAGGATAATACCAAGAATGGTGAATATAACATTTAGCACAAGAGTCATATACTCCACAACAGCTCACTTCTAGCCTTGAGCGTTAGAATATCTTTAACTGAGTACTTGACTCTTATTTTGCAATAGTTTTTAAAGGAGGGAGATAACTTTCAATATTTACGCATATAACCAGCCACAGATTGATAAATGACATCTCAATTTCAAGTTCTTAGGACAATAAGAGTTATGTGTACAAATGTCTTTTTCTTTTCCACATCTTTCGCCTCTAGCTACAAAAACCTGTTTCGCTAAATATTGTGAGTTGGCTTATCGAGGTACATAGCACTGTTGTGCTGTGTTGACTAGGTTCCAAGGGCAGAATCTGTATTGTAGGTCAGTCCATCGTCAGAAAGATTCAGCTCCATTTCCAGGTTGTGGACAGGGTTTGGAGGTTCGGGGGTTTGGAGGTCCTCTCGTGGCGTAGTCTGTGGAGAGTAATCGTGTGTGTGAATGCCCTGGGAAGGGAGTATTGCAGTATTGAATTGCAATAACAGCATTGGATGGAATCCCAATATCAGTGGAGAGAAAAAAACAAGGGTGTTACCATCGGTGAATCTTACTGACACCTAATAATGCTGGATTACCATCTTCAGTGTGAACAGATGTTTTGGTAGCCTGTTTCATGAGTTATCTTCACTAATGTCCGTTTATTCCCTATAATAAAAAAAATAGGATAGCATTGTGTCTTTGTGGGAGAGGAATAATACACCGCCTAGAAATCAGAGAGGTTGCTTGTAAAGGAAGCATCCGTGTGACTTACTGCAGAGCACATCTCCGAGATTGATGTTAGGGCGAACAGGCCCAGTATTTCCAGAAGCTGAGTTACAGTCAGCACAAGAGGGCATTTATAGCATGAATAGCTCTTTATTAGCTGGTATGTGTTTCACTTTGTCATTTTTCAGAATTGCTACAATCCTGCAGTCTGAAAACCTTGGATCTGTGTTTTCATTGGCAAACTGATAGGGAAGGAAGCCAAAATATTTGTTACAGCCAAAATAAATCCAATAGCCAAGATAAACTATTTTAGCCCTGTGATCCTGATGCTTTCTCTGAAGTGTACTGGGTCATGGGAAGTTTCGTTTGGCCTCCTTTTGTAAGTCTGCTCAAGCAGAGCTCTGGCAGACACCAGGATTGCTTTCACAGGGTTAGAAAGAGTATCTTTTCCAAACGGGCAGAAAATATCTCTTAAACTAAGAAAGTCTCCAGGAGGTGGATCAAAGGTAAGAAGTGGTCTTTTTGTGGGAGCTAAAACATCAACCAAATGACAAAGCAACTTCAGCAGTGAGGTGGGTGAGCTCAGGGCTTCAGAGCCTCATCAGAAAGTGGCACCTCAAAGCCCAGAATTGTCTCACCTATCCACTCCAAAGGTTGTTCCCGGTGGGGACATTAACTCTTATGGCTTTTTTGGGTTTGTTCGCAAGGTTTTGTCCACTGCAGTCTCCCTCTAGCTACTAACATACATGTTCCTACTTCTTTGTCCTATTTTCCTCAGTTCTCTCTAATGAGATGTGCAGTTAATTTCCTTTTTATCAGTCCTTGGAATGGAGCAATAGAGCTGTTGGTCAGAAAGGCCTTTTAAAATAATTTTCTCTTAATTTAATTAATCCTCTGCCCCTGTTTTCATCACCCTAGTGTGCAGCTTTCTGTGTAGAATTAACAGCATGGATACACCGATTAGTGCTGGTCACAGACTTTCTCAGGAAACAGCTTTGGGTTCGCAAACGCAGCCTGTCAAAACAATTTTTTGCAGAAGTGTGGCTGTTCCAACCGGGCTTCGGGGTGCACCCAGCTCACTCTTTTGAGTATATGTCATTAAGAAACGTTACCTAGTGACTGTCTCATAGCTCAGTTAGCCAGCCTAGCAATGAACTGCTCCCTCAGCTGTTAGATGAGGACAGAAGGGCTCAGCCTGCATACGATGTTCAGGGGCCCTGTGCTAAAAGCGACCTCCCATGGGTGCAGTGGCTGTTGCGGGGGGAGACTTTTTACTGTTTTATTAACCTCCCCCTTTATTTGATGCCTTGGGGACGATACATGCCCATTCCAGATCTCTACTTCCACAACCTCTTAATATGTTTGTGTACATGATGCTCATGGGATTATGATTCCTTCTTGTTTATTCAAGCCTTTGCACTCCCCAGGGATCTCTCTACAAGCACAACAAGCAGGTGAGTTGGCAACACCGCTGAAAGGATGCTAAAAGGGAGAGCAGGTCACTCTGGGCTGGGGAATCAGGCTTTACCCCCTGCTTCTGCTCAGGCTGGGCAAACACCCACAAAAGCATTGTGCCCTAGATAGAAATCACATTTGTGTGCAGAGGCCTGTCTACCCTTGAGTGACATGGACCACAACCATCATTGAAATAGAGTTCTGTTGTAGGCTGAAAGGTAGGAGTTATATCTATTAGGAGGCAAAGAAGAGTTCGATATGAAGAGCTGAAACTGAGGGCTGATTTTATTGACAGTGTAATTGATATTTGTAGGATTCTTGCAGCTCAGTTTCTTGGTTTTGTACTATTTATCAGTCAGACAGTGATGTATCTTTTTCAGATGTTGGGCTCATATGTGGCATAACAGACCTTCACTTGGGCGAAGGTTTTAGAGAAAGAAAAGGAGGACTGTGCAGTTTGCTGCTAATGAGAATTTATTCTTGGTAACAGTAGTGAAGAGAAACCATTTCCTTCTAAGCTGTCTGCAACAGGAATGCTCGCTGGTGCAGGTAACACCTAACTAGAAATCAAGAGTGGCTGAACTAATCATCTGAATGAGAACCTGTTCACCCCGTACATTGATTGAATGCTGGCTACAGTCTTTTCTGACCTATTTCTTGCCATATCCCTCTATTTTTTCTGTATGCTTTGAGTTAGTCACTTTACTGGACCTTGCACTTCAAATGGTATGATTTTAGTGATAAGATTTCCTCTAAATACAGCAGATGGGTAAAACTGCATCCCTTATATGGCTATAACACTTCAATATGACTGAGAATAATTAGGAGGTTTATTTTATTTTTCTTCTCCATTTAAGCACAGTGTTTATTTGAACTGCCTTCTGTCCTGCTAGGACTGGCTTCTTACATTTTGATCTTTTCAGCATTGCAGAATAGTAGCTATATATGGAAAATAGATAATTAACTAATGAAGGAGTCAGGCAAACAAACTCAGAATTTTGACTTTTATGAAATGGTATTAGGAGACCTTGATTTCTGACTTCTTAGGAAACTATGTTGAAACTGCTTCAGAATTAGCTTTTGGATTTAAAGTCACAGATGTCCTGGTGCTGTGAGAATGAAAGTAAAATTTATGACAGTGCTTTAATCAAAATAATATTCTTATTCTGAGAGCTGTACTTTAAGATCTTTACAGGAGACATGACTAGAATATTACTTAAGGATTTTCAATATTATTAATGTATATTATTTCAAATATTCTTAAATATTCTTCAATACTGCGCTCAGTTCAGGAATAGGTCTGGTGTCAGCTCCATCAATAAAACAGTGTTTGATCATTTATCACAAATTATATCTCAGATAACATGCTTTCGTAGAACTTTTCTTGCAGTGTAGGATTCAGCATAAGATGACATCGTAGGTCTATAAGTCATAACCTTAGAGATCAGCTGGAATTAAGCTTTTCATTCAGCATACTGCTAAAAAGGGCCACATCAGGTCATGTGTAGTGTTTGTCAGTAAAATGAACTCACAAATTGTGAGTACTTTACAAGGTGTGTTGTATTTTTTGCTTACTTGTACATACTGTCCTGTTGTCAGTGACTACCAAAATACCTGTTAATAGCCATTATCCCACTCTGGTCTTGTTTCTGTAACAAACACCTCAGTGCCAACAGGTTTTTGTAATTTGAGCAAAAGGACAGCCTCTGAAGGAGAAAACACGGTCCCACTCTGGGGCTAGCCAGTAGAGGGAGATGCAATCCTACACACTTTGTCGGTATGGATCATCTGCAGGAAAGGAGCAGGCATAACGGAGTCCAAAGTAACTGTGGAGTAACTCTTCCTCCACTGCTGACCCTGCTGTGAACCTGTGGAGAAACAGTGCTCCCTAATTATTTCTCTTTGGTCACACATGGTTTCTCTCCCTAACAAAATTAAAGAGGGCAATGCAAAATGGATCACTTGTTCTGTAGCTTATTTCTATGATTTTCATTGAACTAGATTCTGAGAAAGGATTTAGACATTGAAATTAAAATTGGCATATGCAAAACCCCATCGAACAGCTGCCTGATTCTGGTGGATCTTCAGCTTGCTCCAGGCTGGCAGCTTGTGCTTGGTGGGTGTGATTGTTGTCCTCTCTTAAGTAATGAGTTTCCACCCATGTTTCACTGGGGTTGAGAGTGGCATTTGCACACCTGAAAGGATTTGACCTCTTGGGTGTTTTCCAGTCTTGTCTACCTCATTTTGACAGGTTCCTATCTCTGTTCTCCTCTCCCAGGATGGGTCGTTCATTTTATGTTAGCAAATGACTGGGTAAACTTCAGAAACCGTCTAGGAATTGGAACCCCAGGGCTTAGTCCTTCTTCCTTCTAAATGCTATAATGGCTGTGCTGTGATTTACTCTCCTTCGTGCGGGTGAATCTTCCAGCATAGTGAAACCATTTGATCTTCACTGCCCACTAGCCCAGCTCCAGTAAGGTGGATGGCTGATGCCCTTTTCCATCCTCTGGAAAGCAGTCAGTCTGGCACTAGTGTTAGGTTAGTTTGGTTGTCAGATGAATTCTTCTGTGAGATGAGTAATGTGGATTTTAATCCACTCAGAGAAGGAAGCAATTTTTTTTAATTACCCTTTTGTGCTGCTCACCTTTAATCTGGGTATGCTGGACATAGATACAGGCTAGAGAGGTTTTGCCATAGACCCCAGACTTAACATGTGCTATGGCCTAACTCCTATGTACAGGCAATGCTTGCAGCTCAGAGCCAAGGCCTCTAAGTGACACAATTTAAGATTAACTCGATGGTCTAACTGGATTGAACTAAACCTCCTCAAAGATATATTTTGGGAAAAACGTGGGAAACAGCAATAAATATAATTAAGCAAGATTGCATCTTAAAAGTAATTAAGCTTTTACTGGTCATTTGGTTACAAGGGGAAAAATTCTTCTAATCCTAATGAGTCCTAATGCTCTAATGAAGCCCTCTTGTCTCCTAGCAAAGTCATTGAAGACTCACTGCCCAAATTCCTCTGTGAAATCTGGTGAGGATCTTTCCTAGTCTCTTCCCATGAGTTTTCTCAGGTCTTGCTATCTTTTGTACATATTTTAATCACCTGGCTTCTTTGAAACCTTCTTTGGGGGCTGTTAATAGTTAATATTGGCATTTGAAGCTTCTCATTGCCACAGCCAGAATTCTCCTTCAAGATACAATACTCCGTTCATTTCTGAAGGGCCGTTCAACTCCAAGATAGATGAAGAGGAATAAGTAAAGCTTTAACCTGTCGTTTCTTCTCATTAACGGCCTAAAGAAAGGGGGAGGAATTAAGGCAAGCAAGAAGAACATAAAATACAGTAAATATTTATATTTAATATAAAAATATATATCAATATAACCTTATTCTGCTAACTCTAGCTTTTGAAAGTCCAGTTACCTTAAATGGATGCTTTTCAGTGCCCAATCTGTGTCATCATCTCGGATGGGCTGGCTAGATTTGTAAAAGAGTGTTTAAAATGGCCGTGGAGCAAGCCTTTTCCTTGAGAGGAAGGTGAATTTAAGCTTAAGGTGCATTTGGCAGACAGGTTGAGTGAGTTTTGGAAAGAGGATCATATACTGGAAGAGTCTCCTCTGAAACAGGAATGGATGCAGTGATGTGGGAGATGCTTGCTTTCAGTCTAAATTCTTCTCTTATATACTGGCAGTTTCTCTTAAACTACATCTATCTAAAACTGCTAATTCCACAGGAAAGTGGTTTCTTCAGAAACTCGATGAGAAGCCATTTCCCTGGAGGGAGCAGATGTGGGGGCATATATGAGTTTGACCTATAGTGGCAGCAGCCACCCATCACTTACAGGCTATACTGTCCTTGGAATTCCTCCCCTTAGCAAATGCAAGGTTTATAGTAACAAGCCAAAGGGAGACCCAGCTGAGAAGACATGTAGAAATAAATTTAGCCCTGGGCAGCAGTGCCCAGGTGTCTGATAGCTGCTGAATTAATTATGTGCCAGGCAGTCTTAATACCTCTCCAAATAGAAAAGTGTTGATTTCACAGAAGCCACTTCTTTCTGTAGATTTCTTCTTTTTTCCTCAGAAAAAGGTCTGAGGATTAAGTAGTTAACGGGAGTGAACTTCTTTTGCTTCTAAACTGGTTTGGATGGTGTGAATAAACAGCTACTGTTCATGTTGTTAGTGCTGTACAGGCAAGAGGTTTCTCCAAGTAAACTATGAAACTAAAATATACTTACTAAGTCTTGCAAAGTCTAATTTTTCCTGTCTGACCCATTAGTGGAACAGGTATCTCCTTCTTCCCAGCAGTGATTAGGATTTTTGAGACTGCAACTCATTTATTCTGTGTTTACTCCACGTTTGGGTTTGAGCATCTTCAAAACAATTCATAGTTCATTCATTAGTTTGTTAATTGCAAATAGTTACTGATTACTTGCAAAAGTCTATTAATTTATAAATTATAGACTGCCTTATATAAAACTAAATTTTAAATTAAATGAGGAATAGATTTGTGCTTCTGTGAACCTGAAAGGTAATATTTGGTCTGATGTTAGGGATTAGAGCATTGTTTTAGCATTCCCAACCTGAAAGGTGTGTTTAACTCTTTGGTTAGAGAAATGAAGTACTGTGCTGATGTAGTGGGCATTGTAATGGAGAGTGGTCAGGCAAGAATAATGGATGGAAAGACTTTGAGGGGAAAACACAGGGAGAGATCATATGGTCTGATTCCAGTGTCATGACAGAAAATGCAGACCAAATTCATACTAACCTGAGAAGTTTGATGTTGTCATCATCCTGCTGTTAGGCTAACATTTCTTTTTAAGTCAGGTTTAGAATAAATATCTGGTTGCAATAACAGGATTTTGGTCACATTTATCGTATTTCAAAAACAGCAGTGGAGAATTTTCTGCTGTTGGTGGTTTTTAGCAACTGGCAAAGTTAAACTCCTCCTTTGATACTCAAAGCTTGTTAAGCCTCTTGATCTTGTTTAACTGACTGTAATGACAAGTAGATGAAGCCTAGTGAAATTAAATATTTAAAGGAAAACGTTAAGTGTTATTGCTGCGGCTAAGAGAACATTTTTGAGTGCCAAAGCAGATGTAGATGCACAGAATAATCCAAAAGCTGTAACTTCTACAAGGTTTTTCTTTCTTTGAGTTTCAAGCACTTGGGTTGCTGGGCAAGTCTTCTGCCAGGACGCACCTGGGCAGCTATTTCCAAACTAACCTTGAATCTAAAGCACCAAGAGGAAGGCAGGAGCACCTGGGCTGCCAGAGTCAGCTCCAGTTTTGGGGCGCATTGCTGCTCTCCTGCTTGTGGGTTTGGGATTACGGAGCTGTGCCGTACTGAGCAGATCAGGGTACGCTTGCCCGGTCTGTTGTGTGCTGCTGACTTACCTGCTGCCCCTTCTCTTACTAAGTAAAGAACGCCTGTCCCTTGGCTATCTATTTTCAAAATTGGAAAATTCATATTCATACTTTAAGGAGTGAAATGAATATATATGAAGTGGTAGAGTTGTCAGACCATAAAAAGTAGGTGTACTGTTGGCGGGCTGTATGCCTGGGTAAGTAGGGAGTGCAGACAGAAGTCAAGTGACTCAGAATGCTGGGTTTTACTGATCCCTGGCATAACCCGTTCCTGTTTCCTCTGCGTGCCTTTCAGGAAAGGGAGATAAATCACTTCAGCATCAGAAATATCCTAAAAATATTGCACTTGGAAGGACTTGTTACGGCATTCAAAATTTCAGAGGCACAGGAAGACTGTATTTGGCTAAAGAAAAGAGAAGCTTAAAGGTCCAGGTTATCCAGGGAACTCCAAAGCAAATTACTTTATGCCTGTACTACAGGGCAGGGAGCCACTTTCTCCTAGAAAAAAAGTGTCACCTAGAAAGTGGGCTGTGAGTTCCAGTTGTGTGTTAGAAGTCCATAATACTGCTCTTGTTTAACCTGAGTCTTTTCATATTAAAAGTAGTTTGGTTAATTTTGTTTCCTTGCTGAAGACTGAAGCTATGGAGATGAGTGTAAGCATTAATTCCTGAAAAGATTAGAAGCTCCTGTTAACCAACATCATCACCATCTCACTGTACGTTCATTAGGTAGTATTATATTCGACTTCCTTAAAGGCAGTCATTCCCCATTGGCTGTTGGTACCATTCCTAAAGCACCTGAGCTATTCAACTTTTTGAACACATAGAATTTACCCATCTGTATAAAAGTCACAGAGTCTGGATACTACACTTTTTCCCAGATCATATGTTTAAACTTCGTCTTATTTTGGGGCAGGTAGAAAAATATTTTGAAGTGCTTGTTTTTGCCCTGAATGTGCAAAAGAGTTGTTATGATTCATTAGTCTAGCAAGGCATCTAGTACAAATTTGTCGTGGTTTTTAATAAGAAAAGTCAAAGAAATTATACCTAATCAATAACTGGCCTGATACAATTGTTTGGACTGAAATGGGTTGTTGTATAGGAGGGGCTGGTATACTGGCTTTCCGTATTGTGTAGGTGTATGATAGGGCAATGCATTCACGTAGCGTTGAGTACTCTTAGAATTATACACAAGCAGGATAATATTTCCTGGTTTTATTCCTTCCTGAGTAAAACCTTACAAGATTGTCTTTAGAAAAATATACCTTCATGTTGCCTTGCCCCCTCCCTGGCAGTGTTCAAGGCCAGGTTGAATGGGGCTTGGAGCAACCTGGTCTAGTGGAAGGTGTCCCTGCCCATGGCAGGAGGGTTGGAACTAGATGATCTTTAAGGTCCCTTCCAACCCAAACCATTCTGTGATTCTATGATACTCTCCTTTGTCATAAAGCAAAAATCTGCAGCAATGATCATGTTGTATTCATAAAGGCAAGATGGCTTCTGAGAGCCAAGACAATTTGAAGTGATGGAGGGGAAGGAAAAGAAATCAATGGCTGGAGGTTTGTGGCACCAGTAACTTTTAATCTCCTCCAGACTAACCAATGGGTAGTAGAGAATGTATTTTTTTAATTTATTTTAAAATGTATTTATTGCAAGTGTGTTTTTCTCTACCGAATTTAGAAGATGGTACCTCCCCTTCTTCTTTCACCTCAGTGTTGCATGCAGGACTTTAGGCATCGTTGCTTTTGGCATCTTTTTGGAATTAAACATTCCTGGGTAGAGGACATTGCGTGTAATAAAAATAAGATATAAAGCTTTCAATCTGTGATTACACAAACCTGTTTCAAAATACAAAAATCCATCTTGTGTTGTTCTGGCATGTAAGAAACTTGCCCTGTTGATATAGTGGGTAAAAGTCGTCATCTATGTCTGCGCTTTTTTACAGGGTCTTGGTTAGAAAAACTCATGATCTAGTTGTCAAAGATGCCAAAGGCATCCAGCTTCCATTGACTTATGTAAGATTTATGAGTGCTTAAAACCACCGAAAATACAACTGTTAGTTTTCAGTTTGATGCAACTGCAGAATTATTCTGATCTATCAGATTGCTGAGCTGCTGCGTAGAGGATAGAATCTGTTCAGATTAGTAGAGAGGCTTTCCGTTGATTTCAGCATGGCTAATTCTTATGAGTAATGTTTCATTTCACATATTCTGGGTAGTGAATACAAAGAATAATCCATTTCAACTCTAGTCAATCTTTTTTATCAAAAGACTAGAAATATGCCAGAAATCTGACAGCAAAGCCAAAAGCTGCATTTCCCAGTACGTGTGCAAAGGGTGTTCATACAGAAACATGTTTCTTGTGCAGACAAGTAGCTGCAATAAACCAGTTAGTGTAGGTACATTAGATGTTTTTGCAAAATGCTGTTTGCATGTTTGTATAACAATATGGTCTTAAGCTCCACTTTTCTTTCCCTTTCTTTTATTTTAGTAGCTTAAGGAAAAAAATTCTTTTCCATGATGGAATATTTATACGCTATATGAAGCAAGTTAGAATGCAAAACCTAAGGCGAACTCCACGCAAATTACAGTGCAACTGCTCCTCTTGCTTTTTACAGTCTTTGTTTATGAGTTTGGAGCATTGCGTCCCCACAGATTTGCTGAACAGGGAATACTCTTGTGTCTGACTTGGGTGGCTTAGCAACCTCTTTGTTAGACTCCCCAGTGAGACTCCTTGGTTGTTCCTGGCAAGGCCCCGTACAGATTTATACATCTTACTGCAGTGCTGAGCAGCAGAGTGTGCAAGGCTTATTGACTCTTTACCATCCCGATTTTATAAATGTAGTAATCGAATTTGACTTGGATAAAGTCCATCTGTTGCAGTACCATCTCACCACCAGAGGCATTGCTGGCTGCAGCTGGGAGCATCTGTCCTTCCTTGCTGCGGATGAGGGTGTCTCGCTGGTAGGGAAAAAGCTCTGTGCCTTGTTAAGCAAGAGGAAGGTGTCCTGTGTATCTGGATATTACTCTGTGGGCTGCTGTTGTTTCGCGAAGAGTGGCTAAAGGATTAAGAGGATACAATCCCGTCAACTCCTAACTCGGTGAGGTATGTTACATGTCCAATGGTATGCCAGAGACAGCAGCAGTATTGCTGGAGTTGTTAGAGTTATTCCAGTCTCAGGTGTGTGAAAATCTTTACGATGTGTTTACACAACTGTTGGTGCTGCTCCAGTAGCTATACCTGGGCTGACAAACTGTGGTAGCACACAGCTCACTCCATGCCAGCATCTTGAGAGGCGAATGGGACTCGCTGTTCTAGTTTAAAGCTAGCTCGCGTATATCTGTAGTCAGAAATACTTTCAGAAATGAAGCTAAACCAAGAGTAAAATCCTCCTGTTTTATTTTGACACTCTGAACTTGTTTACCTACTACTGTTGTGAAAGACCACAAAATATTTTAAAACATTGTTGAGATATTGATGTAGGGCAGCTCATTGAGAAGCTACTAAAGAGAAGACTGGAGTAACTTCTTAATTTCAGTATTAATATATTAAAATAATTTATTCATAAACTGAACCAAAGTGGTAAGTGGTTGTACAGTTTTTAAAACTTTTTTTTGGTTACCACCACATCCTGAAGTTAGGTTACGTGATGGCTGTTGTTGTCTGCATTGGTACAGACTACAGCAAAAATGCTGGATGACACAGCCTACATTATGGTGAGGAATTGTTCCTGGTGATCAACAACCTCTATCTATTCTTGTCCACCACGTGTCATCTCTGTTCACTTTAAGATTCATTTTTCATTTGTCTGAACTAGAAAGTAAGAAATGTGCTATCTTAGCAATTCGTGAAGTATCATATATACACCTGACACTTCTTAATGTCTAAGAATAGTAACACTTTTTAAATGCAGATGTCTCTGGGTCACGGTTGCAGACAGAATACAACATAGGAGCCAAAACAAGGTTGAAAAAACCATTTCATTCATGCTGCAACTTTGATTTCTCACAATAACCCTTGGGATACTCATTGTTCATGGACCATTGACAAAATCTAGGATGAAATCAATGTGATTTTTGCAGTTAACTTGTAAAAGTGTTGAGATTTCTGTTGTGTTGTTTTAGCCCACACAAAATAGTTCAGGATGGTATTACCCATGCATTTTTTTGGACAGGAAGGGATAATTAATGATAGCATTCACAAACATGAAATTACTTCCATCTAAGTGTCCTTAATGAAAGTTAAGTGTTCTTCCTTTATCACAATTATGTTGAAATTCAATTCTTATTGACGAGAGAGAGTGCAAGATGTGATGAATAACGATGAGAGGCAAAAAATCTCTCTGATCTAGTCAAGAGTGAAGTTTTCCTTGCTTCCTATTCCAAGTAATATTCTTCACTTAAAAGTGGGGAAATTGCAATATACAGTTAAAAACATGCAGAAGATATGAGCTACAGTAATATCTAGAAGTTTTATTGTCTTACTAAACATGACACTTTTTCTCTGCTTTTAAGGTATATGACCGATGGTGGTCTGGGCCTCTATACTCGAAGGCTAAACCGGCTGCCTGACAGCATGGCTGCAGTGCGGGAGACGATGCAGCGTAATACATCCCTGGGACTCGGAGACGCTGACAGGTAAGGTCTCATCCAGGCGATGCTCGCATATAATGGCAAATTTGATTCACACTGTATCTAGTGCATATTGGATCTCTAAGATTAAATAGCTTTGGGAATTGAGATACTGAATACGTGGGTATAAGGCTCTCCAGAGTATTTTAGGTTATATTTTCACAGAGGTGTCAGGATAAATGCTGGCTTTATGACTTTGATTGCTGTGCTGAAATCTCATCTGGGTTTTTGTGGACAGGTTGCAACAGAAGAAAATGTAAAACTTCTATTTTAATAGTGTTTGAAATTAAAAAGACCTAATTCTCTTCTCACTTCCACTGGTTCTTCGAAGTCCAGTGATTCGGTGTGAACGGTCAAGGCCAAAGATCAAGATTTAGGGGACTAAAAAACCGTAATTTATGGAAATGTGATCATAAAGGAAGCCAGGGAGATGGACAGTAATGAGACCTATATTTTGTTAGAGCTGAGATAAATGGGTTAAATACTTTTACTTTTAATGGCATCAGCCTATAGCCGCTTCTTTCCCTTCCAAACCTAAAGCCTGATGAGTGTTACTGTTGATGTAGTAAGTGAACCGTATCCTTTTTCTTCCGTGAGGGGCCCCTAAGTATAAAATGTGGATTTTGAGTTAAGGGTTTGAACCAATTTCTGAACTAAAAGTTTTTTCTCTTTTTGTTTTGTTCTTGGTAAGTCTTTCCTGCTAAATGCAGCTGCCTGAGTTTGATGTGAATGATGCTTTCGTGATAGTGATGCATGGATTACTAGGGAAATGCAAGTGATGGAGAATCTAGCCTTCTTTTCAAAGCAAGCCAGACTAAATTTGCTTTTGTGTTCTCTTGATTTTACTAGAGAGCAGGATGATAAATCTAAACAAAAGAACTAAAAAAAAAAAGAAAAACAAACGAACAAAACAAAAAAAAAACAACAAAAAAAAAGAAGCAGAGAATCTCAGCTCAGTTTCAATTACTAAGCCAACATATGCTTGCCAGTTGTAAAATATGCCTGGATTTTTCAGGAGCTCATATCTGTTTCTGAAATTTGCAACTTGAAACCCATAGTCAGACAACAGCACTCGCTCCTGGTTGACCGTGGGTGAAGGCATTGCTGCCTGGTGATGCAGCTGCAGACTAATCAAGTATTGTCCTCGTCCGTTGCTGTGGCTTCTGAACATTGTCACATTAACAGAAACTATCTGTTTATGGTACAGAATCGGTCTAATATAAAGTATATTATTATTTAAGTAACAGTCAGCCTTCGGGAGAGCTAGTGATACATTCCTTGTCATTGATTCCTTCCCCTGTCCAATATTTTCTGTGCTTGCAACACTTTTTCTTGGCATGTAAATTATTCTCACATTTTATTTGCTAAGCTCCTTCCCTGAAGACACCACACATGGGGACCAATTACGTATGCTTGACAAGAGAGATTATTTGTGTTTTTAAATATATTCCACTTGGAATGGGATTGTGACACGCTGAAATGCAATCCCTAGTTTATGTCAGTTGTTTCAGCTTTGGAAATCATTCTTTCAGTTCACATAGGGAGGATGGACTTTACAGACAATGAAGACTCTGTGTGGCTGACAATTGAGCTGCAACACGGGATCACAGAAAAATCACCCTTGGTCCCAGAGTTAGTGACATTACTATGTGTTGTTTTGATTTAGTCTGCTATTTAGAATGCAAGCCTACTCACCTGATACAGGAGATCAGTTTTCTGACAATAGGGCAGTGATTTAAAAATAGATTCTCTTTGGTCACTGGGTGATCACGATGTGCAGTGTAAACAAAAAATTAGTCTTGGTTTGAGCAGCAGTTTTCCAGGGTGAAAACTGGCATAAGGAAAAGGAGTTGAATGAAACGGTGCAGTAATGAATCGCTTTCTTCATTCTGTGAGTGGAGGCAAGCAGGAGTTCTGCTTTATTGGTACACCTAGAAAACATATGAAGATTAAATTTAACTTGTTCAAAGCAGGTGTTAATTGAATGCATGGGAGAACGAGTGTGAAAGGTTATGAACCTTTGAGAATAAGGTTAATCATTAAAAAGTTATCAGAGGAATTTTTGCAGTTTGCTTACTTGTTTAGTTTCATGTGTTATTAATTGTAGAAGTTTAGTTGTGAAGCTTTTACTCATTGGCTCTGGTAATGTAAAGCACAGACCTTAGAAGGTACATTTTCCCCTGCAGCAGGGAAATCCAAACAAGGGCATTTAATTTAATGCTTGAGTGCAAGGTTAATGGAATCATTGCACAACACAGCTGAGCTTATTTATTCACTTCAAGACAATTTGTGTTTGCATAGAACAAAGGCATTTTTAATGAAAAAGGGCATTAAAAATGCCTTTTTATTTAGTTTGTGATTTTTTTTTTTTAAAGGTTGCAAATTATCCACCTCTGATTTTGTCTCTTATATGTATATGGACTTGGTGTGTACCATCTGGTTATTTAAGTTGATTTCACATTATCAGGTGCAGCTGCTTGATCTGAGACTTAATTCTGCCCTTACTTTCATATACATAACTTGCATTTATGAATATGTATAGATAAGAGGGAAGATATTTGAAACTTAGATTTGAGTAAATCTATCTGTAATTGCTTACTTGTAAAACCTATTATTTAGATAAGATAATTCAGACCTGTGCTGACTTATCATATCCATGTGAATAGGACAGGACACTCTATGAATGAATGTGAGCTTGTCAAGAGTAACTTTAATGCTGTTACTAGGAAAATGTCTATATGGCTTCTTTAAAAATCCTCAGTGATGAAGTGTGTAAATAACTGCTTCCGAGCATGATTGACTTGGATTGTTTCACTTATACAGTTTAATTTGAGGTTGCGTGAATTACACATCTTTGCATAAGAGAATAAGGCATAAAAGGGTCTTCCCAGCTTCTCACTGTATGGACCTGTCTCATCAGATGACAGATTACGTTGTCTTGGTACTTCCAACAGCTACAGCATTGGTGGACTGGAGGTAAAACATGGCTCAGGTGTTGAGCATGCTCTTCAAGAATGTTTCTGTGTCATGGTTCAGATCTATGATGACTACAATGACAGTCTTGTCACACTCTTAGTTAAAACAAGACCATATTCAGCTTAACTTTCAGAAGGACTAGTGACTGAAGCTGGCTCCTGGCAGTTGATAACATTTCAGTAGCATTTCTTGGTTTTGGCAAGATTTTTGGATAATCCCAGAGGAGAACGTGGAACCAGGAGAGGAGATGGACAGGAAGGAAGAATTGAAAGTGAGGCAGAAACGGAGCAGAAAGCCAAGAGGACGTTCCATGCAGAGCACAGATATATCACTATTAATGTCATTGAGTGCAGATTTTTTCAGGTGCTACACCTTCATAGTAATTTCTACAAATGGTCAAAATTATGGCTTTCAAAAATAGCTGAAGAGTAGTATTTTGCTGGTATTTTGTATTTTATAAAAACAGATTAAGGTTGTTTATATGTCTCTCGACTCAGGTAGTAGACAATTATTCACATTCATTCGTGGAGTAATACCCTTTGGAGTATGTTTAAATTCACTAACTGCAATTTAATTTCTTGAATCCTGTTACACTGATGAGGTTACTAAAAATATGGGTTAGTGTTCAGTGCTGGAGGGAGATTGTTGGGCTGCCTTCATGACCATGGGAACCGGGATTGCACTTTAGAAGAGCTGAAAAGCAAGTTGAAGCAAGTCAGCAAGTTGGGGGCAATATTGGCCTGTTCTGAAAAGAGGGGAGAGAAGGACTTGTCACTGCTTTTGGCAAGAGGCAAATCCCACTGAAAGCAGAATTACAGACATGGTGTTGATGGGTATCACATAAGAAGCTGCGTCAAATTTTCTTCTTTTTAGGTGCTACTTTATTGTAGACAGTGGAAAAATACATTAGAAGAAAGAAAAAAAGACATTTTTGTGAAGATATTCTTTATGTAATTTTATAGTAGGATAAGTCAGCTTTAAGTCCTAAGTGTGTTTTTTCAGTTTTTCCTCATAACTGAGACAATGCAGCTAAAGTTAAATGAAGGTGTCTGCAAGTCCTGGCTTTGCAGGTGAGGAGTTAAGCCCTTCATTCACAGACATTACAAATACTATCCTGTTACTACCCATCTCATCATAGCTTTGCTACTCTAGCAACGGTAGCATGATGCATAAGAAAAGGGGAAAAACAGAGAAAGAAAATGTGTCTGAAATAGCAACGTAGACTGGATAGACTTTGTCCTAAAATGTTAAAACATGACTGGGTTGTATCTTAAACTTCAGATGGACCCAACTGTTGTAAAAATATGTAGCAATAGATATTCCTGCATTGTAATGGCAGTGGAATTCCCATCATCTCGTTCCCTCACAGCATCTTCTGCTCCTTCAGTGCTCCCTCAGGAGTGTTGACATAAGTGTTTGTGGAGTTTTACAGTAAATGGACTTGCAGGGAGATTCATCTGGTATTTTATGTGAATGGGTATTGGAGGGAGGATGTCCTTTCTGTCAGGGGAAGGAGTAACTATATCCATTGAAGTCATTTACAGACCTCAGGAGATCTCAGCTAAGAAAGGTGCTGCCAAGCTGTTACTCTTCTACCAGGAAGATTGCCTGCCATCAGTTCACAGTTCCTTCACTTCCAGAAAGCCCTGGCAACTGTACTTGCATTCAGTTGTTATGATTAAAATAATTTATAAATTCTACTTTACCCATTTTTCTTTGCTAGGACAGTGGAACATGCCTGTATAAGGATCCTATATACTAAATAAGCATAGTTTTCTAGAAAATAATTTAAAAGTCTCTGTATTGTTTTAAGATAAAATAGATCAAAAAGTAAGTAAAGTGCCAACAGCTGAGCATTCATTGCTTGCCATATCTGTGCTGTCAGTCACTGCAATTTGTAAATATATGCCCATGTATAGTTGCTTAACAGAAAAGTCACAGGACTGGTGAGATTATTCATGCCTAACAGATCTTTTACTCTGCTTGACCATCTGTTTGGATTTTATCACTAAGTTAGAAAAAATACTACTGCTTCTAAGTATGCAAGTCGTACCTCGGTACCTATAGATACCTATCTCTCTGTCTTTGAAAGATCCCACGTTTATCTTGAAAACTGACTCGCAGAAACAGGGAAATTCACATTGCAAAGATTCTTTGAAGTTTATGGCCTTGGGATCTGCTGATTAAAATCACAATACCATATACTTTTATTTTCCAAGGAATCTTTTTACAAGCTGTAATCCAAAGTGGTTTTAGGTTACATAAAGTAATTGCAAAGTTAAGCAACAAATAGTAGTTGAAAGCAAAGGTATAGTAGCAGTACCCAAGGGCTGAAATTAGCAGTACCAAAGGGGAAAAAAAAGACATTCTACTTTCAAACAAGGCGAGGTTAGTCAAGGGAAGCAATGTCTTTTGGCAGATCCGTTTCAGTGGGCTAAAGATGACAAACCTCTGGGCGTGTAAGCTTCTCTCTGGGTCTAATACAGAAGCAAGAATTTTCATTATTAAATACAAGTTTAAGAACAGTTGCTCTAAATTTAGCTGGATGTGTTAGTAGTTTAGACTAACTCTTAAAGACAGACAATACCTAAGATGCAGAGGAAGATGTAGCAAGGAAAGGCATAATGTGATGTTTGTGTGCTGTAGAAAAGAGAGACACGGATGATTTGTAATCTGTGTAACACGGAGGGGTTAACTGGGGAGAGGGAGCAAATTATTATAGGCTGTAAAGTCTGTCTCTTTATTGAATCTATGGTTTTTAATATCCACTAGGGTTATTATTTTAATACTCTGGTTTATTATTTGAAGATGCTTTATAGAACTCCCTTGAAGATGAGAAGGAAGAGGTCAGAGATGAAGTGGCTGTGTGAGAGTTGCTCCCCTTGGGTAACCAGGTTCTTCTCAATTTTGTGGCTTGTATGTGAGCTCATTCAGTGGGCCCAGTAATACTGGGGTTTGTTTTTCTTTTTTTCTTTTTTCCACACACATACTTTTGGGGATACATATGGTGCACTGAATGATGTATACTACATCCTGGGAAGTGCTTATGTAGGATTTGGTGATAGTGTCTATTCTGTTTAGAGAGGCATGATGGAATAGAGATATGTTGGAAAGTTTTGTCTGTTTCTCAGGCTTGGTCTAATTTTACTCATTGCATGATGGTCAGCAAAGAGTTTGCTTCTAATGATCAACTTAGTGAGGTTGGGGACCGTTTGAAGGCTAGAAAGAGTTTTTGAGGAGAGGACGACTTAAGGAAGTAGATAATTTTTCAGCAGAGATTGTATTTGTTTAAAAATTTCTATCCAGGTTCTAGATTATCACGTCATGTAGCAATAGCGGGTGTATGACTGATGTAGGGGGGTTTGGTACGTGAAGCAGTTTTGTGCACATTAGTTAACTGACTTTTTGTAATAATGCAATTTGTTTTCCTATGGGAGAGTCCCTTTTCCATGTATCCATAGGCAAAAAAAAAAGAGCAGATTTTACTGCAGTTAGGAGCTATGTGCATCCAAGAAGCCAAGAATGATCCTATTTTTCTCTTTTAACTAATACCTGGTTTAGTAGCTCCACAGGCTGACAATGCAGTTGAGAGGTTCTTCACCTTTTTCTTGAATTCGTTCCAATGAGGAGGTACAGTTCTACCACTTGACACTAAAACCAAACCAAACAAACAACAAAACAGCGACAATTGCAAGCTGTTCCCTCCAAAATTAGTAGATTAGGCAGTCTTTACATGCTTGACTGTCACTATAGTTTTAAACCCCCTTCTTTAGAATGTTTTTTTTTTGCTAAGATATAAACACTGAAGAGATAGGCTGATCTACACTTTAGGAACTGCATTTCTTGACAAAACACTTTTCCTCATGTCATGCCTCTTGCTTTTGTTGCTATGATTCTGATTCTACACTCCTTTATATTTTAGGAGGTATTTCCACCTCTGCTGTAGCATCTCATTAAAATGCTTAAGCCAAGAGCTGAAGTTCACTACAAAGCTAATGGAAGGTGGCAGGTGCCTCAAGGGAGCCACTTACCATGGCTAGGTTAGGAGTTTCTTTTTGGCTGTGTATTTCACTGTGGACAGTTGGTCACTTCCCCTAGAAGGTTGCACTGCTGCATGTGTACAGGTGAAGAGACCTCACCACCTTCACAATTGTGAATACTGATTCTGGGGAAATAGGAAAAACTGCCTAATGTAAGCAGCTGAATAATTTACATCTGGGGATAACAAAATCATGATCCTACACCACTGGAACTAGATTTTCCTGAAGTGACATTTCCTTTCATACACACCCACTCTACGTGTATAAAGTTGATTTAATTGCTGGTTTGGAGGCTCTTCTGAAACCCTCAATATTTTTGGTTCCTTTGCCAGAGATTAGTGCTGTCTTTTCTGTTGTATGAAGTGGCTTTTAAAACACTTTAGGCATGTGGGGAAATTAAGCTTGTATTCCAAGGGTAAACAAGATTGTAGATACAAAGACCATTTTGAACTGTATCAGGGTCTTTGTGCTTTGCATGACAAACCGAAGAATGTGAAATGCTTGCTGACATAGTGCAGACTTTGTTATTTGGTTTTCCATGTCAAATGGCAAGAGAGTCAACATGGTCTCACAACTGACCTACACCAGTAACCTCTGAGTTTGGGATTTGGAGATTGAATAGATAAAACTAATAGCAGACAGCTGTCAGACTCCAAAAGAAGAATCCCAGCTTTGGGCTGTTTGACGAGTGTGGAAGCTCATTGTGGCTGTAAAGCAAATTTCAAGACAGATGATTTTTTCAAATATTGTGTGCATGACTAAATGTCCCAAAACCTAAAGATTCTCCCTTTGGTCTTTGCCCTTCTTGGATAGTTTGTTGGGGCTTTGGAGTTGTCCATAACTGTACATTTCATTAGAATTTTTCATTAGGCTTTTTTGCTTCTCTTCTATAGCTATGTATTCTCTTGTGATTACAATAATATTCTATTAGTATTAGCTTACATGTTAACAGAAATATTAATGTTAGTAGCCAGAATCTAAGCTTTCTGTTTAGTGGCTGAATGTTTCCTGTAATTGTATTGTTTGGAAAATAACAAAATTCTGAGTCCAAATGTAAGATGCGCATGTCTTCCTGCATGCTCTTGTGAGCTTCACTAGGGTTTTTTGTTCATTATTCTTTACTCTGTTGATTATGTTTATTGAATACTCAGTCATTTATTCCCAGTCTTGTCCCCTTCAGTGAAAAGCTGTCAAACATGGTATTGCAGATGGGGTGAAGGGACACCCTCTGTTGGGTCAGTGAGAAGCCCCCAAGGAATTCAGGATATGCAGGTGCTTTGAAGGATCCATTGCCTATACATGGAAATGAGACTCCTAATTTGGACAGTTAACTAATATGCTTAAAGCTGGATGGTACTTACAGCCCTGTATATCCAACACACATCCACATCTGCAGTGTAGCAGGAAAAGCTGTAAGATATCCACAACCTTGAGCTCGTATTTATAATGCTGCGTATTTCATAAGCAGTCATCTCCTTCAGCTGTCCTGAATGGCAGCTCCTGTGTTAAGAAGGTAGCAAAGTAATAGGGATACTTTTGGGCTGACTGGTGCCAAAAGAAAGTGTCCCCAACCTAGTACTCATCGAGGAGGAAGATATGTTCAGATAAAATGAAGGTTCCCTCCCTATTTCCATGGCACTTCAGAAAGAGGTGCACTCTCTTCCCTCCTCTCACAGACCTTATCTACCAGCTGTAACTGGGGTGTCGTAAAGAAGGGAAAGTCTTGTTTCCCATTTATGTCTACACAGATAGAAGTGCAGAAATCAGGGCATATGGACTGTGTAGGATGAACATCTGTCCCCACTGGAAGGACTTTCCAGCTCTGGAGAGCAGCTCTGCTGCAGTTTTCAGTAGGGGTGCTGAGGGAGTGGCAGGGCAAAAGTGCATAACTGTATTTTTGCTGTCCTGGGATTCTTGGAGCTCCTGTATTTATATCAGGCCATTCCTTGGTGTCATGATAACTTCCTTGGTAGCCAACAAGCTATTCCATATTGAGGTTCAGTACCCTTCTTATCTATAAGTCCTATTCTGCTCTTCTCCATTCCTCAGCTTCCTCATGGTACAGGGATTTTCCAGCAGTATGATAAGGTGACTTTGTGACCCTTTTATGACAGCTAATAGGATTCACAGTGACGCTGAGACTCCACAGAACAAGTAGTCAATTCGCTCCTGATTGTTCTGAGATGAGTCCCAACATCCCGAGGCCTAAATGGCCCAGTGTTAACGCAGCTGCATGGGGCTTAAAAATGCTCTGCTGTTATATAAACAGGCATTAAGGCTTTCACGTGATAGTCTTATGTTGCTTAAGTATATACAGTTAAATATACATTCGGCCAGGATAAATAATTACATACTCTACAGTGGAAACACTTGGAGCTACGTTGTGCTGTTACAGCAGTATCATAAGAATGTGTGTAATTTGTTTTTATTAATGAAAGTTTTTTATATTCTCACTAAATATAAAACATCTAATTTTATTAACACTGATTGCTGCAATTTGAGACTAATTAATTTGACGTAAGTGGCATTGGAACAGTGCAAAACCTGTGTGCAGAGTTAGCACAGGGAGCCTGAGGAGCTACACATTGCTAGAGGCTATGTTTATGTGTGTTCAGGTATATATGGTCAATAAGTAGCCAGAGGATCAGCATTAAACATTGGAAGTCTGATTAGTGCCTGAGCAAAGTCCGAGGGCTGAGGTTAGCTTTTTTTTAACTATATGATTTCTTTTTTTGTTGTTTCTTAACTGACAAAGGCTCAGCTCAGCAGCTACTGTGGAGTTACCATGTGCTCTCGTCAGCCCCAAGTAATATTTTTATCTTTTTAATCTAATTCTAACTTTAAAGTTTATCTTCTCTGATTATGTTGTTAGTTTAAGTTAATTTTCATATATATCAACTAATTCATTCGTTTTGGTTTGGGGGAAATGAGCAAACCACCTTGAGTGTTCAAAAAGGTTTTATTCCTTCTTTCATGTTCATTGTCAAGATTGATTTATTCTTGTTATGAAACTTGCAGCTAGAAATACTCTTCATAACATGACTTAATACCTTAAACATCTCTTTGAAACTATTGATGTTATTTGATCCTATCTGATATGCGCATGCATAGTTTTATGTTTCATTTGCATTTTTATGCAAAGATTTAATTCTTATTTGCAGAGATGACTGAAACATAATGTTGCATTTGCAAAACTGGAACCATTTTGAATGCAGAAGGGAAGGACAGAATATTATCAGGAAATAGTTGGAAATGTATTCGTAGACAACTGTATGTCTCTATGGAAAGAGAGGAGAGGGAAAAGGAATAATCACCAACGTGAGGCTCTGGGGAAGAAAGATGAGTAGCCTGTGCCAACTGAAGTTCACAGAGGATATGTTCAGCCAGGAAAACCTTATGCTCCACTTAATCCATATTTTGGGACTGCATATATTCTCTGTTTGCTCCTAGATAAAGAATTTATCCATCTGTGCTTTGAGAGCATTTCTGAACCAAAGGACTCATGAGATGGATCAGGTGGTGGCAAGAAATCTGCATTTATATGTATCTAATGTCTTAAATGTGCATGCAAAAGAAAGATTGAAATTTTCTGAAATCAGAAGATTGTGATTTTGAACTGAAGTCAGGATATGAGTTCTGTGCCCTAATTTCAGTTGAAGTTCTTTGTTGGCTTCTAACAATAACCACTAAGCCATTTTTTTGTTAATATGGATTAAAAGCAAGTATGCCATATGGCGACATGAAATTGCTTGTCATTGCTTTTGGTCAAAGCATGCTGGTGGTTTGGCCTTCAACACCAACATCCAGAAGGTAGAAACAGAGGTGTCTTCCATGCTGTGGCTTAAAGTTTGCATCTCTCTCTGCGATAGCTTCTGATCATTTCTTGATTTAGCAACAGTCTGCTGCTCTCTTTTACCATGTTTTTATGGGCTGACCTTACCTTAGCTGTAATGAGCTAAATGTGACTGATAATCTTTCTTTCCTGTGAGTCATACCATGTTTCCCCTCTCTCCACCACCACAATTCCAGTCATACTTGACCCCGTTATTTTACTTTTCTTACATTATCCCCTCTATGCTACCAGATTGTTTTCTCTTGCAGCCATTTATCTTTTTCGAAGCAATGCATTGTGCTTTCAGTGGGGGGCTTTCATCATCTCTGCCTTCGTCCTCAATGAAATACTGAAACCCAACTTCATGTTTGACTCTTAAAGTCGCTCCCCACTTTAGATACATTCTCCTCATTTAATGACATCAGTCTCTGATTTCCCTTTTAGATTTAATACCATTGCAATGAGGGACCTTGCAATACATGGCAGTGCAGTTAAGTTTATTATGGCAAAGTATATGTTATCGAGTCATTGAGGAACAAGTGATTATTTTAGAAAGAAAAAAATGAGAGCCAAAGTTAACTTAGGACTTGGCTAAGCAAAGCTGGGTGGGATCATGGGAGGAGAACAAAACTATCTTTGGACATTTTCAGGAATATTAGTGAATTCTAGCTATAAGTAGAATAGATTCAAGGGAGATAAGGAAAACAGAGTAATTATAAGGAAAACCTCTCTGGCACCATGTAAATTGGTCTCTGGGACATCTGTCCTTTGGGTCTTTAAAAATCTGTGCAAACCAAAGCACAATAACACATTAGAGGGAAAATGGTGTGAATATCAAAGAGGGTTTTCCAGATGAGTCTTTGTTTATTTCATTATTAATACTGAAGGCAATGGTTTTCCTTGTAGTTTGTTAGGTGTGCCTGTTATGATGCAAAATACGAATGCTTGCATTAATCCAATTAGTAATCTGGGGTGGGTTTTTTTCTTCTTTTTTGGGGCTACCTCTAGTGATTTTTATCCTTTCATCTTATTATCCCTTGTGCATTTCACTTCATTAAATTGTTTCTAAACAAAGATATCCAATGATCACTCCTTGTTTCTGGAGGAATTCACTGAACTAGAGCTGTCTTTATCAGCACTAGTTTATGTTAAGTCCCTGATAGCAAAGTGAGACATGATTTCACAGCTCAGCCTTAACAAGATGACCACATTCTGCCAATGTTGAAATAGGACAGAGAGATGAGAGGCTGGTTTAAAATTATTTTAATTTCATTATTGTAATGGGATAAAACAGAAAAGATGGGTTTGGGTTTTGTTCTTGTTTTTCTCTTAGAGAGTAGAGATGCAGTGATTAAGGTTCTAATGTAAAAAGTAAAGTTGAGGTCTCTGCTCTGCCTGACTGGAGCAGGGATCTCAGTCTTGGCCTTCTCTATTTGGGTTGTTTCTTTAAGAATATTTCTCTCTGTCTCTCTTGCCAAATTACTTGCTGGAAATAATACCAACACAAGATACTGAAAGGTGTTAATTGGACTCTTGGCTATTGTGGACCTATCAGGTCACGGAAGTTGGATGGAAAGAATTAAGGTTGAAGTCCTTGAACTCCCATATCCCCCTTGGATGATTTAACTGTGAAAATTAACAGAGGTTCAAGAGAGTCATCTTAGTGTTGTGAAGAGTTATGTTTTCTTCTAAGCCAACAGGATATTTAATGATATTTAATCAAGAAATTCCAAGCCATCTCTAAAACATTGCTGTAGCAGAACTGGCAGTTTGAGAGTTTTATCTAAAGCTTTCCAAAGTAGGGTGGGGAGAGAGTGCCTTAAAAACTCTTTTTAGCAAAATTAATTTCCAACTGGATTCCGGTTACTGGTTCTAAGCTGCTTTTGTGTCACCACCATGGTGTGACAACCATGTGTTGTGTTTGGTTAGAAAGCAGGCCTACAAAGTTCTCAGGATCTCAAAGAAAGAGTGAATGGTAGGAAACAATTTGGGCATGTATATGTATTGCATGTGAAAAATGGCATTAACAGAAAATTGAGGTTGTGCATAGTTCATCTGCTGTGACAAGCAGGCAAGGGTTCCCCAAGTAACAGCCGTCACCATGGTAGAGCAGTGATCCACCTCCGCAGCAGATCTGTCTCCTGCTGTCAAATAGGAGTCATAAAACAAAAAAAAAAAAAAAAAAAGAAAAAAAAAAGTCCCATCATGAAAGGATATATCAAAATGTGTATTTACAGACAATTTCAGTTCTGATATTTCCCTTCCAATTTGTCCCACACCTATTTTTAGCTTCTCCAGGCCCACTTGAGGCTTCTTGTCCCAGTTCTGTTGATTTTGTGCAGCAGGTCCCAGCCTTCGACTTCAGAATTTTCATCTAAACTTGTTTTCCTTTTCCTTTTCTTTTTTCCACTTATTCTCTGCATACAGTCTCAGCTTCCCTTCTTGACTTATTGTCCCTGTTCTCCAGGGCCCTCCAGAAACACATAAAAAAATCTATATTGCAAGACAAAGTTTCTCAGGGAAGATCAATATAACCTAATAGTAAAATCATGTATATTTTCTAACAATACTCAGAAATTGTGCTGGTTTTAACTGAGACAAAAGTCCATCCTTAGGTTGGTATGTAGCTTGGAAAACTTCAGGCCAAACAGCTCAATTTTAGCAAAACGATAAATAATTGAAGTCATTCCCCTTGCTAATTATTTCATTACTGTAACACAGCCATCTCTGAAACAGAGGGTGTAGCCTCAGAGAGAACAAACATGCGGCATAAAACCCAGCAGGGCTGGGGCTGGGGAAGGAATTACTGGGCAAGGGAACCGGTTTGCAAGTTTTGGCTCTTCCAGAAGTGCTAGGAAAGGTTAGAGAGTCCTGCAGAGCCCCTGGGACCTCGGGACTTCTGCAGGGTAGAGTGGAGGGAGGAAGCAGTGCCAGCATCAGGGGTAAAGACATCTCAGCAAAACTGATCCAGCAAGAAAAAGAAAGCTTTGCTCAGACCTACTGAAAAAAGGAAAATTGTGCATGGCTGGAATGATTAAATTCATCTGAAGTGCCATAGGAGAAGGGTGGCGTGACATTAAAAAGCTTTATGACTTTGCACAGTTGAGCTTTTGTTTTCTCCCACTTTATTCACATTTTATTCATTAAAAAAAAAAAAAAAGAAAAAGAAGCCTAACTGCTTTTAACTTTTATCAGTTAAGAATTAGAGAGAGGTAATGTAGGTGAGGTTGCATGTGTTAAGGGATCATTTAAACAGCCTGCTGATGGGGGGCGGAGGGGACTGCAACACCATAGGAGAGGCTCTGCTGAGCTCTGAGCTGGATCAGATGCTTGGGGGCAATTAAACACACAAGATTTCCCCCGTTAAACAAAGGCACAGAAGGGAGTCTCCCTGTTTTCTGTGCTGTTAATCATCAAGAGGAGAGAAGAATGAGTAAATGAGAAAGAAAAGATGGTGCTGTTTAAAGGAAGGATGTTCGGCCCCAGCAGGATGCCTGCTTGAGTTGCATCTCAATAAATAATAAGCGCTTGTTATGCTAACAGTCGCTATTTTCAGTAGCATGATTTGCATACAGATCATGTGCACGTTAATTACCCTGCGCGCATAGCCAATAACGCACATCTTAGTTTTTGTGCTTAGCGTTTTGGTTTGTAAAATGGAGCATCACGTTAATGAATATTGCAAAGTTTCCGAGTGCAAATGAACGGCTAATCCAGTGCTCGGCAGCAGCCCTGAAGATAACCACACATACCAGAGAGGCTGAGGGAAGGAGACCAGGATTAGTGTCACCTCTGGCACCGACCACATCTGTCATCGCACCTGATTGTAATGAAAATAAAATGAAACAAAAGGGTGTATGACTGCGTGATAGTGCAATGATGCATGATAATTCAATGGTGCATGATAATAATTAAGCCCATGTTGGCTAATGACTAGGTGCATGCTTGTGCGACCAGCGCTGGGTGTTGTCAGTGGGACAAATTTCATCCAAATCAAGAATAGGTGTATTGCTGTACCTTGATAGCAGAGCCCAACGTTTAGTAGTTGCAGACTGACTTTATGTCTCCTGGGGAGGACAGCTGAGACCTGGCTCTGTGGAGAGGTCGAACAGTGTAGGCAGAGGATACCCAAACTGACACCAAATCTTCCAGAACAAAGCCTCCCCTTGAAAAATGTGAATACGAGTGAATCAAAGCCATGTTTATATTAGATCAGTGCTCTGTATCTTGTGACTGTAGCGTTTCTGACACATTAGCAAGACTCGACGTTTGGTGAGCTGGGTCTGAAGGCCAGCTCCTCATATTCTTTCTTCTCTTCCCTCCTTTACCACACATCTTCTGAATGCCTGGCATTTCTCATTTTTTCATCTCTAATTGAAAGTTCCCACTTGTCCTCCTGACTTACTAACTTTGCTGAATACGACGAGTAGAAATTGGCCCATAGGTTGAGACTGCCTAGCAGTAGAAGTGGATGATTCCCTATAAAAAGTAATGATGTGACAGCTGAGGTTGAGAGTTGTGCTGAATCTGCATTGCATCCAGACCCACTTTAGTATCTTCAGATGTGCATCTGTAAAGCATAATGCAGCACCAGTTCAGGAATCCCTGAACCATTTTCATAACACCATGTAGTTATGCCTTCTGTGTTTATAGCTGTACTGATTTTTTCTGGTAGTATTTTGACACCACTGAGCTCTACTTTCAGCTTATTACTTACAGTGAAATAAAAAAAACAACCAAACCTGTAGTATCTTGGGAAAAGATCTAAGAGTTGTTTTATGTAGTTCATAAGGTATATAATAGAAATATTTACCTGTTAGGAAACTGTAAGAATATAATTTACAAGTTATTACCAGATTAATTTTTCAGGTATCAGATAACGATATCAGGTATCAGATAATCTGGGCCCTATAAGGCACAGATGTTTGGAATTAGAAGTTCAGTTTCAAAAGAAAATAACTGTTAAATGCAATAACTCGCCACATCGATATTCAGTTGTTATTGCTATTGGTGTTCCCACGTCCCACTGCAGCTCATCTGCGTGTTTTATAGTTCTCATAGCATCTATAGCGATTAAAAGGATTTGGTTTTCCAGAGAAAAATTAATGGGTTTAATAATCTTGAAAGAGGAGAGGTGCTGCTCATTCAAGTTCACTCAACGTGGGCGAAGCTGTTCTGCAGCTGCAGGTTCCCTGGCCAGGCTGCTGCCTGCGGGGAGCAGTGAGGTGGTGACGCACCCCTCTGCAGAAGCTTGGGTGAGTTGTGTGCAGGGAGCCAGTGGCCGGTTGCACGCTCGCTCTGTTGTGTGCAGTCCTTACGCCGTGCTGTCACCGCCACAGCTGAGCGCTTAGGTAGGATCTGAAGGACGTGTTGTTACACCAGCCCAGTTATGCACCCATTAAACTTTGCTGCTCCTTCTGCAGATCCTCTGCTTCCCAAGTCCCACGCTCTTCTGCACTGTAATGGCAGCAGCCCACTGTGTCTGCACTGAACTTCATCCCTGGCACGGAAACCACGAACTGAATTTGCCCAGTGGTGTACTGGTTGTAATCTCTGCTCCCAGTAGCTTGCTGTGTGGAGGAAACCTTATGTCCCTCAGCAGTAGGCTCATGGTTACTACTGTTATTCTGAGGCAGCTTCTGCTGAGCATCTGTGAAAGGACAGAGATTTAGGTAGCTTTGAGGTAGAGCAGTCATCGCTGTTCAGGAGCACAGGCAACCACTGCAAAGCCAATGGGCACACTGCAGAGTCTAAACAACATGTTGACTGTCATCTCGTCCTTCTGGTGGAATAAAAGCGGAACGTTTCACCCTTAGAGGCTTTCTGTATTTTCAAGAAGAGTGTCTTCCCTCTAAGTGAATAATTTTTGAGCAATGGAAAATAAGTTTTCAGCTTACTGATGCTGCAGCTAAAATGTTGACCTTTTAATAAGAGCTAGTCTACCAGCTGAAGTTTCCTTCAGTCAAGCTTCCATAAAGCTGATAGGTTAGCTGCTTGAAATGCATGCTGCAATACTCCGATCTGGAGGACCATTAGTCTTCTCAGGTGATCTGCAGCTCCGATTTTATTAGGGTTTAGTGAAGGTCAGAAGTTTATGTGGGCAAGTTGTGATTGCCACAGGTGTTTATGAGATAATTAAGGAGTTTCATGGAGGGCATACTTCTCATCAGCTGCAATTTTCCAGTATTACTTTAAATTAAGTGTTTCATCTGTCGAGCTTGGGGTTTTCTTACTGCTTAATTAAGAATTTCTGTCTCTGAATGCACAAAAATATTGAGTCGTAAGAGTTGCCGGCATTATTCACAAAACCATAAAATGTAGAGCTAGAAAAGGCTTTTGTTTAAGAGAACGCACTAGTTAGAGCTGCTGTCTTGTAGGTAAGTGGTTTGATTCAGTTACCTTTTGCGCTAGGAAGATTATAGATTTAAAGAAATCTTAGTGTTTTTTTTAACCAGGCTTAGATAACAGTGGCAGGGAGGAGAAATATCTGAAATTCTGTATTGCATTAATAGTCTACTGTGAATTTGGGAATGGCAAGTTAGCCTATTTGACAGACAGTACCATTAAGAATAAGAAAAAAGCTATTCACGTGGGAAAGCATGTTTAAAAGAGTGGAAAGATTTTCCAAGGTAATCTGAGAAAGAGCCACATCTTTTGGCTCAGATACAATCTTTGGAACCTCCTCGTGTTGTGCAGGTGAAGTAGATCCCTTTGTTTTATTACAAAAATGCAGATGGACTCTCAAAGTAAAGGAAAATTAGTTTTTGATGAAGTTGAGAGTTTGCATCTTTGTTCTTTGCTTATTATTCAGTTAAAGTGTTTATGTGGTCTGAGTGTTTATAGACTCAGTAATGCAGAGGATTTGCAAACAGTAAGATCAAGCTATAATGATGCTAGCTTGATTTAATAGTTCTACTTTAATTAGGATAAATGAGTTTACTTTTCTAGTGGGATGTATTAGCTTTTTAACGGTCACAGCAACAATAAACAACTGTAAATGCAGAGATATATCTAATTAGGGGGAGGCAGAAGCAATTAAGATGAGTAAACTATTGATCATAACTGAACTGGGTTTGACTAAGATACATATCGTTGACAACAGTGCTTTTACAATGGATGGCATGAGATGGTTAATGACTGCTATTGATTAAGCAGTAATGGTTTTAGTATTTTGTTGGGGGTGTGTGGGAGGGAGGGTCAAACAAGTTTTACAGGATGTTTCAAAACCATCCTGCAACTACTTGGAGAGCTTCTTATTCAACCAGAAGTATCTCAGTTCTCTAGATACTACGCCTGGCATATCCTTTTTGGGCCTGAATGCATCCTCTGACATAGTCCCCTGGTCCTGCTGGCTGAAACAGAACCTGTCGTTCAGATTTTCTCTCTTTCTGAGCTATTTTCTACCTCATTGGCCATAAAGAATATTGCTCCTAGATTATGGAGTTGTATAGCTTCTTTCATATCTGATGTTTCTGTTCTCTACTACATTGCTTGTTGACAAAGACGTTATGTTAGCTCAGAAAACAAACTGTAAATCATATATGGACATTTGTCATACATTCATCTCAAAGCATTTTTTCAGAGTTCTGAGAAGAAAGCAACCGTGCTAGCTGCACTATTCTTATAACTTTGTATGTTAGGGATCGAGCTGAAAATCATAATGGTTGCAGAAGACCACGAAGTCTTATAACAATGTAGCAGTAAGCTGTTATTCTCTTGAGCAGATTAGATTGGAAAAACTGAGTTTTTCCTCTTTGGTCAGTGGCATGCGTGTTAAAATCTGTGATTGGCAGTGTTATGCTCTTTGGAAAGAGGGCTGATTTTTATGGTTTGGAGAAGGACACAAAGAAAACTGCATTTAAAACAACGGGAATGATATTTCATTCTTCTGTTTCACTACATTAACTGTTTGCATTTTAAGATCAGATTTTTTTCCATTTTGTATAGACCATTCTTGCTAGCAAGCTATTTGCCCTGTTATATGTTTTTTCATTTGATTATTCGCTATAGCTGAAAAAATTAGATACAAAAGCATATACATGTGTATGTAGTAAACACGTTGATGACGTTTCTTACTCAAGGAGTCTGAGATTTGTTAATGTGCTTGAATTTAGAAACAAATGTTTGGATCATCTGAGTATAACCCCTGGATTGAGGGTTCATTTGCAATGCCTCTTGGATAATAGCGTGCAAGCTGCATTGCTGCTCAGCACCCTCCGTTTTTATTGGATTATCTCCAGTTGCCTGCCTTATCCTTTCTCCACTGCCCCTAGAAAGTAGCCGTTTGTGTTTATTCACTCTGATGTGTTTATTCATTTGAAGTGGGTATAGTGAAAAGTATGCCTCTCACTTGTGTCAACACAAGTGCTCCGTGTAGGCTACTGGCATTTTTTAAACAATCTTTTAAGGAAATATAAAATGTTATAAAACCATTTTTTTTATCCTATATTACACATACATGAATAGTCTTTTCTTCTCCATCAGGCATGCAAGTCACCTTATTGGAGGAAGCTGTGGTTTTCTTGAATGGTTGGTCAGTGAAAAGAAATTCCTACGAGTTAGATGCTAAGTCTGCCTTATGCTATTCTCCTGACATATTATCAATGCAATAATCATTGATCTTATTCCAAATCATTAATCTTATTGCGTGTTTGGCTTTTCTGTGTATGCACTGTCTTTTCAGGGCTGAAATCCCTACTCTTCAAGTCAAGTGGAATTTTGCCTTTGACTTAAGTGGCAAAGGGACTTGCCTTGGGACTGTCTTGGGACTAGAAAAATCTCACCATCTTTCCCTAAGTGTATGATTGGTTGGTTCCTATGCATTGCATAGGTACCCGTGCAGTAGTGCACACTGATGATTCCTTTGTACTTTCTTCTGTATGATACTAACTATCTGAGTAATTTTAACAAAATCCTAAAGTATTCTACACTTCATGTGTTCACTTCTGAAAGTAAATAAATCCAGACAGCACCACCGTAATATAATTGTCTGCTCTCAGGGAACTCTCTGAGGCAAGAGAGGGCTCTTACTCTTGAGGTTTAAGAATGTGAAGAAGAGTATTTCGTAGCATATATCCCTCATCAGTCTGCAAACTTAGTGCCTCTTTCATTCAGCAGAATGAGGGGAGTTAAAGAATGGATCTTCATTTTTCCAGACCTGCTTCTCCTGGTTCCCAAACTCCCTTTGGAATCACAATGGAAAGCCCCAAATTCACAGAGTTGTAGCAGCTAGGGTCTATTTGCTACCTTATATGTTTATTGTGGGTTTATGTTGCTTCCAGTGTTCCTCTGGATTTAACTAGAAATACCTTAACTAGAAAAAGAAATTACAATTACATATGAGTACAAGAAGTTGGGATTTTTTTTTAAATTTACTTTAACACAAAATGTAGGTTGTTTGAGTTGATATGTAGAACTTTAGCCCTATAGTGTCATGCATAATAGTTGTAATGGTGCAGCAGTGTTGCTGTGTTCCTGCTTTTATTTTCTCATGCACATATTTAGTCAATAAAAGTACTTTTAAAATGTATATTTTTGTTTAATGTGCTGAAGTTAAAAGGATAGAAGTCTTTTCAAAAGCATGTTTGAGTCTGTTCAGAATATGTTTGGGCTTTAAAAATATATTTTTTCCTCATTTAAATAACCTTAGTGTTCTTTAGGAGGAAAGAAAGAAAAAGAAGGCTTGAAAAGTTACTGTTGAGATTATTTTAAGACATAAGTTTACCCAGTTGTAAAGGGTGAAATGTGGCAGATGCTTCGTACCACACGTTATAAAACAGCTTACAAAGACTGTGAAGCGCGATGTCTTTACAGTCTATGCTGCTTGCGTTACTTTTATAATCATTGCAGTCATCAAATGCAGACATTTTATAAGCTCCGAACTGATATATCTCAGCTAATGAGAACAAAATATAAAGGAAATCAACATATTGCAGTAAAACCCCAATTTTCAGGCATTTTGGTGTTCTCTAATGGAGAGTTTGAAATGCAGCAAGACTCGTGCTGCTTTAACCTAGAATGCAAACCTGTAATTATGGTTTTGGGCTTTTTCACATAAGAATCAAACCACACATTTCTTTGATAAGTCTTTTTTTGTCGCGTACAGTTTTAGCTCAGTTCAGGCAATGAACACAAGTCTTACTAAGGTCAGTGGGAATAGCACACGAGCGTGGGGAGAAAGAACAAGGAATTGGAGGTGCAATGATTTTATTACACCGAGTATTAGGACACTTTGCAGCCTTTTCTAAGCAGCTGTTCTTTAGGTAAATTAATACCTGGGGTCCCTTTACTTCTTCCCAACTTTAACTACCATAAAAGAACTTAATGTAAAGCTGTTCGCAGCTTATCTCACCCGATTGCTATGCAAAGCTTCTAACTCAAACGCTTTTATAAACTGGAGCCATAACACACTAATCTTCTGAACTTCCTGACCCATAAAACTATGATTATTGCTACATGTAAAATTCATCTGGAAATATCCCTCTGTATTTAGTGTTATGGGTATTATGTTGCAAAATCCCTCCTCCTTTGCAGTGTAAGGGCTGCCAGGAAAAAGGAAGACAATGGGGCTGGAGATTGGTGTAGAGAGAGTAATGCTGTACCTTAATCTTGTCATTTTGGTTTTATTTGGAGCTGGTGATTCAACAGATGGGATGTTCTGATTCTTTTTTTTCCCTAAGTTACAATTTCAGATTTGATTATTTTTGGAATTAGCATATTTCTGGCTGTTCTTATTTACCATTAGCCACAGGTTAGTCACTAATTTCGTACACAACTCTGTGAGCAGATAATTGAGAAACACCACGTTTGTGGGAGCTGTTTTGGTGAAGACAGGAAGGATGTCAGAGATGAGAAGAAAGCTTTACTGTTCCAGTTTTGATTCTTTTAAGTATCTGTAATATCTGAGAGTTATCTCTAGTAACTATTCTGGGATTAAAGTAATGAACGAGGAGCGGTTTACGGGATTTGTTAATAAAGGATGCCAGCTAAACTCAGCAGAGGCAAGAAAGGATTAATAATATTTCATGAGTATCTTTACCCTCACTTTCATTATGGGTAATACGTTTGTTTTAAAAAGCTACGTGATTGTTGTCTAATCTTCAACAAAGATAATGACATCTGCAGCTTTGCAATTATACACATATGCATGGCGAAGGGGGTGGGACGACTGCACTCTAGGGTGCAGACATACCAAAAAGCACAAGAGTCATGTTTCTGTCTTTTATTCACCACCAGACTAACTTAATATAGATAATTATCCAGCTGTAAAAAAAAAAAGTCTTTTTTTTTTCATTTTAAAACACAAACATTTGTGTTAAATGATGCTTTTCCCAAGCCACTTTTATTATTAGTGTTGTTCTAAATTGCAAGTTGTCACATCCACCAGCCTTTAAATTACCAGTCCTCTGTGTTGCTATAGTAACACCGCAGCCACTAAAATACAGATTCTGGCGTAGCAAGGCAAGCTCAGACCGCGACTCATTCATTTGAAGGTCTTGGCAGCAGAATCTCTCTACAAAGTCTTTATTTTATAACCTTTGGATACTTGCATTTTAACTCTTTCAACCAAAATTACAGTGTTGTGCTAAAAGATAAGTTTTATTTAAGTTAGGGTACCCAAGCTGAACAGAGTTAATAAATACATGGGCATAGCTGACTTCTGACTACTCTTTCCTTCTCTTCTCTTTGGTTTTGGGCCAAATGATTGATGGTTTTCTTGAGGTGAGGCTAAGAGGACAGCGCCGTATTGTCTTCTCCACTTCCTCCATCTGAAAGGCTGCCCATCTCCTTTTCACAACACTATCCCTCACTGGTAACCTGGACAACGGAAATGTACCCTGGTTGGATTAGAAATGTCGTTTCTTGCTTGGTGAACAAATCTTCTGTAATAATGGGAATGGACTTGTATATTCCCATTTGGCTAGAAGTCAGTGTGTTGGTCAGTGCTGGTAACTGTATAAACTACAGCAAGAGTCAGTGTTTTGTGTGTGTCCTCATTTAAATAACAAAATATAAGAAAAACTATAGGCTCCATCTGGAACTTAATCCCTTCTCCTTGTGCATGTTACTGTAATATGCTCTTAATTCTATAAGCTCAGACTTTTTTCTTCCTAATGTGTTTTCTCCATTTTGCAGTCCAATTCCCTGATTTTCACCTGTTTGTCAAGTTCATCTTATCTCCTCCCCATGGCTTTATATCCGATAGATGTCTCTTTTCAGCCTCAGACCACCTTCCCACACCTCACCCCTGACTTTGGTTTCCCTATTCCAACTCCTTCTCCCCAGTCTCTTCCCACATCTACTTGTAGCCTTTCTCCCACTGACCCCATTCTGCTCACAGTGACCTTGAACCAGTCCCTAGGTTCTTTGTCCACCTGTGGGCTCCCTGACCTCTCATAATAGTCTCCTACTCCAAGCTCCAGTGCTGCCTTCCATGCCCAGCTAGTGATGGCTATCCAACACTTCTGTGCTTTAGAATCATAGAACCGTTTGGGTTGGAAGGGACCTTTAGAGGTCATCTAGTCCAACCCCCCTGCAATGAGCAGGGACATCTTCAACTAGATCAGGTTGCTCAGAGCCCCGTCCAACCTGACCTTGAATGTTTCCAGGGATGGAGCATCTATCATCTCCATGGGCAACCTCTTCCACTGTTTCATCAACCTCATCAAAAAAAAATTTCTTTTCCATCATCTACCATTCCTCTTGTATTTCTACAGTTTCTCTTTTTTTTTGAGGAGTGCGTGTTATCGTTTCCTGATCTGTGCCTGAAGATGCTCCCCGCTGCACTGAGCCCATTAGCACACAGGAGACTCCCTGAATGATGAGTCTACATGTGCTATAAGTGACCAGTGTTCCAGTTCTCACTGTCTTACAGGTTTTCTAATGTTCTCTGGTTATGTTTGTGCAGCATCCTAGCTTAAAGGTAATCAGTGCCTCTGAGAACTGCTACCCACGGTCAATAGAGCTGGTGTAATTTCCCATATTAGAATTAAAAAATCCAACATGTACAGCAGAATGCAGAGATCTGGGAAGAATACTGTCAGAAAGTATTTGTATTAGGCTAAAATAAGTTTTGAATGCTAACAACCATAAATTTTTATCAACCAAATATGTATAAATACCCATCTCTATTCTATTTGAAATAAAGGGAAGTAATAAGCCCCTTACTTTACAACTGTAAATAAGGATTAGTGTGTTTAAACCCTGCTTGGAGAAATCTTACATATCTTGTCCCAGTTTCATAAGGTCTTTACTGGGGATACCAGTGGATAAATTGCTATTTTTAGTACCATTTACATTGAAAATGTTTTTCTACCTAAAAAAAAATAATTTTGTATTTTACCAGTATTCCAAATACTTTATGTTAAAACATTTGGGGTGTGTCTCCTGCTACAGTCTCATAAAGCTATAGTTGTTTCATCAGTCACGTTGTTGAATCCGTCTGTAAAAGCTGAGTAGGAAATATGCTTTGAGAGATTGTAGGCTTTTAGCTGAGCTCAAATACTGTCATTTAGTACCTTCAAGTACAGGGTTGCTGACATGAGCTATTCCTTCGTACGATACGGTATGTGATCTGGAGGCACCCAGTCTGCCTGCTTTACTGCCATCAGGTTACAGCTTTTCACAGATGACCTAGTCCCAGCAGAAAGTCCTGACCTCTCGCTTTTTCAGCACTTCAGAGGTTAATTTTGTTGAGGGATCAGATTTCTTTCTAGGGGAAGTTTCTGATGATCACCTTCCAGCTAGGCTGTACTTTCCAGTGTCTTTCAGAGCTGCTGAATGGTGAGGGCTCTGTTGGAAAACAACCTTGCTCCAACTTTTTTTTCCAAGTCTCTTCCTAGATAGTCAAGTTACAAGCTGTTTTATTTAGCGGGGGTGTTGGATGGTAGCCTAATGAAGGTATCAACCTGCAAAATAAATCTGAGCCCCTTTTCTGGAATTCTTCATGGGCAACAAGGTGGAGAAGTGCTTTGGCCTGGGAATATTGCAAGGTAAGAGATTTTCTGCAATTTTGAAAGCATGCAAGTGTGTTGTTACACCTTTGTGAAAGTAGGTTTAGCGTTTTAAATGCTGGCAGCAATGGAAACACATTAGATGATGGAGTAAATCTGAGAAGTTTTCTCCCTGCACGATCTATTTCATTTGGGTCGCTATATGCTACATGAAATTAATATATTTTTAGTAGATTACAAATATTTGAATAAAACTAGGAAATTCCCCATGTGAGAAGTGACAGCTATTACTGTATTTGTTTTTTTCTTGCTTTACTTCATTATTCTGTGAGGTTTATCGACTAATTCTCAGCATCTCGCAGGTTGCAGTCTAACCGGCTATCTTTCCACTAGTGTTACAGGCTTTTAGCCTCAGAAAACTCTGGGGCTTTGTTATATTTTAGCGATGTAAGTTTGCTTTCTGTGCAAAGGAGGAACCTCTATGGGAATGAGCTCACTCTGCAGGGAAACAAAGGCGTGTGCGAGGCTCGCTCAGGCCATATCACAGCCCAGAGTGCACTTGCTTTTTTAGCACATAATACACAGTTCTTATTCTCACTGCTGCGCAAATTTCTGTCGGCTTCCTGACTTGTCTGGGTAGGGTTAGATGATCTTTTTCCTTCTTACAGTTTCTTTCAAATAAACCTAATTTTAAAGGCTGGCATAAACCAGGATTTATTGTAGTACTTAGGATGTTGCAGTTCTGCTAGGAAAAAACCTGCTTTCAGAGTTAGTAGTAGCTGACATCTTCCATACACCTCCATATTACAACGAATAAAGTATTTCGCCTGATTATGTGTCTGTCCCATAAACCACTGGTGTGATAATGACGGTTGTTTTTCAGTGGTTTGGCTTCCTGAGGGACAGTGCTGTGCCCTGTGATCAAATTAACACCTTTTATTGCCAAGTTCAGCTTTGTTTTAAGGCATACGTCAGCAGGCTGTAATGTGTTCAGAAAGACAAATTTTGTGATTTTGTCCTTTTTTCTGATGGGAGAAGAGCGTGCAAGCGTATGCGTTACCTTTGTCTCCATGTGCTCGGCTGCAGCTGGTCCTGCTGTGTGAGAGAGGAGCAGGTCTCATACCTGAAATCTGGTTTGCTGTGCACAGGTTTTTGCCTTGATCAGTTTATGTAGAAGCTTTGTAGTGTATTCTGAATCAGGAAGAACTTCAGCAGTGACTGTGAATTGCTTCAAGTCTTCATGTGTATATATCACTTCTTCGTTTTGTGCCTGCGTGTTTCTTTCTTGGGATTACAGCCTGCAGACCCTAAAAGATTTGTATTAGTGGAGTTACAGCATCAGGAGGGGTTAAAACAAGACTGGGAAGCGAGGGAGACATATTCTACCTGCCAACTGCTGGAGGTTTTGGCCCCGTGGGTGTGTTTAGTAGCCACCTTTCCAAGGGTGAGGCTGCCCAGTGGTCCCAGTTGACCATTTGTGCTGGGGGAGTGGGTGGGCAAGTGGCCCTGGCTGGGGGGCGAGTGGCCACAGGGGCAGGTGGGTCCAGCCCCCCATGAGTCTTTTGAAAGCCCCCTCAGCAGCAGGGAGTTTAAATGCCTCTTACATAGTTTTGTTTCCGTACTACCCTTCATTCCTTTCCTTCCACTTTGTAGTTGCATCAGTCCTGTAAGAACTGAGCTAATTATTTTTTTTCTTCTTGGTGTTTAAGCCCGGATGTGTTGTGTTTTGGAGCCTTTGGCGAAGCAGGCTGCCAGGTACCGGTAGCTGCTGGTGAGCTGCTGAGCTGTCATCAACTCGGTCCGGTGCTGGGGGAGTGTGCAGGTGGGAGACAGGTGTCAGAAACCTTGTCAGTGTTTTCAGTAAGTGCCACCCCTTCTTTAAGTCGTAACTTAAATAGTGCCTTTGTACGTGGAGATGAAGTAATGCCAAAGATATCTGCTTTTTGGGGGAGAAGAAAGTATGAACTGTTAAGTAAGGCAGGGGAAAGAAACAGGCACTATGTGGTGTTTGGTTATCATAAGTCTCCATCCATCCCCTGGGCAGCCTTCTCCGCCTGCCTAGAGGAGGGAGGTGTTTGGGCTGGGGCCTGGCCGAGAGGGAGGAGAAAGGCATATTGCAGTGGTGATCCGCACCTAGATCTTGGCCAGGGAACTCCTCCCCATTCCCGCACTCCAGGGTGATGGACGGGAGCTGGGGCCGTCCATCGCAGCATCCCGTCCATCGCAGCATCCCGTCCATCGCAGCATCCCGTCCATCGCAGCATCCCCAGTGGCTTTGGCTTGTCCTCTGTGGATTTGTTCAGTCCATCGCTGTCGTTTGCAACCTGTACACTTCAGAGGGATTTGTTTTCTGTAGAGCACCAGAGGCTTTGTTATGTAAACAAGGATTTCTGACTTTGATTAGAAGACTTTCTTAGCACTTCTTACTGTCTAGGAAACAAAGGCATAACAAACAAAGCATTTGTTTTTACATAACAACAACTAAAATGTAGCACTGACCTTATTGTGGTATGAAGACACTGTTTTTTTTTTTTTCCAGCTTTCACTGGCGCAAATCAGTTAGAGTCTGGAGCTGCAGAGAAAGGATCAGGGATGAGTATCAATCCCGTGGCCTTCAAAGCAGGGAGGTGAGGGTGCCACTGGCTGCGGGGTGCTTTGTGCACCCAGTGTAGGGCTGGTCTATAAACTGCTTTATAAACATGGTAAATACTCAGAACAGTAAATGGAGGGGACACACCAAAAATATGGTTTATAGGTTATGAGGCTGGGAAAAAAGGGTTGGTAGCTGGTTGGAGCTTTTTACGCTAAATTTTTCAGACCTAGCTGGAAGTTTGTGTTCCTCCAGCACTTGGGTCAAAGGCAGTGCCTTGCCCTGGTTTCTCACCTTCCCCCGAGGCTGTGCAATGCCAGAGGAACCGTTGTTGTGAATAATGCCAAAAAAACAAGTTCCACCAGTCAAGTATTTTACAACTGAATACAGTTGTGCTGGCTGCTGCATTTAGTGACTCTGGCCAGTGAAGGACTGAAGGGTCTCCGAGCAAAATGTGTGCAGCTGAAGAGGGTGCCACTGGAATTTCTGCTTTATAGCAGGAGATGATGAGTTTTGGTAGAAAGTCAGATTGCATTCATGAAGATTTAAGGCATTTCAAATGGGAAACTCCCCAAGATGAGCTGGGTTTAGCAGCTCCTATGTGTGTGCGCTCAGCTGTGTTTACTTCAAGTTTGACAAAGGCTTTGGTCAAATTCCTGGTCAGATTTTAAGGGACTAAATAAAATCCAGTGTTATTTTTATAAGGTTATTATCACTGATATAAAAAGATTAAATGAAAAGAGCATGTACGGTTTTCTAGCTTCTACAAGTCTTTTCTCACCCAATCTTTTTCGACACTAATTGATACTTTTCTTCTGTGAGTTATTCTCTTTTACAAATAGGTAATTTAAATGTAAATCCTGAAATGTTATCTTGGATGAATTCTAAACAGAGCTTGACAGCTGCATTTCAGCTTGTTGGCGGTAAACGGAATAGTCACTAAGCATGAAAACGGTCCGAATAGCTCCCAGCACACTTATAGCAGTTTAACTCTGCACCAAAAAATGTCATTAAAAGGATTAGATTCTGCTCCAGGAAGAACAGCTGGAAATGGTCTCTACTGATTTTGCCTGGTTTGCTTTTCACTTTTCATGGTCTGGCTTTACAAAGTGTTTCAAGGTAACAGTCCTGTCCCTGGGCTTCACCTTAGGTTAGAAACAAAGTGGTTTATTTTGAAATACCTATATAATGACCTGTAATAAGAAGAGAGTAACTGAAGACATGGAGAAGGTGGGTGATTAATACCTATGTAAAATACATTAATTAAATTCCCTTCTCTTGGAAGTACATTTCCATCCATTCTTTTGCAAACGGTTATTTGTCACCTTTCATAATGTTTTGAAAGGAAAACCACACAAGGGTCTGTGTATGGTTTTTGGATTTCTGACACAGTGATGTCAGTATTGTAGGAAATCCCAGATGAAAACAGTGGAAAATGCAGTGTTTAGTATCTCACTTTATAGCACATTTACATTTTTCTGGCTTTTTTTATTTTTCCGTTTAATTATTTGAAGATGCTGTGACGTTTCAATCATTTTACACCTTGACTTTTTTTTTTGTGTTGGTTTTATTTTGTTCTCCTATCAACTCATAAACAGTTAAATTTTTAGGTAGAAGAGGATAATTACCATGTTTCCACTTGAAATATTGTAGAGCCCCAAGGCCCTGTCTTGGACAAATGTATTTTTCAGCAGCTCATTGTAATTTTGGTTTTGACTGAAGAGCCAGCAAAGTTAAAATCCACACCCATCATAGAGAAGGGTGCGTTTTCAGCCGTTAACAATGGCTTTATTTAGTAGTGGTTTAATGACTCCTTTGCTTTGGACTTGCAAGGGGGGAAGATATCTGCAGTGAGGGGGGCTGTCCTGAGGATCGCAGGATGGTTTCATGTGTGCCATGCCGTCCAAGTTGACAAAGAAGAGCCAATTCCGTGGATGATGATTATGCAAGATGGAAAAGTGCTGATAGACTGTGGAAAAATACAAGTCTGAGCCTAACTGCTTTGCAAACCTCTTTCAAAAAGCAGCTTTGAGTACCTGACCTGGTGCTGTATTTGAGCAATCTGTAGTTGCCACGTTGTTAGTTGCACTAGGGTGAGCAGGCTGAGATGGGGAGGGAGAGAAGGGTGCTTAGGGTGCTTGGTTTCGTAGAGAGCAGGAGGCAGCTTTGTGGGGGTTTTTAAGTGATGGCAGTGATGGTTTTTAAGTGGGTGGTTGTATAATTTTCCTATATAATATGCTTTTAAGATTTTTTTTTTTTTTTGTAATTTTCAGTAATCAAAGTAAAGTTTCAGGTGATTGATCAAATAGAGAAAGGAAAGCCCAAACATTTCAGCTTCAGGTTATGGTTGAGTAGACTTTTGCTGACATCGGGAATTATTAATTGCACCAGCTAAATTACAAAGATGTTATCTTGGCTCTGGGAGCCAAGAACACCGTAATTAGGAGAGCTGTTAGATTCCCCATTCTGCCTCTTTGCTTTTGACTTTAACCATCAAGGCACTGGATCAAGGTAAAAATGAACTAATTTACATGGGGGGCTTGGGGTTGTTTCAAGAACAATGTGAAATAGAGATATGTCAATTTGTTAAGAGATGCTGTCCTCTCGAGAAGCTGCAGTCTTCACCCGTGTGCAGATACGACATGGAGCGGCGTGTCCTATGCTGTTGTATATTACACCAAATATGGTGTGATGGGCTTCTTGGGGGGAAGAGCTTTTAGTGTAATGGATCATTGACAGCAGATTAAACAGTATATGTGCTTTAATTACATTACTTTTTAGCAGTATATGTTGTATGCTTATGAAGTTGCTTGCATTGGCATCTAATTTACAGGGTTCAGTGAATTCTACATGCATCTCACTTGCATTAAAACCTTCTATAGTGCTCCTCAAAAGGACAGCATCAATAATTGTTTATGTAGGTTTCCAGAATTATTTTAAATTTCTTAATATTATGTGTTTTCTTGTTCTCTTACATCCTGTTGTTCTTCTAGCTAGAGACTGACCCCTCCCACCCCCTGCTGAAGTGAGTTTTTAAAAAAAAAATAAATCTGAGATGGCTGGTTTTAGCTGACACAGCATCTTCCCTTGTCAGAACAGCCGTGTGCATCAGTATCATCGCTCGGTGTCATCAGCATGCCCACAAGAGCTGTGTCGCTTAGCTTCTGGCAGCCAAAATACTAGACATCTATCTTTGGACTTCAGAACGGCTAATATGTTTTAATTTAGTAAACTTGAAAATACAGAGTTTGAGTCCTTCATAGTTTCCATCAGAAAATAAAAAACTTAAAGCACAGGATATATATACACCTATGTATATACTTAAGGGAAAGCCACAACCATCAATATATTCAGGTGCATGTTTCTACCTTTGTCCTTAGGCACATGTCCCAGTTCAGAAGGGCACTTAAATATTTTCATAATGCCTTAGATTGCCCAACTGAAGTCAACAGGACTGGTTGATGCCGGTAAAACTACTTATGATTAACATTAGGCACATTCTTTAGATGCTGATGAACTCGAGCCTGTGATAGTTTAAGAATGGCAAGTGGTTAAAAATGTGATGTTTCTGTACATTCAAGATGGAGCTATAAGACACACAGAAGAACATTATTATGGGGGGGGGGGAGGTTTGGCCATTGCCATATCTTCATAAGAAGGAAATTAAACTGTTTAACATGGAAAACATTGGCATTGCTCATATTATTATTATTAGGATTTTATTGTAGGTTCAGAAATAGAAAAGAAGTTAGTTGCTACTCCAGACTTTGGAAAACTAGGAGCATATTCTCTTATGCAGTTATTTTAATAACTTTTCTGTAGCCTTATTTATAGACTTCTAAAATCTAGGAATTGTAATTGCTTTATGTTATAGATTTTGAAATAGAAGTAAATATCAGTTATAGGGCCTGTTTTTAAACACTGAAATGAAGTCCTTCAATTCTTTTCCAAGTTTTCAGGTTTTCCATACTAGGCGCTGGGGGGGTGGGAAATTATCTTCCCCCCCCTCCCCTTACATTCCATGAATTTCTTTGTATGGTCAGCACGTCTTCATTCAGTTATGCTGAGGAAGATTTTGGAAAATAACAGATAAAACTGTTGTGTAGAATCTGGCTGGCTTTCTCAGACTCAATGGGTCTCACATTGTGTATGGAGTTTTATTTTAGCATGTACTTCTATTTTGCATTACAGTGGATTCCTCTTTAAAAATGTTCAGGTGAAGGCAAGTCTAGAAAAAAAATTATATTTTTCCTTTAAATTGTAGTGTCACCAGCACTGTAGACTACAGCGTTTCTTTCCAATCCAGGGAGCTGGAGTGTCTTTGGATTTATCAGTGTTTGGAAGATCTTTCTGCAAAGCCAGGGCCTGCCTGTAACCGGGACACTCCTGGAAGTCGAACAGAACTGGCAGGAGTGTGTATGTATAGGTTGAAGGACACCAAATGAAGGGCTACCTCAAGGCACCACGCAGGGGAGCCTGCAGGCAGGGGTCAGCGGTTGATCCCGGTGCCTGTCCCTGCCCGTCCCTGTCCTCTTGTCCTCTGCCAGCAGAGCAGCGTGGCTCAGCACTCCCGAATTTCCTGAAGGCAAAATTAATCTGGCTTGCTGAAACTGTTGATCTGAGCTTCCCAGCTGGCCTTGACTGCAGTGATATGGGGAGAACTGGCACAAATGAGGGTGCTGGCAGATTGATGAGGACCGTAACCGGGAACAGAGCAGTAGCAAAGAGCAGCTGCAAGCAGTAACCCTTTCTGCAGGCACGCAGAGGAGCGTGTCCCCGTGGCCGCTGCTGTTCGTGTGGTTCAGCAAATTGTGCTGCTGGTTAAGCTGTGCTCAATTCTCTGGAAGGCCCTCATGTAGATATGGGTGAACAAAATAATCCCAAGTAAGCAAAAAGCTATTAAAAATTATTAAGCATCATTAAAACCTGTACAGGTAGCTGTTTTGTAACGCTGAGTGAGAAAAATGAAATATGTATTTATGCATTTCCAGCAGTGGTGATCCATCAGTGGACTGAAATGTCTTCACTGAGCTACTTGCAGGGCAGTGTTTCAATCCCAGCTTTATTGTTCTTGGAGATGGAGCACTTGTAGGCCAGTTTATAAATCTCTCCCTTAAGCAGCTTATTTTTAAGGGCATTTTAGGAGTGAAGTATCTGGCTTGACTTTTAGATCATTTGGATTCTGTCTGTTCTAACAGTCAAATTGCTTCAGGCACGGACATTTTTTGTTGGTGCTTTCTGTGTCCTAAACTTCCACTTACGCATTTCTCATTGACTAGAAAATATTGAAGCTATCACACACTGGAAGAAGGTAGTCCTCAATAGTAAGCTGTTAATAGATCTCCTTGAAATGCGTGTGTTGCACAGCTCAGGAGGGTTAGATACCGTCTGAACAACTAAACTTTCAATTACTGAAAATTCCTGATACCGGTGATGCTGTCGATGGTAGATCCAGGTTGTTGCCTGGGTTGATGTAACAACCGGATACAAAAGATTGCTTCAGGGTTAATTTTTTCCTTGCATTTAAATGTTGTCTCTCTGTTACAGCTTAGCAAGTCAGTGCTATGCCTACCTGGAGATGCCTTCTTGCCACCACCTTCCCCTGCTCTGGGACTGTAGGCATAAATTTTGAGGGTCCCTGTAAAGTTTTTTTACTCATACAAACTTGCAATTGAGTTGGTAAGAGCTGCGTCATTGGTGCTGCCAGTTTAATAATGGTATCCATTAGGCTTTGTGGCAACCATATAGTCAACGAGCTGTATGAGCTTAGACTTGAAGTGCAGTGAAGGTAAGTTAGGAAAATGAGCAGACCGTTTTCATTTGGCAACCGCAAGTAGGATAAGACTTGTAGAAAGAATACTTTTCCTTTTGAATGATGTTTTGTCTTTTGACCATTGTTTTCTACCTTTGTTGTGCTTTTTCTCCAGCTGGGATGACAGCAGCTCTGTCAGCAGTGGGATCAGTGACACCATAGATAATCTCAGTACTGATGACATTAACACTAGCTCCTCTATCAGCTCCTATGCCAACACACCTGCCTCCTCCCGCAAAAACTTAGATGCACAGGTAAGATTTCTGGTTTAGACAAGTAACATATTTATTATTTTCTCTGTGCAGTAAGTATAATTGTTTTAAGCTGGATGAACTTGAACACACAGCCAGCCTTCGGTACGGATGGTGTCACTCACAAGGCAACGTCAAGCAATGGTAACCACCTTATCATACGCGGCATTTACGAATATTTCCTCTATGCGTGAAATCCGTGGCATCTCTGCTGCGGTGGTGTGGCAACAAATGGCTTCTGCCTTCCTAGCAGCACTGATGTACAGAAAACATGCATCAGGAGGTGGGATTTTTTTTTTAAGCTCTAGAAAAGGTATTCTGTTTCTTCTTAAAAAATAGGATTTAATTAAGTCAACATGAAGGTTTGAAGATTATTTACATTTCCATCGGAAATGTAAGCGTGCTACGCAAATGAAATATATTATTTTAAACTTCTAGGGCTGCGTGTTACTGCAGGCTTTCTATTTTTGTCAGCATCTCATAGGAGGTTAAATTTCACATCCATTGGCAGCCTACATGTATGTTTTGTGCTCAGACACCACACAGCCAAATAGGGTAAAACAAGTGAAGGTATCCAACAGTTTTTCATTCATCAGTTAGACTGCATAGTACAGAGATTTGCAGTAACATAAACTGCTTTTTTCCTCAAATGTATAGAATTTTGTTTGGAAAAGTGGGGGACTGAGAAGCCCAGCTTTGTTCTTTGTACACCCACCTGCTCAAGGGACTGAGGAGTCATGTGTCAAAGCAACTGGGATGCAGTGGTTTGGCATGGCACAGGTAGAGGAGAGGGAGGGATGGAGGCATGACCTTCTCTGTTTCTTTCCTCTTTTATTCTTCTCCAGTCCTTTTCATGACTGGACCCTAAATCTGGTTTTAATATCAGTTTTAATGTAGACATGTGGTTGCTGTGAAGTGTTATTCTGCCTACAGGACTGTGGTGCAAGCATATATTGCTCTTTGTTCCCTTGCCACGAAGTGCATACTTGAGCCTACATTAAAGATTTCCAGTTAGCCTCTGGTTGTGTATCAGCAGTTGCATGTGTGCTTGAAACTGCTAATACAAGTCCCATACAAGTTGAGAGGAGTTAAGATCTATGAAGTGTGTTTTTCAGTACGTAACAGAGAAAGTAACATAGACAACTAGAAGTACTTTTTTGACAATGTTACTTTGTCAACGTTGTAATACTGTTGGAAAAAAAGGAAGGAAAAGGGAGACATGACTAAACATTAACCTAAGGAAAAAAAGAAGAAACTCATTTGACTTCTGTCTTCTGGTGGATCAGATTCTTGGAAACACCTCTGAGAGATCAAAATCTGTGTGATGAACTCCTCTTCCTCCTCCACAACTCTTAGAGCATCCAAGAGAGTGCAGACATACACCAGAAGAAAAGCAGATGAAGCTTGTACAGACAGTAGAGCATAGTCATTAGAAGACGAAGGTGGGAGCTGAGACACCCAGGTTGTGCTTGCAGTTTTTTGATGTGTGTCTGTGACCTGCTTCTCTCCTCAGTTTTCACAGCTGACAATATTTATTCTAGGTATTACTGTTATCTGCAAGTTATTATCCATAAAATACTTTGTTTTCATTTGAACAGAATATCCTAATCTTGTCAACAAAGGAAATGAAAAGAGCTTGGAGTGATGGAATGATGCATAGCTTGCAGGGTTGGTTTTTTGCTGCCCAAAGTAGTCCTCCCAGCTCATGGAACAGGGAATGCTACATATATGCCTTTTGTGTCTTACCTGGAGTACTGTGTGATGGTCTGTGCCCAGGTTTGCGTTCCCCTGTGTGGTGAGCCACAAAGGACTGGGAGACATCTGCAGAGGGATGTGGACTTTCCTTCTCAGCCTATCCACTGCTTTGATTCTCCTAAATAGTAGACACTTAACTTTTAAGCTGCTGTGATTCTGCCACATCTTTTTGAGGTGGTACAGAAGTTGGATTTCAGATAATTAGAGAGAGCTTGAAGCTCGTACATGTGCAGCTGGGAGTCCAGACAAATAATACAGCAACATCAAAGGGAGAGAGCCCCAACATGTCCGTGTCTGCCGATAAAATCAGTAAGTTATGAAGAATCATCTCTGCAAAGGAAGAAGACATGCTTGCAGTAGAAAAAAAGACCCTGCTAAGAAATTGATTTTCAGAGCTGCTGAGTACCCCATACTCCAGAAGCTGTAGTTTCTCCATGTTTGAGGAGGACTTAAATATGATATTGACTCCATCTTCATAGACATTTATAGTTGTAGCCCCTTTTTGTGACAGTGCTGTGAAGATGTTCGCAAGGTGGTTCTGAACAAGCCAGTATTTGCAACCAGAATTTGCCTTACCATGTTCCCATGTCTTGCTCTGATTATTTCAAGTTCCAAACCACTTACTGTAGCAATACCACTTTTCAGGCCCTAATATTTTTCCCTTTTATTGCACAAACTTAGATAAGTTACCTTTTACCTTTTAACACAGCACTGCATATAGTATGCCTTTAAAGCTATGTCATGCACATATTTTAAGGAGAAATTAAGACCTGATGGGTATTTGAAAATAAATTATTTAACTGAAATAAGATGGAGGAGAGGAAGAGATCAAGTGATAAATTTGTTAATGTAATGCTAAAAAGATCAGAAGACGGAAACAACTGCTTTAAATAGAAAACAGCAGCATCTTTAAGCTGTTGGATCAAGACACCTTCTCAGTTTCATTGGAGCAAAGATGGGTTTGGTCTGTTCACAGCTTCATGAATAGATTTACAAAACTGTAAGAATAAGTTGAGAAATCCTGGTGGTTACCGCTGCTCCCAGCTTAATTGGATGGCAGGCTTTGCTCCCAGCTTGTGCTCGCTATGTCTTGCCATCACCTCCAGCAAACAATATTTCCACTTTCACCCACTCCAGCCCTTTCAGGCGGGTGGAGTTTCAGCTGCAAATCCCGAAGCCAGGTTTCACTGTGTTTTGGTTTTGATGCCTTAGTCATGTTTCTGTGCTGTTCTCAGTGTTTACCGTTAAACAGAAACATCTCTGGCCAGAGGGCTTCAAGGGTAGGTGTGCAGCATTTCAAAGGCTGCAGAAAAAACTTTGGCCATGGGTGTAGTAGTGGGATGAAATGGGAGAGAGCAAAGATAGAGGGCTTCTTGTAATGCCATTCTCTCTGTTGCAACTGTACTGTACTTACAGATGTAAAGGGGGTGAAATAGAAGGTAGAGGAATATTTCATAGTCAACCAAAATTAGAATAAGCCCTTTACTAGCAAGTAGGTGTATTTCTTGCTCTTGAACAGTGACAGTGTAAATACGCAATTCCAGACAAAGTGCTTGAAGCAAAATGCTGATGAGAGCACATGAGGGATGATGTTGAGGTGGTTTTGTTGGTCGATTATTCATTACTTCTTGCCAATGCTCTCTTCCAAGATCTGTAAACGTTTTCATGAAATGGTGATTTAGAGAAACACAGGACATAGAAACAGTCACACTGTGAATTCATTACACGCTTACTGATGGTCATAAATAGAAAGGTAACTGTCCCTAAATCTTGCAGCCATAGGAAAAGAAGGAAGTTAGAAAGCAGTGTTTCCTTAAGTCTATGCTGAGTTGCTCTCTTTGAATGTAGAGGCAGGAAAACGACATTTGCATAGCATGAGGAAAATACAAGAAAATAGTACTTAAATCTGTAATTCAGCAAATGCTTATTAGTCTAATGGCTCAACATACAGACAAACGGCCCAGGCCCTAACTATTTCACGTGACTGAAGAAAGACCATTATGATGTGTGGTGTCAGCTTTCACATACTGATTGCTTAGACTAGTTTTTCAGGCTTTTAAAAAAAAAGTAATTACAGTAAAAAGGAGAGGAAATTAAACCACAGCTCCCCTAGATTCTTTAATGTTAATGGTGAGATCTGGTAAGAAAAGAAGAATCATAAACTTGAAACACACTTTAGGAACTTAATATATAGCATTTTGCTGAAAGCATGGTAAATGATCGTGCGTCCTTTCCTTTCCTGTGCTTTTCTGATTATCCAAAGGGAGTAAAAGGTTGTGGGCTTTATAATGCTTTGGGGTATTTAAAATAATTTCCTTTTAAGTGATATTACCATTCGACTACTGTGCAGTGCTGAGCACTTTCATCTTCTGTTGAGGCTTCGAGGAAGAGATGGCGCTCAACATCTTACCAAAATTCACCAACTCTTATTTGGGAGCTTCATGATTGAGAGTTGAATTGGCAATCTCTTTCATGATACTGTAATGGTTGGGGAACACTTCAACTAGGAATTTTTTATCCAGTCAGGTTCAAATGTGTGGATATTTGTCATTTGTGCCTGATCATGACATAGTTGGTTGTAGTGTTACAAAATTTGCCCAAATTAATCAAAAGCATTTGGCAGGAGAAGTAGAATTCTGCAAGAGTAGCCATTAGCAATGATTAGAAATGCTAAGATATGGGGAATATATGTAGGGTAATAGATTTAATTTAAGTGTTTCTGAGAATTTGGCAAAGGCTTGCTAATGGGAATATTCTATATTGGACATCGATCTTTGCAAAATTCTGCATAAAAGACTGGCAGCACAATCAATCTGTGCAAAGGATAGGGAAAAACTGTAGGAGTTGAATATAAATTAAAAACTGGTGTAATTTGTGTATTTAAGTCAGACGAGTATTGTTAGGAAGTTATTGGGGATTCATTTTCCTTCAGTTCTTGGGTGTCCTTCTAATAGATTAGATCAGAACGAACAGCATTCCACATCTTCAAATCTGTTCAAAAAGCTGCCTCCTCATGCTCTGGAGATCAGGTTGCCAGACAAGAGATAGGAAAGCAGCAAGAACAAAGGAAAGCTGGCTGCACAGGTTTGAAATGTTTTTCTGGCATTGCAGTAAAAGGATTCATCAGAAATTCGAGATGGAGTATTATAAATGTCATGGAGCTGAGTATGTCCTTTATAAATTAAGTGCTTTTTTTTTTTTTGCTTTTTTTCCCCTTTGTTTATTCTAGCAGGGTGGCTGTTAAGTTTTTTTGTATTTTTCCCTAGCATTTACATTGCTGGGGTTCATTTCTTGCTGTGGCATTTCTTTATCAAAGGCATGTCATGTTTGTTGGCACTTAGAGATGGCTGCTGAGTTTATTAATCAGTTTGACAGTTCTCATTTATGAAGCTCCTTAAAAGAAAGGCTTGCTCTGAAGGTTGTATTACAATTCCTTATCTGTCCTAGACTGATGCAGAAAAGCATTCCCAGGTTGAGCGGAATTCCTTGTGGTCCGGTGATGAAGTCAAGAAATCAGACGGAGGATCCGATAGCGGCATAAAAATGGAGCCAGGATCTAAATGGAGGCGGAATCCCTCTGATGTGTCGGATGAATCTGATAAAAGCACTTCTGGTAGGAAGAACACTGTTATTTCACAGACGGGCTCCTGGCGACGGGGCATGTCAGCTCAGGTTGGCATTACCACACCAAGGACTAAACCTTCAACCACCTCAGGCACATTAAAGACACCTGGAACAGGTGAGAAAAGGTGTAAGATATAACCAAGCCAAAAAGTGTGTTCGGTATGAAAACAGTTTAAATACTTTCCAGAGGCAGAACCTGAACTTCAGGTAATCCTGTCTTTATTTTTAGGTATTGTTTTAACCTATGCAGCATCTCATATGTCCACATTTCTATTCCTGTTTGTTTAAAAATGCATATTTTGGATTAGTACACTGTGAAAGTTGTTTTCATGACAACTCTAGTCTTAAGCCAAGCTATTTATTGGGCACAGTATTGCCATATGAAGAATAAATAATATAATTTCAGCTTTTTGAAGTCACGGTTAACTTTAAGGACACACAGTATGTGTGGTTGAGGAGATTTTTTTTTTTCCCCTCATACTAAACCAACACGTTAATTAATACTAAACAATATTTAGTTCTGGGTTTTCTTATAAATGTATTAATGGTTTTAAAACTTGTCGATGCGTGAATGAGAATTGATTGAATTTGCATAATCAAGTAATGTTAATACCTCTCCTCTTGATCGTGTACACAATTGTACATGAAAAAGTTAAAGGTAGATACTCTCTTGAACAATGCCTTTTAGGAAAATTATACTAATGACCTAACACTCCTTCTGTCTAATGATAAAAAAGGATCAATCTGTGGCAGCTACAGAGGGAAACAGGTTTTTTTCTTATCTGTCGCTATTACATAAGACTATTCTACTTTTCCTATTGTTGAGGGTAAACACACCACATACTTTCTCTGGCAAGTCTGCATGTGTAACTCACTAGAGTGGCATGTAAGTGCAGTGCAGACTAGATCATAATTTTTAAGCACACTCTGGTCGCTAACACGCTTTTGCTTTTCATGCTGCTTTGAGTTTCATCATTTGCTTGATGTTTTCAAGTCATTAAATATTAGAATTCTTTTTCTATTTTTGTAGGGAAAACTGATGACGCCAAGGTATCAGAAAAGGGTAGACTATCTCCTAAAGCTGGACATGTTAAACGTTCCCCATCAGATGCAGGACGCAGCAGTGGTGATGAATCCAAAAAGCTTCCCACAAGTAACTCTAGAACTGCTGCTGCTAATGCTAATACATTTGGATTTAAGAAACAGAGCGGGTCAGCCATAGGCATGACTATAATCACTGCCAGTGGGGCAACTATCACCAGTAGATCGGCTACCCTGGGAAAAATCCCAAAGTCATCTGGACTCATGGGTAGGACCACTGGTCGGAAGACTAGTGTTGATGGCTCACAGAACCAGGATGATGGCTACTTAGCACTTAGTGCCCGAACTAATCTTCAATATCGTAGTTTACCCCGGCCCAGTAAATCCAGTAGCAGAAGTGGAGCTGGGAATAGATCTAGCACAAGTAGCATAGACTCCAACATAAGCAGCAAGTCAGCCGGGTTGCCTGTCCCTAAAATGAGAGAGCCTGCCAAGGTAATCCTTGGAAACTCTCTGCCAGGATTAGTCAATCAGACTGATAAAGAGAAAGGGATTTCGTCTGACAACGAAAGCGTGGCCTCATGTAATTCTGTTAAAGTGAACCCTGCGTCACAGACTGCTGCTAGCGGAGCTCAGAGTACCCACCAGCAAGGAGCCAAGTACCCCGATGTGGCCTCTCCCACTTTGCGCAGGTAGGCAATAAATTCGTTGATTGTGCGATGATGTTAGTTGGAGCTGAATGAGCAGGACTCTTGGAGCCAGGCCTGGCTCTGTTTTGTGGAGCACTTACTATTTAGTGTCCTACATCAAGGTCTTTGTATTTACATTTAATTTCACATAAACAGGTTGGCCAGTGTTGTAAATACTCAGTACATCACATGACAGCAGCAAAAATTTAACTTTGGGAAAAAAATAACTGTCTGGCAGAAAGTTTGGCAATTGTGATATGAGTCTCTCTGTTGCAAAAATCATACCTGAAGGCTTTATCCACGCAGATATCGCAGGAATAAGAGTTTTCTTACCTGAAGGTTACTGAAGAGTTCTTGCACCAAGGTATACGTAACAAACCTAGTAGTACTCCAATGGTGGATCAAATTATAAATTGACAACAGGAGAGTTATTTCAGATTTTCATTATGACAGATGCATAATTTGACCTGCCATACGTAGATTCACACACCTAACCCAAACCAATCTTTCAACTGTGTGGATTAGGCCAGTGTGTTGCAAGACTCTTAACATCAGGTTATTCGACTGTGTAGAAGAACCCTAAGTGAAGTGACTGTCTAAGCTGGGTTGAATTTTCTTATTTTAATAATATTTTTTTCAACAAAAATCTTATCTGTCTTCTGTTTCTCCACCACTGCCCCACACATGCTTTCAACATTAATATTGAGTTGGTCAGGAATTAATTTGTTGATGCAGTGTGCATCAAAGCCTTGATATTGGTGAAAGGTTCTGTTAATATTATTTTTCAATTTAAGTTGACATTGAGTAGCTTGTCTGTTTCAAGTTGCAGTGTTTTGCATTTCATTTTGTCTTGACGCCCATAATACCCATACAGTTATGCTACATCATCCTGCTTCCAGTGATGTGAGAAAGCCACATTCCATCTGAAGCTCCAGTGCAAGCATAATGGCTGTGATGGCAGCTTAGGCTAATGCTGTACAGAGTTGTAAACTGTTTCTTTTTACATGGGTGGTTTTATTTGAAGAACTTATGTGAGGATAATTCAAGATACTTTTTACTTTAGTCCTGGTTATCATCAGATAAACCATGTCCTTTAGAACATTTAATTTTCATCAATGACTAATTAAAAAGAAAACCTCCAGTATACCTTTTTATTTCTCTAGCATACCTCATGAGAAATGCAGATTCTCAGTGTTGCAAACCTCAGGCAAATTAATCTTGAAATTTGATTGGAATTTTTTTTTTTTATTTCTAGAAAGCCACACTGCCAGCCTGGTAACTGAAGTACTACATTAGAAATACATGAAACTTCAAAGAAAAGACACTGAGGCTCAATTTAACTATTCCCTCATTTGATTTACAATTTCACTCTTGAATTTTCACTAGACTGTCTAAGTAGTCACGTATTGAAATGTGTCAGAGTTGAATTTGGCCTCGTCTGCTCATTACTGATTTCTAGAAAGACAACTAAGAAGATTTTGAGCTTAATTTTCGTAGTCAGTTGAGATGAGTTGTACACGTTTTTTGCATATTTCATTGTGGCTCTGTAATTTTTTAATATTATACGATAAATTAGAATCCATACCTTTGTAATGATATCGATTTAACTGCAAGTCTGCGAACATACATAACTTCTATGCTGTCATAAACAGTTACATTCTATAATTCTGTGATGAGGGCCATCCCTGTCTCTGTTCTCTCTCTTTAGCTCTGATATTACATATCCGGCACATCCCTTAAGTGAAACCATCGTTAATCTTGATACATTTTATTATTAAATTGGGCCTTCATGCTTTGCAGTATAATAATACATTGATTTTCTGTTAATGGGAGACATGCATGACCCAAGAGCCAGCTCAGATATGTCAGTCTTTTGTCAATAATAGTGGATAGGAGTAAACAGACATCCTTCCTTGTAGGGTATGTCCTTCCTTGTAGGGTATGTCTTTCCAGAATTAATCTCTGTATTGATGTGACTGCCTTGCTGGGTTGGATTTTCTCTAAACTGAAAGGATTGCTCTCCAGACCGCATCCTCTTCTGAAGGCATTTGTTACAAGGTTGTGGTTCAACCAGACACAGCCTTTAGCAGCAACATGTTTCTGTTTGTGCCACGGTGCAGCATCCTTTCACTTGTATTAGAGGTGCTGTGAACCAGTTTGGGGAAGGCTGCGTAGCTTAAAAACAGCTTGTAAAACTGTTGTGTGGGTGATTGGGGTTTTTTTAAGCTCTAGGATCCTATCTCTAAAAGTACAGTTCCCCCAGTACAACTTAAGAGGTGGTATGCAATGGCATAGGAGCAGGAATACCCTAAGCTGGTGTTGCTGCTGAAGGCCATGTGTCATTGCAGTATGGTTTGACTTTTTTCTTCATACTCACTCTAATAACATTAACGCTAAATAAAACCTAGGCTCTAAATGTCTCTAAATCCCTGTAGGAATGGATTTTATCATTGAGACTGACTTGTTTAAGTCACTGTCTCCTAATCAGTGAGGTGTGGTGTCCAGGTAAACCAAGTTTGCCAGATGTGTGCTGGTTTGTGAATGTCTACATCAGGTGCCGAGAGGATCATGGCACAGAGCAGTGCTGGATTATGGGATAGATGTAGATTGGCATCTTAGCCTGATCCAACAGCGTTGTCCAGGTCCTTTGTGGCAAGTATGCAACAGCAACAATCCAGTTGAGGTGTGTTCCAGGCATCTTTCACAGGTACACTGGAGCTGCAGGTAGCACCCATGCAGTAAGTACAGTGCTTCTGGGCATCACTGGACTTACTGTACATGTGCTGTAGGGTGCCCAGCTGTATTACACAGCCTGTGTTTCTGGGAAGTGTTGGACAAAGTGACTTAGGGCACACATGTTGTACAGACAACATAGGCATACTCAAAAGCAGAGAAGTTCTGTTCGGTGTGTACCCACCCATAAGTCTTTAGGAGCTCTTGTACAGAAGTGCTGTAGTGCTCTATTCTGAGGACTACAGTCGGATAGATACTGGCTTTGAAAGATGTCATCTCCAATACTCCACACCATTGATAAGAAAAAAGGAAATCCGTATAGGTATGTGTGGGGAAGCCTAAGGTTCCAAGGGCAGTTGCAGGAGCTAAGTGGCAGAAACAGAAGCAATGTTTTGGGGTGGATGTTTGAAGCTGGAGTCAGAAGCTACACTCATAATTTTGAGGATCAGTTTTGGAATGATTGATAATCTGTTTTTAAGCGTGTTTACTTCTAAGACACTTTTGCACTTCTGAGAACTTTTCCCGTTGACTGTTAATGAGGGAACTGAAGTCTCTTCTCCACTGGCAGTGCAGTTGCATCACAGGCAACAGTGGTGCAAACTGGAGATGCTGCAGTCATCCTCCTCCAACCATGCTTTTGGGTCCCCTTCCTTGCACTAGTTCTGGCACTCAGCTAGTCTTTTACTGAGTCAGTTCCAGGTGCCAAAGCAGGTAAAAACTCATTCTACACTCCAAAATAATAGTTACCAGCCAGCATGGCTCCTGAAATGTGACAAACCTACATTTGATATTAGGAAATATTTTTCCTGTTACATTCCAGCAAATGCTGCTTCTGTGCAGAGCATTCGGTGGTTTGCACAGAATTTACCAGGACAACAAACTTTCAACCTCTAATGTTTCATACTTCAGATTAATCAACTCAGTGTTTCCCTAATATCCTTTTTCCTTAAGGAGCAGAAGACAATGTGGCTGTATTTTAGCTTTGTGAAAGTATTATTTGATGATTCAGAGAAGAAACACCTAAGATACATTTGAAACTATCGTAATTACCTCTGGACTTTATTGAAGATGATGTGAACACAAGGAGATCCATAAATTTATAGTTGTGTATGTCCAGTCTAGGATCATTTACTTAATGTTGGTTTTCTGAAGCTAAGACAATATGTGGTCTAGATAGAAAATATCCCTGCATTTATTATTGCATTTTATGTATTTTTCATGTTGTCTTTTTTTACAGACTTTTCGGTGGCAAGCCTAGTAAACAAGTTCCCATCACAACAGCCGAAAATATGAAAAATTCGGTAGTCATCTCCAATCCTCACGCTACTATGAACCAGCAGGGTAATCTTGATTCACCATCTGGCAGTGGTATGCTGAGCAGTGGGGGCAGCAGTCCTCTCTATAGCAAAAACACGGATATGAACCAATCTCCACTAGCTTCTAGTCCCAGTTCAGCACATTCAGCTCCTTCCAACAGTTTAACGTGGGGTACCAACGCAAGTAGCTCTTCTGCTGTTAGCAAGGATGGCATTGGATACCAGTCTGTCAGCAGCCTGCATACCAGCTGTGAATCCATTGATATCTCTCTGAGCAGTGGAGGTGGGCTGAGCCATAACTCCTCCAGTGGCTTGATTCCAGCCTCTAAAGATGATTCTCTGACTCCCTTTGTCCGAACCAACAGTGTTAAGACGACATTGTCTGAAAGGTTAGTAGTTTTTTCTCTCGTTTCCATTAAGGTTGAATGTATCTCAAAGGTGAATGAAGCCCTGGCAGCAGCAGCCAGCACTGCAGACGCAAATCAAGCTGTGCTTCTTACAAGATAATACTGAATGGTATTACTAGGACATAGAAAGAAGCCATTCCAGGCAAGGAGCCCAGTTTAAAGCCAGAGGATGGGTTCAGGGGAGGTTTTTAATTTGCTGTGATAGCCCATGTGACAACTTTTCTTGCTACCATATTATACCTAATATTTGAATTTTGCATCATATATTATCCTTCTAAAGTTGATCTGATAGTGATTTCAAAAAAACCTCCAACATTGTTATCATTTTGGTTTGAGAAGCCAACTGTTTCTTGTTAAACTTCTTGTTTGTAACATTTGATATGCTTTTAAACTGGAGGTCATGCTGAAAAGAGGAGTCCCTGTCTCCCTAGTCACTTGATCCCTTCTTGGCCTCTCCCTGCTGCCCTGTCCCATCTCCAGCTGCTCCCTACAGTGTTTTGGTTACAAGCATTTGTGTGAATGCTTAGTGAACCCAACTGGGAGATGGAAAAATGATCACCTGAATTGTGTTTCGGACTGATCAGTGCCCCAGCTCCTTACACGATGAGGTTCATCGGTATACGTGTGGACACAGAGTAGGAGCTGGGAACAGACTGAACAGGGAGGAGGGAAGGGGACTGCTTTTTCAGCATCAGAGCTGTATTAACCGCACACTTTGCTAACATCGGGATAAATCAGACAATGACTTGCAGTGCATGCTCTCTGAGTGACCTTTTGTAGAAGGCAGTGGTACCCTGCAAGCATTGGAAATCAGCTGTATCCTGATGTGTAATTATGTAGTAAGGTAGCAAAATTTTTGTAGTTACGTCTCAATGGAGAAAATTACCACTGAAAACAATGTTCTGACAGTTTGGGTTTCTGTTTGTGTTTTATTATAACTCCTTTCTGTTCTCTCCTCTTTTCATTCTAATATTCCTTCTCTTGTTTTCTGTCTTGTTGGACTGATTCTTCTAGCCCTCTTTCTTCCCCTGCTGCTAGCCCCAAATTCTGCCGAAATACTTTGCCCAGGAGACAGGACAGGTAATGCTGTCTCAGGACAGGAGTACGCACAAGGCTGTAGGTTTTGTTGCCCATCTCGGTGAAGCAAATTGTTTTGTGACAGACTGTGTTCAGCTGAGTCCTCTGCTGTGTTCATCGTTCAGGTGTGAACTGACACAAAGACATGCCAGTGAGAGTCCCCTCAAACACCCCGTCTATTCACCTAAATCAATCTGGGGAATGGCATACGGCAGAGTTGGTGTGGTTTTGGTGTTGCTCATGTTACTGGGAACATCTTTTTGGTTTGAGGGGGTATTTTTTTCCCCCCTCATTTATTTGCCAAAGGCAATTTGAAAATCTTGCCCTTTTTTTTTTTTCCTACCAATCTAAACTCTCACTAGCATTTCAGCATTCCTCTGGCATGCTGCTTTTCCCACTGCCTTTCAGGCCTGTCCTTTTTGTCGTGAAGTCCCCGTGTCATTCCGTGTCGTCAGTCTTTTATTGCAGTTTGGCTCGTGAGTGTTTTGCTGGGACTTGGGTACATCCATCCTTGTAAAAATGAATGCAAAAGTTGGGAAAAGATGACCCGAATCGAAACATTCCAGCTCACTTTTGCTCTCTGCTGTAATTTTAGTCACTCCCATGCTGTAATTTAACTATAAGGATTGTCATTAAATTAATTCATTTAAGCACGTGGGCATTTTCTTTAAAAACAAATTAACAGACTCTGCTCGGTTACAAGTTCATCAGTTGTAAAAACATAAACTTAAATATTTGGGTTTTGGAGGAGGAATAGATTCATTTTACTTTGCTAATGGAATTTAAGCTAAGATTTGAAAATTGCAACAGTGTGGGCTCAATACTTCTACTGCTATACATTGCAGCTGCATAACAGTAATTAGCTGCATTCCCTAAATGGTGTCTGCTGAAAGAAATGACAGGAAGGTGGTTTGGACTTGAAGTTTCTCATCAGTTTTCACAAATAGTCTGCCTCATGCCTACTGAAAAGCATATTTTCAAGCATCCATTTGACATTTAAAGAGCCAGTTTTGTTCCTTGTGGGTAGGAGAAATAGCAAAACCACGTTGTGAACAGATGAGATTCGTTGGCATGGTAACAGATGCATGTTTGTGCAAATCCACGCCTGGGTAAGGAGGTTCTTGCATGTTTCTGTAGGAAGGCCCCAGCACCTTTTCCTCTGAAAAGGTGATGCGGATGTTTGTACGTCCTTCTTCGTCCTGATCTTATTCCTTCCCTTTTGTTCTTCTCTGAAGCTCTTTTCTTTTAACTTTTCTGCAGCGACCCACATCTTGATAGGAACACTTTGCCTAAGAAGGGACTCAGGTATTGGTGTTTCCACATGGTTTTACAGCTTTTTGTTGTGGCTTTGGAGTTTGCTTTGTGTTTCTGTTGTGGCTGGTGGTGATGGTCGCAGTTTGCAAGAAGTGGCAACAACATTCATTCTTTCTTTCTTTCTTTCTTTAATCCCCAAAGAAGGCCACTGACCACTGTGCTTTTTTCCATCCAGTGGCTTGTCCGCTTGAGCAAGAACTGTGGCTTTTGCTGGCTGAATTGCTGAAAAGCATCTCATAAACCATTACTGGGCTTGACTTGAAAACAATAATTTTGTTGCTTCTGTGGCTATTACATGGAATGACTTGAGATCATTTTCTCCCCGGGAACCTTGGTGTTGATATACAAATAGAAAAGATTTTCAATATCATGCCAAACCTTTTAGGATGAGTTTGGACATACTAATTTAAAAAACTACTTGCTTCAGAATACCTAAATATATAGAACTCTTAGAGATAACTTCTACTCTTCTAGAAAAGAACAGAAAAATCCCCACACTTTTTGGCAATTGTCTTCTCGTACATTTTGTATATGTGTAAGATCGTGATTTTTATAACAAAAAAACTGCACCGAAAAAGATTTTTCCATTGGTACAAGCAATTCTAGCAGATAATCAACATTAGAGGTATTAATTAAATGCTTTAAGTGTTACAGAATTTACAGAAGATATCTTAGACAATTTAGAAAATTGCAGCTTCAGAATTGCTTAATACAGCTTCTAGGATGACTGAATTGATGCCTTGAAATTAATTGCAGCTGCAGTTTATTCTGTGCTGTACACATTGTTCTTCACAGCAGCTTTGTCCCATGAAGCCAAATGCTAAAAGCCTTTCTTTAAAATGGCGTTCTGTTAAAAATGTTTCTGTGGCTCTCAAGTATGTCTTTAATAAATAAAGACTCTCCTTTAAGACCAAAACATTTGAGTGCTGAAGAGGTAGGTATTAATGCTGGAAAAAGATTCCTTAGTGTGTTAAAGTAAAATGACTGTTTAAAGCCCCTTTCTTGATAAACTGATATATGTGCAAAGTTTAAGAGATGCAGACAGTGAAAAACTGTTGCTTAAGTGTTGAGGCATAAACAGAAGAATGAATGTATTTTTTGAAAGTAGTTTGAGTTTTTGCAATGTTAATTATTGTAGTGTTCACATTGATAAAATAGTCTTAGTAAGTGCTATATTACTGTAGAGTATTTAGTTGGAGGGAATCTAATTAATTAAATAGATAATATTGACTAATAATAGGCTCCAAGTGTTTAGTTTTTGGAAGGAGAGCTAGTAACTCATAAATACTTCTCAAAAGCAGATGGCATAGCATAAGACAGACACTGAAATCCATCAGCAGATAAGTGTTTCCATGATGCTTTTTCTGTTGATGCCTGTACCCTATCACATATTTCACATAACACCTGTGGTAACATACCTATTTTTCAGGCATATACAGAAGCAGATTTAAAACTTCATTTAAGCTGAAACCAGCGGGTGTTTTGTCATTGATGTTGGCATAGACGACGTTTCCGCTATTTTCTTTGCCTTCAGAAAAGGCTAAACATAATAGTCTCCTTTATGATGATTTAATGCTATTAGTTTTGAACTAAATGGGATACACCTCCACAGGCCTTTGTATTAATGTCTCTGGAATATGAATTATTGGGTCATAACTTGTTTAAAAATCCGATAATGACTTTGTTGACTTGAACTTGGTTGTAATATGACAAAAGCGCCAGCTAAGCTTAGCAATGCACCACAATATTAAAATAGTGATAGAATTTTGGGATACCCTAAGGAAAGGAAAGAATTCCCAAATTATGGTTTTATTTTTCAATCATACATACGTAACACACACTGTGTACTGTGGACTAAAATACAACTTCTACCTGTAGCTTTTTGTTTACTACTACTTTGGTTACTACTGAAGCCATAGGAAAGGAAGTTTCATTTTTTTTTCCCAAGCAGAAGTGGAATTAATTATGAACAGCTTAGAATGGCTTGGAACAGCTCCTTAATTCAGAATTGTATTGGTTTTATGTCATTTTAATCCTTAAATTTCACATGAGAGTTCTTCCATCTTTCTTTCCCTCTCTCCCTCCCCAAGTCTTGGGACATTTCATGGTTGGTGTGGGTTTTTTTTAAAATTTTAAATAAATGTCAAAGTTCATTTTGGAAAAAAATGTTTGTTTTGGCAGGTATACTCCATCCTCCCAACTCCGTAATCAAGAAGATGCAAAAGAATGGCTACGGTCCCATTCAGCAGGAGGACTTCAGGATACTGCTGGCAATTCTCCATTTTCATCTGGATCCAGTGTAACATCACCCTCTGGAACTAGATTTAACTTCTCACAGCTTGGTGAATAATTATCTGTCTGGATAATCATAGCAATACATTATATGTCTTGAAAATAGCATATTACACAATATAATTTTCTTCCAGCAGCTCAGAGTCCCACATTCAACCTCAAGAAGCACTTTCATTGAAATGTGTGACTAATTAGCATTATTATCTCGTATGCCCAAAGGTGGCATACTTGCAGTAACTCTTTGAAAATACTTCTCTGGAGTAATCAGATGCCTTAATATAAATCTGAGCTATTCAGTAGAGCTATTTGTTAATATTACACATCGGTGTGTTTAAAGGACTTAACACATGGCCTACCCGTTTAGCAATATTGCTTTAAAATCCAGGCATATTACTATGTGTGCCAGTCTCATCAGTTGAAGGCATTTTATCTTTGTATGTATTTTTCAATTGCACAAAGCTCAGCCTGAAATAATATATAAAAGAAGAAATTTAAGTCAGAAAAAATGCCATTCCTTCACTTAATTACATTAGTAAAAGTAAACACTTTTTAAATGAAGGAAACAATGAAAGTTGATTGACAGGATCCATAAAGCATTGCAGATTTTAGTTGGCCATATCAGCAGTTGAAATAAACTAATTTAAAGTGCCAGTAGTGCTTGTCTCCGGTGTGAAGATCAAATATTACTTAGTTACTGTTATACTAACAGTATGTATATTGTCTTTAAGTTAAGTGACATTTGGAAAGTACTATGGCAAACAGACATTTGCTGTTTCTTTTTGACTTTCAGAAGCCCCTCCATTTTTGCTAGAATGATAAATAATATGCAAAATAGCGAAGCCTATACTTATGAACTTCTTGTGTGTGTGAATTTGCAGCAGCTTACATGGTCACTTATTTCTAGTTATTTTGAGTTGCAGGAATGACGTTATAGAGCCTTTCTTTGAGTGGACTGAAAAGAAACAGATTAAATAAACCGACACTTAACAAAATTTCAGCTGAATATACACAGTGTAATTACATTGCCAACAGCTAAAAAACTGTCATGAAATTTCATTAAAGTACCTTAATGGTCAAAAAAAAAAGTGTCGTTATATGCCCAGAAAGTTTGCTCTTTATGGAGAATATTAAAGATTATTTACATTAATAAGCTTCAAAAGCTATTTGGCCACAAGCAATTAAAAAAAAAAAAAAAAAAAAAGATATTTTTCTGTGTTCTTCACAAAAGAGCTTAGAGGTACTGGAGTCAAGAGAGGTCACTGCGTTTAATTTAATAGCAAATGTTGATATGAAAGTTGAGTACCTTTAAACTGAATTATCATATCTTCTACAATAGTCTCTATCAGTTGATGATCAGTATATATAGAAACAGGCAATGACAGTACGCCAAGAGGAACCTGCCAGTTGAACAGCAATTTTGTTTTCTTCCCGCCCCCCCCCCCCCAAATCAACTAGTTCTTAGTAAATAGCAGGTATAATTTTATCACAAAAGTTCTTTAAAAAAATGTGAAACTGGAGCAGATGCTTTGTACTCTCAACACTGTCTGGGAGAGTATCGGCTTTTGACTCAAAATTGATATTTTATAATTCTTAGGACCTCATACTAGAAAGAAACAATTCTGAAATATACAACTATTAGGAAACTAAAGCTCTTAATTTGTGACTTAAATACATAGAAAAATCTCATTTTCTGAGGACTTGAAGGCTTTGAAAGAGATAGTTCATAAGGCCTGTTCTATACAGGCAAAATACTAGTGTAAATTCCTTCAGGCATTTCAGTCCTTTTTGAGGAAGAACTGTTCCAAATTAAATGAGGGTTAATTAGTTTGTGCCTACAAGGTGTTATTGAGTTGACTGAGCTTGTCTGTAGAAGTGTAGGCATATCACCCAGTGTTTAAAATGACCTTATTTACTTTAGTTTTCTTATTCACTAGCTTGATTTGCATACCTCTTATTTGAATTCATTGAATTTAGAAAAATAATGAAGCCTAGAGTGGATGACATCAAAAATTTGTGTCTTAAAGAAAAAAAAAACATTTTTTTGGTAGTTGCACAAAAATTAGGTGTGAAAATTTGTGGTCACGCAAATAAATTGGTGTTTATTCTTCACTTTGTAGCAAGCCCAACCACTGCAGCCCAGATGAGCCTGTCAAATCCAACCATGCTACGGACCCACAGCCTTTCCAACGCAGATGGTCCTTATGACCCCTATAGTGATACGCGCTTCAGGAACAGCTCGATGTCCCTGGACGAGAAAAGCAGAACAATGAGCCGGTCTGGCTCTTTCCGCGATGGCTTTGAAGAAGGTCAGTAAAGTATGTGATGGTGCTGGAAATGATCAGAAGATGGCATTCTCACGTAAGCCAAGTATAAATTTGGTGCTTTTCTGTTCAGCTTAGGGGTCATTTCAGAGCACAGTTCTTTCTATGTGGAGCTCTCAGCTAAAACTTTAGTCCTAGTCATCGTTGTTCTGATGATATTCATTCAGTGATCCTTCTGGCTGGACATAGGAAAGCACTTAAGTGTTATACCTAGACCATCACTGTGCAAGAAATTGTTTAAATACATCCTGTGCTTCATTTTTAGTGATCTCAAAATGTTTCTAGTCATGCTTAGAGTTAGCATATTAAAGTGTTTCCTTGAATTAGGACTATTCTCCTGAACCTGGGCCTCCACACTTCTGTTTGTAGTATAAATAATTGATATCAGCCAGACTGTTGTTGCTATCCCAGTTAATTTTTCCAGTATTTAATCTGTATTCAAATTATCTTTACTTTTTATTTCTGCTGAATGTCCTGGGTTGATATCATAGAGCTTCCATAGAAGGCACAAAACATCTAGGCTCTTCTTTTTAATTCCTCATCGTCTTTTCAAATATGTAATCATACCTGATAAAAGAAGCCCATGTAAATATAAGAAGAAAAAGTAATTTACTTATAAATATTTCATTTGGTTGCTACTGATCAAGTGACCTTATGGCTGTAGCAGGAGTAGCTATGAGCATACGTTAAAACCCTCAAGTGCTGCACTTTGAGAAGTCAAGCGCGGGGTGAGCTCTGGGAGTGGTTCACAGGAACATCATAGGAGTCTTAAATCTCCTTTCTGGCAAGGATTGGGAGCTTGGTTGGCTATGAAGTACTTTATCACTACAGGTCACACAAGCCTTTGCTGGCTTGCTTCCTCCTCTGCTGGAGGCCTGCACTTACTCAGCAGTGTAAATACAAGTGCCCTGTTGTTGGTGCTCCCCTAGAGCCAGGCATGCGTGGGAGCCACACTTAAGTGCTTGTAGGGGCCTTTAAGAGCCACAAGGTGCCTTCCTGGAGATACTGGGTATCCCATCAATTTCTGCCATTGCAAGAGGTAGAAAATGCATATCGGATATGGCTCCAGGAAGATTCACGGCTAATTCATTATTGAATTTAGCCAATCTAACTCCATTACATTTAATTGTATTTTAGAGGCCCATGGCTGAGGATCTTCATTAGGGGTTGAAAATTATTAGAATAATGCTGTAGGGCTGAAAACTGTGTCGTTGCAGGAATTAACCTTTGTTTGTGCCATGGTCTCAGAAAGCTAGATGATCATGAACAGTCAAAGATTGCTGGATACTTAGTTGAATTCCATTCTGTGATTAACAGTCCTGCTCTTACTGAAGAGTTCCTTAATATAATCTGTGAAGGAATGTAAATCACTGCATCTGTGTTATACTTGGAGGATTTACTGAAGGAGCTACTACAGCAAAACTTACTCAGGTTTTATTGAAGACATCCTCAAAAAAATTGTAACCTTAGTCTTTTAAGTGTGCTTAAGATTGCAGCAAATCCATTTTGGCAAGTTGGAGGTTAAATTATCTCTTATAATTCAGAAATTATTGTCCAGAAGAGAGGCTAGTTTGGAAGAATATTTAATAAGTATTAACGTTTGAGGATGAAACATTTTAAAAAAAAAAAAAAAAGAAAAGGAAAAGGGAAGAATTAGGTGAAATGTTTTACAAAGAGCTTTATGTTCATTTAAAAAATAGTAATTAAAATGAAGTCCAAGAAAACTCTACCAAGTTATGGACTTGAAAGCGGTGGAACAAGATCACTTCTGTAATCAAGGAAGGAATTTGACACTACAGTGGACATGCTGAAGAAGTCCCTTTCAGCTTTTCTTAAATTTTTGGCACCTGAAAGGATAATATTTTACCAGATGAGATGAATGTTTACCTGCAGTCTCCGTATTTTTGTCTTCAAGTTAAAGGTCTTGTGTCACTTCTCTGGCCATACAGAAGGCAGGGATACCCTGCTTATTAGCTCTTGCTTATTTCTCAAGGAATCACAAGTTCTAAGTGAGCAAGTGGTTCTGAATATGGCATATATGTTGTCCTGTGCTTTCAAACTGTGGATCTAATTCACCTTCACCTTGAGAGAATAGATCAAAAAGTATTATAGAAATTAAATTTGTGGTTAATGACCAAGTTGATTTTGTACAATCAGCCAGTGTCAATGAAGCACAAATCCAGGTCTTAAATAAAGCTTACCAACCTACTTCTTAATTATTTATTAGCATATAAGATTACAAGACATTTGTTTCTTATCAACTTCATCAGGGCCAGGATTTATTCTTAAAAGCCTTTTTTTCTTTTGTCTCCATAGCATGAAGCACAGTCATGTTCTCTCACAGCACAGCATGTAGGTCAAAATGTCAGTCAGCCTTGCAGTGCATAACTCTCTTGATAGGAAGGGTTTGGGGACTAGGGAGATGCCAGCAGGAACAGCCTCCAAACTATCCGGAACTTCAGGGGAAAAAAACACAGCCTCAAACTTCAGTGGTCTCTTGGCTATCCAGTTTCCCCTCTTCCCTGGCCATCAGTCTTCCCCAGGAGCTGTGCTGTTGCTGGTTCCACCCTGATACTTCAACTTCCTAGAGAGAAAGGGATTAAATTCGTTGTCATTGGGATATAAATTTTTATTCCTTTTTGTGCTACTGACTGCAATACCCGTTGTTCTTTCTACTCTTCGGACAGTTGATCACAGCTAGACCATTTCTTTTCTAACATGAAAAATGATACATGCTTGCATATGCATTTATAGTGCTTTAAAATAATAGCTCCAAACAATTTGGGTTTGTAGCCTGCATGCAGATGCATGTTAACTGCAAAAACCAGGAATCACATCAAGAGCATAACTGCCTTCAGGCTCCTAATTAAATAGCCTTAAAGTAGCCATCTGCAGATACTTTAAAAAGAAGTTGCGCAAAAATATTAACTCCTTAGTTGTCCTTGAAACTAGAAGTCTCAATTATATACACAGTCAAACGGTGCAGTGGTGATGTTTTACAGGGCAGGAGTATGATTCCCAGAGTTACGTGTTCTTTCCTTTTTTTCCCATTTTGAGTCTTCTTTCCTCCTTTAAAGTTGCAATGTGATCTTAAAAATTCCAGCTGGTGCTAACTCAAAAATGTATGTGTTCTACTCTGTTGTAAGGAGATCTGTTTCTTCTCTGGCCAGTTGGTTTGGTAGCTTTTTTGAAAACATCTCTATTAGTAAAAACTGCTCAATGGAAGAGTATAGAGAGGCAAACCATAAAATAATATTATATATACAGGGTCCATTGGTGGCCTTGTGCAATATTTCCTGCACTTTGGGCTTTCCATCTTGAAAAGGGTGGTCCTAAGGGTAAAATGCAGGTAAAAAGAAAAGTGACAAGGAGATCTTAAGCACATAGCATCTCTGATATGAAGAGAGTTGAAATAGATTAGGAATCTTCAGCTTGGAAAAATGATGACTGAAGGGAGGTGATAATTATGAAGAGGTTGGTTATCCATTACTTCTCGTAGCACAGGGGTGTGGAGACACTTAAGGAACTTACTGACTGATTCAGCAGCAGATCTAAAACAACTGCAAAGAATTATATTTCTAAACACAAGAAGAGTTTTTTGTTACAGAAAAAATGTGTCAGTGGATTTAGAAGTAGTTAAGCAAGTTAATGGTAGAGAGGTCACAGCAACTGTGAAAAACAATGGACTGACTGCAGTTTCCATCTCAGGAATTTCCATCTCTGCTGATTCCCAGAAGATGCAAAGGTGTACCTGGGGAAAAATCACCGGGTATCTGCCTCCTTTGTGCATTCTTTTCCCTAAACATGCGCTGTGGTTGCTGCCAGAGATGGAGCACGCGATTAGACGACCCTGGGTCTGACTCACGCTGCTTATTTTTATGTTCTTAATGCAGTACAGTCCTTAACGTCTAACTATAAAGATCATTTTAATTGAAAATATGATTAACCAGAAAAAGCAAATGGGTGTGAGTTGTTTTCACTTTCTTGTGGGTTTTTTAAATTGTCTTAAATTCCTCCAGAAGCCAACTTAGACTTTGTTTACTTCTCTTTCCAGCCTTGCCTTAGGATATAATGTCAGTGGGAAAGCAGAGCCCATTTATTATGAATGTAGAATTGCAGTAGGTAATTAGAGCAAAATGGCAGCTTTTCTAAACTTTTTTTTTGACTAGAGGATTAGATGAAAGAAAAAGTGATTTAACACGATTTCATATGATTTGTATGAAGTTACCTGAAGTTTGAATGAAAATTTCAGTTAAATGTATTTTGTTTCTAAAAATAAAAAATAAAGGAAATTTTGTGTGTTTCAATAGCAGAAAGAATAGCTTCAGGTAGTTTTTTTTAATAGCATAATCAAAAATAAAATGATGTTATGTGTAAATCCAAACACCGGGGTGATGGTAACAACCTTGATAATCAATGTATATGTATATCTTTTACTGAATGCATACTTGAATGCAAAAACTGTTCAAAATAAGACTAAAAAACCCTGCAGGGATAGGGAATGTTCAGCTCATCGATGCCCATGATACAGGTCCCTTGTAGTCAGCAGAAGGAAGATACAGCTGCATTCAAGGACAATTCAAAGCCCTGGAATTAGACAATGGTGTCTGCCCTGGGTGCTCCACATCTTCTCCTGGAGCATCTGGTTACTTACATACTGGAGCTGGGTATCGTGGTCTTCTCAGGACATCTCCATCTTCATCTGCTGCTTAAAGAAAACAAACTGGCCCCTCAACCTCATGTAAAACTGAAGATGAAGTACTTAGATTTAGTTTTGTAATCTCTTCTGCCTTTCTGTTAATTTGATGGCTTTTTATCTTGAGTGAGCTCTTTTGCAAGAATCTTAAGATAAGCTGTCCAGAGAAATACTTATTTCTGAACAAATCTTCATTGAAATTTTTCTTTTTGATCTTCTTGGCCACACCTCATTTTCCCAAAAAACAAGTATTATTAAATTGTTATAACACAATTGTGGTCTATCTCAATTTCAGTAAAGCGTTTGACCCGGTCTCCCACAGCATCCTCACAGCTAAACTGGGGAAGTGTGGTCTGGATGATCGGGTAGTGAGGTGGATTGTGAACTGGCTGAAGGAAAGAAGCCAGAGAGTGGTGGTCAATGGGACTGAGTCCAGTTGGAGGCCTGTGTCTAGCGGAGTCCCTCAAGGGTCGGTACTGGGACCAGTTCTATTCAATATATTCATTAATGACTTGGATGAGGGAATAGAGTGCACTGTCAGCAAGTTCGCTGATGACACAAAACTGGGAGGAGTGGCTGATGCGCCGGAAGGCTGCGCAGCCATTCAGAGAGACCTGGACAGGCTGGAGAGTTGGGCAGGGAGAAATTTAATGAAATATAACAAGGGCAAGTGTAGAGTCCTGCATCTGGGCAAGAACAACCCCATGTACCAGTACAAGTTGGGGGCAGACCTGTTGGAGAGCAGTGTAGGTGAAAGGGACCTGGGGGTCCTAGTGGACAGCAGGATGACCATGAGCCAGCAGTGTGCCCTTGTGGCCAAGAAGGCCAATGGCATCCTGGGGTGTATTAGAAGGGGTGTGGTTAGCAGGTCAAGAGAGGTTCTCCTCCCCCTCTACTCTGCCCTGGTAAGGCCGCATCTGGAATAATGTGTCCAGTTCTGGGCCCCTCAGTTCAAGAAGGACAGGGAACTGCTAGAGAGAGTCCAGCGCAGAGCCACGAAGATGATTAAGGGAGTGGAACATCTCCCTTATGAGGAGAGGCTGAGGGAGCTGGGTCTCTTGAGCTTGGAGAAGAGGAGACTGAGGAGGGGTGACCTCATTAATGTTTATAAATATGTAAAGGGCAAGTGTCATGAGGATGGAGCCAGGCTCTTCTCGGTGACATCCCTTGAGAGGACAAGGGGCAATGGGTGCAAGCTGGAACACAGGAGGTTCCACATAAATATGAGGGAAAACTTCTTTACGGTGAGGGTGACTGAACACTGGAACAGGCTGCCCAGAGAGGTTGTGGAGTCTCCTTCTCTGGAGATGTTCAAGGCCCGCCTGGACGCGTTCCTGTGTGATGTGGTCTAGGTAATCCTGCTCCAGCAGGGGGATTGGACTAGATGATCTTTTGAGGTCCCTTCCAATCCCTAACATTCTGTGATTCTGTGAACACCTTTACCAAATCAAAGTTCATAGAATCATAGAATCATAGACTGGTTTGGGTTGGAAGAGACCTTAAATATCATCTAGTTCCAACCCCCCTGCCACAGGCAGGGACACCTTTCCCCTAGACCAGGTTGCCCAAAGCCTCATCCAACCTGGCCTTGAACACTGCCAGGGAGGGGGCATCCACAGCTTCTCTGAGCAACCTGTTCCAGTGTCTCACCACCCTCACAGGAAAGAATTTCTTCCTAATATCTAATCTAAATCTCCCCTCTTTCAGTTTAAAACCATTCCCCCTCATCCTATCACTACTTGCCCTTGTAAAAAGCCCCTCTCCCGCTTTCCTGTAGGCCTCCTTCAGGTACTGGAAGGATGCTATAAGGTCTCCCTGGAGCCTTGGAGTTTATGGATTGTATTACCTGGCCATGCATTCTTCAAACTGTACATTATTGGCTCAGTAATATTTCACAGAATCTCAGAATCACAGAATCAATCAGGTTGGAAGAGACCTCTGGGATCATCAAGTCCAAATATAATTTGGTTTATGATGGATGATGAAATTTGTGAAAGTATTTCTTCAGTAGGCTGGTCATTGGCAGTGGATGATCTATGATGATTCTACTGTGTGGTTACTGGATTTATATTCATCGTGTTTATTTTCTTTCCTTTAGTGCATGGTTCTTCTCTGTCTTTGGTATCCAGTACGTCATCTATTTATTCGACAGTGAGTATAATGAAATGAATAATTTGGTTTTACTAATCAAAATTATTGAATTGACTGCAATTTATTTTTTGAGTCAGTATTTTACAACTACACTAGATAAGTTTTGCTACAAAGGGCCTCAGCATATCTGAGATTTGAACTTCATTACCTAAAGCACCCCAAAATTTGCTGAATAAAGTAATTCTAGCCTTGTATTAATGATTTGCTGCTAAAGAAGTTTGAGGAAGTTTTTTAATGCACAGATTTTAATATTTCTAAAGAAGCCATTTGTTTACTATGCCAGTAATATTTTATCCAAAAGTATGTATTTATTTAGGTTATCTGATCCTAAAACAAGGCACACTGGACTTTGAAAATACAGGGTTTTTTTAAATGCGTGTTGCATTTCCTTATTTTTTTCTAACAGTCTCATGAAGGATTTTCCATTTAAACATATACTATGGAAGAACTTCTAAGTTCAGACTATACCTGTACTGTAATGTGGAGGTGAGGCTGCCACACACAGACCCTCTCTTGCCTAGCTTTTCTCTAGCTAGTTGGGGTGTTAACTGCAGCGACCCAGGGGCACAGCAGGTTCCAGCCCACACAAGGCTGTACAGAAGTATGTGGCGCTGATGGTTAATTCCCAGTGGCTTCACTGCTGTTAATATCCAAGCTAGCCAGATTAAAGGTTGCTCATGTATTCTTGGCATGCTGTGGTCACAGTCTTGGTGGTTTCTTAAAGTACAATCCTTTTAAAAAACAGTGAATAATAATTACTTCTGAAATACGTGTTAATTGAACAGGATCTTCAATTTCAAATTCTTATGCAAGTATGATGCATCTTCACACTTACCACACATCCACAGCTGCAACAAGCATATGTTATACAAGAATACATGGAAGAACTTGCTCTTGGAAGATCATGTGTAACTGTCTATGAAGTCTGTCAAGCCAACATAGTGTTATTTCACATGCATGGTTCACTGTTAGGAAGCTACATGTGTAATGTGGCCTTAAGACCTTGATAATAAATTGAAAATACTGCCTTTCATTATTGACCTTGCCTCAAGCAAGGTCCATGTGAAGCCAAAACAGATAACGTATTGGAAGGATGGCAAACAGACCTTTTCCACTGGACTGTTGTTTATAACCATGAGAGTCGCAAGGAGAGGACTCAGCAGCTGCTGACTAAGCTTCTGGTTTATGTCCTTGCGGCCCAAGCACGAGCGACTCTTAATAGTGTGGTTTAATGGGTATAATTTTCATGGTGGCTGGTAGTGGACGTGTTTACATAAGGACAGTGGAGTGTGTAACTTGCTACCATATACTTCTCTCTAGCTGATAACTTTGGTTAGAAGCAAGCCATAGTAGCCACAATTTTATCATGCAGACCACAACGTGTGGTCAGTACATCCGCTTTGCATCCTCAGATAACTAGTTGTGTGTCCTCAGTTTTTCAGCACCACAGTGCCCAGGCAGCACCCAAAGTGGGAGTAATTGTTTTTTTTCACATCGCTTTGGAATGCAAAAAGATGATCTTCATCCCATGGAGAGCTGAGCATGGGAGGAAGGGAATTGCCTAGATTCAGCCATGTTCTGTGACAGTCCTGGCTTTTCAGAGCCTCATGCAGTCCCTTATGCACAGAGCCAGGACTTCACCCTTCCACAGCTCAGACTCTGAGGTGCACTGGCCAGCAGGCTGGGAAGCGGAGCTCAAATTCCTTCCTGCAGGAAGAAGTACTGTACAAGCAGCCTGTTTTCTTTTTCCTGAAGAGTAAATAAGTTAGGAGATTATCTTAGGTTGAATATGGATGTGGAAATCCAAAATAAGGAATTAACTTTAGAATTTTTGAAATGCAAAAAAAAAAAAAAAAAAGAAAATTTTATACATTTGTTAGGCTGGTTATGTTGTAATATCCTCATATGTTTTCCTCTGTTTTTATTTTTTAGCCTGAAGAGAAGTGCCAGTCAGAGGTAAGAGCCCATCATGTTTGACAAGCATAAATGTTCTGTCAAGACACTCTGCGTTTTGTGTCTTGCTGTTTTATTTCTCCATATTATGGTGCAGTAAAGTGCTCTCTTAAAATATATAGATTCGCAAGCTACGAAGAGAGTTGGATGCATCCCAAGAAAAAGTGTCAGCTCTGACAACTCAGTTGACTGCCAATGTGAGTACAACTCTGAGAACAAACACTAACAGGGAATGCATTTAATGCATCAATTAACACCCCAATTTTTCTAAGTGACAAAAAGATTTCATGTGTGTAACGTTCAGTTCACGTTACCTATGTGTTTAAAAAAAACAACTGCATGCATGTGGGTTCTTTCCAAAAATAACATCCTCTGTCCTACTGAACAGTCTTATGCCTTTCTTTAAATACTGAATTATAATATTCATTTGGCTCTATAGATATGTAAGCCATCTTCAGATCTTGAGAAAATCATTGAGGATTTGGTCTTTTTTTATAAATAGTGTCTTGCTTTGACGTTTGGGTGGGATGAGATACAGATGAAGGCTATAATTGGTAGGAATAAAAATGGGTAGAAACATGGACTGAAATGTGTTGTATTTTGCTATTGCATAAAGATGTGGGCTAACAGCATGATAGGTAATAGTGGCATATGGGGCTCTGAGAACTAATTTGAAGTTATGCCTAAAGAGTGGACATACCTGAATTTTAACCAGTGTAGGCAATACTTGTGCTTGTTTCCTCTGAGGAATTTGATGAATAAGTAATGTAAGACACTTGGAAAAAGAAGATTTGGAAGCCAGGAGGTGTTGAGGCAACACTATGTATGACCCTGAGCAAGTTTATTTGTGTATTCTGTGCTGTAGTCACAGATAGCAGAAATCTGCAAAACAGAAGCTTGCTGGAAAAATAAGCAATTCTAGAGTAAATAAGCTACAGATGAATAGTCATCAAGTGGGATCGTACTGACATCCTAGTTTGTGGGAATAAATAAATATCAGGACACATGCTACTGAAGAGGACATTCCTGTCCATCAGCTCTCTGAATAGGTGGAATACGAAACTTGGTGCAGTAAAGGACAGCTTTCATCTGAGCAGCAGCACCTATCACAAGACAGGTTCAAGGGGAAATCTACAGTGGTGTTCACAGGCAGGCATCAGCAGTCCTTCCTCCAACGTGCAAAATGGAAAAGGAAAACCAAGAACACAAGTTAATAGAGAAGTCAAATAAAAGGTCTTTGACTGCATGTAACCACTCAGTCACTTCCCCAAGAGGAAAAGAAAAAATTTTTAAAATCTTCCAAAAATTAAATCTTAGGTTTACCTTTCAAATACAAGGGGGACTGGATACATGAGTTGGTTTTCATCCAGAATCTTCTTTTACATGTGAGAAAGCAGGACCAGATTCTCTTGCGGACACTTTTTTATCATGTTGTTAAGTAACCCAGCTTGTGCCCGTCACACAAAGAACTTGCCAGCTGTGCAACTCATCTAGCTCTGCCTTAGTTTTGGTGCATTCTTCTTCAAGCGGTGTTCAGATTCAATAGGCGCTTACTCAACCCAGGAGTTAGTAGCCTGTCTCCAAGAGCAGTGAGTAGCACGTGCTGCTCTGTGCCTGTCCCAGCTGCCATTAATTTGCCCAAGAATTTGTGTGTGGTTGCTACTACTACTTTGTGGAGAATAGTTTTTAATATATGCTGCTGCTCTATGTGTTTTTTTGCATTGGGGTCATTTGGTGCTTTTTTCCCCCAAAAAACTTAACATCATTTATTATTTTGATAATATTCCATTTTTGCTTCATTCACTTTGCTAAAATTTTGTAGTATCTTATTCATGCTATTTAAAGTTCTTAGACTTGGACCTGCCCCTTATTTGTCCGTAAATCAGCAACACTCTGCTGCAGAGATGTTGCTATAACTGTCCTAGTAATATATTTCAGTCTCTAGCCACCTCTTTTCGGAGAACATACTCTTTTTCCATGTAAAAGGCAAGGTCTGTTCCCCAAAAAGTTAAGACTAATAAATGCTGTTTGGTAAGACACTGCTTTATGGACATTTCCTTTACACAAGGGTTTTTTTAATAAAAAAAAATTGCTTTTAACTTAGGCAATTTGAATTCATCTCTTTACTTTATTATTTTTTTCCTGAATTCTTATAGACACTGCAGCTTTTGATGCTTCTCAGGTCATCAGGGGCAAGAATTTGAAAAGGTTTCGCTCCAACTAGGAAGTGAAGATAACTCCTCCATAGCTCACTGAACTATTTTCAGATAGGAATAATTTCAAGGTGCCTGATCTGGTTTTGAAAGAGCAACTTTTTCTTAAGGTTCAGGTCAAAGCATTAAGGGTTTTCTATCCTATTATTAGTCCCTGCAGTCCCACTTGCCCAGTTATTTTTTGCTTTTACAAAGTATTGCTGAGGATTCCTGAATATCAGTTTTGTTGTCCTCTGTTCATCCTCCCCAACAGAAGCTTTGCAGTCTGTGTTTTTAAAATAAATATTTAGATTTCATACATGTGTAGCATGAGGCTTTAAATTACTTTTTGCTATTTTCTCACAGTCTCAGCTCTGCTTATTTTCATAGGGGCTGATGGGAATGAGAGAAGCACATCCCCGTGTTATTGTACTGCTCATGTTTGTTTTCATTGCGAATGTGAGAACAGTTATTTGGGATAAGTCAGCTGTGTGCTGCTGATGAATAAGTCTGGAATAGCTCTGTGAAAGGTTCTGCTATTCTGTTTATATTTAGATGAGAGAATGTCCCTTTCTGCTTGGAAAGATTTTGCACAATTTTACTTGTCGTTGTGTGTATAGAATTATATGAGAAATAAAATATTATTTTCTCCTGTTGGGACAGCACAGTGAGCATCTCCAAATCTGTGACTTCCAGCATCTTTTTGCCTTAAATATCCACAGGGAAAATAGTCATCTAGTTGGAGGGAAGTTTCTGCCTGGCTTTCCTCTATCTAAAAATGTGCTTTATATTTTATTTACTGTTTTCTATTTCATTTTAGTTTTTCGGATATCCTCCTAAAACAGGAGTGACATTTTGGGTTTCTTAATATTCTTTGGGAAAAGATTTAAAACTTTCTGTGAAAAGCTTTGTGTCTAGAGTTATCTTAATTTTGTGAGAGTACCTGAAAACTATCACTAAGTAACCTTATACATGTTAATAGTGGCCCACATAAACTGTTAAAGATTAAGTCTGATTTAAAAAATGAACAGCAGGACATGTTTAGAAATATCGATGGATTTGTCTCTTTTTTGTCTCTACATTTTGTGATAGGAGGTCTTTTCATGTCATTGCTTGCAATAGCTTGGGGACATGGCTAGATAACCAAGGATATCCTTCCATCCCTTTTTTGGTATCAGGAATACTTTCAGGTAACCAGGTGTATTCCCTAAAGTGTCCTTTAAAAGCCTCAGTTACTTAATCTGTGAGATGTTTCAAAAAAAAAATTGAATCTAATATGTCTTTGTATTTCAACAAAGTGGCAAAACGTGTTTTCCATTTGTCACAAAATCCAAGCAGCTTTAACAACTGAGAAAAGTAAATGAACTGGGTTAGTTTGAGATGTGGCTCTTCAAAGGACCTTAACTGCTAGGGACCCAGGAGGTGGTTTTGTTCTTGTTGTATTCTGGACGTAGGATTAAACATTTTACAGAATAAATGAGGATTCCAAACTGGAAAAAAAAAATCCCGCTTTGCTGCTCTGTTAGAGTATGTCTGAGATGACTGTCCTGGCTATTGAAATCATGGTATCAAAGAAGTGGATGTAGTAGCTGACTGAGGAGCCACCTCCAGGAAATCTGCTGATGTGCCAGGTCCCAGTATTGCTCCTACCTCTGTGTTTTCTAAAGCGTTTGGTGGCAGCTGCCGCCGAGCAGGGCATGGTTTATAGCCTGAAACTGCATCATTCATAGCGTGCTGCTAGTAGTAGTTGTACGTGAAAGGGCTGTCATTTTCTAAGATTTTGAAATTGCTCTGTTACCTTTGGCATTTCTAATTTTCCACAGTTAAATTGTTCCCGGTAATTTGTTTGCAAGCATTTTCACAACTTACACTCTACTCATTTGACGTTTTCTAATAGGGTTATTTTCTCTGTATCATTTACACAACAAACAATGCAGTGCAGGAGATGGTCCATGTAAATACTTGCAGAAATATTCTTGTTTGGGAGGAGAGAAAAACGACTTCTATATGGTTTAACTTTCAGGCTCACCTGGTGGCAGCATTTGAGCAGAGCCTGGGGAACATGACGATCAGACTGCAGAGCCTGACAATGACAGCAGAACAAAAGGCAAGCTTGAAAAGTGTTTGGGGAAGTCTTAATTTCTGTTTCCAGCATTGTTTCTCGTGCTCGTTCTGTAGTGGGGAGGGAAAAAGATCACGTACATCATTTGCCTTAGTTTCCTCAATTATGGTGATGGAGTAAAATGTAATAAAAACTGTATAAAATCTCATTTTCCTCACTGGGATGTTGTGACAACTGATGAGGTTATTCCTATAAATTGTTGGTTTGGAGACAAGTCTTTAGTATTGCGTATTTTAGTAGTAAATTTCTTCCCAATGCATCCACACGTGCATTTTTCAAGAGAAACACTAAGAAAAATCCTTGCAAGACAAGCAGCCTTGGGTTTTTGGACAGTATACTTGAATATACATTATTTCTGTATTACAGAGCATGTACATTTTTTTGTATCATAATAACTAAGCTATTTTGCAACCTGTTGACATTGGGCTTCCCCAGGTATACCGAACCTCATTTTCATCTCCTTGTATATTTATATATTCCATAAATTCTCTATCAGCTACCAATGCTCAGATTGATATGTGGCTGCTTTGGAGCAGTTAGATACCATCTGCGTTTTCCAACGTATCACTTTTTTTTTCCTTATTCAAGGACTCGGAACTGAATGAGTTAAGGAAGACAATTGAACTACTGAAGAAGCAAAATGCTGCTGCCCAGGCTGCCATCAACGGAGTCATCAACACACCTGAGCTCAACTGCAAAGGTGAGAAGCAAGCGCTACATTTAGCCACTGTGCAATGCACACGGGACTTCAGACCTCTTGGTGATATCTGATGTAATCATCAGCGATCAGCTCTGTCTCATGGCCATGCTCTAGTTACTTGTTTTGGTATTGTGTGGGGATTTGAAATGGGTATCTGTGTAAACAGTGTGGTCAGTTCTACAGAAGTAAACGGATGTGTTAGACACATGAGAGGGCATTTTAACAAAGCTTTTCCATCTTCAGTGTGAGCTCCCTGAATTTACTATAAGCATTTAGTAATTCATCCATCTAGACACTGATGTGAAGCAGCAGGGAGCAGAGAACCCCGTTTCAGAGCTGTCAGGCACTTGGCTTTATTTTCTTTGGTGTTTTCAGTAATTTCCAATATAAAGTCTGAATGCAGTCCTGCCTTCTCTCACTTCTCTTACTTACCCCAGTAATTTACACTTATACGAAATATCTTACGTAATTTTGACACCGCCTCCATTCATACTCAGGACCTGGAGTTGCTCAACCCACAGACCTGCGGATCCGAAGGCAGCACTCTTCGGACAGTGTCTCCAGTATTAACAGTGCAACCAGTCACTCCAGTGTGGGAAGCAACATCGAGAATGATTCAAAGAAAAAGAAGAGGAAGAACTGGGTGAGTGTATTTTAACAGGTTGCGTGAGGTTTATATAAAATTGCCAGAACATGCACAGTGAAATCGAGCTGCTCAGCTCCTCCTCCTTCCTCTCATGCAACAGGTCAGCACAAGGACTATGCACTGTTTAAATCCTGTGTAAACTCTCTTTTGAAGGCTTAATTGAGTTGTAAGTGATGTATATGCTTGTGTTGACTCTGCCTAGGATTGAATTTTAGCTTAACAGCCAAAAGGCCAGTCTTAAATTAGAACTAGCTGTCAAAGATCAGTTCTGGCTAGAAGTAATATGGTGTGCAACCCCTTAGGGAAAACTCAACGTCTGTCATTAAAGTAAAACAAATCCACAATGAGAGATTTTTTTTTTTTTTTGGCTCATAGAGCTTTCCTTTAAGTGAACATCTTAAACACTTTAAGAACTCTGTTTTGAACATCACCGTGGAGTTCTACAACAAAAAAACCCAATCTTTAAAAATTTATTGTGATAGACATTTATTTTGCAAGATTTTACAATACTTACCTTTCATTTCCCATTTTTCCTTCTTTGCTTATCATGTACTGTGTACAAGGTACCCGGTACTGGAGGAAAGGTACATTATATTAAACTCCATTTTGAATTAGACTATAACTGCCTTAGTAATCTAGTCTGATTGTAGTTCGGGCTAAAGTCCCTAGATCCTTTATTGTAGCCAGTAAAGCAATCCACCCCTTCCTTCCCACTGAACTTAAACCTCCCTGGATCTTTTGGCTGTACAGATAAATCTGTATAGCTACAAAATGTGGTTTGAGCTGGTAAAAGCTTGATTTGTATTTGCACAATGTCCTCTCAGAAATGTTTATGAAACTCCTGAACTGTAAGAAACAGCTTCCTAAGCAGGTTCTTGTTTTTATATTTCTCTCTTATCCCAGTGGTTTCATTTTGATATCTTGCCAGCTTCTTCATAACAGCAGTATTTCCACTCTACCCCTTAAATAATTGGTTGAATGGAAACAATATCATCTCCAAATCCTTCTTGTGCTGGGCTATGCATTAGTTATAGACAAAGTAAATTGCTGTAATTTTTAAATTGCTAGCGACTCTTAATTTGTGACACAACCCTTTTGTAATCATTAAGCCTTAGTTAAGATAAACACTTTTTAAATTTTTGCTTTAGCTTCTCTTCTTTGTTATTGTAACCTAGTAGATTATATTCTACATAAGCCTACGCTTCTCATTCATCAGATGACTGTTTTTAAAGAAGGTTAAAGAAACATCTCCTCATTATAAAGAGAAATAAAGTTTTTGTGAAGTAGAAGAAACAGGACAGTATTCTGTGTTGCTATTAAAAATTAGTACATCATTGCTGTAAAATGAAAATTGAAAATTAAATCAGTAATTTACTGAGAAAATATATAAGTTGAGTCTGATTCACACATTGTTTATTCCTCAAATGCTGAGGAATTTATCAGCCAAGATCTGTTTGTGATATATAGAAACAACACAGCTGCCCGTTCAGAGCTGAAACACCAGATTTTCAACACCTTCTCACTGTAGGAGTCTTTGTCTACTTTAAAAATAACTTTCAGCTCATATTAAGCCAGTCTGTTTACAACATGTAATTTGTGATAGTGTTAAACGATGTTCATAGAGTATCCTGAGTTGCAAGGGACCCATGAGGATCATCAAGTCCCAACCCTGTCTCCACACGGGGCAACATAAAAGTTAAACAATATATCTAAGAGCTTTGTCCAAACGCTTCTTGAACACTAACTGTTGAACTGTAACTTTGGGATAACCTCAGTGTAGTCACATGAATGCTCATTCTTTTTGTTGTTTGGGAAATGGCAGTCACATTAAAAAAAGTTATTTTGGTTGCAGGTAGGTAGGGAAGAGTCAGTCTTTTCACCTGGTGCAATACCTGTTCCTGCAAGGAAAAACACAATATTAACTTGGCTGTTAGCCAAAACTTTCTGTCTGAGCCAATGCGAAGATATAATTTAAATAGTTAAGAGATCTGGGTCTGGTGTCTCCCTCAAGTAATGCAAAAATGACTGTATGTTGTCTGAAACACCTGGTTTTGGAAAATACAGGGATCCAGTTTTAAAGTAACTGTTGGTCTTTGTTGATTATTAGTCATGTTTGTCTTAGAAATCCAAAGCTTTCCTTATCACTGGCTTTATCTGTTAAAACATGTCTTTTTTCCTTCCCCCACTTCCTTTTGCTTGCGCTTCTTCCGGCAGGTCAATGAGGTAAGGAAGACCTACTTTAAACTATGAGATACAAAGCTAACCCCTCCATTTACATGACTAACCATTTCAGCACCATTAACCTTGTCTGAGCCACGTCACGTTATAGCTGCAAGTTGCCACAACATCGCTGTAAAGCTCATTGCACTGAACAGAATTTGCTATAAAATAAGTTATCTTAAAAATAGGAAGCATCCAGTTCTATTGACCTTATTAATCTCATAAAATAGTTACGGAAAAAGAGCTTTTTTATTCTTTTTTACCCATCTTAAAATATATGTGAGTATGGCTGTATCGTTTGGAGTATTTGCATGTTAGAGTTTTTACTCTGTGGCTTTTTTGCCTGATTTCATCCTTAATGATGTGCCTACTGTTGTGGTCTTGTTTTTTCAGTTACGCAGCTCCTTCAAGCAAGCTTTTGGTAAAAAGAAATCTCCCAAGTCAGCATCTTCTCATTCAGATATTGAGGAGATGACTGATTCTTCGTTACCTTCTTCACCAAAGCTACCACACCATAACTCTACTGTTTCAACACCATTGCTGAGAGCTTCCCATTCCAATTCTCTGTAAGTGATTTTTTAATTTTTAAATAGAAAATGGAGTGGAAGGCAACTTGCTGCATTTGTAGAGGAAAAGAGAAGTATCATGCTTTGGAGAGATCCAATGTTTTCCATGCTAGCTTTACAGGACATCTCTAGGCTACTTTCCAGAAACAAGCAGGGGCAAAATGTGCTTGGGGGGACACCATCCTGTCCCTGTTGGTTCCTCTGTCTAAGAATCTGCACACCTGTATGAGCACTACAAGAGTCTGACAGCTGTTCAGTTACAAGCACTGCTAAAACCAGCTGTTCACCCTGAGGCCACAGCAGAAGACACAGTGGGCCAGACAGGATTGTCCTCTAGATCAGGGCTGGTCTGTTGCCACTGATCAGTCCTATTCCCAAGCATCATTTACATTATCTCCCAGCCAGGGGCTGTGTTTTGTGAAGTGTTTTGGGTAAAATCCTTAACCCTGTCATGCTGGCAAAAGAATAAGCAAAGATCACACTTTCAACTACTGCCTATTTTAAATGTTCTGTAGTCAAAGGAGATTACAGGCAGAGGACAGAAAAGCAGAACGTATATATTCAGGGAATTAAAGATAAGTAAGCTGACTCCCAACCCAGAACCTTTGTATTAGTGTCCAGGAAGCCGAAAATCATTGCATCGGTACTGTAGTATAATTTAATATTTCATTGGGGTGCTCTCTCAGAGGAACATATTGAGTATGAAGAGTATTTATGACCAGGGTGACCTTGGAGTGCAGAATTAATTTGATCTCTTGCTGTTAATGAAACAAGCCAGGGCAAGTCTGGGATTTTGTTTTCTCTGTTGGCTAAAGACAGTACATATTGTACTAATCTGCAATGAAGAGTTCCCAATTAAGCTGACAACTTCAGATAAAGGTAAGGATTTACTGGAAATCAAACAGCATTGTTTAGTGATACAGCTGAACTCATCTAACAGCTTGTGCCTGATGAATGGAGATGATCCGCTCCTCGTTTCTTCTGTACCTCCCCAGCACCTGTGCCTGGTCCTTCCCTTGCACTGGCTCTGCTGCTTATCGGACAGCTCCACTGAGCCGATGCAACATGCTAACTTATGTGAAAAATAATTTGACAGAAATGTGAACAGTTTTTTCCCCAGGTTGCTGGGTTGGCTCAGCTCAGGGGTCTGATCAGACTCTGATGATAAGAATGGGGGCATAACAGGAGCACAGCCAGGAGCAGGCTGGGGAAGAGGAGCGAGAAACAGGTGTGTCCTTTGGGTAGGAGCAAGCTATTGTATAGGCTCATCTGTAGGACCAAACCATACCCTTCTGCTTGTGTGTGTATGAGAATAAGATGTAGACTTTACAGTCAGGACTTCTGCTCTGCTGCTTAACTCATTTTATGTTCATGGGAAGGTCACAGGCAATCTTGATACTTCATTTTGGCCAACTGTGAAATAAGGTTAAATAATTGCGTTACCGCACTGTTTTGAGTCTGAACTCACATTTTAGAATGTGCTTGGAAAACTTTGTGAAACAGATTTTCTGTTAATTCTATCAGTCGCCTGAGGCCGCATCTGGAGTATTGTGTCCAGTTCTGGGCCCCTCAGTTCAAGAAGGACAGGGAACTGCTAGAGAGAGTCCAGCGCAGAGCCACGAAGATGATTAAGGGAGTGGAACATCTCCCTTATGAGGAGAGGCTGAGGGAGCTGGGTCTCTTTAGCTTGGAGAAAAGGAGACTGAGGGGTGACCTCATTAATGTTTATAAATATGTAAAGGGCAAGTGTCAAGAGGATGGAGCCAGGCTCTTCTCAGTGACATCCCTTGACAGGACAAGGGGCAATGGGTGCAAGCTGGAACACAGGAGGTTCCACTTAAATTTGAGGAAAAACTTCTTTACTGTAAGGGTGACTGAACACTGGAACAGGCTGCCCAGAGAGGTTGTGGAGTCTCCTTCTCTGGAGACATTCAAAACCCGCCTGGACGCGTTCCTGTGTGATATGGTCTAGGCAATCCTGCCCCGGCAGGGGGATTGGACTAGATGATCTTTTGAGGTCCCTTCCAATCCCTAACATTCTGTGATTCTGTGATTCTGTGATTCTGTGATTCTGTGATCACTTGAGTATGGTAAATAAATAAATAAAGATGTAAGAGGCACTATTGTGAAATGTGTAACTACCAGACAGCCTTGCGACCTTGTAGATGTCATGCAAAGCTTCCAGCCTGATTTCAGATCAAACGCATTTGAGTAAGTACCCAAACTTGAAGTTTTGCCCATCGCGTGTTTTCACATGAAGAGGTGAAAACAATAGCAATAGTTTCCAGCCATATAATAATGATGAAATGTTAGTAGCGGAAGATAATCCCCCATGAATTTTTTTTAAAGCTTCTCCGGTCTCTTGAACCCAACTTGGTGAGTTTCTGGCGACTACAGCAAATTGTTCTCTAGAAATCTAAGGCCAGAAGATTGTCAAATGATGATCTCGTCTATCGTCAGTCAAAATGCTATGTGCATACGTCTCATCTTGCCATGAAAGCTAAAAGGCTGAACATGAGAAAAGAGTAAATATGCAAACCGAGGGAAGGCTAGAGCACAAGTAAAACTTGTGTGTTTTGGCTTATTGACATTTTCGTGGGGAAAACATCTCTCATTAAACTGATTTAGGGAGAAACATTTCAAATGAAATCTCCCTCAAAGCATGCAGCCGTGTAGTTGATCTTTATATAGATACACTTACGAATGTGCTGAAATGTTACTCACCCAGAATCTTTTTTTGTGGGAGGAGGGAAGAAAAACACCACCAAAAATTTTTTAAGCATGAGCGCTTTAAAGCGAGCAGGAATTTATCATGCTTCAGTAGGTGTAGAGTTCTAAAGCCCTCCAGAACAGTTCAGGGAAACCCAGCTGTGCACACCTGGTGAGCTTTAAATCTGTCCATAAACTCATCAATCTCCAACCAACTGCTGTTACTGCCTGCACCCCCTTAATTTATTTAGATTTTGGCTTTAGAAGTTTTCCTTTATGGCAACTACCGTGAAAAAAATGAAGACTATCCAATAGTAGGTGACTCTCAGAATTCTGTTTCAGATGCTGATTAAAGAAAAATAACCCTCAGACATTTATTTCACTAGTCTCTAGTGTTTCCATGACCTATCTGATTTCTGGTATCACTAATCCAATAAGCCAAAACTGTTGCCCACTTCCTGCAGCATAAAAGGGTTTCCCCCCTCCCCTTACTAATAAATGATGGAGAAGCACTATCTGAAAAGTAACAAATAGGCTTGTTCAATGTCGTATTTTTCAATCTTCTCCAGTATTTCTGAATGCACTGACAGTGAAGCTGAAACAGTGATGCAGTTACGAAATGAGCTAAGAGACAAGGAGATGAAGTTGACTGATATTCGTCTAGAAGCCCTTAGCTCTGCTCATCAGCTTGACCAGCTTCGGGAGGCGATGAACAGAATGCAGGTAAGAAATAACCACCCCAAATATTGCAGTCTGTGTTGATGTGCTAAGGGTTGGCCGACCTGCCACACAGCGAAGATCTGAAAGAAGGTAAATTTGAAGTTTTTGAATGCTTACTAAAAGTTATGTCGAGCTTTGTGCCAGTGTTAAACCTTGTACCTTCATTAAAAGTCAGCTGGAATACATGAATTTTGCAGCTATAACTGTTTCAACCCTAGAAACCTACGGGGACATCATTTTGTTGACTGTCAGCAACCTCTTAAAATGTTCCCATGCTCTCTGCCTTAAAGTAGCTACATTTCAGTGTTTAGTGAATTCCCACATATTTATGTTTTCTAGGATTCTTTGAAAAGTTTCGTGGAAGGGACATTGTAATTATTAAAATAAATTAAAATATTATGAAAATGGCATTTCTGTTAAACTAGTATTTATTCTTAAGTTACTTATGTTGCTCTCCTTTAAGCTTAAATTTTCATTGTGTCTTCTAACTCCTGACTTGTCTTTTCAAGACTGAGATTGAAAAATTAAAAGCAGAAAATGATCGGCTGAAATCTGAAAACCACGGCAGCTGTAGCAGGGCTCAGTCTCAGGTTTCTATTTCGTCGTCTCCAAGACATTCAGTGGGTCTCTCTCAACACAGTTTGAACCTCACGGAGTCAACCAGTCTCGGTGAGTTTAATGAGAAAGGTGGTGGGCAGGTTTTATCCTGCACTTGGAAGATTTGGTTTGGTTAGCCATGGAAAAATGAAAGCATGAAAATTATTAACAGTTGAGGTGTGGAAATATGTCAGGAGCTGGCATGAAGCCATCTTCTAAAATGTCGTCATAGGTCTGCTACACCCTAGGTTGGAGTTGTCCAATTATGACCTCAGCTGCAAAGAGTCATGTTTAAAGCCATTTAATGGTGTACATTTGCCAGGGGATATATCAGAGGAAGGAAAGTACAGAGTAACTGACTAATAATTTTCAATGACCTTCACTTTTTAAGAGTGATACTGATGTTTGGTAGGGAAGTCAGTAAACCTGGTTCTTGTGTTTTACCTTAGGGCATGTGAAGCCCAGATGTGTTGTGTTTGACTATAATAGACGTGTTGGCGTAAACCAGAGTAGTCTTCAGTTTTATTAAGGTACAGCTGTGAAGCTGTTGATGTTTTCTGTTCACAGACATGCTGTTAGATGATACTGGAGATGGCTCTGCCCGGAAAGAAGGAGGCAGGCATGTCAAAATAGTTGTCAACTTTCAGGATGAGATGAAATGGAAGGAGGTGAGTAGTGTTTCATCCCCAGCTTTGAAATATAGATGACTTTGGAATGGGGCAGAGAATTCAAATCCAGTTTGTTTTGGAGGCTTTTATTTGCAAAAGATTTTTTAATATTTTCTCTGCAAAATGGTTCATTGGTGTATCGCTAGTGATAGCCATGGTGCTAAGCCCCCACTTGGAACTGCTGAGAGCCTACACCACCAGTTCAGATTGTCTTATGGAGTCACCTGCAGTAGCTTTTCATGTTACAGTTTCTTGTTGGTGCCATCAGCACTGGCCATGAAGCATGTCAGTAACACAGGATTGCTAGACTAGACCATGCCTCAGCGGTGTAGGTGATAACTTGCAGTTTAAGCCTTTCAGTAATGTCTCTGAAAGCCAGGCCGCTCTTTCAGCATCAAGGAGGTTTGCAGACTAGTCTGCACCTTGGGATAGCATCTGTTCAAGACTGATATGTTAAAAGCTGCACAAAGCTCTTGAGCCTTTCTGTTAAATTTCAATAAAATTTTACCTAATAATGGAAACGATCCAGTGTGTAGACAGAAGGTGCACCGAAACGCTGTAAGCACCGATATTGTGCAAGAACTTAATGGATCCAAACTGGGAGATCTTATCGTTCTAGTTCAAGTTGTCCTCTCTGGTACAAGTTTCCCATTTTGAATGACATCTTTCAGATATTCTCCATTCTCAAGTAATTGAAAGAATCCTAAATACCCAAATAAATTTCAGATATTGTAAAATTGCAGCCCACCACATGTGTGTAATGCATGCATGAATGTACCACACAATCTTTACCAAGCACTGACCCTTGTTACCTCACATTATAAGTACCTGTAAAAGTGTATTTAAGAAATAATTTGATGTCTTTTGTACATCAAAAATTTGAATAATCAGAGATCAAATTGACTCAGCAGATCTTTCCATTAAATACCAATTCTGCATTAATAAATCACAGTCCAGGATAAGCAAATTAACAGTAAAACTGTGTTGGACGCCACTGTACTCACAATTATTAAAGTAACCACGTGGAAATGATTCCTTACGTTTTAGTTGGTCTTATAATAGAAATTAGTTTTTCTTCAATGAATGTTTCACCATGAATGCAGCTATAGAAGAATAGAAAAATGAGGCACATTCTGGTTTTATCTGCTTTAGAAATCAGAAACAAAATTATCAACTAAAGTGCTGTGATATACCAAACATAACACACAAGTTGTTATAGACACATATAAAAAAAACCCTCTCTCTGTATATAACTATATATGCATATAACCATGTATGATTTCTAAGTATATATTGAGATTTCTATGCCCATGGCAGCATTTCTAGAAGTAAATAGGATAAACCTTGCAAATGCAACATATTTGATTGTGAAGTCATGGAAAAATGAACATGCCGTGAACTTTTCTGCCTAGAATTTTCCTAAGAGTCTCTGTCTTTGTGCTAAGCTGTAATCCTCTCAGGGGTTTCTTAATTGTTCATGGATTGATTAATAAATACCTGTTACTTAACATCAGTACCACTTAAGTATCCTTTAGATTTGTGACTCCAGCACTGTAGAAAATGTTTAGTAGAAAAGGAGGGTTTCATACAGCATTCAGAATCCACCATATAGAGTGGTAAAGATGCACCATAATTTAAAAAAAAAAAAAAAAAGCCAGCATTTTAATTACATTAAACAGACTTGTATGATACAGTTCACATTTCTGTGCATTTAGGATTCGAGGCCTCGCATCTTCCTCATAGGCTGCATCGGAGTCAGTGGGAAGACCAAATGGGATGTTCTGGATGGTGTTGTAAGACGGTTGTTTAAGGTTAGTGAGTACAATTTGCTGTGCACTTGAATTCTGTTCAATTTTGGTGGTACCAAGCAATATTTAACTTGCTGCAATTATTACTCTTATAGAATAGAACAAAGTCACAGAGATTTCGGTGCTGCCTAACTTTTCGTGCCCCTTTTCCACCCTAGGAGTATATCATTCACGTGGATCCTGTGAGCCAGCTGGGGCTGAATTCAGACAGTGTTCTGGGCTACAGCATAGGAGAAATCAAACGCACTAATAGTGCAGAGACACCTGAGCTGTTGCCCTGTGGTTATCTAGTTGGAGAAAACAACACTATTTCAGTTACCATCAAAGGTAATTATGCTTGACCTGTCTGTTGTAGTTCTCACTAATTACAGTTTTATCAAAGCTTGCTGTGTCAAGAAACTCAGAGGAGTAGAAACTTTTTATTGAGTTTCTTTTTCCTGTCCCTGCCTTTTATTTACTGGTCTTTCTGTTTTGATTTGATGAAGATAGCGCTTGGAGTATGCTAAGTCTATAAATTCAGCAAATTTTCAACCTGTAGCAGTAGGAATAATTACACACACGGCAGTTTTCTCCACATATCTTGAACTGATGCCTGGAGTTGTCCTGAAGAAGACCTCACACCACAGGGGACATAGTGGAGTTGTTTGAGCAGCAAAGTACCTTCGAAATGGATAGAGCCTCAGAATTTCATTACCTCTTTCTAGCAGCTATAGTTGTTATTTCCTTCATGCAGAGTAAAAAAATTCTTGATTTAACTTGCTTGATTGGTTTTGCTGAAGAGTCCCTCCTTAGGCACCAGTAAGGAGGGATCTCAGAATTCATGGGACACCTTAAAATCTGGATTTTTTTCAAAATGCATGGTTTTCAGAATTCTCATCAGTTTCATTATGTCATACTGATAAGAACTTAGTGCTTATATTTCTCATATGGTTTCTCATTTGGTTTCTCAGGGACACCATTTTTATATGAAAACTATACTATGAAACTAGATTTGGGGGAAAAAAATCTTCCACCACTGCATTTTGAATGTACGTCAGTTTACTCGAAGTTACACCAGGGAAATCTCACGCATAGATCTGCGTTCAGACGGTAGAGTGTTTGAGAGCATTGCCAAACTCTGCACCTCAACTTTGAGATTCGGCTGAAAGTAGTTTGATTTTTGAATATTGGTGTAAAAAATCAATTACCTTGGGCAGCAAATCACTGGGCAGGAAGACAAAATAAAGCCATGAAATATCTCAATTTACTGAGGCTTGATGTAAACTCAGGGTATTCTACTTACTTAAAATACATTGTCCAATAGTAAATCCTAGTTGAAATATTGCTTAAGGTCTAGCCATATCTGTGAAGCTGCAATCTGATTTTGTGTTTAACTTGCATTGGCTGGACTTGTACTTTGAAGGTTCATATGTGATAACAGTTTTCAATAAAAGAGAAATGTATTTAATCAATTTATGGAAAATCACTTCCATATACCTTTGAGATATAAAGCTGCCTATATAAATATTTAATATTCCAAGTAACCATTGAGGTGCAAACATTTCTGTGTGTGATCTGCCAACTTCCCTTTCTGCTGTTTATTTTGAAGCACTATGTATTTTCCCGGAGCCAATTCTGCCTAAAGTGACTGCTGACATTGCGTAAATGCTTATCAGTAGGAGTTTTATGTTCGAAGAGATAACTATCAGCACACAGAGGAGTTTAATTACACGTGTTTGGGAAAGTAGGGGGAGTTGATGATAGCTGGGGTTTTTTTGTCTAGTGATTCAAAAGTAAACAGGTAAATTCTGGATGAACGCATACCATACATGGTGAAATACTGCAAAAGGGATGGTTTGTCTGTGAAAAATATGGCCTGGAATCGTTTGTACGGCAACTTTCATGGGGCCTTAGAAACTGTAGGATGCGGTCGAGTACTTTGAAAACCGGGAGAGCTGACGGAGGATCCAGGCAAAGCCCATAGGTCGCTTCTGCACTTGTTTTACCAGCTTTATATGTGTTCCTCTTGACCACGGGGGATACCAGAGTGGGGAAGGGATTTATCTCCGAAGTGAGAAACAGCTTGGTCAGGTCAGATCTAAATCTCTTGTTTCTAAGTGTTATTTTGAGGGTTTCTCCTTCTATTATTGTACATTCACAAAATCATGTTTTTCAGTTCTCTGGTTTGACTGTCTAGTCATTTCAACTAATCTTGATTTGTTCAAACTCCACTAACGGGATTGCTTTGCAGCATTACAACTACTTAGGAAAAAAAAAAAACTAAAAATGCAAGTAATTTGGATAAAACTTGGGAATCCCTGTAAATGAGGAATCTTTTCCCGTTGCAGGTATCTGTGAGAACAGTTTGGACGGTCTGGTGTTTGAATCACTGATCCCAAAGCCTATACTGCAGCGTTATGTCTCTCTCCTGATGGAACATAGACGAATTATCTTATCTGGCCCCAGTGGCACTGGTAAAACATACCTGGCAAACCGTCTGTCTGAGTATATGGTCCTTAGAGAGGGCAGGGAGTTGGCCGATGGCATTATTGCAACCTTCAACGTGGACCATAAATCCAGTAAGGTGAGGAAATGGAAACCATCCTTGCACAGTTAATGCTACCGTATATCAAAAATGAGAGACTTCTCCTTCATTAATCCATGAAAAGCTGATTTTAAACTTATCTTTCTTTTTAAAGCATTATGTTAATCCTGAAGGGAATAATATTTAAGATTTTCAGAACTGTAGATTCACCTGATTATGGGCGTGAAATAGCAGGCTTCCAGGTGTATACTTAAACACCTGAAGGTGTCATGATTTTCAAGTGGTTAGGAGCCTGAGAATTGCCGAGGAAGTTAAACACCTGCATAAAATTCCCAGCAACTTAAGCAATCCTGATTGCATGTGGGCATTTTTCCAAAAAACCTCAAATGCATCTCTAGGCTGTCAAGAGTTCCTGCAGCTGCAAGTATCAGCAGTTGTAACCTGCATACGCTGGGTTTGGAGTGACTGTTGTCCAGACACATCCTGCACCAGTAAGGCACATCTCTGCTTTTTTATGTGCTGCTGGTTTTGCTGAATATCTGTCCAGTGACCATCTGGATTAAAGAAAAAAAAAAAGCTGTATATTTGATGGCCTTAGGCACATTTTTGTCTGGAGGAAAGGGATGGTTGAAATTGTGGATGTAGGCCACTGGTATAATTTGAGACATGCTATGGAATAAATGCTTTAAAGCTGCTGAGAGCATTTCAGCCACATGCAGTCACCCAGCAGCAGCCTCGCAAGCTTGTCCTCCTTTCACGGCGTTACTGAAGGCATCTGAATCTGGCCTCTGCTGAGGGATGCTTTATTCCACATTAATTTTATCGGCTGTATTTCAATAGACATGCAATTGCAAGAAGATATAACAAGCCTAGCTGGGATGCAAAGTTTGGTTTGGTTGTATGGAGAGCTGAACAAGTTCCTGAAAAGAAAGAAAAATAGATTTCAGACCTCCGAGTGTCAGATTCAGACAGCATGAATGAAAAAACACAAACCAAACAAGAACATCTTACCCCGCTCTGGGCCCTTATCTCACAGAGGATTTCTGATATAGTCTTTGAATCTTCAGCATAAACTACAAAAGAGAAAGAAACCCGTATTCTGTTTTCTCATGGAAAATGTGTGCATTTGTCAGATGGCAGGCTCTTTTGCTTTAGATTTCATGACAAAGCCAGTAGCTTATTTATCTTGACTGGATTTTCAAGGAATATGGTGAAAACTCTTTTTTCTTTTTTTTTTTCTTTCTTTATATATGCTTTGCAGGAACTCCGCCAATACCTGTCCAACCTAGCAGACCAATGTAACAGTGAAAATAATGCTGTGGATATGCCTCTTGTAATTATTTTGGATAATTTGCATCATGTTAGCTCCCTAGGAGAGATCTTCAATGGACTTCTAAACTGCAAGTACCACAAATGGTAAAGAAATAATATCAGAACATATTCCAAATTTCAATACTGCAGTCAGACCACCACTATTGCAAAATGTGATCACAAAACCAAACTCTAGATTAATTTGCTAAAGTGGACTGAGATGGTCAGACTGTCCATATTATGGACAGCACTTCAGAGGGTTTTTTCTTCATAAAATGATCAATTCCTCTGAAATCAGTAATAAAAAAGTAGTAGAGGGTTCGGGTAATTGGCATTCATTTCATGCAGTAGATCTTCACTACTAAAACCCCATTTTTGTAGTGAACGATCCTGCTTTGAGATTTCTGTTTTACTTTCAGAATTTGATGTTCTCAGCAGTCAGATTCTCAGTAGAGAATTTGGTTATAAGTAACTACAAAAACCTTCTTTGACAGAAGAGGTTTGAATAACCTTTTTTAATGTTGAGATCTTACTAAAGAGTTGTTTTTCAAAATTTACAAGTGTGATTTCCTTGATTTTTATTTTTTGGTTTTGTTTTTTTTTTTAATAGTCCATATATTATTGGCACAATGAACCAAGCCACCTCCTCAACACCTAATCTTCAACTTCACCATAATTTCAGGTACTGTTTATTCATGTTTCTTATTTATGTTTGTGGGCTGGCAAATGAGTAACGGCTACTGAGTCATCTGAAATGGCTCTTATCAGCTGAAATAGCAAACTGAAATACCATTCGCTACTAGTTGCTGCTCTAACATGTGCAGCTTTGTTATGATGCTGTTATTAAAGTAACTGTGGTTCATAAAACTTTTCCTTTTCAGAGGATTGTTAAGATATTTCATCTTCTAACAAATTTTAAATACGACCATGTTTAGGCAGAGCAGATACTGAATGAGAAATAAGCAGAAACAATGCACAATACAAATTGTTTCACCTAGTGAACTCATCATTCCAAAATAATTTTTGCTAAGAAACCTAGGTGGCTGGGATAACCCATTTTGATCAGGATAATCATCTAGAAATAATAAGAGAAATTTAGTCCAGAATAGTTATGTTCAGTAGCACGGAAGATAAATAATGGACATTTCTGCTGTTCTGCCATAGATGGGTGCTATGTGCTAACCACACTGAGCCGGTCAAAGGCTTTCTCGGCCGTTTCTTGAGAAGAAAACTAATTGAAACAGAGATCAGTGGCAGGATGAGAAATGCAGAGCTGGTTAAAATTATTGATTGGATTCCCAAGGTCTGGCAACACCTGAACAAATTCTTGGAGGCTCACAGCTCCTCTGATGTTACTATTGGTAAGTGCTCTGCCCGTATGCCCAGGCATATGTAAATGTACGTATTTTATTTCCTTGTCTATCAGGTGCATCCTTGTATATATCAGGTAAAAAAGGTTTCTTTAAAACCCTGCTTTTAGATGGCAGCGTACTCCGAGACAAACTGTGCAAGAGATTTCTAAACTTTTTTTTTTACTTTTTCTAAGAAAAAAAGGATTTCTTTCTAAGTCCTCAATAGGAAATCTGGTTAATTGTTTTCACCTTGAAGGCTGTAGTTTTTCAAGTTGATTCAGAGGATTTTTAAGCTCTCAGGAAGAGCAATTCACCAGCTAGTGACTTATGTTTTCTCATCCTTGGCTGCTTTCTCCAGAGAACTGAAAGAAAGATCGAACTTGTTGTTTGATCCTATTTTTGATGCATATCATGATCATGATTTGAGTGTAATATCTGAAATTCCCTCTCCAGGTCCACGGCTCTTCCTCTCCTGTCCAATAGATGTAGATGGTTCTCGAGTTTGGTTTACTGACTTGTGGAACTACTCCATCATCCCGTATCTTCTGGAGGCAGTTAGAGAAGGGCTACAGGTGAGTTGGCAACAGTGAAAAATCACAGGTCTTGAATGGTATCTATTCAGAAGGCAACACAGCATCGGACAAAACGGCAACATTTTCACTAGATACAACTTTGCACACTGAACAGCTGCATGTCTGTCAAAATGTGACCTAATTTGTCATTAATTTCAGGCAGAATTATTCTCTTCAAACAATTTTGAAATATGAAATGGAAGCACTAAAAGTCCAGATTAGATTTTCTGAAGAAAGTTTAGATGCCAAACTACTGACATTTTCAGTAGGGGGAGTTAGACACCCAAATATCTTTGAGTAATCTGTTCCAGAAGCACACCTTAAAATTATACTGTGCATCTGAAAAACGTGTTTGTGGTTATTAACTTAGTCATGCACGATGTTCTTTTGTAAATGAAATCGTTCAATGGAGGAGGAACAAAGCTGTGTATGGAGAGAAACGTATTAATGAGTGGGGCAGGGTCAGTATCAGTGACATTTTGATTACTTCTCAGTCTACAGGATGAATAAGATCACACATACAGAAATAAAAAGGTGGATCACAGAGTCTAGAAGATCGAAAAAGGGCTAAAGGTAGATGGAGAGTAGGAAATTATGGCAATGCATTGGGAACTTGTGTTTTCGTAAGAGGACAAATGCCGTTTTGAGGGCATAAACTGTAATTACATCTGACAGAGGCAGGAAGAGAATAGTCCTTCTGTACGTAAAAGGACTAAGATAAAGTGGAGAGGGTTTAGAGAAGAGCAGTGGGTATCATTAAGATACAGGAAGCATTATTCAATGAGAGAGATGAGCAGCTCAAACTATTCCATTTATTCAAGAGGAAGCTAAAATATTACTTGGTCTATGGGAGTCTTCTGCTTTAAGTCTTGCAGGGAAAAAAAGTCTAGTGGATGTTTGTCAAGTTTGGACTAGAAAAATTCAAACTATAAGCAAGACATGGCTTGTTCTTAGTAAGAATAATTAACACTTACGAAATTTCACTTACAGAAGTAATAGGTTCTCCATCACATACGTCTCTGTGTCTGAAGTCTTTCTGAAACATGAAATAACTCCAAGTACAAGCTCCATGAAGAACCAGTTGTGTTGCAGAATGGTTCCTTCATGTTTGTGAAAAACAGTTGTCTCCATTCTGCTACTGCTTAGGGCTCACCATTGCAGTATGCGTCAGGATGCCTTGCCATTAAGATATGTAAAAAAAGTGTGAAAGATTTCTTTTGGAAAATACTGGGGTTTTGGTTTGATTTGCGTGTTTGTTATGTTTCTTTTTTGTACAATACAATTTCTGTATTGGAGGTTCACCTCTCGTCTGCATGGGAGTACTTTGCAGAGAATGGAGAAATCATGAAGATGCACCAGTCTGTGTACTTGAAGAAGTACTAAAAAAAAAGAGGGGAGGGATTTTACACTGTCCAGTTAACAACCACCTTGGGTTTCATTTGCTATCTATGCAGCAGAGATTTATAGATATTAACAGAGAGAGAGCGAAGACAACCCTGTCATAGAAAGCAGCTTTTACTAATGGCTCCTTACAATTCTATGAAATACACGAATTCTTCAACAAGTTTGGTCAGAATTTGTGCAAACTGTGTTTGCCATTTAAAATCTGTCAGTGCCTGGAGACCTCATTTTCTTTGAGACAATTGTGTTAAGCTCTTAGATGTGAGGAACATGATAGGTCCTAAAGTACAACACACACAGAGGAACTTTGCTGGAAACAGAACAGGAGAACCACTTTACATAAAACTTCCTATAAGGGCACGTAATGGGAGCCAATAATCTTTTTGACCTAAAACAAGTGACAAGAGCGCGTGTGACCTTGTTTTCTCCTGGAAAGGATAAAACTGATGCTCAGTGATGCTTAGGCTCCTTGTACTGTGTTTTGAAGCCCTCATATCATCTGATCAGTAGTTGTGGAAAGCACTGAAAAATTAGTAAGAAATGCAGAGAAAGAACAACAGTGAATAAAAACATCTTTTTACTTGGTTGTTTTGCCTGCTATCTGCATCTTTCCTTAGATTATTTAAATGGCTTGTGTTCCAAGCGTAAAGATTTCAGTTTCTCACTTTGTGCTGTAGGTTCTGTATCCACTTCAGTCCCATTTCCCCAATTCCAACAGTTCATTTCCATTTAAATAATATCTCAATTTACTCTAGAATTTCTCTTTTGTTGAGTCGGTGGATAAGAATAAGTCTTCAGTACTGGAAGAGTAGCCAGAGTTGTGCTAATTAACAAGCTAATGCTAGAAATGTGCGTTTCATTTTGGGCTATTTTCTGTCCCCCACACCCACAAAGGCTCCTCCGAGAACACATCATCTCTCATGAAATTGCCTGCCAGACAGGAAGGGTGGACTGCTGATTTCACTCTGATCTCTGTGGATCTAACCTGAACTATTTTTGTATTTCTGTTTCTCATTTAGAGAACTATTCTGGGTCAAAGACAAGCTAGCCAAATGGATCCTTACAATAATTGCTCCCATTGGAGCTGAGTTTTTTTGTTCTTCAAAAAAGGGATGTGAAAATTAGAGGGTTATATAAAACCTCGGTTCTTCCTGCTTGGTGTGTCGCTACAGAATGCAGCACCAGCAGAAAGAGAACCCAAAATCCCTGTGGCTTCCTGCCACTGTCACTCGTACTCCAGCCATTTATCGATGGTGCTTGTGAAGCAACCTGTTAGATTCTTGCCCCCTTAATTGCTCTCTAGAAAATGTGCACGTGAAAGGGATGGACAGGACTGGTTGCTGAGGAAAGGAATAGTGAGTTAGTCATCCAGTCTCTCATCTGCTGAAGATATGTGCTGATTTCATCTATTGAAATGGGAATTTTACTTATTAGCTGATTTTCAGAAGTGAGCTAGGATCCACACGGACCTTCTAGGGAGCAAGGACATGTGAAAAATGTAAAAAGCTCTCCACTTAGCAACTGACATGTATTGCTGTAAATTTGAGAACAAGATTAAATTAGGAGATCTGGGTTACCACAGCTTGAAGACATTATGCTGAGAAAATACTGTAGTACAGCTCGAGAATGAAGAGAATTTGGGCTGCAGAAGAGGCTGTATTTAACGATTGCCGAGCACCATCTGCTGGGCACCTCTGCTCCGGGCTGGGGCTCGCTCCGTTCTGCTTCACAATCAAACACATGTTGGTATTTAGAGCAATTTAATACTTTGCGATTTGTGCATGGCAAAAGCTTGCATTCACATCTATCATCTACGTTTCACCTAAATTCAAGTTTCTTGTAGCCATTACAGGGAGGCTCTAGCAGAATAAAGGACTTCATTTGACGTGTGTAAATTAACACAGCCAAATTTTCAAGGAAAGGGTTAGGCTGTGAACTACATGACATCGTTTAGAATGAAAGGCGTTGTTATTCCGTAATATTGCCTAGGAGCCTTTGTCAAAGTGCCATTCTGACAGCACTTGCCTGATGGATACCTGCAGACATGCTCTGCTGCCATGCAGGAAGATCAGATTTGGATTCATTAACCATGCATCTGGATGAAATCAGTCTTTTGCATTCTGTTTGGGTGCAGCGTTTTAGGGACCTGGTTGCACTGGAAGCAGTAGTCCGCTTCTGTGGTGCAAGACTGTTCCAGTGACTTCTGGCAAAGTGAAGAACAGCACTTAGAAGCTCCAAGATTTGCTGTAACTGCCTGCTTGGCAACGGGCAGGATAACAAAATGGGTGTGTGCAAAAAATAAAACCACAAAAAAACCAAGAAGAAATAGCGATGAGAGAAGTGAGATCGTCTTAGATCTGTCAGAGAGCTGATGAATTTCTTTGTTAGACCACTGCTTTCCCCCTGTGCGTGGTGCAGGAAAGGGAGACTTCTCTGAATTCAAGTGACAAAATATCAGTGACAAACTCCAGTTGCCAAAGGATGTTTAGGCTGAAATTTATTAGGCAGAAGTAAACATTTTAAAATCACTTGAAGCTGTATTTATGCTTTTGAAAGTCATGCGGCATTAAAGTAAATTTATTATCTAATTAAGGCAAACTTAATATAGCAAGAAGAATATGCTGGGATTCAGTAACACAGTCTGTTCAAAACAGAAAAAGTTTTTTAAATAGAGCTTGCTTACTTGAAATAGGAACGTGAACATAGCCAAATCCTGCTGGTGCTTTTTCTTGGTTGAATACAAAGAAATTCCCCTGACTTGAACCTTTTGCTATGACATCCATCGTTATTGCCTGATGACAGGTCTCACGTTTCCTCCAATGCATTCCACTGACGGCAGTTTCCCGACGACAGCAAACATAGATAAGGCAACTGCTGGTGCAATCTGGTGTCAACATTGACGACCTCTTTTGTGTATTGACTTTATTTAAGTTAACTTTATTTAAGTTAACTTTATTAAGTGAGGTTATTTTCAGGTCTCCCTTTCTTCAACTGGTGCCAACAGAAGGGCACTGCAGTCTCGAAGGAGGTGGTCAGCCACTTCCAAATCAGTTACCATTAAAAATACCTAAAACTTTGTATGTCATCAGGGTAAGGGAAATCTCACTTGTTTGCGTTCAGCCCTTCTTGCAAGTGTTTTCTGCCATCCAAGACTCAGAGCACGTTTATTTTGTTCAGGTAGGCACTGAATGAAATGGTAGGCTAATAGGAACGTTTTACGTGGTTTTATTCTTTTCCAGTTGTATGGGAGGAGAGCGCCCTGGGAGGATCCTGCCAAATGGGTAATGGACACCTACCCCTGGGCAGCCACCCCACAGCACCATGAGTGGCCTCCTCTGCTACAGCTGCGGCCTGAAGACGTGGGCTTTGATGGCTACTCGATGTCACGGGAAGGCTCGACCAGCAAACAAGTTCCAGTGAGTGATGCTGAAGGAGATCCTTTGGTAAGCTCTCATTTGTGAAACAGCAGAACTGTTTCATTTCCCTTGTTCTGAGGGATTAGAAACAGGAATAAAAAAGTAAAGGACAGTTGAGGACTAATTAAAAGTTTTAGAATGAGAAGGCAATGTTTCTGGGGAAGTCATCGTCAGCCCAGGGGATGCATTCACACAGAAAGCCCGTACAGTTTTGCAGGAAACACTGTCAGAAGCTCTTCAGATTCATTTGTTCAGGATATTTTAAAGATTCATTTTTTGAGGAGTGACTGAGGGTGTGTGTAATAAACTTAATTTCTACACTGTGGAATGAAATATATGATCTCGTTACACATACTTGAATAACACAGTGGAACCAGTTCATTTAGCCTGTTTTGCCACAGTCACAAAATAGGCTTGTTGCTTTACTTCACGTGGTTTTTAGAGCTGTATTCTTGACACCAAATGAAAATTGAGATTTTCAAAGAATATATGAACTAATAGTCTCCATGACTGATGTCCAATTTATGAATCAGAAATACCATGCCAGCATATAGGGAAATGTTAACATGTATTTGTATAGAATGTATAAATTGAGCTGGAAGGTAATGCTGAATAGATATTTTCTTCCAATGGGAAACAGCATTGAAGCTGTTGTGCAAACCTTGAATGCCCTGAAGCTGTTCTGTTGAAGTGTACATTTTTCTGGACAGTTGGGAGCATAGAATGTGTGTTACCCTTTTCACTAGCTCACATATACATATACGAATATCGAGCTAGATATTAGGACATTTGAATTTGCCTCTTGACTGATCTGTCTGTATTTCCATGGGTCAGAGCAAGAGAGGGGTGGGATACTTGCAGAATCCTGTTGAGTACAGCTGTGGACTAATCCCTTCGATCTTCTCATTTTCACCTTTACTGGAAAAGCATACTTTTCATTAATAACTTGCGTGCTCCTATAACATGTTCTACAATTAATGTCTCTTTTCAGAGACTAGGTATTAATTACCACAATTATCTATTCCTTTCCTTTGTTTTACCCACTGGCAAAGTGAATGCCACTGTGGCTTTCATATGGAGTTGGTATTCTTTCTACCTCAGAATACAAATAATTGTGAACTCCTGTGCCTTTGCAGATGAACATGTTAATGAGACTGCAAGAAGCAGCCAACTACTCAAGTCCCCAGAGTTATGACAGTGACTCTAACAGCAACAGCCATCACGATGACATCCTCGATTCGTCTCTGGAGTCAACGTTGTGATCTTCCTCAGATAGAAATATGTTGTTTTCATTATTGCTTTCCCACTTGGCAAGAACCCTGATCACAGACTCATGAAAAGAACACACGTTCCTGGGCTGGGCTGGGATCTCAGTATTAGAGCTGCAAGAACAACAAGACACTTGGAGTCAGTCTTGAACCTGGGTGCAGGCAACCCAAGCAACCTTTGTATTGTTTTTCTTTTGACGATGATGAGAACTGCACTATTCCTTTGTTTTCTTCTGTTTAGTTGCTGTAAGCTCTCATGCCTAAGATACGGAAGATGTTAAAAATAATCATCATGACTAAAAGTTGAAGGCGAGGGGGGGGAACTTCACAGCTATGAAGCAAACAGCTTTGTGCCATGTACTGTCCAGAAGGAGAGGGGAGAGGAAATTTTTGCCTATGCTGCTTCTGACCAAACGCGTTTAGGTGAGGGCTGGACTTTTACCAATCAGCTTCACGGATTAAACTCAGCTTCATATAGTTATGGTGCTATAAACAATATCGCTTGCCTTGGTAATAATACTTCATAAAGGCAAAGCTGCAAAACAGGGAAGTTTGAATAAATATTAAAAAAGAGAAAACAAACAAAAAAAAAAAAAAAAAGAAAAAGCGCTGCTCTCCTTGCCAGTCTGAGACCTTGGCTTTCTTTCATTGTGTGTTTATAAAGATATATATATAAATAGGAATATATAAAAATATATATACAGTCTGAACAAATCAGGTTTTTTCAAACACTGTGTAACAATCAATTCTACTACAAGTGAAAGATCAGGTAGCCCTTTGCTAGTCAGGGCCTGATTCTCTTCCCACTCACATCCAAGTAACCGACTCAGTTGACTTCAGTGGCGTCACACCCAATTTTTTTACACTGATGAGAGTGAGTTTCCCTCCTCCGCAGAAGTCAGCAAAAGGGCCCCGTGAGGTCCTACAGCTCCAAAGGACCTTTGGCAGCGCACAGGCATTGGGAGCCCAGTACACGGAGGTGAGCTACGCCCCTGAAGGGGTTAATCGGACTTTCAGTTTTTAATTCTTGCCATGAAATGTTACAGCTGTTTTCTAAAAACTTTGGGTTTTGTTCAGTTTTTGTTCCAATCAGCACAACCATAAATGGGTTAATTAAAACTCAGCTCTGTGACAGTTCCAATGCTACTCTGGTGACAACATTTACTTCCATGACTTTTCTTTTTAATAGAAAAAAAATAGTATTTTAGCAGTATTCAGGTCTGGGCAAAAAGGAGGGAGGGTACTGCGTCTTTGAAGTTTAGCTGGGCCATGCTTTTGAGTTTTGGCAGAGCTGTGAACCTGGTTTTGTTTCTCCTCCTCTCTGAACGCACACACCTACACTATCAGTGTTAAGGCTTGTACTTCTGTTGGGGAACAAGAACACCTCCCAAAGACTTGCACTTTCCTTTTTATGCAAGCAAACACACCCCCATCACCACAACATCAGCTGTACCTCAGCGAGAACGGCACTCCTCAATGTTGGTTTGTACGAGCCTTTCCAGCTATCTTTTGGTGCTGACTTTTAAAGCGATGCCTTATTTTGTACTAATTGTGTTTGATTAAATTAGTGCTGTATATTACAGGATTTTATTTAAAGAAACAGGGCTAAAGTCATCTCTTGGAATATCATAAGTTGCTGTGAATATTGTTTGTATGAGATACTAGAATTCGTTTAAATGTGACAAAAAAGGAGGGGAATGAGATAACTTTTCAGGTTCATATCAATCCACAGCTAATAAATCACTGAAGAGCTGTTTTATCCATGCAGGAGGAAAAAAAAAAAAAAGGTTTTCAACTCTAATAAATGCTGTCATTAATAAATTACAGGAATATGCTGTTTTTTCAATGTACAGAAAGAAAACTTATTACAAACACTTTTTTAAGAGCTTGTGGGTTTAAAGTAATGTAAGAGACAAGTTCGTGCTTCTGTGACTCAGCTTGAGAGGATGGTTTTATTATACCTCATGACTTTCTGTAACAAAACTGTACTTTGTCTTACTGAGCTGGTCTTGAATCTGCTCCTGTTACAACTTTTAAGTGCTGATGACTTTTTTTTTTAAAGAAAAATATTGTAAAAGAAAAATTTAAATATTTTAATGACAGGGGGTAGAGGTTGGTGTTGTAACTGTTTTAACCTTATGAACTCTATTTCATTTTTTTCCCCTGAATGAAATACCAAGGGTTCCTCAGCCAATGTTCCTAATCCAGTTCTTGGTACTGTAAAAATGGGATAAATCTGTATGGAATCAAATACATAGCATGCTGATGATGAGTTTGAGAGAGGTTAATTTTTCCAGTAGTCTTGAAAAATTCTGCTTCCCAGCACTGACTTTACCTGCTACTACTGTGAATTTTGGTACCTAATCCCCCAACTGAATCCATGCAGATAGAGCATGTGCCTGTAAAAAAATCCAGTTGCAGGGCTAGGGTTTTAAATGGACTTAATATAGTAGAAAATCGCTCAGTTCGCCTTTAACTGAGTGCTGTAAGACATGTTTAAAATGGTGTTTTATTTGTGGGGAACGGGGTAATTTTTTTTTTCTCATTTTTAATCCTGTGCTGAAGCTCAGGAAGGAATTTCTGTTATTATTTTTTATTGACACTAGCTTGGATTACAATGAGCGAGGCAATTTTGAGTAGGCTAGTCATTCTAAGCATCACAATATTCAGTGTCTTTTCTGAAACTTCGGGAAGCAGGGTTACCTGTTGTGCACACGTCTTAGTTTTTATCAAGACTTTTCAGAGATTAAGTCTTTTTTTAAGTGACTTTGTTCTCATTTAAGGCTTTTTCAAAACACTTCCTTTTTTTTGCCTTTTTTTCCTTACAAAGTTGGCTTGTTTAAAAAAAATCAACAAGAAAGAAATGCAAGATTCTATGCAACATTCATGTTGAGTTATAAATTGAAAGTATAAACCATTTTCTTTCCTTCAAAACTGCCAAGAATGATACAGGCCATAAATGAGATATGTGGTTTATTTGGGGAAGGGGAGGGCGGGGGTTGGTTAGCCTTTTTGTACATTTTTGGAAGAAGCAAACTGATATTTCATTGTTGATGCTTAACTTCGATATTATGTGTATGAAATCTTGTCTAAATGTGGCAATTTTCTTTCAAAGAAAAAAAATACAAAAACTAAGGAAAAAAAAAAATCTTTCTTTGTCGATATTAAATGGAAGGTTGCTGTTTTGATCTAGTCGTTTCCAGTGGAACAGTTTATGAAATATGTTCTATAAGATGTACATTTTTTCATTGTAACATAGAAATGTAAATATTTGATTAAAAGTGCTGCATTTTGATGAATTTTTTCTAGCCATTTTTAAAGAGAAAAACTAGGAATTGAGTATTTTGTGTACGTTTATGATGTTTTCCATTTGCTTCTCTCCCTATTTAATTTTCAGTTCTCATTTAGGATTGGAATTTGTGAATGGTCTGTTTGAGATCATGCCTCCCCTTTCTCACCCTCCCCGTTTCTCCCCCTTCCCTGCCCCTGTGTCATGGAAAATAAAGCTGATGATTGTACCAGTCTTAAATTATTCATGATTCAATAAAATTGATGCTTATTTATTCAGATTTGTGGCTTCCCAGAACCTTTTGTCCCTTCTTAATCAAGACTTTTTATTTTTTTACTTGAAGATTGTGGGGTTCACTTCTTGGTTTTATTGGCTTCTTATAAGTACTTGTGAAAAGATGCCAACAGCCTTAACCCACATCCAGGAGAAAATGTAGCAGAGGGGACCACACCAATACAATTCTGTCCCGTAGCTAATGTTTGCACACAGTATCCAAGATCTGCTCGAGACAAGACCAGTCTATCCATTTAGAGTGTCTCTGCATAAAGTTCACCATCACTCCTACGTGGCCAGCAGGCTGGACGTATCCTGATACCAGCTGGTGCCAGCTTCTTTTTCAAGAGAAGTTCCTGTTGGTCACAAGGGCTGCAGGTGGCAGGGTATGTTCGGCTTATCCTGGACATGGTTTGTGGAAAGAACTTCACAGGATCATAAAATGGTTTGGGTTGGAAGGGACCTTTAGAGGCCATCTAGTCTAATCCCCCCTGCAATAAGCAGGGACAGCTTCAGGTAGATCAGGTTGCTCAGAGCCCCATCCAACCTGACCTGGAACGTTTCCAGGGATGGGGCATCTACCACCTCTCTGGGCAACATACACATTCCACACGCTATTACAATTTCCTCTTAACCCATTTGATAGAGACACTGTGATTATATAGAAATAAATTTAGATTGGTCAATATGAACATGCAGGGGTCTATTCTCCTCCTTCCTTTCAAATAAATACTCTGCTCTAACTTAAAAGAAAAAGTACTCTCTTTTCAGAAAGGATAAATCCAGAAACTTCTGCACTTACAGTGTAAGGGATAATTCTCAACAGTAGTGATTTTTTTTTCCTGGAGATTATTTTCGATTCATTTCTGCTTTTTTTGACAGTTCCTTGTAGTTATCTTGTCCTCTACTCACTGATTTGAACTATTAATGGTGCTAGGACAGATTCACCTATATGAAAGAAAAAGAATTGAAAGAAGAAATTCCACTGAAAAAACAATGATCTGCATTCAAGTTGGTATAATCTAAAAATACTCGAGTTAGTTTAATCTAAAAATACTCGAGTTAGTTTAATCTAAAAATACTCTTCACTTTTCTTTTGATAACGCAGCAGTGCAAACTGTAACTCAAAGCTGAGCTTCCGTCATGTGGGCTACATCTGTCTCTCAACAGCAATTTTCCAGAGGCAGAATAGTTTTGGACATGCTCAAGCAGGTTTTTCCATGTTCTGTAGACTTTCTTTCATTCCCAGAGTTGTGTGTTTTAGAATTGGCCCTGGAAAATTCTCCAGCCCTGATCTTGGACAATGTTTGAATCAGTACTGGACTGGCACCAAAATGCTTAGTATCTTTCAGGAACTCTTCGCCCCTTTCTTTCCTTTTTTGGCTTCCCCGTCCCTTCCCCATGTTCTTGTTTTTCTCTGCTCTGCACATGCAGTCTTGTACCCTCATCGTCATGTTTTTTTCTTTTACCTTGTCTTCCCTTTAACCTTTATTGCCCTGCTTTTCTGTTTCCAACATCGTATTTTATTATTATTTTATATCCTTCCTGGATCCACCTCATCATTTCTCAGTGCTGCAGGCTCAGTGCTGACTTCCTTTCTGCAATCGAAGGGGAGATTCCCTGGAGTTGTTTTATGAACTCAGTCCACAGCCTGTGACATGTACTTACACCCTTTGCTTTCCACCGACCTTTTCCACTGGCGTCTTGAAGTAATCACTTGTGGTGTGGAGACATCTCTTCTTCATTGGTTTCTAGCTTTTAATGTGGACAATCAGTCTGTTTCTCTTTGCTCCGCAGTTTATAGCACCCACTTGGCACAAGGAGGACCCGTATGAGGTTACTTTTCATAACACACATTTGCAGCATGTCAGCAGGAGAGGTGCAGCTGCCCATGGACCCTAAAAGCCCACAGTCATTCCCACCCACTCCTTGTTTATCAGGAGAAGACTTTTGGGAGTCCGAGCAGAGCACAGCAGCTGAGGACAATTCCCATTTCTTCCAGTGGCAATGGGACTGACTGTAGGCAAATACTTCCCTGTCCACATCTCTGTTTGCTTAACCACACAAAGAAATCCATATTCCTCTTTCGTTCCTTGATACACAGATACTTTTGATTTGCTCCTTTGCTGGAGACTCAAGGAGGCTGAGCCAGTTGCAAGGGATGGAGACCATGCTCTGGCTAAGCACGAGTAGTTCCTGCTCCTGCTCCTGTAAGAAATTCACCCATGTGGGGCTGGGCAATTACGAGGTCTGAAGGACCTTGACATTAGATGGGATCCACAGGCAGATGGGAGGAGGTCGTGCTTCCAGTGAGCTCTTGTAGTAATTCTGACTGAAAGACCATTGTACGTCAAGGAGTTGGTGATCCACGTAACAGTTAACCTGAGTATGCCAGGCCCGTGTTGTGCTGTGCTGCCCTACACTGCAAGACCAGCCCGGCCTTCAGACCTGTGTTGTGCTGCACAAATCCCTTGTCTGTAGAATAAGGTCAGCCAGCTCATTCTAACAGAGGAGCCTGGAGGCAGCTCCTGCTGGGTACTGGGGATTAAGCCACCTGTGTGTCCTTGCCTTTATCTAACTGTGCAGCAAAAAGTTCACATGAGTACATCTTTCCTGTTTGACAGCAGAAATTATGAATGGAGTTGTTTCCTTGTAAGAAAAAAAAATCCTATAATAGCTCAAATGACCACAGCTGTGGATGGGGTGTGACCAGCACACTGTGTGTGTGTAGATTGGAGGCCCCTTTGATGCTACACCACGCGGGGTTCCCACCATCTAAAGGGACATAAAATTATCTTACAGTGTTAGCTCTAATAAATAGCACTTTTACACCTCGCTGAGTCTGAGTGCCTTTCTTACTGGGATCATAATGAACCAGCACCACCCAGTGCAAAACAGATGTTAGGACACAAAGCACAAGGCCAGTGAGGAAGGAACATCCTCGTAAGCTCAGGTCTGTGTGAGCCACTAAATATCCACAACAGTATTTCTGGCAATGTTATTCCACTGTTTTCTGCTTCCCACTGTCTGCCTGCCCCCCACATCAGTCTTGACTGTTAAATCAATCTGTTTCTGCACAGCAAGTCATCCATCAGGTTTCTGGAAGGCATTGAGGACTGCTTCCTGCTGCAGATGCTGGACATGCCGACTAGGGACAGCGCATGGCTAGAAATACTGCTCACAACCCAGTAAGACTTACTTTACAACATAACTATCAGTGGTAGCCTTGGGTGCAGCGATCATAACATTGTGAAGATCCTGCTAAGCACACTGAAGACCAGTAGTAGGACAAAGACCCCAGATTTCAGAAAGGACAACTTCAATATGCTTATAGCCCAGCTGTGATGGAACCCATAGGAAGCATCCATGGAGGGCAAAGGAGCTTGTGAGTGCTGGGCGTTACTCAAGAACAGGCTCCTGGAAGCACAAGACAGCCCATCCCCTACCAAAGGAAAGGAATAAGGCAGAACAAGAGTCCACCTTGGCTTAGCAATGAGATTTTTGGGTATGCTTAAACACAAAAAAAAAAGGACACATACTGACTATGGGAAGATGGCCAAATACCCATTGAGGGCTACAAGAACCTTGCTAGCGCATGCAGAGCTGCAGTCAGGAAGGCTAAGGCTCAGCTAGAACTGAAATTGGCCAAAGATGTCAGGAATAAGGAGAACAGGTTCTTCAGCTGCATGAGCAGTAAGCAGAAGCACAGGGAAGGCATAGGTCCATTGCTTAAACTGGGCAGGGAACCTAGTTACAAATAATGCTGACTAGGCAGAGGTTGTCAAGACTGTCTTTGCTAGCGTAGCTGGACCCCAGATCACAGCCTCAAGTAGCTACAACAACATACATGATGACCCACCAGTAGTGGAGGGAGGGCTGGTCTGCATCCTCTTGCAAGGGCTCAACCCACAGAATCTATGGGCCTGGGCAAAATCCACCCCAGGGTGTTAAGGGAAGTGGCTGACATTGTTGTAAGACCACTGTCTATAATCTTTGAAAAGTTGTGGAGATCAGGGGATATCCCTGATGACTGGAAGAGCTCAAATGTCAAACCCATCTACAGGAAGGGCCCAAAAGAGGACCCAGAAAACTGCAGACCTGTTAGTCTTGCTTCAGTCCCTGGGAAAGTAATGGAGCAAGTCCTCCTAGAAACTATTACAACCAAATAAACAGGTGATTGGGAAAAGCCAGCATGAATTTACCAAAGGCAAATCATTCCAGACTTATGTGATCACCTTCTACAACAAAAATAACATTTTTCTGTCTGCATGGGGAGAACATTAGATGTTGTGTACCTGGACTTCAGCAAAGCATTTGACACTCTTTCCTACAGTCCTCTCCTGGACAAACTGGCAAAATACAGATTGGTTGGGTGATCAGTTAGGAAATAGGGTAACAGGCAGCACTTGGGAGAGTGGTGAATAGGTTTTACTCAGACTGACAGCCTGTTGTAAGTGGGGTCCTCCAGGGGTCAATACTGGGCCCCATGCTGTTCAACATCTTCTGGATGATGGGACTGAAAGCACCCTCACCAAGTGATGACACTAAACTGGGTGGTGAGATGGACACATCAGAGGAGAGAGACATCTTACAGAGAGACCTGGACAGGCTGGAAGAGCAGGCTAGCAAGAACAGTATGAAGTTCAACAAAGACAAGTGCAAGATCCTGCACCTGGGATGACATAACCAAAGAGCCCAGTACAGGCTGGGAGCTGTGTGGCTGGGAAGCAGCCTTGCTGAACGAGCTGAATGTGAGTTAGTTAGCAGTGCAACAAAGACAAATCAGACCCTGGGCTGCATCCACAGGGGCATTACTAGCAGAGATGAGAGACGTGATCATCCCACTCTACTCAGCAGTTGTAAGGCCCCACTTGGAGTACTGAGTCCAGTTCTGGTCTCAACAACTCAAAAATGATGTGGACAGACTGGAAAGGGTTCAAAGGATGGCCATGAAGATGACCAAAGAACTAGAGAATCTGCCCTATGAGGAAAGACTGAAGCACTTACGTCTCTTCTCCCAGAGAAGAGAAGACTCGGGGCGGGGGGGGCACTTCATCGCAGTATTCCAGTACTTAAAGGGCAGCTACAAAGAGGATGGAGGCTCTCTTTTCACAGGAAGCCACATGGAGAAGACAAGGGCCAATGGGTAAAAGTTACACTGGGAGAGGTTTTTTTTTAATCTTGATATGACAGACATTTTTTTTTACAGTGAGAACAACCATTCACTGGAACAATCTCCCCAGCTATGTGGTAGAGTCCCCATCGCTGGAGGTTTTTCAGGATGTGATTGAATAGGGTAATAGTTCTCATCTGGGCTCCCTTTCCCATGAAAGGTTGGAGGAGAGGATCTTTCCAGGTCCCTTCCAACCTGGGCTATTCTGTGATTCTATGAAGTATTTTAAACCTTTGCTGATTACAAGGGAGGTAAAACTAGGTAAAAGCAGCACACCTAGCACTTGTGCATGTTCAGTCAAGGCACTCCTGGAAGGTCCTGGTGTTATATCCCTGTCATGTGGGTCACAAAAGTAGTGCTGATAAGTTTTTTTGGAGTTTGGAGGTTTTTATTTATTTAGCTCAGGTTCAATCCTGGTTGAAAAATACAGCAGCCCTAAAGATGTACATTTAAGATCGTTTAATAACAAGGGCTGGCAGAAGGGATGATCTGCTATACCTCTTTTCCATCCCCACTGAGCATTTCTGCCACACTGGTAAGCAGCTCCGGATGCCAGACCAGCTGAAATCAAAGTGAATGGGTCAGTTTTCTGCTCTTCAAACTGATCACTTCAGGGCCAGCTGCGTGCCAATGTGTGTGCATGGGTTGGGGGAAGAGGAAACCCAGTCAGGAGTGAGACCTTGCCTTGTTCCTCCAGACAATAGTAGAGCCCATAGCTGTTCTGTCAAACTCTACCTTAAACTTCCCAGGCAAAGATTTTTAAATGCCACTGGTGGTTTTGAGGACTAGCTTGGATCTCTTCAAAGAAGTCTGGTTTTCCTTAGCATGGGGGTTTAGCATGGGCGGTTGCCTGCCTTTCATGAGCCTCAGGCTGCACTGGTTGCTTCTGGAAACTATGGCCTTGCATCTTGGGCTTTATTCTTTAAGATTATTGTAATGTTAAAACTTTCCTGGAGGATAGGTCTTCTTCAAAAGAGGCAATTTAATTTTTTTTTTTTTTTTTTTGGCTCAACTGAGGCATTCTCAAGCTCTGTGGTACTGAAATGCAGGGTGGCTGGTAAGGATTTTTTGCTTACTGTTGTTAGGAAAGACAGTGTTTCATACGGATGAGATAAACATGCTTTCCTGCATAGTGTTACCATCTGTGGCTTATTGGATGACTTCTATGCATATGTGTGTTTTTTCAATGGGCGTACGGCAGCATTGGTGCAGTGCTCCTGGTACGGGCTGTGCAGGACGCTGCCTTCCTTGTCTGCCCCGGCTGTGGCACAGGTGAAAACACTTCCAGCTCCCCGACTTGTGCGGGGTGTTGGCTGAGCCGCCCTTCAGCCAGGAACAGGGACCAGAGGGATGCCACCACGGGGCCCCCGCGTGTCCCGGGGCTGCCAGCCGAGGATGCTGCCATACAGCTCTGCAGGTAACAACAGCACAGATCCCTCAGGGAGGACTGTCCCTCAGAAAGTGATTTTTTTTTTTTTTTTCTTCCCCCTTCCATAAGCCACTCTCCCACACTGGGGGAGACCAGAGTTACAGCAGGCACAGATGTTGAACCAGCTGGTTTCTTAAAGGATAAAATAATTGAGAATTTGCTGCCCTGAGCTCACAGCCACCAAAAATAAATCCCCCTCTGTGCCTTTCCCATTCCCCAGTGTCAGATATTTCCATCCTGGCTGTGAGAAGGAAGAACAGACATACAAGACCACTCTGGGCCACCGGGTCTGTAAAAAGAGCACTTTAATGTCACAAAGCAGCAGTTGTTATGGGAGTGCATTACATACAGGATCACTTCGTTCTAGAGTTTCAAAAACTGCAGATGCTACTAGTCAATATGGAAATCTTTCCCTCTCCATGAAGGCAGGAAAGGCCACCTTTTCTCCTTTCCTAAAGCATGCAGAGAATTGCCTAAAATAAATAAATTTAAAAAAAATATTTCCAAGGCCAGCTGTTTTGTATTAGCCTCAACAAGGTTAGCTAGCTTCAGGGAACAGGGGGAGGTGGCCTCTGACACTCTTTATGTATATTAACAGCAAATTATGAAGTATTTTGCTCTTACAAATACCCCCAAGCTGAACTCCCACTGTGATGCATACCAGGAACAAGCCCAGCTGTCATCATGTCCTCCTAAAGCCACTGGAAGCTCTCCACAGCTGAGGCAAGTGAATAAATTTATGCCTCTGACATAAGACCTCAGAAAGTGTAACTACTTCTGCAGGACTCCCCTTGGCACAGGTGTCCTGTATGAGCCGTCACATGTAGCTGCGAGCTCTGGCTTCACCACCCGAAGTATAAAATGGAAGCCTTGGGAAGGGAAACTCTTTTTCTGTAAGCTACAGATGCAACCTGGTAGCTGTTGGTAAGTAAAAAAAAACAGATCTTTAATTTCATATTAAGGTATTTCTGAATCTCAAATGGTTGTGCTTGGTGGTCATACAATGTTCTTTTTGCTATAAAAAAGATCCTTGGAAGGAAAAAAAAAAAGGAGTAAATTGATAAATGTCACCTTTTGGGTATGAGTTTCTCCCTGTTAAATGACACTTCCAGGTTATTCTTCCTTTAGTAAGGCTCTTTGCCTAGCAGAATAAGATGTACTAGCACTCATGCTGAAGGAAGTAGTGTGAAATAATTATTTTTGGTAACATTCCAAGTGCAGACAAGCTGTAAGGGCAGAGGGTGTAAGATGGTTAGTAGCTTCTGTTGAGCACTGAATCAGGAGGGATTATGTATAAGTGATACCTGTTCTTGTTTTGGTATATTGAGTAACACTTTCTTGAGTATTGTGGTATGTGTGATGGTACCTGTGGTCTCTCAAGTAGCCTATGAATTTTAAAACAAAATATGTGTTTTGAATTAGCTCTGCCTTTATAGGTTACTTAACTATGGTCTTATGCTTACTGGACTAGTAAAATTTAAGATATAAATAATTGTTGTGGGGTGCTTTATCACTTCAAGAGTTAAGAGATGGATAACAATACATTCTCCAGTATGATAATACATGTAACAATTCTTTGAGCCTGGATGAGCGCTCGGGTAGATTGTGCAGTTGCTGTTTAATGCCCATTTGTGTGATGTTTTAGGTATGCTTGGGAGATGTGCTACTTTTTTGGGAAAGTTTTGGTTTTTTTTTTTAAACAAAAACGGACCCAGCAAACCCTTATTCTGTTTCCCTTTCTTTTGTTTTGTGGGGTTTTTTTTTGTTTTGGTTTTCTTTTTGTGGGCTAAATACTGTGTATGCCTTATCCCTTCTCTTTGTAGTGGCCTGCCCTACCTCAGGTGTATGTTATCAATTGCTGATGGCTGTAGGGTGTTGCAGGGGTAGAAGACAATTAAGTAACCACATGTCCCAGGTGAAGGGTGTCCAATTACCTAAAGAGGGAGAAGCTGGAGACCTGGAACAGGCTTCCTCGTGGGGTGGTCAATGCCCCATGCCTGGCAGTGTTTAAGAGGCATTTGGGCAATGCCCTTAATAATCTGCTTTAACTTCTGGTCAGCCTTGACCAGCAGTTGGACTAGGTGATCATTGTAGGTCACTTCTAGCTGGAATTATTCTTGTCTCACTTTCATACCTTTCCTTGTGGCTGTGTAGTGAAATGGAGCACACAGGGTAGCTGTGTTCAGGTGATGTCTGCTGCCTTTGTTTCTTTTGTTTTGGCATGTCGTGAGTGGCGGGCATTAGTCAGAGTCTGTGGAGCAGAAAATAAGCTAATTTTGTAACGAAGTCTCTGTTTCAGCAGAACTCTGCTACCTCTGTGCAAGGCAGAAAACATTGTCATCTCTGTAATGTGTATTCGTATCCAAAAAAATATGCAGGTTGTTATGGATTTGCCTTGTGTTGTGGAAGTGATCCTTGACTGGACTTAAGGCTGAAGAGTTGTCTTAAGTCTCTCTCTTCCATTCTGTTTCTCTACACCATAAGAATATTCTAATTATATGCTCCCACTCTACAAACTGTAGTATTGCAGGGCAAGTGTCCCCCCCCGCCCCGACCTACCTGGGCAATAACTGAAAGGAAGGAGGAGAGTCAGAGGGCTTTAGAGGGGAGCACAGGGTAACATCAGCAGAAAGTAACTCTCATTTAAATGCAAGGAGGGAGAACCTGTATTCATCTTAACTGCAGAAAATTTTTAATCCTTTGGTTGAGTTGCTCCCTAGTTAAAAGGCAGCTAGATATTCTTGTGAGGTTATTTAATTTGAAGCTGGCAAATTCTTATTGAATCACTATACTGTTGATAAAATGTAGTTTTCTTTTCTTTCCCTATTTGGCCCCAGACACAACTTACAACAACTTGTAAAACAGAACCAAGTATTACTGAATGATCAAACTTGGAAATCGACCTTTTATTTGACAATCATTCACTTTATTATATATACATATTTAAAGTCTGTACATAGTAAAATACAAAATAAAAGCATTTCTTTATAAGTTACACAATTAAACAGCTACATTTGTCTGTAGTTAAGCCATCATTTAATTAAAAAAAAGGAGAGTAACCTTGTTGAGCCATCGTTATATTCATTCACAATAACCTTGGTATAAAACATCCATACAGAGTAAGTGTACAAAATAGTGTACAGTTCATATAAGCTGTGCAAAGACAGCAAAGTTCAGTCAAATATCGAAGAGGCATATCCACGTTCCTCTGTCCACATCATGGAAGCAAAAGTGGAAGCAGAAGCAAAGTGGAAAAGAAGCACAGGACTGTGGGCAAAAGGTGGGTTAGACAGTGCTTTGAATATAATACTGATGCATAAATTACAATGAAAAACATATAAATATATAAGGTCTCCATTCCACAAGGCACACTTACATTATACCTTAGAAGCCATTCCAGGGACTTCAATGGGTCTGTTGCACAAGTATTGTGCTATTTGGGGTGAAGAGGGAGGCAGCGCTTGGTCTGTGCCCCTCAATAACGTTACTGACTTTTGGAGGAAAGGGTTGCTAGGTCAGACCGGTCTTCAGGGTTTTGAACTCTGAATAGTAACTGGAAATTCACTTGAAAGGTAGTAAAAATGGCCACAGCAGCTATATGGGGTTTTTTGTTGTTTCTTATTTGGGGAAAAAAGTTTCCCTCTGAGCAGGCTGTAATTTCCTTCCTGCTACAAAGCAAGGAGCTGCTTGCTTTCAGGAGAAGGCAGCTAATTGAGCAAATGTTGATTGTAGAGAGTTATGAAAAGATTAGTAGATGATATGAATATGAAAACCTCCACATGGGAGGGGAAAAAAATAAGGGATACCTATAAGTAGAAATTCTTGCAGCTGTATGATAAAGAACCTGCACTGGAGAAGCATGTGGACATTTGGGTGGGACATCACCTCTTCAATTTATAGCACTCTGTTTTATTTACATCTTTGCAATGTCCCCATGTGATGGTAGGGGCAGGCAGGGTGATCTAAGAGACTGTTATCTCCTCCTCTTCCCCTTCATCATCCTCTTCCTCTGAGTCTGAGAAGTCTGAAGGTTTGCTGGGGCTGCTAGAATGGGATGGAGAAGGAGACATCTGGGAGTCCAGTCTGTCCCTCAAGTGTAGATGTTCTGGGGACTGGTGGTAGGTTAAGGGATGCCGGGGGCTGGGTGGGCACATGGGGGGAACTTCCTCCTCCTCCTCCTCTCCTGAACATTTCTTGCCTACGTCACTGAGGTCTGGGTGAGGGTTGAACTTGGTGGGTAGGGTCTGTTCTCTGCAACCACCAGAAGAGAGGAGCTCTCTTTCTTTGGAGTTCCTCCACTTCATCCTCCTGTTCTGGAACCAGATCTTCACCTGAGGTGGGGGAAGCAACACAGAAATGAAATGGTTCAGTAAAACAGGGACCAGGAAAGGCCCTTTGGTTGCACCCTTGAAACCCTGTTCATGCCCATACCAAAGCCAACAGGAACCACAGAAACTGACCTTTGGGGACCCTAGCAGAGGGGTTGGGGGACAATAGGGCTGTGGTCTGTCCCATCCCACTCACCCAGCTGGGAATCATGCTGCTCTCTTGGCTCTGTTGATGCTTACAGCCCTGTAGCTTGCTTTGGTCTTTTTCCTGGTTGTGGACAGTTCTCACTGCTCCTGTCCCCTTTTCCTCCCCTCCCAGCACCCCTCTGCCCTCCTTACCCTGTGCCCCTTCTCACCTGCGAGTCCTTGAGGCCCAACTTGGCTGCCAACTTTTTCCTATCGGGTTTGCTGATGTACTTCTGCTTCTGGAACATCTTCTCCAGTGCCTTGCGCTGCACATCGGAGAAGACAGCGCGGCGCAGCATGCCACGACGGGGCTTGCCGCGGGCAGCCAGTGGCCAGGAGAAGGTGCCGGGGATAGGGACCACGGTGGAGGCGGCTGCGGGGGGAGACACACAGTTCTGAGAGGAGCAAGACTGGCCCCTACCACCCCCTCCCTGCCTTTCGGGTGGGCACCCCTCAACCTGGGGCTGTGAAAAGGAGCTTAAGGCTTAACTAAGCACCCCTCTTTCAGCCAATGATTGCTGGGATTAGATCTATCAACTCAAACGTGTAAAATGGATCAATAGTGGCCTGTTTTGTTGGGAGATTCAAAGGTCTCCGGCCTGAAAAGGCAAAGCGAGGCATACCAGCTAAGATAGAGGTATAATAAAAAAGCTTTCCCTTCTGCTCAGAAGCATTTGATTTTTTTTCAGATGCTTTTATCATTTCAGACTCTTTATTATGCTCAAGATGAAAATGAGGACTTTTCTGATTCGAACAAAACCATGCCTCTTCAGATGCAGTTTTGATCAATCAGTATTCATCTTTTTATATTAATCTCTTCTCTCTCCCCCTCCAAAGTTGGAGAATTCAATCCAAAGACATGAAAAGTAACAGCTAATTAGCACATTGCCTGGTTCCCAATGGCATTGGTATGATAAAAAGGGCAGGGTTTTGCCTTAAAAAAAAAAAAAAAGGCGGGGGGGGAACCTCCCCAAGAGAGACAGAGATGCTAATGAAGCGTGAATGGTAATTGTGTAGTAATGAACTAACAGAAAAAGACTGAGGACAAGCAGCTAACGCCATATATTATTGGAACAAAAGAGATTTACACTTTCAAACTAAACACAACGGCATGCCAAGCTCCTCGGGAGAATACTGATGGCACAATCGTCTCTTTCCCCAAATCATTTTCATTAAATAGACATGAAAAGCTATTTATAAAGCTCAAGTTGTTTTTGTTAGGCTATTCACATGCTGGAGAAAGGAAGCAAATTCCATTATCCGGAGGATGAATGGAAGAGCTTGGGTTATTTTTTTTGTCCTCTCTCCCTTTCCCTGTTTTCTTTTTAAATTAATAGCTTGTTTGTGTAATTAGATTTCTTTTTTTAATTGTTCTCTCCACATAACACTTCAGGGCTGTAAGAACCGTACCCCCGTAGCCCGCTGTCTCGCCGGGGCCGTGTCGTTTGAGCACCGCGGACGGGCTAAACGAGAGGCGATGAAGTGGGGGAGACCCGAGGGGAGGGTTAGTACGCGGTGGAGGAGGAGGAGGAGGGCAGTCAAGCGGGCTACCTCCGCTCTGCTCCGCCGGCGCGGAGCGTGTGCCGGGCGGGCTGCGCGGGCGCGGAGCGCGGCGGGAGCTGTCCGCTCCGTTCGTGGTGCTGAAAGCGGCGGGGCGGCTCCGGGGAAGGGGAGGGGGGCGCTGCTTGGGAGGAGGGGGACCCGCCTCGCCTTGGGACCGTGACAATCCCGGCTAATTTGCCGATCAGCGGGGGGAGCGGACAGGGGATGTCAAGCAGTCACTGCCTGTGCTAAATAGGGCATCAAATTGGCGCGACGGATGCTCGACTGTTGTACTCCCTCCAACCTCTGAACTAGAGCATAACCCCCGGAGGGACACGGAGAAATATTACCGGGCTGTGTCCGGAGAGGGGAGGGAGGGGAGGGGTCCGCTCGGACAGAGAGGGACTTTTAAAGACCTACCTGGGAAATAGGAAGATCTGATAAAGGGCTGGAAGGATCCTTCGAAGTACGGAAAGGAGAAAGTCTTTGCAGGGACGCTCTGAAGCAACGCAGGAGAAGTTTCTAATAAATAAAATTAAATAAAGCAAAGGGTTACCACCGGTTTGACTCGACCGACGGCACGGCTGGATCTGTCTCTTGGTCCGGAGACCAATGCGGTACTTCTTTCCTCCCCACCAAAAAAAAAGAGCCAGACGGAGCTCGGAACCGCCTAGGAAAAGACGCACTTTTGCTGCGATGGTTTTGCCAGCAAAGCGGGACCCGGGAGGGCAGAGTCAGTCCGGAGACTCGTCTGTGGGACCCCCCACCCGCCTGCCCGCTCCTCCCGTCCGTCCCGCGGCCGCTCCGGGGGCGGCGGAGCGGCACTAGCCGCCTGGCAGCGCTGCCCCCGCCCTGCGACACGAGCGATGCCGGCGGGCTCAGCACCTCGGTACAAGGTCCTCCCTCCCTTTCCTAACCCGTCTCCCTCCTCTCCCCCCATCCCCGCCGCCCCCTCCTGCAGCCCCTGGGTTCCGCAGCATCCCGGAGCCGTGGACCGGCGGGCGCGGGGGCCGGGAGCGGGCCGCTTACCGGCGCGGGGGGCGGAGGAGAGGATGGCGTTGACCCCAAACTTCAGGAAAGTGGAGTCGCTGCTGGAAGTCTGTGGCGAACAGATCCTCCTGGAGCCGACGGCGGTGGTGGAGGTGGCGAGCTCCGGCGTCCCCGAGTCCGTCCTGGCCGCCGAGGTTGGGGGGGGACATGCTGGGGGGGGGGGGCAGTCCTGGGCAGGTAACCGGTGGGCCTGCTGATCCGGATCAAATCTTCCACCAGGAAGCTGGAATGGCTGGAAAAAGCTGACTGGAGCGACTGAGGCAAGGTGAGGGTGGGAGTCGGCCGCAGGAGGCTGGGGTAGACGGCCGGGGGGGCGATGAGGCTGGGGAACATCATCGCAGGGGCCGTCCGCGGAGCAGGGCTGGGGCCACTCGCCTGCTTGTTTGTTTGTTTGCTTTTGTTTTCTGTTTGGCAAACCTCGTGTTAGTAAAGATCCAGCTAGCAAGCCTGGCAGGGTTCTCTCTGCCCCTTCCTCCTGGACGATGGGTTTTATAGTGGTCAGCCCCGCTGAGTCTCTTTCAAAAGTGACAGCCCCAACAATGGGGTTCAACAAAGTTCTCCACTTGAGCTTCATTCAGGGCGAGCTCCGGGCTTCTCCATTGGTCCGGGGCTGCAATTTATGATTGGATTAGACTTCATAAGCAACCGGGGCACAATGGCCCCGCCACAAAGAAAGTGTAGTCATCAATTTTGCATATTGACCGCCTCTTTGGAATACAGCGCTCCAAAGGCTCCCAGCAGGGTTTTGTTCAGAGGCAACACACACAGGCTAATTAAATGCCTATTTAAAAGTTTCGAATGACATCTTGCCTCGTAGAAAGGGAATTATTTAAAGAAAGCACTAAATTTATTTGCCGCTCCCCTGCTGAGTTTAGGAAATAAATCAATAAATATTCATATAAACTTATCTGCGGGCTCTCAGAAAAGCACGGGGTTTGTGGAATGGAAAATACAAATTAGAAAACGTGGAGTTAAGCTCTGTGGAGGGGGGGAATGTTCAGAGAGCAGATTCTACCGTGGTTTGAGCGCATTCTGTCCCCCGCTATTAGTATGCGGCAGAATTTGTGTGTGTATTTGGGATTGTTTTTCTATCTGCACGGCAAAGGTCCGGTATAAAGCGAATTTGCGGTGTCTTGCGTGCGTGTGCTCAGGCAAGAGGCTTGCCCATATCACACCGAAATATAAGCCTTATTGTAGCCGTGAAGAAATCTGCTCCGAGAAAAATCTGGGCACTGAACGCAGAAAAGTTCCGAAAAGCTTTGTGGGACCAGAGCAGCCCCCTCAGGTTCTCAATCTGTTGGTCCTCTTAAGCTCACTACATTAAAAACAGTGGAAATAGCTACCCTGCGATCGTGGAAATGAAGGCAGAGTTGCAGCATTTGGATCCTTTTGGCTGAAGGAGTCTGAGCTGGTGTCGGTTTTACCGGTGTTGGTGGCTCGAAGCCTCCTCGACGCCGCCAGATTCACCTGAACTGGCTCTTTATCTGCATGCGCAGGATTTCTGGAGGTGTGTTCAGCTCGGTGCCGCAGAGCCCCAAGTCTCTTAACTTTGGTGCGAGGGACAAATGACATCGTCTAACGGAAAAGTAGAAAACGGGGATTTTTCTGGCAGAGAGGTTTTGTTTGTGGTGGCAAATACGGAACTAGGCGCAAGTGTAGTTAATTTCCTTTGGAGCCGGGTGATGAAAGCAACTATAGAGAGTGGTTTTACCTGATTTCTCTGTTAAAGACTCTAACAGATGTGTTAAATGTCCTATGTTTTAAAAGCACCCTATTCAGTCCTTTGGTGTGGCTGAACCTTTGCAAGCAGAAGTGTGCAGCTCAACCATGCAGCCTTTATCCTATTAACCATGAACTAACTGTCACCTTCAGCTGTTTTCCCTTTTTACTTTTTAACACAAAGCTTTCTCAAAAATCTTATTAACCAGCTTTATTTCTCTCGATGGTTTTTGTCCGGACGTTTTGTGTTGATGATCTCCATGTCGATGCTTTAACCATTCAATAAAAGTGCATCTGCGATTTATATCACATTAGGGAAGAAAGAAAGTCTGTTAAACCTCTCCCTTGATTCAAATCAAGAAGTTATTTATTAGAGAGGACGGAATCAGCCCTCGAAATTGTATGATCGTGACAAGCTTTCCCGGTGCCGTACGCCGGCCTCCAGCAGACGAGCATCTGCAGAAAGCTGGCTTGGAAGATCCGCTATCTGAAAGCATCACTTCGAAATAAAACCTCGCTGGAGTGTGTGTGTGTGTCCCCCCCCCCCCCCCCCCTCCAGTTCTGTTAATCTTGATGCTTATTAGGTAAAGAAAAAAGCGAAGGAAGGCGTGGGCAGACCCCAAAGGCCTGGGGGGGTGGCAGTGGGCAGCGAGGCGGGTCCCCGGCACCTGCCCCCCGTCCCCGTCGAGCACCGCTCGGGCACGGCGGTGGGTGTCGGGGCGGTAGGTGGGGGGGGGGGAAGGAGAAGCGGGAGGCTGCCCCGTCCTGCTCCGGGTTTAGCTTTGCTCGCCGGGGTGATCCCAAACCCGTTTATACGCATGGCTGCTCTCAAGGTGTTATTTAGCAAGCGAGTGAGACAGTAGCGAATGGAAAAAGCAAAGAGGGCTTTCCCAATAAAATAACTGACTGGCACCCCCCTACGCGCCCCCCCCAACCCCGTCCCGTCTCTCTCCCCTGCTCCCTGCCCCTCTCACAGCCGCAGTCCTGCCCCCTCCCCACCCCGGCATTTCCCAACGCGGCTCCGGCGTCTCGGAGCAGCCCGGGCGGGGCCGAGAACACTTAGGTTTTTTACAGTCATTATACGTTCCTTTGAGATGATTTACTCCTTTCTTTACATATACATTGGGGGCATTTTGCCTGACTATAGACCAACTGCTGCTAATTTCTCTGGTTTAAAAAAGAGGGTCTGACATTTTCGGGAAGGTTGGGTCAAACGCATGCTGGGGCACACGTGGACCCAGTTCCTTGTGATGCGTCTGAGCACACTCATAAAGAATTCCTTAAGCACCAAGGCAAAAGGGACTAGACATCTATTGAAAGGGGAAGATAGACCATAAGAAACCAAGAAATCAGACGAAAGGATCTTATTTTAAGTGATCTCCTTTGGAAGTTTCTTTTCAAAGGCGGTGATCATTTAAGAGAAAGGGAATTCTAATGTCTCAGGATAAAACCTGTGACTAATGCCGTTTGACCTATGCTCATGCCGTTTTGTGCTTCCTGCCATTCATTTTAATGTCGTTATCTTCAAATTTATTTCTTAAAAGTCACTCACTTTCTTTGTCGCCAAAAAAAAAAGGGGGGTTTAAAAAACCCCACCCAACCGGTGGTGGGGCGGTGGTGGGGGGTTAGGGTGGGGGGTTAGGGCTTGAAGCCTGCGTGTGTCCCGGTCCGAGGCTGGTAATCCGCATGAAATTGGGAGAGCCAGCACTTCAAATCCGGAGACCAAAGAGCTCGCCTGGGCTGGGCCAGCGCCTGCCCCGAGGCCGGAGTCGCGCTGGGGAGCACCCTCTCCCCCCCGGCCGTCTCAATCCCCGGCACGGCCCTGCCCGCTGCCCCCGCCCGAGGAAACGGCCCCGAGGCGGGGCAGCTCCCCCGAGCCGGGCCGGGCCGGTCCCCGGCGCTGCCCGCAGCCAGGTGAAAGCCAAATTTCACCCTCCCCCCCCCCCCCCCCCTCCCTTCCCAAGCCGGGTACCGCTCCCCAAGGGGCCAGACGAGTCCCCGCTCCGCCACCGCCTCCATCCGCGCCCCTGCGCGGGGACCGGCTGCCCACCCCAGCCCCGCAGCTTCTCGTTCTCCAAAGCTGCGGAGGAAGCGTGTGTGCGCGCGTGTTTTGTTTTTCTTTTACTTTTCTCTTCATTTTCCCTTCTCCCGGGGAGGGGGGCAGCGGCGGGAGGGAGGGATGCTCCGTCCCCGGCGTCTCTGAGCTCCCTAACGATGCTTATGGACCTCGGCGGGAGCTTGAATGGAGGCTGCTGGGGCGAAGCTATATTAAGACACCTAAGGCTTCACCTTTAGAATTCAAGCACAAGGAACAGTAACTGTTGGTTCGTTCAAAGCTCTTCTAGATCTCCCCCCTTTTCTTGAAAATCCTTCTATTGTGCCAATCAAGCAGATGGTTTGCAGGAAATATAGCTTGGCCCCAGTGACCGAAACTAATTTTAACTAGCTTTCCAAGCCTGGCACGTTTGTTTTGCTCTTACAAAATAGCTAAAAAAACAGCTGGCAAGGGTGAATTAAACCCATTAAAGACACATTTATAAGAAATTATATTCACATAGGTTGCTTGAAACCCCCCTAAGAGGGGAGAGATGAGTGTATTGAAATGAAAATGTCCCCGAACACACTACCCTCCTTAACATCGCCTGAGAGTCTCAAAACATTTTACTAAATAGATTAACTTGACTATTGTTTCGCATCACATTTATCAGCTTCATTAAGTGAATAGCTGAACAAATATATTACGCATGCATGAAAAGCTCTTTTGGGGGCTGCCTTATTGTGTCCTCAGCCCTGACAGGTGGTTAACTGTGTTTCTCTCTCCTCTCCCCCTCTCTCTCTCTGCGCAAAGAAAGAGGGATCTTGGAGAGAGCGCGCAGCCCAGACTTGGCAAAGGGACCTAGAGGGGAGAGTTACTTTCTTTTCCCTCGCCATTCATGCTGGCCAGCCTAGAGCGCACGCAGCCTGAAATGCAACCAGATGATCTGATCATGTCAAAAGTAATTAACTTTAGTTCAGTCTCTGTGTCTTGCTTGCACTTTACTAACTCCTTCCAAGCCTGTTTAATTTGCATCCTTTCTTCCAAATTTGATTATTTTGTCCACTTTGTCCTTTTATCCTTTACCCAACCTCCACCTTTGTTTCAAAAAAAATAATCTGGGGTTGAACAATCCCTCTTCGTTCTTCTCCACTGATCTGTCTAATAACCACCCACACAACCTCCCTAAAAACAACTCCTTTCATGAGCTAAGATTTGCCCGTTTTGGAGAGCTAGGATTTGCAAAACGCAATATGGTGTCTTATTTGTTGCCTTAATTTCATGATTATTTAGCACGGTGGAAACTAGCTGGGAATTGGGCAGCAGCTGTTTGGATTCTCAGATGCTGGAGGCCAAGGTCCTGCTTCTTTCAGTTGTGGTCTCTGCCCTAAGAGTTTCCAAGTCAGACTGCACAGATGAAGTGTGGAGGATGAGAGAACATGATACTTTCCTGTTTTTTTTCCTCCAGTATGTATTTCTCTCTTCTTACTCAAGTAGGTAAGAAGAATTAAAAATCCTGTTGTCTTTCAAATCAGGTCTTAAATCTACTCCTACCACTTCACCGCAAACCAAAGTGGTGATCCTTTGCTTATGACGGTGGCAAATTTCTCTGCTCACCGATTCACTGAAGTCTCTAGGCAGTGGGTGATTTTAAGTGCTAGGAGTTGAGGATCCCATTATTTTTTCCACTCATAAAGCCCCAGTTCTGTTCCCCATTCTCTGTCAGGGTAATTCAACAGGAGAATGAATGTGTCCTGGGGCGGATTTCAGCAAACCTGACAGTTTGCTGCCACCTTAAACTGAGGGGTCCCTGAGCCCACCCACTCCCTCGATGCCTGCCATAAGAGTGGACACAGTCTGTTAGAGGCTGCTCTCCATCCCTCTGCCTGGTGGAGCAGTGCATAGAGACCTCTGTCTCTCAGAAAAAGAACAGAATTAGTATTTAACTACCCTGTAAGGTTAAACCAGGACTTTCTCTTATTTCTACACCTTTGCTTAGAAGGGCCAGACCATTAGCCCTCAATCGCTCGACTTTTACCATGCCAACCAGCTGACACTGCACTTCCTTGGGGCTTAAGCCTCTCTGTAGAAGTTTGAGAGAGGCTCAGAAGAGAGATGCTGATGAGAGACCAGGTACTTGGATACACTTTCCCCAATGGAAAGTCTTCCCTCATGTATGTGCTTGTGGTGAGTAGCCAGAAAGTGATGGGCTGGGAGTGATTTGCTCCTTCTAGGTGAAAATACCTTCAGGTTCTGTGATCCAGTGGGGGAAGTGGCTGTCAGGGGTGTTTCCAGGTAGGCAGCAGAGAGGTTTTAATGAATCAGTCACCTGCACTGTGGTGTATCATCCTGTCTGGAAAGTCATACTATCCTCCCTGGTGCAAATGCTTTGACCATGCAGGTATCAGCTTCTTGGCCTGAACTCGTTGTTGCCAGAATATTCCTGGTTCGAAGGTGTGGAGGGATCTTCAAAACTCGGTGTTTTTCTCTCTTTGAGTCCTACGTGTGAAGGTGCTGAAAATTCTGTTGACTGAGATTAACCTACATATCTTTTGATGGGACCAAAAGCCATGCAATAAGGAAATACGAGAAACTCAAATACTCTGTAACAGTTACTTAGCAAGCAAAAAGGTGCAAAATTTCCTTGCTAGGATACTGCAATGCTCTTACAATTGAAACGAAGGAACATCTTAAAAAAAAAAAAAAATCATTTGTGAGTTCTGGGATTTTTTTGATCATCGAATTCCCTGGGCATTTAGCGATTTCACCATGGAAGCGTTAACTTAGTGAACTTGTTCACTGAGGCAATGGATTCACAGTTACAATTGTTCTGCTCCGGATCATGCCCTAACTGTGGCTATATTCACATCTATAGGTCGCTGGCAAACTGCTGTACTGCATCCATAGAGGAAGTGACTATATGTCCAGACCTCTTTGGAGAATATGCAACACTTGGTGTTTCCAGAAATACAAAGCTATTTTTGTGGATGTTGATATGGAGTATGTTTGATTTCTGGAGCTCTGACAGAAGAAGGCTGACAAACTTTGTCCCTCAGGGTTTACCTTCTTAGAGCCCATGAGAAATGAGTTAGCAAGCACTGGTCCATGTGCTCTGCTCCCAGTTACTTTGTGTAAATTGGAAAGTCAGATGAACGGAGGTATTTCTGTTGTCTTTTGGGGATGCTTTTTATCATGTGAGGTGCTTCAGGTAGACAAAACCAATGCCTGAGGAATTAATAGTTTCATAGTCTTATGCATCATGGATATCTCTTCAGGTTTCTCAAGTGTAGGCCCCTGAATTCAGGATGACTGATTCCCTGCAGAGTCAATAGATTTTGCACTGGATCTCAACTTGTGAGAAAGAGTTGTTCTCTTTAGAAAACATTTGATTCATTGTGGAGACTAGAACAGGGATGCCCTTCTGGGCTTTGCTTTGCAAGCAGCAAAGTGTTCAGAGATGAAGGGCTCTTCCACGTTACCATCAGGAAAAACTGATGAGGTTCCTATTTCACTTGCACTTGTAAAACTTTCTTGAAATAGCAAAGACCAGAACCTTTCTGATGGGAAACGTAGAAAGTACGTTCCTTCTCAGAGAACTGTTTCTTTCTGGTAAACAGAAGGAAAAAAAAAAAAGCCTTACTTATTTTCCACCAGCCATGAGATTGGATAGATACATGGTGGAATGCATTGCCCATTTATGCCTTCCGCTTTCTGAAAGCAAATGGAAATCTCTAGGACTAAGGAGAGTGCAAGCGTGTAAAGAAAGTTGTAGAAAAGCTTTTCCCCATGCCTTTGGCCTGAGAATGTTGCTCGTTCTGTCAGGGCTGAAGTCAGGGGCAAAACTCACACTAATTTCAATGCGGTGGGGTTAAGCCCTAGAAGAATTTGAATGTACTTGTCTCTTTTCAGTACCTTGTCAGGAGTGTTTTGATACTGCAGGGGAAATACCAAAGACAACTGAAGTTCAGAATTAGACAGCCCGAATGTTTAAATGGGATCTTCATAGTCTGAAACAGGTTTCCTCAGGTTTCTCGTCATGCCTGTAGAAATGAGAACTACTTGACGAAAATAATGTTTTAGTGGTTGCAATCACATTTTCACCTCTCACGGTGACATGAATTTTGTCTTTTTTTCCTCTCTCTTTTTCCTTTTCCGTTAAAAATGTAAGAGGGTGGAGAGCATCTGCTCATGAGGCTGCTACTCATCAGACCCAGAAAGGTCAGGAGACAGGAGGTTAATGTAGCTTTAAGCTATATTTGCATCCTTCAGATTCATGGATGTCCTGGGATAAGGGGTAGTTCTCTAGTCCCTTTTAAATAGTTCTGGCTTAGGTCTTAAATGGAAGTCTATTCCCACACCTATCAACCTTTACCAAGCTTTCCCTAATGGTATCACACCAAAAAATTGTCTGTCCTTCTGTTTTGCTGAAAGTTTTCTGTAGCATCAGTAAAAATAAAACCAGCAGAGGGGAATGCATAGAGATAGGACTAAGTTGTTGCCCTGTGTCAGACCCCCTCTCGAGTGGCAGTTGAAGCAGAGGCTGGACTTCTGCACTGGAGCAGTTAATGTCCAGGCCTTTTCCCTGCTGCTGAGCTTATAGCAGAAGCAGGAGGGTGTAGGAGAGTCACTGAAGCATGGAAAAGTTTTCATTCACTTCTCTCTGTGACAGCTGTGTGTACGGCAAGTGTCTCCTGACTTGGGAGAGGAAGAATGGAAGATGTCCTCTTGTTGTCTTCTGCTATTTCTATGGTGTCCTTCAGCCAAAGAGAAGGCTTTTTGATGTCAGTTCTGATGCTCTAGCCCTAATATTTAAAAGACTGTTTTGAGAAGGATGAAATAACCATGGGATTTAGGTGTACTGATCTGAGCAGAAGGATCCAGTAATCAGATATCTTTCCTTGGAAAAATTGTTTCATACAAGGGTTTGCGTCTGGTTTCAGGCCCCACAGTACAAAATGGAACTGACTCTGGTCTGGACTGGGCTGAGATTAAAAGTCAAAACTGGGGTATTTGCACTCTAGGCAGATGGAGCAGGACTGTGAAACAGTCTCACTAATTCCAAGGAAAATGTATAGGCTTTGTACGAAAGCTTTAGGAAGAACCTTGTCTTAGCTTGTTTTACATTTACCATCTATCTTCCTCAAAGGAGCAGGTAGGGCTGATGTCCTCTAATATACTGCAGCTCCTTTTCACCCTGTTTTTAGTGTCTCCAGGAAGCCAGTACTTTTCAAACTTGCTATTTATTTTGGGAAACTGACTGTCTGACCACATGGAAAAATCCATGAAGAAAGGCAACTAAAGTCATCCTCCCTGGGCTGGGGACTTTTCAGCTCTCATGCCAGGGATCCGGGATGTTCCCTGGAGCTGGGGCCATATGGCCAAGAGGACTGTCCTCCTTCTCCCCCAACCTATTCCCTGTGAGGTACGTCCTTATGGCAAAAAATACGTCTTTAACTCTCTAGCTTAGATGTGTTTTGAGTGGTGCTCTCCTGAAGAGCTGCCGTTAAATCATAGGGTTTGTTTTATGACTTATATTTTCAAATAAAGCTTTGTTTAAGCAAGACAGCCAAGTAATTACTGATAGCTTTTTAAGAATGTGCACTTTGTTTTCTTTTCCTCTTCATTTAAATTCCAGAGTGCACAGGACTCTCATTTTTAAGTAGATTTTAACCATGACTTGAGAAGCTTAGTTATCAGTTATGCACTATAAACAATATGCAGGGGAGGGGGAGATGTTTTGATCAGAGCTATTCAGTCCTTGCTTGCTAATCTAATTACAAAGTGTAGGTTTCCTGACACAGAGCTGCTTGCATAGAAAAGGCTTTTCTCACACCTGGTGGATTGTTTAGCCAAGCTTTTAAAATGCTTACAGTTTTAAAGAAAAAAAAATTCTTTTTAAAAAACAAGTTCCTGTGCAGGGCAATAGAAAGAATTTAGTGGTTGTCAACATGAGTTTAGTATAAGGGTGCTGTGTAAAATGTGGGTTTGCTTTACGTTGACCTTTGGACATAGTAGCCCAAAACATTGTTTTACTTTCTTTTTCTTAAGGGTTAAGGAGAGTATGAAAGATAACAGATGCTGGTGACTGTATTAAATTAGATATGTGTGTGTGTATATATATATATATATGTACAGACAGACATGATGGTCCTATATTTTTGAATGTTTATTGTTAGTGCCTCAAGTGCTCCGCAGCTCTGAAAGGGCAGCTTTGAATTGCAGCCCCAGCAAAACACTATTTTTGTGCTGTTTTAGCCCCCTCCGATTCCTACAAACAAAATAAAGTACCTTGTCGAATAAGGGCCATTGAGCAAGGATGATGGGTTAAGAGCGGGGGTCCGAGGTGGTGGCGTGGGTGCTTGTTTATCAGGGAGGAGTTGTCAGTTGTTGGCTGTGCTGGTGAAAGGAGGGACGCTGGAGTCTGATGGCTGGGAGAGCATTGATGTGAGGTAACGGGGTAATCGGATTGAAAGTTAGCCATGGTATTTATGTCAGTTCACATTTCGTCAAATGAATAATATGAGGTTGCTACCTAGCCCAGGCCTTGGCCCGGGGGTTGGGTTATAAAGAATCTAAGGGCTCATTTGATTCAAATATAAATTAATTCTCACTGGAGCGTTGGCTGATTAATCTATTTGCATAATAGTAGAAAAACTGCAGTGTGGTTACTTTTGCGGGGATTTGGACAAGAAAAGCTTTAAATTCATTTGAAAGAATATTGTGTGAGAAGTCAGGGAAGCAAAAGCACCTCTATAGGGCTCCTGAAGCCATTTCTTTTTCCCCCGACCCTGATGTGCAAAACCGAAGGCTAAACTTGTTCACGCGGAAGTCTGACACCGTCCTGAAAGAAAATTGTGTTCTGATGCCTAGTTACACTTACAGTTTTTGTATTTGATGTAAATAGTATTGCTTTCGGTAGTTAGAACAACAGCATCCATTATAATTTTTTTTATATTTAATAATAACGAAGCTTAAATAAAAAAGGCATGCTGTGTAGGTGGAGTAAATGTTGAACCGAAGGGAAGCTATGTGGGGAGATAAAGAACCAGGAGAACCAAAGTCACGTGAAATGTAAACGCTACGTGTGTGTAAGCCTGGTTAGCATTTGCTACAGGGGAAAGAAAGATCATGGTTCTGCTGGCCACACGCATCTTAACAGCACGGCGAGGGAAGGAGAGCGAGTGGGTCTCGGTGCTGTCACAGAGCAGAGGCTCGAAGAGGAAAAAAAGGCTTCGCCCCAACCAAGTCTCTGTAGAATTCCACTTTTGGAGATGACACCTGAAGCACACCCCTATAGAGGACAATATATGAGGGGCGGTACCCCCACACACGCACAGTCGCACAAACATGTTATTCTATCACATCCCATTTTTGCCTAAATTTTCAGGTGAAATACTGTGCATCTCTATTGCCTGTATAAAATGTGGTGTAGGGTTTGGTTTTTGGTTTTGTTTGTTTTTCCTCGCTATCCACACAACTGTAGTGTTTGACTGTTTGGCAAAGGATTTTATGTTTGTACACAGGTATTCACACTGTTTTGTGAATCACGTTTGGGTCCATTGAGTGGACAGAACTGTGTAAAATTCACAAAACACAGCAGCGAGAAGTTTCCAAAAAATAATCCGAATCCTGTTCTCATTGAAGTCTGTAGACATTTTGCCAGTGAGAAAAAAATCCCATGCTCTAGTTCAGCTAAATGTAAACCTTCCAGCAAGGATGTTAGGATGCCGTTATAGCGGATCAGTGTGCGTATGTATAGTGGGAACCTCCAGGTCCGTATTCTTTATAGAGTTAGTTGAGTATTCACAGAAAAGTTGGACTGTTACTTGGAGTCACTTGAGTTTTAAAGTATCCACTAAGATTAAAGATGTCAGGGTTTTGTAGTGAACATGCGCCTACTGCAGACTACCAAAGTTTTCACTCTGAGTTTGGTTGCTTCTGCTAATACCTAAAGACTTCAAGCACAGACAGCAGGGACAGGAGATGTGGCACTTACCCCCTTCAGCTAAGGGCTGAGAAAGCTCGCAGTGGCTATTCCCAATGAAACCTTTGGATCCAGATACTTGGGAAGAATCAAATTGGTGTTGTGGGTTATAGCGATGCTAAAGCAAACGACTCTGTGAAAATTCTTCATGTTCTAGGCAGGAATATTGTAATTTGTAGATCATCTGTAAGTATGTTCACACATGGGAAATGGGGTTTTGTAGGAGTGTTGTCAGCTGCACCGGAACTCTATTGTTTGTGGATGTCTCAGGCATGCACAATTCAGGTCAGATCTTGTGCAAGACATGATGTGAACTTAGGCTGGAATGTGTGACTTCATATTTATTTCCTAAATTCTTTGGTTACTGCTTCTAATGTTTGAGTTTTGTTTTACCTTTTCTTTTTTTTTTCCTTGTCTTTTCTGTCCTTAGTTTAGCCCACCAATACTATGCTTCTAGTGTAATTATTGTTTTGACCTTGCTTTCACCCTGTTGATTGCTTTTCAGAGCAATTTGGGAAGGATGTGCTGTTCCGTAGTTGAATGCTGTCTTTTTTTCTGAGCTGGGAATTAGGCAAAAGATCTTGACAAACTGTTGTTGAAAAAGGAAAGATGGTGGTCAAAACCTCTTATTTATGTAAAAAAACCCTGCTATAGTGTCTGTATGTTCACTGTTGCAAGATCAGCGTCTGAAAGCACAAAACAAATTGATCCTAGCCATGGTCATAAAGCAGCTACACTGCAGTATTTTTGTGGTTAATTCTTGTGGAAGGGGAATGTCTGGGATCCGCAGAAGGTTGGGCCATACAAGCAAATGACATGCCTGATTAACAGAACGTTGTTACAAGATAATAGTGACTCTGCTGTCTTGCTCTGGTATTTATGAAGAATAAACAAGACCAAGAAAAAGCCAAGACATCTGCTTTCTGAACAGAAGCCCTCAGTCTGTTGACAACCTTCTAGTCCAATTACTCCATGTCTTTTACACCCAATGATTGATGTAGGTCTGATCGTTTAATCTGGGGGAGGTTGAAGGCAAATGAAATGGAGCCTCTGTGCTTCTCTGACCGACCTGGATAACGTACCTATTTGAATTAGCCATGAATACTTAAGACAAATGCAAGACTTAACTTCTATTTACCTTGACTCAGTGGAAGGAAGAGATGCCTAATGCATCAAAGATAGTACAAGGCACCAAGGCTCTTGGCTTCTTTTCGTGGTCCTATCTGCAGAGTAAAATGACATAAATTGATTAACTTCACTGAGCCTCTCTTATTTCATCCCTCAGACCTGGAAATACTGTTCATAGTACTTACTTCAGTAAGTTTTTTTTGAGACTTAAGACATCGATCTACTTCTTTTTTCCATACTTCACCAGAAATAGACATTAAATTACTTATGCTTACAGTTTAAAGGAAAGCTTTATCTTTGAAGGTTTCTTGTTTCTCCATTGTCCCTTTGGTGCTTGCTATAAAACTTTTGCAGTTAAGGTATTAACTGATTTTACTTCCAGTAAAGGACTCTCCATTGTGTTAAGGGAGAGTAGCAGAAAACAAAAAAAGCGCATCTTTTTCTTTCTTTCCCTGCTGTCATGTCAAAATGATGAAATAATATTACATGTGACAATAATAAGGACTAAAAAAAAAAGCTTTTGGATGGTTGCTGCTGATTTGTCAGAGTTGTTTCATGTGTTTACAATAAGCCTATCTGTCCAGGTTGCACAACTGAAGTTGAAAGTTATGCTTAGAGGGTGCTGTTAGCCAAAGAAGCTGAGCAGCTTGTGGGTGCTGGAAGCTAGAGTTGCTCTCCTATCAGTTTTGACCACATGAGTCTATGGTTTCACTTGTGGCAGTTCTGGCCCTCATTGGACCTCTTTGTGAACTGGTTTGGTTCACTTACTCAATGGGGAGTTCATCAAGAGGGAAAAAATAAAAGCAATTTTTAAAAATTGGGGTTTATGGTTAACAAAAGGAATTAGTCTAGCTAGGGACATATCTATTTTTAATTTGATTTCTCTTTTCAGTTTAAATTATGGTGCAAGAGAGATGCATGTCAGGAAACTAAAAGGAAGAATCCCTTCCCAAAGTTAGAATGGGGTGCATCTGACCTTCTTAACCAGACTTACTAGTCAGAAATATTTGGTCCAGGGTAAGATTGAAAGTGATGAGTTTTGCACACTTTTTTCGATTTTTCTCATCCTTTATTCTTCTCTTCATGTTTTTCTGTTCCAGAGCTGTCACAGAGAGAGAGAGGCTAAAGTGAGTGTAATAAATCCAGAGTGAAGGGCCAGGTGAGCATTTCTGGGCTGGAAAGCCATGAGTATAGTCTACATGAAAATCTTGTTTGTATGCAATAGGAGCTGTTTGATCACAGCTGCCTTCAGTAAGGGCTTAGGTTGGGTAAGCAGGCAGATGAGCTTATGAAACTGCAGAAGAAAAGGTATCAGGTAGGTCTTCATGCTTCCTTGTGGAGCTTTCTGAATGTAGAAACACCATTACAAGCTGTTTCAGCACCAGTTACAAAGTCAAGCTTGTAGCCAGGCTTCCTTCTGTCCACCCATAATTTTATGTTTCACGTTGTTGGTTGGGGCTGAACAAACCTGTGTTTGACATTTCTAGCACAGCTCATTACTGGTAAAAAGGAAACAAGAAGCTTTTCGTGTCTGATGGGTAAGTCAGATATATGACACTGAGAGAAACGATCTTCCTCGCAGAGCTGTAGAAAGTTGAACGGCAGAAGTAAATAACCAACAATGGGATATGCTCAACAATATTTATGTGAGCTTTGTGCTCTCAGATACACTTGGATGGCGGTGAATTGTCAGTTACTATATCAATCTGCCAAGTATGAATAGCTCGCAAAGAGCTTGAACGTTCTCAGGTTAAGGCATCTGTAAAGCTGATAGAGATCATGCATGATATTGATATGACCTCATTCTGAGGGCATATAAATTAAATCATTCCTAAGCAAGGGCATTGGCTCGCTCAGCAATGTTCACATGGAAACATGAGGCATTTTGCAAATAGGCAGATACCCTGGTACTGATCAGGCGTGGTTCAGTTTGTCTTTATATCTTTTGTTTGTATACTGTGCTCATCACAGTGGCTGACAGAGAGAGCTTTAGAGTTTTTACTAAATTTGGCTTTATTTGACAGAGGACCTTTCTGGGAGGGAGTGGGATTTGTATCATACCTGTGGCATGATCTTATCTAAAATATTTTGCATGCGCAAAATAGAAAAGTGCCATTCACCACTTAAGGATGTAGAAACAGAAACTAGAAAAGTGTGTAAATGGTTGTATTGATCACATCCAAAGAGGGGGTTTTGGCAGTGATTTTTAAATGGTGGCTAAGTGAGAGTCTAAAGTCATAGGCACAGATTACAGATTATTTACTTAGTTACAGATAATTGAGTTCTAGGTGGACTATAGGCTTCTCAGTTGAACTGTACAGTATTAATACATGGTACTAACACTTTCCACCTTTTGTTGTTGCCTTCTATGGCAGGTTGACAGCTATTCCATGATACTCCTTTCACAATCTTAGGTAGCTCTGATCAAGTCAAAGGTGTCCTTGATTCTCTGTCTTCCTTCAGTAAAATAGCCACAGCTGATCAAACTCATGCCTGAGAGAAGATCATGCAGGAGTTCATCAAACAGCGTGCAAACCTTTCTCTTCAGCGGACAGTACCCCATTTTAGTTTTGTTTTTAAGTGTTTTCCTTCTCACTGACAAAATGAAGATCCTCCACGCTCATTATCATCTAGGTGTCTCCCATGCTGTACCTTCTGACAAGTAGCATACTTGTGTTCCTAGCACATTCTGTGTTATTGTCCTGGTAAATGTCTATTGACAATTATTTGCATCTATTTTCACAAAAATGCTATAGATGCAGCTCTCAGGTTGCATCTTTGTAGCACATCTGAACTTTGCACCAGTGTAATTGAGCACATACTTTGTTTTTTTCCAGTAGTCTTCATGCTCACAAGCATGAAGATAGATGATATGCATGAAGATATGATCTATGCATAAACTAACTGTGTAGTATGCTCATGGCTTGTGAGCTGGATGGGGTCCAGCAATAGGAAGCTCTGGGATGGTACACCATCCTGTTACCATTTAAGGTAACAGGTCTGCAGTTCCCTCTTCTGAGGCCCTGCCCTATTTCTCTGTTGTGTTGTGGAGCTAGGCCATTCTCCTTACACAGAAGAGTGTGCGTACCCTTTTGTGCTGCCTGAAATTCACATGGATATCTGGATTTGCTGCTACGTAGCATAACTTCCTCCGGGCTCTGTGACTTCTCTGTTGACTTTTAGACACAAACTTTTAATTTCTGGGTTTGACCTTGCATGAGAAACTTCTTACCCTGTGCAGACAGATGATCAAAAGCTTTAGAAAAAAGAACTTTCAGGAGCAATATTTAGAATACTACTGCCGAATCTAAGCTTCATAGCATGTTCGTTGACTAATGCCAGTTTTCTGTGGGCCAAAACTAACCGGGCAAAATCTGTGATAAAATTATATTAGTGTGTAACTTTTTCACTAAGATAAAAATCATTTGTTTAAATCAGGTAGAAGTGTTCACATAGATATATCCTGGGAGGTTTTTTTCTTGGCAAGATGAAAGGTCTGTTTTTAACATAAGAGATCTCTTAAAAACCTACTATAGGGTCAGGCAAGTTGTAAGTTTAGCCCTCACAGCTCCTTTGCTTAGGGCATATCTCAACCAATCCAACTCAGCTGAAACTCTGCCTTTCCTTCTAGGGTATCCATGACCTGTATGGAGGTCTAGATTTTGACTTAGCTGTGGTGACCACTGACTCATTACAACTGTGTTTCCATCAGATCTCTGAAATTCATTAATTAGTAACTTCTTTGTTAAACCAAGACCTGCAAAACCCTTGTGAATAAACACAGGCCTTGGAGCATATTTTTTATACTCAGGTTAATGAATCTGTTACACAATTAGACGCTTGCTGATATAGGACAGCAAATGGAAACAAACAAGATCGCAATACACAACTTAGTAGCCTGGAACTACTTATATCAGCTATTGAAGATAATTGCTGATTCTTAATGGTGCCTGATATATTCAGGATCTAGAAAAGAAGTAGGATGGAAAGAGAAGCTGAAGTCGTATCTCCAGACTGAATAGAGAAACTTTCTGCTTGGTTCTTACAAAGTTATACAAGATATGAAGAAATAGAAAGCAAAAGACGCTTTCACTCTCTGCATTGCTCTTTGACATACACAGGCTCAAGATGTACCACCATACTGGGGATCTTCTGTCCACCACCTCAGTTAGCCACTGGTCTTGACCATCAAGGCAAATGTGGCACATATGCTTGTTCTGCATTCTCAATGCTTGTGTCGTGATATCACAGCCTCCTCTGCTATGCAAAGACCACATCAGAGGCCATGCCGTAGGCTGTGTGGCACTCAACTGTGGGCTTTAGATGCTGTTAAAATACTCCATCTCAATAGGAGCACACTTGGCCATGATTGACAAGGACTTTGTAAGAAAACACACCGTAGGAGGATAGGTGAGAGAAAAATCTTGACCAAGTGTAAATGATCAAACAAAAATGAATGAGGGTCCCCATTCAGCAGCATGCATAAAACAATTTGAATTTATCCCACACACCAGTTACTCCAGTGAACAAACACTCCATTAAATGCATTCTTGAAGGCTATTGCACTGAAACAAATTGTTTTAACTTGCAAGACCAAGGACTATTCATGGGACTAAAATGCATAAGGCCAGGTCCTGCACTGACTTATACCACACCAAGTCCCACTCATTAGAGCTGCCATTCACAGGACAAATTTCAAACCATAATTTTTTTGGTATGGTTGCAGGGTATTAAACCAGTAACTGTGGCTCAGGCAAAGGGAAGCATGGCTCTGAGTCAATAGGAATAACTGTGGGAGGAAGGAGCCCACCTTTAAGACAAGCCTGGAGAGTGGCTGATTTAATTATACACTGAAAGCTGTACTATTTGCCAGAATACACTTACTTCCCTGGCTTAAAATCCTTCTGATTTGTCTGTCTAGTATAGTTCATTGCCAAGCACAAGTTAATTGATTTGCAGTTCCTGTGGCTCTGTGGCTATTCCTTTAGCATTTGTGGGGACTCCAGGCTCTCAGGTGCAATTAACTCATAGTTTAAAAACTCCCCTGACTCCCATTTGCTATGTATTTATACAGCACCTGACACAGTGAACCATTATCTAGTTGAGGCTTCCAGACTCCTTTTTCTTTCCTTTTTCCCCCCATTTGTCTGTGCAATGGGAGTGAAAGGAGTTTTTTTAACTCCTTTGATTTCTGTGGTCTGGTGTTTACCGAATGTTTGACAGTCACTCTAGACTGGCAGTGACATTTCTGATTCCCACCCAGTGCTAACCAGGCCAAGGATGCGTAGCTTTCTAAATCAGCTAGAAGCAGCTGCCTTTGGTTACCCTTATTTTTAGGATTAAATATTAAAATATTTTGTTACTATGCAAAAATAACATGACAGAATGATTATCTGTAGTAATTAATTTTCATGTTACTAAAAAGGATATTTTTATTAAAGGTATTGTTGTTATTTCATTACATTTTTATTATTATTTTAATATTATTAAAGGCAAAGGAAAGATGAAAAGGGCTTTGCTATCATATGGAACATAACAGAATTTGCTCTTGACCAATTTTCTAGTAAAATTATTTGGCAGTGATTGTATCTAGTATAAAGCACATTGCCTTGCCCACCAGCAGAAAATGACTGCAACATGATAGATACTTGCATTAAATGATCTTATCTTATTGGATTCATTACAGTACGATTAGAGCTGTGCTATTTCAATGTCTTAACACAATAGGCATCTCTCAAGCTAAATCAAAAAATGGAAATCATCAACAGTGGGTATTTTCATTTTACACTGGTGATGATGATCTTTACATTATATTTGCATTTTCCTAAAAACAAATGCTACATTATCACTAACAATGCAATAAAACCAATTCATTCATCTTAGTGCTTAGCTTGCCACAGAAACAAACCACACTGTTTATCCCATTATTGTATGATCCTGTTCACTGAAGCAAACATTAAAATGAAAACTTTCCAGTGAAAGGTGGCCCATGTAATATTGGGGGGTGGGGTATTTGGTGCATAGCTATTATAAATAAAGCATGATGATAAAAATGTAATTGAAAATCTACTGGCTTTGCATTAACAACAAATAAAACCGAAAGGAGACAGGAAGGTGGGTGAAGCTGTGAGGGGGTTTAGTTAATCTTTATTTATTTATTTCCCCCCCTTTTTATTCATGGACTTTAATGTGTAAAGCGCCATACTGCTGCTTTGGAATTTGATCCTGGTCAGTATGGCACAAATCTCAGGGCAAAAAGGTCGGTAACAGCCTGTTAGGACCTTTTGAACTCTGTCTGCTCTGCAAAAACATCCTCTGAAAAGAGGTGAGCCACTGTCCAAAGTAGGGCAATACTAAATTAAAACACCCATAAAGTCTTGCTTGGCTAGTGATCTCTGCTAGCAGTGGCTCCAGTTGCTGCTGGGTGAAGAGGAGGTGCTATTTCCAAACCCTTAGTTGCCCTCTCACACAAAAGAAAAAGCCTAAGAAGATATTAGTTAATTAACCATTGTTTTCTTTTTCCTCCCCAAGGAAGATGGGTGCTTTTCTATCCTTCCAGGGCAACCAACTAGTATAATTTAGCTACAAACAAACAAACAAAAAGAACAAACTGTAGAGAGAGACAAAACCCGAGACATTTTCTCTCCTGTTTTCATCTTTCATTAATTGCTTGGATCTATGAGGGAAAGGACTCCAAGGCTGAGCTTTGCACAAAACTCATCCAAGAGTGAAGAGTGCAAGCCCAACACTCAGCCTCTCCAGCTGCCTTGACATGAATGGCTTTCTGAGGGGTATGAATGCTCGCTGTCTCTCCCCATACAATGTAGGTGTTACTGCTCACGAGGAGAAAAAAACAAAACAATAATCATTGAAGGGGAGAGAAGGCTGTCCTGGGCAGGGGGGGAAGATCTCTCTCCCCTAAGGATATAAAATTGTGCCACCTTCGTTATGGTACGAGGGACTGGGCACAAAAGATGAGGCAGGGTGGTGCTCTCGGAGGCTGGGGGCACTTGGAAAGAAATGTTCTGTTCTGAGTAAAAGGGGATAAAAACTGTGTTTTGCAGTGAAATAGTAAAAAAAAACCTCCTCAAACCAAAAAGACGGAGTAGTGCATCTGAAGATGCATACTCTTCTGGGCACGTTTTCATAGTCAGTTTCTTCTGGCTTTCTGCACCTACCCACACTGTTAGCATGTCTGTGAAACCATAGTCTTTGCTGTTTTCCTTCATTCATAAAATAGAATACAAAATTCAATTGCTAGCCACTTTTCTGTAAGCGACTTCAGCTTACATGGAGAGGAAAACAGCCAGTGATCACTGGGATAGCAACGCTTCGGTGGTTTCTGATAGCACTTGTGTACGTGTATACGCACCTGTACGTAGGAGAGATCTCGTTTGATATGGAGAGAGGGGGAGACGCAGAGGACGTGGTGTCAGAGGGCTTTTCTGTCATCTTCTTCCAGTGTTATTACATCTGGTCTATCTTTTTTTCTTCCCTCCCAATGTTTGTTTTGCCCCCCTCCTCTTCATATTTAAACTGCACCTTTGGGAACAAGAGAAAGCGAGCAAGCATGGCAAGTAGGGTGAGATCAGATGCCTGCACTTTTAACTCTAATCTTGTTCAGTTTGTATTTAGACCTTCTGAAGGTCCTTTGCATTACTTACTTTTGGTCTGAGCAGACCTTTACTCTTATGTCGGCACAAAGGGGTTAGGTGCGGCGCTTTCTATGGCAAAAAGCCCTCGCTGGGGCTGAGCAAAATCTCAGCTTTTTCAGGAGCAGAGCAACACAAAAGATTTAAGGGGGGAAATTGTTAAAAGGGAAGCCCTTTTCTCTTTGGATTGAATGCAGTGGGGAGATTAAAACTTTCATTTGAGATTTTGCTGTATTCATAGTAGTGAGGCCATGAATAGGTCTAAGTCAGAGCCCACAGTGGTTGTGGTGTGCCCTTTTATTCTCTGGCACATCTTCAGACACAGGTTGTTTTGCACTTGAAAGAGGTGAAAGAGGGGAATGTGGGATTTTGACAGCTGATATTGGCCTCTGAGCTCTTGATGGGGATTTTCTAATTAACCCCAAGGGCCCATCAGGTGGTCAAAATGGAATGGTTTCTGTCAGAAAGGGCAAAAAGTTGGAATTTTCTATTTTTTTTTTATTTTGGACAAATACACTGGGGATGCTTTTAAATGCCGTATATACAATGAAACCAACTATGAGAAGGATTTTGGAAATTTTTAGGACCTGAATACTCCTAAAGCTCAAAATTTCAGGGAAAACTTCCTTGCTTTTGAAGATTTCTTGGACTTCATACAATAATAATGATGCTAATTTAAGCAAATGCCTTTTGATCCCGACACACTTCTGCCAAATCTGTAACTCTGAGACAGTCTGAGGTGGCACACTCCCACCCTGTCCTCTCCAACTTTGGGGCCTGGGAGCAGCAAGTCCTAAGAAATCAGCTATGGGATCCTTACTGCATGTATGCAACTGGCAAAGCTCATTAGGAAAGCAGTCGTAATGCAAAAAGATTGGACTAGAAGTGTGATATTTTGTACACTGCATAAAGGTTGTAAAATTTACTCCTGAAGTTTTAAAAGGCAAAATGTGAGCAGACCTGTGTGTGTATGTTTGCACTATTTTTACAGCATTGAAGGTCATACAATACAGAAGCACATGAAGTTTAAAGGCAGCTCCTCTCGTTATCTAGTCCCCTTCTGAATCCGCCATGCAGGATGGAGAATTAAGAAGCCAGGGGAAAAAAAAAAAATGTTGAGTGTTGTGCTACCTGTGAGTTGGGGAAGCTAACAGAAAGGCATTTGGTATTGATTTTGGGTGCTAGTGGTGCTGAAAGAAGAATGGGATTAAAGCTTCATAATACGTGCCTTTGTACAGATATTTTATGGGATGGATAGATTAGGTCTAAGATCTAGGACAGAAACTTGAGTGACTTGTCCAAGACAACATTAACTTACTTTTCTCTCTTTGTGGTATTTGAGGGTTGTAAGGGAAAAACTGTATAGCAAAGGAAAGGAGAAAAAAAGCAGAAGGAACATGAAGGAGGGTGAAAAGAATTCTACTGAATTAATTAATCTAGAAGTAATAAAAAATCTAGTTGGAAGAGGAGATGTCTCCCTCTGTTCCTCTGCTCATCCCAGGCAAGCCACATATTTCTTATGAAATTGAGAGCCAAGGGCAAGAAGTTGCAATAGCTCCTCTTTCTAGTCATGGCAGAGGTCATATGGGACATCTCCGCTTTTTCTGTTGTCTCTTCAAACTAGAAGTATGCCTCATCTGCTTTTCCATATCAGTCAAGTCCAAATATCATATGATTTGAAACTCAGTTGAAAGTAGCACCCTGGACCAATCTTAGGTTTTTGATGGACAGGAACATAGATGGACTGTGGAAATCAGTAAGATAATGAAACTGAATATACATAAATAGTAAATTTATCAGAATACTGCAAGCAAAGGGTAGTAATTGGGGGAAGGAAACAGAAAATTTAAGAATTGCAGAACCAGACCAAATGTTTCAAAACAAAACTTAAAACCAAGCAAAACTTGCTTTCACTCACATTTGGCCACAAGATGTTTGGTACAGGTCCAAAACTGGGATTTTCTGGAATTCAGTGAGTGTGTTTTGAGCGAATAGAGCAAAAAGCTGTGGAAATTGAGCTGTTTCTGGTCTTACCTAATGCTTGGAGGCAAACAGAGATATAAGTTAACTTCCATAAAGTAAAAGATATGCCCTGTCTTTTGCTTTTACAGAACCATAGTTACTTTAGCATGATGGGTGACATTTTAACTTGAAAGCCTGCTACACAGGATGAGAACAATCTCATTTGGCTGTTGAGACCTCAAATTGATTTGTAAAACTATGTAGGGCTAGTACTTAGCAATTAAACTAGATGGTAAATAACTGCAAGAAAATAAATCTGAAATCCAAAAATATACTCAGAGTGAGCTCTTTGGAGAATCTAATTCCTCTAATTATGTTAGAAAGAGGCAGCCACCGCAATGGAGATTTTTGGATGTTTGGAGAATGCCTGCCTAAAAATTATTTAGTGGTCTTGAGAATATGAATGAATAGACTTGACTTGGGTCAGGAGTTTTATGCTTTACTTAGCCAAGGATTATCCTAAGAAACCTGATGAGATACAGACATTTATCCATCTTCACTGAAGTTAAATTACTAGTATTTCTTCTTGACTAACACATGCTGGAAACAGACTGATTTTTTTTTTTTTTTTTTTCCCCTCCAGTCCCCATCCGGATTGCAGTGTGGATGAACAAGACATTCATCTTGCTGACACATCTTGTTTCAGCTGTTGCTGTGACAAATTGTTTTTGCTATAGTTCAGCTGAAGTGCTGCAGAGTTGCTGGGAGTGACTACTGTATTCCGGGGGTTGTTCATAATGGATTTTAAATTGTTTTTTGAGGACAGCTTTAAATCAAAATCAAAGTGTGTATTACAAAGCACTGTCAACCACAGATGACTTTACACAGAGAGAGCTGCTGCCAGAGGGACAAAAAAAAAGTGCAAGGTAGTTCTCGGTCCTCATGAACCTACAAAATTTGGCCAGTTTCTCAGCAGTGTTATGCACAGTAATTTTTGCCAGAACATGTAAGAAAGGAATGTTTCCTCTTGTGGGGGAGGATTTGGCTCCTGAAACAAAATCCCACTTCCAGAGCCTATCAATAACATGCATTGTTTGGGAACTGGCCTATGTGTTTTATGAACGCTCCAGTGCTTCTCCAGCAGTGATTGCTTCAGATTATGAGATAAAATTTCACACATTTTGGCAGAGGTGGAGAAAATAATTCTACCATGATGATGATGATGCTATGTGATACTAGACATCTACATGCTCACTCTCAACTCACCAATTTTCTTCTCACACTTGAGTGGGAAGACCATACCTCGACTTTGAATGATTTATTATGGTAGGATTATCATCCTGAACCTACAAGAGCTCACCAAGGCACCCCATGTTTATGGTTGCTTTCTTGCTGCTGGTGACTCTTGGTTCTGCAGTGTGGTCCTGCTCCAACTGAATTACCTTGTCACTCTTGGTAGACCTAATTCAGTTTTCAATTAGTAATCCACGAGGAAAAACATCCATCAGCTCACAGAATAACAGCATAGTATCAAAAAGGAAAGCTTGTTTTCTAGGGAGCAGTTGTTACAAGTTTTCTTTCATCTCCCAGTGAGTTTGGATAAAGCCATGGACTTGTGATCCTGAACATCTGAATATGTCATGGCCTGCCAAATAATAAGATTAATTTCCCCCCACAAGAATTTGTCAACTGCTTTTGAAACAAACTGGGAGAATTGAGACATTTTCTAATTCCTCTTCCGTCCTTCTAGACCAAAGAGACTTCATCCAGTTTACTGTCCATTGGCATCTGTTGTACGTCTTTTCACCCAGTTGCAGAAGTGAGATCTCTAAGAAATGACAGACTTGACAGGGAGAAATATTTAAAAGGGAATTTGGAAGTGGAAACTCTTCCAGTTAACTTTCTGTGTCTTTCAAGATTTAAGTAATGGTGGAATCAAAATGTAAATGATGTCTACCTAGTGGCTTAAGAAGTAGAAGCTGTAATATTGCTTTAGCAACTATATGAAGGTTTTTTTTGTTCTGTATTAGTTTTGCACGGGGATATAAATTAATGCACTTTCATACCTGTTTTCTATGTGCATTTTTTTTCTTGGTGTCACATAGCACAGGAGGATTCTATGCTTATTTGTGAAAAGTATTTACTTATTTTCTTTCTCTGTGTGTACAGAGGGAAATGCAACAGCATCTGCTCTAGAAATGGTTGGGGGAAAATAGTTTCAATATATTCTCAGGCCACAAGACAGATGGAGAACATTTTTTGCCTAGTTCTGACAGTGTTATGTTTTTTGGCTCCTCCTTTTCCTGGGACTCTGTCAGTTTAAAGCAATTATCACTGTTCCTGAATTAACTTAAATAGCTTTTAATAAGAACTAAAACCCCTCACAAATGAAACTGCATCTTTTTTTTTTTTTCCTGAGCACTACATTCTGATGCTCTTTGTGTTGCTGAAACTAAGTTTATTTTATTCTTGACTACAGTATCTACGCCTCATGTATATTAAGTATTCTTCCTTACAACACCTTCTGATTATAAGAGCTTATCCACAACTTCCTAGCTTAATCACTGAATCACCAGGAGATTAAGGTTCATCTCTAGAGCATTTAGTAAGCCAGCTAATTGCGGGTGAAATCAGTGAGCGTTAAGAGAAAGCTATATGGCTTTGAGGGCTTGGGCTTGAATGGCCTGGGACAAGGGAAGCGGCAGTCACTGCCTGACGATATCTCCTGGGAACCCGGCTGCTATGGGCAGTCGTCACTTACTGGTCGTACCCTTACAGATCAGAAGAAGCTCTTCTGACCTCGGCAGGGTCTCCAATCTGACTGTACTTTCAATGGCTTCACACTTGTACAGCAAAGGGGAACTTTAGTTGAAATTTGTGGGTCTTCCCACACTTCGGACTTGATCTAAGGAAACTCATTGACATCAGTAAGAGAAGCCTTTAACTTCTTCTGCTGAGATCTAGCAGTGGAACACAACTGCAAAATGTATACAAATGCATTTAATACACTATATAATGTAAGAATGACAGTGCTGTGAGGGCTGGGATAGGGAGAGATGCTCAGAAAGCACATGGCATGGGGAGGGAAACCCTCCTTTGCTGCAAGTGGAGCAGGCAAGTTGTGCTTTGGTGGTGCTTGGTCTGCACTGGCTGAACAATTATCTGGCCTTCAGCTTCCCCTCCTCCTCCTGCCCCCATCAGAAAAGAGGGGCAGGCAGCAGAGCAAGGCTCAAATGTCACAGAAGAGCCTGCAGGCTATGAGCTGGACATCGCTGTCTCAGGCAGGGAGTTTGCTCCTTACCACCTCCTTCTGTGTCATTCGATTTTATGGTGATTAGGACTTTAAAGTTAAATGTGTAAGGATGTTGGTAGAATTAACAGAATAACAGCTCTTGCTGTAATGGATCACTCTTAGGGATAAAACGCTGGTTTTAAACTTCCAAAAATACCCTTCTAATCACAGTTCAGTCCTGAGCTGGTTGAGGTACATCCTGCTTTTTCATCAGAGCAGCCACGAGAGGGCAACATGAGCATGAGCACAACAAAGAGGTGAAGGTAAGGAACAAATCGGTGATGTAAAACGTAACTTGCGATTCCTGCAGCATTTGTGCAGGTCACCTTGCCTTTAGCTTGTGTGCCAGAAGGGTAGGACAGGACTTCTCCCTGTTCAGCATTTGTCTTGTGCTTTGTGGAGCTACCTAATGCCTGGGGGAGGTAACGCATGATTATGTTACATGATAAAGTTACATGATAAAGTTTTGCTCCTACTTTTTCCAAGTGCTAAGTTTCTCTAAGACTTCAGGATCTGGAGTGGTGTTGCTGCTTCTCCCAGGTTTATAGCAGGCCTTGATATGCGAGGTACATCTGCTGCTGGAGCCATCTGAACATATATGAATCTCAGCTTTTAAGAAAACAGCCCTGGTCCTCAAACCTGTGGAGGAAAGCATTAAGAGGTAGCTTTTAACTAAAAAGTGAACAGAAAGGTTTGATTTTCAAAGAGTGGTGGTATAATGGCAGCTGCCAGAAAATGAGCCCTGTGTTTGCTTGGCTAGGAAGTTGAGGAAAATACCCCCAGCAGGGAAACCTCAGGATGTGTCAGACTAGGGTGGTCGATTCTGGAGAGTAGATGAAAGCTGGGTCAGGGAAGAGCAGCTTTTGTTGATGGGCCCATGCCCACAGACTGAGCAAGAAGCACACTTGTGGCAAACCAGGTGCTGCCTTTAAATCAAAAGTGAATCTTACGTTTGTGTCAGCCTACAGCAGATAAACTCATAGGGAAATTCAGAGTCATGCATTTACTTTCACATTAATGAATATGGTCTTGAGTTCCAGTGACAGAAAGTCTTGCTTTCAAATCCCAAAGACAAGCCAAACAGTGGCAGGTTTGCCTTTAATTGTGTTTTCATTAGCTGTAGCTGAGCTTTCTAGGGTCTGGTAGAGAGGTCTGTGACTGCACTGCTCCTTCCTAAATACTTGTATACCTACTGCATGGATAGGACACATAAAAGGTAAGAGTGTATTCTGTCTACCTGGGGAAAAAGAGACCTTTGTAGAAGATCTGAAAGCTTGAAATTCATGTAAGGTAGAAAAATTATGTACAAGCAACTACAAATTATTACCAGAAGAAATAGTTGGAAGCATTTCCTGCCCTGATAAATTGGACTTAGAACATAGTTTGGAAATTGTGCTACTATTGGATAGATTTACATTTCCAGCACGGTCATTGTGATTCTTTGCAGCTGTTCTTTTAAAAACAGGGTGTGCCCTTAATAGAAAGAATAATCTAAGAAAAAAAACAGGAGAGAGCAGATTTTCCTGGGGTACCCTTGGAGGAGGAGATCCTGTCTATGTAAGTGTCAGGAATCAGTGTGACAGATATCTTTCCAGTAAAGCAATGCCATCCTCGAAGGGGTAGTGTTTCTATTTGTGACCAAGTGCTCTAGATCACTGGTCTATGCTGAAAACTAGGTGCAGGCCAGAAGGTCTTGTGGGCTTTGCTCTTTATCAGAGAAATACCTGCCCCCAGGGAGAGTACGCTGCGACTTCGGGAGCTAACACCCGTACTCGCACACAAATGAAGTGTATGCTCCTTCATTTGTGTGGGGAAGAGCTTGGGTCGATAGGAGAGCTGGGTCTGGGGGCTTAACCAAGTGCTTTCCCTGATCTGAGGTGACGCTGACAGGCTTTTATACTAGGGTGTTCACCTGTATTCATTCTCTCTGGTTTGCTTTCTTGTTTTATTTAACCTTGTTTTTTCCTTAGTTTTCCAGTTTTAATTTTAGCTTTCCATTTTACTGATGAAATTCACAAGATAATTTCCTCTACTGAGGAAAATGGTGGCTGCATTTTTCAAGCAATTCTTGATTCTTTCAAGAATTGCCTAAGGTGATGTTACATAAGACCCTTGGGCTTTGTGCATTTATTAACTTAGTTGCCTGGTCACTATGTGGGAGCAATGTCTGTGAAGACTCCGCTGTAGTTGCAGGACCAAAGCTGCGACCCTTCAGGAGCGCCCAGGAGATGGGGAACATGGGTTGGAAGGCTTCCAGATGGCCACTGCTAGGTCATGGGGAGCTCTGGAAGAGGGCTACCTATCATTCATACTCTCTTTCCTGTTTTTTGGCAGTAAGAAGCCCAGCTCAGTCATCTTCCATTTTCATAGAGCTTTGTATACGCTATTTTGTGTCAAGTTGAAAGGTGCACCTCAACCAAACTGGACAGTGGAAAGCATTAATGAACTTAATACACGGTCTCTTCATATCTTAATTATTTGCGTGACTATTTCCCTTTGACCTTTCTCCCTGGGCATCCATTTGATGTATTCATGCACAGAGGGAGGAAAAAATGTTCACCTGTTCAAAAAGCTGCCACCAGGACGCAGATACAAGCAGAGATTCTTTCTCTCATCACCGTATTATTTTCCTCAACACACTGTAATTTCATCAATTTTCCATGCTTATGGTCATGAATGCTTGACATTACCATGTCTTTGCGTTAACAAAAAAGAAATTTCATGGCTTAAGTTTTCACTAGAAGAATAGGGAAAGCGTGAAAAGCCAGCCAAATTATGGAGTGCTACAGTGTCCTTTGTTCCACAGCAAGATTTTCTTGTGGAGAAATTTGTACTGTATGTTTTGGGTTGTTTATTAGTCACATGTTTATAACAAACTAGAACTCATACAGGTTTCTTCTGTTTTAACTGTTTGCCTGTTTAATTCTGAGTGGCGGTTTATTAGATTTCAGGACATTAGGATTAAATGTGAATGCAATGTTTGAGGCTTTGGGTATTTGGAAGGCACATAAATATTTGCAAGGCTAGATCTTCAGCCAATTTGAATGAATGTAGTGCTGTGTTGGTTAGTACTAGGCAGAGATGTAACCCCAAATATTTCTAGGCCACAGTTTTTTCCTATACATTACCTGAACCATTTGCAAACAGCATCCTAACAAACAGGCAGGTAGGTTAGGATGGACATGAGATCCTTTACTTTAAAATGTTGATTTCATGCGTCAGACAGATGTGGCCATGACTTGAACCCAGAATAAGTAACAGGGTGTTTCTGAGCAACCTTAGAAAATATCTGACTTCTTGTAACCAAAGTTACATGTTTCCTTCTTTGCTGATCTCTGACACAGAGGTGATGATGATTCCATCACAGTTGCCACTGCACCTCCTCGTGGCTCTGTGAAGGGAGCACACTACATGGCATTTGTACTTAAGGAAATATATATCCTGGCTGGCTGGCACATTAAGTAAACTGAGCCAGGCCTGGAGAGCTCTCCTGTCTATTTATATGGAGAACGTGGAAGCCACAGTAGAGCTTATGGAGCCTTGTTTGCCAGTGGGGATGTGATAATACAAAGTTGCTTTCCCAAGCCACCAGACTTTTTTGTGTCAAAGGATGGCCGAGATGAATTAACACCTCAATAAATCCATTTTAGAACGTGTTACAATTTTTCTTTGCTAAATACTGGTTTGTTCTACACATTTCACGTTTGATATGTCTTTCAGCTATGAAAAGCATCAGTTAAAATAATGCAGACAGGTTTAGGCTGGGGAGTCTGTAGATGCAATTATTATATATTCAAGTTCCAGCTGATGCTATAACTGCTGCACAAGTGTCCTCACTTGCACTATCCCATCAACTTAATGGGTCAAACAACAAACCCATGAGGATGTTTGGCATTCTGTCCTGGTTTGGCCTAAACCAGGCCAATTTTCCTTTCAGTGATTTTTACTTTCAGCTAAGTCTCCTCTAAGTAACTGCACTTTCTGAAACTAACTGCATGTTTGCAGACAGTGTCTGCTTCCAGGACTGATAACGCTCGAAGTTTGTAGTTATCGCTGAGGCACCGGTAGGGATGTTGTGCAGAAAGGCTCTTGCTGTACTTAGTCTTAGAGAAACCAAGGTCACTGCTGAATTCCTCACTGCTTACGAGTGAAGAGCCGAAGGGGGGTCGCACCTGCAGGGAGGAGCGGACAGGGCAGGTGACCCAAAATTGACCAACGAGGGTATTCCATCCCATACACGTCATTCTCAGTATAAAGTGGGGGGATCACGAGAGTCTCGCTCTCTTTCTGCTATGGCCCGTGTCCGAAGAGGACTCCGTCTGTTTTCCTGCTGCCCCCGATCCCTATCCGTGCATTCCTGAATCCAGCTCTCGACCGTCACTAGGCCCAGCCTGGGCCTTCCCGGAGCCTGCGCTGCAGTGCCGGTGGTGACGTGGCTGACTTCAGGGGAGTTCGATCTTGGTTTTGTATACGTATTTGTATATATTTGATTATTTCTATTATTATTATACTCTTTTTCATTATTATAGTTTATTAAAACTGTTTTAACTTTCCAACCCGGAAGTCTCTCTCCCTTTTCCCTTTCCCTTCGGGGCGGGGGCGGAGGGTTAACAGAGAGCGTCTGCCACAGGTTTAGTAGCCAGCCCAGCTTTAAACCGTGACACATTCCTAGCAGAAATTTTATTTACTTAATGAGTTTGAGGTTGAACTGTGAAATTTTCTTAGCTGTTGATCGAAAGGATGGACTCCTCTGCATAAGAGAGGAAGAAATGGCATCTGGCTTTTTTGAGGCAACTACATAAGCCCAGCAAGTATGAGACAGAGACCGCTACTCTGTTTGCTGGTAGATAGCAATGTATTTCTTCCCATGGAACACTTTCAGTTGAGACTGGAACGAATGGAGTTGGCTGTCTATGCAGCTATGCTAGTGTGCATCAGCAGTAACTTCACTCAGGTCAGCAGTTACTAAAGCATAAAGCTGGCATAAGTGAAAGCATTGCAGGACCTAACAAATGTCTCCTGAGGGAAGACGTGAGCTACCAAATTACATAGCAGTTTTACTCTCCATAAAAATTAAATTAAATCAGACTCCCATATTCATTCCTCTAGTCTGACAGCCAGGCCTTGATTCATGTAATGTTTCTTCCCTTTCCATAAACTTTCAGCACACTGCAAAGATGCTAATGAAAAACATAAACTGCCCAGGCAGTTACTCTTGTGCTTTACTAATAATGTCACCAAAATAGTATTAGCCACAGTAGGAAGAGTAAACTGTTACAGATGATTGTACATACCTCCGCTAGCTGTTGCCATCTTTTGCTTCAAAGTGTGCAGATACTACAGGAAGTATATAATACTATCTCTTTAGACTGAAATGATTGCTATTTCCATTTAGGTTAATATAACCAGATTTATCTTTGTCTTGTACATTTGCTTGGAACTGCTTCTTATTGGACTTACTGGATGCAAAGGAAGAAGTCTAAGATCAACAGGTGGGAACATTTCTGGAAGTGCTTTGTAAATGTTTGTTGTAAAGCCATGACTTTCTGTTATTGACCAGGTTTGATATGAGTATGAGGCATACTTGGTGCTTGGGAAAGTTGTGTTTGTGGCCTTTGAGAATGAAATGTATTAGCATACCACAGCTCCAGGTGCTGTGTGGTGTGAATGGAGGACGACCCACCACCTGTTCCCTGTTCATCCTCCCAATTCCAGTGAGAGCAGCGAGGTAGGGGGTTCACTCTATGCTGGGTTTTGGGCTGTAGAAACAAGATGACATGAAACTAGGCTGAGAAATGACTCTTCCACAAACACAATGAACAGGAGGTAACAAAAGTTTTGTTCAGTCACTTCTAAAACAGGGTAGCTTGAATTTATAAGACATAGGTTAAAAAAACACACCTTATGTCTCCCTAAACAATGCAATGTCCCAGTAATTAAGGTTTTTATTAATTTTTCTCATCTCTCCAGTAGCATCTATGGAAGTATGCAAGGTGCTGCTCAAAAGTCATTTTAATGTAGTAAAGTACATAAGTATGTAATTAGACTCCTTGGATGATAGTGTGACATGACTACAAGGATATCAAAGTATTTTTTGAAAGTAATTGACTCATAATTCTCTTGTGAGTTATGGTTAGTAAGTACTGTGTGCGTATACAAGCTGACACATTGAGAGACTTAAGCAACACAATCTTATTCTAAATTAGCACAAATGTGAAGAGATGCTGCCAGCAAAACACAACCAAATCAAAAACGTATTCATCAAGGAAAGTCCCTGGATTTTACACTTTAGAGAGAACAATGGAAACTTTTTTGGAAAACACGTTCCATCCATTAGGAGTTTGTATCAGTCAAATCTTTGGCATATTCTCGTCAGCGGGGAATCACAGCACTGGCAGGTTGCTCTTTACTAGAGTAAATACTTGTTCCATGACCCACATTCAAAGCAGAAGCCTTTTTAATCCAAATATCTGTCGGGTGAATTCTGCTTGATTTATATTCTCATGTAGTTGAACACTAAAGATGTAACTGTATGTTTAGAATTGGGTTTTAATTATTAAAGTTCGCTCTTTGGAGATTTTTATCAGGCTCTTCAGGTTCTCAAACCCTGTGACTTTTAGTATCGGTTTTGTGGGTTTGAGCACTATATTAAGACTTTCCAGAAGTAAATTTTTTTCAGAATCAACAATTATGTACAGTCTCTCAGGCTATATAATTACCAAAGCAGGCTCCCATCATATCAGTAGCTCCAGTAAGTACTACAGCATGCTCGTCTGGGTAGGAGTTTTCAGGGTATGGCCACTGTTTTACCTGTTTGTAAAGGCTGTAGCATATTGTAAATGCTGTAATAATACATTTATTCCTCCTTTGATCACTGTAGAATACCCTGGGCTGCATAAGTAATGCTATAATAATTGTTTGCATGCTGATGATGCTATTTTGCTCTCAGTTATAATGAGACCAGATGCAGAGAAACAAAACCTGCCTCATTTTTAAAGAGCGTTGAAATGCACTCTAAGAAAGTAGAAGATAGGTAGAAATCGAGCTAGATGCTGGTTCTCTACTGTACTCTAAATACTGGCTTGGTGGTTTTGCTTTTAGGAAATATTGGACAGAACAATGAAGTTTCTTAAGTTTATATGTGGTAGCACCTCTCTGTATTTACAAGTGCAGCCAGCACGAAGGGCAATGGGCTATGTTGTGACACTGGTGGGGAAAAACCAACTGTATTTGCACTCATTTGCTGGCACTTCCTAACAATTCATCAGCAGTTGACAACTATCATGGCCTGATATGCTGCTTGTACTAGCAGAAATCAAATCGACATGACTGAGCCCTCTGTAATTGTAGCTGTAAGGCTGAGAAGTTCAACCGCATATGTTGGCATGAAATTAGCTCAGTCTGCGGCTAGAAAATGATGGGACTGAGATGGAGTTTTATTGCTTAATTAGTTAAACGATATTTCATCTGTGGGTCTTATCAAGCTGTAAGACAGGCATATCTGTTGTAATTGTATTTTACATCGATAATGTGACACGTTAATGAAATGTGTCACTACACTAGCGCTGGGATACATTTCATTAAAGCAAAACACTTTTGTTGTATGCTTTACATTTGGAAACAGATTTAAGTATTAAGTGGCTAATGTCTGCAGCCAGGGAATCCTTCCCGAATTTGTAACACTGACCAGAACAGACCGCATTACACTCTCCAAATGGTGCATTTTTGCATTTGAATGTCTGAATTATCCTGGTTTCTTAGAGACGACCACAACACCAACATCTTAAATCCTCAAAATATTGTCCGCTTCATTGAATGCTCGTGATCTAAGCATATGTGTAATTATTCTGTAATTCTCCCCAAAATGTGATTCCTTGGAAATGCATACTAGATTTCCCCTATTGTAGCTGCAATGACTATTTCTTTGTGCCCGCTTCTTTAAATACGGTCACAAGGAAGTCTGTATGCCTTGGTGCACCGCATGTGTAATGATGAATTTTTTTTCCCTCCCCCATCCTCCCAGTACGCCCATTGGGAGGGAAAAAACCCCCCTCAAATCCAAAAACCTGCTTCATGTGTTTCAGGGTACAGAGCAAGGTCACAAAAAGACCATTTAAGATAGTATACATACAACAGTAATCTTTGTGACAAGAAATGAGCCTAATACCCCATACAAAGGGCTTAGAGTTAGGCAAGTATACAAAATTAGAATTTGCAAGAGTTACCAAACCTGGGTCTGATAACATATGCACGTGCACACTTTGGAAGAGGGCGAAGGGGAATCCCGTGTACCTTAAGCAGATTCAGCACATATCATGCAACAGTGAAGATGATTTTTCAGAAATTGCTGCTAGTGCAAAATATATAGACTCTGGAAAAAAAAAATTCCATTTGTCGGTGGGGAAAATTGTTTTGTTCATTTTAAAAATTACAGTTTATTCAGTAATGCAAAGAAAATGTATATATGTTTTACTGGACTTTTACTTACTTTTCTATCACAGAAACCAAGTTCTTCGGCAACACGAGTATTGCAGACTTCAGGGGTGCAGAGGCTGAGACCTCATCTTATTAATTGTTCTAGTTCACAGGTGTTTTTATCAGCCCAGTTATAAGGGAGCTGTAAGGAAGACTTGACTTCTAAGTCTGTTGTAGCAGTTTCTCTTAGCATCTTCCATTTTAAAAAATGTTATCCAGATCTTTAGTACTTATTTGATAAAACTTCATAGTAAATTCTTTCATTTCAAAGAAGCAAAATTCAATCAGCATTAAAACATGTGAAAGCAATGCATAATTAGATAAAATCAGGTCATTACAAAATTTGCTGCAAGTTTTTAACTTTGTTTATATAGAAATGTTCCTTGATAAATATATTTCTCCCACATTTTTCAATTATAAAAACCTCTTTAAAGGTGTGAAAACATTTTATGGAATGAAATTAAAGGATTTTTCTCAGGAGGACTTATAAAACTATGCTTTCTAGATTTTCAAAACTGAGAGATTATTTGGGATAAATACCATGCAAAATCTTCCACACTAAGAAAGGTACAGACTTGCAGCTTATTTTTTCCCTTTTATGCCAATAAACTTTAAAGGTCTGAGTCGAGGAAAACAGGTTTAGCTGGAGAAATAAAATAAGCCCTGATACATGCAAAGAAATTCATATGTGCTGAGGAAATTAAGCCTCTGGAAAATAGTTAGTGCATCGTTTCAGTGTAATAACTCTTAGTGAGTGTTGCAGTGTTTGGTCCCTTGCACCATTTCATCTTGTGTTAGTGTACCATTTGAGTGTGTTAATCCATTTTTAGCTTTTCACTGTTAGATTTTTCACAACTAGAATTGAAATACAAACCACACTTCTCAGGCTCAACCAGGAAAGAAGTTGTAAAATTGTGGAGCTGCAACGAATGATTTAGTATTGCTCTGGTTTTTACTCTTTAATTAAAAAAAATCCCTGCTATTTACTGTTTAGCCCAAGTTGTACAGAATTTGCATGAGGTAGACTGTTACAGTTCAGTATTTTCTGAGGCCCAAAAATAGGTGCTAGACCCAGAGAGTTGAGTTCCCTGTGGTTGTATCCTCAAACCTCCCCAGACAGGGGTAGGTTTCCATGTGTGCTTTCCTCCTCATTAGACATGGACACAACCCTCTTTACTGCTAAAACAGGCATTTCTGCTGTATGTGTTGGTGATGTGGCACCTGGGTTGGCAGAAGTCAACCAAGAAATGGTCTCTGAGCAAGTCCTCCCCCATCACATCTCTTTCCTCTGCCGAAGTGCAGGAGCAAGTTCTCAGTGCAAGCATATAACTAATTTCAACCGTGCAAATTGTGGTAAAATCCTGACCCAGTGAAGTGGATGGCAAAATGCTGAGTGATTTGGGTGGTGTTTGGATTTTGCTTGTAAAACTGCTCCCTGCTGAATTAAAACGATTGGGACTGAGAGCTCTGTGTGCTTTACAGGTCTGCAGTACACAAATGGGAACATATACTTCAGTCTTTCAGAGATATAAATATTGAAACAAATATGTGAAGTGCCAGAGTGCAAATTAATCTTCATATGAGGTCTAGACCTGTTTTTATTATGAAACGAAGTAGTGACTGAGAAGTGGCTTTCGTTTTAATAGAGTGCTTTTTTGTTGCTGCAACAGTATTCATCCTCTCACGCTTCCCCCCCATCATTATTTGCAATATGGTTTTTTTTTTCTAAAACTCTGAAACATCATCTGAATGAAAATGATCTGGACAACCAAGGAAAGTACCTATAAATAAACATTGGCAGAGAATCTTTGATACTGTGTGAATGTTGATTGCAAACATTTTAATGAGGCCAGCCTTGGTTTTTGTTTTTTGTTTTTTTTTAAAAAAAAAAAGTTGATTGTAAATCAGTAAAACTTGCTGGGCTTTCTAAGCTGCAAGTTGGCAACAGCTTGTTGAGAGTAAATCCTCTCATGGAAGGTTTTGCTAATCTGAATAAATTCAATTTCAAAATCCTTCCTTGATCTAAGCTTGCTTAAGCTCTCACCAAGGCCTAAGGACCCTGAGGGTCAATTCCAATAACAAAAGATAAGAAAAATCTGCCCTTTCTCATATCTCTTTGCAATACACTATAAGCTGTTACCTCACTGCAAAAAATCGTTAGGTTTAATGAAGTCGCCTTTTGATACTTTTTGAGGATGAAGTTCAATGTTTCCCACCGTGGTGCATGTCTGCTCTGCATGCCACCCAGGACCGATGTCGGGGGACCTGGCTGGCTCCTTCCCCGAGGCGTGGCTGCGCCTGGAAAAGGAGATGTCCCTGAAATCACTGTGCTGAACTGCATAGCTCTAAGAAAATGTGATAAACGGAGATTTACAAGTTAAATTTTTTTTTTTGGGGGGGGGGGGGAAGTGGTAATTGATATCAGGTTAGGCAGCTTGATTAAAAAGTCATAAAGGAGAAAGTTTAGCTCAAAACCTGACCAAATTGTGGGGCTGGGCTGTGATTCTGAGACTCTCCTGCTCCCGCTGTGCAGGTGTACACCAGTTCAGACACCCACTACTCCTGAACGCTGCACGTATGGTCTGCGAGAGGTGCAAACAGCCTTTGTGTTATTTTTCTTCCCGATAGTCCTCTGTTCCATTTTCCTTTTAGTTGAGGCTTTTTGTGTTGAGCAGTGATTTATGCAAAGACAGAGACACCTCATCTCGTTGTGCTAATTGGTTCAGTAACGCGAAAATCACCAAAACTGGAGCTTTTGAACATCATCAGATACTGGGCAGCTGTAAACTGATTGTAACCTGGCTATGCTGTTTGTATCTGCTGAGTTTCTTGGGCAAGCATGCTTCTAAAATCAATTCTGATACGATAACTAAACTTACATAAAAGGAAGTACCAAAAGGATTTGGTTTCTTGCTCAGATATTTCATCACAAAATGTAACTGCAGATAGTAGAGAGAGGAATGATCACAGACAAGAGCAGAGAAAAGGAAGTTTTATGGGCAAAGTGAGTCTTCAGCTGACTGTGACCTATGTAAGAGGCAGAGTGACCTCGTGGAGGTTAAAAATCTGTTCTGTCTCCCACTGGAGCTGTTGGAAAACTGAGCTCGCTCCATCTGTGGTTAGCTAAAGAAAATAGATTTAAAAGCCTAACAATTTCTGGTAATATGAAATAAAATTTTCTACTGTTTCATTTGGCTGGGTGTGGGAGGAAGTGCTGTGCAGAATCGAGGTGGAGTTGCATGTTCCTGGGTATGAATTTATTATTTTTATGCTACTATTATTCTGAAATAATTTCCTCCATACTTTTAGGAGGCTGGGTTATTTTAGTTCAGTTTGATGAGACCGTAGTTGTGTTCATTATTCCTGTCTGATGAGCCCGACTGTGAGACCCTTCTTATGGCTCGTGCTCAGTGTTGGTGCTGCCACAGCACCTGGGTGCTCGTAGTGCCTCTACTTGACGCTGTGACTGTAGGACAGGCCCATAGACACTCCTTGGCTACTTAACTGGTAAAAGGCAGTAACAAATCTATGTATTAATGTCAAAGGATTAGTATGAGAATTCATTATTTATCCTGTGTGAAAGAACAGAAGGTCTTCAGGGGAAGCCCTGGAAAATTGAGGTCAGGCAAGTGAAGAGAAATGGGGAGGCGTAGGGCTTAAGGGGAGAACCAAGCCCCATTTAATGGGCTCCCAAGCCCCATTTAATGGGCTCCCAAAACCCATTTAATGGGCTTCCATTAGGCTCCAGTGGGAATCTCTCTGAGGAGGAGATGTGTAAACACTTATTTCAGAAAGTTATTCCTTTATTGGAATTTGGGTTTTCTCCCAATACAAGCTCCACCCTGAGCATCTCTGCCACTCTGCCAGTTCTGTCCTTCACCCTGTTTGTTCAGACTCCAGAGATCAGCTCTGTTTGCTATGGCCTGAGATGAACAAGTGATATTTGACTTAATGTGGTGCTTCCCAAGAGGGTTCCTGCACTGTGCTTAGAGAAAGGAGGCTGGCTTGTTGTATGTAAATGCAATTAATGCTCCTTACAGGAGCAGTGGCAAATACTCATGTGAGTAAAGCACAAGACTGGACCATAGCGCTAATGTTCATTGCTGGGAATGTTTTCATAAATTCACTGACAGTATTGCAGTATTACAACAAAGGTTAGGGTTTTGTTTTGTTTTGTTTGTGTTTTTTCTTATTTTTCTTTAAGAATTGCATCGTTTTCTGTGCTTTCTTTCTGCCTACAAAATTTATGCAGGAAAGTCTTTTACACAGAAGAGGAAGAAGTCATACTACCCAGATAAAACAGCCTTTTGGAAAGAATCCCACGTGCTGAATATGCAAACATAGTACTTCTTAATAGCAAGTAGCATATGGAGGTGTAACATAAGCTGTAGTGCCGACCTGCTTCACCGATGTAGCAGCTTTCTATATACGACCTATCTACTAGCTTGGCAAAGTGGTAACCTGAGAGCAGTTTCACAAAATCCACATTTTAATTTTAGCGTTATGGATGTTTTCTTTACATCTTTATTATTTTTATTATTTCCTTTATTAAATTTCAAGTATTAAAGTGACTTCTGTCCCTGCAGATATCAACTCTAACTTACATTTAGGTTTTAAAACAGTCCCTTGGAGCTTACAAATAGTTGTGTTTAAAGTTATGCAGTGAGGCAGATAGTGTTACCAGTTATTACACAGTATAACCAGCTATTCTCATGGACCAGATAATTTGTTGGAAGTGGTGGGTTTTGTCAGAGCCACAGCTCCTGGAGTCATATTGTTACACAAGAATATCAGATTTCTTAAAAAAAAAAATCAGTCTCCCTGAAAGCCAAGAGAAAAGACAAAAAATGGATTATATGCACTAGAAAGATTTAATTTTGAAAGTCAAGTAAAAGATCAATTGGAGGTTTTAAAGCAGAGAGGAAAAAAAATGATTGACATGATATTTGAAAGCTTTGCAGTTAGTAATACAACTAATTCATGCTTCTACTCCATCTAGCATCTGTTTTTCCAAGTTCCCAAATTTATCTTAAAGTCATTGTAAATAACTTGTCATACGTAACAAAAATAAAGGTTTAAATAGGAAGGACATTGACAATGGTGTTGACGGATTACGGTGCATGTGAGTAATGCAGCTAATATTCCTACATCCCATTTCAGTGGCTGTTTTCACTTCCTTGGATTTTAGTACTATTGGTTTTGAGATCCTTAAATCAGCTCTGCTTGCCCTATAGATTATACACTTGCCTCCACATTTTTTTTTTGTAGCTCAGCAGTCTGAGTGACAAATAGGGGTTTTTTTTTTTTTTAAACAAACTTTATTTGGTATTTTAGGTTAAAATTTTTTGATAGGATAATTATTCCCATAGTCTCTGGTGCATGTACATTAATGTCTTTATTTAAGAGCTTTCTTTGTGCCTCAAAATGTCTTTGTCGTATACACAGCGCAGTTATTAGTGTGAAGCTATCAAATTCAAACTGTAACGTTCCTACAGTGCCAGTTTTGGTTTCTAATTTTGAGCTGAATATGACTAATGAAGAAAATGATTTTGTCTTGATGTTTAACAATTCAGGGAGTGTCCTGGAGCTCTGTTTATACACAGCAAAAATAGCACTATAGCTGACTCTGCTGGTTTTTGTAAATTCCCAGACAAACTTGGGCAAGTGCTGTACCTTTCTTTACAAATCTTTTTGCACTTGAACCAATTTACTAAAAAAAAAAAAAAAAGTAATAAAATAAATGAAGCATTAACTCAGACAAACACAGATGTAGAGCTGTTCCTTGTTAGCGGTATTCATAGTGTTTGCTACAGGCATGCAGATGAGATGCAAGAAGTTCCTGAGATGTTCAGTGCAAAGAGAGTGTAAATGGTAATTCAGAGTGCCAAGATTACATGCCTAAACCTGAGCATGGGAAAACCCCAGCAGATCTTTGTAATTATCTGTGTGTCCCAGATAATACTTCTGTACCGTGACTGTTTGCAACTTTCAAAAAATGAGATAATTAGTAATGAAAAGTGAATAATTCACTTTCTAGTTTCTCCTTCTAGGTGGATGAGTATATATGTTTCTATTTCTTAAACTTCTCACGTGTAGAACTAGTTGTTAAAGACAGACATTGGTTAATAGAAAACCCTTTCCTATTGCAGGTACGGCAGTATCATGCAAAGAGCTGTATGATTTTATCTCCTTCCATTAGTTGCTGTATTGAGCTTTGAGGCAAGGGAAGGAACTAATTGACCTTTCAAGCTCCCTAGTGTCAGCTCAGAAATCTGTATTTTTATTATTATTTTTCTAGTCCCCAGCTCTTGGAGTCATATAGTTACAAAGAAGTTGCAGCCTTCTTTCTTTTTTTTCATTTAAATGCCTGCTTTTGGCTCTCTTGAGTGTGAAATAAGTCTTGAAAAGATTTATTGAAGGTGTCTTTTAAGGGTGAAGATCAAAAGGCAAATAATAACTCCTACTTTTTTAAAAAAAAATCTTATAATTTTGAAGCCAGGCTCTAATTTTCGTTAATTGTTGAGTGTACTGAGTAGATGACATAGTAATGTTTGCAAATAGATTTTCTTACTATTTTATCAGTTCTGTTTTCAGATAAAGGTAGCATAGGATAGTAGAAGGGATTTGGCAGTTAATTAAAGATCACCTTTTCCTCTGCAGTGAGGACTGGGCAAAGATTTGATGCAAACTGAACAGCTAAAGGAAACCAGTGAGTTGCACCTTGGGGGGTAGACTGTGTTCAGTACTCATCTTCTGATGTAGAGAAATAACCAGATATTAGAAAAGCTGTGCAATGTTTGTTGTAACAGTCAGTTGCTAAAGAATTGTTGGGGGTTTTTTTCTGTGTATTTTCTTCTGGAAAATAACAGAAATTGTTTTCACTGTGATGGAAGAAATCCTTTTGGATGTGAGAATGGCAAATACAGGTGGGAATCAACAGGCATTGTGTGGAAGTGCTGGCATTAGAAGTGTTTATCTGGCTAAAAGCAACACACGTACTGTGGAAAGCAGTTTCATTTAATAGGTTACCAGAAGAGGCAGAGGGAATAAGGATTTCCTGTAAGTTGCCCTGGCTTTCTGTACAGTTTATGATGGCTCTTTGGCTTCTACTCAGCACACCATTGTGCTGAACCACACATAGCAGCCCTTCCTGGAAGACTACCCAAGACAAAATGCTGTCTTTTGGGATTCAGGATAACTAATTAACAATTTTTTCAAACTTGTTAGATAGGTAAGGTGAATTAAAGTGTCTTTACACCAGACACTTGAATTGAGAGAGAAGGGGCACAGTGAAGGCTTCTCTGATCAGTTAGGACTCCTAATTTGTTGGGTTGGTTTTCCAGGTCCTTGCGTAGCGCCATCCCATCTATGACAAGGGAGGCTATCAACCTTCATTCATCTTGAGTCTCACTGCAGTATAACATCGGAGAAACCATGAGCATCTCTACACCAAGTTTCTAGAGACGGAAGCATTGGGGAGCAATGTCAAAGCTTGTTCATTGATGGTATTTACAGCAAATGAAAGGCTGGATTCATCAGTCTAAACACTGGGGTGTCTGAGCTACCTGTCTCAACTGCCTTTGTAGTTGTTGAAGAGAAATAAGCACATCTAATGTGTGTGGCTCCGCAGCTCTTCCCGAGGTTGACATTTAAAACAGATCAGATGAGTAATACCCTAAAAGAGGATATTTCTTTCCGCAGACTAGACTAGTTCAGATGTAGTTTTCTCCCACAGACCTCTGAAGTTAGATGAGGTGAATCTCATCCTAAATTCTTTGCCAGTTAAGGTACGTAGAGAGACACTGTATTTTCAGCAGAGACTATATGCATGAAAATATACGTGTGCATTCTTGAGCGTTTTGCAATTAACTCTGCAACTTTGTATTTTGTTACATACAGGTTTAAAAAATAGTTTTCCTGTGAAAATTGTAGGAAAGCATATAGGCACATAAGGATTATTTCAGTTTGTAGTTGAAAGTAATGTAAACTCAATGCTCATTTATTTAAAAAAAAAATCGTAGTCTGAATTATGATCATAAACTCTTGTACTACTGAGTCTTGACTGTGAGGCTGAGAGATCTTTGCTGTTGAGCCTCCAGCACATCATAAGAGGAATCAGGAATATCACTTTTTTTTTTTTTGAGGGTACAAAAAAGAAAGAAAAAGAGAGCAGCACTGAAGTTCATCCCATTGCCTTTATTACTTTACCGCCATTCAAGTACGATGAGAAAGGCCAAAAAGCTTGCGTGACAACCAGAGTGGGTAATACATGAATAGGAAGTCTAGTTTCTTTACTTCTCTATGACAGAGCTGAACAGTAGGCTAGGGAGATTTGGGGCTTTTTTCTGTTGTTTTGTTTTTTTTTTCTTTTTCCTGATTCTATTCTTCGATGTAACTTCTGTCAGAGAAATCACCCACAAGAACAAAGGTTTGCTACAAGTGTCACTCATTTTGTGTTAACATTTACCAAGAAGTCAAGATTCTACCAGATGTATACATTCCATATAATAAACATTTGAGAAACAGCGTGTGCAGCACATAACTCTGGTCCCTTTTAGATGCACAACAAATTCCGTAATAATATCAGTAATGTTTTTTCCCCTGCAATCGGTATTTTGTTTTAATTCTATGAAATGTTTTTAGTAGTCTCTCTTTATTCTAAAAGTCATTTAGAATAGACGGCATTATGCTTTTTCTTTTTCTTTTTTTTTTTTTTTAAAGTGAATTAGTCTTGTGTAAAGACTTTGTGTGGATATACCAGAAATTAATAATGACTGATGAAATTTATATTATTATTTTCTTGTGTTGCAATAACAAATTGCTTGGGTAGGAAACTTCTCTTTGTATCTCCTTGGATACCTCAGAAATTACTTCTTGGGCTTCTCTTAGTTTTGTCGGATGTAATACATAGTTTTGCAGCAGTATCTGAGGAGGACCGTAATGAACATTTATTCCCCTGAGTTTGAAGTTCACTTTATTGTCAATGTTAACTTTGTGTGCAAGGAACAGACTATTTGCCCATTGTTCTTAAGATAAATACTAACTGTGCTGACATTGTTAGTGGAATAGTTTCTAACCTGTGCAAGATGAATTTTAAAGGGCAAATTAACTGAGATTATCAAATTGTTAAGAGTTTTCAGATTTTGTTTCATAAGTTTGTACGTGTTTTCAAATTGCATATCAAATAGGATACGATAATCTTAGATATTTGAAGTTGGTTTGAACAGCTATTTATAAGTAGTAATCTTCCAAAATCTTAAAAGCACTTTTTGGTAAATATCTTACGCCTTCTTCAAGGTAACCATTTGTCTCAGTCTTTAAAATACGGAGGTTTGCACATGTACATCGGAGCACTGAAGTCAGCTACCTGATGGTCTCTCCTTAAAGAACTATTTGGAATCTTTTCTGAAGTGATGCTGTCAGATTTACTGGCATGTTCATAAAAAGTAACTAGTAAGATTTGAAGTAGTTTTTGATAATTTATTTTTAAATTATAATTGTTACAAGGAAATGTTTACACAGATGTTGTGAGAGTTTCCAAAAAAAAAAAAAAAAAAAAAGGAAAAAAAAAAAAGCCCTTACGTAGCTGACAGCCCGACAACTTTGCATATGTGTGTTAACAGGAGAATGCGCTGTGTTTAGGATGAATGGAGAAGCGGGCCTAAATGACTTTCAGATTAGCTGGAACAGATGGAAGGGTCACAGTTGAACAACTTTACACAGGAACATAAAAGCAATGTTCAAGTGGAGTTCATTGCCTCTGACAGATACTGTCAATCAAACAGGAGACTCTCAGTTAACCAGCAGCCTGTCCTTTTAAAGATTAAATTAAAAAAAAAAGTATTGTGAGGTGATGACTGGAGTTTATCTGGTCTATGTCAGGCATAAACTCCACCCTGAGTGACTAGCTTTTTCAAAACAAGCACAATAAATTGTGGATATTTTGAAGACAAGCGAGTTACAGGCTACGTTGAGAGGCAGGACTATGATATCATTTCTATAAATGTGTAATCTGCGTCATGCTTTCTAAGGGGTATATCAGGTTTTGGTAGGTAAGAATCTCTTGCTGATACCCTGTGCATCAAAAATGAAAATATCCCAGACAGTGTAAAGCAGATTAGCACACTGAGAGGCAGACGAGTTCAATGGAGAGGATGGAGGTGGGTGTGGATGTGGAAGATGGAAAGAACTTCTTTTCTTAGGCTGAAAACAGGCACATGAAAATACTTTACATGTGAAGTTTCTCAGACTCAGACGCTGATACAGACTCAGACACTCTTTCCTTTCTCCTTTCCAAATAAATGGAGCAATGAAGGTCCCTTGAACATGTGTGAGGATATATTCTGAAGTGTCTCCTCTTTATTCAGCTCCCTCCAGCTCCGTGAAAAAAAAAAGTTATGAAAGCAACAGCAGATGAAATGTAGCAAGAATAATTTCTAGCAGATGAAGATAAAAGTCGCACATTTCACATCTTTGCCTGCAAAGGCCCTTCCAGACATCGAGTCTTTTTCCTGCATCAGCTTTCTTGGTGTTTCAGTTCTTCAGATGAGCCTGTACACTCAAGTCAGAAAACCAGGACTTGATGGGATGGGATGTATTATTTGTACGATCCCTGGCTGTAGCCCTAAGTGTTTGTGAAAGAAGTATTCAGCTCTGTGAGGCACCTGATCCTAACTTTATCCTCGGCAGCTGGCTCACTCACAAAAACTATATTAAAGCAGAGATCCAGACCTTACTGATCCTTAGACAAATAGGCTGCGCCTTTTTGATTGGTCATTGTATTCCCTAAAATGAATAGTTTAGCAGCAAATTCTTGGTGTTTTTCTGCACAGCTAGGCCAAAATAACATCTCTTATAAATACTCCTTGTTGGATCTCAATAGCACACAGAATCAAGGGCAGAAGCTTACGTGCTTTCCTCACTAGGATCACTGCCAGAATGACAGATTTGATTGCCAAATCTGAAATTTAAAAAAAGTTCTTAAAAGTTAATAGTTTTATGGAGCTAAATTACTAGTCAGTAGCTTGTGTTAGCAACCGCTTCAGCTCTTCCTGCATTTCTTGGCTATTTCTTTTGAATTGTCTTGTCTCTAGCAGATGGTGGTGTGTTTGATGACTGTTTGCTTTGTTTCGCACTGAAGACGGTGCCAGTGCTTTCAATCTCTGATTTGAAGGAAACCTGTCATCTGCTCTCCATCAAAACTGAAAATTGCAGGAGTTAAAAATAGAAGAATGTTAAGGGTGTGCTTATATTCTCCTGAAGGCACTCACTCTTTGCTACTGATAGAGACCAGGTGTTGGGTTGGTTAGACTGGGGTAATCCAGCCAGTCGTGCGCTCTTACAGCAAGGCAGGGGGCTAAGAAGTAAAAGCACCTGACAGGGCAAATAGCCTAGTCTAAACCCTGCAGACAGTGCTGCAATGAAAAAATCCCAGAACACTGAAGTGCTGTGGCATCAAGAAGGTGCCATATTTCATTTCACTAAGACAATACATCTGTACATCGCAGTATCACATCACTTACCAGCACATTAGGCATTTCCCACTGACTAATTACAGCTCAGTGTGTTCATGGGTAACTAGTTGTTAAGAGCCTCTAGTTTGCTCCTATCCTGCAGAGACTGTATGGAAAGCTGTCAAATTTTTTTACTGGAAAATTGAGTTTTCCCCATTTTTTTCAGGTGGAAAATGAGCTTTCATTAAAGAAAAAAAATCAATATTTTATTTTCTTGGGGTATTTTTAGTTCTCAAACTTCTTATGATTTGAGACTTAAGTATATTGACTTACAGCTCTGCCCTGCATGCAACTTTCCTGTAAATTTTCTTTTTAAAAAAAGATTAAAATCTTTAATAAATGAACTACTGAACTTTGGTAATGCTAGTGAAGAACTATTATTCTGTAGCAGACAACATGCCATTCATTTATGCTCCTGTAAATTATTCGTACAATTTATCTTGCGATCACTGTTTGGCCTTTATATTATTAATGAAATCAAGAGTTATAATTTATAGGTAGTATGTGTCATTTATTAAGGCAGGTACAATGGCTGATTAAAAAAAAAAAATAAAAGCAAAAGCCGCCTTGAAATATATTTCACAACAGTTGGCAATTACCGTGCTATTGTAATATACTACAGGAGATACATTGTTTAATCCTGGAAGCCAGGAAAGATTTTTTTTTTCCCCTCTATGTATAGCATTGAAAAATGCATTTTAGTCTTTCATCTTCCTTTGACTGCTAAAGCACTGCAGAAGACACCAGCAATGTAGAAAACTGAGTAATTAAGTCAAATTTTACACACATAAATTTTGCTTAATGGCTGTATCTGGAAGAAGAGGGAGCTCCAGGAGCAATACGCCTTCTCTTGCTCTATGGAGTCGAACTTGTTACTTTAGTGAAGGTTTCCATTGTTTTTAATGAAGTTGTGATTACACTCAGGGAGTCTGACCATCTAGAAAATTTCCATGCGTTCATTACATCCCACATACATGTTTGTTTCCCCCAATTTATTTTCATGTAATCACATTGACTTGAACTATTGCTGGTTTATATGCTTTAAATAGAGCAAAGAATCAGATTGTACATGGCTTTTGAGCTTGTACAAATGAAAACCAACTTTTTTTTCCGTATCACATGGAAGTAACATGAATCAGAAAATGATTGCTAAAATAGAGAAATAGTCACTGAGCCAGGAGGACGTTTAACTGTGCGAATAACTAATGTGACACATCCCTCTTTTATTCTGCACGACACTGGCCTTATTAATCAGACAAGCAAGCTTTGAAAACAAACAAACATCCAAACAAAGAATTGCAGAGATAAAGCAAAGCACCCATTTTCCATTTAGGTTCCCTGACACAGCATGAAAACAAACCGGGCATGGATTAATAAATGATCCCCAGTTACGTCATTTAAGAGCCTTGTGTCAACTGCAAATAAAGCCAGCCATGTCATGCATCCCTTTAGATGTTCATTAATGGATCACAGTTCTGCTTTTTTGATATAATCGTGACAACTGGACAAGATGCTTAACAAATCAACTTTTGTTTGGTCAAAGTTTTAAACCTCACTCTTTTGTATGGCTGCCTGTTTAGTGGTTGTTGGGGTTTTTTTTTAACAAACTAGGTATTGGCTTGAACTGGAGAAGAGCTACCAGATAAGCTATATTAGCTGAAGACTTCTTATATTTAATCTTTATGGCTAATGTTTTACATTCTTTTCTTCTCTTTGCTTTGGGTTAGTGCCTGTCAGAACACCAGTTCTGTTGTGGACTGCAGTGCTAATGCAAGTTGCCTCGCATAATGCTGACCATTGTCTAGCAAGTTGCCACACCAACTCAGCAGATCGAGGAGACATGCAAATGGGTCAGGAACACACACAGAGGTTTTCTCCTCACCTAAGAGGATAAGAGCTACAGAGCACTAAGGCAGTACGTTCATCACTAGTGGCTATGCACTACAGAAAGTTATTTACATTTAAACTTTGCTAGAAAGAGAACTTCCTTAATCAGTAGAGGGCCACTGATTGAACATCACAACTTAACAGTTCCATATAGGTGCTCCAGAGAAATTATTAGTATCCTTGAAGATGAAGGAGGGGGAGTGGAAATCTTTGGGCTGGTAGGCAAAACTCCCTGGGACAAACTTTGTTATATGGCTTTAACCTTCTGTGTTATGAGCTCCCCAACTGTGAAAAGGCATATTTCAGCCCTTGCTGTAAGGCTTATTGCTGTTTTTAACAAACTAGTGTAAGCCATTTTGAGATACCAGAATGAAGAGTGACATGGAATGCAAAATACTATTAAATTAATTTAAAAAAACCCAGTGTACATCTGCCTGAAAACATGACCTTAACTGCACTAGCAGTAGATGTTAAAAGAAATTAACCTGTTCTTGTGCTACCTTTTGGGCTGGAAATAAGGGATTTGAATTTTATTGTCTGCTCTGCCACAAGATGTCATATGAACTAGGGAAAGTTACTCTTCCTCCATGCTGTTTGTTTTCCCCTCTGACTTGTGCAGATGATCCCTAGGCTTTCTGGAGAGCAGGTTAGAAAGAACCCAACAAGACAGGACTCTCATTTATCTGCTTCTTAATGCTGCAAATAGTAGTGAGATTTGTGCCAACGTTGACAACTGGAAGAGGGAGTGTAATTAGAAACCAAGTTGCCCCTGCAGGTATAAAACGGACATCTCTAAATTTCTAGAAACTTTGACATTTTGAATGGGATTTGATTGAGGTTTGACTCCTACATAAGCCATATGGCTTGTTCCTTACCCCAACTGGGACGTTGTCAAAACTGTGGTTCTCTCCAAATGGAGGAAGTCCAGACCATGTTTTTCAAAGTCCCTCCAGTGGTTCAAGGGAGCAAATGACTTTACACCCAGGGAGAGACCCTGCAGGGCCTGGAGGGGTTAAACCCCTCCTGGGGAGCACAATGCATGTCTGAGTGCATGATGTAATGCTGTGGGGAGGGTTTTGGTGACCCCACCTTCCCTCTCTGGGACTAGCAAATTTTCCCTATTGATTTACTAAGTAGATTTAATCAGCAAAACGTTAGACTGTATTAGGCACTTACAACCTCCTGCAAGATGAAAAGAACAGTTTCCAGAAAGCATGTTCTTGGGACACTGGTTGAGCTTGATAGTGTTTTTGAAGCACCCCTCTCCAAGAAAGGATTTGCTCTCACAATTCAGCCTATAACTATCAATTTTGTTCAGCCTTAGGACCTTCAGTATCTGCTCAGGATGTTGCAGCAACAGATCTGGGCATTTGTGATGCCGAGATATCAGTTCTGAAAACAGTGACTAAAATATTGCTTTGTCCACTACTTCAGTAGCTGACCTGCAATTAATATTAATTTGTGGAGGACCAGCGTTCTTTTCAACAGTGTAGGACACAAAAGAAAATATAGCTCCTGCCCCTGTTGTTATGAAGGGTTGAGTGTTTTGAGAAGCTGAATGCCAACGAAAACAAGTGGAAAAAGGAATTGAAGGATTGATCTCATGGCAAACTATCAATATCCATTACACATGAGACGTAGGTGACCAGAAAACAGATTAAATCATGCAGACATCTCTCTTTTTGTTGGTGACCAACACTGACTGTGATGGCAGATGGACAAATCTTGACTTGTCCGTTGTGCCACTAATCCCTTTTGTTGAATATTTTTTACACATTAACTGTGGTTGACTGGTGGTTTGGTTGCCAGGATTTTGAAATATTATACCCCATTAGAAAGAGAAACAGGTTTACAGTGCAGCCTGATTTGTTTCCTTCATTGGCAGCTTTTTAGAAGGGACTTGGAAAAATCATAAAGAATTATTGGGCAAATAATGCCTGGAAATAGCAAAGTTTTAATATTGTTCTTTTGACAGTGGTTCCATGTACTTTTTAAAAACATGTCCTAACACACTAAACTTCTACATGCCCTGTGGAAATGTCGTTTCACTTTATTTTTTTTTAAGGAGCTTGTATGGTTGGATTATCTGAAGGATAGAGCTGTGTCATTCAGGATCAGCCTGAACCAGGCACACTCAAGTATATACAATTTTGCAGGCAGAGCCCAATGCAGATGAGAAAATTAGATGTCGCACCACTCCTGTCCTAATCAAATGGTATTTGTCTTGGGAATAATGCTAACAGCATCTCTCCCATTAAACAGAAACTCAAATTTTAAAGGCTAAGCATGCATTTGTAGTAATCTCAAGTCGCTCAAAGAAGTGCATAGAAGGAATAGAAGTACCATAAAGTGCCTTTTACTGGAAGGCACGATGTAGCATCCAGCAGAGACAACAAAGTGCAAGTGTTTAAAAGCAGAGTGCAGTCTCTCCTTCGCTTTCACACACACGCACACGCAAACGTTGCTGAGAGCGCCTTCACCTGCAGAAGAAAGCGCATTCCTCCCGTGGAGGGATGGCCCCGTTTTCTTCTCTTGTTCAATAAAGAGCCCGGGGTTGTCAAGCTTTGATTCAGAACAGGAGTGCATTCAGAGGCATCCTCGGGCCGGGCTGGGAGCTGCTCACATCCCCGGAAAATTCAGTGGG